>NC_136072.1:1037349580-1038780830 GCF_964261635.1 Lissotriton helveticus
GTTATTGGGTAGGTTTCTATCGCCCTTTTTAAACATGGGGACCAAAATGCTCCCCTTCCAAGAAGATGGGATAGATTTTTTAATGTAACAGATCCTGAATAGAGGGAATAAAATTTTACTCCAGGATACTGGATCTTGTTTCAGGACTGATATCGGGAGTTCATCCGGGCCCATAGCGCCTGATGGACGCATATCCCTAATGGCCGATTCTATGGATAATTCTGAAGGGGATTCAATTGTGGAATTAGTATCTTCCCCAATTCCCCTAAGTACCACTTGCAGGTCATTCTTGGCATACAAACTTAGAATATAGTTGACCCAGGTTTGCTCTGAAATAGGAATTGGAAGGGGACGCCCTCTTGAGCCACAACCCTCCCCAATGAGAGTCCAAAACTGTCTAGAGTTCCCTTGGACAGCGGCTTCCCGCAAACCAATCCATAACGAATCCTCTTTTTCTTTTTTCATTTTTTTCTTTATCCTACTTCTCCTTCTTTTAAGGAGAGATATTTTCTGAGATCTTTCTGCTGCTCCACATATATATTGTTCCCTCACCAATTTGTTTATTTCCTTATTAAGGGAAACAACTGCTTTAGGGAGGGTATTTTTCCTGATTAAATTGGATTTTTTTACAGCAGAGATAATCTCCTTCATAAAAGCCTCGAAAGAGGACAGTTCCGACCCCTGCCAATTATTTAGGTTGGATAGAGTTTTTTCAAGGATAGGCTCCAAACCCTTCATAGCTTTAAAATCCCAGAAACATCTTCCTGTTTTTTGAAAAGTGACCACGTCACCGTTAAGCGACCAAGGGTCAGAATTACATTTTTGGTGTTAGTAAGGGAGAACCATGTTATTAGGTCTTCAGTGAAGAGTGAGCGATCCACAGAGGAGTGGTAAATAGTGTGAAGTATGACAGAAGTGGTGCCTTTTATCGTGAGTTCATCGCCAAGATATTTGAAGGTCGAGTAGTCTGTGGTTTTTAATGTGTTAAGTCAAATTTAGGGGTTCATTAGTATGGCGGGCGGATCGCCACTGCCCATATGGCGGTGGCGATCCGCCCGCCATAAACCACCGCCCGCTTTCAAATTCCCCCGCCACATTACCATGGTGGGGGGACACCGGCGGACAGAAAGACTCCGCCGGTTCTCCGTCCGGTTGAAGAGTAGACTGGGCGGAAATGCTGCTAACTTGGTGGCGGTGTCTGGGAGACACTGCCATCCATATTAGCATGTCTGCTGGGAAATGCTGTTGCCGCCACGGAAAGGCAGGTGGTGCACGCAATTGGGGGCCTGTAGCGGGCCCCCAGGGATTCTGGGGGGTGTGGGGTGCACATTGGGGGTAGCTATGGTAACCCCCTGCAGTTCCATGCACAACATGGCAGGCACTGCAGAGTGCCTGCCACGTTGTGCATGGAAGTGCACGACATGCCTTCTTGCATTGCGGTGCCGGTGCTGAGAGCAATAAATAGAATGCAGGATGCTCCTAATGTCAACAACGGGACCCCCGCAGCAATGGTGGGCGGTCCCATTTCATGAAAGGATGGCGGGCGGACAAAGTCTGCCCGCCATCCTAATGACCCCCTTAGTCTTTGCGGATGAACGCTAGCTCAACCCCTATTTGGTTTGGTCTATCCCATCTAATGATAGAATAGCTAGGGGGTGTGAGCAAGTACATTACAGGGGTTGAGTGTTCGTTAACCAGGTTTCCATTAGGAAAACAATGTCAATATCAATACCGTCCGCTAGTATAGTTTCAGCTATTTCTGCTGCGCGTTTAACTGCAAGCTTGATTTTACCTGACAAAGGACTTTAGTTAGAGAGTCAAGTTTTTTCTGTTCGATTGAGAAATAGAGTAAGTATGTCGAGAAGGATTCCTGTTCTGTAGTGTGGACAGACAATAGGTCCCGTGTCTATTGAGGGCTGAGATCTTGAGTTGAGGGGAGGTCAGTGTGATTGAGGCTTGAACTGGAGAGGGATTGTACTAGAATACAGGGTAGTGTAGCGATTTCTCTTTTAGGCCCACTTCACATAATAGGTATTTTAGCCTGCCACTGCTTTGCACAGTCACACATAATACATTTGGTTTTGTTACATGACATTATTTCCGAAATACACGGTACATATTATTTGTTATTCAGTGACTCTTTGTGAGATTCAATCTGAACATTTCCTAGAAGGTCGAACAACATGGCATACTATTTCCTTGTGCCCGGTGAGCAACATCTTCTAAGGTTTTTAGACATAACACGGTAGCAGAGCTGTAGTTTTCTCAAACGGTAGTTCTTCCCACATAAACCGTGTCACCCCCTTGGGGGACAGAGAGGAGAATTCCAGCACAGGGACCAGTCCTGGAACGGAGGCAGCATCCCTGTGTAAACTAAGTTTATACCTATGATGCAGAGCACCTAAGTACACACGCCAGGTCTGGGGTACATTTGTAATCCAATATATCACTGATGTTTCCCTGTATTCACTTAGGGGGTCATTATGATAGCGGTGAACCCGCCACCGGAAGCCTGCCGGTGGCAGGTTCACTGCCATTGTGCGGGCAAATATCAGATATTTATTATTTATTTATTTATTTATTACTGATATTTCTAGAGCGCGAACAATGGCCCATGGGCGTCTCGGCGCTAAGCTATCTGCAGTATTTAACCAAAGAGGGGAGGTCTAAATTTATTGGTTGAAGAGCCAAGTCTTGAGTTGTTTGCGAAATGACCAGAGTGAAGGGCTTGTTTTTATCGAGTGAAGCAGAGTATTCCATAGTTTAGGGGCTGACACCAGGAATCTTCTGTCTCCCCACGAAACAGATTTGGTACGGGGGACCATCAGGTCATTTAAAGTGGAAGAGCGTAATGTTCTCGGGGGACAGTAAGGAGTCAGATTTTGAGTGAGAAAAGCTGGTCTCAAATTGTGCAGAGCCTTATACACAATGCAGAGGGTTTTGAACTTTATCCTGTTTCTAATTGGTAGCCAGTGTAGATCTCTGATGGTTTCCGTAGCAGATAGATGTTTGGGAATTCTGCCCAGGAGCCTGGCGGCTGAATTTTGGATAACTTGCATTTTATTTATCACTCTTCCTTGTGCATTTATGAACAAGGCATTACAGTAGTCCAAAGTGGACAGTACCAGGGAAGTTACCAAGCTGTATCGGGGAGAAAGGGAAGGATTTTCTTTATGAGTCTCAGTTTGTGAAAAGCGGAAGAGGTGATTTGATTGGCATGTGGGAAAAAGTTAAGGATGGCGGGCGGGGTGCTGGCAGATGGAAAGCCCATCCACCACGGGTCCGACACAGGCAATCCTTACAATTGCCTGTTGGACACAGACAGCATACCTAAAATTGGTGGCGGTGCCTAGCAGGCACTGTCCGCCACATTAGGATGCTGCTTCAAGTCAGCCTTTCAATGGCGGTTCAACCGCCATTCAATGGCTGGCGGAGATGTAATTTGGGGGCCCGTTGTGGGTCCCCCTTGAGCGGGGGAATGGGAATTGTGCACTTGGAGGGCACCTATGGTGTCCGCCTACAGTTCCCTGCACCAGGTGGCAAGCAGCGCTGCGATGGTAAACACGCATGATGCGACCGCCACAGTGGCAGTCACATTGTAATTGCATGCGTGTGACCGCCGCCATATTGGCGGGTGGTCCCGTTTCCCAGAATGATGGCGGACAGACATAAGTCCGTCCGCCATCATAATCACCCCCTAAGTGAGGATAGACCTAGATATAATAGTTGCCATGTTTGGGTTGTTCATTGTATACAGCCTGCTGGTAATGTTGTTAACGTTGCTCAGTTGTATTTGTTTACTTTTTGCAGCACACTTACTTCAAAATAGACTGCAACAGTTTCAATAAATATATTGTAAACTTCCTTTGTGTCTTTCTTTTGTTTACTATGGACATTCATGAGTGAGAAACGAAAGGCGATGATCTGTTTCCACGATTCCCTTGGCGACTAGAGGTTCACTTTGCCAAAATCACCTGCTACTCTTGAAAGATTAGGAGTTCAGGTTAGGCACTGTGAGCTAGTTGTAATTGGAGCTAAAGGTACTGACTTGGCAGAGATACTAAGGGCCTGATTTACATTTCTGGGACGGGTTTCTCCGTCACAACGGTGACTGATAGCCTGTCCCTCGAAATATAAACCCAATAATATCCTATGGGATTTATATTTCGGGGGACGGGAAATCCGTCACCGTTGTGACAGAGTAACCAGTCCACCAAAATCAAAATCAGGCCTCAGTCCCTACATTCTGACATCTTGTTCTCCCAAGGTACAGTTCTGCTTCCAAGCAGAATCCCTGCAACCTGGTACCACCAACGATGGTCTGGTACTTATTTAGCGGGTATCCTGAGTAGTGCTTGTGTGTGCCCATTGTACTCTAACACCCACTACTGGAGATGTACATGGTGTAGGGAATATATCCTCCACAGGATTTTAGGAAGCACCTAATTTTTTCTGTTGGTTGTTCAAGCTTGAACCTTTAAACAGATTACCCATATTTGTGTTTGCACTTTGTGCCCATTGCTGTTTTCAATAATGGTGCAGACACAGCCTATACCAATTGCTGACAATTGTACACCTGCAGTCTTCGCACATGTGACTTTTCATGGCCTTGGCTTTGCAGGCGGTGACTTTATCTTCGTGGTTTAAACCCATGATTACTATCACTTAGAAGTATTTTATTATTGGGCCAGTTTTCCAGCTGTGGATGCTAATACACAAACATTTCATGAATACAGTAACGTTGCAGCACCGCAACAATACAGAACATATCAGCTCCTAGAAATTCCACTTTCATATTTGGAGCATCAAAATTGGTTCAGAGGTGCCCTTATACACGTACTTGCTCCTGTACGCAAGGGTCCCCTTAGTAATGAAGGGGCCTCCTGGCCAGTGTTGGCTGGTTGTAAATCGTACCTAAATTTACAGAATCTCAATGTTATTGAGCCACAACAATTATACACTGGTCTAGTTAGACTATATAGACGCTTAACTCAGTATGTGTCGCACACCTTGATGGCTACCCCAGCAAGGGCAGGCCTCGCATGGCAACCTCAGTTGCCTACAGTACCAAAAATAAGTCCTGAAATTATACATTCAATTATGGGTAAAATTCCCACAAATCGTTAGGAAATTCCTTTTTGGATTGCCTAGAAAATGTATCAAATCAAAGCAGGGTTTACCCTTACGGGACCACAAGACAAGCACAGAATATTGACTATGTGCTTACCCCATGGGATGGTTCCCTAATAGGTGACTGGATCCCTTGTGGCACAGACTTAGCTGCAGTCTATACCACCACACATGGTTCTCCGCCTATGTCCAAACTAATGGGAAACTTTGCTGTAGTCTCCTCAATGATTCTGTCTTAACATTAAAGGCAAAGCAGCTTCTCTGGCTATACGTCAGTGGCTTGAGCAGATTGCACCGTTCAACCAGGAACACAAGCTACCTATAATTATTAATAATTATTTTAAAAGTATTATAATTATAACTTTTATAGGTCGCAATAATTTGGGAACCAGACACAGCAAACCACAGCTTGGCAAACCTAGTTTTGACAAGGATAATGTCCAGCAGAACCAGGAGTTTGTTAAAAAATGTTGGGACAAACCCGAACCTAAAGATAAAGCTAAATCTCAATGAGCATCTCTGCCACTGCAGTCCTCTGACAAACGCTAAAATTTGCATGATCGCACACAGTTAAAAGCAAACAATATGAGACAGGAGGGCATTCAGACCGTAGACAGGAAGTTGATGTGAAACAGAAGAGTGAATCAGAATGCTCATCTGATGTGAAGATAAAGAAGGAGAAGAAACCTCCTCAATTTAAGCCCCAATTTCAGAAAAATAAGTTGCAGCTATTACTGCAAAGTTTGCCACAAACAACGAGAAACCTCCTCCTCAACAGGAGGTGGGCGGTCACTCTCCTCGACAGCACGGCAGAAGTCACTATAGTGTGACAGAATCTCTAGAAGTTTCTGATAGCGACAGCAACTGATTACTTGGTTACAGTTGCAACCCCAGGCAGGCACATAACCCCTCCAGATAGATTATATAATTTGGATATACAAATCGAGGGTGACATACACCACACCATTAGGGAAATATTCTGGGAAAATGTAACTTTCTCATATGACATTCTTTTAGCATAGGTCAATTGGCCCAAGCTGTTGGTCCACACATCCCCGCAGGGTATGGATGTATTATTCCCATCATTTTCTGTGCTTGTCCCTGATGAAGTCAAACAAGCCTTTGCAGCAGAATGGGCTCTTGCACTAGCCCTAGCTTTATATCACAATCATGTTAGCTGTGATAAGGACTCCCCTTATCATGTAATACCCATATGGCCCAGCCCATAATGCAACCACTATACCCGCTAAAATGGGATGCTAAAGCACCTGTTAGAGAAATACTCTCTCAGTTAAAGTACCAGGGAGTAATTGAACCCTGTGTCTCTCAAATGAATAATCTCCTTTTTCCTGTTTTAAAACCTGATCATTCATATTGCATAGTCTTAGACTACAGACATTTAAAAAGTCATACACGTACATTTGCAATGCATAACACACATAATATGGCATTTATGAATAATATAGTCCGTAAGAATATAAAACAACATTTGATATTTCCAAAGTTTTTTTCTGCCAAAATATAGCACCTGAACTGCCTTCTTGGTGCTAGGCTTTCAGGATAATTTTTATCGACTCCCTTTGGGGTATAAAAACAGTCTTGGACAGTTGGCTGCCTGCATAGTGTCACTTCCACAAGATATTGACCCTGAAGCATTGTTCTATGTTGATATCTACCTGACGGATGATGAGTTGAACACACATTTGGCCAGGGTGGACCTTTAATGAGAAGGTAACAGTGCAGATTGCATATAAATCATATTTATATTCCAGTGCAGAAATTGCATCCACTGAAAATAAACTGACTGCGGTGCAGATGACTTTACTTAAGGAACGTCCACTTGCACAAGATAAATGCATTATTGTTGTTATTACCATCCCAGCGCTAAAGGCTGTTACTAAAGCTAGCGTTCCTAACACTAAATCTCTCCATCCTAGATGGAAACAATGGGCAACATCCTTAACAGCTGTTGATGTAGACTTCATCTTTGAATTGTCTTCACAGACACAAGAGTTTCTTCAATATGAGCATAATTATCCCATGCCTGGTAATGTTTTGCCTCTTGAGCAATATAAATACATTCTTTATACTGATGGTGCAGCCCAGCCTGTTAGGTACTAAATACCAATATTCAGTGACATGTGCCGCTATTCTTGGTGTGATGTTGGATGAAAAATTCCAACCACAACAAACTTGTGCAGAGTCTTTAGTGGACTGCACTGCACAGTTAGCTGAACTGAAAGCCTTGCTGCTTCCACTGAAACATACAGATACCGAATTCCCCACGCTGATAGTATGTGCTTTGCATTACCGTGTCCAGTATTTTAGAAACAATTTGCATTATTGGCGCCAAAACTGATTCACAGATTCTAAAGGCAACACAATAAAGCATAAATTGCTTTGCATGAAGGTGGCAGACATGAAAGATAGGTTGCCACATACTCATGTCATTCATACATTGATTCTTCAACATGTGGACCTCACGTTGTAGAGAATTCTTTGTCAGATGAAGTGGCCAAATCTTTAGTTGTGACTGCAACAGCTGCTGCGTTTACTCTTTCTAATACCAGGGTAGACAACGATATACTAGCTGCCGTTAATGCTACACATGTAGGCACCACTTTGTCTAGGAGTCTTCCAGCTAAATATACATATCTCTTAAGTGAACAAAAAGTTCCACCCGTTACGATTTCAGGAGTTGATGATCGTCTGATTCCCAACCATAATCGCAGGCTAGCCTTAGTGATAGCTGCACATGAAGGTGTTGCTTCTGCACATGCGGGTGTGGTGACCACAATTTTGTTACTACAGCAATGTTATTGGTGGCTTGGCTTATAAAAGCCAGCCAAAAAATATGTCCTTTGTTGCGACATTTGTCAGCAAATTAAAACTTCTACCATGGCTCGTTCACTGCAGACACACCAGTTGATTTCCAAAAACGTTTTGGCTGCCTTTATTTGGACCATTTGTGGTCCTCTTAATTGGGATGGGGCATTTAAATTTATCCTACTTGTAGTTGATTCTTGCTCAAGGTCCCTCAGGGTATGGCCACAACATTCAGCTGATGCTCAAACTGTTATTAAAGATTTGCAAGTCTTTATTCGAACATATTCATGCACTACATTCCACTTGAACCAGGGGCCTGCTTTCGCTACTAAGGCTTCCAGTAACTCTATTGCTTCCCTGGTACAGAGATACATTACTCTTCACCATATAGGCCATAGAGCAATTCTGTTGTAGAGAGGCTTAACCGTGACTTAAAGCAATCATTAACAGCTAGAGTATTAGGTACAGGGTGTAGTTGGGCCCACCACCTATATGGGGTACAAAGTGCACTTAATAATCTCCCTAAAAGATCTCTGGGTGGCTGGACCCATACAAGGTCCTTTTTGGCATCAAAATGGATGTTCTAGACCTTGATGGTCCAAAACTTGTGGCGGCAGCCATGCTCTTTGACATAAATTATCATTGTGTTATCTTACAGAACACTTCTGTGACAGTCTATCCACCAGACAGTTGAAGACATCTGTCTCTGTGGGAATCAAGGAGAGGCCAGCACCTTCCAGCTGGATTCAACAAGGTGGGGAGCTCGTTCGAGAAAGGACTGCAGTAAAGAAGGAATTTGGCTCATCATACCGTTCACAGGTGCCATTCTTTGGCATTCAAGATACAAGAACTGTAATAGTGCCACTGCTTGCTTGCTCTAAAGATAATCGATTTGTCTCCATTAATCACATCAAGTTACATTATGTGGCTGATTCTAAACAGTAGGCATCTCTGTTCTCTACTCTACAGGAAATTCCTTTGCAGCTTATGAGCACCATCAAAGCTTTTTCTTCCCAGCTTGGGGGGTACAGAATGAACTTCTGTTAATTCCTGATACCGCTAGAAATTCCAGCCACACGACTGAAGTGAGTACTGTACTTACTACTGCTTCTTCTGCAACTGATGTTGTTAAACTGATCTACACCTCATGGATTCTATTGGCCCTGTGCTATTGTTTTTCAACAAACTGCTTCTAGTTATTATGTGGGAACAGATTTTGACAGTTCCTCAATTTTAGACATCCTGCCTACATGGGCGTGTGGTTTCTTTTCATGGCTGAAACACACCTATCTGGTCCCTCCTTGGATAAAACGTTCCGTGGTTTTTCTATTTCTTTGGATTGGATTTGTGACTGTTTTCTTCTTGCTGATAAATGATCATTACCTTCCAGAACGCTCTACCACAGAACTGGTCAATGATGTGTTAACACCCCACCCACATTCACATAAGCTAAAAAGAGACTCGTCCCTTGTAAACATTTCAGCTGTTCCGGTAACTGATGGAATTGTTTGGAATACAGTACCCTATGATATCTTTGGCCTGATAGAAATACTGCTGATTCCTTAAGCTTTAAGGGTTTCTATGGGTGATGGGATTGTACCTGGGTTACATTCTGATGATCGGGATGTTGAAACTGTAAACTCTATGCTCTCTGAGCTGGAATTCTACACTGTTTTTGAATCTGAGGACCTTTATCTAAATTCTGCTAATTATCATTAAATGTTCTGTTACCACCATTATGGACATCATTATTTATATTGAGTTAGAGTTCAATGCACACTTTTGAATCATACATCATGGGAACATAGTCCTAACCTCCCCCCCCCACAAGGGAGCTCAAAAACATATAGGGATAAATTCACATATTTTTATGGACATAATACATTGACCTGAAATCTTTTTATTTTAAACTTGTCCCTACACCAGCAAAGAAGTATATGCTCACACAAACCAAGCAAATATATACAGACCTGTTTGTCACACTGTTAGCTGTGAAAGGCTGTAGGCTTGATTCACAAATCACCTCTGCACTTGTAGCGGAGGCCCCGCAGTCATGATAATCCTCATTGCGATAAATTCAGCTCCGAGTGCGCAGTCACCCACACAACGAGGGGGCCTCCACCGCAAGTGTAGAGGTCCTGTGTGAATCAGGCCCTATGACTATTGAAAGAATACCACTGATATGAAATCAATTTGGGGTACCAAACCATGACAAATTCAGGGAACAGACAACTTGTATTGAGTCTGCTTAATTCCAACACAAATTATTTTTCTGAATGATACAATTCAGCAGACTACTTGTCTAGGACTGGAAAAAATTAAAGACATGAATGCACCAAACATTCCTTCCATTGCCCGATTTGATAATTGGCAACAATTAACAAATTACAGTGAAGAACAATTGGATAGTATGTTATGGAAAGATACATCTAATCCATACTTTCACGTCCAAAGGGGGGGTTTGTGTGGCCAGTGGACACAAATGGTTGTTATGCTTGTTTTTTTAATTTCACAACAGAGTTTAAAGCAAGCAGACCGGACCCGTATTATTGCCATTATCAACGCTGAGGAATAGTCTCCACCTTTTTGGTAGGGAAATTGTACCAACAATAGTTGGAACATTCCACACTGTCCGGAGTCAAACAACATCTTTCCTTCCTCTCGGAAGACATGGACCTATCTGATTTTTTGGTGGGTCCTAAATTTCCACGTTCAAAAAGATTTATCTATGCCACATATAATGACATCTGGAGCTATCACAATTGCAAGCAGCTGCATGCTTAAGGCAAACTGATCAAGATAAGTTGAATAAAGGACTTGCTATTGATGATAGTATTAATATGTTGTCTTCTCACATTTACAACTTGAATAACATTATATCGTCTGTTATCAATATTATGCACAGTGACATGTCTTCATTATACAATTGGCAAAGTCAGTTTAGGTCTGTCATGAAGTTTATTTGGTCATTTCAAGTCCTCAAAAGTGGCTGTGTGCTATAGCGTTACCTACCTTCCACGCATCTATTCTTGCCTTTCAACCTGGCATGCAAACAACAGCTCATGGCCAAGAAAGACACCACTTACACAATGTTACATCTCTAGAAATTAGAACAGCTCCCATTCACAATAACAGAGACACCCTCTGCGGTGTGATTAATACATAGCGTAATAACATTTCAGTTTACAGCTTGAATGAAACATTATCTAATACGTAGATATGGAGCCCTAGGAGGGAGCTTTATTCATGAGTTATGGTCTTTATCATTCTGTTCCCGATGTAAGCAGGCTGAGAAAGAGGTATTTCTTACTGGAAATGAATGCAACTCTTGTATTGGTCACTTACCTGTTTGTAAACATGTTACCATCACAATGCATGCAAAACTTCGGTAGCAAATTTAGCCTGTTTTCTAAAAGGAATACAAGCCCCTTCGATTCTCCCCCTCATTACTGTCCTTTCAAATGGAAGCTATTTAATGTTAAATGACCAAGACTGTTGTGGAATGATGGCTGGGATCCCATATATTTTATCAGTCTCCTAGATACTGACCTTCTGCAATAATGTGCTTTTCCCACCTATGCATGCAATTTCTAATAGTTCGATGTGGCCTTCAATTCCAGCTTTAAAGGCAGACTTTAACAGGCTAAGCCAACTCAAAGCCTTATTGTTTCAAAAAGATGTGGCATTAACATCTGTCTGAGATACATTTGAACTGCAAGTTGCTAGGATATCCAGTGAAATACAGTCCTCATTAAACATAAATCTTCTGTTACTTTTCAGTGAGCTAGTGCACCAAATCTTTAATGCTTTGAATACCACCAGTATAGTGCACTTTTTAAAAGTAATCAGGACTGGCTTTAGTCAGTACCTTATAGAATATCTTTGGAGTAATACCGGCTTATATCCATTTCCTGTTTTCCACTGTGTTGAGGGGCATACTCTTGTTATTGTTTATAATTTGCAACATTTTGGTTGTATTTTTGTTTCACCTCAATGGATGTTCTGTTTTGAAGCCGATTGGTACTGAAACTACCACCGGTCCAGCTGTGCCGTGAGCACATAATAGAACTCTTTGGAGTCCCTTAGCGACAGGAGCTGAACACTGACTGGTCATTGTCATTCCGACCCACCTGGTTCACAAGTGGACAACCTGTATTTCTTTGTCCATGGTGCCCCTTTGAATGGCGACTGGATGTCTGCTTGGCTCTTTAATTACCTGTTCCTATGGATATGAACCTGTTGAAAATGACCCATTTTCGGAGTTGTCCCATTAACTTGTTGCTACTTCAAGATGCATGGTGGTATGAGCCACACCCTCTGGGGGAGATGAGTGCTTCAACACCATGATTACTGAACTCTGACTCTAATGTCACAGATACAGAACACCAGGCTATTTCCTCATCATTGGCAAGGATCATGTCTGTTCTTTGGAGCTTTTAAATGGGGCAATCACAGAATCATCGTCAGCGGCGACAGAAACATTGATCTGGTGGAAGAAATCTTGGGTGTCTCCAGCACAACCTAACTTGGCCACGTTTTCAAAATTGTCATGTTACATTTATTTATTTTGATTTTTAAATTTCAATATTATGCTTTTTAGCATCACATTGAATCTACTTAGCTTGTGCTTTTTATTATTTTGTTGGTCGATAAGTTACTTTCCCAACCAAAAAGGAGGTATAGTGATTTATCTTTTGGGTCCACTTTGGTTCTCCCTTAGTTTCACGTGTTAGGTGTGTTAGCATGACACTGATTTGCAGTCACACATACTACATTTGTTTTGTGACATAATGTTCTTTTAGAAATATGCTGTACATATTGTTTGTTATTCAGTGACTCCTCTTGTGATTCAATATAAAAAGTTCATTCAAGTTGAAAGACATGATGTACTGTTTATGCAACATCTCCTAATGTTTTTAGACAAATCTGTAGTACAGTAGTTCTTATCATAAAAACTGTGTCTTGCCCCCTCAGAGGTAGAGAGGAAAATTCCAGCAGAGAGACCTGTCCTGGAATGGAGGCAGCAGCCTTGTGTAAAATGAGTTTACACCCATGATGCGGACCACCTACCTACACATGCCAGGTATGAGGTCCCTTGCTAATCCCAGGGATCACTGATATATCGCTGTGCTTACATAATGAGTGGAGACCTAGATAAATTTATCAGTTGCCATGGTTGGGCTGGTCATTGTATACAGCAATGTTGATTACGTTGATCAGTTGAATTTGTTTACTTATCGCAGCACTCTTGCTTCAAAATAGACTACGATAGTTTCAATAAATATATTGTAAACTTGCTTCATGTCTTTCTTTTGTTTACAACTGACATGCATGAGTGAGAAACGTAAAGTGATGATCTGTTTCCATGGGACTAGAGGTCATGTTCTTGGTTTGCCAAAATCACCTGCTACTCTGGAAAGGTTAGGAGTTCAAGTAAGGCACTGTGAGCTAGTCAGAATTGGGCCTACAGGTACTGATGTGGTACAGAGACTCAGTCCCTCCATTCTGATGGCCTGTTCTCCCAAGGCATAGTTCTGCTTCCAAGCAGAATCCCTGCAACAGTAGGATAACCACTTAAGAAAGTCTGACCCAAGGGAAGTGACTGTATCCATTGAGCCACTGCCCAACTAGTGACAGACAGGCGAGGACGGTGTTCTCTGCTAAAAAAGAACGTTATAAAGTGTGTATACTAGCAGATTTATAGATCATAGCAAATTGTGCTTGCTTGGACTTTTTAGAAAACTGCAAAAGCATGATAATTGGGACATTATGGAATTAGTCAAATGTGCATACTGGTGGCATTGTGAAGATTGCAAAGTGAACTGACAGCAGAATCATGGACAAACGTAAAGTGATAGCTAGGATATTATAAGAAAAATGCCAAGTGATAGCTGGAGAAATAGGAAAACGACACAGGGTGCTTATTGGAGCATAATGGAAACTTGTAAAAGAAATAATGGGAAACTGCTGGTGATTGATTGTTTCCGTTGTTTTACTTTTTCATTTTGCACCCCTGGGACCGTATTATGGAAAGTTCCCTGGGGCGCAACGGGCATGTGTGCCCGCTTGGCGCACCCCGGGGTACTTTGGTATTACAGAAGGGCCGTAGATACTTGTGTAGCCCTTTCTGTAAAACAGATAGTGCTGAAGCACATATAGCACCAGTGCTTTCATCAGAGGCTTCTCCCTCATACTAAAGAGGTAATCCCTTTGCCTCTGCGTCTGCACCATATTATAGACATGGGCGCAGAGGCATAGAAGCTGTCAGCAGGCTCACTGACAATGCACTCCCTGATAGCAGTCCTCTGGATGGGGGAAAGAGGGTCCTATGGACCCCCCAGACATCCCCTTGCAGGCAGGTGCAGTCACTACCTGCACCCGCCTGCAAGGGGATCGCTCTCCCCTCTTGAAAGTGCAGGCGGGTTCCCGCTTGCACAGTGCAACACGGAGCGGCTGCTTCAAAGCTGCTCAGTAGTTCACTTAAATGCACTGCCCCCAGGGCAGCGGCGAAGACAGCACATTATATGTAATAGGGTGCACTTTCCCTGTTTGTTCACGGCGCACCTGTTTTAAGTTGCACTGAGGAACAAACAAGGAAAGTGTGCCATATGTTTAACAGGGCCCCAGGAATTCTGATTTCTAGTGTGGGCGGAAATTTTCTAAACAGAACACTGACACATACTCTTTTATAATGGTGTGCCTTGGTTCTGCCTGTAGCGTTTCTGCTAACCTGAGACTGGTTTAACTGTCTATCGGGGTCTCAGGTGAACACTCAGGAATAATTTCATATACATATCTAAACCAGTTAAAGGCACCAGTAGAAGTACAGGTCACTCTGTCTGTTGCGTCTGGATCAGTTATGAAACTGTGAAGCATAATATTTTTCCCACTAATTCAAAGTGAGTTTTATCCAGCTTAAAAACTACACTTATCCCTGACAGTTCTGCCAATGACTCAGACAGATAAATGTAGTTTCCATCTTAATTTGGAAATCAGAAATGTTTATCATCCTGCCATTAGGGTTTCCTACAGGTCTCCTATGTAATTAGCAGAGTCTGCATAGCAGGATCATTGTGAAAGCTTGCTGAGCAGAATGAGCTAAATGATGATCTTTTATAGAAACTTGATAATTGGGGCATTATGGAAATATGTAAAGTGTGCCAAGACCCCAGTGTAAATTGTTCTTACATCCTGCAGATTTTGTTTGAAGGAATCAGACTATTGTGCTATAAAAATGCACTATTTAGCATGGCACCTCCCAAAACAACATTTGGTTTAAAACAACCCCCGAAAAAAAGTGATCTTTAATTCCTACCATCCTCTGACACTCCCCTCGCTATTGACTCCAAAAGTTATATCTTTCTAGGAGACTTCAACTTCCATGGCAGAACGTACACCAACTTCACCACTGTCCTCGAAAGCCTAGGAAACCGGGGACACAACACATCTCCAGACCCACACGCCCGCTAGACCCACCCTAAACCCAGATTTTGCTACCTTCACCACCATCAAAATCACAGCAACAATGCCATTCAACTGGACTGATCACGGCCTCATCGAATTCCAAATCAGCATCCTGCGGCAAACAAAACCCATCACCATAAGCCTAGCCAAATGCAGTTGGAGCAGCATCTAGGAGTCAAACTGAGTCTACACCCTACACCTCAACCAGCCCAACCCCACTGATGACGATGTGAACAGCGAGATCAAACAGCTTGATGAGTGGATCACCAAATGCGCCGACTCCCTGGTACTCCGTAAACACAACACACAGAAGTGGACCCAGAAGCAGGCTAGCTGTTACGCTAAAGAGCTCCACGCAACTAATCAACACTGCAAACAACAGAAAATAAGCTGGAGAACAAACCACCATGTAAGACCTTTGACATAGACACAGTCATTCAGAGGTATGTGTTGGTTTGAGAATTTTTTTATTACATTTTCTATATAGATTAGCCACTACTAATATCACTAAAACACAATTTGCAAATCGCGGTGAAGGTTACACCCTCACTTTCTGGCAAGAGCCACCATTTTTCACTCTATTAATCTTCCTCTCTTCAAAGAGCATGTCACAACAGGATTATGGTGATTTTTCTTTCGAATGTCTACTTATCTTCATGATCATTATAAAGATCTCACTTTTTTCTTCTGGGTCGGTCATGATTCCGGGTACCTATGCACGCGATAAGGGTGCACAGAGCACGATGATACTCACATGACTTTCAGTAAGTGTCTGTAAACAATAAAGAAGCTTACAAAGCTGCCCTTAGATGCTACCACCAGTTGATCAGAGAAACCAGAGGAAGGCACTAACAGAGGGAATAGATAACAGTTCCAAGAGCTGCAAAGAACTCTTCCCAAACAGCATAGACTTCACCGCACCAGCTCCCACCACGAACAGCATCACCCCCTCGCAAGAATAATGCATTAACCTTTCGGAATTCTTCAATGACAAAATAAAAGTCATCTAAAAAAACTTTAACCAAACTCTCACACCCTCACATCCAGCCTATCCACAAATAACCATGAAAACTCCCTACCTGGAAAATAATCACCACGGAAGAAACAGCCAACCTCATGAGGACTATCCACTCTGGGGCACCAACTGACCCATGGCACCACAGCATCTACAATCTGGGTACCTCCCACATCAGTGAAGTAATCACCTACATCCTGAATATCACCATCACCACTGCAATATTCCGGGATGCCTGGAAACACACAAAGGTCAATGCACTGCGAAGGAAACCCTTGGAAAACCCCACTCACATGGCAAACTACTGTCGGATCTCCCTTTTACTATACCCAGTCAAGTTGCTGAGGTAAAGTTTTTGCAACCCTGTCTAACTCCACTACAAATCTTGAACCAGTCTGTTTCATCATGTTCTATCTTGCTCTTTGTCCACTGCACAGGTTATGCATGAGAACAATAACATGCTTTAGGATATCCATTTTCCTAATAACTGTCCACATATTGACATGGTTGGCACAATCAAAGGCCTTGCTGTAAAGCACATGTTTATCTCTGTTTGTTTTTCTTTGGCTTTTTTAATTATCAACCAGGCTTCAGCAATGATGTCTCTTGTTGCCTGACTTTTCCTAAACCCAGCTTGTACATCTGGTGGTTTCATCTTCCATGTAGGGCTCTGTGTTGAACTATCATTAGCATTGTATTGTTGGCATGTGAAATTAGGGAAAATGTTCAGTAGTTACACATCCTGTGAAGTCTCCTTTCTTTGGTATCTGAATGTAGATTTATGTCTTCCAAGCTGATCATTGTGTGTCACAGCCATGTAGAAAAATTGTGAATACTGATATTTATTTCCATGCATATGTGTTAATAAAAGTTGTTAGACCTTACAGTCTTAGAGTGGTCTTCTCCCCAACATTTTGTCTACCTTCTCCATTTTTCTGACCTTGGTTTTACTGGTATTAGGACTCTGTGCACTTTATCACTTCTAACCAATGCTAAAATGCTTGTGCTCTCTCCCTTAAACATGGTCATATTGGTTCATCGGCAATTGTCATATTTAATTTACTTATAGGTCCCTAGTAAAGCAGTACCCCCTATACCCAGATCCTGTAAATGTAATGCTACTAATGGACCTGCAACACTGATTGTGCAACCCACTTAGGCAGCCCTTTAACCATGTCTCAGGCCTCCCATTGCAGAGCACTTGTGTGCAGTTTATACTGCCAAGTTGAACTGGCAAAAAAAACGTTTCTCAGGACCAAACCTTCCCTATTTATATATATAAGCCACCCCTAAGGTAGGCTCTTGACAACCGAGAGGGCAGGGCACAATGTGTTTAAAAGGCAGGACATGTTTCTTTAAGTTTTACATGTCCTGGTAATGAAACACTCTCAAAGTAATTTTTCATTCCTGCAAGGCCTATCTCTCCCACAGGATAGCCTTGGGGTTAACTTATTACATTTTATAAGCGTAAGTTCCTATTGGGATGAGATAAACCTTCAAGTCTAGTCTCCCTGGAATCCTAATTTAAAATCCTAACTTATGGTGAAGTAGGATTTTAAATTACAATTCTGAAAATGCCATTTTTAGAAAGTTGGCACTTTCTTACTTTTCATTTGGTGCCTGCTACCTATCTCTGACCACATGTCTGGGGTGGGTGACAGCTGGGCTTTGTGTTTTCCCCCTAGACAGCAACACACAATGGGAGCTTAGGTGTGCCTTGATGGGCCAACATTGCCAGACCCAGCCTCGCTTACACCTAAATTTGGAAATCAGAAACGTTTATCATCCTGCCATTGGGGGTTCCTACAGGGCGTCACACTGAGAAACATAAACAGACCCCCACCTCAATCTGCTGTTATGTCCTTCTTAATGCTGTCCCCAACCACGGATGACACCACAGGCGCACAAAGACAGGAGACAAGCCTTATGCGGCCTCAATAGGCTATCCACGGCACCTACACGACACGTGAATAATCTCCCGAATTTTATAAGCAAAATACTGTTGAATGAAGAAATCACAATAATGATGTGTAGAGATTATAAATACTGTATAATTTCTTTCTATAGTCTTCAACTGCTTCTTGTCATTATATGTACTGAATACAACTGCCATTGATTAGGAAATGCTAATAAAATATATTCAAACAAAAAATGGGGGTTCCTACAGGGCTGTTATGTAATTAGCAGAGTCTGCATAGCAGGGTCATTGCGAAAGCTTGCTGAGGTGTTTTCTCCAGTGGAACCAACTCATCCTCTGCTGAGCAAATCATCCCCAAGCAGAACCGACGTATCTCCTTGGCTGAGTGGTGCATCTTCGAGCAGAACTGATGCTTCGCCGCTGCCTCTTACATCTGAGACCAATGCATCGTCTTCGTAACTGACACTGCGCAACGCAACTGACCCAAGCTCCTTGCATCCCTTGGCGACAGTTCCCTCGCCGCCGCCAATGATTCTCCACATCGTAGCTTCACAGCTCATCGGAGCCGACCCATCGTCTCTGGCCCGGCCTGCATCCTCTACACCGTCCCTCACCTCAAAAGCCCTGACAACAGGAACCTCATTGTTGACGCATCAGGACCTCGCACCGTAGCCTCATATCATCTAGGAGCCAACGCTTTAACTCTGCTTCGCTCCATCGTGGTTGTCCTCAACATTTGACTTTGTCCCGTTTTGGTGCAATCATATATCCCTCAATGGAGCTTTGTGCTTTTTGGTGCTATTTTTCACTTAAAACTTTAAAATTCAATATTTCAAGTTCTACTTATTTGACTTTTGTCATTTTGGTCTTGTTTTATTTATTAGATCAATCTCTATTTCTCTATCCTAGTGTGGACTCTTTTTATGTGCTGTTTTCACTGTTTTACTGTCTGAAGTGTTGCACAAATACTTTACACACTGCCTCTAAATTAAGGCCTGACTGCTCTGTGCTAAGAGGTTGAGCTTAGGTTAATTTAGAGTTGCCTGTCTCTTACCCTGACTAGGTTTGTGCTTATTGCTTGACCAGGGTTTATACCCCAGTCAAACAGTAACCCAATTTCTAACAAAAGTCACTCACGATGCACAGCTACTTCTCATCTCATGCAATATAAAAGGGGAAATGCGATTTCTACAGATGTGTGCTAGAAAGGCATGTTTTGATGGGTTGTGTTTTTTTCACGTGTGTGTTGAATAGAGTTGCCTTTCGGAGCACGACTTTTGCATGAAGGTTTCCGTTAAGGGGTTTGTTTCTAAGAATGGCATGTTCAACACTTCTGAACCTGACAGAAATTGCTTCTAGATGTCTTCAAAACAGCAGAGAGAAAATCCAATATTTGAGATTATTTTAAGGTGGTGATGTTTTTGATCCTTAATGCCTCAGCTCTGTTTCAATTTCAGACATTAATAAGGCAACCATATTGGTCTCTGTAGACATGGCTACTGCTGGAATTCAGTTTTGAGACATGTACTTCGCTGCAGCTAGCTATTTAAACTATATTCAGTTGCTTTATTGGCTTCAGTGTTTAGCAATGTAAGGAACCTTGCACTATATTTAGCGTGGAGTGGCCGAAATTCGGCAATAAAGGAACTGCTTGAATTCTCGCATAGTTCAGAATGCCACTGTTGTAGTTCTTCTGTAGGTATATGGGACTTTAATTAACTCATTGACATGAAGCACTGGTGCGCCAATAACTAATTTTAAAGTGCAGTTTAGACTATAAAGTGGTATCATGGTGCCAAGACTGGATGGTAGATGTAAGAGTTAATCATTAAGGTGACTTTTCATTTTGATTTTCTTCCATTTAAAAGCATTCTGGAACATCATTTTGTTCTCATACTCATAATATTGAGCTGCAGAGTTTTTATATAAGAGTTAAATACCTCAGTGCTTCAGTTCTTTGCTTATGTGCCCCAACCTGGCCCATAAATCGGACTGAGCACTGCTCATTATCAGGCGCTGCTATTTGCAGTCTGATGATAATAATGTAAAGTAAACAAAGCCTTCCTTTAATGTTAAAAGAAAATTGTGACCCTGTGCTTATTTAAAAATGAACTCAAGGCTGTGAGCTACTTTGAAGGTGTCTGGGAGTAACTAGTAGCACGTGACTGGTTGGAGAGACAAGCCCTAAATGATGTCCATGCCAAGCCCCTTCTGGAGGTTTGCATTTGGAAAATAAATAATGCCTACTTGCATAGCAGACTGCCCAGCATTGTATTCTTTTGCTGAAATTGCTCCTGCTGGGTTATTGGAGGCATTTTCACCAACAAAAGCTTGCTGAAAATACGATGAACCTGCAGTTTGGCAGGCAGATTGGGGCTCTGACTGCAGATTCAATGGCCCAGCTGCCCCAAACCATTTTCTGCTCTCTCGCTAAATTAAATTAGTCCCTTAGAATTCAGTTTTATCTATTGCAGATTACAAGTATTTTTCAATGATAAAACTTAGAAATGACTCAAAGCAGAACAAGATAGAAGCCAGATTAGTACATTTAAGGCAAGACATGTTTACTGAACAAACAAAACATCTTGAAAAAAGTTAAAAATAAATAAAAAAAAGACTCAAAGGCATTTTTTATGTTTTTTTTAAATAATGCTTTATTGAAAATATGTTGTGACACTCAGTATTATTAAACATTCCAATGTGCTACTTTATAAAATAAACATTTGATTATAGTTAGTGGTGACTTTTTGACAAGCCAACAGGTCTGCTTTATATATGTTGATGTGCTGGCCCCTTGATAAAGCCAGTAGGCCCCCTATGTTTTATATTTTGGTGTTGTGACCCTTTGACAAAGCCAGTAGGTCTGCCTTGCTTAAAATGACATAGTCTATATTGTTACATGACATAATTGTGCATGCACGTGGGGTGTTCGGTGCAGGCCACATCCAATCCATGGCCTTCAGCTGGAGGTTGGGTGCCTGTGAAAAGGCCCTGCGCCCAATCCCATGTTCTACGCGGTGAAGGAGGAAATTCACTGAAAAAGCAAAGGTTAAAGTGACGTTATAGTTAGAAACTGTAATAATATCTTACTACTTGTTGAAAAAAACATTATAAATTCACTGAAACATAAGTAAAGGGGAAAGGGACTGTATAATGTGGTGAAAACGTTAGTTAAGTAATTCAGTTTTAACAAACAAAACCAATGAAATTCATCAGTTTTCCCAAGTAACTATAACTCATACCCTAAAGTAACTATAACTCATGCTATTGCCATGCACTGCTAATTAATTACCTCCCATATTACATCACTCATAAAATGGCATATTCTATGACATCATTGATAACATCACTGCAACACCTGAAACTACATCAGTGATGACAACATTGTGCCTGAAGGGGGCCACAAATTAAAGTTACTTTAGGGCATGAGTTATAGTCTCTTGAGATAACTATAGATGGTTAATTTCAGTGGTTTTGGGACGAAGGTGGGATATGGTGACTGCTGGCTGGAGTTCAGAGGACGGACTACCTGAAGAGCCACGTTTATTATATACTGATTTGTTGATTAAAACATACTTTTTATTGCATTGTCATTAGATTTTCTTTAGAATGGGTATTTACTTCAGGCGACAGATGCTTCAATCGGTCGAGTGAAGGGGTGGTAGCTGGTGGGAGGTATTGTTTTTCTACTGTTTACAATGCCGCTGTCATTCCATATGCCATTTCCTATACCAACGCAACTCTTATTGCCTCAAACCAGGGTAGGCAAGACAAAAGGGTTGGGAAGATCCTTTCATAGAATGTAAATGCCTGAATAATTTTATCAAGAGAGGGTTTATTATGCACTTCGGTAGGCGTGGTGCTTCCGCGTATTTTATCCCTTCAGGAAACACATTATGGGCACAAAAGTACATTGTTGGGTAGAAACAGATCTGACAGGGTGTACCATGCGGGATTCATGACTGACTCTAGGGGGTGGACATTATACTCCACAGGTCATTCCACATGATGATGGACCGGGTGGAGACTGACAACCACCGTAGGAATGTTTTGATAACGGGGATAGTAGAGAGACATTTGTGATTGCGAGATACTTCAAAGCAGTGATGGACCCTTGACAGGATAAATGGCACTTGCGGTAGAAGCCCACACATGGAACACACAAACTGGCAGAATGGGTAGCAGTTTTGGGCCATTCTAACATATCGCATACCTGTACTAGTGGGAACAAAGCATACACATACTTCTCTGGTGCACATAATTCATCATCACGGATCAACCGTTTCTTCCTTCCTCTGATGAAATTCACCATGTAGCAGGAGTAGACATTTTGCCCAAAGTCATTTCCGATCACTTACTGATTGTACTACAGCTGTACGGAGTGGTAGATCGACGCCGGGTGATGCGCTGGCTGAGTGCTTGGTAATTGGTGGGATATGAGTTAACAGAGGAGCTAGAAATTGCCATGGATGACTTTTTTGATCTTACTACCCACTCAGTACAGTTGGCATGTATCCTCTGGGAAGCATTCCCTGGCAGTAACCTGGGAAGGATGACAACAAATTTTGGAGGTTGAAAACAGAAGAAAGAGGCAGACATAGTAGCGCTTGAAGCATCTCTAATTCAGGTAGAGAAAGAACTGGAAGATATGGGTCTGTAGACCCTCCTCAGAGAGTTAGAACTTGTTCTGACACAATCAAATAACCTACTTATGGATACAAGATGGATGGTGTCATAGGGAAGGCTTTGTGAATCAGGGGATAAGATGGGTAAAATGGTGTATTGACTTTCTAAAAGGGATCAGGTCTCGAGGACAATACCGATCATTCGTGACCCAGAGAAAGGTGAGGTTACAGATGCAACAGACATTGTAAATGCTTTTGCCACATATAACACAACCATATATGCGAGAGACTGAAGCTGCAATTAAACAGCTCTACCCATTGATCACTGACCTGTTGAAAGCCTGATGGCTGAGGATAGATCAACCCTGGACCAACCTTAAATGTGAAATACATTTCCAAAGCCATCTATAAATTAGATTTGAGCAAGGCACAGGGACCAAATACTTGCCTGACAGAATTTTATAAATACTTTGCATCAATGGTCTCTTCGTATTTACTCTTGCTGCTGAACAAAGCCATCCAAGAGTGGCGCCAGCAAAGAGAGTTGTGTGAAGCCACCATAGTGGTGATTCCAAAACCGGGAAGCCCACGGGACCAGTGTACCTCCTACAATCCTATTTCTTTGCTTAACAATGAAATTAAAATATTAGCCAAGATCCTTGCTGCCAAGTTAATAAAAGTAATCCCTTCACTGGTACACAAGAACAAAACAGTTTCATGCCTCCCCATGATACCTCGCAAGGCATAAGACAACTACTTTGTGGCGTTGGATAGGAGCCAGGTGATCGAAGGGCCTTTGGCATTAATTCTACTAGGCTTCGAGAAAGCCTTCAATTCTATCCATTGGAGCTTCCTATATCAGGTTCTACAATAATGAACTTTGGTCCCTATTATGTAGCCTGTAACCAGACCCTCTATTCAGCCCCATGGGTGTGGGTGCAGCACAATGGAGCCATTGTCTGATCCCTTCTGAATCGGAAGCGGTACCCAGTACGACTGCCCACTCTCATTGTTGCTCTTTGCCCTTACCATTGAGCCCTTGACACTATGGGTTAGAAGGGAAACACTACTCAAGGCACTCAACTTGGACGTGACTGTTGAAGATTGCAATTCCCGCTGTGCGGATGATGTCTTGCTTTTCCTGGCAGACCCACCCGCCACAGGGGATCGACTCATGCAGATCCTTCAGATCTATGGTCCGGCCTATGCCTTAGTGGTGGACTGGTCCAAATCAATATTGGTTCCCACCAAAGGGAGGGAGGAGAATAACCAGGAAAGGTTAACACAATTGCGACTTCAAAAAGGGCTTAAATATTTGAAAGTGTACATTTTTTAATGTAAAGTAAAATCTTAGTACTCTAAGTATAACGCCACTTTAACCTTTAGATTTTTCAGTGAATTTCTAGGGTTTTTAACACAAAGTACGATTTTACCATCATACCTAATTATAAAGTCACTGGCCTGTGGCGGACGGGCCCTGCGCCCAACCCCACCGGGGGTGACCAACAACACCATGCACTGCCAGCCAATGAAAGCGCTCATCACAATACAAAGGGGTGTAATTTTAACTAAGGCACGTCTGCTAGCATATTTGGATCGTAGGGTGACCACATAAATATATAAAAGTCAGACCTATTGGCTTTGTCAAGGGAAGACCAGATCAACATACAAGGTTAGCCTATTGGCTTTGTCAAGCGGTCACCACATCATTATATAGAGGCATGCCTATTGGCTTTGTCAAGCGATCACCACCTTAATAAAACAGCCCTCATTTTATGATTAAACATTAAAATCAATAGGAACCAAATCCATGTTCAAAGGTATTAATTATTTAAAAACCAAGGCTTCAACAACGTACTATAGGTTCTGCACCTTGTACCTTTTTCATCAATTTAGGACTCCTGGGCACTTAGGGGCCCATTAGGATCACGGGCGGATCGCCACCGCCCGCAAGGCAGTGGCGATCCGCCCGTGATCCGACCCAGCCCGCCACCCAATTCCCCCCACCATATTACTACGGCGGGGGGGACCGCGGAGGACAGAAAGACCGTCTGCCGCTGTTCTACCCGGTCAACGAGTTGACTGGGTGGAAAAGGGTTTAATATTGTGGCGGTGTCTGTTAGACACCGCCAGCCATACTAACATGGGTGCGGAAAGATGCCTTATCGTGGCGGCATTGCTGCCATGTAAAGGCATGCGGGAATAGACTGCGGGGGCCCGTTGCAGGCCCCCAGGTACTCCGGGGGGTGGGGGTGCACATGGGGGGTACCTATGGTACCCCCCCGAAGTTCCATGCACAAGATGGCAGGCACCGCACGGTGCCTGCCATGTTGTGCATGGAAGTGCACAACATGCCTTCCTGGCATTGTGGCGGGCGGTTCTGAGTGCACCGCCCGCCACAATGACAGGAATGCACGATGCGCCCGCCACTGTGGCGGGCGCATCCTAATTGCCCCAACGGGACCCCCGCGCGTCCCGTTTCCCGATAGTCCGCCCGCCATCCTAATGACCCCCTTAGAGTCCGGCACCAGCCGTTACGTGGAGCCCCTGTGTCCCAGATGCTGAATATGTGATTACGAGCGGGCGTGCACTAGGCAAAAGAAGTCCAAGGCAGTCTTGTAATATGTAAAGTCATTATTTTGAATTAATATTTTCAGATAGTAATGACAAACTTCAGCTCAACCAACGCGCTTCTTTCCCCTCAGAGAACTTCAGCAGGGCTAAAATTATGATTTGGTGAAACCTTGATGTCAGCAGGTGGATCAGATTTCGGAGTAAGTGCTCCAGTGTGTAGTGTTGGGCACAATTATTAGCAGGTTTACACTACTGTGCTCAGCATGTTTTAAGTTGGAGGGAGGGACGAAGTTGAAAAGAGGGCGAGAGGAACAGTCCAGCTTTGCTTATCCTCCCTCCACCAAGCTGCCCCCCCACCAATAGAAAAAACAAACCAGAAGGTGGAGATTGGAAAGGGAGGGACTTGGGTTCTTCCTAGCTCCTCCCCTTCCAATCCCAACCTCCTGATTCAACTTTAGATAGCTCCTTCATCTCCCAGTACACCTCTGGCACAAATTAGGAGGGGGAAGAAGATGTATGTCTGTGCCCTAGCAAAAATCCAGATGTTTTTCTTTAGCATAAAAATAAATTCTAACAATGCCTGACTCTTATCTAGGGTACCGACTCACAATTTTGCACCCCATCAAGGAGACAGATGCTGGTTGGATTTTTCTTATCCTAAAAAAATATACAAATAACGCCCGGCTCCTCAGGGTGCCGCGATCGAGCAGCCCGCTATCCGCAATACCATCGGTCATTGTACCGTTGTCACGATGAGCGACCAAACTTATTGCCCACATCTTGGCTCCATTGGAGCTCTCCCCTTGAATTAAGTAAAACGACTCACCAACCTCTTCGATCTCCCAGAATTGCTCCCGGTTTCTCCTCCTTTCTTTCCGTGACCGGTACCGGACTCATTCGAATCTCCGTGTCCCCGTCTAATCCGCCCGAAGCCTTGATATCCCGTGGCTTTCAAATGGCAAATGAGGCTTCAAATTATTAGGCATTTATTACATGTCCTGATGAGGATCCGTGGAATGTGCTAAACGGATCGAAACGCCATCGACAAATATGTGCACCTTATACAGATGTAAAAACCTAAATGTCCTTTGAAAGTGTAAAGTTGCCGGTATTGTTCTGTTGTATATTCGTAACTGTGGAATTAACAGGTTAATAGAACGCTAAGCTCTTGCCTAAAGCCCTTTTGTTTGTTTCCTTCACTTGTCCTTCTTCCCTGTTGTCTAATTGTGTGATAAGCTTGGTACAGGCTTGTGCCCCGCCTTGTATACTGTTTGTAAATTGTGTTTTACATTTCTTGAAAAGTAAATATTAGACATCTGCCCGGCTGGGTGTGTCATTTTCAATATAGAAACGACTGCGTTGCAAATCTGCAAGAATGAATACATTAGTAACTCCAAGAGTAATGCGTGCCGGTGAAAAAATTACCTAATGAAGAAGTACACTTATGTAAAATGTTACTGGAAAAACTGCAAACGATTTGTGCAGGGATCAGGCATGGATCAGTGACAGAATATCGAGGGACATAATATCAACTGCACACAATTTCGACGCCAGAATATCGACAGGCAAAATATAGTCTACCTTTCTACGAACAGGTAGGTGCTAAAATATCGATTCCAAATTTAGTTGTTAAAAATATAGTTTACTAAAATATCGAATTTTAAAATGTCTTAAAATTAATATTAAATTAAATAATAAATATGATTAGGTAAAATATACTTAAAATTAATAAAAAAAAATATTAAATTTAATAAATAATATATTTAATCCCCCTAAAAAAGTAAACATACATTTTTTAATATATATTAACTTAATAATATTAAAAGAGAATTATTTATTTTTAATTATAACATGTTAAAGACATAATTTAAAATATAATTACATATATATAAATAAACATACAATATAAATATAAAAATATTTCAGATATAATAAATGAAAATATTAAAAGAAACTTTTTAAAAATATTATTTTACACTACATTAAATATAAAAATAGTGAAAACATTGCATAGCATAGGATATAAAATTGCTAATCCCACTCCATCAAGTTTAATAGTAGGGAAATTGTTGGATAGCGGGAATGTAAACATTACTATTCCCATTCCAGTGAGTGGAACAGTAAGGAAAGTGTTGGATAGAGGGTGGGTAAAAATTACTATTCCCACTCCAGTGAGTGGAACAGTAGGAAAAGTGTTGGATAGCGGGTGGGAAAAAATGACTATTCCAACTCCAGCGAGTGGAACAGTAGGGAAAGTGTTGGATAGTAGGAGAGTAAAAATGACTATTCCCACTCCAGTGAGTGGAACAGTAGGGAAAGTGTTGGATAGCAGGTGGGTAAAAATTACTATTCCCACTCCAGTGAGTGGAACAGTAGGGAAAGTGTTGGATAGCGGGTAGGTAAAAATGACTATTCCCACTCTAGCAATTCGAACAGTAGGGAAAGTGTTAGATAGCGGGAGGGTAAAAATGACTATTCCCACTCCAGTGAGTGCAACAGTAGGGAAAGCGTTGGATAGCGTAGGGGTAAAAATTACTATTCCCACTCCAATGAGTGCAACGGTAGGGAAAGTGTTGGATAGCGAAGGGGTAAAAATTACTATTCCCACTCCAGAGAGTGCAACAGTAGGGAAAGAGTTGGAAAGCATAGGGGTAAAAATTACTATTCCCACTCCAGTGAGTGCAACAGTAGGGAAAGCGTTGGATAGCGTAGGGGAAAAAATTACTATTCCCACTCCAGTGAGTAGAACAGTAGGGAAAGTGTTGGATAGCGGGTAGGTAAAAATTACTATTACCACTCCAGTGAGTGGAACAGGAGGGAAAGTGTTGGATAGCGGGTAGGTAAAAATTACTATTCCGACTCCAGCGAGTGGAACAGTAGGTAAAATGTTGGATAGCGGGAGGCTAAAAATTACCATTCCCACTCCAGTGAGTGCAACAGTAGGGAAAGCGTTGGATAGCGTAGGGGTAAAAATTACTATTTCCACTCCAGTGAGTGCAACAGTAGGACAGTGTTGGATAGCGTAGGGGTAAAAATTACTATTCCCACTCCAGAGAGTGCAACAGTAGGGAAAGTGTTGGATAGCGTGGGGGTAAAAAATTACTATTCCCACTCCAATGAGTGCACCAGTATAGAAAGTGTTGGATAGCGTCGGGGTAAAAATTACTATTCCCACTCCAGTGAGTGAAACAGCAGGGAAAGTGATGGAAAGCGTAGGGGTAAAAATTACTATTCACACTCCAGAGAGTGGACGGCGTAGAGGTATAATTTAGTAGACCCAGTCCTACAATTTAATTAAAATTAATTAAAAAATAATTAATTATTTCAATTTAATTTACCTCCCACTATTTTCCACTATAAACGTCATCTCCCATAGTCTAAAATATTAATAAGTTAACATAATGAATTAACATTTAATTAATAAGCTAATCACAATTATCAAAAAAATAAAAACAATAATATCTAAATGAATTAACACATTGAACAGTATAACATAACTTTGATTAAATATTATATAAATATTAATAACAATTTATTTTCAATTAATTCAATACACACCACACTCCCCTATAAACACTCAACACACTCCTCAGAGAATAAACACAATTAACATACCAATGCATTAATTATTAATAATTAATATTTAATTAATTACTAATTTAAAAAATGTACACAATTTACATATTGATCAATTAATTAAACACTTTGATTAATAACTTTTAAAATATTTAATAATAAATTAATTGACTCAATTACCAATATTAATTATTTACCATAACATTATTAATTAATAAATTGTTATTTTTTTAATTTAAATTAAATTACTTCCCACCCTATTCCCCTATAAACCCACAACCTGCTACCGAACTAATATACACAAAAATGCATTACCAATATTAATGATTAAATAATAAATTATTAATTAATATATTTTTTTTTATTTCAATTAAATTACTTCCCTCCCTACTTCCCTATAAACCCACAACCTGCTATGGAAATAATATACGCAAATTAATTAACATAAAATTCCTTATCATAATTTTTTTTTAACATACATACAAAAATATATACTTTTAACACATATACTAACATATAATACAATTAATTATTTTTATATAATGGCATTCTATGTAATACATTCTATATAATGACATTAATTATAATAACATTCAATATTAGTTACCCATATGTCGATATTATTTCCAACTATATTATGTCTATTCTATATTCTGTCCTCTCGATATTTTTAATTCGATATTATGTCCTCTCAATATTTTTTGTTCTATATTTTGGGTGTTTACCATCAGGCATGGGTGAATCATTGCTGGGCGGTGGGTTTTAAATTCCCAGCTGTAAATTCAATTGGCTACTGTAGTGAGCTACAAAGGCGTTAACCCAACATTTAGGGGGTCATTAGTATGGCGGGCGGACATACCCCCGGGAATCGGGACCGCCCGCAATGCTAGCGGCGGTCCCACACCCTCTATTAGGATGCGACCACCACATTGGCAGGCGCATCGCGCATTTGAAACATTGCGACGGGCAGGGCTGATAGCACCGCTCACAGAAATGCCACAAAGGCAGGTTGTACCTTTCAATGCACATCGTGACAGGCACCGCGCAGTGCCTGCCAAGTTGTACATTGAAATGCGGGGGGGGTACTATAGGTACCCCCCATATGCACCCCCCCACCCCCCAGAGTCCCAAGTAAACTCCGCATGCCGTTACAGAAAGGCATGTTTCCGCCCCATTGTAATATGGCTGGCGGTGTCTAACAGACACCGCCACCATATTGAACCCTTTTCCACCCGGTCAACTTGTCGATCGGGCGGAAAAGTGGCGGAAGGTCTTTCCTTCCGCCGCGGACCCCCCAGCCATCGTGATATGGCGGGGGGGTCTTTGCTGCATGGATGGCGGGCGGATCGCCCCTGCCGGGCCGGCGGTGACTACCGCCATCCCGGCGGGGGCGATCTGCCCGCCATCCTAATGGGGCCCTTAGTATTGGGAATTGTCGGAAAAAAGCAAAAACAAAAAGCATATTCAAAGGACTTACTAAAGAAAACGAGGTCCTCTTAGAAATTGCTTGATGCCTCTGTAACCTCTATTTATGTGTACGAGGATGACGCCTTGCTGATTATCCTGTTGGTCAACCCTGTCAACCTGTTGGATAGCATCTCTCTGGATGGCCATGGCATTTGGGCAAATTATTTTTGTAAGCTGATGTAAGCTAGCAAAATTATATTATATTAAACCTGGATAAAACTGAGATGTTACTGTTATCCTCTCAGATGGCATCATCGATCCCTCTGCCATGGCTTTAGACTATGGACAGCGCGCAACACTGAATCTCTTTGTTAGCGCATGCTTCGGCAACAACAGTTCACAGTGGGTCTCCAAATAGTGGACGGCTGAACTCGGCCCACACCCAGCACCCGTGCCATGGAACCATGGAATAATCATTAACAGCAAACTGGACATGAACTCACAAGTGAATGCCGTCAGTGCATCTTGCATTCACACCCTGAAGATGCTGAGAAAGATCTTAAAATGCCTCCCAAGCAACACTAGAAAACACTAGAAAAACTGTCACTCACGCCCTTGTCACTAGCAAGTTGGACTACGGAAACACCTTCAACACTTGGATCACTAAGACTACACTACATCCATAATTCAGCAGTCAGACTTATACTCAACCTCCCACACATAATTGACATCATACCACGCCTCAGGGAGCTCTACTGGCTCCTGATACACAAATGTGCTAATTTCAAACTCCTCACACATACACATTCAAGGCACTACACAACTGAAGCCCCACCTACCTGAACAGTCACATTTCCTTCCAACCACCCAGAGACCTCCACTTTGCCGGACTCCTACTTGTACACATCCCAACCATACACAAAACCAGAAATGTAAAAACTCTGATAAACATCATGTTTAGCGCGATTTCTCAACTATCCAATAAGGGATAGGGAGAAAGAAACCTTAGGGTGTGTAGATGTTATAGCTAAAGTGTTGTGGTATGTTTTTATAGTCCAGAGGTGATATCGGTGACTGAAAGACAGGTATCCTAAAACTGGAATTTAGCTTGCAGCAGCTTTTCAAAGTTCCAAAATACACTGCAAAATTTTATCGCCCTTTGTTAAAAATAGCAATATGTATGTACATAAGCGGCGTTCATTTGTGTCCACAGTACCCCTTGGCGTAAACAGAATGGATATCGCTAAGACTCTGACTGTGTTGTCCCGCTGGCATAGCACACACGCACACGACAGCCATTTTAGGTACCATGGTCTCCCTGTCCACGATCGCTCATCAGCGCACTTCCCTGACCCTGCAAGCATCCCCCATGCACCCTGACTGTCCCCGCTCTCTCATGCGCGAGTCATGAGCCCTCCCCTCCCGCATGACTCTGTCCCTAAGAATCGCACCCCGCGCCTGACCGACACCTCCTGCCCCCCCCATGAATACCCCTCCTTTGATGACCTCTTCCTCTGAGCCTGAATGTCTGCACAGACCGCTGGTCATCCCTTAGCCCTAGGATACAGTTTATTGCCCATCACTGTACGCACTCGTCTCTCTCGAAAGAAGCCACTATTGATCACGACCGCCCCACCCCCTGAGACTCGATCAGGCACACACATTCCAATAGAATTAGCAGAACACTCAGCCGCATGACAGCCCCTCCTATTGCATGGAGGATAAGGGCCCTACTGTAGCCACGTGTTGGAATACCTCCATACTATACAAAGTGTTGATTGTAATAAAGGTTGCCTGTGTGCCACCAACCTGTGTATAAAAGACGAAGCCTCAGAGAAACTTGTTAGAGCACCTCCCGAAGACACTACGCGAGTGTCCCAAAGGACAGGCTCTCCTCATGAGTAATAAACCCTGTTCTTGTTTTCCTACTTCCAGTGCCCGTCTCTTTATTTGGTAATTATTCAAGATGAGAATGAAGAGTCGCCCTGCACCAGCAGCCTGGGCATCGGGTGCGATATGGGCTGACTTTTCTACAATTGGCGCCCCAAACGCGGGGCCCATCAGCGACATAGGGTCCGGTAAGAGAGGTCCAGACGATGGGGTGAACATCTAAATGATTGGAGTATACCTGCCTTGAGAGGGCCCTCGTCCGGCTGCCGATTGAATGAGCTTCACCGATTCCGAACGGACCTCTCTCGAGTGACCTATTGTCCTGACTGGAATCCCACAGGAATGCTGCGGTAAAAACATGGAAAAAGAGAACGATCGGGCGCTGGAAAAAGGAAGGCGAAGAACTGCCCACATGGTCCGGTCCGGGTAAGGTCGTGACACACGACAAATTGCGAAATTGATTGATTGATTGATTGTTTGATAATACTAGTATTTCCTATTGATTGCTTCTGGGAGATTCTCTATTTGCAAACAAACACAGAATCGCCATACTCTGTTTATTCTTTGCAGATAGTGAAGGGTAGGCAACGCAAACCTTTAACACGTCGTGCCTATCTTTTTCTCCCCATTGATTGATTGATTGAATCGAGCATAGAATTGTTCGAAGTTGGTTCTCTTAAAGGATCTTCTCTGCCTGCAAACGGGGAAGAATAGGAATATTCTCTCTCCCTTTGCCGATAGTGAAGGGTGGGTAACGCAAACCTTTAACACGTCGTACCTATTCCATTCCTCATTTGATTGATTGTTTATCCAAACGTTGACTGTTTGGGAATTGGTTCTTTTTGGAGGTATTCTCTATTTTGCAAACGAGCACAGAAGTCGCCATACTCTAGTCTTTGCAAGTAGTGAAGGATAGGTAATGCGGACCTTTGTCCCCCGTTGTAATCTGTCATGCCTATCTACTCCCCACTGGTTGATACGCCAGTTTCGCCCGGACCATTTACTAGAGGAAGATCATCTGACCCGACCAGAAAGCACCCCTAGTGAAAAGGACATATGAGATAATAAAGTGATCACTGTAAACTGTTAACAGAAAACTTTAGCATGAAACAATCTGGAAAGAAAGGAATAGGGAAACGAAATCAGTAGGCCACTGATGAACATGAACTTTTATTTAAACAACGAACAAAGAAACAATAACAATACGTAATAATAAAACCTATTAATGCCCTAGAAATAGGAAACGTTAGAAACGAGAACGGTAAACTGTAGAAAATGAAAGTCAGCAGAACATCCGCCCCCACTCTGGAAAATTCCAAAGTGGAGCAGGGTGCGGCTACGCCCAGCCGGAAGCAACCCATATAAGGCGGGTCCTGCTGCCAACAGTCGGCCAGGAGATCGTAAACGTAGGGTGTAGCCGGAGGAGAGACCGAGGCCAACGGGACCCGGCCAGGGGATTGCCTTGACAACGCTGGAGAGTTGCAGGGGGGGGGAATGTCTATGTCCTCGACCCTCCCCTCTCTCTCCCAGTCCGGCCGCGGTGGCACGTGAGAGTTGCAGATAGTCCCGCCACATGCTCTCCCGGTCCGGCCACCAATGGCCGGGGACTGGGGCCGACGGGATCCGGCTGCAGCCGATGAGCCAAGGAACCCGTTCATGGGGCCAGAGCAAGGGGCGTCCGGCCGACATCCACCGGAAGCCCGGCCCAAAGACAGACGGGACATTTTTTCCTTTTCTCCTTCGTAATAGCAGCGACAACACGCCAGGCGCCACTTCTTTCTTTTCTCCTCCGTAATGGCAGCAGCAACACGCCAGGCACCACTTCTTTCCTCTATAATTGCTGCAACAACACTGGGGGGGACGTCTTGCACATGCCACCGACCCCCCCCTCGTCCTCATCGCCTGGTCTGGCCATAACAAATGTCAAACGAAGGGCCGTGGGGTGCACTGGGAGGGAGAGACGGTGCGAACAGGCCTCTCCCGCCTCCCCAGGTGGAGGCTTCCCAGTTGCACCCTCAGCGCTCCAGGCGCCCGGAAAAGGGTTCTTCCACTGTGGCGATGCTGCAACGTCTCGCCCGGCAGGGTGGAGCCCGTCCGCTCATTTGACCCCGCGATCGTCGGTAGCTGCCGAACTTTCAAAATGGCGATCGACCTGGCCAGAGCGGGCCCAGCATGAAGGAATGGCCCGGTCACTTGTTGACTCCACCGTCATAGTTCTCCACAACCTTGAAGATTCTAGAGGAGCCGCAGGAGTCCCCGGCTCCCGCAAATACCCCCGATGGGGAGTGACTGCCATGATTGCCCACGGAACGATGGAAATGTAGCCGCAGGACGTCGGCGCTCCCATGCTGTCGCCAGCCTCAGTTTGAATGACTAGAATCCTGCAGACCACAGTCGGATCAGTTCCGGTGAAAGCACAGTATGACCCGGTAGGAATATTGTTGCACCCCCCCCCCTTTTTTTTTTTGACTAATGGTTCAAACCACCGATCCTTTCTTTTGCCCTTTAACGGAACTTTGGGACTGCCAAAGGAAGCTCTGGGCCCAACCACGAGTTAGTAGACATTTAGACTATGCCTGGTTCTGCCTGACTGCACCCAAAATGGCGCCGAAGCAAATGGAACCCTCAACTCTTTTTGTACTCCGATTGCTCAGCTTTGGTGTCATAGGATATGTATGAAGTTTTTAAACATTTTAGATTGATGTAGGATGTGTACTGATTGTGAGTTCGAACAATGGATTGATATAGGATGTGTACTGTCAGCTCGAACAATGAATTGATATGGGATGAGTACTGATTAGGTGTTCGGACAATGAAGGACAATGAATTGGCGTAAGATGGATACCGATTGAACATTCGGACAACAAATTGTTGTTGAGATTGGCGCATCATGATTATTGAAAGTTTGAAACTTCGATGTTTTATAATATACGCTCACGCTAAAAGATTCAATATGATTTCATTGCGCTTTTCGCACTTTTTGTATGAAATAAACGACCACCGACTCCATTAAAGTTTTCTACTAATAAAGTATCCTCGCATCTACAGTTTCAGCCTGCTCCGTGGCTGGTCCACAGGATTGTAGGCCCGTATTTATGCACCGACATTCTTATTAAAGATTTTTTTAGAAAGCAACTATATTTGTCCGTGTAAATTGATAAAGTCTTGAATGAATAATGCCTATTTTTCGATATAACTGAAATATGGGCGGAATGATTAAGCTCGATTAGATAAAAAAGGGTTGAAAAGGTATAGCACATAGAAATATTGCAAATATGAAGGGTCGAATTTTAGTTGTGTATTTTTCCTTTTTATACAGCCAAAGGCAACCGCTGAAGATCCAGGTATTTAGCCCATACTTTACATGCTACCTATATAAGAAAAATCACACTAACGATCCACCTGGGCTTAAACGCCCCAGTTTGGCAGTGATTACATCCTGTGGAAATAGGCCGAGTACGCAGTAAGTAAAAGCCTTTCTGGGGTTATGCACGCTAAATGTGTCTATCAATGTAGCCTGCCCTCCCTTCCCTCCTTTTCTCTCTCTCTCTGCAGGTCACCTCGGAATGCCGACGAAAATAGTGATCCAACAGACGAAGAGACGGGAAAAGGGGTCTGATTATAGTACCTAACCGCGACAAACCCCGGATAAAGCAAAAAGAATAATGTACACACATGATTAAGCATTCTTACGTTTAACTAAGTAGGAAAAAGTTTAGGGTATTTCGAGGTAGGGGTTACACAAGTATCCTCCGCCGAGAGGACTAGAGATATTGCCAATATTTGAAAAACCTACTACCTCCTTTTCCGCATCCTCATAGGCTTAGAACCAAAAGCTGCCCCATTGCTCTCCAATTGTCACCAACGGTTGTCTCAACCTGGAAACGCACTTGCTAAAAATGACTCGAATAAACCACTGTGAGCATTAGCCCGACCAGGTTAGTTCATGACCAGTTGCCAAAGACGTAAGTGTGTACAATCAAAAGGCCACCAGTAAGAGGTAGCCAACGAATAAAAGGATAAGAAAAAGGTAAAAAGAGCGTAGGATGATAAAGATGCTCAGCATACAGAAAAGGATAATTGTGGCCAATAACTGTTTTATGTTTTGTCTTGGATTTTCTTTTGTGTATAATATATGTACTGTCTTCCCCGTCTGAGTTTGTGTGTACGTGATGCATGAATCTACGTCATCCCTCTGTCTGTGTTTCCGTGTTACTTAACACCTGTTGTTCTGTGTTGCGCGCACTGAACGGTCCATTATTGTACACGCCTCTCTTTCTCTCCCCATGTCATACGTGTACCGAATGGACCGTTTAGGGTGCGGTCTTTCTCTTTCTTTCTCTCTCTCTCTTTCTCTCTCTCTCTCTCTCTCTCTCTCTCTCTCTTTCTCTTTCTCTTTTTCTTTCTCTTTCTCTCTCTCTCTCTTTTTTTTTTTCCTCTTTCCAAAAATCCCGTTTCCTCTTTTCAAGTATAAAGACGTTGTGCCCCTCCGGCACAAAACATTATTGGGTTTTCTCGAACACAAAGGTGTTCAGCAAAATTGACCAAAACCAAAGCGAATTGTGACTTGCCATATTACTACCTCTCCTTTCTGCAGACGATAGAACCCGAGTTGGTAATGAAGGAAAGGACAGGTAAGACGACGGATGTCCCCATATCTGGCCTTTTATAAGGGAACTATAACGTCAATGGCCTTCTGTTTCTCAGTTCGTTAGAAATGCGATCCCCAAATGCCCCGATTGCCCCACCCCCTTGCACCTAAGTGCGGATGTCCAGAGCCACCCCACTTCCCCCGATCGACCCCAGCTCCCTGTTCAAAAGCACCCACGCGCCCCCGATCAACCCTACGATAACGCCCCTGCTTGCAAAAATTAGCCGACCCCGAAGGGAGATGTAAGATCGTCGATACTTGGGTTAAAGGGAAGAACGAGTCTCTACATAAAGGACTCGATGTTTGATGTGATGTAATACATTGTGTAAAAAAATCCAAATTCTCTTATCATATGTCGCGAATGTACGCCAAAACTAGTCTATGAATTCAATGTGCAATACCCTTCTCCAGACTCCATAAGTGACGACCTTTGACTGTGACCGATGAACCTATCCCCCACCTACTCAGGCATGGGGATGGATTGAGATGTATATCTATTCTCTCGACCAGTTTTTCTAAAACTTGTTTTTCACCCATTCAAAGATACAATCACCAAAGGAGAGGAGCTGGACGTGACGCACAGCCTGGCCACAGATCATGGAGCACGTGTGACGACCAAAGGTGGAGCCGCAGAGCAACGAGACGCGGGACGAGGCACTACTTCCAAGTTCAGCTGATGAAGAAATAAGGGGCTGCCTTGAAGCCCTCGACTTGCTGACCCACTCGTGCCTGAAGTCCCCGTCCCTTTTTTTGAGTCCGACTGATGGGCCTGCCTGCTCATTGTCCTTTGCTCCCTTGGTCTCTTGGTGTGTTCGAAGATCTGGCCCCACTCCGCCCTCTCTTCCCTCGATTATTCAACAAATTCTTTCATATAAACTTTTGACTATGGAATGGGATTTTGCCACGGAAAAAGAAAGACACGCAGGTGCCCAGCATGAGGCACCCCTAAGAAAATGAGTTAGGGAACAGGACTGTGATCTAACAGCAGAGGACTGATCGCACCTTGCAACGCGTAAGGATGATTCCGAGCTGGACCTATAGCTCCACCGCCAGTGCTCAGTAGCGCCAACAAAAGAAGACGGACTCTGTTAAAAGACATTGCGACAAAGACCCTCCCCCTTTCCAGAACTTTCTATTCGCCCCTTGACTAAATTACTTGTATCGAATTTAACACCTCCCTCAACCATTTTGTATTGCCTTTTAAGAAACGTTTCATCGGTCACTCATGTGGTTAGTTGTCCAAAGACCCCCTATCGTACTGGCAAGCCGGAAGGTATCAGAGCGTTCTTTCTGTATATGATGTCACTAGAGAGAAAAATGTGGACTTGATTTTTATGTGTCGAAGCATTTTTTTGATTATACCCCGACAGAATATTATGCCGATTTCTAGGCTTGTATAAAGAGCCTAACAGATGTAAATTAACATGCATCGTATTCTGCCTATCACATCGACTGTGTAGAAATTGAACGTGCTTATGTAAAAAGTGGCGACTGTTAAAAATAGCAATATGTATGTACATAAGCGGCGTTCATTTGTGTCCACAGTACCCCTTGGCGTAAACAGAATGGATATCGCTAAGACTCTGACTGTGTTGTCCCGCTGGCATAGCACACACACACACGACAGCCATTTTAGGTACCATGGTCTCCCTGTCCACGATCGCTCATCAGCGCACTTCCCTGACCCTGCAAGCATCCCCCATGCACCCTGACTGCCCCCGCTCTCTCATGCGCGAGTCATGAGCCCTCCCCTCCCGCATGACTCTGTCCCTAAGAATCGCACCCCGCGCCTGACCGACACCTCCTGCCCCCCCCATGAATACCCCTCCTTTGATGACCTCTTCCTCTGAGCCTGAATGTCTGCACAGACCGCTGGTCATCCCTTAGCCCTAGGATACAGTTTATTGCCCATCACTGTACGCACTCGTCTCTCTCGAAAGAAGCCACTATTGATCACGACCGCCCCACCCCCTGAGACTCGATCAGGCACACACATTCCAATAGAATTAGCAGAACACTCAGCCGCATGACAGCCCCTCCTATTGCATGGAGGATAAGGGCCCTACTGTAGCCACGTGTTGGAATACCTCCATACTATACAAAGTGTTGATTGTAATAAAGGTTGCCTGTGTGCCACCAACCTGTGTATAAAAGAAGAAGCCTCAGAGAAACTTGTTAGAGCACCTCCCGAAGACACTACGCGAGTGTCCCAAAGGACAGGCTCTCCTCATGAGTAATAAACCCTGTTCTTGTTTTCCTACTTTCAGTGCCCGTCTCTTTATTTGGTAATTATTCAAGATGAGAATGAAGAGTCGCCCTGCACCAGCAGCCTGGGCATCGGGTGCGATATGGGCTGACTTTTCTACACCTTGGGCACCCAAAATCCTTAGAAAAACCATATGTGTCTGGTACCTAGATGCTCAGGAGCCCCAGGTAATCAAAAGGGGAGAGGATTGTGTCTTTGAAGGGATATGTTATATTCTGACACGAAGGAGACTGAGGGGGATTACCATGTTTTGGAAAACACTTTCTAAAAATCTGACAAAGGTCATGTTCAGAGTGCTCCATTGGCCAGCCAGTCAGGGAATAGAGATATGACTTGCACCAATATTCAGAGCTAGAAAATATATAGGTGGTCATTAGGATGACGGGCGGATTTTATCCGTCCGCCATCCTATCGTATAACGGGACCGCCCGCCATAAGGGCGGGGGTCCCGTGGGTGGAATTAGGATGCGCCCGCCACAGTGGCGGGCACATCCTGTATTTTTAACATTGACTGCACCGCCCGCCGCAATGTCAAAAATACATGTTGTGCATTTCAAAGCGCGGTGAGTGCCACGTGTCTGCCACGTTGTCCGTTGAAATGCAGGGGTACCATAGGTACCCCCCATGTGCACCCCCCACCCCCTCCCCGGAGTCCTTGGGGGCCCGTTGCGGGCCCCCAAAGTAGACTCTGCATGCCTTTCAGTTGCGGCATTGCCGCCACGGAAAGGCATTGGAAAATGCCCATGGTAATATGGCTGGCGGTGTCTGATAGATAAACCCTTTTCCGCCACGGCGCAAGGCGACCGGGGCGGAAAAGCGCGGATAGTCTTTCCGTCCGCTGCGGACCCCCAGCCATACTAATATGGCAGGGGGTCATTCCGGCAAGGATGGCGGGCGGATCGCCCCCGCCAGGCCGGCGGTGGCTACCGCCGGCCTGCGGGGGCGATCCGCCCGCTAGCCTAATTGGCCGCATAGTGTTTATACTTCCCAAATAGACCTGAGGCTGATATCTTGTGTCAAATCCTCAAATGCACAGTACACATAACTTGTATTCTGCCACAAAGTCATGATCTTTGCTAATATCACATAATTGCTTGTGCACACTGTATCCTCTAGGAAAACTTACCCACATATTTGATATGCCAGACTCCAGACATTCAGAGCAACATTTTGTTAGCTAGTGTTACAGGATTTATGTTTTTCCAGTTGAGACATTCAACTAAAGATTAATAAAAATGCGTTGAAAAATGAAAATGTCTCCACATTTTTCAGTTTGCCTTCAGGCTGTAAAGAGATATTAATGCAAGTCTTGCACCAACATATATTCCTGAATGTGCTGAAAAATATTTAGTTTGTATGGATACACAAAAAAACAGAGAGGTACAGTGCTTGAAAAATCTAATTGCGATATTTAAAAATCAAAAAAGTTGCAGGACTGAGGTGCGCAAACATCCCAGCAGTGAAAGGGCTGTTGCCCTGGCAGCTTCTCCTCTCTGACCCGGAAGCACCTCCAACACACCCAGTGGCCCAGCGACCAGAGGCCTGCCTTCCACCCAGAACTGAAAGGCAGCATAAAAGATGCACCTTGGGATTTGTTGTACTGAGTTGTCATAAGGTAAGTTGCGCAAATCCCAACACTTGGACACTGAGTCAATGCAACTCTCACAAACTCGTTGTCACATTTACTTCTTCTGTTATTGCATATGCATTACATATTTCACACTTTATAACAAGTCTAGAGGTTAAGTTGGAGATATCACCTTAATTAGTAAATTTCTCATGTGCGTTTTGTAAAGTCAGCGCCTCGATACCCTCACGGGTGATTTGCCGCGCTTTACAAATCTCTTATTTATTGATGCAGTCGGCATCATTTCCCTCTCCATCCCTACGAACCTTCATTTATTGTACTCTCCACCCCTTTGAACCTTAATTTAATCTTAATTAAGTTTTTTCTCCAACTAAATAAATATAACTGAAAGCAACTGTTGCGGTGTCCTGTTTTGGAACTTGCCCTATTTTCTTTGCGCAAGACAGGACTCCTCCCAGGGAGGTTCAAGAAGACAGTGAGGCCTGAGGAGATGGGGACAAACCCCACCCTGATCTTGCGCGTAGTCTATGTTTGGGGTGGAGCCTTGAGGGTGAGTCAGCCCCTCCCCCAGCCCTTCGACAAGAAAAGGGATAAGTAGCCCAGATCGTCTGTACCCAGCCAGCAAAATTGGGAGGCTATTGAGTTGGGGGTATGTAATGCATTACAAGCCTCCTCGTTGGCAAGCATTAGTGAGAAATGACAACCAGTGACAATCCGCAGTCTTGGAATAACTTTTAAGAGTTGGGATTTTAGCTATGAAAGTCAAAGTCACCTTATTAAAGTTATAGTGGTCGTAAAAAAAATACAAGTGTTTCTTTATGAGGGAGTTTGGTCTTGTGAAATATACCCTCATAAAGCCTGCATATGTTCAGCACTTGTTTGGTTTCTAAAAAAATGCCTTCTAATAATACTACTCCGGGGTTCTTATGCATGTGTCATTGCTAGTGAAACGTAGTGCTTAATTTGGCCACTGCAGCTGTCACCACCCAGTTACCCTGTCTGCACTGCGAATGACTGTACCAATACAACTACTAAGCATCACACTCCTACAAATGCACCAGTTCAGGCGTTTTCATGACACCCAAAGCTATAAAAATGGCTTGGGCAGTAGGTAATAGTTGTTTTTAAAGATTATAAATTTATTAAATAACTGCTTTATGCTCATTTCAAAATTAGACAGACAGTGCCACCATGTGGCAGACTGTCATAAATTTCAGCGTTGACAATTAAGTGCTGGTGCTGAGCACCGGAAACCACAGTCACAAATTAAGCACTGGGTGAAAGGGCGTGGAGAACACAAGAAAAGTGCCATTTCTTTCTAAAAGGTGTTGTCTGTTTCTAAAGTGGGCCCTTTCCCAGCTAAGTTATGGGAGAAGTTCAGGAGACACCTCTCTGTTTTTTAAACTTCAGATGGTAAGTCATATGCTTATCATACCTGGGTTCAAGAGAAACATACTGGATGTGATCAAGATTGTTGCTAATGGAACACCTACTGACTGGCCCATTTAAATATATGTACTGAGTAAGGTGGCCTAAGCCCCACCCCTGGCTTTTGTCATGTTCATATTTGGAAATCAATGCACACCAAATCAAACCCTCACATGCTTAGAAGACATGGTGTAACGGCCAGAGATGTCTGCTTTGGAGCTAGAGAGCCAGGTTAGAGTCTCAGCATTGGCTCCCCATCCTGTGATTCTGGGCAAATCACTTAGGGCCTGATTATGAGTTTGTCGGTCCGTGGACTGCCACACTCACGGTGGCGTGGTGATGGCGGTCCGGCCCTGCTGCACCGGCGCCGGTCTGACTACTGTATTACAACTTTGGTGGTCGGACCACCATCGAACCCCTGAAACCACCAGGGAACCGCATTCTTTGGCAGTAGCACAGCGGTAAGGGCTCACAATATGCTGGCAGTGCCTCTGCGACACCGCCATGCATATTACGAGTTTCCTGACTGCCAGCAGTCTCATGGAATGTCTTACCACATGAAACTGATGGCGGTCAGGAAATTGGGCCCCCCTTGCCCCATGCATGTTGTTGCCTCCTGTGTGCATGCACCTCCAGTTCCAGCACAGTATGGATTTCACAGTCTGGCATGCTGGAACGTGCTGTGGCGGTCCCGCGGTGGTGCAGCATTACGGCTCACATTTAAGCCTTTTTATTGCACAGCCATGGAACTGCCACGCTGCCCGCCCGCCAGACCACAATTTCACTCGTTATCTGGCGTCCGGGCAGCGTTCAGGTTGGCGGTGTGGAAGTGGGGTAGTGGCTTGGTGGCCGTCTTCCACACCTCCAAACTCATAATTGGGCCCTTAATCTCCCCGTCCCTAAAAACCAAGAAAATATAATGTAACTGGTGCTCATGTAAAGCGCTCTAATACCTTGAGGATTGAGTTTGCGCTACCTAAAACAGCGTTTTGATTATGCCTGAGAGGAGAAGCTGAGGCCGGTAAAGGAGTCTCCCCTCCCTTTATCTCCCCTCTTGTCTCCATTTTGCAACCAGTTGGGTAATTTCAGAAAATGTTCCATTCTGAAACACCAAGAATCAGTAGAAATAATCACCTTCATAACTATTGTTCCAGTAGAAGTAGTGTTACTTCAGCAAAGTGTTAATATAAAAACAAACACCGAACCTATTGTGCTAGGTACTGCTGTTATAAATACTGCATGCCCAGTACAAAAATGGTACCTTAGTGCTGCTCTGCAATGGGCAATGCACCTCTATACTCTACTGTAAAACAGGGCTTCTTAAAATATTGGGCTACACCAAAGATCCAAAATGTTTTGCCAGACACAGATTTCATCCAAGCAGAGTTTTATGTCCTCATCTAACCCCTGCCAGACCACTAGGGCTAGCGCTGCCACAGCAGCAATGTGTGACACTAGGGCTGGCAGAGCATTCTGTGTCACTGAGGCTGGCAGATCACTCTATGTCACTAGAGCTGGCAGAGTACTCTACGTCACTAGGGCTGCCAGAGCACTGTGTGTCACTAGGGCTGGTGGAGCATTCTGTGTTACTGAGGCTGGCAGATCACTCTACGTCACTAGGGCTGGCAGAGTACTCTACATCACTAGGGCTGCCAGAGCTCTGTGTGTCACTAGGGCTGGTGGAGCACTCTGTGTCACTTGGGCTGTCAGAACACTCTGTGTCACTAGGGCTGTCAGAATACTAGCGGTAGGGATGCTAGAGCACTGTGTCACTAGGACTGGCTGACCACCCTGTGTCACTAGGGCTGGCAGTGCCCTCTGTGTCACTAAGGCTATCAGACCACGAGCACAAGGGCTGCCAGAGCACTTTGTCACTAGGGCTGTCAGAGCACTCTGTGTCACTAGGGCTGCCAGACCACTAGCGCTAGGGATGCCAGAGCACCGTGTCACTGGGGTTGGCAGAGCACCCTGTGTCACTTGGGCTGCCAGAGAAATCTGTGCCACTAGGGCTGCCAGATCATAAGGGCTAGGGCTGCCAGAGGACTCCCTGTCTCTAGAGATGCCAGACCACTTTATGTCACTAGAGCTGCCAGACAACTAGGGCTAGCGCTGCCAGAGCACTGTGTGTCACTAGGGCTGGCAGAGCACTCTGAGTCACTAGGGTTGGCAGGACACTCTGTCTCTAGGGCTGGCAGAGCACTGTGTGTCACTAGGGCTGGCAGAGCACTCTGAGTCACTAGGGCTGGCAGGACACTCTGTCTCTAGGGCTGGCAGAGCACTCTGAGTCACTAGGGCTGGCAGGACACTCTGTCTCTAGGGCTGGCACAGCATTCTGTGTCTCTAAGGCTTCCAGACCACTAGCGCAAGGTATGCCAGTGCACTCGGTGTCACTTGGGCTGCCAGATGACCAGGGCTTGGGATGCCAGAGCACTCTGTGTCACTAGGGCTGGCAGCTCAATTTATGTCACTAGGGCTGGCAGACCACTCTGTGCCGTAGGATATCATGCTGCCAATCCTTATTAAAAAATGCATGGCCTTTGCTCTGAACACCCACAAAGGAAGATATTTGGGAGCCTTCAAAAGCATTCAGATTATTTCATTTCATCCTGTTAGCACACTGAATTCCTCTAAAGGGTTGGAGTATCTGTGCACATTTAGTAAAAAGTGAAATGTGTTTATTCATCTTTTCTCCACACTTACTCCACAGGCGAAATGTAGTATAGTAGGATTATGCCTGGAAATGTACGATTTAAATAGATTTCATATAGATGGTAGTCCTCTGAAGTTTTGTGAATTCTAGATATACGAAATGTTATATAAATTTAATCCCAAGACTATGATTCATAGGTTTACCAAAATATATATATGTATATACATTTACACACACACACACACACACATATATATATATATATATATATATATATATATATATATATATATATATATATATATATATATATATATACACTGAAAAAAATAAAGGTTACAGGGATGTTATAGTTAGGAAATAGAATTTAACAAATCATAGATGATTTATTATCTATGAAAGGCCAAGCAGTGAAGGTGGCTGCAACTTGCTTTACCATACTGAAATGGCTTAAAAAGATTATCTGGATGCTGCCTAGCCCTACCCAGAGAACCGTGGTCCAGGTTCTTGTCACTTCTAGACTGGACTACAGTAACATTCTTTATCTGGGGGGCAAATAAGGATGTGACACGCAAGCTGCAGGTGGTGCAGAACTCCTTCCCCAGACTGATTTGTCAGGTTCCCAGAACTGCCTCAATCTCTGGCCCTCTGCTTGACCTTCATTAGCTCAGGGTGGAGAGCCGAATTAAGTTCAAAGCCCTGAGCTACATGTTTAAAATCAGATCTGGAGTGGTCCCCCAATACCTGCAGGCTCTGGTTCATCTTCTGCAACCCAGGCGAAGTTCTCTGTTCCTAGACTTAGACTGTCACACATGGGCGGTCGATCCTTTGCCTACTTAAGCCCCTCTTTATGGAATTCTCTCCCTGCGTCGCTTCGCAATGAAACTGTCTATGAGAATTTCCATAAATGTTTAAAAACTTGGCTCTTTAACCAATAATCGTCAGTTCTTTTCTGTTCCTCTTAAGCTGGCGCCGGGAAACCCTTTTTGGGTAACTGTTGCGCCTTACAAAACAAAACAAAAAAATTAACATAACATAACATAACACACACTCCCACACAACCACTCACAAACCCATTTACAGACTCATACAAGTACTCACATACCCACTCACTGATTGGTAGAGTAACTCACATCTCCACTCACTCATACAGCCACTCACATAACCATTAACTCACCTATACAGCTACTCATGCATGCACACACTCACCGCACGCCCGCCGCAATGTCAAAAATACATGTTGTGCATTTCAAAGCGCGGTGAGTGCCACGTGTCTGCCACGTTGTCCGTTGAAATGCAGGGGTACCATAGGTACCCCCCATGTGCACCCCCCACCCCCTCCCCGGAGTCCTTGGGGGCCCGTTGCGGGCCCCCAAAGTAGACTCTGCATGCCTTTCAGTTGCGGCATTGCCGCCACGGAAAGGCATTGGAAAATGCCCATGGTAATATGGCTGGCGGTGTCTGATAGATAAACCCTTTTCCGCCACGGCGCAAGGCGACCGGGGCGGAAAAGCGCGGATAGTCTTTCCGTCCGCTGCGGACCCCCAGCCATACTAATATGGCAGGGGGTCATTCCGGCAAGGATGGCGGGCGGATCGCCCCCGCCAGGCCGGCGGTGGCTACCGCCGGCCTGCGGGGGCGATCCGCCCGCTAGCCTAATTGGCCGCATAGTGTTTATACTTCCCAAATAGACCTGAGGCTGATATCTTGTGTCAAATCCTCAAATGCACAGTACACATAACTTGTATTCTGCCACAAAGTCATGATCTTTGCTAATATCACATAATTGCTTGTGCACACTGTATCCTCTAGGAAAACTTACCCACATATTTGATATGCCAGACTCCAGACATTCAGAGCAACATTTTGTTAGCTAGTGTTACAGGATTTATGTTTTTCCAGTTGAGACATTCAACTAAAGATTAATAAAAATGCGTTGAAAAATGAAAATGTCTCCACATTTTTCAGTTTGCCTTCAGGCTGTAAAGAGATATTAATGCAAGTCTTGCACCAACATATATTCCTGAATGTGCTGAAAAATATTTAGTTTGTATGGATACACAAAAAAACAGAGAGGTACAGTGCTTGAAAAATCTAATTGCGATATTTAAAAATCAAAAAAGTTGCAGGACTGAGGTGCGCAAACATCCCAGCAGTGAAAGGGCTGTTGCCCTGGCAGCTTCTCCTCTCTGACCCGGAAGCACCTCCAACACACCCAGTGGCCCAGCGACCAGAGGCCTGCCTTCCACCCAGAACTGAAAGGCAGCATAAAAGATGCACCTTGGGATTTGTTGTACTGAGTTGTCATAAGGTAAGTTGCGCAAATCCCAACACTTGGACACTGAGTCAATGCAACTCTCACAAACTCGTTGTCACATTTACTTCTTCTGTTATTGCATATGCATTACATATTTCACACTTTATAACAAGTCTAGAGGTTAAGTTGGAGATATCACCTTAATTAGTAAATTTCTCATGTGCGTTTTGTAAAGTCAGCGCCTCGATACCCTCACGGGTGATTTGCCGCGCTTTACAAATCTCTTATTTATTGATGCAGTCGGCATCATTTCCCTCTCCATCCCTACGAACCTTCATTTATTGTACTCTCCACCCCTTTGAACCTTAATTTAATCTTAATTAAGTTTTTTCTCCAACTAAATAAATATAACTGAAAGCAACTGTTGCGGTGTCCTGTTTTGGAACTTGCCCTATTTTCTTTGCGCAAGACAGGACTCCTCCCAGGGAGGTTCAAGAAGACAGTGAGGCCTGAGGAGATGGGGACAAACCCCACCCTGATCTTGCGCGTAGTCTATGTTTGGGGTGGAGCCTTGAGGGTGAGTCAGCCCCTCCCCCAGCCCTTCGACAAGAAAAGGGATAAGTAGCCCAGATCGTCTGTACCCAGCCAGCAAAATTGGGAGGCTATTGAGTTGGGGGTATGTAATGCATTACAAGCCTCCTCGTTGGCAAGCATTAGTGAGAAATGACAACCAGTGACAATCCGCAGTCTTGGAATAACTTTTAAGAGTTGGGATTTTAGCTATGAAAGTCAAAGTCACCTTATTAAAGTTATAGTGGTCGTAAAAAAAATACAAGTGTTTCTTTATGAGGGAGTTTGGTCTTGTGAAATATACCCTCATAAAGCCTGCATATGTTCAGCACTTGTTTGGTTTCTAAAAAAATGCCTTCTAATAATACTACTCCGGGGTTCTTATGCATGTGTCATTGCTAGTGAAACGTAGTGCTTAATTTGGCCACTGCAGCTGTCACCACCCAGTTACCCTGTCTGCACTGCGAATGACTGTACCAATACAACTACTAAGCATCACACTCCTACAAATGCACCAGTTCAGGCGTTTTCATGACACCCAAAGCTATAAAAATGGCTTGGGCAGTAGGTAATAGTTGTTTTTAAAGATTATAAATTTATTAAATAACTGCTTTATGCTCATTTCAAAATTAGACAGACAGTGCCACCATGTGGCAGACTGTCATAAATTTCAGCGTTGACAATTAAGTGCTGGTGCTGAGCACCGGAAACCACAGTCACAAATTAAGCACTGGGTGAAAGGGCGTGGAGAACACAAGAAAAGTGCCATTTCTTTCTAAAAGGTGTTGTCTGTTTCTAAAGTGGGCCCTTTCCCAGCTAAGTTATGGGAGAAGTTCAGGAGACACCTCTCTGTTTTTTAAACTTCAGATGGTAAGTCATATGCTTATCATACCTGGGTTCAAGAGAAACATACTGGATGTGATCAAGATTGTTGCTAATGGAACACCTACTGACTGGCCCATTTAAATATATGTACTGAGTAAGGTGGCCTAAGCCCCACCCCTGGCTTTTGTCATGTTCATATTTGGAAATCAATGCACACCAAATCAAACCCTCACATGCTTAGAAGACATGGTGTAACGGCCAGAGATGTCTGCTTTGGAGCTAGAGAGCCAGGTTAGAGTCTCAGCATTGGCTCCCCATCCTGTGATTCTGGGCAAATCACTTAGGGCCTGATTATGAGTTTGTCGGTCCGTGGACTGCCACACTCACGGTGGCGTGGTGATGGCGGTCCGGCCCTGCTGCACCGGCGCCGGTCTGACTACTGTATTACAACTTTGGTGGTCGGACCACCATCGAACCCCTGAAACCACCAGGGAACCGCATTCTTTGGCAGTAGCACAGCGGTAAGGGCTCACAATATGCTGGCAGTGCCTCTGCGACACCGCCATGCATATTACGAGTTTCCTGACTGCCAGCAGTCTCATGGAATGTCTTACCACATGAAACTGATGGCGGTCAGGAAATTGGGCCCCCCTTGCCCCATGCATGTTGTTGCCTCCTGTGTGCATGCACCTCCAGTTCCAGCACAGTATGGATTTCACAGTCTGGCATGCTGGAACGTGCTGTGGCGGTCCCGCGGTGGTGCAGCATTACGGCTCACATTTAAGCCTTTTTATTGCACAGCCATGGAACTGCCACGCTGCCCGCCCGCCAGACCACAATTTCACTCGTTATCTGGCGTCCGGGCAGCGTTCAGGTTGGCGGTGTGGAAGTGGGGTAGTGGCTTGGTGGCCGTCTTCCACACCTCCAAACTCATAATTGGGCCCTTAATCTCCCCGTCCCTAAAAACCAAGAAAATATAATGTAACTGGTGCTCATGTAAAGCGCTCTAATACCTTGAGGATTGAGTTTGCGCTACCTAAAACAGCGTTTTGATTATGCCTGAGAGGAGAAGCTGAGGCCGGTAAAGGAGTCTCCCCTCCCTTTATCTCCCCTCTTGTCTCCATTTTGCAACCAGTTGGGTAATTTCAGAAAATGTTCCATTCTGAAACACCAAGAATCAGTAGAAATAATCACCTTCATAACTATTGTTCCAGTAGAAGTAGTGTTACTTCAGCAAAGTGTTAATATAAAAACAAACACCGAACCTATTGTGCTAGGTACTGCTGTTATAAATACTGCATGCCCAGTACAAAAATGGTACCTTAGTGCTGCTCTGCAATGGGCAATGCACCTCTATACTCTACTGTAAAACAGGGCTTCTTAAAATATTGGGCTACACCAAAGATCCAAAATGTTTTGCCAGACACAGATTTCATCCAAGCAGAGTTTTATGTCCTCATCTAACCCCTGCCAGACCACTAGGGCTAGCGCTGCCACAGCAGCAATGTGTGACACTAGGGCTGGCAGAGCATTCTGTGTCACTGAGGCTGGCAGATCACTCTATGTCACTAGAGCTGGCAGAGTACTCTACGTCACTAGGGCTGCCAGAGCACTGTGTGTCACTAGGGCTGGTGGAGCATTCTGTGTTACTGAGGCTGGCAGATCACTCTACGTCACTAGGGCTGGCAGAGTACTCTACATCACTAGGGCTGCCAGAGCTCTGTGTGTCACTAGGGCTGGTGGAGCACTCTGTGTCACTTGGGCTGTCAGAACACTCTGTGTCACTAGGGCTGTCAGAATACTAGCGGTAGGGATGCTAGAGCACTGTGTCACTAGGACTGGCTGACCACCCTGTGTCACTAGGGCTGGCAGTGCCCTCTGTGTCACTAAGGCTATCAGACCACGAGCACAAGGGCTGCCAGAGCACTTTGTCACTAGGGCTGTCAGAGCACTCTGTGTCACTAGGGCTGCCAGACCACTAGCGCTAGGGATGCCAGAGCACCGTGTCACTGGGGTTGGCAGAGCACCCTGTGTCACTTGGGCTGCCAGAGAAATCTGTGCCACTAGGGCTGCCAGATCATAAGGGCTAGGGCTGCCAGAGGACTCCCTGTCTCTAGAGATGCCAGACCACTTTATGTCACTAGAGCTGCCAGACAACTAGGGCTAGCGCTGCCAGAGCACTGTGTGTCACTAGGGCTGGCAGAGCACTCTGAGTCACTAGGGTTGGCAGGACACTCTGTCTCTAGGGCTGGCAGAGCACTGTGTGTCACTAGGGCTGGCAGAGCACTCTGAGTCACTAGGGCTGGCAGGACACTCTGTCTCTAGGGCTGGCAGAGCACTCTGAGTCACTAGGGCTGGCAGGACACTCTGTCTCTAGGGCTGGCACAGCATTCTGTGTCTCTAAGGCTTCCAGACCACTAGCGCAAGGTATGCCAGTGCACTCGGTGTCACTTGGGCTGCCAGATGACCAGGGCTTGGGATGCCAGAGCACTCTGTGTCACTAGGGCTGGCAGCTCAATTTATGTCACTAGGGCTGGCAGACCACTCTGTGCCGTAGGATATCATGCTGCCAATCCTTATTAAAAAATGCATGGCCTTTGCTCTGAACACCCACAAAGGAAGATATTTGGGAGCCTTCAAAAGCATTCAGATTATTTCATTTCATCCTGTTAGCACACTGAATTCCTCTAAAGGGTTGGAGTATCTGTGCACATTTAGTAAAAAGTGAAATGTGTTTATTCATCTTTTCTCCACACTTACTCCACAGGCGAAATGTAGTATAGTAGGATTATGCCTGGAAATGTACGATTTAAATAGATTTCATATAGATGGTAGTCCTCTGAAGTTTTGTGAATTCTAGATATACGAAATGTTATATAAATTTAATCCCAAGACTATGATTCATAGGTTTACCAAAATATATATATGTATATACATTTACACACACACACACACACACATATATATATATATATATATATATATATATATATATATATATATATATATATATATATACACTGAAAAAAATAAAGGTTACAGGGATGTTATAGTTAGGAAATAGAATTTAACAAATCATAGATGATTTATTATCTATGAAAGGCCAAGCAGTGAAGGTGGCTGCAACTTGCTTTACCATACTGAAATGGCTTAAAAAGATTATCTGGATGCTGCCTAGCCCTACCCAGAGAACCGTGGTCCAGGTTCTTGTCACTTCTAGACTGGACTACAGTAACATTCTTTATCTGGGGGGCAAATAAGGATGTGACACGCAAGCTGCAGGTGGTGCAGAACTCCTTCCCCAGACTGATTTGTCAGGTTCCCAGAACTGCCTCAATCTCTGGCCCTCTGCTTGACCTTCATTAGCTCAGGGTGGAGAGCCGAATTAAGTTCAAAGCCCTGAGCTACATGTTTAAAATCAGATCTGGAGTGGTCCCCCAATACCTGCAGGCTCTGGTTCATCTTCTGCAACCCAGGCGAAGTTCTCTGTTCCTAGACTTAGACTGTCACACATGGGCGGTCGATCCTTTGCCTACTTAAGCCCCTCTTTATGGAATTCTCTCCCTGCGTCGCTTCGCAATGAAACTGTCTATGAGAATTTCCATAAATGTTTAAAAACTTGGCTCTTTAACCAATAATCGTCAGTTCTTTTCTGTTCCTCTTAAGCTGGCGCCGGGAAACCCTTTTTGGGTAACTGTTGCGCCTTACAAAACAAAAAAAAAAAATTAACATAACATAACATAACACACACTCCCACACAACCACTCACAAACCCATTTACAGACTCATACAAGTACTCACATACCCACTCACTGATTGGTAGAGTAACTCACATCTCCACTCACTCATACAGCCACTCACATAACCATTAACTCACCTATACAGCTACTCATGCATGCACACACTCACCGATACAGCCACTCACACATCCAGCCACACAGACATACAGACACTAACACACCCACTCATACACCCATACAGCCACTCACACACTGTCAGTCACCCATACAGCTACTCACACACCTACTCAATCACCCATATAGTCACTCATACAGCCACTCACTCACCCATAGAGTCACTCACACTCCCCCTCACTCACCCATACGGCCTCTCACATACCCAATTACTCACCCATACACCACCGACACACCTATTCACTCACGCACATAGCCCCACATACAGTCACTCACTCACCCATACAGCCACTCACACAGCCACTCACTCACTCATACAACCACTCACACACCCATAGAGCCACTCAGGCACCTACTCACACACACGGATACACACAGCCACACAGCCACTAACATAATATGTTTTACAAATAGTATTACTCTTTAGTAGTACACAAACTATACTTATATAAGTTTTGTAGTATCTTAGTATACATCTTTAACCAGCTGCGGCCCGTGCAGTTAGGAGCGGTGGGGCTTATTGGGGGGGATTTCAACGGACGATGACTAGAGAAAATTAAATAAATAAATACATTTTCCCTCTTCATTGTCCGTTGAAATCATCCCCCACTGGGCGCAGCTGCCCTACCCCTCATTCCTACAGGGACCGCGACTGTCTTTAACACTCAGAATCTTTTAAAAAACATTCACACTCACTGGATGATGTCATCAGTGATATAATTTCAAATTCAAATTCATTAAGCTTTATTCGATTTGTAGAAACAGAATCATAAAAGCATACATTTTAAAAACAACATGATAAAATGCCGTGGGCATATAAAATTGATACTTTAAAAAGTAACTAAAAATAATACAGTACTTGGGACACTTACTCATAAGAACAAAATAAATTAATGTGAAAACAGGTGATAACACTTGCTAAACTAGTTATTTACAAGTTGTTCTAAGATTACATCAAGGTCCTGAGCCTAACAAAACCGCTTTTAGGTAAGTAGATACAACTTTGAATTTAATATAGGCCACTATGCAGGTTCGTATGCCCCAAATCTTCAGTAGAGGTTTCAAGAAGTTTTCCCTCGGGAGCAAATAGAACCTGCAGAATAATATACAATGAATGTTGGACTGGGGTGAGTTGTTATCACACGGACAGGTTTCTATATTTCTGGTCCAATCGTTACATTGTGGGAAAGTAATTAATCTAAAAAAAGTATCAGTGCGAAAGCGGATCAAGAGCATACGAGTGAAGGGGGATGGTTCTAAAAGTAAATACTGTTGTACCCCTTCAACATTTATAGTCAGTTGATGCTCTACGACCGTGCGCTTACCCTTTTCTACAGACCATCTTTTACTATCTAGGTACTGTAAGACCAGTTTTTTAAGAGTAGCTCTGGGCACGGTCTTCATGCTTACCGGGTTAGAAAAGTATTCCGGGTGCCCGATATCGTTGAGCATTTTTCTCACATATTTAAACCATTTGATGTTATCAGCCAAGCTGAGACAATCTTTTATAACATCTCTGTTCAAGCTTGTCTCCTGCTTTGCCCAGACATTGTGCCACAGTAGAATAGGTGAGGATTTTATAGTGTCCGTGATATGTGAAAGACCTAATTCACTGTGGACAACGTATGTTGCTGTGCCCCTGGGGGCTGCCAGTAAATAATGAAGAAACAAATTCTCAGAGCATTGGAGAGTATCTACATGCTCAATCCCCCAGATCCCAGCTCCATATGTGCTGGTTGATATGCATTTGGCTTTATAGATCTGTAAAAGGGCCCTAACCGGCCTTCCTCCCAGTTTTTTAGCAAAGTTAATCAGTGCACCCGTGGCCCTAGAGAACGCTAGGCCCCTTGCCGTTACAGCTGCCTCCCAAGTGCCCCTTCTATCAAAGTTGATACCAAGGTATGAGAACCTATCTGTATTCTCCACTTTTCTCCTGTCCAGGAAAATTGGGCATTGTTTCATTCTAGTCACAGTTCCACAGGACATGGTGAAAGTTTTGGAGACATTTACGTGTCGACCTCTATTTTTCATGAACTCAGTGAACTTCCCTACTGCCCTTTGCAGTCCTACCCTTGTTTGTGACATTATAGCGGCATCATCCGCATATAAAAGTATAGGTATTGGGATCCCGGTAATTGTGAGGTAGTCATGGTATTCTTCATTGAGATGTTGGCCAACTGCATTTATGTATAGGGTAAAGAGCAGAGGTGCTAAGATGCACCCCTGTCTTACTCCTCTGCGAATCTGGAACTTATCGGAGCACTCGCCCCCCCTTCCATATCTGACTCGTGCTCCTGCCCCCCTATAAAGTTATTTTATGAACAAGAGGATTTGTTTATCTAAGCCGATCTCAGGGAGTATCGCCCAGAGCAGCTCATGGTCTACGCAATCAAATGCGGAACTTAAGTCCACGAAGGTCACAAAGAGGTTTCCTTTTTTGGCCTGGGTATATTTAGCTATTATTAGGGCTAGGTTTAAACCTTATTCTATGGTTCCTTTGCCTGCTCTAAAACCATATTGTAAATTTGAGATAACATCGTGCTCTTCTGTCCACTCCTGAATTCTATTTAAAATAATCCTCCCGGCAACCTTCATCAGGGCATCGAGTAGTGAGATTGGGCGGTAACAGGAAGGGTCATTCCAGTCACCTTTCTTAAAAATCGGCACTACAATAGCCTCCGGCCAAGTTGAAATAAATCCGGGGATATTTAAAGAGTTGAGCACGTTGGTGAGCAGGGGTGCCCATAGATCAATCTCTGATTTGTATACGTCTATGGGGACACAGTCCGGGCCGGGAGCCTTCCCCGAAGTGCTTTCCTTCAATGCCCTGAGGACTTCCTCGCATTTAAATATAATACCTAACGGGAATGCACTAGATATTTTATGCCCCACAGATGCACCGTAATCAGTTCTCTGTGTATGTCCAGAATCCATAGGTTCAACTTTGTCATATAAGCTACTAAAGTGTGTGACCCAAGTGTCACCTGGAATTGCTAGGTCTATTTGGGCAGCCTGTTTACTTTGCAGGAAAGGGGCATTTACTGCCTTCCAAAAAGCTATATTGTCCCTCCTCTCAAATGCTTCCTGAAGGGCCAGCCATGCATTCTTCTTTAGTTGTTTTTTCCTGCTTGTTAAAGCAGCACGATAAGAATGCCTGGCTATCTGGATTTTTTCCTGGGATCTTGAGATGATATGTAAGGCCTCTTTTAATGCAGCAGTTGCCTTAGTGCAGCTCTCGTTGAACCAGCCTTGACTATTTTGTGGGGCGTGTCTAGGCACCCTTGTTAAAAGTCTTTTTATTTCTAATAAGATTTTAGTAAACGAGTCAATAACTATCTGATGCTCGTCATTATTCGAGAGGCATGTCTGGATGTCCTCATAGGTATTTTTAACTAGAGTTTGAAGAAAATCCGCAGGCACCACTTTATCCCACTTAATGCAGTACCCATTGGTGCTGGCTAGTTTTAGTGGCGGATATCATTTGAGATGTCATGAGTGATGTCACTGACCATGTCACGAGTGATGTAATTTGTGAGGTCATAAGCATTGCATTGCAAGGGCGTAAGTTATAGTTAGCTCAGGTGAAAAGTGAGTCTAAATTTATAGTCCCTGTAACCTTTGTTTTTTTCAGTGAATTTTTAATGTTTTTTAAAAATTCTATTTCCTAGTTATAATGTCCCTTTAACCTTTGTTTTTGCCAGTGAATTTCTAAGGTTTTTTCTACATTAAATGTCCTACCTATAACCTTAAAGGTGAGTGTGTGAGTGAGTGTATGAGTGCCTCAGTGGGTGTGTGACTGGGTGTGTGACTGGGTGTGTGCGTGTGACCCACTCAGTCACACACACACACTCAGTCACACATACACACCCAGTCACACACTGGAGAAACATGTCAACCGGTCGCTAGCCACTTTCTTGGAAAATAATCACATGCTCCACCCAACCTAGATGGGCTTCCGTGCTCAGCATAGCAAGGAAGCTGCTCATCTAGATAACGGAGGCTCTGCTGCTATCCTATTGCTCAATTTGGGTGCAGAATTTGACACAGTTGATCATACCATCTTGATAAATAGGCTAAGTACAGTTGGAATACAGGATAGAGCAATGGATGTCTCATCTCTTTCCTGGAAAACAGATCCTATCAAGTGATGGAAAAAGACTGTTTCTCAGACTGCTTGCCAACTATCTGTGGAGTGCTACAGGGATTATCACTTAGCCCTACACTGTTTAACATATATGTTCGACAACTTGCCACCATAGTTCAAGAGTTCGGCATCTTGGTGGTGTCATATGCAGATGACACCCAGCTGGTAGTTTTATTGACAAACGGCACCAATTTGGGTCACCCACAACTGGTACCCTGCCTGCATAAAGTAGCCCATTAGATGGCGAACTGTTGCTTAAAGCCAAACAGTGACAAGACTGAACTAATGATACTAGGAACTGTGGCCACTCCTAGACCTTTGGATAGCTGCCCAAGTGGTATGGGTAACCCCCTGTACCCCAAATTCTCTATAAAAAATCTGGGAATCTGGCTAGATAGTACCCTTGCTATGGACCTCCAAGCAAATAAATTATCTGGAATTGGCTTTGGGCTACTTAGAATGATCAGGAAAATACTACCTTTGATCCCAGATATTTAAGAAAAATCTTGGTTTAGTCCCTCATAGTCTCGCATTTGGACTATGGCAACTCTCTTTACTTGGGCTCCCCGAAGTATGGCGTAAATAGACTTCAGGTGGTGCAAAACGCGGCAGCCAGGCTCCTGCTAAAGGTGCCAAGTCACGTTTTATTTAAGATAATCCTTTAAAAAGCTTCATTGGCTGCCAATTGAGGCAAGAATCAAGTTAAAATCCCTATGTATTGCTCATAGGGCCATAAACAATAAGTGTCCAGTAAGGATCAGAATTTTGGTATCTATGTTGTCCCGACTAGGCTCTTAAGGCTCTCAACTGCATCTTTTCAGCACGACCAGATAATTTTCTCACTTTGTACCAAAGCTGTTGAATGAGCTCCCACTTTGCCTAAGATTACCGCAAGATGAACTTTCCTTTAGGAAAAAACTTAAGACATGGCTGTTTCCCCTTTAAACATAGCAGTCGGCATAGTCACTTTGTCAGCCCTCACCAGCGTGGGCAATAAACATAAACATACCACTCTCACACAAAGCGACCATAAATGGCAGCATTTTCAACTTTGCACCCTCTGATAGTGTGGAAGGCAGCAAATAAAAACATATCTTTCATTTTTGTTATTTTTCCACTCCATTCCTGAATCGTTCCTATGTGTTAACTTTTTCATACACTTTTACAAAGAAGCCAAATGTGTATGGGTGTTTTGCACACTTCTGACATTGGGCACCACTTGGGCTACATTTGGGCGATATTTGTGCTGTAATTGGGCTCTTTTTTCTCTGGTGGCCATCTTGGGAGACTTATTTGTTATGATGCTTCCTAATCTCCTCTTTTGCTGCAGTATCCTCAGTATAAAGTGTTTTCAGTTTTCCACCTCGATTCTGTCAAGATGGTGGTCAGATGTGCCACACTTTTGGCATAGATTCAGAATGTTAGCACACTAGTTGCTCAACAGAACACTGTAGTAAATTGCTGATCACCAGGGAGTTAACAGGCAGTCTGCTGCTGGTGTTGAAAGTACATGTTTCAGTCTACATGTCAGAATGTTTTAATGAAATACAAGAGGAAGATATTTGAGAAATCACTTAAAACGTGTCCTAATTTTTCTTTCTACAGTACTAACTATAATTACCAAGACAAAATGAAATCTTTCATTTAGTTTCTTTCTAAATTAAATGTTTTAAGTGTTACCAGTTGGATTCAATCAAGATGGCTTCAGGTGTGCTATGAGTTTGTCTAAGAAAGACTGTTAGTGCTTTAGTTTTATCAGTTTAATTCAATCAAGATGGCTTGAGGTCTGCCATATTTTTGTCATTAGTAAGACTGTTAGGACTCTAGTTGTTCTTTAGAACACTGGGAGGCGGCGGTAGAACACACTGGAATCAACTGACAGGCTGCTTCTGTTGGAAGTACATGTTTTACTGAGAATGTCAGACTTCATTCACATCTGGCTGGGGAACATAGTGTGAATTTACAGAAAATATGCTCTCATTTTGCTTCTGGAGCATCTGCAATAACATCTATGGGAAAATCATGAGAAAACTTTTTTCTCTCAAACATGATTGATGTACTCCCAGCAGAAGGTTTTTTTCATCCGGTAAAATCACCTTTAAACACACCACAATTCCTACAATTGGTATGATACCATCAACAAATGATTTCTCCTTTTAGTGACCCTCAAAACATACCATTCACTACAATGCATTTCAATGGGGTGCTCTCGTGTATATCTGTCCCAAGACGGCTGCTGGCACTTTCTGGTTGAAGTGCTGACAGCCAATTAGATCTCGCCATGAGATCTGTGCTTAGGCCCAGATATCCTTATTTGCTTTCTGTGGAATAGTGGGTTGCATAGCGTGGTATGTGGGTAGGTCAGAGATGGAATGCAGGGGCTGTCTGAGGGACAGTTGAAGGCGGTGTGCTTTTGGATGAAGAGTTATGATTAAAGCTCCACTTACCTCATCTGGTGGTTGTGTCATCCTTGTGAGGGACATCACATTTCTGGCGACGAAGGATGGGATGGTGATGTGACATGGCGAGACACCTCAACAAGGTGATGCAAGGCCTTGAAGTTACTCAGTCCTTAGGGGATGGCACAGAAGTGTGGTGCGGTAAGCGGCGTGTGGTGTTGAGACAGGGAATTCCTGTGAAAGAATTTTCAAGATTGTCTGGAGGATTTTGGGCCAACGTGTGAGTGTTTCGGATACACTCATTGCGCGAACCTGTTGGAGTCCAGCGCGTGTCTGGAGGGCACACGCCTCTGCTGAATGCCAGTGCATGTTGAGAGGTGAGTCTGTCATGGGATCAGCAAGTGCGTGGTGACTGTGCCGTTCTTACCCATGCCTTGCAGGTACCATCAGCATGAGGTACACAGCTTAGAGAAGTGAGTGTCTGACTGGCGGTGATGACGTGCAGCACACGTATTTCCACTGATGTCTCTGGCTAGTTAGAGTTAGTGGATGTCGTGTCACCATGCGTGGCCCTGTCTGCGACTTCTGGGTCAGGCATGGCAGGAAGCGGAAGGGAGGAGCGAGGCGCAGGGGCGCTAGTCAGAGCAAGGAGTTAAAAGAATAAAGAAATATGTAACTCCAGCTCGTGTCCGCGTATTATTTCAGTGCTGGACACGAAAGCTGGCGACGAGGGTGGGATGCGAGGACACCCCTCGAACCACACGAAACGAAACACTGCCCGAGAGCTGTTGTGGCTGACAAGCAGAGCGCGTCATCGTCAAAGTGAGCGTGCATGGCAATTCAGCTCACATTCCAGCCCACAACGAGAGCGTCCTGTGAAGTAAACCCCTGGGGCTCCAACCGCATGAACAGTGCACAGAATTGGGGTAAGAACATTGATTCCCCACTATTAAAGCCTGCATATAGAAGTCACATTCGGCGGCCATTTTGAAGTCAGGCACACCTCATAAGGAAGCATTGCCACCAGCCCGGCGACCATTTTAAAGCCAGGGAAAGAACAGAAAGAACCCCAAAAATATATTTTGAAGTCTCATAGACGCTGATGTGGGTTGTCAGAGCGGACAGTGAAGCCAACAATACCTCATCATGACCACTCAGCCTGATTCCTCACAAAACGCACTGCCGGCTCCAGCCCAAGCTAAGCCACACAGACCCATATTGATGGGGGTATCATTCCTGCATCCCCCTGAACCTATGATGCTGACCTCTGGAAATAGAATGGGTCCCAAGTGGAAGAGCTGGTTAGAAGACTTTGAAGATTTCACGAAGGGCTCACAAGTCAGTGACCCTGACCATTAACTCATAGCACTACGGAACCTGGTGGGTAAAGACATCGGACAGATTATCAAAGAACTGCCTCGTCATACACAGATGTGAGAGAAGCTTTGAACAGGAAATACCTTCACAAGCGTAACTTGGATTACGAACGCTAAATGTTCAACCTCGCGTCCCAAGAGCGAGACGAGTCCATGTGCGACTTTATTTCTCAACTAAAGCTCTAGCACGAAATTGCGAATTTGATAATTTCAACACCGAAGATGCACTTCGTCTACGGATCATTGAAGGATGCCAATCAGAGTCACTATGACATTGGCTGTTAAAGAAACACTACTCACTCGACAACATCGAGGAACTCACACGAATAAACGATCAAGCAGAGGAGCAGGCAAAAAAGATGGAAGCCAGCAAGGCAGAGAAACAAGAACAAGCCTTCCGAATCTAATTTCAAACCGAAGCAAGACGTCGGCCAGATCATCGGAGACCTGGAATGTTCACAAGTTCGTCCCGAGGTGGGACCAGAAGCGGCAACACCCAGAAACAACCCCCACAATGTTATCACTGTGGCCTGGACTACCCTCACACAGGCCCCTGCCCAGCCCTGATACAACAATGTCACAGATGCAGAAGGGACAATCATTTTCAAGCAATGTGCCAAACTCGTCGTAAAGAAGCGGGACCGACCAAGCGAAGTACTGGACCACGTCACCATGTGAGGGCAGCGCAAGGAAGAAGAGACTGCTCAACAAGCTCGTCCAGATCCAGCACCCAGTCACAAACTTCATATCGATCCCGTCGATCAACCTCAAGAGAATCGTTCGACCTCACTCCCATATCACAAGACAGTGACAAATATGTGTGCATGGTGGCAGACCCGGACCAGCTAAAGAAATACCCCTGGTTACGCATTCAAATGGGAAATCATTGTGCCAAATGTGTTCTAGACACCGGAGCGTCGCTCAACTACATCTGCACGACTACGTGAATACGAGAGGATGTGTCTGAAGCCGAAGTTAGAATCAGCCGTAGTGCGCGTCTACACATGGATGTTCAGAGAGCCACTGCCGTGCTAAGGACGATTCCCCACATCATTGACCTACAAAGACAGAACAGTTCAGGCTCAAATTCACGTAATAGAAGACACTGAAGCTGCTGACTGCCTTCTCAGCTTACCTACAGCAGAACGTCTGAAGCTTGTAGAGATTCTATTCAAAGTTGACGACTTGCCCGACATAAGAAACAAATTTCCAAAACTATTCTCAGGCCTAGGAAAACTAGCCCATGACAAAGTCAAACTACACATCAACAAACAAGTAATGCCTGTGACTCAGCATCACAGGAAAGTACCATTCCATCTCCAACAAGCAGTTGATGACGAACTCCACGACCTGCTGAGAGCGGACATCATAGAAAGGTCAACCGGACCTACTTCATGGGTGTCACCAGTAGTAGTTGTACCCAAACAAGGAGAGGAGAACAAGGTGCGCCTGTGTGTGGACATGCGAGACCCAAACACAGCCATCGAACGAGAGAGGCATCAAGGACCTCACATCAGTGACATGGTGACAAGGACCTCACATCAGGTACAGTGTTGATACAGGCCAACAACGAGAACCTTGAGGCTTTCGACTCCCTCTTCCCTGCTCTCCGTTCCGCCCATCTGTACTCCCTTCGATATGCCCCACCCCAACTTCCTTCCCGGTCACCCTTCACCACCAGGGGACACAAATACCCATTCCCTCCCCCCTGGTGAGATCATTCTGTCCCCCGCTAGACGCTCCTCCCACTCCTCCGTTCATATTAACCACGGCCATCAATCTTTTGAGGTGGATCTGACCCCTTCACCTACTCAGACTCACCCTCCCCTACACCCCATCACCATCCCACGAGTCTGGTCCACTGACCCCCTTTTCAATCCTGTAGAACCACAGAGGAAGAACTCTGGACTCGACCCCTCACTGAGGGACGTGGACAGTGGCAGTCTGGGCGACCCAATTTGGACCCCACAATGTAATCTCGTCCCCCTCCTCAAGGGCGGTCCATACCCACAACTGCATGCTCCCTGCCCCGGAAATCATAATGCACCGGCTGACCCTACTAGAGAGTCAGCTAGAAATAATATTCAGAGGCCTTGACGAAATCCTAATCAATCTAGAGAAGGCTCGAATACCCCAGCAATCCCATACCAGGTCCTCCTCACCGACCAACTCCAACTTCCTAAAACCCCACTCCAAGCCCTCCTTTACCTTCGAAAACCGGCTCCAGAGGCCTACAAAAACCGACGCTGAGATCCCGCCACAGACCCGCACTAGAATCAAATCCCCTGTGTCCAAGCTTCAGAGTCCCCCCATTAAAGATGGGGTAACCCAGACGTAAAGACCTTCCATGACCATAGCAGCAATGTCCGCGGAAGAAGCAGTGGACTTAGCCGCTACTTACGACTCTCCCCACAGCCTCCCCTAAATCCAATATCCAAGTGATCACAGGCTTCAGAGGAGAATACCCCCTCAAAAGCCTCAAGACCCCCGCCCTCACACTCCTCCATACCCAGGGCCCCATCAGGAAAGTATCCTAGTAAAAAGAAACTATCCTCTAACTGCATGCTGATTAACTGTAGATCTGCTCCCAAACATGCAACGGAATTAGCAGAAGCCATCCTCTCGCATGATCTAGACATTGCGTTCATCACAGAGATATGGGTAAATGAGATTTCCCCTCCCTGTCTTGATATGCTCGTACCCCCAGGTTTCACCATCGTCAACAAAGATAGAAAAGATCAACGAGGTGGAGGTGTAGCCATCATCCACAAGGAGAACATAGACATCACTGTAACTGACTCCTACAAGTACAGCTCCTTTGAATGTCTTTCTGTCAACATTAAGACTAAGGACAACAGCCCTTTAGCCTGTCACCTTCTCTATCACCCTCCAGGCAACACCCCCACATTTGGCGAACACTTATTCGACCTGATTGTTCATTGCGCAGTAAAAGACACTAACTCCCTAATCCTGGGTGATCTCAACCTACACTGGAATGAAACCAACAACCCTCTAATTCAATCTCTCAATAACCTCCTCTGTGACAATAACCTTTCCCAACACTGTTCGGAAGAAACTCACAACAAAGGAGCAATCTTAGATGCCATCATTGCCCACCGTGACGCAATCACGATCGACAACATTCTTCCAGTTGACTGGTCTGATCACCACATGATCTTATTCCACATCAACCAAAAAATCTTAATCCTTTCTCCTGTTCACGACCCCCCCAAATGGTCCAGAAATATAACCCAGATTCTCCTAGATGTCATGGAAGAGAGGCTAAATCTGCTCCTCCCTAGCAACAACGAGCTCTCCACAACTGATCTCACCTCGCTTTATAACTCGAATATGGTAACCTTGCTCGATCAACTTGCACCCATGAAACTAAAAAAAAAATCGTCCTATTCCGTCCAGATCTTGGTTCACCTCAGACATCAATGATGAAAGGAGACAACTAAGAGCCACAGAAAGACGATGGAGGACCATGCCCACTACTGTTCATCGTGACCAACTTAGATCTTTCCGGAAGAAATACAACAGTCATATCAAAAACAAAAAATCCATGTACTTTCGCTCCGCACTGGATAGTGCCAAGAACAGACCCAAGGAGCTCTTTAATATCATCAGACGGCAAACCTCCAAACCCGATACATTCCTAGGGCCTGCATCCAAAGAACGGTGCAACAACTTCGCCAACTTCTTCAATGGAGAGATTTCCAAGATCGAGCGATCTCTCAACACCAATTGCTTCCCCCTTTCCGGTAGCAGCCCGGGTGTGGTGTTTAGTAGCGCTCCCTCTCTCACTACTAAACCCTGGTCACTCTTCCAGCCAATCCCTGAAGAAGAGATAACTAAACTTATCTCCACCTCCAAACCGTCATCCCATGCCCTATACCCTCTACCTGCTCAACTCACCAAAAAGCTGAAATTCCACCTAGCCCCACTCTGGTGAGAGATTAATAACAGCTCCCTAAAAACCGGAGTTGTGCCGGATTGTCTGAAAGTGGGACAAGTAACCCCACTGCTGAATAAACCAGCCCTTAACATCAACAACCTGAACAACTTCAGACCAGTCTCCAACCTTCCCCTCTCTCCAAAATCCTAAAAAAATGTGTACTCCAACAACTAACCCAACACCTGGACAATACCAACCTTCTCGACTCCCATCAGTCGGGATTCAGGAAAGGTTGCAGCACTGAAACCGCGATCCTCAACATAATTGATGATATCCACAAATCATTGGACTCCGATCAATGTTGCCTCCTCATTCTCCTAGACCTATCGGCAGCATTCGACACAGTTGACCACAAACTTCTCCTCAAGGCTCTCGAAGACAGGGCCGGTCTGGATGAGGTGGTCCTCAAATGGTTCGCTTCTTTCCTCCACAACCGCTTCCAGAGAATCAAAATCAAAACCTTTGAGTCCGACTTCCACCCCGTCAATAGGGGAGTACCCCAAGGATCAGTGCTCTCTTCTCAACTCTTCAACATTTACATGGAACCCCTCACCTCAACATCCCTTTCACTTTTATGCTGACGATACTCAAATTTATTTTGAAATCTCCTCGGCCAAAGACATTCAAAGTCTCAACGAAACACTAAGAGAAGTGCAACTTTGGCTGACTAGTAACCACTTAAAACTGAACGCGGACAAAACTGAACTACTCCTCATTTCAAACAAAGATGAGAGCCCACAAATGGTAGAGTGGTTAAAAGCTATCGATGCTCTCAATGGGAACCTCACCCTAGCTGATTTTGTCAAATCTTTAGGCATCACCCTAGACTCAAAACTGGACATGACTAAACACATTAAGATGTCGGCGAAGAGCGCCTTCCTGAACCTGAAGCTACTGAAAAAAATGAAACCTTTTATCCCGATCTTAAACAAGCCACCCAGGCATTGGTGCTGTCTAGACTGGACTATGGTAACGCAGTCCTCACTGAAATAGCGAAAACACATCTTGCCCCTCTGAAAACAACTCTCAACGCGGCTGCCAGAATGGTCACGGGAATAAAGAAGTTTGATCACATCTCTCCTGCACTCAAAGACCTCAAGTGGCTACCAGTAGAATTGTGGGCCAACTTCAGAACAGCCTGCCTTACCCACAAAGCCCTTCACACAGGCAAACCTGAATATCTAGCAGCTAAACTTAAAAAAGCCGGCCAGAACAGAACTCCCAGAAGCTCTAACACCCTACTTCTCATCCCGCTAAAATCAAGAAAACAAAAAACTGTGGCCAGGTCCTTCGCTGGTAACGCGCCCAAAATCTGGAAATCTATTGCCCCTCACATCAGAACTATTCCTTCTTTCGCTAAATTAAAAAATCAGCTCAAAACGCTCTTCCTCGATTGAGCCCTAGCGAACAGATAGAAACAGCTGGAGCCCTGAGATTGACACCTCACCCCTCCTGGATGCGGTGTTTTCAAGTCCTCGTAACGGAACTCTGCAGCATTGTCATTACGACTGTCTTGTGTCATTGTATTTCATCTGCTCTGTAACTGATGTGAAGCGCTCCGATACCCCCCAGTCTTGCTAGCGCTATATAAAACTTCTTAAATAAAATAAAAAGATAAAATAAAATAAAATGATCACTCATTTGAATGGAGCAACAGTTTTCTCGAAACTGGACCTCCATAAAGGGTATCACCAGCTTGAACTCCATGAAAAATCTTGGTACAGCACCACGTTTACCACACACCAAGGGCTCTTCAGATACAAGCGCCTCACTTTTGGTATCTCTTCAGCGGCGGAGATCTTTCAAGGGGCAGTCCGGTGAGTAAACCACCACATCCTGAACTCATTCAACTATAGTGACGAGATCCTCGTATTTGGCGCAACACGCGAGGACCATGACAAAGCCCTGGATCGCGGGTGCCATGCACCTCTCAATGCCAACCTCACATTCAACCGAGACAAATGCAAATTCCATAAGTCAACTCTCAAGTTCTATGGTCACATCTTCTCCGAAGACGGCATGAGACCTGATCCTGAAAAAGTCTCAGCATTGGCCGACACTCCACAACCCCATGGCGTCAGCGACATTAGATCTTTCCTGGGCATGGCCAGTTATTGCGCCCGATATATTAAGGACTATGCGACCATCAGCTACCCGCTGCGAGAACTCACGAGACAATGCCAAATCTTCCACTGGTCCAATGCATGCGAGTATGCTTTCAATAAGATCAAAAAGGCTGTGAGCTCTGCCATCCATCTGTCATACTTCAACCCTAGAAGAAAGATCAAGATTACAGTTGACGCCAGCCCCATCGGACTTGGTGCCATTCTAGATCAGTATGATGACGAGAGAGATCAGCGTCACATTGTGACACATGCCAGTCGCAGCCTCACCGACACGGAGAAAGCATACTTGCAGCCTGAAAAGGAAAGCCTGGCGGTTGTGTGGGCATGTGAGCACTTCCATCTGTTCGTATATGGGAAACACTTCACGCTCATTACGGACCATCAGGCCCTAATCACCATATTCGGCAACCCTCAAGCAAAGATGCCTCCACGGATTGAGAGGTGGGGGATCCGCCTGCAAGACTATACGTACACCATCATTCACAAACAGGGGATGGCGGAGAACCTGGCGGACTACCTATCACGCCATCCCCAAGCACTGACGCCGACATGAGACTCGGTAGCTGAAGAATACCTTCATTTTGTCATTGATCAAGCACGTCCACCTGCCGTCCCACTGGAAGCCATTATAGAGGCCAAGGACGCCACACTTCAAGACGTCATGCAACGTATCTGCACAGATTTCTGGAGACATTTGGAGGATCCGCAATCCAATGTCGCCATCAATATACAAGAACTCTCATATTTCAGACACGTTAAGGATGATCTCAAGATCAGTGCATATAGGTTACTGTTGAGAGACAGAAGGATTGTCATTCCTCACTAACTAAGACAAGGGACCGTCAATCTAGCACACGAAGGTCACAGAGGCGTAGTGGTCACGAAGAAAGCACTGCGATAGATAGTCTGGTTCCAGTCACTCGACCAGATGGTAGAAGACACACTTCAAGACTGCCCACAATGTCAACTAGTAGGACGAGAAGAACCGCATGCCCCACTGTAGATGTCTGACCTCCCAGACAGTGTGTGGCAGCAAGTAGCTGTCGACTTTTGTGACCTGCTGAAATCCGTAAAATATGTCATCGTCATCATGGATGAATATTCCAGATTTCCTATTGCACACCAAATGTCATCCACAAAAGCTTCCCCTGTCATACCTGTCATTGACGAAGCATTCACAGCATGGGGAATCCCCAAGGTGGTGAAGACAGACAGAGGGCCACCCTTTAACGAGCATGAGTTAACAGAATTCGCAAACCACCTGAATTTCAAACACGGAAAATCACTCCCTTGTGGCCCCAAGCCAATAGGATGGTTGAGCGTTTCATGGCCTCCTTAAAGAAAATGATACAACAAACTGAACTGACTCAACGTGACATCCAACCAGCACTCAATGAAATGTTGCGAGCATACAGGACCACACCACACAGCACCACCAACAGATGTCCTGCCACCCTGATTCTCGTAAGAACCCAGAGCACCAGGATACCGACTTCGGGCGCAGTCAAGCAGTCCAAACTCCCGACTTCAGACCACGGGACACTGCTAAATCTCGACAAGACCTAGAAAGCAAAAATGAAGGCATATGCTGACAACCGTCAACATACCAAGGTGTCTGACATCCGAGAAGAGACTGGGTCCTGGTGAAGCAAGAGCGGAAACCAAAGCTGACAGCCGTTATTATGTCCATCCGCTCAGAGTAATGAAGAAAAAAGAGACTATGATCACAGCTGCCTCTGGAACCAAGAGGACCACAAGAAATGTGTTGCACTTCAAGAAGTGAAATCCAGCAGCATGCATTTGAGAAGACGAAGCTGACTGGGACAAGGACATATGGAGCACAGAAACGGATACTCAAGAAGAACATTGTTGGGTGACTGACACAAACGAAGTGAGAGAGAGGCGTCTTTCTCGCCGGCCACAGAGAATCATCCGGAGACCAGCTCGACTCATTGAGGAACTATAAGAAGGACCATGGGACAGTTGGCTAATCAAAAATAAGGGGAATGTCGTGTTGCCATGCCTGACCCTGTCTGCGACTTCCGAGTTAGGCATGGCAGGAAGTGGAAGGGAGCAGCGAGGTGCAGGAACACCAGTAGGAGCAAGGAGTTAGAAGAATAAAGAAGTGTATAACTCCAGGTCGTGTCCGCGTATTATTTCAGCGCTGGACACGAAAGTGAGTTGAACGGCAGACATATTGGTTTGGGGCACATCTACAGCGAGATCTCTTGGGACACAACTGTGACACGCACACCATTACCACTTTGGCTGACATCATGGTTGTGGAGGAGAGCAACATGGAAGAAAAAAAAACCTTTGCAACAGAGTGGTGTATTAAAACAGCAGTGACACGCACCCCAATAGTAATTGAATCCTGACAATCACAGCATGTTCACTGGGAGGTGCAATGGTGACATGCACACCATTAACAGCAGGACATTCATTAACAATCTATATAATAGTGTGTACATATATTCAAATCAAAAATGTCTTTATTTAGATATAAAACAAATATCTTTAAAAGAGAATTTCAGGTTCACATTATTCATAACAATAAAAACGGTACAAGCAATCAGTTGTTAAAACTGCTCCCCTGAGCTACAAGTCCATACATAAAACAACCACATGCACGTGAACTACTATTTAAACCATTGTTAGCATTGTTTGCCCAGTACTTTGAGGTTATTTAAAATACATTGATTAATTTAAAACAGGTGGGGGTAAAGCAGTGGCAGGCTGATTTTGTTTAAAATTGCGGTAAGCATGCTGGATCAGATTTGTCAGTCTTATGTTTAAGTCTGTATTATCTGGACTCAGTGCTGCAATAATGGCTTGCCTACAGGTCCGAACACCCAGCCGATTCCATTCCCCCCTCAGCTTACATATATTGAAATAGCAGTGACACACACCTAAAATATATGTATTTTGACAAACAGGGCATTTTTGCAGGTTTTTGAAGGTGTTCTACAGGATAGTGTTACCATGGTGTGTATAGGAAACAAAGTGCAAAGCGCAACATGCAGAATGTCACAGCTCCACCACTCTTCTTAGCATCTCCTGGAGAACATTTATTGGTATGGGCCAAATGGAAAATGGTTTTCAGCAACTATGCACGTGTGTGGCACCAATCTCAGTGCAGAGAGGAGACGCGTTTCTGCTGCATTGTCTAGGTGCAGAGGGGCAAGATGTATTGGAGAACTTACTGGAGCTTAGTCTGGCTGAGATGCGTGATCTTAACGAGTATGAAATAGTTATTGCAAAATTGGATCATCATTATTTCCCAAGGGTCAGTATGATACTCAAACATTATTTTGGTTTGAGGAGTCAGGGTCAGGATGAATCAGTGGAAGACGTTATTACAAGTCTAAAGAAGCAGGCATCGACAAGCAAATTTGGTAGTTCAGTTGAAGAAAGAATCGATGACCAGTTTGTGTTACATTGCAATAATGACAAGATACGTGGGGTATTGTGAATGAAAGATGAGCCACCACTTGAAGAAATGCTGCTAGCTGCTAAACATGTTTAACACATGTTGAAATATGTGGGGAAACTTAGGACAGAGACGGGGTGAAGAGGACTGAAAATGAAGATATGTCAGAGGTATGTGTAGTAAAAATGCACACAAGTGTACTGAAAAAACTAGAACCAGTGGACGGAGGACTGAAAAAGATGGACCCAGATTTCGGTGCATTTGTTTTAGATGTTGACCAGTAGGTCACAAGGCTAATGATAAACTTTATCCGGAATGGCTACAGGTGTGTAATTCCTCTGGGGTCAGAGGTCATTTTAGTAAGTGTTACAGGAGCAGATGGAAGAGAACAAATAAGAGCAATGGGTATGAAGCATATCAGGAGGTAGTTCTGCAAATAAGTGACGCAAGCAAAACCATTCCCTCAGAGATAATAACAATTGATGGTGAGCAGGTTTCCATAAAATTTGATTAATGCTCAAGGATCTCCATCATTTCTAATTGGACATTTATAAAATGTTTTCCAGATGGTAAGAGATTTCTGAATATGGATGTAAAACCAGGTGATTACGGAGGGACAGAAATTGAGATGTTGGGATATTTTGAAGCAGACATAGGAATTGGTGGGAAGCACAGATGTGGGAAGATTTATGTGTCATGCCAAGGAGATCATTTGTTGGGGTGGGCTCATCAAAAAGAATTAGGTGTGAGTCTTCATCCTAACAAAATACACAAGTTCAGGTGGAGGAAGTTAGTTTAAATCAGGGCAAGTTTGTAAAAGAATTTGAATGTTTGCTTCAAGACAAAATAGGGAAACTGAAAGGGTACAAACACAGGATGAGGTTGAAGATGAATGCAAAGCCGGTAGTGGCAAAGGTCAGAAAAGTTCAATGAACATTCATAATGCAGTAGCAGGCGAATTGGAGAGATTATGTGAATACAGGATGATCGAGCCAGTGGAGGCAATGGAATGGTTGGCTCCTATAGTGGTGGCACGCAAGGGAAATGGGGACCTTCAGCTTTGTGTGGACTTACGGGCACTTAACAGGGAAGTAGTGGTGGATACATTTCCTTTTCCCAACATTGAGGAGATGGTCACTACTCTTGATTTGGTGTCCGCGTATCACCAGATTGAACTGACGGAGGCTCCTAAAGATATAACAGCCTTTGTAACACTGTCTGGGCTATATTACTTCAAAAGAATGCCTTTCGGACTGATCTCTGTTGCAGTAGTTTTCCAAAGAGTCATGATGAGGATTTTTAAATGAATACTTAGAGTGAAATGCTACCAGTATGACATTCTGATCTTTGGGGAAGCATGTAATGAACATGATCACAGAGTAAGGGGGGTTTGGAGTAGATTGCAAAAGGCAGGGTTAACACTCAAAGATAGTAAATGCAAATTTGTTGTAAGCGAAGTTAGTTACTTGGGATTCAATAGCTCAAGTATAAGGATAAGGCTGTGTACTGAGTTAGTTGAGACAAAACAATCTATGGAGCAACCAAAGTCAAAAGAGGAGCTGTCATCATTTCTTGGAATGGTGGAATAAGACAGCAAGGTCACCAAAGACTTTGCTAGTAGGACATATATCATGAGGACATTGCTGAAAAAGAGGGTGGAATTTCTGTGGGATGATGAGTGTGTGAATGCATGTTCCAAAGTAAAAAATGAATTGAATAATGCACCTTCATTACAAACATATGGCCAAAATGTGACACAAAAGTAGCGTGCAATGCCAGTGTGAAAGGGCTAGTGGCTCCTCTAATCCAAACTAAGGATGGTAAGGAAAATTTAACAGCTTATGTTTCACGCACTTTGAATGAGGCACAATGTAACTACTCAATTATTGAGAGGGAATCATTGGCTGTTTATTGCTCTGTCAACAGATTCAGACAGTTTCTGTGGGGAGTTAAGTTCATGGGTCAAATGAATCATAAGCCGCTGATGGAAGTGGATTAGATTCCATCTCATCACAAATTAGGAGGTGCATTGTGGGCCTGCACGATTTCGCCTTTGGAGCACAATACATGCCAGGTGCTAGTAACTATTCAGCAGATTGCTTTTCAGGATTGGGTGACACAAAGACATTTCGAGCAGAAGAAAGGGATGACATGGATGATGATGACTCGGTGAGTGTGTGTGAGGTTACCCAGGGGAGCATAACAGAGTATGAGAGGATGGAGGAGTTACAGAAGAATGAGGAAATGACACAAGTCATATGCGTGTTGATCTCTGAGAGACCTAGTGTAGCTGAATTAAAAGAATACAAAGGAACATGCAGAAAATTGTGAAGTTATCTTTTTTTTTAACAACTTTATTGGCATTTCAATAGTACATACAGAAGCATTGTCAGGTATAAACCATACAATATCACACCCTGGTGGTATGCTATCCACTGGTCTTTTCAGTCTTGTGCTGCATTCAAGTTGAACTATGATTAACTGATGTGGCAGACTTTAGACAATGTCTCGAACCACATCCCTGGTTACAAGTTTTATACATTTGCTTCCAACCTGATTACTATATGCCAACAAGTCCCTCATCTGCTCCATCCCCCTGTCAGTCATCTGTTTCGCTTTTGGCGTCAATGCGATATACCATCTGCTCATCTGCCCCACATGTACTGTCTTCAGTGTTCTAGGGGTTAATTGTTCATGTCTGTGACTACTCCTCTGTGGGGGTTGTAGGTCAGCTTACTTTACTGTCCATGCTTGGAGGTCATCTTCTAGTTTGTCATCTTTCCGGACTTGTTTCATTCTTACTTTCTCAGCTATTGCCCTCTCGCACATGTCTTTCAACCACCTGTCACTCTTCGGGGGTGCCGGTTTTTGGCATTCAATTGTGATGCGCCACTTTGCTATTACTAAACCCAGCAGAACAAATTTCCTGCTCAGCTTCCTCTTTTTAGGGAGAAGCCCCAGTAGAGCTGTCGATATCTCCCTGGGGACCTCTCATCCAGAGACTACTCTTATTTTCTATAAGGCAGGCGGGCGGGCAGCGGTATAGGCAATGTCGGGGCGGGCGGGTGGGGGGCCCGGCCGGGACTAAACTAAAGCACAAAATGCAGCCCCCAGCCCCCTTCTGCCCCCAGGCAACCTGCTAGGCAGAGGCGGGAGGCGGGCGGGAGGCAGGCAGCCGGGGAGCGGTATAGGCAATGTCGGGGTGGGCCGGCGGGAGGGTGGGGGGCCTGGCCGGCACTAAACAAAAGCACAAAATGCAGCCCCCAGCCCCCTTCTGCCCCCGGGCAACGCCAGGGCGGGCTGCTAGTATATATATATATTAACATATGTGTGTGCATGTGTGTGTGTGAGCGTGGCAAGGTGAGAAGCACAAGTTGCAGATGAAAGAGTTTAAAAAGCAAACTTCAGATTTCTATTTTATATTGAAAGTATGCGGTTTATATGTACTATTTGTACTGTGGGTGTTCAATGTTTGTTTCTTGGTTCTTTTGCCTGCACATTTGCAGCAACATATACTGTGTAACGGATATCAATATTTATTGAATCATTCCACCTTTAGCATACACCACACGACAAAAATGTGCAGACAGACATCCATAGGTGAATGGCAGCTGCATGAGCTCCTCGCCTTCCAAAGAACAAGGCCGGAAGGAGACAGAGAGGAGAAGAAAGAAAGATATGGATTTTATCCCTGGCAGTTTCTATTGATTTTTTGTATTGATTGTTTCAAACTGTACTCCTTTTTATATTAAACGGAACGTGCTCTGTAGCCCTTTTCAAGGGTAAAGAACAGGATCCTCATCTTCAAATGCATAGAAACAAAGAGAATTCTGACATTTATGCGCCTGGTGCTTATGCGGCACTAGGCGACAGCAGTGCAGAGAAAAATCTTCATTTTCATGCAGCAAAATCTATAATCAAACCTCAAGAAAAATCTAAAAAATGCTTGGTTATATGTTTCACTATTTCAAGCTGCATCCTGATATTCTCATTTTAAATCACGTCCATTTTAGTTTATTTAAAATTCATCCAGTATATTATATTTATATATGTATTATATGAGATCTAATCACTCGTGTGTTGTCATGGACATTAATTATGGTAGCCAGGCACAGACGTTGCTGCTCCTATCTTGCCCGTTGGCATTGGGACAGACCGGGATACTGCATCTCTCCCCTGTCGTTTGGGGTAGGTGTCTGCCCACAGGCCATTGAGGATAGCGGTAGGTAGTTTAGCTAAGGCGATACTTACGATTATGGGTAATTTGCTGGATTGTCTCTACTGGCCGGCATTCTTTCACACTGGAGGACCGAGGGAAGTTTTAGGGTGCCTAGTCCGAGGTAGACCAGAGGGTTCCTAGTACTGAAAAACTGAGTAGTCAGGTTGACTATGAAGGATTCAAGGTAGGTTGTGGAGCCACTGAGAGTATTGCAAGTGACAGCGAAGGAGGATTTGATAGACTGGTGTGCTTGAACAATCTCAGCCTTATTGTGTATGAGCCAAGTTGGTTAGTTTAAAGCAGGTAGAGAGGTGAGCCATGGTAGTAGATCCATGCAGTTGAGTGAGGACAGGGAGGTGGGCTTTAAAGCACAGAGTCTGGGCGGGATCATTGGGCCTATGTACCTATACAAAAATGGTGTACCTTAATTCCACAGCAAAGGCGCGCTGTTTGACAAATTTTCACCTCATCGTCCAAAGTTACACCAGAGCCAAAATTACACTGAAGGCTTGAGGGAACTCATGGGGAAATGGGACTTAGAGAAAAAACGTAGCTGGTAGGAGAAATAGAACCTGTTCTACTGCACCTATAGAGAGAAGATAGAACAATGAATAAGTATCAACCATATTATGTAGAAAAGCTAGTATCTTTTCTTTTTCACATTTACACACCTTCATTTATTAAACTACATTCTCAACTATTTTTCTCTTGAATATTTCAGATGACAACTGCAAGCAAATGTCATGGTTAATATATACAGAAAATGACTTTTGCCTATAGCATAATACAATGTACTTTCTCAACCGTAGCTATTTCCCTAGTGTCTTATTTAACACATGCTGAATAAGAATATAACATATAAATACTACTTTTCTCCAAAGAATATATTGCATTGATTCTTAATGCATAATGAGTCAATTATGCACAGCTGAAATCCTTCCAATTGTCCCGTTAGTTTAGACCAACTTCAGCATGCTTCAAACAAATGTCTTTTGCTCGTTTTTAGAATGTTTTAATCACTGCAGCCCTTTCACCCAACTCTCGACACAGTACTTCACATACACGCTGGAAAACAAAATGTATTTGTACCAATAAGGGTAAAGAGCACCTGAAAACTGCAAGAAATATGAACAGACTTTAATTTTGAATTTAGCTGCTAGAAAACTTCTGCTGTTAACTGCATGTACTAAAAGGCCACTGTGACCGTAAATCTAAAAAAAAACACAGAACAGGTTCTTCAAGACCTCCGAGTTCCAATGCATTATCAGGAAGAGAAAATAAGGTCTCCTAGCCTTCAGAAAACCACTTGGACAGTCGGGAAGCAGGGATCGGGAAGTCAGAGCTTCTTTTACCTCGTGACGCCTTTTCAACAACTGGACTTCATCACTGGAACTCTCTTAGTTTCTGAACTCCTTTTTCCCAGTACTTGGTACGTCACTTCCTGTCAAATTCAGAGGGAGCTTATATGTCTCTGAATTATTTGCAGTTTGTTCACCAGATTCGATACAACACTTTTCTTCATTTACATCAGTTAGCATCAGATAATTCATGTTATGGTGGAAATGAACAGTACATATTGCAGCTACTTTCTTACCCAGCCTGGACACCCATTTTCCATCCCTGACAGGTTGTTCGGTTGAGTTTCTTTGTGACAAGGTAGGCCGGGGTAGGTTTGGGGTTGATAGGTCGCACCACAGGGCCTGTTCTGGGCATAGAGGCCTTCAGTGAAGAAAGGAGGGTGTTGCGGGAGTTGATAGACCTTGTGAAGGCGGTACGAACCGACTAGGGGTATGATGATTCAATGTGCAGAGGGCAGAGCGCTGTGCAGGAAGTTTAATGTCAGGGTGTAGCACTGCGGTTCTCGCACAATTTGATATAGGGGTGAGTTAAGCGGCAAAGATGAGATAGCACCATCAAGCCAAGTGGGAAGTGATGGTTGGCAGTCCCAGCAGTGGAGGGGACCTGGTTTAGGTGGGTAATGGGGAGGGTTTGAAGAAAAGTTGGATGAAGACAGACAGTCAAGTAGGGGTAGATAGAATGGAGGGTGTTTTTAAAGTGGTATCTGAGGGAAAAGAGTGGAGTAAAGTGAGGTAGAAATATGAGAAAAACATAAAATGTTGGGTTTAGGGGAAACGTAGTTATGTTATGTTATATTTAATTTATACAGCGCGCAGCTACTCGAAAGTGTCCCGGCGCTAACTGAAGGAAAGGACCAGAATGAGCACAGAACAGCGACTAGAAAAGCAACGTTTTCAATTTTTCTTAAAGAGCAATGGGTCCTGGATACACCGAAGAGCCAAAGGCAGCTTGTTCCAAGCCAAACTTGCTTTTCGCACAAACGAGTTACCACCCAGTCTTTGGCGGTTAAACCTAGGGTCTGAAACAGCCGCTGGGCGGAGGATCGCAGCTGTCTTCCTGGTGTGTAAAAAGCAAACCGCCTCTGCAAATAGATGGGACCAAGCCCATGGAGGGCCCTATGAGCGATAGTCAGCATCTTAAATTTAAAACGCGAATCAACTGGAAGTCAGTGCAAAGAACGCAAATGAAGGCGCACACTGTGCCTTGATGTCAGTCCAAAGAGCAGTCTGGCCGCCGAGTTTTAAACAACCTGCAATTTCTTAATAAGGAAGCACAGGCTGCCCACCAATAGAGCATTGGCATAGTCCAAACGGGACAAGATGGGAGCCTGGACCACAGTTTCTCTGGCACTGCCTGGCAAAAAGGGAAGAAACTCCCTCAAGATTTTCAGAGTGCCAAAGCATGTGCCCGCCAGCTTCTTTATTTGTGTAGAGAAATTCAGGTTGTCATCGAAACAAACGCCCAGATTTTGTGCGGCACTTTTGTCTGTCATAGGACAGTGAAAACCTGGAGGCTAAAGCCTTTCTTTAATATCCAAAGTGAACGAGCCATAGAGGAGCACTTCCGATTTCCCTTCGTTACATTTCAGCTGAGCATTGGCCAGCCACTGGAAAACCGAAGACAAACAATGTTGGGCTGCCACTACTGAGTCATCCTCCTTGCTGCATGAGAACAAGAGCTGGGTTTCGTCAGCGTATGCCATCACTTTTGCCCCTTGTGACTCTGCAAGATAGACCAGGGGAGTCACATAGATGTTAAAAAGTAGGGGGCTCAGTGACACCCCTGTGGTTACCTGCATCGGCTCAGAGGCACCTGGAGGGAGCCAGACCCGCTGTGTCCGGCCTTCCAAGAAGGACCTAATCCACCGCAGGGCTCAGCCAGAGATGCCTATCTCTGACAGGCGATCAAGGAGCAGAGAGTGGGGCACAGTATCGAATGCCGCCGAGAGATCTAGCATAACCAATGCGGCTCTCCCGCCGGCATCCAAACACTCCAAGATCGCCTCTGTCACCTCAAGCAGAGCTGACTCCGTGCTATAAGAAGCACAGAAGCCAGGCTGTGCTGGATGGAGCAAGCCAGATGTCTCAACATAGTTAGTAAGTTGGGAGGTAACAACTTATTTGCAAACCTTAGCCAAACTAGGTAAGAGCGAAATAGGGCGGTAGTTCTCAGGAAGCAAAGGATCGAGAGACAGCTTTTTAAGGAGAGGCAGAATAAGCGCCTGCTTCCATAACAATGAAACATATGCCTCTCGGAGCGACTGGTTAACCATTAAGTTCACTTCTGCATTAATGGTATCAGCCACATCCGACAGAAGCCTAGCAGCACACGGGTCAGTAGGTGAACCCGACTTAAGTGCCTTCAGGATCCTGAGGGAGGTGGGCATACCCATCACACTAAACGTGGGAAACATGGGGGCTGAGCCAGCCTTCGACCTGGACCGCAGCCCACCTATAGGCTTCCTAGACGGAGTTGAAAATGTCTCTTGGATACTAGTGATTTTATCCTTAAAGAATTTTGCCAAAGTATTACACCAAGTCTCCGACGTTGAAGCCCCGGTCACCTGGGCGCTAGGTGCTAGGAAATTCTGTACAATAGCAAAGATTTCTTTTGAATTATATTAGCCCGATCAATGCAAGCCAAGTAATACTGGCCTTTGGCCAATCCAATGGCCGTATAATAAAGTTTTTGTTTTGCTCGCAGGGCATCTTTATCCACAGAACCATAGCCCCCGGAATGCCAGGTTCTCCAACACTTTACATGCATGTTTCAAGATATTAAGCTCAGGCGTGAACCAAGGCTTGGAGGGGTACTCTCTCCTCAGCCTGGGCTGACACGGAGCCGATATAGTGGAGACCGAGCTAGCGATCCAGGCAGCAAACTGAGCCGAATTTTCCTCCAGGTCCCCCAAAAAGGAGGGCCGAGAGGCCGCCAAAGAGCTATTGAGCTGTACAGGATCCAGTTTCCTCGTGGAAGGGTGGCGATGGCAATTAGCTGGAGCACAAAGCTTAATATCCCATGAGAAGAATAATGGAAAGTGATCTGACCAGGAGACCGGTCTCGACCTCTCTACTATTAGGGGGAAATTAGAGAAAATAGTATCCAAGGTGTGTCCTCCTTGGTGGGTAGGATACATGACCCATTGGGAAAGAATGGCCAAGTGTAGAGAGTCCAGAAAAGTGACAGAGTCGGCAGACTCAGCCTGATCAAATTGGAGATTAACATCCCAAGGAACACATAATTTGCAGAACATAAGGCACGCTCGGCCAACACATCCCACAAGTGTCCAAAAAACTGCTGGCTGAGCCAGGTGGCCGATATATCAGGGATCCCCCCAAAGTAAAATGGTCAGAAAGTTGAAGGCTAAAATCCAAGGCCTCACAGTCACCCCAGCAGGTGGGTGATTCACTATGAAGGGTATCCTTATACAGAATAGCCAGACCACCACCTCTAAACACTGGGCGGTCAACCCTATGAACCTTAAAACCCTCAGGTGTGGCCAAGGTCACAATGGGATTAGAATAGGCATCAAGCCAAGTCTCAGTGATAAACAGTAAGTCTAAACAATTGTCAAGAATAAGATCTGCCACATCAACATAGTGCTTCCTCAATGATCTAGCATTGATGAGGCATGCCTTAATGTAGTGTGGAAAAAGAAGGAAATGAGGGTCTGGAATAGGTAGTAGGTATGGGTAGCGAATCAACGAAAGGTTTCAGACACAGGAAAGGTACCATCTGGAGCTGCCAAAGGGTTCTTCTGGCATGCAACGGTTCATGGCTGGAAACAGAAGAGTGATACTAACAGCAAGAGCCAGTGACAGTGTTTAGTCTCCGGCACAGTTTAAGAATGGCTGATGGAGTGGTGTGTTGCTCCTCTTAAAAATATGGATGTCATATAAAAAGTGAAGTCAGACTGTGGGGGTATGGTGTGGTTAAGATACAATGAAGAGTTTATGGCAAAATCCTAAAAAGCAGTGGGGGGAGGTGGAAAATGAACTGCGCTTTAATAATTTATCTGGATGTACGTTGTTACAACGCAGGTTGTAACAACGCATACCTTTACCACGCGGCCGCTACAACGCAAGTCGTTACCACGACTTGCGTTGGAGGGCGCGGATTTAGGATTTTTATAATTTTATATTCCAACACCAGTCCCCGTAACAGTAGGGAAGGTGTTGGAATATAAATTTATAAAATTCCTTATCCCACAGCGCCCTCCAGCGCAAGTCGTGGTAACGACTTGCGTTGTAACGGCCGCGTGGTAAAGGTACCGCGTGGTAAAAACTTTGTGGTAAAGGTTGTTTACCACTTATCTCCACTAAGCCTGCACCAGCAGTTTAAACAGCTGGTGGTGTGCCCATTCAATGCAAGTATTGGTTTTGTGGAATTGTTCACTCTGGTGGTCCCTATGTTGCTTTTGCGTAAGGAGCTGGTGAACATCAAGGTTACGTTCCTCGTGCATAATCAAGCTGTGGTGACTCTGGTAAAAGGTCAGAAAGCAAAAGGTGAGATAGGATTGCTTACCTTTAATGTGTTGTTTAGAGAACGGCATGTGCCAGATGTGGACAATAACATTGCAGATGTTTTGACTGCTTCACTGTGGCAGAGGTTTCCTGGTCTAGCGTTGGCAGCAGAAGCACAGATCACCAAGATGCTGATGGAGCTTTGGGAATTAGGCGATTGAGAGGTTTACAGTTGGAGGAGAATTGTTTGGCAGCCTCTATGATAAGAAGTTATAGGCAATCTAGGTCAGAATTTGTAGCAAGTGGGGCAAGGTGAAGGTTTTTTTTGCTCCATGAAGCGGATATGGCCTATGTATGCGGGTTTTGAGAACTTTATCATCATTTATACGATTAGGGGAAAGTTATTGTCAGTAACAATAGCATGCTCATTAGCTGCTGTTCGTTTTTATGATAAGAGTTTTTTGGTGTAATATCTAGCGGAAGGGGAAGCTGGGAAGAGGAATTTGTTAAGTTGGGCACGGGAGAAACAGATAGGGCCAAAATCTTTCATTTTAATATCAGATTTGTGTTTCGCAAACAAACAAGTGAACAACAGGTTTTATCAAATACTCATGCCTAGCATATTGTTCTATTCTGCAATTGTGACACGAAATGGTGATAATTAAGCAAATGCAAATACATTCATAATAGTTGAGCATCATTGCTTGAGCATACAATTATAAGCTGTTAATAACACCATTGTTCATATAAATCCAGTGGACCAGTGACTGCAAAGACGCTTTACCTCTGTATGTGTATTGCTTATTTTAAGATCGTTAAACAAGCTCTCTGGCTCATCAGCCTTGTTTAACGAGCTCAAGATCTTGGCTTCAGCCTTTTTTATTGTTTATTTTAACAATATTCAACAAGCTCCCTAGCTCAATGTTCTTTGATGTATATAATATTCATTTTCATCAAGTGCTCGGGCCACACCTTCTAAAAAACGTATGCTTCAGTGCCAGAAGTTAGAGAGGAGCCTTCACACACAAGGTATACTGGACAAGAATGGCACATCCTTAGCACCGACATCGATGGAGGTTTGCTGTGCGGTGGGTGCATTCACAGGCAGCTATGCGCTTATCTACAGCTTTTTTTTTTTAACCAAGATAGCAATCTTGCTATCCAGACAGAACAGGAAAAATATATGTGTCTGGAAATATGTATGGGAAGGCATACTTCCTTTGAAACTCAGAATTGGGCAGTTTAATTACTAATGTACTACAACTAGCATAGCGCCTAGAAATATCACAAAGATGATGTTAGGACTATAAAATGCAATAAACATGTGAGAATTTTTCCTGTTCCCATTAGTTATAAATAGCTTCGTTACATTACTGTTTGTTGTCTGTGTAGTTATAATTTATGCTATGTGCATTAGGTTAGGATAAAAAAAAATCAACTGCATATTCTGTTTCCTAGTGATTTTTAAGTGTGTTATTCATTTACGAAAGATTGTTTGGTTTTCACTGATTCCCACCGACTCATCTTATGGGACTGATTGTTACTATAAACACTTCTTCTGCAAACATTGCTGAGTGGGTTCTGTGTTGGTTGCAGTCTGACTGATTTTCTGATTTGGGTTGGCACATTGAGTCCTTTGTGCCAGGGGGTCAGAAAACCAAACCCTACAAATGTAGGGAGTCCTAGAGAATGTATCAAAGGAGTGTTGGGATGGTGTGACATGCATACATAAAGTGACCTGCCAATCATCAGGCAGAGTTGTTACATTTTAGAAGGCAACTATGTTTGGACGGAGCTATGATTTTAGTTTATTGGTGGGGTTTTAAAGGGGATTTGAGGGGGATGAAGTGGGGCCAACTGTTACCCATATCCAAATTGTTTAAGGGATGTGGCTGTCCAGATCTGTTGGTAATATGAGCTGGGGAATACAATTTACTGCAATTTCCCAGATTAGGGCTCCTAAAATAGGTGAAGTCGGATTTTCGAAGGCTAAAGGTTTTGTCATCAGGCACTTAAATTTTTGAATGGCTTTGATTCAAAATAGGATTTGGTGAGGAGCGAGGAAGCCTGAAGCAGGGGACAAAGTAAACAGAGAAATGAAGAGGGTTGGTTTATATACAAGAGGGGATAGGGATGTTGGGGCTTAAAGACATAACGTATGAGGATCATGCCTTCTTTTGCAGTGATGGAGTGTTCTTATTGCATGGTTATATGAGGCAGGATTGCAGAGTCATTGGGGGTGAAGTTATTGTGCTAGGTGCGGATTTAGATAGTGTGGGTATTGATAAAGTTGGGACAGCAGGAAAATGCCATGTTTGGGTTGATCCTGTGTAGCAGGATGTTGAACAGATTTTGAAGGCAGAAGTGGGGTTGGATGGATATATGGTGGACCAGTGGTGGTGGAACAATTTTGTGACTGAGGGTGCCGGCCCGGGGCATCAACTCCTTAAAATTATAAGGGGTCTACAAAATCCTGGTTTCGGAACTGAGCTAGTGCATGCACAAAATGACTAAAAATAATAAGTGGGGAGGAGGTGTTTATGGGAGGGAAGGAGGTCTTTGAAATGGTAGTCCTGGGCATTTTTGTGAACATTTCGTGGGTACACAGACATAATATCGACTCCAAAATATCGTTAGGACAGAATATCGAGTTTTAAATATCGTTTGGAGAAAATATCGACAGGACAGAATATCGACAGCCAAAATATCGTTTTTAAGGTAAGTGAAGTAATATCGACTGTAAATAATATCGAAAGTAAAAAATATCGTTTTTTATATAATATGTAATTATTTATAGTGTTTTTATGTTATAATATGTGTGAAAAGTGTCATTTTATGTTATAATTATTTTTAATTAATGATTTTTTTTTAATTATTGTGTAATTTTATTCTGTAGCGGGTTGTGGGTTTATAGGGGAATAGGGTGGGAAGTAATTTAATTATAATTAATTAAATATGTAAATTTATTAATTGGTAGTAATAATTAATTAATTGGTAATTAAATAATATATGTTAATTATTTAAAATTTAATTGGTAATTAATTTAATTTAATTTATTAATTGCTAATTATGTAAATTAAAATAATGTATTTCCTGTAGCGGGTTGTGGGTTTATAGGGGAATAGGGTGGGAAGTAATTTAATTATTATTTATTAAATATGTAAATGTATTAATTGTTAGTAATATTTAATTAATTGGTAATTAAATAATATTTGTTTATTAATTAAAATGTAATTGGTAATTATTTTAATTTAATTGATTAATTGCTAATTATGTTAAATTAAAGGGGTATTTTTAGGGTTCAGGGTCAGTTTTTAGTTTTTGGGTAAAGGGGTATTTTTAGGGTTCAGGGTCAGTTTTTAGTTTTTGGGTAAAGGGTATTTTTAGGGTTCAGGGTCAGTTTTTAGTTTTTGGGTAAAGGGGTATTTTTAGGGTTCAGGGTCAGTTTTTAGTTTTTGGGTAAAGGGGTATTTTTAGGGTTCAGGTTCAGTTTTTAGTTTTTGGGTAAAGGGGTATTTTTAGGGTTCAGGGTCAGTTTTTAGTTTTTGGGTAAAGGGGTATTTTTAGGGTTCAGGGTCAGTTTTTAGTTTTTGGGTAAAGGGGTATTTTTAGGGTTCAGGGTCAGTTTTTAATTTTTGGGTAAAGGGGTATTTTTAGGGTTCAGGGTCAGTTTTTAGTTTTTGGGTAAAGGGGTATTTTTAGGGTTCAGGGTCAGTTTTGGGTTTTTGGGTAAAGGGTTTTTTTAGGGTTCAGGGTCAGTTTTGGGGTACAGGGGTACAGGGGTACAGTATAAAAATAAAGTAAAATTAAATTTACATTAATTTAATTTAATGAAATTAAATTAAATTAAATTATATTTAAATAATTTTAAATAATTTAAATTAAAAAAAATTATTATATACTTACCAATACTTACGTTGTAATGGTAGTGCGTTGTAAAAGTTGCGTTGTAACGTCATATATCCACTGTTGCACTCTTTGCAGTGGGAATAGTAATTTTTACTCTTTTGTATTTGTACGTTAATAATATTGGCTATTATTTAATTAAATTTTGTTACTATATATATATATGTTTTAAGAAATATGATTAAAAAAATAATATTTTTTTACTTTCATTAATTATTTAATTATTAAAAGTTAATTTAAGTATTGTTAATTATATTTTAGTAATTAATTTTTTATATTAATGTAATTAAACATTGTTTTTATTAAAGTCGATATTTTTTACAACGATATTTTTGTAAACGATATTTTGTACTCGATATTTTTGTACTTACCTGTTTGTACATACAAACTCGATATTTTGGTTGTAGATATTTTTTCCTCGATATTTTGGGTAGTCGATATTTTGGTAGTCGATATTATTTCAGTGATCCCATTTCGTGGTGCATTATGATGCAGTATTCTTAAATGTAAGCATAAACTGTGGCAATCCTTACTCCAGAAGGAGCTATTTGAAAAGGACTAGGAATAAATCACAGTGGTCTTAGCTGTGAGTGCACACAAGGGTACAACAAATGTGTATTAGTTTGGTTTCTCGCCATATGCAAAAACATGTGTGCTGCTACCTTCCATGATTAGAAGGCCCAAATGAAAATGGGTTCCATTTTTAATATCTGTAAACTTTAAAAAGAAGCTATTTTGTACATTGATGCTTTCATTCCTTTAGTACTTGATTACAAAAGTGACAAAAGTTAGTTAACAAATGTAATTTCTTTAAAGTCTTAGAATATAATCTCCACAACTTAGGGATTGATTACGATGTTCTTCAGAAACGGCACCCAATTTGGTCGAATCCGATTCGGAAGCCTTGTTTCCGACCGACTCAGACACATTTCTGGACAAACGTTTATGATGTTCGGACACAGTTCGAACTTCCCGACTCGGTTCCGAATAGCAATCGGAGTAACAGAGTCAGTTGGAGGCGACTTGTACAGGTCTACGGACCACGTTTCCGAATGAGCGATTAGGATGTTGGATTCAGACAACCTTTCCCACACTGTTGTTTCAACATGGATTGGCTGTTGGAATCGGACTTTGGGGGGCCGTAGCAGGTCCCCCTTCACCCGGGGCCTTCCGAACCGGGCCCGTGGGGGTACACATGGGTCCCCCCTTTCCATGCATGTACAGTGTGGCAGGCACCATGGGTGCCTGCCACAGGGTGAAAAGTTATCCCCAACTACCCCTTTTTTCAATGGGAGTCTGTGTTCTCGTTCGGAAGGCTCCCATTGAAGTCAATAGGAGTCTGATCGAATGGTGTTCGGACACACCCTAATCAGTCGGTTGGATTCCTCAAACCCGAGTCCTTCAGAAAGCATTTCAAAACTGATTCGGTTTCCGGATGACATCGTAATTGGGCCCTAAGTTGCTCTCTGTGCTCTCCTTAGGTACCATTGACCCTATCACTGCAATGGAGCAAAACGCTAATGCTGTATGAAATGAAAACTGATTGAAAGGCCTCATTGTATTCCATTATCTTACTGATCTGCTTCTAGTTCTGGGGGTGCTGCACAGTGGTGGCCGGCACGGCTCGTGCGTGGCGGGGAGGGTCATGGGAGGGGGTGCGCATATTAAATAAAAAAAATAAAAAAATGTAACTTTGCATTGGGCCCTGCGTCCCCGGTCCTGCTCTTCTCCGTCTCGGACGGAAGCACAGCCAGGCTCCCCATACCAATTGAAACGCTGCAATGCAGCATTGTGATTGGTTCTGAGCATCCTGGTTTGACCTTCAACCAGGGAATGGGGGCCTGGGCTTGTTATCTACGCAGGCCTGCATGGAGAACAGGGAAAGTGCGCACAATTGGTTTGGGTGGCCCGTGAGGGCCGGCCAAACAGTCATTGCGCACTTGGGAGTAGGCAAACCACTGACCCCTGCTCCGTGAGCAGAACAGCCCCGCCCATGCGCCTGCCCGATCAAGCAGAACGAAGCATAAAATGATAATAACTTAAAGGTTGCATCATTTTATGCTTCTTCTTCACACTGCTTAAAAGCAGTGGGGCGACACTCCACCGCCGTAGAAGAGGAGCCGCCAATGGTGCTGCAGCACCTGTCGCACGCCTGGTTCCAGCTCCTCTGTGGTGGACAGTTCCATCAAAGGGACAAGAGAGGGAAATTAAACATGGGGAATGTTTTTGTTTCGAATCAAAAATTGAAGGACAAGGACGACATATGAAAAGGGAAATAATAATAAGAGAAACCGAGATGAATTTGAGTACTGACATGAATGGGTACGCGTTATGTGCTGGGGTCCATGGGTTACATGGAGGTTTAAGGATGGGGGTTTGTTAGGAATGCAGATGTATTAGTGAGTTTTAGTTGTAATGTTTGGGAACATAGACCTCTTCTGCTAAAGCATCCTTTTTCACTTGAAGGACAGGTCTGTGGTGATTTAGTCCTGACCCGCCCGGTCCTGCTACTGGCCTTGCTTAACTAGCCTCAGAGGTCATAAAGGCAGCATCATACCAATATAGACAGGGTTCTTACATCTTTTAGTTTGTGCTGCATGCTATTTCCCTTTCTCCTCACCAGCAAATGGGAGGCAGTTGAGTAGCTAAGAGTGGGGCAAAGAGTGACCCATGGGATGTTATTGGGGATCATATGCTACTTCCTTTCCCACTGGAATTGTGGCCTATGTTTAATTTGTGGGCCTATCAGGATCCTATCTAGGCTTGGACTACCTAGGCAGTTGCCTGTGGCGCCCCTGCTGGGTGTGCTGTTCATAAGCCCTGTGACAAGGGATGTATGTATGTGAATATCAGAAAGAGAGTAGGGGCTAGAAAGATGTTCCCAACATCAGACACCAAAATACCTTGAGTTGTATTTGGCGCCTTTGGTAGCGTAGGCTCAATCTTCTCCAAGTGGTGCTGCACTAGCAACAACAAGATAGAAAATCTACAACCACAGGATGTACTTATGAACTTATGGGCACACGTGAAGCCACCAAAATATGTTTTATAACTGCAATGTTAATTGTAATAGAAACACAAAAAGTTAAAATAGGGGTCTCCTGTATCATGCTCTGTCTAAGGAGGGTTCAATGTTGGTCATGAGGATCTGTGCCACATTTTCAGGATATCCAGATGAGAAACATTTGCAAACACTTATTCCAAATGGCAGTCACATTGTAAGTGGATTTCCTGAAAAATGACAGGTTGTCCTGCACAAAACAAGTTAGAATTTGCTAGTGCGTCCAAAAGTCTTTTGTTTAAAATTTAATTGTGACAGCTGAGAAATGTTTTGGCATAAAGTCATTCTTCTAACACCTTATTCAATTGCTTTGGGTAGGGGCAAGGCTAAGGATTTTAAATTTAGAAGATTCTCCACAGTGTATTTACAAGCTGCACCGGGGAGGTTGGACATTACTATTTTGGAAAATTGCATGTGCACGGGCATTCCATGCATGAAGTCCACTGAAACAGCGAATGGTGAAGTCAAGGGGGCTTTTAAAGTGGTGGACAGCCCAAAGAAGTTCAAATGTAAAGTGTAAATTGGATTTTGAAGGTTGCAGATGGGAATTTGGAAAGATCTAGGAGTGGAGGCAAGAGCAGTCACTCTAACCACTGGTTACAAATAAATTCTGCACATATTTTAGATACAAGAAATCAAATATGTCAAACATATTATTACTAAAAACGAAAATCTTAATATCCGACATTGGCCTGTGACCTCATTGATTTTGGTCAACATATGCTGGTCTGAGCAAGGTAGTGGGCAGCTACGGTGCTGCAAATGCACTGTGGGAGGCGGGAGGGGACTTGGACACCATATTTTGATCCTCACAATCAGGAGCATAGAGGGAAAACAAAGGACCCAGGTTACCCTCCACTCAAAGTATTCTCAACAACAAAACCTGATCCTGATTCTCAGAGGTGCTCATTGTAACATCACCGTCTACTACTGTGTGTAGATGTACTTAATCTACCACCCACGTTACTTTCCTAGAAAGGGTGTGCCTCAATTATGTATTACTAAAAACCGTTGTGTGTCTATGTATACCTGTGTTACTACCTCCCAAACACTACACTCAGGCCTAGATGTAGGTAAATCTAATTTACCGACTCATAAATACCGAATTTTACCGATTCGGTATTTATGAATCAGTAAATTAGAAGGAGGCAGATGTAGGTAATTCTTAAAACACAATTACCGAATCTGTAAGATTCGGTATTTACCAATTCGGTAAATACCGAATCGGTATTGCCCATTGATTCCTATGGGCCTTGAAGCCCATAGGAATCAATGGGCAATACCGATTTGGTATTTACCGAATCGGTAAATACCGAATCCTGCAAAGGGTGCAGGGGGTGTCACTTTGACACCCTCTAGCACCCCAAGTACAGGCTTGTGTGACATGTGGCACACATACATGCCCTAAGGTCTTGTCTGTGTGTCACATGGCACAGGTGTGCATGCACAAATGTGAATGCACACCTGAATTCGGTATTTTACCACACAATAGGATTGTGTGGTAAAATGCCGACTCTTAAGGGCCTGTGGCACTGTAAACTGTGCCACCTACATTTGGAATTACAGAATCGGTATATTTACCGATTTGGTAATTTACCGAATCGGTAATTTTACCGAATCGGTAAATATACAGATTCTGTAATTTTCAACCCCCTACATCTCAAAAGCCAATTTTGGTCGGTAATGGCCGAAATCGGCCGTTACCGACCGGTAATTGCCGACCTACATCTGGCCCTTAGTGTCCTGGAAAGAAAATTGTGTGTGAGGCCATATTTTGATGTCAGCCTGTGAGAAGTTCGCCTGATGTGCAGTGCTCACTATTCTAGTGATCACTATATATCAGTCCAAACAACCCTTATTGATGATTGGTTGTAAGTCAACCTTATAGACCAGCTATCCTAGTAGCATGGATACGAGCAGTCTAAGGCTAAGACTCTAGAGGGCGTGTTAAGCCAGCTGTTTTACCATCACATTACCCCTTGAACACCCAGTGAAAGGACACCACACAAGTGTTATGAAAATAAACAGTGTATTTATTAGAATCACAACAACCCTGTACTCTTTATGAGGACAGGGTGCTAGGCACACAACAAAACTCTTACGAAAATACTTAAGTTAGCACGTTATACACAAATGCCCGAGGGGCACGAAAAACCATATACTTAAAAAGTGGAATGCGAAATTACTAGCAGGTAAGTACAGTACTAATAGGCTTTGGACTCGCTAGGACTTGACTATAGAATCGTTAGATTACTTCTAGGAGACCTAGGGGACTCGGGTGCAGAGTGTGCACTCTCACGCGGGATGCGGGACAAAGTCTATGGAAGCTAGTAAAGGCAAAGTTAGTGTTCACGGGCGAACCCGACCTGGTAGGAAGAAAACGACAGTGGATCCTGACCCTAGGATAGTGAGGCTATGCTGGGACACCGAAGTGCCGAAGTTACCTAGCCCAGGGGCTGCAGCTGCATAGGTCTGAAAAGACGTCGGGGATCTCGTTGCCGGACCAGGAGCCTGGAAGAAGGAAGTTGCTGGCAGGCGACCAGTGAAGAAAAGTTCGATGGATCCAAGCCTGGATCGAGGAAGAAGAAACCTGAAAGCAGAGGGGACCAAGTTCTTGAATCACTAGCCAGTGATTAAGTGGGCACCAGGATGGCACCGGGCGAAGTCACCTCGACTAGGTGAGTGGGCGACGCTGGCTCTGCAGATCTCACGGACCAGGAGGCGTTGTCGGCGACCAGGATGGAGAGGCGAGCTGTCCCACGATGGATGAAGCTGTCGGCGTCGAAGTTACCCAGGATTGGGCAACAAGCCTTGGCTAATTCAAGCCCACGCGGTGGACTCAAAATGGCGTCTTGAGTGGACCAGGAGGGTCCGGGGTGCTCCTCTTTTGGAAGGGAGCAAGGGCCAGCCTGGAGCAACCAGACCAGCAGCAGAAATGTCGTCGGGCGTCGTTCAGAAGGCCACAAGCCAGCGGGCTAGTAGCCAAACAACGCGGTGAGCAGCAAAAAGCAGAAGGGCCCCACGCAGATCGTGGAGATGCTGGGAGGCTGCACTTCGGTGCTGGAGCTGCTCAGGGTCGGGGCTTCTCGGACCCCAAAGCACTCACCAGGAAATTACTCGGCGGGCTTGCTGGAAAGAAGTCGTGCAGTCTTGAAGATGGCCGGTCCCTCGAGGTCTCGTCACACCCACGAATCTCAGCGTGACTGATGATGCAGGTAGAGGTCAGAGGTGCCAGGGAAGCCAGTTCTCGTCGAGCTGGGCAGTCTTGATCCGGAGGAGAGACTTGCAGCAGACCGCAGTGTTCTTAAGATGGTGCCTGCGGATGCAGGGTGACTACTCCTTAGTCACAAGGGAGAAATCTTAGGAAGAAGTCTTGAGTTCCTTTCGTGGAAAGTAGTTTCAGGATTCAAAGATGATCTGATTTGGAAGGGGGCCAGTTCCTACCTTTATCCTGTAAAAAGGGGCTGGCACGCGACTAAGTCCTGCCCTATGGGTGGGACTAGAAGGGGGGTGGTTACACCCACTTCCTTGGCGGGCTTTTCCTCAGCACAGGGTCTGGAGTGACCCTGGAACTGGTTCCAGCCAGCCTATGCACAGTGAGCACCGGGGTGCCACGTGCAGTCACCTTCCTCTAAAGCCCTGCCTACCTACAATACACAGAACCCTGTCTGGGACGGTGCTGGCACCGCCCCTGGCAGGAAACCCTTTGTCCTTATCTCCTGCTCTGGGAGGACTCCCAGCAGCAGGAGGGCAGACTTGTGTCTCGGTGGCAGCATCCATTTTGTGGAGCTGAGGCTCTGTTTGACTTTAACCGGGGTTAGGGGTTACATACATGTCGTGTCCCTCTAGAAGGGTGGAATGCTAACCCCGTCGCCAGAATTGGCGAGGGGTTAGTATTCCAATTCGTATGACACCTTACTCGACATGTTTTGATCAAGCGATACCAGAGTTGGCATATAACCGCGAGGATTATAATGCACTTAAGAGTATATGGTATGCGATATCATGGAAACGGCTAAGGGATAGATCCCGAAAGCCGCAGACAGGCTCAGCTCATGCCAGAGCACCATCTCACATGATTCCAAGCACTCTGCCTTCAGGATTGTTAAGGCCTGCCATAGGAGTGACTGATAGGAGATCTGTGTGTCCATTTTAGGGTTAGATATAGGTATACTATATCTAAAGCAAAGGGTGATTACACCACCTTGCCCCAGCTGTCAAGCAGCCAGTTGTGTCAGATTTGGATGGCCAGCCAGGGGTGGCATAATACATGCTGCAGCCCCTGGTAGGCCCTGGGTACACCTATGCCCTGGGTACCTAAGGTACACTGTACAGGGACTGATAAGGTGACTCAGTATCCAATTTAGATATGTACCTAAGGTACATGGAATCCATTTTACAGAGAGAGCAGTAGGCCTGGGGCCCTGAATAGCAGGGTCCCAGGTCAACTAAGTCAGAAAACCAGCAAAACACCAGGCAAAAAGTTGGGGGCAACCATAGTCAGGGATCTACCTTCCTACATAACCCCCCCCCCCCAAACGAAAGGAGATAAGGCTAGCCTTGCCAGGTAAGCCTATATTGCCTGAGTGGCCATTTAAGGAAGTACCAGCAGTGGCATGGTTACCCCCTATCTCATGGTCCACTAAGCAATCCCTCACCCTAAGGGTGTCTGAGGGTCTCCACCATAGGGAATCTCTACCTGTGGTGTGTTTTGGCAAAGTAAAAGGCTGGTGCTGAAATGGAGTACTGAAGTGAGGCTCCACTAATTTTGGGCTCAGCTTCCTCCAATCATTTTCCACCATAGAGGCCTTTCTTTCCAAGACTGAGTTGTTTTGGGCTCTCAGGGTCAACCTCTGGCTACCTACAGCTGGAGGTTGGGTCCCTCTGTTTGGCTTACTGGAGGGACAGGTCAGGTTTGGGGCCCTCAGGTCCCAGGTTTGGCTGTGCCCAACAGTGTCCATCTGTGGGAGGTCCCTAACTAAATTTAAGGGGGATCCCTCAGGAGTTGGTTTTATTTTCACTTGGCTAGGACTACTAGCTTCAGTGCCCTTAATCTGCTGATTGGGGAATTCTTTTGGACAGGGGGCCCTTTGGGGTCCACCACTGGCCTCCCTGACCTCTACAGCCCTGGGCTGACTGAGGCAGGGTAGAGAGGGGCAGGTTACCTGCTCCAGACTGGGTCCCACCTTGGAAGGGTCCACTGACATCAGGGGTTCTGCCAGGCTAGGCCTGACTACCTCTGTGGCAGTTTCTTCACAAGGGGTCAGATCAGTTCCCTGAGGAGGCTGATCCTTTCCTAAAGTCTGGTGGGAGGGAGATTTCTCTTCCTCCTCAATACTCTCTGTCTGAGTGGAGTGATCCATAGTTTCAGGCTTCACAACACTATCATCTGTCTGAGTTTGAGCTGTGGCCATCACAACTCTCCCAACCTTTTCAGGAGGGGGCTCAGTTTGGGTGTGGGCTGTTACCATGACAGCCTTGACAACCTGTTCTGGGAAGGAAGTTGTCTGAGATTGGGTTGTGACTGGCACAACCCTCCTGACCTGTTCAGGGAGGACATCTTGGACTGGGGCTGTGGCTAACACTGCCCCACTAACCTTACCATGGGGGTTTAACATTCTAGAATGGGTTTCTTGCTCTACCTCAGCCCAGGCTGAGGTCTCTAAATCATTCCCCAGTAGGCAATCTACAGGCAAGTTGGATGTCACTGCCACTCTCTTGGGGCCAGTGACACTTCCCCAGCTGAGATTTACTACTGCCATGGGATGAGTTTTCTTCACTCCATCAATGTTTACCACCTGGTATGTGGCACCAGGTAAAAGTTGCCTTGAGGGGACTAGACTCTCAGTCACCATAGTGATGCTAGCCCCTGTATCTCTATAGGCCTCAACTTTTATACCATTGATGAGGGGCTCCTGTCTGTACTTGCCCAAAGTGTTGGGACAAGTTGTGAAGTTGGCAAACCCCATGCCAGTCTCACAGACAAGAGTATCTAAGTTTGGGGACCTGGTTAGGCCAGAGTCCCCAGGAACTCCCAAAGTAAATGCACCCAAATTCTTGGGGCACTCCCACCACCTGGGGGATTACTACTAGTAGTAACAGGAGGTTTGGGAATGTTACTTGGGGGTATGTTTTCCTTATTGTTATTCTTTGGGCAACTGCTGTCAGTTTTTAAATGACCCACCTGTTTACAGGGATAACAATAAGGTTTCTTCTGGTTGTTGGAAGGATTCTGGGACCCACCCCCCTCAGAGGATTTTTGGGGCCCTGATGTGGTTTGATCTGTAGATTTATTCCCACCCTTCTCTTGAGGCTTGGTTGATTCCTTTTTCTGGTCACCACCTTGGTTCTTGGGCCTAATCCTGGTTCTGACCCATTTGTCTGCCCTCTTACCCAATTCTTGTGGAGAGGTCAGATCAGAGTCTACCAGGTGCTGGTGTAATAACTGGTTCTGACAATTATTTAAGACTTGCTCTCTCATAATAAGATTATATAATCCTTTGAAGTCAGTAACCTTGCTACCCAGTAGCCAGCCTTCCAAAGCCTTAGTGGCACAATCAACAAAGTCAGACCAGTCCTGAGACTGAGTTTTCTGGGTGTCTCTGAACAGCAACCTGTACTGCTCAGTGGTTAAGCCAAACCCATCAACCAGTGCATTTTTCAGGACCTGGTAATCATTAGCATCCTCCACTCTTGTAGTGAGGAGCTTATCTCTACCTTTACCATCAAAGGAGAGCCACAGTATAGCTGCCCACTGACTCTGGGGAATGCACTGCACAGTGCAGGCCCTCTCCAGAGCAGCCATCCATTTCTGGATATCATCCCCTTGCTTAAAGGGGGGCACTATTTTAGTCAGGTGTTTAGTATCTAAACCCTTCTCTCTATCTCTTGGGAGATTGCTGCCACCAGTGGGAGCTAACCCACTCATCTGCTGCTCTCTTGCCAGGGCAAGCTTCTCTTTGGCCAGGGCAATTTCTTCCCTTTCAATCCTCAGTTCAGCTTGTCTCATCCTAGCTTCATGCTCCCTTCTCTGAGGGGAAGTAAATCTCCTCTGTGGAGGATTCCTTCTCCCCTGAGAAGAGGCATTAGAGTGCAGAGATCTATTGGAGTCCCTAGAAAGAGATCTATCTCTCCTAACTCCAAGGTTAGGCCCACTTCGGGTTAGTACTGGGGGTCCCCCAGATCCTAGCCCAAGTAAGTCTAAGTTGGCCCTGGTTAGCCTTCTGACTACCTCAAGACCTTTGTCTACCTCATCCCCAGAGAGTTCCTCTTGATCCTCCTCCTCAACTGCAGTAGCAATGTTGGGGAGATCTGGATCCCCAGAGGTTCCCTCTAAGGCTGGCATGTTCTCATGTAACTGAGAAAGCTTTCTGGCATCATATGTCTCTAAGAGACCTATCAGAAAGGGAATGGTGGGGTTAGACCCCTGCTTCAGTTTTCTGGAGACACAGATTTGTCTCATCTCCTGGAAACTGAGAGCTGCATATCTTGAAGTGACCTGTGGAGGGTCAACACTGACCAGGGGAGTCTCAGTAGATTCTCCCTGGGTAGACATGCTTTTCTAGTGAGGTGTAAGTGGTGCACTTACCTACACTATATGTTTGCCTACTGATCCCTTGCTAGAGTTGTAGTTTAGGGTGTGCTAAGCCCTAGGAGCTACAACAGCTGGTTCAGTAGAACTCAGAGTATTCTAAGCTAAGTTATATGTACCTTTAGTACTTATGTGATCTTTCACAAGATATTCTTAGGGCATGTGTGGTAAAACAACAGCAAGCTCAAATCCCAACCGCTGCTCACCAATGTGAGAAGTTGGCCTGATGTGCAGTGCTCACTATTCTAGTGATCACTATATATCAGTCCAAACAACCCTTATTGATGATTGGTTGTAAGTCAACCTTATAGACCAGCTATCCTAGTAGCATGGATACGAGCAGTCTAAGGCTAAGACTCTAGAGGGCGTGTTAAGCCAGCTGTTTTACCATCACATTACCCCTTGAACACCCAGTGAAAGGACACCACACAAGTGTTATGAAAATAAACAGTGTATTTATTAGAATCACAACAACCCTGTACTCTTTATGAGGACAGGGTGCTAGGCACACAACAAAACTCTTACGAAAATACTTAAGTTAGCACGTTATACACAAATGCCCGAGGGGCACGAAAAACCATATACTTAAAAAGTGGAATGCGAAATTACTAGCAGGTAAGTACAGTACTAATAGGCTTTGGACTCGCTAGGACTTGACTATAGAATCGTTAGATTACTTCTAGGAGACCTAGGGGACTCGGGTGCAGAGTGTGCACTCTCACGCGGGATGCGGGACAAAGTCTATGGAAGCTAGTAAAGGCAAAGTTAGTGTTCACGGGCGAACCCGACCTGGTAGGAAGAAAACGACAGTGGATCCTGACCCTAGGATAGTGAGGCTATGCTGGGACACCGAAGTGCCGAAGTTACCTAGCCCAGGGGCTGCAGCTGCATAGGTCTGAAAAGACGTCGGGGATCTCGTTGCCGGACCAGGAGCCTGGAAGAAGGAAGTTGCTGGCAGGCGACCAGTGAAGAAAAGTTCGATGGATCCAAGCCTGGATCGAGGAAGAAGAAACCTGAAAGCAGAGGGGACCAAGTTCTTGAATCACTAGCCAGTGATTAAGTGGGCACCAGGATGGCACCGGGCGAAGTCACCTCGACTAGGTGAGTGGGCGACGCTGGCTCTGCAGATCTCACGGACCAGGAGGCGTTGTCGGCGACCAGGATGGAGAGGCGAGCTGTCCCACGATGGATGAAGCTGTCGGCGTCGAAGTTACCCAGGATTGGGCAACAAGCCTTGGCTAATTCAAGCCCACGCGGTGGACTCAAAATGGCGTCTTGAGTGGACCAGGAGGGTCCGGGGTGCTCCTCTTTTGGAAGGGAGCAAGGGCCAGCCTGGAGCAACCAGACCAGCAGCAGAAATGTCGTCGGGCGTCGTTCAGAAGGCCACAAGCCAGCGGGCTAGTAGCCAAACAACGCGGTGAGCAGCAAAAAGCAGAAGGGCCCCACGCAGATCGTGGAGATGCTGGGAGGCTGCACTTCGGTGCTGGAGCTGTTCAGGGTCTGGGCTTCTCGGACCCCAAAGCACTCACCAGGAAATTACTCGGCGGGCTTGCTGGAAAGAAGTCGTGCAGTCTTGAAGATGGCCGGTCCCTCGAGGTCTCGTCACACCCACGAATCTCAGCGTGACTGATGATGCAGGTAGAGGTCAGAGGTGCCAGGGAAGCCGGTTCTCGTCGAGCTGGGCAGTCTTGATCCGGAGGAGAGACTTGCAGCAGACCGCAGTGTTCTTAAGATGGTGCCTGCGGATGCAGGGTGACTACTCCTTAGTCACAAGGGAGAAATCTTAGGAAGAAGTCTTGAGTTCCTTTCGTGGAAAGTAGTTTCAGGATTCAAAGATGATCTGATTTGGAAGGGGGCCAGTTCCTACCTTTATCCTGTAAAAAGGGGCTGGCACGCGACTAAGTCCTGCCCTATGGGTGGGACTAGAAGGGGGGTGGTTACACCCACTTCCTTGGCGGGCTTTTCCCCAGCACAGGGTCTGGAGTGACCCTGGAACTGGTTCCAGCCAGCCTATGCACAGTGAGCACCGGGGTGCCACGTGCAGTCACCTTCCTCTAAAGCCCTGCCTACCTACAATACACAGAACCCTGTCTGGGACGGTGCTGGCACCGCCCCTGGCAGGAAACCCTTTGTCCTTATCTCCTGCTCTGGGAGGACTCCCAGCAGCAGGAGGGCAGACTTGTGTCTCGGTGGCAGCATCCATTTTGTGGAGCTGAGGCTCTGTTTGACTTTAACCGGGGTTAGGGGTTACATACATGTCGTGTCCCTCTAGAAGGGTGGAATGCTAACCCCGTCGCCAGAATTGGCGAGGGGTTAGTATTCCAATTCGTATGACACCTTACTCGACATGTTTTGATCAAGCGATACCAGAGTTGGCATATAACCGCGAGGATTATAATGCACTTAAGAGTATATGGTATGCGATATCATGGAAACGGCTAAGGGATAGATCCCGAAAGCCGCAGACAGGCTCAGCTCATGCCAGAGCACCATCTCACATGATTCCAAGCACTCTGCCTTCAGGATTGTTAAGGCCTGCCATAGGAGTGACTGATAGGAGATCTGTGTGTCCATTTTAGGGTTAGATATAGGTATACTATATCTAAAGCAAAGGGTGATTACACCACCTTGCCCCAGCTGTCAAGCAGCCAGTTGTGTCAGATTTGGATGGCCAGCCAGGGGTGGCATAATACATGCTGCAGCCCCTGGTAGGCCCTGGGTACACCTATGCCCTGGGTACCTAAGGTACACTGTACAGGGACTGATAAGGTGACTCAGTATCCAATTTAGATATGTACCTAAGGTACATGGAATCCATTTTACAGAGAGAGCAGTAGGCCTGGGGCCCTGAATAGCAGGGTCCCAGGTCAACTAAGTCAGAAAACCAGCAAAACACCAGGCAAAAAGTTGGGGGCAACCATAGTCAGGGATCTACCTTCCTACATAACCCCCCCCCCAAACGAAAGGAGATAAGGCTAGCCTTGCCAGGTAAGCCTATATTGCCTGAGTGGCCATTTAAGGAAGTACCAGCACTGGCATGGTTACCCCCTATCTCATGGTCCACTAAGCAATCCCTCACCCTAAGGGTGTCTGAGGGTCTCCACCATAGGGAATCTCTACCTGTGGTGTGTTTTGGCAAAGTAAAAGGCTGGTGCTGAAATGGAGTACTGAAGTGAGGCTCCACTAATTTTGGGCTCAGCTTCCTCCAATCATTTTCCACCATAGAGGCCTTTCTTTCCAAGACTGAGTTGTTTTGGGCTCTCAGGGTCAACCTCTGGCTACCTACAGCTGGAGGTTGGGTCCCTCTGTTTGGCTTACTGGAGGGACAGGTCAGGTTTGGGGCCCTCAGGTCCCAGGTTTGGCTGTGCCCAACAGTGTCCATCTGTGGGAGGTCCCTAACTAAATTTAAGGGGGATCCCTCAGGAGTTGGTTTTATTTTCACTTGGCTAGGACTACTAGCTTCAGTGCCCTTAATCTGCTGATTGGGGAATTCTTTTGGACAGGGGGCCCTTTGGGGTCCACCACTGGCCTCCCTGACCTCTACAGCCCTGGGCTGACTGAGGCAGGGTAGAGAGGGGCAGGTTACCTGCTCCAGACTGGGTCCTACCTTGGAAGGGTCCACTGACATCAGGGGTTCTGCCAGGCTAGGCCTGACTACCTCTGTGGCAGTTTCTTCACAAGGGGTCAGATCAGTTCCCTGAGGAGGCTGATCCTTTCCTAAAGTCTGGTGGGAGGGAGATTTCTCTTCCTCCTCAATACTCTCTGTCTGAGTGGAGTGATCCATAGTTTCAGGCTTCACAACACTATCATCTGTCTGAGTTTGAGCTGTGGCCATCACAACTCTCCCAACCTTTTCAGGAGGGGGCTCAGTTTGGGTGTGGGCTGTTACCATGACAGCCTTGACAACCTGTTCTGGGAAGGAAGTTGTCTGAGATTGGGTTGTGACTGGCACAACCCTCCTGACCTGTTCAGGGAGGACATCTTGGACTGGGGCTGTGGCTAACACTGCCCCACTAACCTTACCATGGGGGTTTACCATTCTAGAATGGGTTTCTTGCTCTACCTCAGCCCAGGCTGAGGTCTCTAAATCATTCCCCAGTAGGCAATCTACAGGCAAGTTGGATGTCACTGCCACTCTCTTGGGGCCAGTGACACTTCCCCAGCTGAGATTTACTACTGCCATGGGATGAGTTTTCTTCACTCCATCAATGTTTACCACCTGGTATGTGGCACCAGGTAAAAGTTGCCTTGAGGGGACTAGACTCTCAGTCACCATAGTGATGCTAGCCCCTGTATCTCTATAGGCCTCAACTTTTATACCATTGATGAGGGGCTCCTGTCTGTACTTGCCCAAAGTGTTGGGACAAGTTGTGAAGTTGGCAAACCCCATGCCAGTCTCACAGACAAGAGTATCTAAGTTTGGGGACCTGGTTAGGCCAGAGTCCCCAGGAACTCCCAAAGTAAATGCACCCAAATTCTTGGGGGCACTCCCACCACCTGGGGGATTACTACTAGTAGTAACAGGAGGTTTGGGAATGTTACTTGGGGGTATGTTTTCCTTATTGTTATTCTTTGGGCAACTGCTGTCAGTTTTTAAATGACCCACCTGTTTACAGGGATAACAATAAGGTTTCTTCTGGTTGTTGGAAGGATTCTGGGACCCACCCCCCTCAGAGGATTTTTGGGGCCCTGATGTGGTTTGATCTGTAGATTTATTCCCACCCTTCTCTTGAGGCTTGGTTGATTCCTTTTTCTGGTCACCACCTTGGTTCTTGGGCCTAATCCTGGTTCTGACCCATTTGTCTGCCCTCTTACCCAATTCTTGTGGAGAGGTCAGATCAGAGTCTACCAGGTGCTGGTGTAATAACTGGTTCTGACAATTATTTAAGACTTGCTCTCTCATAATAAGATTATATAATCCTTTGAAGTCAGTAACCTTGCTACCCAGTAGCCAGCCTTCCAAAGCCTTAGTGGCACAATCAACAAAGTCAGACCAGTCCTGAGACTGAGTTTTCTGGGTGTCTCTGAACAGCAACCTGTACTGCTCAGTGGTTAAGCCAAACCCATCAACCAGTGCATTTTTCAGGACCTGGTAATCATTAGCATCCTCCACTCTTGTAGTGAGGAGCTTATCTCTACCTTTACCATCAAAGGAGAGCCACAGTATAGCTGCCCACTGACTCTGGGGAATGCACTGCACAGTGCAGGCCCTCTCCAGAGCAGCCATCCATTTCTGGATATCATCCCCTTGCTTAAAGGGGGGCACTATTTTAGTCAGGTGTTTAGTATCTAAACCCTTCTCTCTATCTCTTGGGAGATTGCTGCCACCAGTGGGAGCTAACCCACTCATCTGCTGCTCTCTTGCCAGGGCAAGCTTCTCTTTGGCCAGGGCAATTTCTTCCCTTTCAATCCTCAGTTCAGCTTGTCTCATCCTAGCTTCATGCTCCCTTCTCTGAGGGGAAGTAAATCTCCTCTGTGGAGGATTCCTTCTCCCCTGAGAAGAGGCATTAGAGTGCAGAGATCTATTGGAGTCCCTAGAAAGAGATCTATCTCTCCTAACTCCAAGGTTAGGCCCACTTCGGGTTAGTACTGGGGGTCCCCCAGATCCTAGCCCAAGTAAGTCTAAGTTGGCCCTGGTTAGCCTTCTGACTACCTCAAGACCTTTGTCTACCTCATCCCCAGAGAGTTCCTCTTGATCCTCCTCCTCAACTGCAGTAGCAATGTTGGGGAGATCTGGATCCCCAGAGGTTCCCTCTAAGGCTGGCATGTTCTCATGTAACTGAGAAAGCTTTCTGGCATCATATGTCTCTAAGAGACCTATCAGAAAGGGAATGGTGGGGTTAGACCCCTGCTTCAGTTTTCTGGAGACACAGATTTGTCTCATCTCCTGGAAACTGAGAGCTGCATATCTTGAAGTGACCTGTGGAGGGTCAACACTGACCAGGGGAGTCTCAGTAGATTCTCCCTGGGTAGACATGCTTTTCTAGTGAGGTGTAAGTGGTGCACTTACCTACACTATATGTTTGCCTACTGATCCCTTGCTAGAGTTGTAGTTTAGGGTGTGCTAAGCCCTAGGAGCTACAACAGCTGGTTCAGTAGAACTCAGAGTATTCTAAGCTAAGTTATATGTACCTTTAGTACTTATGTGATCTTTCACAAGATATTCTTAGGGCATGTGTGGTAAAACAACAGCAAGCTCAAATCCCAACCGCTGCTCACCAATGTGAGAAGTTGGCCTGATGTGCAGTGCTCACTATTCTAGTGATCACTATATATCAGTCCAAACAACCCTTATTGATGATTGGTTGTAAGTCAACCTTATAGACCAGCTATCCTAGTAGCATGGATACGAGCAGTCTAAGGCTAAGACTCTAGAGGGCGTGTTAAGCCAGCTGTTTTACCATCACATTACCCCTTGAACACCCAGTGAAAGGACACCACACAAGTGTTATGAAAATAAACAGTGTATTTATTAGAATCACAACAACCCTGTACTCTTTATGAGGACAGGGTGCTAGGCACACAACAAAACTCTTACGAAAATACTTAAGTTAGCACGTTATACACAAATGCCCGAGGGGCACGAAAAACCATATACTTAAAAAGTGGAATGCGAAATTACTAGCAGGTAAGTACAGTACTAATAGGCTTTGGACTCGCTAGGACTTGACTATAGAATCGTTAGATTACTTCTAGGAGACCTAGGGGACTCGGGTGCAGAGTGTGCACTCTCACGCGGGATGCGGGACAAAGTCTATGGAAGCTAGTAAAGGCAAAGTTAGTGTTCACGGGCGAACCCGACCTGGTAGGAAGAAAACGACAGTGGATCCTGACCCTAGGATAGTGAGGCTATGCTGGGACACCGAAGTGCCGAAGTTACCTAGCCCAGGGGCTGCAGCTGCATAGGTCTGAAAAGACGTCGGGGATCTCGTTGCCGGACCAGGAGCCTGGAAGAAGGAAGTTGCTGGCAGGCGACCAGTGAAGAAAAGTTCGATGGATCCAAGCCTGGATCGAGGAAGAAGAAACCTGAAAGCAGAGGGGACCAAGTTCTTGAATCACTAGCCAGTGATTAAGTGGGCACCAGGATGGCACCGGGCGAAGTCACCTCGACTAGGTGAGTGGGCGACGCTGGCTCTGCAGATCTCACGGACCAGGAGGCGTTGTCGGCGACCAGGATGGAGAGGCGAGCTGTCCCACGATGGATGAAGCTGTCGGCGTCGAAGTTACCCAGGATTGGGCAACAAGCCTTGGCTAATTCAAGCCCACGCGGTGGACTCAAAATGGCGTCTTGAGTGGACCAGGAGGGTCCGGGGTGCTCCTCTTTTGGAAGGGAGCAAGGGCCAGCCTGGAGCAACCAGACCAGCAGCAGAAATGTCGTCGGGCGTCGTTCAGAAGGCCACAAGCCAGCGGGCTAGTAGCCAAACAACGCGGTGAGCAGCAAAAAGCAGAAGGGCCCCACGCAGATCGTGGAGATGCTGGGAGGCTGCACTTCGGTGCTGGAGCTGCTCAGGGTCGGGGCTTCTCAGACCCCAAAGCACTCACCAGGAAATTACTCGGCGGGCTTGCTGGAAAGAAGTCGTGCAGTCTTGAAGATGGCCGGTCCCTCGAGGTCTCGTCACACCCACGAATCTCAGCGTGACTGATGATGCAGGTAGAGATCAGAGGTGCCAGGGAAGCCGGTTCTCGTCGAGCTGGGCAGTCTTGATCCGGAGGAGAGACTTGCAGCAGACCGCAGTGTTCTTAAGATGGTGCCTGCGGATGCAGGGTGACTACTCCTTAGTCACAAGGGAGAAATCTTAGGAAGAAGTCTTGAGTTCCTTTCGTGGAAAGTAGTTTCAGGATTCAAAGATGATCTGATTTGGAAGGGGGCCAGTTCCTACCTTTATCCTGTAAAAAGGGGCTGGCACGCGACTAAGTCCTGCCCTATGGGTGGGACTAGGAGGGGGGTGGTTACACCCACTTCCTTGGCGGGCTTTTCCCCAGCACAGGGTCTGGAGTGACCCTGGAACTGGTTCCAGGCAGCCTATGCACAGTGAGCACCGGGGTGCCACGTGCAGTCACCTTCCTCTAAAGCCCTGCCTACCTACAATACACAGAACCCTGTCTGGGACGGTGCTGGCACCGCCCCTGGCAGGAAACCCTTTGTCCTTATCTCCTGCTCTGGGAGGACTCCCAGCAGCAGGAGGGCAGACTTGTGTCTCGGTGGCAGCATCCATTTTGTGGAGCTGAGGCTCTGTTTGACTTTAACCGGGGTTAGGGGTTACATACATGTCGTGTCCCTCTAGAAGGGTGGAATGCTAACCCCGTCACCAGAATTGGCGAGGGGTTAGTATTCCAATTCGTATGACACCTTACTCGACATGTTTTGATCAAGCGATACCAGAGTTGGCATATAACCGCGAGGATTATAATGCACTTAAGAGTATATGGTATGCGATATCATGGAAACGGCTAAGGGATAGATCCCGAAAGCCGCAGACAGGCTCAGCTCATGCCAGAGCACCATCTCACACGATTCCAAGCACTCTGCCTTCAGGATTGTTAAGGCCTGCCATAGGAGTGACTGATAGGAGATCTGTGTGTCCATTTTAGGGTTAGATATAGGTATACTATATCTAAAGCAAAGGGTGATTACACCACCTTGCCCCAGCTGTCAAGCAGCCAGTTGTGTCAGATTTGGATGGCCAGCCAGGGGTGGCATAATACATGCTGCAGCCCCTGGTAGGCCCTGGGTACACCTATGCCCTGGGTACCTAAAGTACACTGTACAGGGACTGATAAGGTGACTCAGTATCCAATTTAGATATGTACCTAAGGTACATGGAATCCATTTTACAGAGAGAGCAGTAGGCCTGGGGCCCTGAATAGCAGGGTCCCAGGTCAACTAAGTCAGAAAACCAGCAAAACACCAGGCAAAAAGTTGGGGGCAACCATAGTCAGGGATCTACCTTCCTACACAGCCTACCAGCAAATACAATACAGTGCAACATAGTTAAGAGAATAAAGTGCCCTTGGGCCTGTTTTCAGGAAACACCACCAGGGGCCGTATTACAGCAAGTGCCTGTAGGGCACAATGGGCGTTTGAGCCTGCTCTGTGTGCCCCGGGGGCACTTTGGTAGTACAGAAGGGGCCGTAGACGCTTGTGCATCCCCTTCAGTAATATTGATAGCACAGACGCACATAAAGCACCAGCGCTATCTTCAGGGGGCATGTCTTCTATTGCATGGGGACGTGCCTCCATGCAAATTAGGAAATTCCATTGCTTCTGTGGCAGCAACATATTACATATATCAAAACAACAGAAGAGTACCCAGTAGTAGAAAACTGGTACAGACTAAAGTTAAAAACTGGAAGGATAAAGAGCTAATTACCACCACCATCGAATAGAAGAAATATACTAAGGAAAGTGAACAAGGTGGGATAGAAAAGCCTCAGTGAGGAAAAAGAACCCTCAGGCACCAACTAAATAGTTGCTTGCCAATTGTCTTCATTGGGTCCTCATTGTGAATACGTGAAATACTACGTAGCTGGAAAAAGAAGTGCTCGGTTAAAAAAGAGTATGGAGTACTCCCCAGATCAGAAAATTCTTTTAATGTAGGGGTAGCTCTAACTCTATTAAAAACAATCGTGCAAAGTCGGACATATACGAGGTTGAGTTAATTTGAACCAAATGTCCTAAAAGGTCGACATGTTTCTTGCAAGAGCCTAACGTCAGCTCAGCAACATATTACAGACACGGACACAGAGGCAAAGAAGCTCACAGGGGGTGCACTCACAGTGTGCCACCTAGAGAACAGCCCTCTGGCGGGGGAAAAGGGGACCCATAGACCCCGCCCCAGACTTTCCCTTGTACGCGAGTAGAGTCACTGACTGCACCCGCCTGCAACGGGATCTCTAATCTCCTTTAAAAGAGCAGGAGGGGTGCTGCCTGCACATTGAAAACACAGAGCAGCATTTTTTCCACCAAATGCGCTACCCCACGAGGCGCATTTATATTGTTTGCCCAGGCACACCTTTTAAAAGGTGCGCTCAGCGCAAACAATGAAAGTACGCCTTGTATGTTATGCGGCCCCAGATATTCCCTTGAAGCCTACGAAATGCAAGAAAGAGGATTGCAGTTGTGGTGGGGACTGTTTTAACCCGGCAACACAAAAGGGTCTTTTGTGTATTAATGAACATATACACAAGAACTTGCTGCCCATACGCGTTCATAATTTATAGCAAATGTAGGTCTACCTAACATCATGGACTCACAATCGGAAAAAGTTTTAAATGGATATGAGAATCCATTGCTACCCCTATGTCCATAAAGGCACAAAAATAATTTGAATCACCCAGAATGGTACAAAAGTGCCCATTTAAAGGATTAATATTGAGACCTGTGAATGTATTCTAATGCTGCATTTCGCTGATGCTGCCCTTGTGGTAGGGCAGTGGTCTTCAAACTTTTTATTGCTGTGCCACTCGTCGTTAAGAAAAAAAATCACCAGAGAAATACAAATATATTTCCTCATAATTATGCAGTAAAATTGGCAGCTCTAAACATATTTAGCAATTCAGACATTGTAGCTACGTTCAGTTATGCCTTTTAAAAATTAAATCAAATATACTTTTCCCAACATGCTAATAGCAGCATGGACTTCCTAAAAGTATAAATGTATCCACTGTGTGATACTTCAATTGAAATGGGAGGGGGACTGTGAGGGTCATTTGGAGCCACCCAACACCCCTCCTCTGCCTTGATACCTGCTTCCAGCCAGGACATGAGTGAAAAAAGGCATCCATGGCCCTTTGCAGAGTGGCTCATTGCCACTATGTTTTCTTTCACTAAAACACAGCACTATTTTAAGCATGATGTTTGTATTCGCTCCATAGGGACACAACAATTCTTGCCTTTCGCCAAATACCTCCCCTGAGACAGGGCTGGACTGGGAACCAAAACCGGCCCCGCAAAGTGCTCTGTTGCCCCCCCCAGCTCCCCGGGGGGGACGGGGGGGGGGGGGGTTGGGGTTGCGACCGCACTCTTTGCCAGGGCCGGTTTTCGGCCGAATTTGTTACAGGGCCGTTTTTGCAGCAACACTGCAAAAACGGCCCTGTAACCAAAACGGCCTCAAGGGGTCCAAAACCGGCCCCCACCCTTGCGGCGCACCGGGGGATTGCCTGGTGCCCGCAACAGCCAGTCCGGGCCTGCCCTGAGATCACGGCAGGCACCCTTAGTTTGAAGACCGCTGTAGTGGATGACTACCCTGTTCACATTGTAGGTGTAGCCACATCTTAGGGTGCACAATTCTGGTTACTCACCCCCTTGAACACACCTTTACACACAGCAGTGCTTTAAGTGGGATGATTAAGGTGGGTCTCCAAAAGAGGTGTGGCCTAAGCAGCGCATCTAAGAAACCTCCAGAAGAGGCGTGGCCTACATAACTAAAGGCACAGCCTAATACATGTGAAATAGAATCCTGTGCTTGACACATTTACAAATGGAGCCTTACTGGACCGAGAATAACTAAAATCTGTAGGCAAAAAGATACATGTCTAACAGTTTATGTAACAGCATTTCACTAGGATGGGAGAAGCAATATAACACGCTTCAAGGTAAGTCAGATTGCTTGCTGCCACCACACTTATTATTTAGTTGAAGGAATGAAATAGTGTCTCGGTTGCTGGGACACCAATGTGAAATGCAAGTAGGCACTGTTTTGCTTTGTCCCCTTCTTACAAAGAAGACCTGTGATGACGTTGAGTTGCAGCTCCAGCATGTGACAGTCTGTTTTTTAGGTCTGGTCTGGGCAGCACATGCGCTGCTCTACGAGACATGCTGTATTCAGGTATGAACTTGAAGCGCCACCTATTTTCTGCCCATCTTTTTAATTGGCTCCTGTTACTTTCCTTTCTAAATTGTTGCTTTTGATTCATGAATAGTCTTGTAGTCCCTCCTTAGTACCACCTTGTCAACATTTATAACCTCTCATGAGGACTGGACCATTTACTTGTGTTGTTACTTGGTATGTTTTATTTACTCTGTGAGCACTATTTTCTTAAATAATTTCTCCTATTCCACCCATGACATGATTTCCTGTAATGCGTCATGGCTATATGTAATAGTAACGGCGGGCGCATCATATTTACAAAACCAGCTTGTTTAATAATGGTGTAATGGTGCACCTTTTAATCCATATTTAAATTTTTGGGCAGCGCGGTCCACTTTAACTATAGCGGCTGCGCTCCTTTCTTTATTTACTGTCATAGTGCAGTCCACTTTAACAATAATGGTTGTGCTCCTTTCTTTTCTTACCTTGGCAGCGCGGTGCTTTCACTATGCAGCTGCGCTCCTTTCTTTATTTAGGTTGCCAGCACTGTCTGCTTTGACTAGGGAAACAACCATTACAACGCAGTCATTACAACGTACTACATTTAGAACACAGTCATTGCAAGGCAACTGCCTTTACATCGCTTGCCATTACAACGCATGTCACTAAAACGCATGCCATTACAATGCATGTCACTACAACGCCTGCCATTACAACGCATTATAAGTTAAGTAATGGGGAATAGTAATTTTTATCCCTACACTATCCAACACTTACCCTACTGTTGCACTTACTGGAGTGGGAATAGTAATTTTTACCCCTACACTATCCAAGACTAACCCTATTGTAGCCCTAAAAGTATTATACACTGTAATGGTATGCGTTGTAATGGTATGCGTTGTAATGGAATGTGTTGCAAAGTGGTTTCTAAAAATGTGTTGTGATGGCATGCTTTGTAAAATCATGCGTTGTAATGGATGTTGCGATGTAAAAACCGTGTTGTAAAGGCATGCGTTGTAAATGTTTGCGTTGTAACATGTCCTATTCCTTTGACTATAGCAGTCGCGATCCTTTATTTGTTTTGCCCCGGCGGTCTGCTTTAACTATAGCCGCGCCATCTTTTGTTTGTTTCAGAGTACTAGTCAATGGTGGCGGCACGCCTATAGTGAGGAGGCACGCATTTTGTACATAAAGGCATGCGTCTGCCATTGGCTAGTACTCCATATCCCTTATCTCCCGGATCTCTCATTCCGTGCCCAACAACATCTCACCCCTCCCATTTGTCCGCCCCAACCACCCCTCCGAGGTCGAGATCGAGGTTCAGAGTTAAGCTATTGGCGTTGTAAATGACAATGCCTTTTATTTATGTGTTTAGTTTTCAAAACAGATAATTAAAAGGCATCGACATTTACAGTACCAATAGCTTAAACTCTTGCAAATGCGAGACCTATTGCATTGCATTGCAAATGCTTGTTTCTTCAGCTGCCTAAAAACCAAATTAGTGGACTCGCAAAGACTCAGATTCAACGTACCTTTTTTTCCATAGCAGAACTGGGAAACAAAAGCATCCCTCGGAAAAATGTTTTTTACATCAGCCTCGCTTCGTTCCTTTTCTTTCCGTCTAATCTCCCTGTTTCCTCTCGCTCTCTCCTAAAGGCGCTGCCGTGCCTGTTCTAATTTCCAGGGGACCCTGGACAGACTGACAGAGGTGCCCGCAGCAGCCTACTGCCCTAAACCGGCCTCGAAAGGCCCCAACCCACCGGGGAAATGCCCGGTGGAAAGATGCCCAGCCCGGCTTGTTCCAAAGGTCTCGGCTCTGCTGACCCTCTCACACTCGGAGCTCCACACACAGTAACAAATACAAGTGTCACAGACACAGAACACAAAGGTTACGGTCACCAAAACTGTAGTGCACCAGTGGGACCAAAATCAGGCCCTGAATGAGGAGAGGAGGAAGGGAGATTCCCGGGGACTAATCAAAAGATCTTGAAACACAATTGCTGGTCCTTCTGAATCACAGATGGAGAATGATGAACACATTCGAGAGCAGCAGAGGTAGAACAAAAGAGACCATTACCGGGCAAAAGCAGAAAGCACAAGCAGCACACTTGAAGCTCAGAAATATGACAGACTGTTTAGCATGTCTCTTTAATTAAACTGGACTCTCCAGCGAGGCAATGGAATTTTAATAGGAAATTATTTTCTCAGTAATGCAGCCTCGGTCATTTTCACTTTTACCACAAAGCATCCCAAGGCACAGCAAAACTACAGCCACTGTGTGTTGGGTGTTCGTGTGTTACATGTGACGACACAGACTTCATTTAAGTAATGTTGCGCCCTCTACTGGCAGCATCCTCGAAGCCTTTAAAGACGAGAAAGTTGTCACGTCCTCCCATTAAGTGGCACAGATCCCTGCATTATTTTTGCTGGTACCACATGAAAACAGAATGCAAAGCACAGTTTACAAAAAATCTAGATTCCAAAGCTTAGACAACTAAATTCTCAACCTTTCATAAATTTCTCCCTTGTATAAATTTCATACTGCAACGAATACCCACTACCAAGAGGTTTTGACTAATTATGGTATTCCGAGAATTAGATTAGTAAATTAACCCAGTCCTAAAATACGTGGGGATGTGAGTTTGGGCAGATTTAGATTTTAGCTGTCTGCATTTTGGAGTGTATATTTTTGCAAAAGTATTTTTGCATGGAATCGGACCTTTAACTGGGGCTCGAAATACTACCGAGGTGTTTCATTACAGTACTATCTGCTTGGAGATCCACAAATGAAGTTTTCCAAATCTGCCGTTATGTCACATTTTCTGAAAGAAATATTGCAAAACGTTACCTACTTCCACTGTATTACTGTCCTTATGTGTGTCAATGTTCAGCCTCCACTGCTGCATTCCTCTTAGTTTCCAGTATATGTACGGAAGAGTGTTAAGTATCATGTCAGAAAGTCACTGGGTTGTGATGTAGATGCATGCCACAGGAGACATCTCTATGGTAAGGATGGTGGAGCCAATGGCAAGGTCTTTTAGGTGCTCCGTGGCATCATTTGTTGACTTAGACTAGCCTGGAGTCTGGAGGTATTAAGTGTTCCATACTAGAAGATGAGAAATGCCTATCTTATGCAGAGTGACAGAAGCAAGTGTGAATAGCTTTATTAGCATGGGAAGTGAGTGAGGGGGCTTCGGGATGGGTGTTTGTAGGGAATGTAGTATGGATGTGGTGCCGATTCATTTGGAGGTCGTGAGTGCTGTTGTATTGTATTGTATTTTAATTGGATTTATACACAGCTTTCTGCCCCTGGAGAGGCATTGAAGTACTTTATGGCAGGTAGCACGCTACTTCGGAAACCTAGTTTAGTGATTAATTCAGTGGTTATTGACTGTTGTTGGTAAATTTGGGCTAGTCTTGTGCTCTCAAGAAGAAAATTCTGTCAATTTCTATGCATGTCCTCCTGTTTCTTTTTAGTAGATTGGTGGTAGGTCAGGTGTGATCAATAGTGGGGTCTATGTGAGTGATTGAGCATGGTTGGTGGGATGAACATACATCTGTCCAAAGAAGTGGAGGTGGTGTTCAACGAAATGAGGTGTAGGCAATTGTCAGAAATACAATAAAAGAGATGAAGAGAGACAGGCATGCAGTTTTGAGGACGCTGTACTCTGATACTCGGAGAGAGGAGGTATGCAGTGGATGGAGACTATGGAGAGAGTCATTATAAAGAAGTAAGAGGGAGCAATTCAAGTCAAAGTCAAGCATCGTTTTAGAACATAGTCAGAGGAGTCTTTTCGGGATAGAATGCATTCTGAAGATTAAAAAAACAGAAAGAAATTGTAGAAAAAACTATAGGTAGGACTTAGATTCAGAAGAAACAGTCTATCTGCTGCTAGGATTAATTTCTATTGAAATGGGAATGTCCTATGCATAGGATGTGGGCATGTACTCCTGCTCCGAGTACCTGACTGCATGTGTATTTGGTTTTCTGACTTTTATTTTATTCCAGGTATCACGCTAATCTTGTATGTGCGCAGAAGCCTAGGCTTGTCCCTGACAGTGTGAGGTCCAAGACCTGTCCTGTGACCTGGAGAGGGCCACTAAGCATACCTCCAGGTGCACAAAGTACTATTATCCTTGTCTTGGGTTTAGCATGTGAGATGGTGGTGGAAGCAAGTCCTTGTTGTCTTGGGCATTGATGGTGGTGAGGGGTTGGCCTTTGCGTTGTCTGTTTGTTGTCCACATCAGGCATGTTCAGTGTAAGTGAAGAATTTAAAGTTGGTAAGTGTTGTGTGCAGTGAGTGTGCTGTCAATGTAGTGTTTGAGCATTAGTCATGGTGTGGAAGTTTTGTGTTGGTGCTGCATAGCGCTGGTGTGTGTGCGGCAGGGTTTCTGCGTCTTGTATTCCATGGGTGTAGTCTGCAGCAGGACAATGTACTGGCAGCAGTCGGGGGTAAAAGATGTCTCCCTCTCGTGTGTCTTAGGAGTGGTGCTTATTATCCACAAAATTGGCAGGTGTGTGGGGGTATTGTGTTGAAGGTACAATAGCGCCGGGACGCCCTGTTGCTTGGGCAGCTGTTGCGCTTTACAAAATGCTTAACATAACATAACATAACATAACATAACATAACAAGGTAAGATGTATGAGCAGGTGTCATGTTTTTTTAAGTTGCAGTGTGATATGGAGCAGTGGAAGGAGGTGGGTGAGATGTGCCTGTGTGTACTAGGGTAGTGTTCCTATTCCATCGTGTCAGTGGAAAGGCATGTTTGCAGAAACATTTGGCATCCCTATTCATATGGCGTGACATTACTTCTGAGGGTCTCTGAACTGTTACATAAAGCATATCATCAAGAATATTCTGTACTGCATCATATTAAATACAATTTAGATTTTTTTAAAATAAAAAATATTAAAATACAAGAATACAAAATCTACCAATAAAATATGTTTTCTACCTTTTCAGAATATTTTTACTACATTGGATTATAAATTATTCATTATAGCCTACACTGATTAGAGTGATAGGCCTAATGCGATCCCAATATTTTTCACAACTTTTCGCTTGAAGTGTCACTGTCTTTGGTTTTATGTTTTTTTGCAAACTTAAAACTCACAGATAAATGTCCACATTACGCAAGATCACTGTTATTTCCCAAGTTCTTTATCAACATCTTTACCTTTAGTTTATGGATCTTCTACAAAGCCAGTTGTCATAAATGTCATTTATAGATGTCGATATTCTTTCCCCGGATCATAGTCCATCACGTAGATCAGCCGGCACATGTTTTGAGGCAATATGCAGTTTTTGCCCCTTTGGTAAGGTGTGCTCTGGTGTAGCCATTCCTATGATAATACTTTGACTCAATAAATTTTGTTGGAAACATAAAGGCCCACATGCATCAAAGTAGATTGCATTCGCAATCGGTGTTAATCGCACAATTCACCCGTTTGCGAATGCAATCTATCTTTTTGAGATGCATGATTGTTTTTGTGGTTTTTCGCATTTTAAGAAATCGCAATTATATTTGCGATTTCTTAAATGTCTCGCAGTTTATGCGAATCGCATTTGTTTGCGAAATGTTCCAATGCATCAAAATTAGCAATTTGCGATTACAAAGAAAATCGGAAATTGCATTTCCAAAAATAAGAAGAAGTCAGAGGTGGTGTTAAGTTTTCGCAGCCATTGGGAAACTTGTGTTCTTCAGGGAAACAGCTGTTGTGGGCCTTTAGGGAACTGGAAGAAGCCTTTCAAAATGCCAGATTTCTATTTGAGTCAATAAAACCGACCTGACATGTACAAATATGACATAGGCTGATGGTTTCTGACCTCACACATGCACACAATGGTTTTTTAAAAGTAAGATGTAACAGGAGGGATGTCCTGAACAAATTCTCCCTTCCATACACAACACAATGGTGAATTTTGAAATGTAGGTAGGCAAAGTTGTACATATGTAATTATACATTTATGCTGCTTCTTCAAAAAACATTTCTTCTTGGAAATTGATGATGTTAACAGTTTAAAGGCAGTTGGGTGTGAAAAACAGAGAGTCATATATGTTTTCAATCTCTCATCCACCTCCACTGCTCCTTAGGGCAGAACACATATTACAAGTGCCTTGCTGATTGGCAGCTACAGTATATAAGGCAGGGGTCTTTCAAGTTCCCTCTTTTGATGGGCTTCACAGAACTTCCAGGAGCATTGCACAATGGCAGCACTTTTCTTCTTGGCCCGCCGCCACAGATTGAGAGTAGCCGCAGGATGGAGGAGAAGGCAGATACAAGAGAGAATTTTTAGAGTACGCATAACCTTGCTTGGGCAAACTGATGATAGATTTATGATAGGTACCGGCTTACTGGTTACTTAATTTTAGATTTAATTAATGATTTAGACCCTATTTTGCAAAGGGAGACTCGCAGGACAAAAGCAATACCTACTCATGTACAAGTCCTGTGTTCTCTACACCTTCTAGCTTCTGGTTCTTTTCAGGGAGTAGTAGCTATTGCTGGCAGTGTCTCCCAGAGCTCCCTTTCAAGAATTTTTAATGCGTTTTTGGATGCTATGTTGCATAGAATAAGGAATTACATTAAGTTTCCAACTTCTCAACAGGATTTGTTGAAAACTAAAGTAGATTTTTATAATATGGCACAATTCCCACATGTAATAGGCTGTGTGGATGGGACACATGTACCTATTTGTCCGCCCTCAGAAAATGAGTATATATTCCGTAACAGGAAATGTTTCCACTCACTTAATATTCAAGTGATATGTAACTCAAAGACCATTATTACTGACATAGTGGCTAGTTACCCTGGCGGTGCCCATGATTCATACATCTTTAAGCACAGCGCAATACATGCAAGACTTCTTGCTGGACAGTTTGGAGATGGTTATTTGCTAGGTAAATATGGAAAATCAATTTTTATTCAATTAGTAAACTTCATACACTTTCACTGCTTTAGTAATGTCATTTATATATCTATGTTTTTGAAAGGTGACAGTGCCTATGGTGTCAGGTCTTACATTTTGACTCCATACCTCAACCCAGCAAGTAGAAAGGAGCAACATTACAATCAAGCTCACAAATCAACTCGCAATGTCATTGAGAGAACCTTTGGTGTTCTTAAATCAAGGTTCCGCATACTGCATAAGACTGGTGGAACTTTGCAGTATAATCCCAAAATATGCTGTAAAATAGTTGCTGCATGCGCAATGCTACACAACATGGCAACAGAGAGAGGCATACATTTGGAAGAAGAAGATGTCTTACCGCCAAATGACAATGAACCACAGCAACGCCCAGCCAGACAACATGGACCAGAAGCAGCAGAAGGAAGGAGAAGAAGAGCTGAGATTACACAGAATTATTTCTGAGAAAGGTACAAGGCTTTATTTGTGTTTTTGCCTTAATAATTTTAATTTCTTTCAACAAACATAAGATGATGTGCTTTCAAAATAGCTTTTTCAGCAATTAACTAAATCAATTAATGACATGTTTAAAGGAAGAAATTCTTGTACATATGAAACTTTTGGTACATGCAACATTCTTCAAATAGTCATGCATGGGAAATACATTGATATCATGTTACTTTTTACGCCCGCGCACACCTAAAGCCTTCCCAGCATTTTTATCTTTCTCCAAAACCATTAGGCACCCTTCTTTCAGATTTCTATTACTACGTCTTGACCCAGCAATGGCACACTCAGGTGGGTCTACACTTTGACCACCCACAACACTGTCAAAATTTGAAAAAGTAATCCCTGGTGGGTCACTACTGTTTGAAGCATGTCCTAATTCATTCCCTCTCACCATTCCCCTTGAAATTTGAACAAAAACATCATTTAATTTTTCCCGCATGACAACATTTTGTTTGCAGATTTTTGCTGCACAAGTAGAAATACGTGACAACTGTCTGTTCTGACCATGTAAGCTGGTCATTAGCCTCAGGTGCCTATTCACACTTTCCTTATGTTGCATTTTCATTACAGTGCACATTGATTCCAATGACTTAGCAATCCTGTCAAGTTTCTCAGCAGTTGCCTCATGGCCATTTTTCAAAGCCTCAACCATCCTATTCATATTGCTGTGAATGCCACCAAGTTGTTTAGACATATGTGCTATTTTGCCTTTAATAATTCTAACATCTTTGCCTTGCAGGCGCTGTATCTTCAATATTTTGTCCTCAACAACACTGCCAGTGCTGGATCCCTCCTCAAATGTGGCCAAGTTTGATGTTCTAGAACGCCGTCTATAAAATTGACTTTGCCTCCTTCGCCTACTAGGCCTTGCATTGGTGACTGTTAGTGTTGGTTCAGGTCTTGTCACTGGATTAGTTTGACTGTTACCCTTCTCTGAATCAGTTTGTAGTAACTGGCGTACTCTTTGCCTTTCATTCAGTGGCAAATTAGCAGTGGAAGTACTTGGATTATTAGCCTCTTCATTTACATGGATTTCTAGGGTACCGAAATCCCGCAAATCTTGCTCAATTAATTCTTGAAGCAATTCTGTTTGAAAAAGTGCAAACATATTTTTACTTTAGATATTGCTTTGTAAATTTTACATTAAAAACAAAGTTACATTATGAGTAATTGTTTCCAAGACATGATTTCTTTTACATTAAATTTACTCTGTGTCTCAGTCAAAGTTACAAATATGACTTTTACCCTACTACTTAATGATAGAAACTACAGTTCCCAAGATGCATTGCTTAAAGCATGATTAGATTGCTACTCTGGAGCTGGCAACTTCAGATAATGTAATGTAATAAGTAAATGGTGTTTTGAAAAACATGCTTTCCCTATGTTCACTTTGGCAAAGGCCATAAGTATTTCAATCAGTTTACTTGTCTTACATCTTATATTAAGACTTACCTTCAGAAGGGGTAATGAGATCAGACGTGTCTATGTTCATGACACCCACAACTGCCTCAGTCAAAAGTGTCCCTTGCACAAGGTCTTCCAAAGGGGTTGTGGGTATGTCTTTGGGGGGACCACCTCCTGTTTTATTTGCAGATTTCACTCTTGACGCAATCTTCTCCTTTGCGCGACTACGCAAGTCGTACCACCTTTTCTGTAAGTTGCTGATTTCACGGTGGGCAACACCAATCGCATTCACCTTGGATTGTATGTTAAGCCAAACATTTCTTTTCACAGCATCAGGCACCTTATGTGACAACTTGCCAAAAAGTTGATCATGCCTCTCAGTCACCTCTTCAATAAGGATTTCAAGTTCCTTCTCTGAAAACTTTATTTTCCTTTTTCTTGAGGGCCCCTCTTCTTCTTGGTTTTCCATCTCAATTTCTCCTTAACAGTGAAGAACACAGACTGCAGCAGCAACCTCTCACAGCAGCCTCAGAGACCAACTGCCAGAGCTTCAGTCAAACCAGTTCCCAGGTGCCAGTGATTGCCTTACTGGCTTCCTGGCAATCAGGTTGGTGGAATTCATCATGTGTCGTTTTTCGCAATATACGAATTCGCAATTAAGAATTTGGGTGCGAATCGCAAAAAAATGCGATTTTTTGGAAATCGCAAAAAAAAATCGAAAACAATCATGAATAGACAATTGCGATTCCTTATTTGCGATTCCTTAAAAATCGCAAATAAGAAATCGCAATTACTAACATTGATGCATGTGGGCCAAAATTCGATGACATATGAATAAAATGATGTAGGCTAAAAAAATGTAAGCAAAACATTGAATGTAAGGATAAGCGATAGATAAGACTTGATTTTGTATCTAGATATAGAGCAGAAATGGGTATTAGGAACAGCATCTGTATGCTCGAAACATTGACATTCTGAATCACCAATCACATCGGCGGAAATGAAAATAGCCCTTTTAAAGAGTGCCAGTGGGAAAGCGGCTGGACCGGATGGGGTACCGATTGATTTTTTTAAAAAAGTAATATGGAATTTTGGACCCCGATCTTATTGAATGCTCTAAATGATGCAATGGGAGGAGTCATACTTGCATCATGGTCCCAAAGCATTATTGTACCCATTTTTAAAAAGGGAAATATTGGAAAGGCTAACTGTTGCCGTGCAACATCTCTTCTGGACTCAACTTTAAAATTAATGGGAAGGATCCTCTTGGGGAGGTTAGGAGACTGGGTGGATGAGAATAACATTCTCTCAGAAGCCCAGTTCGGGTTCAGAAGATGTATTGGAACTGTGGAACAGTGCCTGAATTTGGAACTCATTATAGGAAAGTATAAATTGGCGAAGGAGGGAGCCCTTCACCTCTGCTTTGTGGACCTCTCAAGAGCATTTGACTTTGTTAACCATGCAAAATTTTGGCAAACTCTAAAAGAGTTAGGAGCACCAAATGAAATCATCATATTCTCATCCCAAATTTATACTTTTTAGTTAGAGTTAGTTTTGGGAGCAAGGGAGAATGTACACAGGATTTTATGGTTACAAGAGGCGTACGCCAAGGATGTGTATTGGCTCCATTGTTGTTCTCTTTATATATCAACAATGTGGACCCTTTTTTGCAAAAGCAAAAAGCTGATTGCCCAAAAGTAGGTAGACGTACTACCCCAGTACTACTCTATGCGGAAGACGCTGTCCTTTTATCAAGGACAGCGAATGGATTACAATGCCTAATCGAGAAGTTCGCCCATTACATGATAGAAAAGGATTTGCAGTTAAATCTCACTAAAACTTTTGTCATGACATGTGGTAAGACCAAAACGAAGAGTAGACAACACAATGTGGGGGGAGTAGTTATAGGTAGAGTGCCAAACTTTGTTTAGTTGGGCCTCCTTTTTAATAGAATAGGCAGTTGGAGACCACACATTGATGCATGTAACTTGAAATTTTTAAGGGTAGTCGAGGGAATTTTTAGATTTTCGACCAAAATGTGAAACAAGCCCGTGAGGAAGATACTCACTTTGTATAGAACAAAGTGTGTGACTGGCGCCTGCTATGGAGCTGAAATATGGGGAAGAGCAAGCACTGCCACTCTACAAATACAAGAAAACAAATTCCTGAAAAGAGTTTTGGCAGTACCTAGCTCTACAGCCAACTATATTGTACATATGAAATTGGCTGTACCATACATAAGTGATACTATCAGAATAGCTGGTCTTACTTTTTTGCGAAGGGCAAAGGACGAGACACAATTTATGACTGATATAATAAAGGATTGCCTGGCCCTTGACAATTGGAAAAAAATCCCATGGCTTGAATACATTCAAAATTTATTGGTGGATTGCAAGATAGATTTTAACAAAGGGGATCTGATATCTATACAAGATATTAGTAAAAATGAGCTGAAGCTGAGATATCTCCCGGTTATGGAATGTGTTAGAACTGATGAAGTTAAACATAAACATAGCATTACTTCCTACTGTCAAATTCCTTCTGTGCCGGGTATACAAAGATACCTTACAATGATAGTAAATGCCCAGCACAGATTCTACTTGACTAGGCTAAGATTTGGTACTGTACGCTATATCATAGCATTTCGTGACAGGGAAAAAAGATGTTATATGCTACCAAACTGCCCATGCAATGGGAGAACCCCCAGTCCACACTATATGTCATATTATTTTGCACTTTGTATAGTGATATAAGGAAATCAGTTTTAGAACCTCTTTTTCTTGCTAATAGATTGTATAATTATAAAAATGCTTGTAATTATTTATGTAGTTTGGATAATATGAAGACTATGTGCACCATTGTATGCTTTATTGTATGTGCAATCAGGAAACAAAAGGAATTAGCATATTCAGACGTATTATTATACGAAAAACTTGATGAGGACAATTAGAGGCGTTACAACATACGTGTAAAAATTAAATTTTATAGTGATCCTATTTATATGTGATCTTTGCACATTATGTATCCGTGTTGCACAAGGTTTATTATACTTTATAATTATGATATTCTTGTGAAAATGAATAATGTAAAATTAGATAGAATGTAAACATGAAACATAGATTTTCATAATTCCCTCGACCAAAATAGTGTATATAGAATTGTCCTTAATATATAATGATAACAATTGCATTTAATAAGGTTTTAAGATTTTTTTTTATAGTAAAGACTATCGACATGAATTAATTGTATGTAACCTGCCCCCTGCTTACTTTTAAACTTATCTTGATTACCAATCATATTGCACCTCTCTAAATATTAATTGTAAATGTCTGAATCTATAAATGTATAAATTGTAACTTGGATTAATTTAATTATGGTTTGTATAAGTATGCTTTTATGGATGTACATTTTACACCGAATAAAGCTGTTTTGAATTGAATTGACATTCTGGATAACTATTCCTCATAAGATGTGAAATGTTCAATGTGAATAACAGGTGGGTCTCTGGATAAGTGTGTAGAGGCAGTGCAGAGCCCCAAATATAAATCAGTTAATCCCTAATCCCGCTCACGATGTAGCTCAGCTGAGTGTCTGACTTTGTAACTCTTTGGTGCAGAGCAGTACTTAGTTTGTAAAAGAATAAGTGCTGCGGCTCATAGTTTTGTTCTGAAGCTTGCAGGTGGCACTACTAAGTGTCGGGCATGCCGTATATGAGACCTGCGTAGTCTTGCTTCCACCTCATGCCCCTTTCGTCGACCACTGGACATGCCCTGTCCCCTTTATCTCACTCTTTTGTGCTCATTTTAATCCATGCTTTTCATCTTTCACACTTTTTTCCATCTTTCTTTTCTTTTTTCTTTCCTCCTTTTTTGTTTTTCTCTATGTTGCTCTGGGTAAACATTTTATGAGAAAAGTGCCGGTCCCATAAATGAGTGCAGGCGTGCCCCACCTGTATCAGACTCTAATATTGTGCCATAAATGTTCTTTATCTTAGTATGTGCATGGATGATGTAAGGATGTTTCACATAAATGGTCTTGATGTGAACCAATGCTCAGATGTTTGGTGCAAACAAATCTACTTTTAAGTACTTGTCTGAAGGTCTGTGTTTGCTATGGTGTGACGGGGGGGGGGCAAGTTGAAGAGAGCTGTCACGAAGATTCGGATTGACTTTCCTTCTTTCCACATCTGCTGTGTTTGATAGCACGGGGTGGTATACCATTAAAGATCTGAATGGTTTCCTGGCGAGAAATGTGATGATTTTTCACCAGCATGTTTAGGGCTTTTTTCCATACGAATTGGAATCTTCCTGTTTTTGTGATCTTGAAAGTATTAGTCAGCCAGTTGTTTAATCTAGTTAGGGATTCAGAAGGGGTGGTTCATGTGAAGATTGGGGCAGGCAGTATCGTTGTTGAGGAAGGTTAGCGAGTAGTGCATTGCTGAAATGGAGAAGGAGAAGGATCAGTGGTCTCATGTGGCAGAGAGAAGGTAGTGCGAGGAGGCCCTCCATGGCACATAACATGTGAAGTGCTGACTAGCCAGGGCCTCAGGCTGGTTGCTTGCTGTGTAGTGCATATGGATGGTTTGTCAGCAGAGAAGCATGCTGTGGATCATGAAGCTTCCAAGACATCTGTGAGCACCAATCGTTCCAGACATATTGACACCCTTGTACACTGTAAATCTTAAGATACTCTTATATTGTTTAAACGACTGGTGCAGTATCTTTATAAAAGCATCACAGTGTCCCTGGTATCTATTGTGCCTTATCAAATTTGCTCCTCGCCAATACATGCTACCTCTAGCACAATTAATAGAAAAGGGAGCATTTGGTATTAAATGTATGCAAGCAAAATTCAAGTACTTGTTCATCTAGGCTGCAATTCCAATGAGTGTGCCATATTGTTGGATTGCTTTTGGCAATAAAAATTGGATGATATCAATTAAACTATGCTGAGATACTGATGCAAGTAAAAAAAAATCCAGCATCCCACCACTAAAGAACTGGCCCTTCCAACTAAATCGAACACCAGTCCTGGTGCCATAAAACCTGGGGACACCCTATGCTATTCTTTGACCCTATGAACCAAGCAACCACAAATCAAGCAGACCGCCATCTTTGTGCCCTGTTACATCTACCCTTTATTGACAGTGGATCATTGTAAACAACTAATTTAAGCAGTGGGGATATCTAGAGTGCAGCACTGCATGGCGTATATTTGATTATTTGCAAAAGAGCCACCGACAGGCATCAGGTGGCAGGGAGGTACACTGGCCTTCTGGTTGGGGGAAAGTTGTTCTGTATTTTGTACTTTGTTTAGTTTGCATATGGCATGCAGTTCCGCACCACTGGGTACGCACGCCTTCGCACCAGTTCACAGCTTACACCAGCCTGCTACCCCAGCATGACTGATGCAACTACACTTAGCGCCCATGGGGGTGAGTGGATAGTGGGACCCTCTAAGATCCTCACTTGGAACGTTAATGGTCTGGGGGACAAGATCAAGAGAGGGTTGTTGATGGCGCAGATCAAACGGTTGCACCCAGACATAGTCTGCTTGAAGGAGACCCATCTTAAGGGCACGAAATGTGGAGTTCTAGCAAGAGGCGCATACAAAGTATTGGCACATGCAGGATATACATCCGGGTCGAGGGGGGTAGCTATCCTAATAAAAAAATCCCCACTCTTTACCGTGACTCAGACTTGGACAGACCCACAGGGGACCTATGTGGGGGTGACGGGAACGTGGGGGAGGCAGCGGGTCACGGTGGTATCGGTATATGCCCCGCCAAAATTACAGGCTAGAACACTGACTGGGCTGGCGGCGACATTACTAGACACGTCAGATACGCTACACATCATAGCCGGCGACTTTAATGATGTTATGTCCACCCCCCTGGACCGATCTGGGTCACGAGCTGACAGATCCCTGACAACGCCACTGGCCAGAACTATTGACACGTTGGGATTGACAGATGTATGGAGATGGTTGCACCCAGACGATAGAAGTTACTCTTATTTCTCGGGGGCCCACAAAGTCCATGCCCTTAGGACTGATGATGAAGCCGACTATCTGGCACGGGGGGTCTCTGATCACTCACCTTTGCTGACCCGACTAGGGGGGAGGCCCCGACCCAGGGACGGGAGCTAGAGACTGACGCCGTGGGACCTGCAAAACCCTAAGATAATACAGGGCCTCCGGGCTGACACTAAGGTCTATTTTGCTGAAAATACGGGATCTGTACAGTCAGGGGTGACCTTAAGGGAAGCCTATAAAGTGGTGCTCAGGGACAGGGCTCAAAGTAGGATATCAAGGGAGAAGCGGAAAGCCCAAGAAGAACTCTGCATGCTGGAAACTAAAATTCTAGAACTAGAACTGCACTACCTGATAAATAGGGACCCGCAGGTGCTTCAGAGCCTGCTAGACACCCAACAGCAATATAGGGACTTGGCCACAAACTAGGCAAAAACGCAGGCACCCTACATAGACTGTACGAAGTGGGGGACAAGTCTGGTAAGCTTATGGCCTGGCTGAGTCGCAGGGAGAGGGATGCTCGATGGGTAGAGGGAGTGATCGATAGCCAGGGGCGGTTGCAGAAGACAGATACCCAAATTCCCCATGCGTTCGCAGCCTATTATCGAGACTTTTATATGGTTAGAGATTTGGGTGGCCAGGAAGAGATGGTGGCCTATTTGTCTGAGATTCACACCCCAGTCTTAACCAATGACGAAATTGCGACTCTCAAGGCCGATATAACAGCCGCTGAATTAAGGGAGGCAATGGCCAGGCTCAGGCCGGGGAAGACCCCTGGTCTGAATGGGCTCCCCACGGAATTCTTTAAGAAAGGAGCAGATCTTTTAATACCTCATCTTCTGGCGCTCTACAGGGACATGGCCCAGGACGGCGTCCTCCCGCAGGACCTCAGGATGGCCACTATTGTGCCAATATATAAACAAGGCAGACCGCCTGACGCCTGCGAGTCTTATAGACCGATATCCCTCCTCAACGTGGAGGCTAAGCTATTAGCTACGGTTCTGGCCCCCCGCCTACATCAGGTGATTTCTGGTTTAGTGCATCAAGACCAGACAGGCTTCTTGCCGGACAGGGCGGCAAGGCAGAATCTGCGACGTACCCTTAACTGGCTCACGGAGGTGAGGCAAAGGGAAGACCCACATATGTTCCTATCCCGAGACTCTGAGAAGGTGTTTGATGCAGTTCATTGGTCCTTCCTGGAGGGGACACTGGCCAAGTTCCGGGCTGGCCCCAATTTCAGACGGTGGGTGAGTCTTCTATATACGGACCCTAGAGCACGGGTTAGAGTAAACGGAGTTTTATCGGGGGATTTCCCGGTACGGAGAGGGACCCGCCAGGGATGCCCCCTCTCCCCGTTGTTGTTCGCCCTCACGGTCGAAATAGTAGCCTGTGCAATCCGTCAAGCGGACGAGGTGCATGTCTTCCGTATCATGCAGGCAGACTTACAGGAGGAGAAGATCTCATTGTACACAGACGATATCCTCCTGTACGTGACGCAACCGGCGACCACCGTACTGGCACTGTTTGAGCTCCTAGACAGGTATGGCTCCTTCTCTGGTTACAAAATTAACTGGCATAGATCAATTTTATATTGTCCGCGTGTAGAGGAAGACTGGCCTCCGATGCCTGGGGCCCTACGGGTTACCCAATCAGGGTTTAAATATTTGGGGATTTATCTGACAACTGACAAACAAATCTCTTATCATAACAATGTCTTACGGGTGCTTAAAAACTTCGCGGAAGACGCCCATCGGTGGAGGTCCCTCCCCCTTACGCTCCTGGGCCAAGCTGCAATGTTCAAAATGATTACGTTGCCCCGCTTCTTGTATGCCTTGCAAAACGAGTACTTCCCCTTGCCTAGGCAGACATTCCAGTCGATAAACACAGAGCTACGGGCCCTTTTATGGCTCGGAAAGCAACCCAGGATAGCCCTTGCTACGCTCCAACGGAATCAATATAATGGGGGGATCTCCCTACCGGATATAGAGGCCTACTATTGGGCCGAACATCTTGCGCCGATAAATATATGGCTCCATGCGCCTGCTGATCACCCGACCTATAGGTTAGAAAGGGCCACCATGGAGCGCCGCACTAGCCTGCACTACTTGTACGGGGGCGTTGGGAGACGATGGCTATTGCCCGCCACACAACCATAGACGTATGGGATAGGGCGACGAAGATGACGGGGTGGACACACAAACCGACCAAGCAGACACCGATATGGTCATGCACATGGCTGAGAGAGCTGCATAAGCTCACGGGATTTGAGGGGTGGGATGCCATAGGGATCTCAACGCTGGGGGACGTAATGGCGAGAGGAGAGCTTAAGACATACGAATCCCTAAGGAAGGAATATGGGTTGACCCCAGCACAGTTCTTTAAATATGCACGGTTACGACATGCCTGGAAGGCAGAGAAGACCCTTGCCCCCCCTCGCTGCCGGAATACGCTCCATTGGAAGGTCGCCTGCTACAGGAACATGTTTCCAATAAATTGGTGTCTCTGACATATAAAACGTTGAACAATAATGCACCAGACGGCTTGGGGAAACTGAGAGCTGCTTGGGAGCAGGATGTGGGTGATCTGGACACCGTGGACTGGGACGCGGCGCTGATGCACCATAGAGAAGTGGCGGAATATCGACTGAGGTGGACCTGAATCACCCACATCTGATTTTCGCCCTACTGGCCTTATTGGTGGCAAAGAGAGACTTGGCACGAGCATGGGGAGCACCGTTACCCCCCAGGGTGGGAGAATGGAGGAGGGGAATGGATTTATACATGGCCGCTGAGAGGGTGACTTACAAAGCAAGGGGCTGTCCTTGGAAGTTTCGCAAGATATGGGGGAAATGGAGGACATACCATGGTTTGGATGCGGGCTTGGGGAGTGATTGACATGCTCATACCCACGCTGATTGGGATGCGGCCCCTTGTGCATGGTCTGTTGGTTCAGAGGGTGGGACTTGCGGGGCCTCCCTGGAAGACACAAACATGTGATGAGCCTTTGTTTGGTAATACAGGGACAGACACTGCTGAACTGTTGATCGGGACACTGTTGAGATGGGTGGGGGGCGGCGGGGGGATGCTTGGTGGTGTGGAAAGTTTACTTTGATCTTCCAATAATGCCTATGTTGATTCAAAATGCCAATAAAAAAAAAAAATTTAAAAAAAAGAGTCAGATGGAGTAGAATTCCTTTTTGGAATTCTTCCTCCTGATTCTGAGTGGGCCAGTGTTCCAGCACTCATTTTTCCAGGGTGTTGGTACACCAGGCCCAATTTTACCAGGTGGTAATAATGCCTCAAGAAATGCCTGAGGCTTTGGTGGCAGCAACAGCCAAACCCTTTCCCCATTTGGTTCTGTCAGTGGGAGAATGCATTGCCCCCTTCCAGAACCTAGAATGCTTTTCCCTCCCCTTCTCCCCATTGCCGCCCCAGCCCCACCCCATACACAGCCAGTAGTAAATGTATGCGTTAAACTCAATGGAATTGGAAATTCTGTATGGTTTTATGACCAGTAACTCCATTCCCACAAAATAATGCCCAATTCCATGGGCTTTAATTCATAACTGCATGATGCTGGCATGGTGTTACCATACAGTAACATTATTTTCACTTGCGGACCACCCCATCAGTATTATACCATTATATGGAAGTCCTAATCAGCCCCTAAGAGTAGCCAGAACAAAGTTGAGAAACTATCTCCCTAAAGATCTTAGGCTAGAAAACACCCTGACAAGCTGTAGGCGGAAACTGAAGCAGCACTTCCTAGATTGACAGACATGAATGAAGGTAAACTAATGTCACTGGATCTTTCTAGACTCTCTTTTTGAACCACTCTTATTCTGTGTTCTCCTGTCTTAATTTGTTCTTCCTGTAAACAAGTTTCTTAATTTTTCTTAACTTGTGATCATAGTTTTGTTACCGCATCTGATTGTTCTCTGTATGTCTACCTGAGGTTGTTTATCATTGTATCGAGATGGACAACATCAGCCTATAAAATATTGCTTCCACTCAATTGCCTGCCACTTCATTGCAAGTTGAGCAAATATTTACTATTCTTAACTCCAAATCCTAAATAAATAGAGTTTACCATCCTCTGTGGTGGTTAGGCTGTTGTACTGGCTGTGATATTTTTGTCATGCGATTGAATCCTCTGATGAGCAACACTCATCCTCTTCTTGCTGATAATCATGACAGTAGTGTTGTACTAAAAGGAAAGCATAATGCTGAGTGCTGCTCAATTAATACTGATGTGATTACGGAAGCTGATAAAGACCATTTTACTGATACTTACTGTGAAATAATCATCCTGAAGGCTCTAATGCAGTACTGAGCTCGAATGATGTTAATGATTTCTGGGCCTGACTCCGTAGTCGGGCTGGAGGACTCTGCACAGAAAAGACAGGTTTGGCTGCGGACTCTCAGCATTCGTACAATTACTATTAATTCGTAGTTTGTGAATAGCAACAAAACCTAATCTTACACAAAAGTGTAAGTTTACCTTTGTGAATCCGGCCCTAAGTATTTAATGTATGTCTATTGGAGCAAAGGGTAGGAAAAGGTATAGGAAAATGGGCAATAATGTGCCCTCAAGGGGGAGGGGCGCTATAACCAGGCTGGAACCTCAACGAAATAATCGGAAAAGAGTGACAATGTACCTTCTCACAGGGTGATAAATACAGAGATGGGGGATCTGTGTTCAACTCCCTTTATGGTAGAGCATAGTACAACTGGAGACATGGATTCTCATAGCTCAACAGCAAATGGTTCTTTGGACCAGCTGAGTATGATGCTGCAATATTTAAGGGGCAATGGTTTAAGTTTCTGAGGACCTCCTCTTGCTGAGATTTACCATCTTATTCTTATGAAAACACATACACAGGAAACACAATTTAATTACATTGAAGTGAAGTCTAATCAGACAAAAACCCAAAAGTTGTACAAGCTATTGCTGATAAAATTGTTGTGATGTTCGACTGTATCACGGGACCAGAGCAAGTAACAGCGGAAACCGAAGAGCCTACCGCTAAAATTTGAGAATGGATGAAACAGCAAGACCTGAAAGGGTGGCAGATGTAAAAGGAAAGATTGAAGATTTAGAAAATTGGCACATCACAGTAACCTCTGGATTCTTGAGTTTAAAGAGGGCATTGAGAGAAAAAGACAAATTCTCTTTCATTGCAAGTCTGTTTAGGGAAACATCCCAAATTTGCCTGATTCAGATTCAGAGTCTCAAATTCAGCATGTACGTTGATTCAGATTTCATATGGGATGCAGCCCAGGATTATCATGATATATATGTGAGGAACTTCATTCAACTGCAACAAATATTTGTGCAAGCAAGACCAAGCGCACCAGTCGGCGACAGGACTTTCTTTGCAAATTCAGATTTTTTTCATTTATCTGTCAATGGTGCTGGATGCTGAAAAAATTTATTACACCATTACAGGATTTGTCGACTCAGGTCAACCTAGAAGAACCGTCCAGGTTACAAATAATTAGGCAAAGAAAGGCGTACCTTTGTAATGAGGAACGAGAGGCTAATGAGTTGATTTCACAATGATCGAAGAACTGAAATCAAAACTCATCTAAACAGCAGATTTGTGAAACAAATGCTCCTACTCCTTGTCTAAGTGACATAGAGTAATTGAGAATCTAACTCTTGAGGGGGCGAAACTATGGAGGCATACAGATATAAGCTTTCAAGAAATAATGAAGTGTATAAAGCAATAGGGAGTGTAGATATACATTTACAGGAGACAAACTCGTGATAATAGTTCATGGAATGGCAAGTGATTGAAATGGAATGGGTACCAAAATTGTCCTACCCTGACGGCAGTTCGGGGGCTGATTTTCTCAAGGGATTTGGGGCATTCTTCACTTAATATAGGCACAGGGATAGAGTACTGGGATGTATGTCATTACAACAAAGGGAAATACCATGCTTACCTTTATGACGCATTTTTTACAATGCATGTCTTTACGACGCATACTCCTTTACGACAGATATGCCTTTACAATGCAGGTAAGTATAACTAAGGTAAGTCATATATATATATATATATATATATATATATATATATATATATATATGCCAAACAATTCCCAGTATTCACCGCACAAACGGACTCCGACCAGGACACGGACCACATGGCAAGTTTCAAATTAACAAAGTGCTTTTATTTCCCCATCCAAACAGACATGACCCGTTTCGTCCGGTTAGCCCGGACTTGATCATATATATATATACTCGTGTTATCCCAGTCACTCTCCTGCACTCCAGCCGGAAATACCAAAAGAAATGGTAAACGGACACTGAAGCTTTGTGATTTGTAGCAGGTCTTTAGTTCATTTTTGCTACCGTCAGACGCGTTTCGAATACCGGAGTATCCTTGTTCACTAGAAGTCTGTTTTTGACCGAATACAGACTCACGGCGGACTACCGTTCCCATCAGGCAGTACTTGCCGCACGTTAAGTCCAGCAATTAGGATCCCGAGATTTCTTCTGGGTTTCCTACTCGAGTCTTATCAGGCTCGTTCTACACAAACACCTGGCGGTATTTGTTTTGTATTAACAGACACACCTTGACAGCTGACAGCAGATGTAATTGACCGAGCATCACCATATGTTTACCCGTCACTGCAATAGGAACATAAAAGGCATATACAATGTATGAGGAGGTATTATGATTACCGGTTTTGTTGTATGTACTTTACATCTATGATAATGATTTTCACTATGGTGATCCATGATTGCTTCACCATGAAAAGATGGCGTTTAAACTTATGTTTACTTCTGTCAGTCCTCTTTCCGTTTCTATTGTTTTATTGACATATAATGGACGAACAGTTTGCATTTTGTTGTGTGAACAAGCCCTTTTGGGAGCAAAACGCGTCACAACAGTTTTTTGAATACAATAAACCTCTTTGTGTTGGTATAATCGCGGACCTTGGTGTTTATTTCTGGACCTGAGCGCTCGATTGGAACTCCGTTCTGCATGTCATATATATATATTTATATATATATATATATATATATATATATGTATATATATATATATATATATATATATATATACCGTGACCAAGCCTTACGGCGAAACGCGTTGGCTTTTGTAACCATTAGTTGCTAATAAACTAACTTTGAAGCATCTCGGAGTGTCCCGACCCTTTCTGAACCCAGGAGGTTGGCAGGAAGCTTATTGCCAAATATTACAAAAAACGCTGTTTTTTTGGAAGGGACCACCGCGCTGCTAGAGCCCTGAATTACCGGCACTGAGTGGTAACACAGATATATATATATATATATATATATATATGTATGTATATATACATATGTATGTATATATACATATATATATATATGTGTGTATATATATATATATATTGGAACACAGTCTGACTTTCTTTCATCAGAGAAACGGCAAGCACTCAGGAATTCCGGTATAAAGAATTTTTATTTGCAAACCCCCCTCACACCAGATAGACGCGTTTCGCTGTAAAAAGCTTCGCCAGTGTCAGTTTGTGTTTGTGTTTCAAAGCCATTTTAAAGCCCGCCTGCTCCTGGTGCTTACATCAACATCAAAGACGGACAATACACGCAAAAGGGGGCGGCCATCTTAGAGTGTACATTTCCACATACATTTCTATTGCTTTTCAATGGCAGAAAGTATAAAGTGCATAATAAAAACTACATGACATTAACACAATGATCTCATATATGTACATACTTTGATTTTTTACATATATAACGTGGAATTTCATCTTTTCCAGTGACTTTTATCATACTTTTATCAACATGATGTTATATTACGGGGTGAATCCCCCAAGTCAACTGTTCCTGTTTTGTCTTTGTCTTTTTGCCCTGTATGGGCTGCATTTTCTGTTTCTTACATTTGTAACAAGCTGCAACACAATATTGGACTTCAATACAATGGGACCTATATAATCTCTATTAACGTTTCTTAAAGATGTAATCACAGTTTTTGGCATAAGCCATGTTATATTATTCTACATTTCCCTTTTTACGTTACTTTACAGATGAACCCACATCTCCTCATCATTATTAAGACCCCAAGGTGTTATTGTTTTGAGATCAATAATATATTTTGACTCCAGAATTCGGAGTGCCCTGTCTCTGTTCCCTCCTCTTTCTGCTCTAGAAACTTGGTCCATGCAATAGAAGCTGAGAAGGTCCCTGTTGCTCTGATGGTATATGGCAAAGTGGCGAGCGACCGGATAGTTCTTATCCTTATTTGTTATTGCTCGCATGTGTTCTAAAATTCTCAGCTTTGTGGCATTTATGGTGCTGCCAATATATCTTTTCTTGCATGGACATTCTAGGCAATAGATCGTGTAGTCAGAGTTACAATTGAGGAGATGTTTAATTTTTCTGTTAGGTCTATCTTCGCCTGTTCTTCCTGGGAATTCTAGAACTTTCTTACTATTTTTGCAGGCCTTACACCCTAAACAAGGAAAAAACCCTTTGGTTTTCGTTAAGGGTGTAGGTTGGGGTTTGGAAATGAAATGACTGTGGACTAGATGATCTGACAATGATTGACAGCGGCGATAAGTTATTAAAGGCCTGTCTGTCAAATGTTTCCTTAAAATATTGTCAGTGGTCAAGATGTGCCAGTTTTTTTTAAAGCTACGTACTAGATCACCCGATTTGTTATTAAAAGTGGTGATCATTCTTACCTTGTCATCCTCTTGGGGTTTGTTTTTGACTACCAGGAGATCCCTCCTATTTACAGCTGATGATTTCTTGACTGCTTCTTTAAAAAGGTTGCTAGAGTAGCCCCTGTCTTTAAACCGCTCTGCTGCCTCAGTTTTTGCTTTTATGAAATCTTTATCTATTGAGCAGTTCCTTTTTAACCGTAGGAGTTCCCCATATGGAACATTTTTTACAAGGCTCCTAGGGTGGTAGCTTGCCGCGTGTAGCAAGGCATTGCCCGCTGTAAGCTTTCTATAGAGCCGTGTGTGTAGTCTTTCATTATGTACAAAAACCTCCAAGTCAAGATAAAACACACTAGTGGTACTCATTGTGCTGGTGAATCTTAAATTCCACTGGTTCTCATTTAGAGCCGCAATGTAAGCCTCAGCTGAGGATTGATCTCCCCGCCACACTATAAAAAGGTCATCTATGTACCTAGTCCATAACAATAAGTTGTCATTCCAGATTTCATTGGTTCCTCCCCATGCCTCGTGCTTCTCCCACCAGCCCACAAAAAGATTTGCGTAGCTGGGGGAGAAGCACGAGCCCATGGAAGTACCCCTTATTTGTTTGTATATTTGTCCTGCAAAAAGAAACATATTGTTGAATAAACAGAAACGTATCATGCTAAGAATCATGCTACTATGTGTATGGTATTTTTCTGGTTTCCTGTCCAGGAACCATTTGGTAGCTGCTAGACCATGTTCATGTTTTATACAAGTGTATAAATTAGTTACGTCCAGCGTGATTAAAAGCATGTCTGGCTCCCAAGAAATGTTGTCCATTAACCGGAGAAAGTCTTGGGTGTCTCTCACGTATGAGGGTAGGTCTTTGACAATAGGAGCAAGGAAATGATCAATGGAAAAAAAAAAAAAATATATATATATATATATCAATGTAGCTCCTCCTCGATTCTCTAGGCGTCTCGAGCCACAGCCTCACACACCAACAAACAAGGGAGACGGACCACAAACGAATCAGCATAGATTGTTTATTCACAGAGATCAGCTACGCGTTTCAGGCAAGTTTTGCCCTTGATCACGCTGCAACATGGAAATAGATGAAATGCTTTTTATGTGCATATGCAGTGTTCAAGAAACACCCCCTCACAATGACATCATGTATCATGTTATAGATAAACAGTGAAAAGATACTACCACTGAATGTTAAAGCATTGTACATAGCACATATTAATATTACTGGATAAATCCAAATGTTCTTTAAAAAAACATAAGAAGGTATTTAAGATATAACCATACATCATAAGGCAAAAAAGGGGGGGGAAGGGGAGAGAGAGACAAAATAACTGTATAAATACATTAAATCTCTTCTACAAAATGCCCTTGATGTTAAAGATGTGTCATTCAATATAGCCACCTTCTGATACACCTATGTCAATTCATAAGTTAACAATATGTGCAAAACATGCTCGAAGCAGCGATAGATAATAAAGTGCTAAGTGAGAGTGAAATATGTGCAAAGAATGCGAGAAAAAAAGTGCAATACCATCTATCATATAAGAGATGAAAACATCGCGATATAAGGAACTTCTCAGATCCCTAAGATCAGTAGACTGTATATCATCCATGAGTACAATTCATCTCTTAAAATTAAAATAGTCTAAAAATGTTTTCAAAAACTTCAAAAATCTTTATAATTTTTTTTTAAATCTTTAAAAACCCTTTATTACAAGCCCAATAAATACACCTATACCGTAATGGAAAAAATGTATATACATACATATACAATCAATTATATACATATATACATGAGGATAATACTAAATAAATGGTCAAGAATTCATCCCATCAGTGAATACACAGTCAAAACAAAAATATCAGGAATAGACAAGAACCATGATCAGATATCTCATTTCATATTAAGATATGTACCTGTATAAAAACATATAATAAATATATATAAATATACATACACATATACACATATTTATAAATACACCTAGAGATGCACACAAAAAAAGATGAAGAGTAAAAGATAAAGAGTAAAAGATAAAAGATAGAAGCACAGGAAATATTATATGTATTGTATGTACATGAAGTGGGAGGACAAAAATGATGAATACACAGATAAGCCAGACACTAACTCTAACCTCGAAATAGGGAACCTAACTAAGAGGGAGTGAATAAACAATGGAGTGTACTGGTATATTCTGAGGAAAGAATAACAGAGTATGATTGATTCTTATAAAAAGTGATACATTTCCTCAATGTTATTCAGTCCATTAGGCCAACGACTATCTAATTCAAGAATCATTTTGGTTTCAAGCTGTCTTAATAACAATTACCGGTCCCCACCTCTGTTGAGATGGGGTATGGCACCAACCACATAATATTTGAGACAAGGGAGATCGCTGTTATGGATTCTCTTGAAATGGCGGGCAACCGGGTAGGCCGGATCATTATGCAAGATAGCACGTAAATGCTGAAGGATCCTGACGTGCACCTGGAGCTTGGTGCTACCCACATATCTTAGCCCACAGGTGCACGTCAGGACATAAACAGCATGGTCAGTCTTGCAATTAAAGTTACCATAGATCGGCCTTGGCTCCGCAGCAAAAGGAGTAGAGTAGTGCGAAGTGTTAATGCCGAATTTGCAAGCACGGCAGCTTGAACACTTGAAAAAGCCCCTAGACGGTTTTAACCAAGGAATTTTAGATTTAAGTTCAGGGGCGGCTTTCTCCAAAGCAGCACCCATATTCCTGGCTCGCCTAAAAGTGATGACAGGGTTGGCCGGTAACCTATTGTTCAGAACATGATCACTTAGAACAATAGGCCAATTCTTTTTTAATATGGCTTTCAGTTTTCTGTCCTCATTACTAAAAGCAGTGATCATACGTGGACAATCATCTTGAAGTCCAGTGCTAATATTAAGATGTGACTCAGACGGAGTCTTGGGAAAGAGACTCCGTCTGGTTCTAAGTTTGGACTTCTCAACTGCCAGGTTCAAGGTGACGTCAGAATAACCCCTGATCTTCAAACGTGCCAATAAGTCCTTCAGGCAAGATTCATAGTCAGAGGGAGAACTGCATATTCTTTTTAGCCTGAGAATCTCCCCATACGGTATCCCTGCAATGGTATGCTTAGGGTGCATACTTGCCGCATGGAGAGTGGCATTCCCGGCTGTAAGTTTCCTGTGCAAAGTAGTATTTAACTTGGAATTAGCAATATATACTTGCACATCCAAGAACTGCATAGATTGTTTGTCAATGTGTGCTGTGAAGTTGAGGTTCATGGAGTTATCATTGATACTTTCAATAAATAGTAGGGCCTCTTTTTTGCTACCTTTCCATGCAATAAAGATATCGTCAATATATCTTGGATAACATTTTACATGGTTGTTCATCCAAGTCGCAAGTTGATCGGTGAGGACCTGCTCCTCCCACCAGCCAACGTGCAAGCACGCATAGCTGGGGGAGAAACAGGCCCCCATCGCTACTCCTCTCAATTGTCTATAGATGCCTTTCCCAAAAGTAAAATAGTTATTGTACAAACACCACTCAATGAGTCCCAAAATAACTTTGTTATGCTCATAATAAGCTATAGGTCTCTTGGCTAAATAGTATTTGATAGCATTCAGGCCTTGGACATGATCAATACTAGTGTATAGTGCTTCAACATCCAACGAAATAAGCCACGTATTTTCTTCCCATTCAATGTGTGCAATTTTAGACAAAACATCGCTAGTGTCGCGCACATAACTAGATACATTCTTAACAATGTCTTGATGAAAAAAGTCTATATATTGACCAACCTTCTCACCCATGCTTCTAATGGCGGAAACTATAGGCCTGCCAGGCACCGGTACCACACCTTTATGAATTTTGGGAATTAAATATAGTGCCGGCATGATTGGAAATTCAATATACATAAACTTATGTTCTTCAGATGAAATGAGTCCTTCTCTTTTCCACTGTGCTAGCATCTGTTGTAGTTTACCTTTGGCGTTCGTATATTCTTTCTGGGTAGACATCTTGTTACACAGGGGGTCGTTCAGCTGACGTTCGGCCTCTAAGATGTAATCCTGCTTAGGCCAGATAACTAAATTACCCCCCTTGTCCGAATTTTTCACTACTATTTCGTGATTTTCGCCAAGTTTTTTCATCAACTTCATATATTCTCTTTTCATATGTATGATTTTCTTTTTGGATCTGGAATTGATCCTTATATATAGTTTTTTAATGTCATTGGTGACACAGTCGTGGAACACATCGATGGCATCTTTGGGCATCAAGGGTACATACTTTGATTTGCTTTTAAATGGGCTTAACCCTGCTCCCTTTTGTAAGATGGAGATCTTGCTCAATCGTGCTTGTGTAGCCACATCAGGGTCAGCTTCAGTGTTATAGGTGGTGTCATAAGTAGCAGTATTGAGGTCATTGATATCAAGGAACGTGTGCACGTCAGAAGCTGCGAGTGCATTGACATTGTCATTAGCCACCTCCTCAGGAATATCTCTTAGATTGGAGGTCTCTTTGGCAGATTTTAGCGCAAAATGTTTTCTCAATTTGAGTTTTCTTATATAGCAGAACAGGTCCACCCTAGTCATGGCATAATTAAAACTTTGGACCGGACAGTAATTCAGTCCCAAAGATAATAATTGTTCTTCTGCCTTGTTAAGAGTGACATTTGAGAGGTTTATTATGGTGTTTTCAACTAACGGCGTTTCACCCAAGCTTTTTTCTTTTTGTTTTGTAGTTGAGCATTGTTGCCGTTGTTGCAGTTTGTGGCGCCTTTCTTTTCTCCGCTTATTCCTCCTTTGCCTGTTTGCGCTAATTGCTGCCTCGGCCGCAAAGTCTGTAATCTCTCCTCTACAACAAAATCCATCTCTTGTCGCAGGTCCAGTTTTGCCAGTCCTACCGAGTTTAAATCCAAACATGAGGATGAGGGAGATGAAGCGATTGAATTATTGCTAGAATCGCTTCTGGCTGAATCCGTATTTGTGTTAACGCTTACCTCTTCGATGGTTTCATTGTTTTCAGGGTTTGTAAGCATATTCCTAGATTCCGAGCTTGTGCTGGACATTGCAGTTACATTACTGATCATGCTCTACTTACTATAAGCCTGCCTCTTAGCTGGATCGTACTTTCTCGAGAAAGTAAAGATGTTCCCATCACGGTAATCATTTGCGTCACGAGTAAATTTTGTTGCCTTGCGAATTTTGATTCTTTCCTCATGCTTCCTTAAACGGTCATTCATTATTTGAATTTTTTTTTTTAATTTAAAAGCATTTATACAGCGCACTTTTACCCAGCGGTTTCATGGCGCTATTTAGGTTGCGATGGACGGCAGCAGTTAGAGGGGGTTTAGACGGGATAGGCTTGCGCAAACAAGAGGGTTTTGAGTTCCCTCCGAAACTGAGTGTAGGAGGGCGTTGTGCGAAGGCCAACAGGAAGAGAATTCCAGAATGCTGGAGCCAGGACAGCGAACCTCGCTCCACCTGCCTTCTGTTTTTTAAAACGGGGGTGACTAGGAGGGCCGAGTGGGAGGAACGTAATTCTCTGCCTGGAAGGTAGGGCACAATGGCAGAGCAAAGAAATTCAGGGGCGGTGCCTGACCTAGCCTGAAAAGTAAGGCAGCCAAGCTTAAAAAGGGCACGCTCTCGCACCGGCAGCCAGTGTAAAGCTTTGAGTAGTGGGCTGGCCCGATGGTATTTAGGGAGGTTATGTCAGATAGTTTTTTTATTTAGTCAGTTTCAGGACGTGCTTGCAATTCCAATTCAATCGTGGCCGACAAGTTACTCTCGCCCCACTCTTGTAGCATAGCAGGATCCGTTTTTTCAAAACTTGGCGCCAAAAGAATGCGCAAACCGCGCGGAACACGACCTACTTCCTCGTATTTACTCAAAGATTTATGTTCCCACCATTTGGTGCATTCGGTCTTCTTCCATTTTTCTAGTTCCTTAAATATATTTTTTAACTTCTTGTTTGCTTGGTTTGAGCTTTGTCATGGGTCAGCATTTTGGTATTGCTATTTGCGCTAGTAAAGCCGTCAAATAAACTGACTGCAGCTTCCTCCCGCAATTTGTCGACTTCGTCGGACATGTTGATCTCTCTGTGCAATTTTATAATTGTATAGCAGATGAAAACAATGGTAGTGCTTACGACTGCTAAATGTTGCTGTTCTTAAAACTTTCCCACCTGGGACAGTGCTTCTTCACTCACCATACACCAATAGCGGGATCCGCTTAGTGTGCCGCGCCAGCCGACACGACTCCACGCCGCAGTTCAACCGCCTTAGTGCTTCGGCTTCCGTAAATACCAGCAAACCAGGGGGCAGCCGCCAAAGTTCCCAACAGGAGGTCCGTCCGGGTGCAAAGATTTGAAGGCAGCTTCCAACTTCACGGGGAAGGGGTCCATTACGAAGGCAAATCCACATCCGTTTAACATATATCAATGTAGCTCCTCCTCGATTCTCTAGGCGTCTCGAGCCACAACCTCGCACACCAGCAAACAAGGGAGACATACCACAAACGAATCAGCATAGATTGTTTATTCACAGAGATCAGCTACGCGTTTCAAGCAAGTTTTGCCCTTGATCACGCTGCAACATGGAAATAGACGAAATGCTTTTTATGTGCATATGCAGTGTTAAAGAAACACCCCCTCACGATGACATAATATATATATTGCTGAGTATTTTGGCGCCTCCACAGTGGTGCAGACTCCACTGGAGAGCCAAGCCGTATCATATTTCCAAAACATTCTGTTGTAAAAGGTTTTGGAAACATATATATATATATATTTTTTTTACCTACTGGTGGGGTCGCCAGTAGGTAGTTATAGTTATGACCTCGTTTCTATTAAAAAAAGTTTTTTCTTTTGCCAATATCTTTGGGCCGATAAATCTTCGCGAAATTTTCTAAACTAATGGGGTGCTCTGGTCAGCTCCTGTCTTGAAAGTTTTGGGGTGATTCCTGAAGCAGGGGGCGAGAAAAAAGGGGGATCCCAAAACGTGTTTCCCCATGTTAATTTCCATAGGAACTTTAGACATGTCTACAGCCCGAATTGCTGAACAGAATTACACCAAATTTGGCGAATAGGTAGGTCTTGGTTCAGAAAGCACTCTTTTTTTTAAATGGTGTAAATCTGTTCAGTAGTTCCTATGAAATTCCAAAAAATAAAAAAATGTATATATCTGAGCACCGAGAAGGGTTTACGAACCCTTTCGGTCAAAAGCTTCACTCTGATTGGCTGCCAACACTCTAAACCAGAATGTGTTGGCAGCCATCTTGTGACTCGGTAACCGGGGGGGTTCCATAAGGACCCTCAGGCCCACAAAAAGCATTTGTTTCTTATAATTTCGGCCAAATTCGAGATGGGTTCGCAAATTCGGCCGAAATTATATTAGAAAAAGGGAGCGTGGGCTCCCGCGCTTCATTTGTTAAAAAGCCCCTGGGTGGGCCAGGCTCCAGGACAATTGTAAATTAAGGTATTGGGGCCAGTGGGGGCCCCCAAAGCCCCGGGGACCACCACCTAATTTATGCGCTAGTGCACATGGCCCCCCGCAGCCACGGGGACCGCCACCTCCCCGGGGCTTTAATTAAATAAAATGGGGGGCCTCGTGGCCCGCCCATGCCCTGGGGACCACCACCTCCCTGGGGCTAACTTATTTAAATGCAGGGGGGCTATACGGCCCCCAGGAGCCACGTGGACACCTGCTGGAGCCCTCAATGGCCCTGGGAACCGCCAACCCACAGGGCAGGCTCCTGCAATGTCCCAGTGTGCCCACCACGGGGACATTGCTGTTTGCTATGGCAGGGCGGGAGAATGGCTCCCACATAGCCATAGCAAACTCTGCTTTGGTTTCGGAAGCGAGAGCAGGAAACCTACTCTAGCTTCCAAAAATCAAAGCAAAATTGCTTTTGCACAAGTGGAGCTGCATGTCAGCAGCTCCCCTTGTGCAGAAGCAATGCCAGCTCTCGCAGGAGGTGGGGAGCCGGCAGGACCGTGAGGGCATTGAGGCTCCCCCCACGGTCCCCAACGGTGAGGCCAGGCCCCAGAGGATGGGGTCCCCGGGGCTAGAAGTGGCCCGGGAGGGGGGCCGCACAGCCCCTCCGCTTTAATTATTTATATATATATATATATATATATATATTTTAACTGAAAGGCCGGCCCCGGGGGATGGGCTCCTCAGGGCCATACTTGGCCAGAGTAGGGGGGCCACGCGGCCCCCTCCAAAAAAATAAAAGTAAAAAAAAAGGCTGGCCAGGCCCCGGGGGATGGGGTCCCCGAGGCCCATAATTGGCCTCCCCCTCCCGATTTTTTTTTTTTTTTTAAAACAAGGCTGCCAGGCCCCGGGGGATGGGGTCCCTGGGGTCCCCTCCTTTAAAATAAGAAAATAAAGAAAAAAGAAACCAGCAACTTGCAGGAGGCCCGCCCCCTCCCTGCATGACTCTGCAAACAAGCCTCCTGGCGCGTTCTAAGTAGGGGAACTATGTCCCCTTGATTACTCAGGGTCCATGGGGGCTAACTACCCCACCAGGTACCTCCCGTAAGCACCATACAGCTGGATGGCAGAGAAGAGGTCCGAGGCCATGCCCCTTTTTACACCACTCTGCAAACACACCTTGTGGCGCACTGCTAGTGGGGCTATGAGGTCCACTTGTGTCCTGAGGACCATAGGACATAAGTGGACTTCATCCCTTGAGCAGCAGTGCGCCTGGAGCTGCGCTTGCAGAGTGGTGTAAAAAGGGGGCGTAGCCTCCGACCACTTTCAGCAATCCAGCTATGTGGTGCTTACTGGAGGTACCTGGTGGGCTAGTTGGCCCCCAGGAACCCTCAAGAATGAAGGGAACATTATACCCCAACTTAGAACGCACCAGGAGGCGCATTTGCAGAGTGGTGGGGAAAGGGGGCATGGCCTTTGTCCACCTCTCAGCGATCCCACTGTGCGGGGCTTACTGGAGGTAAGAGTTAGGCTAGTTGACCCCTAAAGGACCCCAGCAGTGAAGGGGACTTCAATCCCCATCCAAGAGCTCACCAGGGAGCGGTTTGCAGAGTGGTGGATGAAGGGGGTGTGGCCTGCTCTGAGAACTTAGCAATCCTGCTGCGTGGGACTAACTGAAGGTAATAGGAGGGGTAGTTGGCCCCTTGGCCTAATTCAGCAACTCTCTTGTACTTTCTGTAGCTCTCTTCCCTCTTTATGCACGTCTGTTGCCTCTTTCTGCAACTCATTTGTTTTTTTCTGTACCCCTCTTACATCTTTTAGTACCCTTTTTGCCTCTTTCTGCACCTCTGTTACTTCTGTCTGTACTTCTTTTGTTTCTTTCTGCACCTGTCTTGCTTCTTTCTGCACCCCTCTTACCTCTCCACCCCTCTACCCTCTTTCTGCACTTCTGTTGCTTCTTTCTGCACTTATCGTGCTTCTTTCTGCACCTCACTAAGCCTCTTTCTGTACCCCTATTGCCTCTTTCTGCAGTTCCTTCTGTACTTCGCTTGCCTCTTTCTGTAACTCTGTTGCCTCTTTCTGCACCTCACTTGCTTCTTTCTGCACCCTTTTTGCCTTTTTCTGTACCCGTCTTCCCTCTTTGGGCAACTCTCTTGCCTCTTTATACATCTCTCTTCCCTCTTTCTGCACCACTCTTGCCTCTTTCTGTTTTTTAAATTTTTTTATATTCTCAGTTTCCCAGTCCCCCACAATACCCCCGCTCTCTGCCTCGAACCAGGATTTCAATTGTAAAAACTTAAATTTGGGGAACCCAGGACTTATCTTAGCTTCCAAAGCTTCCCACGAATGTTCCCCATGATGTCCCCCAGATCCGACCAGATGGAAATTCCTGCTTCCCTAATAGAGGCAGCCAACCCGTCTTTAAGACAAAGCGGAGTCCCTGGGGAATCCCAAATAGGGGCGTGATCGGAATAGTACCCTATATTGCTCCTTGTCCTTACTTTACACCAACTTGCTAGTGCAATCTTCAAGATCTTCAGGCGTACCTTTTTGAAGAATTTTTGTGCCTCAAATGTATAAAGAAACCCTTCTGTTCTACCCCCTTCAATATCACTCGTCTGTTCCCTGAGGAGAACCCCCCAAGCAGAAGTTGTGGTTTTCGTTAGAAGCAATCTGATGGCTTTAAATTGAAACTCCATCAGGTACCAACTGATATCTGGAAGGGCTAACCCGCCTTTAAGCAGCCTCCGCCTCAATTTCTTCCAGGACAATCTCACTCCCTTATCTCCCCACATGAAACTCCCGATCTTACCCTGTATTTTAGAGATGTCATGTTGAGGGAACTTCAGAGGAACTGCGTTAAAAATGTAAGTTAATTTGGGAAGAGCAATCATTTTGACCAGATTCACCCTACCAAAAATAGTCAAAGGAAGATTTTTCCACCTAGAAAACAGACGATCCAGTTCAATAATTACTCTTTTCAGATTCACAGGGGCAATTCTGTACAGATCGCTTACTATTGTAATGCCTAGGTATTTAAACTCTTTACTGGTCTGCCCCATCCAGTGAGTTATATTCCAGCACATTATCTCTGTCTTGGAGGAGTTGGCCAGGTAACCAGAAATGATCCCAAACTCCCCCAAGACAGCTTCAACCCTTGGCATTATTACCTCTGGATCTCTCGTATAAAGAATAATATTGTCCGCATATAGTGCAATTTTAGATACATATTGCTGAGATCTAAAAGGCAGAATCTGATCGTCTAGCTTTATAACCTGAGCCAACGGCTCGATATATAAATCGAACAGGAGGGGGGAGATGGGACAACCCTGCCTGGTTCCCCTTTGGATCTCAAAGCTAGAAGTAAGCGTCCCATTCACCAACATTTTTGCCGACGCTCCCTGATAACATTGTCTAAGCGTATTAACAAATATGGGGCCAAAGCCCATGACCTCCAATACTTCCCATAGGTAAGACCAACAGACCCTATCGAACGCCTTGGCGGCATCAAGAGCAACTACCGCCTAGGGTTCAGATCTTGCTACCGCCAAATCGATATTACCAATAAGGAGTTGTGTCTGTTCTTCAATAAAACGCCCACTGATGAACCCCTTTTGATCAGAGCTAACCAATCCCGGGGCCAGTTTGGCCAATCTCCCTGCCAGAATACCCATGAAGATTTGGTAATCGGAATTTAGCAGAGAGATTGGCCGAAAAGAATCAGCCCTCAAAGGGTCCTTGCCTGGCTTAAGTAATAATACAATGGTTGCTTCTCGCCAAGAGCTTGGTATAACTCCCATAGGACTATAAATTGATTGAAACAGAGAGCCCATAGTTGGAGCTATCTCATCCTCAAGAAGTTTATATATTTCATCCGGGAGAGCATCCAGACCCGATGCTTTCTTATGTTTGGATGACTTTATTTGTACTTTAATTTACTCCAACGAGATCGGGCGTCCAAAAGGTCTCTACCCTCCTGTGTTAGAGCCGATAATGATTTAGAACTCAGCCAGGTCTGAATTTGATTTCTTGAGGGTTTCAAGTCCTCTTTATACAGATCTGTGAAGAGAGAGAGAAGACAGTTCTTTATGTCCTCTATATCTGTTGATTTATCTCCCCTATCATTGATGACTAACTCGCCTATATAATTTTTAGTGCGATCCAATCTGGCCTTCCATGCTAACAAAGCACCGGCCTTCTCACCGTATTCAAAGTTCTCCATGTTTTTGTTTAACCATTGGGCCCTACATTTCTCATCAAGCTTGCCTCTGTAATCTGATCTGGCATTTGCGAGGTCCTCCTGTATCTTACCTACTCTGTCAAGTGGGCCGCTCCCTGACAAGAGAAGATCTGCTTCTAACGTCTTAATTTTATCTTCCCTTGATTTTAACTCGCGGGATTCAATTTTATTTTTTGAGGATATAAGACCGTGTAACCTACCTCTAAGACTGGCCTTAAAGGCGTCCCATACAACTCCTATTGATGTTGAACCGATATTAAACTCAAAGAACTCCAAAGAGGAGACCTTGATAGCTGAGATAATTTCAGGGTCCGATAACATTCTCCTATTGAGGGTCCATCTTGACTCAACTACCTTCATTGATCTTTTGTATGACACTAGGATAGGAGCGTGGTCTGAGAGATGACTAGGAGGTATAGAAATAACCGTGTTTTTAGGCAAAAAATCTCTGCTCATGAGTATGTAGTCAATCCTCGAGAAATGGTGGTGTCTTTTACTATAAAACGTGAAACCTGCATCCTCTCTCTTCAACTCTCTCCAGACATCTACCAACCCTATATTGTGGATCAGATTTTTCATTACACGCCATATATGGGGTGCGCCTATATAATGGCACTGATTTGACCTATCTTTGTTTGGGTCGAGGAGGACATTAAAATCCCCCCCTATAATTATAGGGAGATTTTCCAGAATTAGCTTGGAATAAAGTTTCGAGATATATGTTGCGTCATCAACGTTAGGTCCGTAGACATATACACAGACCAACTCCATATCATCCAACACCAAATGTGCGATAACCCACCTCCAGGATTGGTCAGTCTGGAAGGATTTTATAGAACACACTGACCCCCGTTTAATTAGAATTGCAACACCTCGGGTATTTGATGTTTGACCCGAAACACAAAAGCTCTCGACCCAAAAGAAGCCTGAAAACAATTTTCCAGCTTCCTCAGAGGTCAAGTGAGTCTCTTGTAGTATACATATCCGTGCCTCAGAGAGTTCTAAATAATTCATTACCAATCGTCTTCTGGGGCGCCTCATTCCATTAACATTCCAGGAGACAAAGCATCTTTTCCTACCCTGAGTCTCTATTCCCGCCATATCATCTGAATTCTTTGCCCGAAAACCAACGGTCCTAAAGCCAAAGTCCTAAAGTGCGAAGAGTATTTTCTATTTTGTCCCCCTGCTCCCCACCCACGTGACCCCCTCCCCATCCACCTGTGTCCCCTGACTCTCATGAGGAACCCTCCCTTCCAAATAGGCGAAGCCTATTTATTCTCGCCCACCTCAAACTCAAAAGAGCAAATTAAACGTAGTTAAGAAAAAATGGATAAGCGACATTGACTACTGCTATAATGAGTATTTCCTGTCTTTCCTGGTATCTTGTAACTGCATTCTAACACACTGCCTCTATCAATTCCCGGGCTTCCCACATCTACTTTCTTTTATTTCTGTTATGAAATTATCGACCTCTTTGGTGGTAGGAAACTGGTGCATTTTGTTATTAAACATAGCACGTATTTGAGCTGGGAACTTCAATTGGGCCTTAACCCCTAGTCCCTTTAATTCTTCAAGTCTGCTCCCTAGCTCCCATTGCCTGGTAGCTTTGGTATGAGATATTTCAGATCTTATGTGGAAAATAGTCGGTTCTTGCCCAGTGAGAGAAAAAGATATCGAGCCTGCCTTAAGGCCTGCAGATAGTATTTGTTCTTTGACTGTGTACGAGAGAAAGTTAACCAGAATCTTCCGGGGTTTAAGTTGACCTTGCTTCCTCCTGAATGGGTCCCGGTGGACCCTTTGAATCTCTTGGGAAAGGTTTATTTCTGTGGAGCCTTTTAGTACAGTAGCCTGTAACAGTGAAATTATAAACCCCTTCTGATCAGTCCCTTCAATGGTCTCCGGGACATTCAAAAACCTCATGTTGTTCTTCCTAGAATGGTTTTCCAATCTTTCCACCTCCTCCTGCAATGTCTTATTCTGGGCTTCCAATTTTGCCATTCCTGAGGCGGAAGAACTTAATGCTTTCTTAATGACAGGAATCTCAGCCTCAATTTTATCTGTTCTTGTTACAACCTCCTCCAATCTCTGGGCCAACACCTCGTAGGAAGATTTAATCGCCGTTTGGTTAGCTTCCGAGACGGAGAATCTGCTCACAAGTTCAGCTTGGTTTGTCTCTGAGATCTTGAAACCCGATATCATTTCCCTCTTCATTGTCAATAGAAAATCCGATATGGAATGTGAGGCCCTTACGGTATCCCCTGCAGCTCCAAAGTTTTCCAAATCTACTTCTGTTTCCCCAAGCTCAGGGTGTGGGTCAGGCTCAAGCTCAGGATCCGGTTCAGGATCGGTGGTGGCATTCATATCTATTATATCCTGATTTAAAACCTCACCCAGATTTCCTTGAACATCCTGAAGTTCCACAGGAGGTATACTCTGATCCTGAACTTCCAGCGCCTTAAATCTGTTAGACAAAAGCACCTATGGATGTGGCTGTGGGTCAAAAAAAGCTGGTATAGAATCTATCTGGCTCGTTCCATTCATAACTATGGGTTGCTGAATCCCCCTCTGTTTACATTTCTGAAATGGAGTCAGCAGGGGTGTTGAGTCTTTATCAGCATCTGAATTTTTAGTTTTCACTTTGGTTTTAGTTTTAACAGCCCCTTTTTCCTGCTCTTTTAAACTATTTGTTCCTGCTGTTTTACTTGGACTTATTGTGGAGGACATTATTTTTTGATAGGTTTTCAGCGAGGGTGTTATTCTGGTTTTTATAGCGCCCACCTTCCTCCCCTTGCTTTTCCCTCTGTTTTTTGGGATTTCCCTTGACCTTGTTTCTCCTTCTTTTGTAATGTTCTGACTCTTCCGCTGACCCCTTATATTAGTTTCTACAATAGGGGGGATTTCTTTGGGGTCACTATGGGCAAAGTTATATCTATATTAGGGGCTAAGAGTGCTGCTCATGTCCTGAGCGTATACCGCCCTATTTTTAAAGGGAATGTACCTCCTCTGCCCTCTTCCACCGATATTAGTTCCTCGTTACTCCCTCTTTTCTCCTCCATATACTGCAGGGAACTACTACAGAGGAAACTCAGCTCGTACTGCCCATGCGATGAAACAACCATCTCCTCAGACTCCTCTCCACAAAAATAACCAAGATTTACCTCTGACTGGCCGACCCGCTCCACATCCAGAGCCTTATTTGACCTTGGACTCGTTTTTCGATTCAAAAGAAAAAACTCACCGACCTCCAGTCCTGGTGGCAACACTATGGACAGCCTTACTGCAGCTGAAATGGAGCTCCTGACTCCAAAATTGCCTGTTCTGAGCCAAAAACAGAAGCTGCCTCCTCCCACCTCCACCTCAAGTCTCTCACCGCGTCAGCTGCATCAGCCGTGTCCGCCGAGCCTGCCGAGCCCAGTGAATCAACTGCACCCACTGCGCTTTGTCGCATCGAAGGAGGCCGCCTCACACTAAACCGAAAAAACAGGAGAATAAATCCGCCGAAAAATCAACTCAGATCGAGCTGAAAACAGAAGCGGGCAGCGTCTCTGCGTTTCCAGAGCCGAGCTGCCTCCTCCCACCTCCGCCTCCAGTCACTTACCACGTCAGCTGTATCAGCCATGTCTACCGAGCCTGCCGATGCCAGTGAATCAATTGCACTTACTACGGTTTTGCAGCATCAAAAGAGGCCCCATAGCACCAAACCGAAAAAACAGGAAAACACATCCGCCGAAATCAACTCTGCATCAAGTCACCATCCATAACTTCACACAGAGAGGTGAGCGTGACTGCGGCCGTTTAGCTGGCGGCCGCCATGTTCCTCCAAACCCCTGTCAGAGCCTGTTCCCTCGCCCTTGCCTCTTTCTGTAGCTTTGTTCCTTCTTTCATCACCTGTCGTGTCTCTGCCTCTTTCAGCACCTCTGTTGCTTCTTTCTGTAGTTCTCTTCCTCTTTCTGCACCCATCTTGTCTCTCTCTGTACCCCTCTTGCCTTTTTGTGCACCTCTCTAACCCCTTTCTGCACCCCTCATGCCTCTTTCTCTACCTCTGTGGTTCTTTCTGCACCTCTTTTGCTTTGTTCTGTACTTCGCTTGCCTCTTTCTGTACCCCTCTTGCTTCTTTCTGCACCTCTGTTGGTTCTTTCTGCACGGCTCTGGCTTCTTCCTGTACCTCTGTTGCAAATTTCTTCATCCCTCTTGCCTTTTTCTGCACCCCACGGCCTTCTTTCTGCATCTCTCTGGCCTCAATATGCCCACCTGTTCCCTCTTTTTGTACCTCGTTTGCCTGTTTCTGCAACTCTCTTGCCTCTTTCTGTAGTTCTATTGCCTCCTCTGTACCTCACCTGCTTCTTTTTGCACCTCTGTTGGTTCTTTTGCACTGCTCTGGTTCTTTCTGCACCTCTCTTGCAAATTTCTGCATGCCTCTTGCCTCTTTCTGCATCCCTTTTACCGGTTTCTGCACCTCTGTTGCCTCTTTCTGGAGTTCTCTTGCCTCTTTCTGCACCCATGTTGCTTCATTCTGCACTTTCCATGATTCTTTCTACATCTGTCTTGCTTCTTTGTGCACCCCTGTTGTCTTTTTCTGCACTCGTCTTCCTCTTTCTGTACCTTTCTTGCCTGTTTCTTCATCTCAGTTACCTCTTTATGCACTTTTCATGCTTCTTTCTACACCTCTGTTGCTTCTTTCAGTAATATTCTTGCCTCCTTCTGAAGTTCTTTTACCTGTTTATGTACCTCTCATGCTTCTTTCTGCACCCATCTTCCCTCTTTGTACAACTCTAACCTCTTTCTACACCTCTCTTCCCTCTTTCTGCACCACTCTTGCCTCTTTTTGTTCCTCTGTTGCTTCTTTCTGCACTACTCCTGCCTCTTTCTGCACTCCACGTGCCTCCTTCTGCACCTCTGTTGCTTCTTTCTGCACTTCTCTTGGTTCTTTCTGCACTGCTCTTGCCTCTTTCTGTATTCCTCTTGCCTCTTTGAGCACATTTTTTGCTTCTTTCTGCACTTCTCTCTCCTTTTTTACACCCCTCTTGCCTCTTTGTGTACCTCTGATGCTTCTTTATGCACTTCTATTGCCTCTTCCTGCACCTGCCTTGCTTCTTTCTATAGCTGACTTACCTCTTTTAGCACCTCTGTTGCTTTTTTCTGCAGATCTCTTGCCTCTTTCTGCACCCCTCTTTTCTCTTTCTGCACCTCTCCTGCCTCTTTCTGCACCCCTGTTCCTTCTTTCTGTATCTCTTTTGCCTCTTTCTGCACTTCTCTGGCTCTTTCTGCAACCTTCTTGTCTCTTTCAGCACTTCTGTTACTTCTTTCTGCACTTCTCTCCCTTCTTTATGCACCCTTCGTGTCTCTTTCATCATCCCTGTTGCTTCTTTCTGCACTCCTCTTCCTTCTTTCTGTACCCCTCATGACTCCTTCTGCACCTCTGTTGCCTCTTTCAGCACCTCTGTTGCGTCTTTCTGCACTGTTCCTGCTTCTTTCTGCACCTCACTTGCTTCTTTCTGCCCTTCTCTTGCTTCTTTCTAAACCTTTGTTGCTTCTTTCAGCAATTCTCTTGCCTCTTTCTACACATCTCTTGCTTGTTTCTGTGCCTCTCTTGCATCTTTCTGCACCCCTCCTGCCTCTTTCTGCAACCCTCTTCCCTATTTGTGGAACTCTCATGACTCTTTCTACACCTCTCTTCCCTATTTCTGTACCACTCTTGCCTCTTTCTGTACCTCTGCTGCTTCTTTCTATACCTCCCTTGCTTCTTTCTGCATCCTTCATGCCTCTTTCAGCACCTCTGCTGCTTCTTCCTGAACTGCTCTTCCTTTTTCCTGCACCTCTGTTGTCTCTTTCAACATCTCTGTTGGTTCTTTCTGCACAGTTCTTGCTTTCTGTGCCCCTTGTGCCTCCTTCTGCACCTCTGTTTCCTCTTTCAGCATCTCTGTTGGTTCTTTCTACAATGCTCTTGCTTCTTTCTGCACCTCACTTGCCTGTTTCTGCACTTCTCTTGCTTCTTTCTAAACCTCTGTTACTTCTTTCAGCAATTCTCTTGCCTCTTTCTGCACTTTTCTTGCTTGTTTATGTACCTCTGTTGCTTCTTTCTGTACCCCTCCTGCCTCTTTCTGCACCCATCTTCCCTATTTGTGCAACTCTCATGCCTCTTTCTACAGCTCTCTTCCCTCTTTTTGCACCACTCTTGCCTCTTCCTGTACCTCTCTTGCCTCTTTCTGTACCTCTCCTACCTCTTTATTTACCCCTCTTGCCTCTTTTTGCACCTCTGTTGTTTCTTTCTGTACCACCCTTGCTTCTTTCTGTACCTCACTTGCCTATTTCTGCACTTAGCTTGATTTGTTAAATCTCTGTTGCTTCTTTCAGCATTTCTCTTGCCTCTTTCTGCATTTCTCTCCCTTCTTTCTGCACCCCTCCTGCCTCTTTCTGTCCCTTTCGTGTCTCTCTGTGCACACCTCCTACCATTTTCTACACCTCACTTGCCTCTTTTTGCACCTCTGTTGGATTTTTCTATACTGCTCTTACTTCTTTCTGCACCTCACTTGCCTCTTTCTGAACCCCTGTTCCCTGTTTCAGCACCTTTCCTGCCTGTTTATGCACATCTCTTGCCTCTTTCTGCACCTCTAAGTTAGAGGTAGTTTTAATTCCCCTGCCCTATTATGTACCAGGGCCTTACAGGGGAGGTTATGCTAATCACAGGGGTACCCCAACCCATAATGTTCCCTAATGTATGTGGGTGTTTTCACTGTATTCTAAGTGTCTTTCAGCATAGCACTGGCTCCTGGCCTGGCTAGTCAGAGTCATTTACCACCAGCACCCATCAGCAAAAGGTTGGGGGCACAGGAGGACTTTCTGCTCCTCTGTTGGTTCTTTCTGCACATCTCGTCTTCTTCCTGCACTTTTCTTCGTCTTTCTGGACTTCTGTTGCCTCTTTCTGCATTTGTCTTGCTTCTTTCTGCGCTTTTCTTCCTCTTTCTTCACATGTCCTACCTTTGTAGGCATAGTTAGAAATTAGCATTTAAAAAACCTTAGAAATTCACTGAAAAAACTATAGGTTTCAGGGACGTTATAGTTAGAAATTAGCATTTAAAAAAACCTTAGAAATTCACTGAAAGAACCACGCTGCAGAGTTGCCGCTGCCCAAGAAGAGCCTTTTATAATTTGTACAGTTAATAGCGTAGTCGTAGTGTCAGCTCAAACAAATACAAAGCATAAAAAATCAATTCTACCATTACCAACCCCGTTTACCTTCACCTCCTTCACTTTTCATTTGTTTATAGAGCATCATCATGTGATGAGGAAGTGGTGCTCATGATCTTTTTTTATACTGCTCGAAGTTGGCGTGAATCTTTTGCCCGCGGCTGCCATCCAACAGCTGAAGTACAGCAAACTCCCCCAGGTCCGGCGCCCATTGGTGAAGCACCTCCATGGTGTGGCCCTGCAGCAGGTCAGTCAGGCCTGCCAGGGGGGCTTGATTCTCATTGTGGCGGTATGGGCGTTTCCGTGCCACTGGGGCTCAGACAGACAGCGGAGCCCGGGAGCCACCCGGTTGTGCTCCCCGCCGTTCCTCCTTGTCACCGGGCTAACACTCCGGCAGGGAATGGGTGGCAGAGGCGCCTTTGCGGACCGGACTGCGCATGTGCCGCCCGCACATGCTTGCCGAGCGGTCTCCCTCTCCATTCTCCGCGTACGTCTGGCATACGAACTGCCTTTTTATTTGTACCGCATTTTAATTGAAAATCTCTCAGATTTTCCTTGGACCTACCTGGTGCTGTATAAAAGCATAAATACATTAATAAAACCGGCTTGGAGAAGATGAACGGCAAGTTCCTTAACAAACTGAAACAGACCTTGTAATGCGCAGTACCAGCGTCATCGCGTGACACACTCACCCATGTCAGGTGACACAGTACTGTGTCGCGACACAGAGTTTGGAAAGCTCTGGGGTACAGGGCTGTATGGGTATGGCATATGGGATTGTAACAGTGATTAGTTAGTGTCTGGATCATTGCATTAGTACAAAGCTACTGACTGAAAGATTAGAATACTGCAAGGAGAGTGCCTGAGTGAATTTCTAAGTGCTTGGGTATTGGTGGAGTGTTTGGATTAGTACATCGTAGTGGCTGAGTGACGGGAGGACTGCACGGGGAGCGACAGGGTGATTGCTGAACTGCATGGGTACTACCAGGGGAATTGAAGGAGCGAATGAGAAATGTGTAGGTGGTTAGTGGACTGCCTGGGTAGTACACAGGGATTGTAGCAGTGCATGTGTTAGTGCCTGGATCATTTCATGACTACATGGGTAGTCACTGGATGATTAGAGTACTGCAAGGAGAGTGCATGGTGAATGTTTAAGTGCTTGGGGTTTGGCGCAGTGATTGAATAAGGACATGGGACTGGCTGGGTGATTGGAGGACTGCATAGGTAGTACCAGGGAGATTACTTGACTGCATAGGTAGTCCTCAATGGATTGCAGCAGTGCATGTGTTAGTGACTGGGTCATTGCATGAGTACATGGGTAGTGACTGGATGATTAGATTGCTGCAAGGACAGTGCATGGTAATTTTATAACTGCTTGAGCTTTGGCAGAGTGATTGGATAAGTACATAGTGCTGAATGAGTGATTGGAGGAGTGCATGGGTAGTGACAGAGGGATTTCTGGAGTGCTTGGGTACCACCTGGGTAATTGGAGGAGTGAATCAGTAGTGTGTAGGTGGTTAGAGGTCAGCATGGGAAGTGCTTAGGGGATTGTAGCAGTGCATGTGTTAGTGCTTTGGCCATTCCATGAGTACATGGGTACTACTGACTGGAAGATTAGAGTACTGCAAGGAGAGTGCATGGTGAATTTATAAGTGCTCGGCTTTTGGCAGAGTGCACACATGTCACATCAGTCCCTCCTCCTCCCTTCACCACTGTGCAAACGCACTCCCTGGCAGGTTTTAAGTTGGGGGATTAATTCCCCTTGAATCCTGAGTGCCCCCCCGCAACTCATAAAACTTGGCCCGGGGAGGTGGCAGTCCCCGTGGCAGCGTGGGGGGGATTGTTGCCCCCACGCATATTTACAATTTGTTATTATTAAACAGCCATGGGGAGGTGGCGGTCCCCGGGGTTGCGGGGGGCTGCGTGCCCCCTCGCAACTCATACATTTTGCCCGGGGAGGTATTGGTCTCCGAGGCAGTGTGGTGGAGATTGGGCCCCCCCACGCATTTTTTTCAGTGCCCCCGGGACGTGGCCCACCCGGGTGCTTAAATACAATGAAGCGCGGGAGCCCGCACTTTGTTTTTTTTTTTTTAAATCTCGCCCGAATTCGCGACCCCACTGCAAATTCGGCCCATTTTAAAGAAAATGCTTTTTGTGGCCCTGGGGGTCCCTGTGGGACCCCCTGAGCAGGCCTAGGGGGTCAGGGTGTTTCTACCCTGTCCCCTTTTTCTTGTTTTTTCACTGTGTTTCACTGTTTTCTTGTGACTCGGTTCTACTGAGTCACAAGATGGCTGCCAACACTTCCTGGTTTGGAGTGTTGGCAGCCAATCACAGTGAAGCTCGTGCTCGGGAGGGGTCGCAACTCCACCGCATCCCTATATATTGAAACTTTTTCTTTTTCAAATTTCTCAGGAACTACTGAACGGATTTATACCATTTAACAAAAAGGGCTCTTTCTGAACCAAGGGGTACCTTTTACCAAATTTGGTGTAATTACGTTTAGCTGTTCGGGCTGTAGCTGTGTCTAAAGTTTCCTATGGAAAACTACATGGGGAAAACACGTTTTGCGACCCCCTTTTTTCTCAACCCCTGCCTGTCGAATCACCCTAAAACTTTCAAGACAGGAGATGATCAGAGCGGGCCACTAGTTTTGAAAATTTCGCGCATATTCGTCAACCGGCACCAAAGATATTGAGAAAACAAAAAACGCTTTTCCTATGGAAACTAGGTCCTAACTATAACTACCTACTGGAGACTGCCAGTAGGTAATATATATACATATCCGAATAAACTCCTTCTCATTGGGCTGTTGTTTTGAAAGCACCAAGAAAGAGCATGGACCATCAAATTTTGTCAGTTGCTATTGTTTTATTGTTCCTAAATTGAAGCAACAGCCACGACACGTTTCGTCCCTTACAGGGGACTTGATCACATGGCGCGCTGCTAGCCATGACAGTTTCTTTAAATATCATACACACTTTTTTTTTTTTTTGAATATTTATACCACGTGATTATTGCCTTAAAGTGACCAGTGCAATTAAAAGAAGGGTTACAGAATGCAGTCGTGTAAACAGACGGTAGCCTCTCCATATATCTAACAAAAGTGTGTGGCTTCAGCATTTTCAACCCACTGTGTTCATTCTTATAGACACAGTTCATGATCTATATATATAGGCTCCACGTTTGTTTCGGTTGTCCCATCACCTCCTGAACAAACGGCGCATCGGCGTACGGACCTCCGAAACTCGGTCCGAAATATGTAGCAATCTTCCAACGAAAGAAAGTTGATGCCATGTCGTTTAGTCAAATTTACTTTATTGTCAGCTGATAATGTCAGACGTGTTTCGCCTGCCCAGCAGGCTTGCTCACTAACGTTAGTGAGCAAGCCTGCTGAGCAGGCAAAACGTGTCTGACATTATCAGCTGACAATAAAGTAAAGTTGACTAAAAGACACGGCGTCAACTTTCCTTCGTTGGAATATTGCTGCATATATATATATATATATATATATATGAAAGCTCCAAAGTTGCCCAGCTGGCAGGGGGCACTCATGGAATCAGCAATGCCCTGTTGACTGTGAGACTCAAGGATTGCAGCCTGACGCGTTTCAATAAAATCTTCCTCAGAGGCCGTTTTCATGTGTAAAATGGCATGAAGCGCCACACCTTTAATTTCAACTGCTACCTCCTGATAGGTTGCCGCTCACAAGGCGGTTACTGCAGTGTCCCACAGCATTGTGGTATTAGTAGTGCGGCGCTGATAGTACCTTGATAGGTGCCATTCGACTCATGTCCACTGATTCATGCCCTGAATGGGCTCCCAGAGTATCAGAGTCTATATTTCAGCGCTGATCCCATCGTTGCGAGCTGCGCAGGATGACAGCTCGCCGACCCGCTTCACTTCTCACGGCGGTGCCTCCCTCGCGGCAGGGCCTGCCGCGTTAATATGAAAGCTCCAAAGTTGCCCAGCTGGCAGGGGGCACTCATGGAATCAGCAATGCCCTGTTGACTGTGAGACTCAAGGATTGCAGCCTGACGCGTTTCAATAAAATCTTCCTCAGAGGCCGTTTTCATGTGTAAAATGGCATGAAGCGCCACACCTTTAATTTCAACTGCTACCTCCTGATAGGTTGCCGCTCACAAGGCGGTTACTGCAGTGTCCCACAGCATTGTGGTATTAGTAGTGCGGCGCTGATAGTACCTTGATAGGTGCCATTCGACTCATGTCCACTGATTCATGCCCTGAATGGGCTCCCAGAGTATCAGAGTCTATATTTCAGCGCTGATCCCATCGTTGCGAGCTGCGCAGGATGACAGCTCGCCGACCCGCTTCACTTCTCACGGCGGTGCCTCCCTCGCGGCAGGGCCTGCCGCGTTAATATGAAAGCTCCAAAGTTGCCCAGCTGGCAGGGGGCACTCATGGAATCAGCAATGCCCTGTTGACTGTGAGACTCAAGGATTGCAGCCTGACGCGTTTCAATAAAATCTTCCTCAGAGGCCGTTTTCATGTGTAAAATGGCATGAAGCGCCACACCTTTAATTTCAACTGCTACCTCCTGATAGGTTGCCGCTCACAAGGCGGTTACTGCAGTGTCCCACAGCATTGTGGTATTAGTAGTGCGGCGCTGATAGTACCTTGATAGGTGCCATTCGACTCATGTCCACTGATTCATGCCCTGAATGGGCTCCCAGAGTATCAGAGTCTATATTTCAGCGCTGATCCCATCGTTGCGAGCTGCGCAGGATGACAGCTCGCCGACCCGCTTCACTTCTCACGGCGGTGCCTCCCTCGCGGCAGGGCCTGCCGCGTTAATATGAAAGCTCCAAAGTTGCCCAGCTGGCAGGGGGCACTCATGGAATCAGCAATGCCCTGTTGACTGTGAGACTCAAGGATTGCAGCCTGACGCGTTTCAATAAAATCTTCCTCAGAGGCCGTTTTCATGTGTAAAATGGCATGAAGCGCCACACCTTTAATTTCAACTGCTACCTCCTGATAGGTTGCCGCTCACAAGGCGGTTACTGCAGTGTCCCACAGCATTGTGGTATTAGTAGTGCGGCGCTGATAGTACCTTGATAGGTGCCATTCGACTCATGTCCACTGATTCATGCCCTGAATGGGCTCCCAGAGTATCAGAGTCTATATTTCAGCGCTGATCCCATCGTTGCGAGCTGCGCAGGATGACAGCTCGCCGACCCGCTTCACTTCTCACGGCGGTGCCTCCCTCGCGGCAGGGCCTGCCGCGTTAATATGAAAGCTCCAAAGTTGCCCAGCTGGCAGGGGGCACTCATGGAATCAGCAATGCCCTGTTGACTGTGAGACTCAAGGATTGCAGCCTGACGCGTTTCAATAAAATCTTCCTCAGAGGCCGTTTTCATGTGTAAAATGGCATGAAGCGCCACACCTTTAATTTCAACTGCTACCTCCTGATAGGTTGCCGCTCACAAGGCGGTTACTGCAGTGTCCCACAGCATTGTGGTATTAGTAGTGCGGCGCTGATAGTACCTTGATAGGTGCCATTCGACTCATGTCCACTGATTCATGCCCTGAATGGGCTCCCAGAGTATCAGAGTCTATATTTCAGCGCTGATCCCATCGTTGCGAGCTGCGCAGGATGACAGCTCGCCGACCCGCTTCACTTCTCACGGCGGTGCCTCCCTCGCGGCAGGGCCTGCCGCGTTAATATGAAAGCTCCAAAGTTGCCCAGCTGGCAGGGGGCACTCATGGAATCAGCAATGCCCTGTTGACTGTGAGACTCAAGGATTGCAGCCTGACGCGTTTCAATAAAATCTTCCTCAGAGGCCGTTTTCATGTGTAAAATGGCATGAAGCGCCACACCTTTAATTTCAACTGCTACCTCCTGATAGGTTGCCGCTCACAAGGCGGTTACTGCAGTGTCCCACAGCATTGTGGTATTAGTAGTGCGGCGCTGATAGTACCTTGATAGGTGCCATTCGACTCATGTCCACTGATTCATGCCCTGAATGGGCTCCCAGAGTATCAGAGTCTATATTTCATTGATCCCATCGTTGCGAGCTGCGCAGGATGACAGCTCGCCGACCCGCTTCACTTCTCACGGCGGTGCCTCCCTCGCGGCAGGGCCTGCCGCGTTAATATGAAAGCTCCAAAGTTGCCCAGCTGGCAGGGGGCACTCATGGAATCAGCAATGCCCTGTTGACTGTGAGACTCAAGGATTGCAGCCTGACGCGTTTCAATAAAATCTTCCTCAGAGGCCGTTTTCATGTGTAAAATGGCATGAAGCGCCACACCTTTAATTTCAACTGCTACCTCCTGATAGGTTGCCGCTCACAAGGCGGTTACTGCAGTGTCCTACAGCATTGTGGTATTAGTAGTGCGGCTCTGATAGTACCTTGATAGGTGCCATTCGACTCATGTCCACTGATTCATGCCCTGAATGGGCTCCCAGAGTATCAGAGTCTATATTTCAGCGCTGATCCCATCGTTGCGAGCTGCGCAGGATGACAGCTCGCCGACCCGCTTCACTTCTCACGGCGGTGCCTCCCTCGCGGCAGGGCCTGCCGCGTTAATATGAAAGCTCCAAAGTTGCCCAGCTGGCAGGGGGCACTCATGGAATCAGCAATGCCCTGTTGACTGTGAGACTCAAGGATTGCAGCCTGACGCGTTTCAATAAAATCTTCCTCAGAGGCCGTTTTCATGTGTAAAATGGCATGAAGCGCCACACCTTTAATTTCAACTGCTACCTCCTGATAGGTTGCCGCTCACAAGGCGGTTACTGCAGTGTCCCACAGCATTGTGGTATTAGTAGTGCGGCGCTGATAGTACCTTGATAGGTGCCATTCGACTCATGTCCACTGATTCATGCCCTGAATGGGCTCCCAGAGTATCAGAGTCTATATTTCAGCGCTGATCCCATCGTTGCGAGCTGCGCAGGATGACAGCTCGCCGACCCGCTTCACTTCTCACGGCGGTGCCTCCCTCGCGGCAGGGCCTGCCGCGTTAATATGAAAGCTCCAAAGTTGCCCAGCTGGCAGGGGGCACTCATGGAATCAGCAATGCCCTGTTGACTGTGAGACTCAAGGATTGCAGCCTGACGCGTTTCAATAAAATCTTCCTCAGAGGCCGTTTTCATGTGTAAAATGGCATGAAGCGCCACACCTTTAATTTCAACTGCTACCTCCTGATAGGTTGCCGCTCACAAGGCGGTTACTGCAGTGTCCCACAGCATTGTGGTATTAGTAGTGCGGCGCTGATAGTACCTTGATAGGTGCCATTCGACTCATGTCCACTGATTCATGCCCTGAATGGGCTCCCAGAGTATCAGAGTCTATATTTCAGCGCTGATCCCATCGTTGCGAGCTGCGCAGGATGACAGCTCGCCGACCCGCTTCACTTCTCACGGCGGTGCCTCCCTCGCGGCAGGGCCTGCCGCGTTAATATGAAAGCTCCAAAGTTGCCCAGCTGGCAGGGGGCACTCATGGAATCAGCAATGCCCTGTTGACTGTGAGACTCAAGGATTGCAGCCTGACGCGTTTCAATAAAATCTTCCTCAGAGGCCGTTTTCATGTGTAAAATGGCATGAAGCGCCACACCTTTAATTTCAACTGCTACCTCCTGATAGGTTGCCGCTCACAAGGCGGTTACTGCAGTGTCCTACAGCATTGTGGTATTAGTAGTGCGGCGCTGATAGTACCTTGATAGGTGCCATTCGACTCATGTCCACTGATTCATGCCCTGAATGGGCTCCCAGAGTATCAGAGTCTATATTTCAGCGCTGATCCCATCGTTGCGAGCTGCGCAGGATGACAGCTCGCCGACCCGCTTCACTTCTCACGGCGGTGCCTCCCTCGCGGCAGGGCCTGCCGCGTTAATATGAAAGCTCCAAAGTTGCCCAGCTGGCAGGGGGCACTCATGGAATCAGCAATGCCCTGTTGACTGTGAGACTCAAGGATTGCAGCCTGACGCGTTTCAATAAAATCTTCCTCAGAGGCCGTTTTCATGTGTAAAATGGCATGAAGCGCCACACCTTTAATTTCAACTGCTACCTCCTGATAGGTTGCCGCTCACAAGGCGGTTACTGCAGTGTCCCACAGCATTGTGGTATTAGTAGTGCGGCGCTGATAGTACCTTGATAGGTGCCATTCGACTCATGTCCACTGATTCATGCCCTGAATGGGCTCCCAGAGTATCAGAGTCTATATTTCAGCGCTGATCCCATCGTTGCGAGCTGCGCAGGATGACAGCTCGCCGACCCGCTTCACTTCTCACGGCGGTGCCTCCCTCGCGGCAGGGCCTGCCGCGTTAATATGAAAGCTCCAAAGTTGCCCAGCTGGCAGGGGGCACTCATGGAATCAGCAATGCCCTGTTGACTGTGAGACTCAAGGATTGCAGCCTGACGCGTTTCAATAAAATCTTCCTCAGAGGCCGTTTTCATGTGTAAAATGGCATGAAGCGCCACACCTTTAATTTCAACTGCTACCTCCTGATAGGTTGCCGCTCACAAGGCGGTTACTGCAGTGTCCCACAGCATTGTGGTATTAGTAGTGCGGCGCTGATAGTACCTTGATAGGTGCCATTCGACTCATGTCCACTGATTCATGCCCTGAATGGGCTCCCAGAGTATCAGAGTCTATATTTCAGCGCTGATCCCATCGTTGCGAGCTGCGCAGGATGACAGCTCGCCGACCCGCTTCACTTCTCACGGCGGTGCCTCCCTCGCGGCAGGGCCTGCCGCGTTAATATGAAAGCTCCAAAGTTGCCCAGCTGGCAGGGGGCACTCATGGAATCAGCAATGCCCTGTTGACTGTGAGACTCAAGGATTGCAGCCTGACGCGTTTCAATAAAATCTTCCTCAGAGGCCGTTTTCATGTGTAAAATGGCATGAAGCGCCACACCTTTAATTTCAACTGCTACCTCCTGATAGGTTGCCGCTCACAAGGCGGTTACTGCAGTGTCCCACAGCATTGTGGTATTAGTAGTGCGGCGCTGATAGTACCTTGATAGGTGCCATTCGACTCATGTCCACTGATTCATGCCCTGAATGGGCTCCCAGAGTATCAGAGTCTATATTTCAGCGCTGATCCCATCGTTGCGAGCTGCGCAGGATGACAGCTCGCCGACCCGCTTCACTTCTCACGGCGGTGCCTCCCTCGCGGCAGGGCTTGCCGCGTTAATATGAAAGCTCCAAAGTTGCCCAGCTGGCAGGGGGCACTCATGGAATCAGCAATGCCCTGTTGACTGTGAGACTCAAGGATTGCAGCCTGACGCGTTTCAATAAAATCTTCCTCAGAGGCCGTTTTCATGTGTCGCGAGGGAGGCACCGCCGTGAGAAGTGAAGCGGGTCGGCGAGCTGTCATCCTGCGCAGCTCGCAACGATGGGATCAGCGCTGAAATATAGACTCTGATACTCTGGGAGCCCATTCAGGGCATGAATCAGTGGACATGAGTCGAATGGCACCTATCAAGGTACTATCAGCGCCGCACTACTAATACCACAATGCTGTGGGACACTGCAGTAACCGCCTTGTGAGCGGCAACCTATCAGGAGGTAGCAGTTGAAATTAAAGGTGTGGCGCTTCATGCCATTTTACACATGAAAACGGCCTCTGAGGAAGATTTTATTGAAACGCGTCAGGCTGCAATCCTTGAGTCTCACAGTCAACAGGGCATTGCTGATTCCATGAGTGCCCCCTGCCAGCTGGGCAACTTTGGAGCTTTCATATTAACGCGGCAGGCCCTGCCGCGAGGGAGGCACCGCCGTGAGAAGTGAAGCGGGTCGGCGAGCTGTCATCCTGCGCAGCTCGCAACGATGGGATCAGCGCTGAAATATAGACTCTGATACTCTGGGAGCCCATTCAGGGCATGAATCAGTGGACATGAGTCGAATGGCACCTATCAAGGTACTATCAGCGCCGCACTACTAATACCACAATGCTGTGGGACACTGCAGTAACCGCCTTGTGAGCGGCAACCTATCAGGAGGTAGCAGTTGAAATTAAAGGTGTGGCGCTTCATGCCATTTTACACATGAAAACGGCCTCTGAGGAAGATTTTATTGAAACGCGTCAGGCTGCAATCCTTGAGTCTCACAGTCAACAGGGCATTGCTGATTCCATGAGTGCCCCCTGCCAGCTGGGCAACTTTGGAGCTTTCATATTAACGCGGCAGGCCCTGCCGCGAGGGAGGCACCGCCGTGAGAAGTGAAGCGGGTCGGCGAGCTGTCATCCTGCGCAGCTCGCAACGATGGGATCAGCGCTGAAATATAGACTCTGATACTCTGGGAGCCCATTCAGGGCATGAATCAGTGGACATGAGTCGAATGGCACCTATCAAGGTACTATCAGCGCCGCACTACTAATACCACAATGCTGTGGGACACTGCAGTAACCGCCTTGTGAGCGGCAACCTATCAGGAGGTAGCAGTTGTAATTAAAGGTGTGGCGCTTCATGCCATTTTACACATGAAAACGGCCTCTGAGGAAGATTTTATTGAAACGCGTCAGGCTGCAATCCTTGAGTCTCACAGTCAACAGGGCATTGCTGATTCCATGAGTGCCCCCTGCCAGCTGGGCAACTTTGGAGCTTTCATATTAACGCGGCAGGCCCTGCCGCGAGGGAGGCACCGCCGTGAGAAGTGAAGCGGGTCGGCGAGCTGTCATCCTGCGCAGCTCGCAACGATGGGATCAGCGCTGAAATATAGACTCTGATACTCTGGGAGCCCATTCAGGGCATGAATCAGTGGACATGAGTCGAATGGCACCTATCAAGGTACTATCAGCGCCGCACTACTAATACCACAATGCTGTGGGACACTGCAGTAACCGCCTTGTGAGCGGCAACCTATCAGGAGGTAGCAGTTGAAATTAAAGGTGTGGCGCTTCATGCCATTTTACACATGAAAACGGCCTCTGAGGAAGATTTTATTGAAACGCGTCAGGCTGCAATCCTTGAGTCTCACAGTCAACAGGGCATTGCTGATTCCATGAGTGCCCCCTGCCAGCTGGGCAACTTTGGAGCTTTCATATATATATATATATATATATATATATATATATATATATATATATATATATATATATATGAACACCAACGTAGGCCGTAGGCTTCGGCCCAAGCCACTTGTACGGCGGGCTCACGGCAGGGGTAGCCAACCCTGTAACATTTGCAAACGATCACCAATGCGAGTCACCTTCAATCCCAGGATATCAACAACACTGGGCCGTGGCCTCTATTTCATATGCGGTTTATTTAAATCGACACAATCGTCCGACGCGTTTCGGAGTTAAACACACTCCTTCATCACTGGCAATAGACTGTTTTTCTGTGGATACTGATAAAGTGCAGAATTACGTGACATAAACATAAAAGACATACTTTAAAAGTCAAAAATAAATATCTTGCCATCTCAATAAAGTTTCAACATGGTTAATTGACTTTCACAAAAATAAGCACTAGCAATTCAATATGTACATAATTCATTGTAGCCAGCCAGGGAAACCACATATTAACGTAAACAACAGGGCCCAGTGGCCATGAATCAAAATGTACGGCACGTGCCTAAGTCATGCCAGGACTTACAAGTAAAAGTTTAAAATTCAAATGTACATGATATCAAGTAAGCATATCATTAACAGGCAATGGATCCATACATAACAGAAATACACAGTGAATAAAAATAACTAATCACAGATTACAATTCTTACAGACCTAAGGCGCGAACCCTTGAAAATGAAAATAATTGGTGCGCCAGTGTACCTTATTAGCAAGTTGCACTAAACAGAATGCTGTATTAAACATTACCTAAAATATCGTACACATAGTCAAAAATCTTATACATCAGAAGGTTAAACCAAATGCCTGGTAGTTTAAAGGATAAGCTTATCAAATGTTTGTAATGGAACCCAAGTGGGTAAAATCTGAACGCCAAGTAAGAAGGAAGGTGTAAGCATCAGATGTGAAGAGATGGTTATATTTAATAAGAGCTCTTTCTACTTCCTGTTTTTATTACAGACCCAACTCAGCTTTATAGCTCAGTCACTATGTAAGACGTACCTGTTTTATGCCAGAACAGGAGTTGTGTTAGTCTTGAAACAGGAAATGCAATTTATTAAAAGTTCACTGGTGAAATCATGGGCCCCGTGCTTGAAGTCCATAAGTTTATTATACATGGATAGTTTAACGTAATGTTTTCAAGTTAAGTAAAAATAAATTAAATGCTTTAGGCACAGGACCCTAAAGTTAGCTTTTCTGGAGTTATGTACATGGGACAGTGCTTTGTTTGTAAAACAATAAGTGCCAGGGACCTCTTCAGTTGGCTGCTGCATTCTGCAGACATTGCCCCTGCCAGCGCTGCTAATGACAGTACAAACACTACTAGCCATCACACTCCTACAAGTGTGACAATTCAGACAATTCTAGGCCACCCAAAGCTGTAAGAGTGGTTGGGCAGCAGATATTAGTCATTTTTAACGTATATTGAATTACTAAATTGTTGTTGTTCTCATATCAAAGTTGGACAAACAACACTACCATGTGGTGGACTGTAATGATTGCCGGTGTTGACAATTAAGTGCCAGTGTCGAGCACCGGTAGCCACTGGCTCAAATTAAGCACTGCATGGGGATGGTTCATATAATGTAGGCAGCACTTAGTCAGGAAGTCAGGGAATTTGTGGGTTGTGTATGTAATCAGTATAATAGAAGATAAGGATAGCTGAGCCTTGACCCCTGATTGGCCCGAAGTGCCCACATTACACTGGGTGCACCCACTGTCCTCATACAACATGGTTGACCCAACACAGGTTCCTAACTATGGACTCAGAGGGTTTTCCTTACTATACTTGGTAATTGACTTTCAAACTCTAGTTTCATGGACAAAATCTAAAGTTTGAATTCAGCTAATAAGATGTCTTTGTTGAGGCGTAGAAGAACCAAAGTGATGAAGGAAATGCCTTAATTAATCTGAGCTAATACCAATCACGTGTGCTGCATTCCCGTCCATCGCTGTTCTCCCACTGTGCCACTGTAGACAGAGATCAGCCATTTGTAAATTTGTATAATGGCCTGATTTAGAGTTTGGTGGACATGTACGTCAGCACAAACTTAACGGATATCCCGTCTGCTTAGTTACAAATCCATTGTATTCTACTGCACTTATAAGTAGGCAGATGGGATATATGCCACATTTTTGTGCCCACCCGTCAAACTTTAAATCAGCCTCTTGGTTCTTCTCCAACAGGAACTGCTCAGCCCAAAATGTGAGGTTAGGACGTCTTTAGGCGGGAACACAAGCAGCACCAGACCAGTGTCAGCCTTTTGGTCCTTGACAATGAGGTGGTCTGGGACACCTAGTAAAATTGGACTCAAGGTATAAAGTCCCAGGAATAGCTTACGTGCAGAAAAGGCTTTAGTTGTGTAGCATGAGCTTACGTATTATTCTCAGGTCACAAAGCAGTCAAAATGCAACTGGTTTGTGACCTAAGAAGATTTATGCGATGCAACAGGTACACATCTGGCACACCACAAAAATGACCGGTCAGTAGGATTTGCACAGCTCTGCCCCATTAATATTAATGAAACAGGATACCATTTGAAAACTCCACTGAAAAGTCTGAGGATGGGGGGTAAAACGCCTGCAAGCAACGCACACCTCAATTTCAGCATTCAAATTGCGAAATAAATTTGGGACTGGGGCTGCAATCAAAAAGAAATAGACATTGGGGAGTGCATTCAGCGGTCTCCTTGACCAATGTGCACTCCTTCCAATGACCACAGCCCACATTCAAAAAGAGAAAGCTGTCCTTCTGGGACAGCCTACACTTTTCGAATTAATACTGCTCTGTTGTGGTTGCTGGTATGCAAATCAATGGTTTGCAACTGCAGTTGCAGCCCATTGATATGCTCAATTGTTAGTTGCAAGGGAGGGGGGAATACATTTCACACTTTCTTTTCCCTGTGATTTATAATGAGTAGCAAGGTGTACATTGCGACTCACAAATATTTTGATAGAAGGTTCATAATTTTTGTGAGTTGCAGACTATGCAACTGCAAAGTCCATTAAGTACATCAGGTCAAATGAGTTTTAAACCGAGGGACTAAGGCAAAAAGTTCATATTGGGCCACTGTATTCTGAATTTTATATTAAAAAGGAACAAATAAAATTTTCCCTTTATCCCTATTTTTTCAATATTTCCATTCAAACCTTAATTGAGGTGTTAAGAAAGAATGAGAATTATAGTGGGCTGGTATTTTATAGATAGGAATATAAATTGATCTTGCATGCTGATGATATCATCCTTATGTAAATCCCCCTGAAAATATGGATCCAGCTATTCTAAAGTTAGTTAACAATTCTGAAAGTTTTCGTAACTATTTGTTAATTGGACCAAATTTACAATAAAGTGTGTGAATGAAGAGTTGAATGAACTAGATAGTGAGGGGAGGAGATTCAAAGGGCCTAATTACGAGTCTAGTGGTCCACAGACAGCCATGCCCGTGGGGGCCCGGCGGTACCCCTACCGCCAAATTACGGTTAGGGTGTTCGGACTGATATTGCCTTGCTGCAGCCGCCAGGGAACCACCATTCCCTGGCAGTGCTGAGGCTGCAATATGCTTGGCTGGTCCCACCAAGCATATGATGAGTTTTCTGTCTGCCACGGGTTGCATAGCGGTTCCTCCTCCATGAAAATCGTGGCTGTGAGGAAACAAAGGGGGCCCTACAGGGCCCCCTTGTGCCTCAGAGCCATGGGGTGCACACAGGGCGGTGGTGCATGCACCCCAGTTTCTGCATGGCACGGACTTTACAGTCCATGCCGTACAGGAGCTGTTTTTGGCGTTCACCTTGCAGTGCCCATTTTCAGAGGCTCTGCCTTGGGAACCTAAAAAAAAGCCCACCAGGCATGAGTTACACTCGTAATCTGACGGGAGGCCCAACAATGGGTTTGGTGGTGCATTGGCGAGGCAGTCCCGCCGACTCACCGCTGAACTCATAGTCAGGCCTTTAGTGATGAAACTCAGTTTTGCTACTTGGGGAACTGTGTAATAAGCTTCTTAGAAGATTTTCTTTTGATAGATTTAAAGACACTCTTCATCTAAATCAGTGAGGATATGAACATAAGGTGGCCTCTAAACGGGAATTTGAAGGAAAAATGTATGTAACAAAAATTAACATATCCTCAACATTTCTGTATGTATTGGTAATTTACCTCTCATTGACAATGAAAGGTTCTTTACAGAATTTATGTGGCATGTTAGATTAAACATTTGAGCGACAGAAGGAGGTTTTGGTATCAGGATATGAAAAATTATTGGAGAAGCCATGTTTTGCTACAAATTTGCTCTGTGCTTAAAAGAAATCAAAATGGATGCATAACATTGGGAAAAGATGTTGTTAGTGTACACAACATGTGGAGATGTTCATTAACACAAATATGCTATACAAGACAAATGCTTGTGTGATTTGCTTGTAGCATGCAGAGTATGCTGGGAGGCAAGCACAGAAAATTGTTTTGATGTTGACAGCTCAGGCTAGGCAAGTACTTGGAGTAACTAATTTGACTAGTAAGGCAAGATGAAGTACTTGAATGGAAAGAGGTCAGATCAAGTTATTAAATCAAGAGAGAATGTGTCTTCAGATGTCTCAAGTACAAGTACGACTTACATACCACTGAATTATTAAATTAATGCACTTTGGGAAAATAAATGGAACCGTTTCTGTCACTGTGTAAGCTTAATATGAAGGGGATAGTTTCTTAGATACTTTCTGGCAATGGAAATGATATGGAAGTATTCTAAAATGATTCTGAGACGTTAGTTGTAATTATTTGAGAACTGTAGAGCAGATGGGAAGAATGATATCATAATAACTATTTCAGAAAATATGTGGTTTGAAATTCTAAGAGACGTACATAGAGTGAACACTGAGTAATGCAGCAACATATTTTTTCCAGATCCTATTGGTACTTCTTTAGGCAAGGTAAGACTGATACATAATGGTAAATTCTGGAAAGCAATAGCAATACTAGAGACCATAAAAGCACATGTAAACACCCAAACATAACATAAGTTAAAAATCGGTACATAATATACCTGTGCGTACAAACGTTCGATAACATGGGTATACAGATAAAAATGTAAAACTCAAACATGGCACAGAATATTTAAAAAAATCATATTCGTTACTAGCATATATACTTACTTTTTATGTTAATATGTGCAAAACGCAAGTTAAAAAACAACTAAAAAAAAGTGGTGGTTTCAGTGAACAATGTAGGGGGCTCATTTTAGCAAAAAACATGCCAAAAAGAACTTCTGTTTTGGGTCCGCTATGTTAGCAGGAAATGTTTGGGGCCAGCTAATAACATTGAATATGAAACCTCTAAAAAGATTGCAATATAGCACTGAGACATATGTTACAACAAATATATAAAGTGCAAGTGCATCGTTACAGTACCGAGAACATAAAGTGTAAGCACAAAGTCACAAAGTCACCCCTGCCCTGGCCCTTCATGGCACTATCCTTAAGAATATAACAATAGCACAATACGAATGTTAGACAATGAAACTATCAGCTTGGCTAGTTAAAAAAAGGAAAAAAACCTCCAGTCATTAAATACCTTTTTCCTGAGTCTAAGTGCACCGGCAAGGAAACTTGCGACCCAAAACAGACCCAGGGGGAAGAAAGCATTTGTAGGTACAGCAAAGCTGGTCTGACTTGTGCAAACTGATTATTTCTTACCAGTGGCAGGATGTATCTAGACCTTACTACCCGATAAAAATCACTAAAAAAACATAAAGTGTACAGTGTCTTACTCAGAAGAATTGTCACAAGAACACAGTTTTAAATCTTCCAGCTTGTAAAATCCTTTGGGACAGCTAAAAACCAGTGTATTATGTTGAGCCTGAACCTTGTCAATGAAAAATGATGGTGGGCATTAATAACAATTGACAAATAGGATTCCCCCCCCTCCGGGACATGTTTTCAACAACAATATATAGTTTCACTGTAGGTTTGAGAATCTCCCTTTCCTCTCTTTCACATTACCTATTAAATAAAAAACATATTGTTCATGCCCTGCATCTCCCTTGACCGTAATTATCTAGGATTGGTAAACAATTCTGTACAACCCACACTCTTCAACATCTCCTTGACATACCTAAGCCATGGAATATGTGGTGCACCCGCCAGTGGTCTACAATCCTCAATCACAAGCTGGATTACATTAAGGGCAGGGCTGGACCAGATTCTAAGCCATCAAATGATGGGTGCCAGAGCAATGATGTAGCCTAATGCCACCTCCTCATGAACCATAAACGATGGGGTACTAGCAGGAGCAGCAGTGAGACCCTTGCTTAGTCAACAGTTTATGACATTTTGTTCATCAGGTGTGGAATTAAATGTGTTAAGGATTCAAATGGTTACAGAAGAAAATATTAATAAAAATATATCACTGATTGTTTTTCATTGGTTTCAGGATGCAAAACAAGTTATTCTAGGAGATATGTTTTGGATCAGTACAGCTAGTTAACATGAAAAAAGTGAATCCTGAGACACTGTAAATTTATGAAAAACAAACAGAATTGAAGGCTGGATGACTGACATGAGCAATTTGGCTACCTTGGAAACATTTACGTGTAGAGTAAAAAGTTGAGAGGATGTTTTTAAGAGGACATGGGAAAGCTTCATTGGAATGAGTGTGAAGTAAAGATGGCTTGAAAGTGATTCTTGACATCTGCTTATATGGTTGCGGATACTACCTTATCTTTTGTAAGTAGGAAGTATTCAGTGAATGGCAGTGGTTACTTTATAAAAAAAAAAAAACCAGAAGTGCTGGGGCTCTCATCAGGAGGCAGTTTGCACCAGCCCATTTCTCCTGTTAGCGCTGCCTAAAACAGAACCAACTACTAACCATGAAAGTGGGGAGATGATGTGCAGTAATGGCCGGAGCTGTCGACTTCGGAGCTGGGGAAGGTTCAAGTCTCAGCGTCTGGTCATCATCCTGTGATTCTGGGAAAATCACTTAATCACCCCGTAAATAAATGTGTCCTTAACTGGTGCTCATGAAAAGCGCCGGTGCTGAGCACAGGAAACCACCAGCTCAAATTAAGCACTGGTGAACAGAGGCTTACTAAATCTGCCTTCACCATTTAACATTGTTACTGTGATGATTATTGTCAAATGTATTGTAAGTTAGAAGTATAGATTTGAAAATATAAGAGCGTGCCTATGTTGTACATATAAAGGAATATGTCGAGTTAATGCTACAAGGGATAGGTAACTTCTAATGTACTCATTTATGGATTATTTCAGGTTTAGAGGACTCAGGGTCTCAAGCACGATTTGGTAGAAGTGCCTCATCCACTGTAGACTGGTGAATGTTCTGCTTCACAGACCTTTGGTTACCCTGCTTCATTTAGGTGTTAGAGGAGCTACCTGGTGTCCGCCATGGAAGCCTCCGCTGGTTGTCAGAGTCCCATAGCTGGCGCTCTCTCCATGTGACATTTCTGTATCAGAATCCCGTTCTATTTATGCCAAGTATCTCAATGCTACTTTTTTATGCCCTGGTCCACCAATCAAGGCGCTGCTAAACTCACAGTGACCCCATTAGTAGTTTATTTATTGGTTATAGTATTTCACTGTATAATATTCGAAACCAGGACTGGACTTTCGCCAGAGATATCCACAATTATGTCACCTGGGTCCACAATGTACCGCTGATGGTGGCCATTATGCCAGTGCCATAATAACAAGGATGCACACTAAAAACCAAGGATAGCCAGAATTATTCCAAGGGTGAGTGCCATCATATCCCAATACGTTACTAATGACCGGCATTAGGCCAGCCCCAGAGGTGGACACCATCATCACCATCATGCCAGGAATTGGCTCCAAAATGCTTAGAATTCCTCAATATGCCAGAATATGCTTGGGTTGCACCCAAGGTGTCTTTACTATTTCAAGAATAATCGGAATTATTCCAGTGTTGGGCACCATTATGCCAAGCATGCCCACAATATCTCAAGAATTTCCACCATTATGAAGGCCAGCATTATGATGCCAGGTACTGTACTACCATCATCATCAAGAGGTCTTTATTCGATTTGCATCATAAAAGACAAATACATAAAAAAACAGTTCATATGCTTTTACATATAAGATAATAAATACAATACATTTTAAAACCATGTTAAGAAAAGTATTAAATTTTAGACAGTGATATACAAAAAGACCCCTTACTACATAAAAACAATGCTACATTGGAACTAAAAGTCATAAAAACATATACAATGGGAACTTCATTTACCAAGGTTGTGAATACGGATAGACCAAGCCCAACTCACGAATTTTGCTACACCAATGGCGATAGGGGGGGAAGTATCAGTTTTAAGAATCCTAGTCGCTGCAACAGCAGATCTAGTACCTAATAAGCGGCAGACTGGTAAAAGCCAAACTTTTCTGGGTAACAAATACTTAGGGCAGCAGAAGAAAAGGTGTTCAATATTCTCTACTGCTGTTACACAGAAAGGACACTTATCACTACCACCAGTTGACCAGGAGTGCGTGAGCCCCCGCACGGGTAGCGAGCCTACTCGTAATCGGTGATACAGTTTACGATCATTTGGCTTAGTGATTAAGTCCCAGTAGGCTTCATATTTAGGGACATCCTTTACAACCAAAAATTCCAGTGACATGGTAGGACCAACAACCATGGTGGATCTCCTCTCAGCGATCCAATGCCAATAAATATCTTGAAGTGCCTTTTTTGATGGAAAGGTAGCACGTGCTGGATCAACCCATAACGCCTCCAGGCGCAGATTTTTCAAAAGCATCCTGAGATGAGAGAACCAGGGAACCCTATGGGACCCTTCAAGCCCCCTCACCTCAACGATGGCCTCAGCAAACTGGGTTAATTCAGGTGTAGTCCACAGACGACGCCAGAACGCCAGTGGTCTATACCGTACCACGTCCTCAATAGATTTAACACCTAAGTCAAGCTGCAGGGGTAAGCAAGGTGTTGATTGTGGCAGACCAGTTGCCATTCTGAGGAACCTATTCTGTGCCACCCTCAGAGTGGATAAATCACTATACCCCCACAGTTCTGCACCGTAGATAGTTGCAGGGATTATCTTGGAGCCATACATTTTTACCAACGGTGCCAGGGGTTTGGTGAGAGATTTTGCGTGCTCCTTCAGTAAGGCTCCCCCAAGTTGAGCATGTTTCAGGGTCATAAGATCCAATTGGGGTTTCCAGCTCAAGTTCTCACTTAATGTGACACCCAGGTATGTAAAAACCTCCGTTTGATCCAAAATGGCTCCGCTCATCGACACCTTGGCCTTCACAGCCTTGGGGCCTCGCAGAACCATAAATTTGGTCTTTTTGACATTCACCTCTAACTCATGCTCGCTACAGAAACACTCAAAACGGGCCAGAGCGGACTGGAGGCCCTGCCTCGTTTTAGAAATAATAAGAGTGTCGTCCGCGAACATGAGGAGGGGGATTTTCCTTCCAGCAAGGGAGGGGGCGTCCGTTGGATGGTTAGAAAAATACTTAGTCACCCCATTAATAAACAAGGAAAAAAGGGTGGGGGCCAACACACACCCTTGTCTAACCCCCTTGGCAACTTTAAAACTGTTGGTGACTTCCCCTGGACCACCCCATCTTACTTTGGCATAGGTGTTTGAGTGCAGATTGATCAGCAGCGCCACCAGCTCTTTGGGCATGCCCAAATCCAACAAGACTTCCCAGAGCTTTGTCCTGGGCACTAGGACGAAAGCAGACCTAAGGTCCACAAATGCCGCAAACAGCAAACCTCCCCCAAGATAGACCACCTTCCAATATAATAGCATAAATCTAAAAACTTGCTCTAAGGTCCCCATATGTTGCCGAAAACCCGCCTGGAGAGGACTTAAAACATCATAATCAGAGATACAACTCTGGATCCTACCCAAGAGAAGGCGAGCCACAATCTTTTGTACAGCATCAATGAGGCTAATAGGTCGATAATTAGCCGTTACTGAGCGATCACCCTTCTTATGAATAGGGAGGATCTCCGCCCCCAGCCATGAGTCAGGGACTTTCGCACCCCTTGCCAAAGCATTGGCTAAAAGAACAATGTATGGGACCCAGAGGTCCTGTTCCTGCTTAAACATATCAGCTGGTATGCAGTCAGGTCCTGGTGCTTTACCCCCCGGGATAACCCTTAACACTGCCCTCACTTCAGTTGGCGTAAAAACCAAGGCTTCGTTGGAAGTAATGGGCAACAGAGTTGCAGAACAAGTGACATTCGCTTTGAATTGATTCCCATAGTATTCGACCCATTCCCTTGGCTCAACACAATTTGAGGGGGATCTATCCTGTGGGTGATTGCCCCATTTAAGCTGCCGCCAGAATGTAATCATGTTATTACTTTGGCAAGCCTCCAACAGTTCCTTCCAGCGGATCTCGTCCCAGTTCTTCTTGGCAGTGGCCTGCGCAGCTTTGTATGTGGCCCTGCAACTGCGGATTAAGCTCTGATCTCTTGACTTTAAAGCCGCATGCAGCGCCTTTTGCGACTTCCTGCATGCACTGTCATACCAGGTTAGGGGCTTCAGCTTATTTCTTCTAGGGCCGGTGAATTTAATAAAAAGAGTTTTAAGATTTAGAAAAAGATCCCTATGTAAAGTAGTAATATTGTCCAGAAGGGCCGACTCTTGGCTGAACCCGCTGATTTGAATCATTGTATCCCTCAGGATGGTTCTAATCCTTGACAGAACCTCCTCATCAAGGGCTATTTTAGGCCAGCTAACCCTTCTTTCATTATTGGATAGTAAGACCTGCGGCAGGGACGCCTCTGCCACCGAGGGCTCTGCAAAGGTACCTTCTTTGATTGATAGAACCAGGGGATTGTGATCACTTTCGGCTCTATTTACTACCACCATATCCAGCAGACTGGGCCACATTTCCACATTCACCAGGATATAGTCAATGCGGGAGCCAGATCTGCCATTATCGTAGGTCATTGCCCCCATCCTATCGGACTTCAATCGCCCATTGACTGCACGCATTCCCTGATTCAAACATAGACCCTTCAAAAATATGGCTGATTGGGACCATTTCTTAATAGGTTGTAGTTCGAAACCCGGAATGCCCCATAAGGAATCCTCATCTTCGGTGAGCATACCATCGTCCAACCCCATAGGTTCAAAACAGGTATTGAAGTCCCCCAATACCACCCTATTTGTATTCACCGGCAATGAGCTTAAGAGACCCTCCAACACCAGTGCAACAGGAGAGCATTTTCCCCCTTGGGTACCCCGCATATAGATATTTACAATCACCATAATCAGTCCCGAAGATGAATTTACCCGTATGGCCAACATATCGGGGTTGTCCAACGGGAGCTCCTCCACTGTTACTCCCACATGTTGGCGTACCCAAATAGCTAGACCACCCACTGGTCTGCCCCTTGCACCTTTCACAGCTGGTCTAGAATAGTTCAGAAAGCCAGCGCTAAAAATAGGCCGGGTAGCTCAGGTTTCCTGGAATGTCCAAATATCAGAATGGTCTATGAAAGTCCCCCAGTCAGGCAGATCAAGCTTTGATTCAAGGCCAGCAAAATTCCAGGAGCATATCCGTAACAACGGTAAACACTGGTCAGTTGCCCCCTTCCCAACTCCTGCCGAGCTAAATATGGCTGGGCAGGATGGACAGAGAGTTGGGCTAGCATCAATGCAAGAAGGTAGGGGACTTACAGGTAAGACCGAAAATAACGTTTCACCAAGGGTGGCTTTATCAGCATTTAAACCAACAGATATCCCCTGTTCAGGTCCCACTAAAAAAGAGCAACAGTCAACAGAAGGGAGTACAGTTTTGGGCTCAGTGATTAGTACAGGTAAAGGACTCTCATATGCTGAATGTAATAAGAGGTTTGATGTTAGAGTCACCGTACCCAGTGGACTGCCAACAAGGTACCCCGGCTGTCAATCACACCCATCGAAGCAGGAGAAAATGTTAAATCTGTTAGATACTTCTAACGGGGTAAATGGAATCAAATGATCCATTCTCCTGTTCCCATGTAAGTGATCCAACCTCCCTGGTGGCATACTATAGCTTCTAACGGGTACTGTATTCCACCCAAGATCGTTCCTGATGGGCAAAGGTCTAAGAACTTGCCCCGTGTAACTATTATTGGATGGCATATACATGTTAGGCTGTATATCAGCTAGTCCTCCCGGGTAAAAGGGGGCGGTCACAAGGGATCTTGGATAAAAGTATGTTAAGTCATATGGAACTATGGCATTGCTCAAGTTCCCCGAGGACCCTTTCAGTATGAGTCTGACTGCCTCTGGGTCTCTAAGGTTTATTACAATAAGGTCTCCCTTTAAATTTTTTTCCCTACTGCCCAACCAGGGGAGACGCCTGACGTGAACAATCTCTCCATTGACATAATATGGGAGTGGTCTGTTTAGTCCTAGCCAGTGCAATGTTTTGTTTTTTAACTGGGAGTACCCCTCCCTTTTACCAACCTCTAGGGTAGGGACTCCTGTGAGCACGACCACAAAAGGCACAGCATCGGGAGGCAATTCAACATTAGGGCCCTGCAATTTGTCATTAGTAGGTCGACTCAACCTTCCCCGTCCCACTCGCTTGTTCGGGGAGGTCGAATTATCCCCTCCCTTCTGAGATTCTTTAGCAGCCAGTGCAGCTGATTTTACTACTGTCACCAGAGGGACCTGTTGATGAGCTTGCTGAGTTGCTAGTGCCCCCGAATGGGTATTAACAGGGGGTTTATTAACTTTGTTAATGCCCTTAATGGGACCCTTGGGGGCAGCCGGGGTCGGGACAGGAGCAATTAGAGCCTGAGCTGTGACCCTCAATGGGGATACTGGCTTTTCAGTAATCAAGGAAGGCCCTGCCCCGGCATTATCGGCAAACAATAACTCAAGGTTCCCCAGCCGTTGTTCCACCCTCTTCAGAATATCTAATATTGGGTGCATAAAGGACCTAAATAGGTGCTCAATAGAATCACAAGGAGTGCCAGACAATAAGACTTTCTCTAGAGGGGGAAGGGCTGTCCTCATTTCACATAACGGATCGGTAACAAGCATTATATCAGTTGTGTCTAATACCGCAGAAGCCGGTGGCACCAGCACCGCAGGAGCCGATGACACTACAGCAGAAAGTTCTGAGGCCTTGACCATAGATACAGCTGATGCATTAGATTTTAGTGATTTGCCAAACTCAGAATGACTGAGCTTACACCTCTGGGGTACACCCCCCCCTTCTCCGTTTGGATGGTGGAGGACCATGAGCTTTGGGTACGTAGGGCAACTTGCCCTTCTTTTTAGGTAACTCCCTAGCTGGAAGAGAAGGCACATTAATTACATCTAGTCCTGTACTAGGAATGCTTAGGGTCACCACATTGGGTGAAGGAGCAGTATTTACAACAACTTGAGGCGGCGAAGTGTCTCTAAGGAGTAAGGGGAATTTGTCCAAAGACAGTGGGTCCTCACTGGAAAAGTCAGAGACTGAGTCCGGCAAAACGGATACAGGCATCAAATCCGACAAAGGTCTATTTTTCAGGGATTCAATGGAGCGGCGTCGCTCAGTCCTGCGCTCTGCCATCACATAATCCTTATCCAGATCCGTAGCACCTCACCACATCCTCACCCACGCACACAAAGCCCTACACAACCAAGGCCCGACCTACTTCAACAGCCGCCTCAACTTCTACGCTCCCAAACGCCATCTCCGCTCGACCAATCATGCCCTCGCCGCCGTCCCCCGCATCCGCAGAGCGACAACAGGAGGAAGGTTCTTCTCCCACCTGGCCGCCAAGACTTGGAACTCCCTCCCGACCGACCTACGCCTGACCCAAGACCACCTCTACTTCAGGAAGAAGCTCAAGACCTGGCTGTTCGAGCAGTAGCGGACCCCCACCCCCCCAAAGCGCCTTGAGACCCTCCGGGTGAGTAGTGCGCGGTATAAATGCCAATGATTGATTGATTGATTGAGCCCTCGTAAAGTAGCTCTCTAGTGTTCCTTTACTGCCCCCCGCAGACACCGATTTGTCACAGTTTGTAGACATAGTGAAAATGTCCTACCTTCCCAACAGCCTAGGGGGCTTGTTAAGGCAAAAGAGGGGTGGCCCGTCCCGCCCTCCTCCGTCCCCGGACGGCCACAGACGGCCCGTCCTTTGCCCGGGCTTAGCCCGGCGCTCTCGCGCAGCGAGCGACTGGCTCAGTTATATTAGAGTTCAGAGGTGATCGTGTAACTAGGAGCATGGCCACAAACAACATCCCTGGGACCAGCAGCAACCATCCTTAGTGGTTAATTTATCATCACTCACACTTTCCCCGGTCCAGGAACAATTATTGAATAAGGGACTTGGATTTGTTCCTACTAATCATCTGAACCCCTTCCAGCTACGCCAAGATCTTGCAGTATTTTTCCGCAACTTGCGGTTAAAAGTTTTCTTTCAAGATCAAGAGTTTGTGGATCCCTTTCGTGTAGATACCCCCTTTTGTCCTAAGTCCACATTTACCCCTCAACTTTCGTTACTCCCTCCGGAAGTGGCAACTTTTAAGCAGGCATTGATTAAGGACTTGGAGATACTGAGTATATCCCAGCCCGGCAGTTCTTTCTCTAACCGCACTCTCCAGGTCCTAGAGGATATCCTTTTCCAGGAAGATTGTCATTACCAGACACCCAGGGCCTTCATTTTACATCTTACTGAAATAGCTCTACAAACATTTTTGGGGAGCATTCTGGCACCATGTACCACCAAACCCACGGCACCTCCATGGGCAGCGTTTTCGCGCCAAGTCTGGCGGGCCTCTATGTGGGGGCCTTCGAAAGAACGTACATCTACGATAATGCATGCCCATGGGGGACACACCTGAAGCTGTGGCGTCGTTATATCAATGACGTCCTAATCATTTGGAGAGGGGACAAATCTTCAGTGGATGCTTTCCTGGAGTGGCTAAATACTGTCAATCCTTTACTGCACTTTACTTCTACAATTACCAAGACCAGTCTTCCATTCTTGGATTTGGTCATTGAACCTAGGGAACACAAAGGTGCATCACAAACCAAAGGACAAGAATGCCTAGTTAGCTTTTAATAGCTTCCACTCCCGATCATTGCGGGACAATTTACACGTAGGACAATTTTTTCGTTTACGTAGAAATTGTTCGGAACATAATGACTTCATTAAAGAAGCTACACTTCTAACACAGAAACTCACGGAGAGGGGTTATCCTTCTAGGATAATTAAAAGGGCTAAGAAAAGGGCATCCAACGTGAATCGAGAGTCTTTGCTTACTAAGACTACGAGAACAGGTATTTGTATCTACCTTCAGCACCTCCTCCCAATAGATAAGAAGAACATTGTTGAAGAATTGGAAGATTCTTAATTCAGGAAGCCTCACGATGGAAAAACTTTTGTTTTCCTTTAGGTGAAGTCAGAATCTTAAAGATCTTTTGATCCACACGAAACCCAGGGTATCACACGTGTTGGGTAGAAGAGCCACTACTACAGGGCTCCCTCCGGTTGTCGGCCATTTCAAATGTGGAGCTTGTAGTGTATGTCACCTCACCGTCAACACCAAAAGTATTGACCTTGGCCTACCTACGCCCTGGGAGCAAAGGGGACACACAAATTGTAATTCACAGGGAGTAATTTATTTAATGACTTGCCCCTGTTCCAAAAAATACGAGGGAATGACTAACAGGAAGGTAAAAACCCGCATCACAGAACATCGCAGGACGATTAGATGTGGCAGATCTAATACGCGACTTACAACACACTTCAGTGATGCGGGGCATACACAGGATGACCTGAGGTGGACAGTCATTGAAAAACCTTATCTGCAGACATCAGACGCAAATAGAGCACTATTTCTGCGTGAACAAAAATGGGTGTTCCGCTTTAAGAGCCATTTATATGGACTGAATGACGATATACCTTGGTACTCCCTGAGTAGATAAGCTGTATCCAAGAGAAGAAACTTAGATCCTAACCAGATGGTGATACTTGAAGGGAATAATCCCCTAAGGCTCCAACAGCATGACAAATAGAAACCCGCATCTGATATGACTTTCCTTAATGGAGGACTGGTCATATAGATACGCTTACACCTCTATATTCACACCCCAGTTGGGATAATTAAGGTAACCACACAAGTGAGAGTAATCTTTAGAATGGGGGGAGCATCATCCCGGGACCAACCGATATCAGTATTATTTGAAGCTTGTCTGCCTGCCGTCTGCTTGACCGATGGGGAAGGCGGCCCATACTTGTGGACACACATAGTTGCATAACGCGGCATAGAAGGTGTAAACTGATGAACGAATAACTTATTCTAAAAAGTCAGATATGTCATCAGTGTGGCCGTGCGGAGTAAAACTACATCTCCCATACCGCAGGCATAGGATGCTGACATTGCGCATGCGCAAGACTACCTCATCGCACATGCGATGCCCGAGACGCTGAAGGGATGCAACACACGTTTATAATGGCGTGTTTACCATCCCGCCGGCATCTTCGCGACGTCGTTGAGAGGGGCACAAGTGGTGTAGGAGCTATCCGCCGGAGCAGTAAGATGCATGGCTTTGGTTTTGAATGCGGGCATATGCAGAGAGTGTGTGTGAGGATGTTCCCCTCCTTTTCAGTAGACCGCAGGGGTATGGATGGCTTTAATGGTAGTGAATGTGACTCCATGTTAAATGCTGGTACTGCTGGAGGAACTACGGGGTCAGTCCCGGATTTCGAATTCGGAAGCCATAAACTAGGAACACTCCAAGGCTGACTATAAGGGGGCCTGGCTCAGGCCCGTATTAGGGGATAAAATATTATTGAGTCCTACGAGAGATTATATAATATGGGGACTTTGAGGAGTCCCGAGGGACAGCACTCGGACTTAATGTTTGTCAGGTTTATCTTCCCGAGCCCGACACAGAGAGGAAACCTGTTTTTCCCGGTTTCCAGAGGGGTGCATAACTATGTATGCACGGATATTTATCAGGATTCTGGCATTTCTGCTTTTGTGAATTTCCGTTTGTTTTGTAATACAGGTTGTACTCCTTGGAACTCCACTCCCAGACGTCAGGTTGAGTTTAATCACTTAATAAGCTTGGTGAGTTGGTACTGCATATAATGAATGTGGAGAATACGTATACGTGGGTATATACCCTGCATTACTAAAAGGTCACAAAGTTACCTAGTGGAGATTAATATCTCCTGTGACAGCAATTTACAATATGTTTGGGGTTTAAACTGAACAGTGGGACACACGTTTTTATCATTTTTTTTAAATTATTGGTTCAAGATATGGTTAACTGACTGGTTAGCAGTTGCCTAAGGGTTTGAAGTAAATATATTTGAGATGGATGGGCATTACGCAAGATGAGGACATAAGATGTTTTGAAACACTGTAGTACAGGCAACAATTGGCCTTGATTACAATTGTGAATGTTATTTATTTCCCTGCAGTATATGTAATCCGTGTTGGCGGAATTCCCTCCACATTGACCTAAATGATTGACAAATCTAATCTACTAGTACCTCTGTAGGACCAGACTAAAGTAAGGGGGGTTACTATATAAGACTGGGACAGCTAGATGTCCTGAAGAAGACCGATGTGAATCGACCATTTGAGGGCACGCTTAGGTCAAAACACGTTGACTTTAGCAGTAGAGGAGGGGTGTTAGGGGGGTCCTAATTTCCTACTTTAACACCACCATCCACAATTTAGTTTTAATCCTGACCTTGGAACCTACTAATAAAGCTTAATCAGGTATCCAGGAGCCAGTTTTAACCTTACTATTCTGACTGCACTTTTTGTTCTATCACTGCACCCAGTCCTGGATTGTCATATTCTGTTGTGAACACTGTTGTCACTTTCATTTTTGTGTTGGATTCTGTCCTTGTATTTTATGTTCCCCCTCCCTATGCTCCGCCCTGTGCGTGGCTACGCTTGGCCGTCACAGCAGACCCGATGATGAAGCATGTCACACACATTGTGTGTGAGTGAGGGCAGTTTTTCATAATACACAAGTGTGTCACTGCTTGTACGCTTCGTTATATGTATTTCTTTCCTCTCCACCCCTCTACGTGTATAATACATTTACTTTATGGGGTTCGGGGTGGCAGAGTTGTGTGTAGACCCTCTCCCCTCCCATGTGTGAGAAAGTCCCATTCCTAGTATCTGCAATCAGCATATGGTGAGGCAGTGCGTCTTTGGCTCTCATGCTTAGCGCACCGGAAGGTGTTCTGCACCTTTGTTTCTCAGGTCATGCCAGAGTCTCCGTTGCTGTAGTTGCCCATAGACGTGTTCTCCATCTTGAGTGATTTGCTGAATTTGAAGCTTGCTGGGGAAGAAGGATGTGAAATCTAGGGTACTTCTTCTCATACCTCCAAGATCCCATATATCTGAAGATGTAAGCACGGCTAATCTAAGATATCACCATTGCCAAGGTGGAGGCTTGTTTCAGTGATTGTTGGCTGAAGTTCCCAATGTAAGATGACGCGAATACATTTTTAGACTATGAATAAGGAAGAACAGATAAGGGATGGATGCATCTCAACACACTTGCTTCCTTATTTTTTAGCAAGTTTGTTGCCTATCTGCTACTATTTTTGCCCCTGAATGTTTGTTGTATTTCTATCTGGATTTCCTGTGCTGAAAGACGTATGCTGGGCTCTTTCTGAACCCCGGTTCAGTGTAGTTTTGGTGCCTTCAGAAAAAAGTTAGCCAGAACAAAAATTGCTGGTACAAAAGGACACCTCAAGTGTAAACAGTCATAGAAGTCCTCCATGTGCTCCATCTTGTGAGAAGGAGACCACCTTTGACCCTTCTGGATACCGGAAACAAAATCCGAAGCTGATTCAAGAGTCAATGTGGGCAACAAAGAGGAATAGTCGTTGAGTCTTGAAAACCTTTACAAAACCTTTGTTCTTTATTATCTCGAAATCAGAACCATCAATAGCCAACACGTTTCTAAAGGCCCATGCGCCTTAAACTTCTTCAGGGATAAAAAAACTATTCAAGAAAAAGTATCCTTAGTTTTGTTGCCTTGCTTTGCAACACATGCATTAGTTAATCATCTTTAGTCAAGTACTACCAAGATTGCCAAGGAAGGTTAGGTGCCCTTTGTGGATTTTCCTATTAAATAATACCCTCTTTAGGAGACACGCGACCCATGTGACTTGTATATAAAGAGCAGAGTGGCACTATGGATACCCGGGGGAGTCACCCATTCCTCAGAGGGAAACTTGATAGACAGCGTCCCGTGCTTTGCAGATGCCCACCAGTGGCAAATATGGCATCCATTAGGGGCCTCATCTTGCAACAATGGCTCTGTATGCCTGGTGCCCCCTGATATCATATGGGGGTCCAAGACCCGATCAAGGAGCTGTTAGGAAGGAAGAGTACTGGGCAAAGGGATGCCAAAGACACCAGACATCATGTCTCTCAAGGTCACACGCATGCATACAGACATGTACTCAGCCATGACTACTCCGGTATGCAACCACATACATACACATACTGGAGCATACACACAGGCATACAGAGACAAACATGTATGCATTGTATACATGCACACCCAATTGCCTCCAACCATGCCCCGCTCGTGCAGTGTCGCCTTGTTGTTTCTCGATGCCTTGCACCAGCGCCTTTTTTGTTTATCACTGTTTGACATGTTCAGTTTATGATTTAATACATTCTAGAATTCTTCCCAAAAAATTAAATAAATATATGTACTGCCAATGTCCTCTTACAAATCTCCCTAGAAAAACTGGACTGCACCTCAGTTAACACGTGCATGGCTAAGAATGGCTGTCAGACTTGCTGTCACTCAGACCTTTAAACCCTTGGGCGCGGCCGCGATTCTGCACCTGTGCGGCCGTTTTTAAGAGTGGGCGGGATCATGCCGGACCCCAGCCGTCATCAGCAGACGCCCACCGTGATGCATGACGGACAGGGTCCATCATCAGCATAGAAGGGGTTAATATTTTTCTGACGGTTTTCACTCCTGGACTGAAGAGACATACACCGCGTCAGTCAGGCAGCTCAAAAGCACATCTTCATCTGCAGATGCCAGGTCTCTAATTGCAGCACCACAGGGACAGATCTGGAATAGCACTGCGGGCGCGAATCAAGAGACGCGCTGGAGCAGCGCCATGTTGTCAAGTACTTCCAGGTTAAAGCCCCGCACCTCGATGAAACCCCTCGCAGGGTTACGGAAGCACCGCTGCAGTCTCAGAGTGGACTCATCTGCATACCTTGGCACAGGGCTCCTCTCCCTGGCAGGCCTGGAACAGGACCCTGCCAGGGCTTCAAGGGGCGAAAGCAGTGTAGCAAGAGGCCTGTCTAATTATACAGCCCTTGGAAAAACGAGTTTCTATTTGCATCGTTTTTACTTTTTGAAGGAAAGTAAAATACTGAAGCTCGTTGTCAATAAAAATATAACCCCAAATGCCCTTAGAACTATAGACTGGATTTAGAAGCGGTGGTGCCAGTTGTACTGACTTGATGCGCTCTGAAGATATTAATTGTAGCATGGCAATGCATTGGGCATTATTTTAATAAAACCTTAAAGCAGTATCATTGATATATTTACACTAGAAAGAGGAATTGGCAGAGCTTCATAGCAGCACCACAACTTAGCTTAACAGCCGAATGTGTTATCAATAGTAACCAGGGGGCATATTATCAAGAACGGCGATAAAATTATCGCCACTTTAGCGGCTGGAAACTGCTGCTAAAACGGCGATAATGGGTTTGATAATATGTCCTTGGGAATTCCAATAGCAGCCCAGGTTCTGGTGTTAACCTGGGCTGCTATGGGAATTCACAAGGGCATATTATCAAGCCCACTATCGCCGTTTTAGCGGCAGTTTCCTGCTGCTAAAGCGGCAATAATTTTATCGCAGTTCTTGATAATATGGCCCCCGGGTTCGGCAGAAAAAATATGAACATTTGACTAAGTGTATACATTAACATATATACTGATGTACATTGTGTTCTCAAATAGAGGAAGTGAGATTGCACCCCCAGTTATCGCTTTTGAAGCTCAGTGCACCAACAGCCACAATCAGATTTTAGAGTACCGTGGTGCTCTGCACACATAGCGTTCATGCTTTTGCCATCTTTGCAAGTCACCCCACAAATATTGGAATAAAATGTGGCACCTTGAACTCAGCTGTTACTGTCTGAATCATGGCTAGGGCTCCCGGTTTTAAGGTATTTATTTTTTGACATTTCCGTCGTTTTTTTATCCACATTTATTTTTTGTTAATTTTATCTGTATTTATCCATATTTATTTTGGGTTTTGTGAAAAAATGAAGTTGAAATTGGTATATTTCCACATTTATTTAACTGATAAATGTTCACTCAAGCGTGAATATTTGCCAGTTTTCAATTATATGAACACCCACAGAAGATAAATAAATGCACTTAGATGAAAATATGCAAATCTCACTATCAACCTCGTGCGTATCTACTGCTGTTTAAGTCTCTTTAGTAAAATTATTTTCTTTATTAGCTTCCTTACCCATCAATCCATGCAGCTATTGGCCTGGTAGTCATGTCAGACAGTATTTCGACTCACTCAAAAAGCAACCCCATTTCCGTTTTCATCCACATTTAAAAATAAATATAGACAAGAAACTGAATCGTTTTCTGTCTGTATTTATCTGTAAAAATCAGTAAAAACGTAAAACAAGGAGCCTTAATTATGGCGTACACTGTGGGGGTTGGTGGAACTGCCCTGAGGTGAATCTTTGATTCTGTCTGTGAGAGAGCGCTACACAGAAGTGAAAAATTGTAGGGGTGCATCATATGTACAAGTAGTCAGCACCCGTATATATAAAGGGTTTACTAATCATGTTCAAATGCGATGTAGGGTTGAGAACTGAAGTATTTGATGTTAGAACTACATGCAGAACAAATGTTAAGGGTTTTGAAACACTAATGATGCCGTTTAAATAGAGCACCATTGTATGTTTAGGTCTGCTTTATTAAAATTCATATTTGCATCTATATATATATGTGATAAGCTTGCTTAAAGTAGAAAATGTATTTGCTTAAAGTTGGAGGCCTAAAGAATGAAAGGATTGTTCATGTAGGATGTTGGGCCTATAAAACGTGCAGAGGTCCAGTCCATGGAAATCGTGTAGGCCTGACTGGAAATGTTTTGCTTAGCATTAAATGGTAGAAATGTTTAGTAAAAGCGGCCTTTGGCTAAAATTAATCAACGTTAAAGAATGTGTGAGCCGATTCTCATGTATTTCCTTGCAGGTGCCGGACCAAGTAGACAGTAGAGTAGAAGGGCCCATTGTGTATGAGTGTTAGGATGTTAGACTCAGACATGGAGGAGTAGCCGGGGAATTTAAAGATACAACTTGAAGCGACTGAGAGTCTGGGACCCAAGGACATTTGGACCGACAAGGATGGAAAGGTGCCATAATGGAAAATTCTGAAAACCAACACCTTCGAGAGGGGCATACCTGAAGGCGTGTCGCCCGTATTGTAGGGTTTTGTATTAGGGACAGCACCCCGAGGGTGGAAGTAGAGCAGATGGGCTGAGGAGCTAGAGAGAGCGGTTGGATTGGCAAGGAGCTTAGTTAGGACTGAGGATTCTCTAGACTAAAGAGAAAGTGAGTGAACTTCTTTGGAAGTCACCACGGCTGACACCTTTTGCTAGGGTGGGCTATTGTGGAGTAGGGATGTCACTTAGTATAGTGTAGGGATAGATTAACTTGACTTTTTTCTTTTCAATGTATACCAGAACTCAAGTTACAGCAATTTGTGTTAGCCTGATGATTCTGAACACAACAATGATGGACAGAATGTGGATCAATGTCACACATTCACCCCAGTCCAAAGATCTGGGCCCAAATCCATCGTTTTTCCACTCCATACCACCCTGGGTTAGACAATGGCGATATGCAAATCAGCCATGACCCTGTGCCCCATGGGAACAGTCCAGTCCGAACTACAAAAGCCATGTCCTTCCCAGAACGGAAACAAGCATCCGAGGACCGGCCCGGTTTCGAGGTAACACCTCTCATCAGCCCGGCTAGCTTGATTCCAGTGGTGTGGAGTGCCTGGGACTCACGTCTGAGCATCCCCAGTACACTTAGAGCGGTAATTGCAAACACAACAATGATGGACAGAATGTGGATCAATGTCACACATTCACCCCAGTCCAAAGATCTGGGCCCAAATCCATCGTTTTTCCACTCCACACCACCCTGGGTTAGACAATGGCGATATGCAAATCAGCGCTGACCCTGTGCCCCATGGGAACAGTCCAGTCCGAACTACAAAAGCCATGTCCTTCCCAGAACGGAAACAAGCATCCGAGGACCGGCCCGGTTTCGAGGTAACACCTCTCATCAGCCCGGCTAGCTTGATTCCAGTGGTGTGGAGTGCCTGATGATTCTGGAATTGATTCTCGTATTATTCATAAGCCGCCTAAGACTTTTCCGTAGGATTATGTTTGTATTAGTGCCTGTTTATCTTTTGAACCTCGTGTTGAGGTGTTTGTATCTTCAGCTGTTTTCATTTCTGTAATAAATCTTCAAACATAGTTTTAGTCAGTGGTTCTTTGGGGGAAGCAACTGGGGATTGTAGAAAGTATTGACTGTTGGTACATAGGTTGCCTAATTCACTCTATGACAGATAAAAAGGTCCAGTCGACCTGTGACGGGATTTTGGAAGTGGTAAGCAGGCTCTAGAATGAAAATCCCGCCTTATCATCTGCAAAGAGGTTTGTCCCCATTACACTCTCTAGGTGTCCACATAAATAACTACTTCCTAGGTGTATGAAGGATCCAATTCCAATTTTCAGTGTATGGCGTGCGGCTAGTATCAGCATGGCTACGCAAGGCAGCTCCACCTGGGTGCATGACCAAGCAGCTTTTATACATAGATCCCATCACTGTGTATCCAAGAAATCATTCTATAAATAGGAATGATTGACTTGTGGAGGCTTGTGTTTTCCACCTGTTGCACTGTAGTAGTCCTTTATAGTCCCTGGCCGTTCCACTGAAAGGCTAATGACTAGAAACCCTTGGGGACCATCTCTTACTGTCTTACAGTCTGCTTCTGTTCGAGCCTCTAGTCCTTCTGTTGAAAAGCATCTTCTGGCACCCACCACCCATCTACAGACACTTTCCTGTATTTCTCTTAGTTCTTCCACCAACATTGCTTTGTGTTCCTGGTCTGAGCAGTTTAGGAATTTCTAGATTAAGGTGTCTCAGTGAAACTGAATTCTTGTAGGATGGATGCTGTGGATGGTTGTAGAGTGGAAACTGCGGGGCATTACATATGGTGCTGTCACCCAACCCTCCCAGCATAAATTGGATGTTTTACTGAGCACTGGCATAGAAAATGATCTTACCCTCAACTACCAGTGCGATTTCGCGGTTTGAAGTTTTTATTTTATTTACCTGTTTGGTATTTTAACACATTTCTGGTCATATTACTCCCCGATGTTATGTCCTATTTGCCACACTTTAAACATATAGGGCTGATTAAGAAAGGTAAGTTTAACTGAGACCAGGATTTTTTGTCTTAATTCAACTTAAGGCCAAAACTTAAGTTTAACTGAGACAAAAGTCCAATTTACGACTCGTAAATTCCCTTTGTGAATACCGAAAGTCGTAAAGTTAGACTTTCATCTCAGTTTACCTTGGTAAATCATCCCATTGTTGTCATAGTGTTTCAATCTTGTGCCAAAGAACTCCAGACTTTATTTGACTCAGTCAGACATACCAGCTTCAGAGAGGCTTGTCGGGAGAGCTCCTGATTCCACTCAAATCCCAGTGGGCAATGTATTATTTATCAGCCCTAGTAAATACCGATAACTAAAGGATGAGTATTTATTTGTGCAGATAAATAACTCTTTATACAAGTTTCCCTCCAAAATTTAGGAATAACATGCAGAGTTCAGTGGTCTTCATACCAAAAATCTGCATGTCCCGAACTTTTTTTGCCTTTTAAATTTTGAGAGATTTGACCTGCTTACATTTAACTCTTGGGGTTGGGCTTTATTGCACCTGGTATTTACTGGGTATAGTAGACTACGAGAAAACAGTTATTGCCACCTCTGCACAAACAGGTGTTTCCACCAGGGCCGCAGTTTAAAAATGAGGGCCTTTGTGTAAGAGGCTGAACTGTCAGAGCCAGAGAGGGACCCTCCCTTTCTTCTTACTTTAAAATATAAGCTTCTGTTGTTCTGGGCAGGAGTTAATCAACTTCAATTACATGTTTATCGTAATGACATTATTGTATTTATTTTATCTGATAAATAACAATACTCTTGGATTATTTCTTATTAGATGCAATAAATAACACAATGACGAATTTTTTGTGAAACTGCTGCATAACATGCGGATTTTGCTGCTGACTGCACCAAACTCTACATTTCCTGTTATTTTCCAGCCATCCTTCACCTGGTAAATTTCTTCAGGTTTGAGCTGGCGAAAAGTCCCAGTTTGAAAATCCGACTGTAGGATAATTCTGGCAAAGTCAGAATTCCATCAGCTGTGCAAATAGGGATTTGAACTGGTATCAGAATTGTATGACAAGCTTGTAATTGAAGCCTTAGAAGTTGCTATCCCACTTCAACGGGAATCCTCTATTAGGTTCTATCTGTTTCCTTTTTATTGTCCTTATATAAAGTTTAGTAGTCCAAGGGGGTGTCTCTATCCCGGGGGTCAAGGTCAGGATGAACAGTGTATACAGTCATAGATTTCAAAATAAATATTTCTATATTTCTTTTAAAATACTTTTTACTTTGTAATACTATCTTAATTACCTAATTCTATTATTTTACTTGTTTTATGAGCATCAGATCTAAGAATTTGAACGCAATATTTTTTAACAATGGACTCTATAGGCAATATTAGCTACAGACACATATTTTACCAACTTTTAATAGTCGCACCTTGCAACGTACATGAAGTTGCTCTTCCTACATTCATTAATAATTATAACCTGACCAATGTGATAAGCTATTCTATCACTGTGGAATCACAATATCTTCAAATTCCTATAAATCCAGGAAACATCTCGTAAGAAACAGTTCCACAAATGTAACAAAAAACAGAAGGAATGCCGAAAATTAAGGATTAAAGGAAGCCATGACATGCTGGCAAAAAGAACCTACACCAGCTTCCAGGATAGGACAGTCCCGAATTCAGGGGCCATGTTAATTTTAGAAAACTATTGCCCAAGAAATGGGTTGAACTTATATAATTATATTATATGATATAATATTAAATATTTTTTAAACCTTTATTTAAAAGTTTCACAAAATAGAAAACGTACATTTCAAGACACATGTTTGACATATGCAAATTTCCGTGGTCCATATTTATACATAATAATCCTGAGTAATACAATTTACATGTCCATGATAGATACACAGTGACACATTCTTTATTCCTCTCTCTGCGGGCTGGTACCTTATTCCGTTTGAGAACTTACAGATGTCGGTTCCAACAAGTAGGACCTGTAGGATTGTCAGATATCAAGTGGCCTAGACGCCAGATGTTGTCATTGCGCGTACAGCTCACTGGTGGTATTAGAGTACGACATGCTGAACATCGAACCCTTCAATGTTGGTGAGTATTTACTCCCCCAGTGAATTGCCACCTCTCTTTATAAAATTATAGTTTTAAAGTTATGTTATTTAAAAAGGCATGTACATTTCTTTATCTTTTTAATAACCTATAAAGTCGATATCAATTCCCAATGTGTCAATGTGCTGATCGAATTCATGTGGTGATGCGTCCACTTAGTAATGTACATGTTATGTTCAGTAGATGTCATGTGGTCTACCCGATGGGGTGTCTCAAAGAGTCCTCTTCTGGGCCACCGATCACAATGCTGCGACCCCTTGGGAATCCAACAGTCACACTTTTCCTGGCATCATTAACTGTGACTTTCCAAGTATGGTGAGCTGAAAACAATTCAGAATGACATCATTACTGATCTTTGTTCAGAGTGCTCGCATTAGATGCTTATTGACTCAGGGGGTACATTGTTAGAGTTTTGGCACATTGACTTTTAGCCGTTTTCCTAAATATTTGTCAAGGTATCAAAGATGGTTGGGATGTACCAATAATGTAGGTGGGTCTGGCAGTGGATGCTGTAATTATGTGAAGACCCACCAGCTGACATGCCCCTATCCACACTGTATGGAGGAGCTTGAATCTGAGCTGATATGCCTGTGCATTGATTTTTGATGTGATTTATGGGTATGCAGCCAAAATATAATATAGCAAAAACACGCAAACAAGAACACATTGATCAATTTAGTTAAAAGTTCAACTCGTCTTGAGTCTGTGTGGTAAAGAGTCAAATCCAATCAGTTTTTGCAAGTCTACTTTATTCAGAACACTTTCTTCTTTCGGTGCCGTATGACAGGATAGGAGCGGTCTTATCAAGGTCCTATTCATCATATACTCATCTTCGACCTAAGAGACTGGAACGAGAAAGGGTACTCTTGGAAACACTTGCAAATACAGTTGTTTACATTGCCACTGAGTTGGTGATACGATTCTTCAACATAGGAATCGTGGTATGATGCCAAAGCTTTGAAAAAGTCCTGGGGGGACGAAACACGTGTCAGCTGCAGTGTTTGTTGATGATCTGACATCTGTGACTTTCTCTGAATAAAGAAGACTTGCAAAACAAATCAGATTGGATTTGACTCTTTACCGTACAGACTCAAGACGAGTTGAACTTTCAACTAAATTGATCAATGTGTGCTTGTTTGCTTGTTTTTGCTATGTTATAACAGGCCTTGTTGGGCCTGTTGGATAAGTACCCATGGTGACTGGGTACTACGCATGATAGCACCATTCTAAAAAATTGTTTCTGAATTGTTACATTTTGTTAAATTCATACTTATACTTGGTACTTGAAATAGATGTAGTCATTTGTTCACAACCAAAATACAATAGCTGAAATATCAATTGGCCAAATATTGTCGTAAATATCATTGAAAAAAATTACCTATTCATGTTAATAATAAAAATAAATCTACACCCACTAGTGTGATATTTTTGTTAATAATATTCAGATCATGGTATTTATGTAAGACAAGATTTTTTTATCAATATTCTGACATGTAGCCAATTGTCAACCCTTATTTCATTGAATAGGGGTGTGTCTGGGATTCATACAGAATCTAACAGATGAAACGTTTGTAATCTGGACATTGAATATATATCATTTATTTTTATAGTGTCTCAGGATCCAATACCAAAGCAACAACCACATTATTCTGTTAGGAACATAATTGAAAAATGAGACCTGCTTTGAAGTAATACATTTCTTGCATATTTCCGATACTAGGAATAAATATGCAAAGTGGCTAAATTTGATAAAGCTGTAGTACTTAAATTATCTTTGAAATGCCATGAAATGCTATGTTATCTTCTACAGATTTATATAGCCCCATATTGCTTTGCTGCCCTGTCAGAATTTGAGTACTGTAATGCCTTTAACTCAAGGATTCCATCATAGACCATAATACTGCTTTTTATACTGTTTGAGTGTAGAAAGTTGTGCTCCCCCATGCACAGTGTTGTCATCAATGATTTTGTTTCAGATGTTGCAGTGATGTTATCAATTACGTCATAGAACAAGCCATGAGTGGTGTAATATGGGAGGTAATTAGCAGTGCATGGCAGGGGCGCGACTTATTGTTACTTTAGGGTATGAGACGAGTTACACTTACTTGAGATAACTATAAATGGTGAATTGCAGTGGTTTTCTTAATTTAAAACATGTTTTAGCAGACATTTTCAGCTAACTGTAACATCTATTTACCCATTTGTTTTTTTAGTGAATTTCTAATTTTTTTTTAATGCAAAGTAAGATATTATTACCATTGGATGATGTGCAGCCATGTAACATGGGGCTTATACCTCAAAGTTAAAATGTCACAGTAAAATCAATTTTGGCATTTGATGACAAAATCTGTCTTGCAGGTGTAAAACCACATAAAATAAAGTGCACATTTTAAATATCTCTATTATGCTTACTGCCTGTTTATGTCAGTAACTGGAATGTAAAAGCCCTTGCTTCATCACCCCTCACATTTCATATACCAGGCCTATTGGAAAGAGGTCTTTTGATGTAGATCTTTCTGCAGGCACCCAGTCTCCTTGCACTCAGGTAGGCACAATAATTTGTGATTATCTGGAGGGAATTTCTCTTGAGATGGATTAAAAGTGATTGCTACTTATTAACATGCACCTGCCCAAAGGTGGGCTTAAAGAGCTCTGGGAACTAGGCCACTGCAGTCTACCTTCCACCATTTTTAAATAGTGCTTTCTGGGACACTGAGACCATTAAGTAGGGGTAGTGTTGAGAAGTAGGTTGTGGGCAGCATGCGAGAGTCAATGTGATAGGCTCTAAAGTTATCATCACCCACTTCTGGGTTATTACTAAGAAGCAGATTCTCCGCCTACTGGAAGTGAGAAAACGACAGGACTTTGGTGAAAGACAAGTGAAAAAAACGCTGATGGAATAAGGACTGAGGTCATGATTCCTGCTTTCTCTTCAACCCAAAGTTTTATAGATATTGGATTCAAAGCATCTTGGAATTGGAAACCATCAGGCCAGTAGGGGTTGTTCTTGAGTTGGAGCCTCCGCTCCATCCTTGCAAGAGACAGCTCAAGGAAATACCCCTGCTGTCGACTAACTCTCTGCAAGGATTTCAGGAGGAGGAGGAAGGACCCAAGGCAAAGTGCGCTCTGATGCTTTGGAGAAAACCAGCACGCCTGGACTTTGGCTGGTGTCCTGAAGAGTACTTTTGAGGAGCCTGCCTCCCACTGACAATCTAAGTTAATACCTGGGGTGCCAGCACAGGAGTCACCTTTACTTTCAGCCTTTGGGAATCTGAACATTTGATGGAAATGAGGAGGAAACTCAACACTTTGCTAAAACTGAATTTTTTAAAACACTTTCTCTGTAAAACCTTTCTTGCTTTCAGAGCTTAAAAGGATCACTCTCCTGTACATTTATGGGAAACGTACAGTAGAAAACCACATGAGTTTCTGAGATCAGGACCACACAAGGGTCGGCTCTTTCTTAACCAATCGAAAACAAATGGTAAGAATTGGTAGTTGATCACCCAGTATCACACCTGTGACATGTGGAGTCCCCCAATATTCCATGAATGCACCAGCACTGTTTAATCTTCACCTGGTACACTTGAGAATCATGATGGGGAGATCAGGTGTGGTCTTTCATCAAAATAAAGATGATACCCAGAACTACCTGAAGGTATCATCACGGCAAGAAATTGTTCCAGTAAAGTCATGCCTGCTGAAGATTTAGGACTGGAAAGAAGGAAACCTACTTAAACTAAAAGCTGAGAAAACTGAATACCTTTTAATTGAACAACAACAAGAATGACATTCGGCATATAACAACAACCAAATGCTTCTTTGGGCATATGGTTTCATTCACATCTCACCATGGCCTCCACCTTGAGCATGTCGCTTCCAAAGCTTAAGCCACTCAGTTTTCCTTCAAAATGCTAAACCATTTCTCTACCCTAATGACTTTCAACAGAAGGTGCAAACTCTGGTCTTATCTAAAGTGGACTACAGCAACTCAGTCCCAGCAGGTCTACCTGCCCACCTCTGGGCCATAATCAAAGTCGTCATACTCTCGGCTGCCAGACTCTTACCATGAAGAGAGAAAGAGCATGTAACCCCAGTCCACAGAAATCAGCACTGACATACAGACTACTAGATGTCAACAAAAAGGGTATCTGAGAACCACAGTCAAGCGATCTGGCACCAAACTCAATTTAAGGAGTCTACGGAATCTTACACTTGAAATCTGGAAACTCAACACTTGAAGCGCAGCCACAGAATCCTTTCTAGGCACTGCCACCTCAATTTGGAACTCGCCCCTGGTGAAATGCCCAAAAACTGAATCTGTACTCATAATTAACAAGAGACTAAACAAGTTCTTTGATAGACACCTAAACCAATACTCATCTGTCCCAAAAACATGACTGAATCTCAAATGAATATCTTTCTCTAAGCTGCATACGATTTGACATTTTTGCTCTATCTTTCCTTTTCCTTTTCCCTCCAACAATATCACTCTGTCTCCATCCTTATCTATGCCTTTATTTTTTTCTTCACCTCCCAAACCATCCTTCCCTTTCTTGGATCCCACTTCAACCTGATTTGCTGAAACTTCTTCTACTCCCCACGTTCATTCACCAACCTTTCCCTTTCTCAGCTTCTTGTCCCATTAAGGGGACTTCCGAGAACCAATCTTACTGAATCTTACTGTGCTATACGATTGTTCATGTTGAATTCATGTTTCCGTCAGTTTGTAATTGTCTGAGAGAAGCCTATCTTTTCGAGCATTATATTGGCTAACTCGGTGGGAGGTCAGCCACAGCTTGGATCTGGGCTGCAGCATCTCTTACCTCTAGTATTCCTTCATCTTCTCTATACAGGGACACCCGGCACTACCATGGGTACACGATGCTCTACCCAGTCAGCTCTTTTGTTCTCTGATGCTATTGGTGGTTATGGATATTGGTGTAAGTTATCAGCAGGGTTATTTATTCTGTGATGCTGGTGGAGATTGATTCAGTAATCTTGGAGCTGCTATGCCCACTTCTTAGTCATGGTGGACAGATGAGATGTCTTGGAACAAAGGTGCTAGAGCCCTGAAGTCTATTATGATGCTGAATTTGTAGCTACAGTGGTACTGATGGTAGTGCTGTCACTGCTGTTGACAGTGATGACTAATATTGAAAATGATTGGATTCTGTGACTGGAAGATCCTGGCTAGAAAGTGTATTGAGGGCCACACATACTTTGCCTATTCCTGCCAGAGAGCGACCCCAGGGCAATGTGGACTAGTATCTACCACTACTTTGGTGGGAATTGGTAGGGCTAAATATTTCACTGCCACATGTTGCAACAACACATTTTTATTGCTTGAAAAGCTTTCTCATTGTTTTGATATCACGACCACTCACCTGACCACTTTATTCTGTGTCAGTTTTCTGACTGGTTATACGGTTGTGGCCAAATTGGGCAAAGTGGTGTCATGCGCAGAAATCTACAGACTTTATTTATTGTGCTTGTGTTTTGGTGTTGCTGACTTGATTTCACTGTGATCTTCTGTGGGTCAGGACTAACTTCCTGGAAAGAGCACGCAAACCCAAAGTACTGGGACATGGAACAAATTTACACAGTTCTCATGCAGGGTCATTCCACATGCTGTGATCTGTTAAAATATTGTGCGTGATTAGCAGTGGTGTTCAGAAATACTTGTGGTGTAGACCAGATTAGCATCACTTAGGGCATAATTTAACACTTGGCTATATGTCCACCCCCAAACTTATATGGGCGGACACATAGCTGTTTTTCAGTGCTTGTCACTGCCAGGAAAAACATGGCGGTAAGGGTAATTAAAAAGTGCACAATGCCCTACTTGCCACGGGAATAAATTCCCATGGTGAGGGGGGCAAGATATTTTTTGCTTTTTTCAAAAAGAAAATCCTGCTTTAGAATTTTTGGGGAGGAAAATAAAAATAATGTTTTCATTTTGACGTATGGCTCCATCGTGTTAATGGAGCTGTCCATCAAACTTACAATGTATTAACAGGCACCGCCATGACAGTGGTCCCGGTCAATGTTAGAAATCTCTGCTGAGCCAGTGGACATTTCTAAATCTGCAGAGCATCACCTCCGATGGAGTAATTTACTCTGTCACCCTGGCAGAGGACGGGCCACGTGCCAAGATTTAAAAGAGGCCCTTGGTTCATTACTTCCTGTGGTGCTCTTAGAGACTCACAGATTGCATTTTTGGAATACGTCTGTGATAGAGAATGCTCTGAAATGTACTCTTATGTAGTATTTCAAAGTAATGTCAATGGAAAATATTATTATATGGCAGCTGGCTTCTAAGTGCAACTGGTGATAACAAAACAATTGAGTAGCAGCCAGATCTGCCAGTAGGTCATTAATCACATGAAATCTCTTCATCTTTGTACATATCAATATCAATGCACGTCCTGGCTGCTCCTGATTGCTTTGGATAGGTTGTCACTACCCTATGGTTAGTCGTAAATTCGGGTTGGTCGTCTTTCAATTAGCCCTTTATCCTCTAATTTCTTGAGTTTAGCTTCCATCTAGAACTTTCAGGTGCTTCAGAGCTTAAGATTTCAGTTTGGTTATGTGTAGACATATCACCCTTTTTCTGAGGCATCTGGGCAAAAAACTAAATGGTCATATTTGTGGAGAATATTGACACTTTTTACAAGTGTGTACATTGAGTGCAAAGGTTCACCAGGCATATCTCCTCCTTTGTATGACATCTGATGATTGTGCAGGTGCCACACTCTGTGACAAAGAAATAGGGCTACATTTATCAAACTTTCGGCAGTGAAGCAAACCACCTTGCTGTGTTGTGTGAAAGGGCAGGAATGCACTGTATTTAACATGATACAGCACATTCTTTTTTTTTTTTTTTTTTTGGCCACATAAAACGTGCATTTTATTGGAAACGTTAACAAAAAAATATAACAATTAAGCATGTAAATGTCTGCCATATCAGGTGTCAAAATATCTTACGGGGCAAGCTATACATAAAAAAATGCATTACGTCATTCCTAATCCAAAAATGAAAACTGCATTTTACCACATCACAGCCAATGAAAGACCTGAACTTAACTGGTAGCAGCTCTAAAAAGCAGATACTTAGTGCAGCCTTACAAGATATGCACAGCGCAATTTCCATGTTCATTTTCTATTAACACAATTACTATTGGTCCTGGTTCCCCAACCGTTTTTTCCAAAGGCAGAAGCACCACAATTGATTTTACTGGCAGGGTAATCGCATTGTTGACCATTGTATCTATCTGGATATTATCCACTACTTTACACAAAGTTATAGATTACAATATTGCCTTCAGACCAAAACGTAGAAGAAAGAAAAGCATGGCACATTGCCGAATCAGGGTACACGATTTTAAAAATCCGAGAGCCGCCAATATTATCCCTCTGGTGTTTTGAAAAATCGTTGTACAGTTGTGTTTTGTCTTTTACAATCAGCAACTTTGCCTTCTGTGAACATGTTATTTTTTTTACAATTTTTTTTTAAAACCTTTATTGTACAGAAGGCGCGTACAGATACGGGCCTACAACCCACCGGGCCGGCCACCACAATAAAGAAACATACGAGGCAATACAGGAGAGGCAACAGGATTTCTAAATAGCTCATATGAAAGGCAAAGGCAACAAGTCTTTGAGTCGCCATCACGGACAGGATAAAAATAGGTTAATTTTATAATAGAAAAAAGGGGTGTCACAGGATAATGTCAATCTGTAAAGTCCAGAGGGCCGTGGTGGGCCGTGAGCAAGCCGAAGTCTCGAATACAGGAAAAGACCAACAGAACAATACATTTTGGCAAAGGCAGAACGTGAGTCCCACATCAAGAACAATCACAATCGCTGCTCAGCACCCACCCACCACTATCAGGGCACATAATAATAAAACAGCGAAAAATACGTTTACAAAACTAAAAGCCCTCCGTTACAACAACCCAAGGGAGGAAAAGAAAATGGGGTGGGGAAAAGGTAAAAAGGGGAGGAAGAGGACATCAAAAAAAGGGGAGGGGAAAGTGAGGGCGCAGCGTCAGTGCACGCCCCCCACGGCTAACAAAGCACCCAATACTAATTCGGCACATGGAACTAGTGGCAACAGAAGAAATGAATGCGTAGTAAACCGTGACAGCAGACATACCAAAAGGGCCATGCCAGCACAAACACCCCGGGGGGCTACGTGCCGACACCGCGCCACGAAATCAGGGGATACATAAGAGCCATAGAACCAAAAAGAGGAACAGGGAAAGATACAATAAACAGACCCCCCCACCACCCCGCACAGCCCACCCTGCACCCCTGCAGAAGGCTATGGCCTACCCCCCAGCAGCGTGCCTGTCGCCCTAATTAGAACCCGAAATATAGAGAAATATAAGAAAGAAAGAATCACTCAGATTAAAAAGGGGGGGAAGGGGAAACAGGGAAAAAACAGCGGGAGAGGAGCCACGTAATCAAAACCCTTTCAGCTCCCACCCCCCCGCCCGAAAATACTCAGAGCCCACGGGAAGATAATAAACACACGGATAAGCTCCAGGAACGTAAAGACGTATCAAACATAATCATACAATTATGAACGGATCACCCAACCATACCACAAAATAACAGTCCACAGAGGCAAGATCAGCTCAACCCTGTCCTCGTTTTTCGCAAACTGTAATAGTCCAGCGCACCAGGAACCAAATCACATAAAACAGGAGGTGAATAACAGGGAGTCGAATCAAAAATACACTCAAGTTGTAGCGATCGTGACCCGGGTGATCCAGAAAGTACAGTAACCACTTCAGGCAAAGCAGGCAAAGTTCCGATGAGGATACGGAGAAAGCCGGTCCAGCGGCACCGTCACAGGATCTTCGTACGGCCATGTGAGGCAAAAGAGGAAAAGGAGATCCATCGAGGTCGGTCCAGACGGGATCCAGCCGGGGAACCTCCGGAGCAGAAGGAGGCACAGGACGAAGAAGGGCAGCGGACCCCCGCACATCCACACCATCAGCAGCCTCCAGGTCCACGACCCCAAGGAAAGTTCCAGCAGCACACAACAGAGATGAAGCCGCACAAACCGAGGGGGGTCCGGCAGGCCCAACAAAGGGACCCCCCTCCAGGATAGCGGTCGGTGCGGTCACGGGTGCCCCCCAGGAGCGCAGGGCGGCGAGGATGTCGCGGAGCATAGGCTCACCTTTACAGTATTCAGCAAACGTGCCGCGCGGCGGACTCGCATCGCCGGTCCCCGCAAGACCGAGAATCATGGGGCCGGCCGCCATCTTAGAAGCCCGGCGGGGCCGCTGCAAACACCGACCCCCGCCCGGATATCAGCGGGGCAAAACAGGACACCGGCAACCACCAGCAGAAGTGCCACCAGGGCAGGAAGGGGAGCCACCAGAAGAAGGCGATGCGCCGGCACCCCACACGCCGCCGGCACCGTTCTCCGAGTCCGGGCGGAGGAACTCAAAATGGCCGGGCCGGAGAACAAAGGGGAGACGAGCCAGATGTACGGTTAACCCCGTCCATGGAAGTCAGCTCCCCAACACCAGGCCGCAGGACCGCCGGGCCAGGCCCGGGAGGCCGCAATCGGTCTATTAGCACAACGGCCCCTCCGACCGACTCCACACCACCACCAAGGGCCGGCCACCGCGCCCCGTCCAGCCCGGGCGCCGCCAAGGAGTGCCAGGCCCGGCCGCTCCGGAGGCCCCGAAGCAGACAGGGGCGTAACTCAGGATCCGTGACACCCAGGAATCACCGGAGCAAACGGTAAGTGCCTGTGAGTTATCGTCGTTCCACTGCACATCGTGGAATACTTCCCGGGGCAGGATAAAGTACAGGATATTTGTTGCAGACAGGAGAGTGATCGGAGCCGAGCTAAAACGCGGCCATCTCGGACGCGAGCTTGGCTCCTCCCCGATACAGCACATTCTTTGCCTTTTCTTGTACTGGTGCCCTTTTGACTGCCTTGTGCCAATGCAGGCACTCTTGCGCCTCTAAGGCATTTTCCTCTTTCTATGTGTGCTGCAGAAAGAGGAAAAAATTAGGGGAAATTACTCCTCACATGGGGAGGCGTCGCATTTTAACTCTTTCGGTTGGGAGCACGCACCAGTGCACATGACGCACCAGTGCACATGCGTGTTGGACGGCTCCCGGACGTCCATGCACATGGCACAGGAAATCTCTCTGGTGCCCGCACCAGAAGCTGGGGAAGAGCTTCCCCAGCTCCCGACGGTGTTCTGATCATTTGTTCGAAATGACGGTCAGCGCGCATGTCACGCTGAAGTCATTTTCAGAGGAACTGAATCACAGTTTCAGTTTCACTGTCTCCGTGCTCCGGGGGCTATCTCAGCCCCCTAACCACTGAGGCCGACGGGAGGGATATCATTGGAAAATGGAGAATCTCCCCTTTCCAATGGTATCCCTCTCTAGTGGATCCCTGCTTGGGGATCGCTTCAGGAGGGCGATCCCGAAGCAGAGATCCACCCACTAGCGACCAGGGAGCAGGGAGTGGCTCCTTGGGCAAGGACTTTTGCTCCCCCCATTATTTTGGGCAAAGCCAGTCTTTCTGCAACCAGTGGGGGTGGGGCAGATGGTGGCAATAGCCCCCAATCTGCCCCCCCGGGAGGGTAGAAAGCACACTAGGCACCAGGGATTGTTTTTAGATTTATACCTGTAGTGGTTGGGTCTGCCCAAAATAGGCATGTGAATGGCCCCAACCCCCTCCCTAAATTATTGTCTTTCTGCCCCCCTGGGAGGCAGAGAAGCACACTAAGCCCCAGGTATTTTTTGTTTATGCCTGTACGGGTGGGGGCTTCCCAAAATGGGCATGCCAATGCCCCCCCCAAATTCCACAGTCTTTCTGCCCCCATGGGAGGCAGATGGCAATAGCCCCCAATCTGCCCCCGCACACTAGGCACCAGGGATTCTTTTTGTTTTTACACCTGTAGGGGTGGGGCTGCCCAAAATGGCAATGCCCCCACCCAACCCAAATTCCATAGTCTTTCTGCCCCTCCGGGAGGCAGATGGGGCAATATCCCCAAAATCTGATCCTGGGGGGGCAGAAAGCACACTAGGCACCATGGATTCTTTTTAGCTTTTTACACTAGTAGCGTTGGGGTTGCCCAAAACCATCTCCCCCCAATTTCCAGTCTTTCTGTCTCCCCGGGCGGCAGATGGGGGCAATGGTCCGCAATCTGCCCCGCACACTAGGCACCAGGGATTTTTTTTCTCTTTACATCTGATGGGATGGGGGCTACCCAAAATCGGCATGTCAAATTCTACAGTCTTTCTGCCCCCCCAGGAGGCAGATGGGGGCAATAGCCCCCAATCAGAAAACACACCAAGCACCAGTTGTTTTCTTCTTTTTACACCTTATGGGGTGGTGGCTGTCCAAAATGGGCATGGCAATGTCCCCCCCTTCCCCCCCAGAATTCCACTGTCTTTCTGCTCTCCCAGGAGGCAGATCAGGGCAATAGCCCCTGAAAGCCCACTGGGCACCAGGGATTATGATGTTTTTTTTTTTATACGTAGGGGCGGAGGCTGCCCAGAATGGGCATGCTAATGTCTCCACACCCAAAAAAGTCTTTCTGTCCCCCCGGAAGGCAGATCGGGGCAATAGCCCATTACCTGCCCCTCCAGGTGGGGCAGAAAGCCCACTAGGACCAAGGGATATGTTTCTGAGCATGTCAGGGAGAAGCCCCATAGGCACGGTTCACTCCCCTTTTTTTAGGCACACGTTTCAGTATTATTTTTAGTCGCATCTACCTCCAAGCAGGGGCCCGAATACTGCTAGAAACCAGGGAGAGTTTGTGTATGTGTAAATTGGAGTTTGGCTGATGGTCTGCGTGTACTGACCTTTGGCTGGCATTTTGGCGCTTGCCTGGTGGTGTGTGTGGAGTGGCACATGGCTGGCAGTGTATGTGGACCAGTGCTAGCTGACCGTGTGCATGGATGGCGCTTGGCTGGTGGAGTGCGTGGATGGCGCTTGGCTGGTAGAGTGGGTGGATGGCACTTGGCCGGCGGTGTGCGTTGATGGTGTTTGGCTGGCGGTGTGCTTGTATGGCACTTGTCTGGTGATGTGCGTGGATGGTGGTTTGCGTGTACTGACTCTTGGCTGGCAGTGAGACTTGCATGGATCCTGCAGTGTTTTCTTACCTAGAATCCTCTGCAAACCTCCAATTTACTTAACAAGGTCACATTTTCCTCATATTTCTGTGTGGGTAAGTTGTAGGATCACCAAGTAGGCACAAATTTCCTACCACCCAGCGTTCCCCTTGGTCTGGCGAGAAAAATGATACCTCACTTGTGTGGGTGTCCAAAGTAGAGTCAGCCTAAAAATATATAAACCAACTGCCCTCTTGGACCCACCTTGGGCCCCCCTCAATCTCTACACGTTTGTGGCCCTTTCATGTCATAGGCACTTGGCCCATCCACACGAGTAAGGTATCATTTTTATTGGGAGAGTGAGAGGAACCCTGAATGGTATAAAATGTATGCCGTGCAGTGATCCCACAAAGTTCCCACATAGATATTCCATACCTCCCTCAACTCCCTTGAGGGTCTAGTTTTTAGAAATGTCTGAGTTGTTTAGGTTCCCTAGATGTCTGCCGGCCTGGGACCAAAAACACAGGTGTGCCCATATCTATCACAAAATGACCTGGTTATTTAAGGGTGCCACCTGCGTTTTTGGTCCCGGGCTCATCAGCCATAGAGGGAGACCTACCAAACTCAGACATTTCTGAAAACTAGACACCTAGAGAAGTGCAGGGCAGTATTGCTTGTGTGGATCGCCCAACATTTTCCTACCCAGCATCCCCTGTAAACCTCAAATTTAGCTTTAAAAAAATCACGCTTTCCTCACTTTTCTGTGTGGGAAAGTTGAAGGATCACCGGACCGCCACAAATGTCCTAACACCCAGCGTTCGTCCCAGTTTTCTGATCAAAATGGTACCCCACCCGTGTGGGTAGGCTTAGTGCCCACGACAGGAAGCGCCCCAAAACGTACTGCGGAGACATCAAAATTACCTACCACAGTTGTTTGGAGGGCGGGGCTGATAGCCTCCCCTGATTGCCTGCGGTGTGGATGTTCAGTTGGCTCCTTTCTACATACGGTGTGGGAGTGTGCGGGGTTGCAGAGATTCTGGACCGGTGTGTGGGATTGCCTGACAGAGGTGTTGGGCTGGGATCTCCCCCGCTCACCGAAGTTGGGCCTTCTCCATATCATGGAACAAGTGGGGGGAAATATGTACAAACGTCATCTGCTTCTGCTGGGCCTTACGGTGGCTAAAAGGGACATTGCTCGGGCCTGGAATGCTCCTTGGGCCCCCTTGGTGGAGGTGTGGAAAAGGGGCATGGACTTTAACATGGGGCTGGAACGCCCCGTATTTGAGGCCCGGGGTTGCCCCAGAAAACACTTTCTAATCTGGAAAAGATGGGCGGACTACAGAGGCCTGTTGCTGGACCCTCCGGCACCGCGAGCCACTGATGCAGATCATTTACTAGTTGACTCTGGGTGAACTGGTACACACGTAGATACTGAGCTCACTAAGCTCTTCTTTATGGACCATGTAGACACCGTGCAGGGTTGGGGGTGGGTACCGGGTGGGGAGTTCTGAGGGTGGGAGTTTGGGAGAATGTTGATTGAATAACTGGATTGCGAAGATATTTATATGCACACTGTCTTTCTGACTTCTAGGGAGCAGTGCTTTTCTGTACTCTATCAACTGCAAAACTCTAATAAAAATGTTGTTCTGAAAAAAAAATTACCTACCACAAAACGGCCTGGTTTTGCAAGGGGGGGTCACCTGGGTTTTTGGCTCCGGGCTCGGCGGGCATCTAGGGTAACCGACCAACCCACACATTTCTGAAAACTAGACACCTGGTGGAGTCCAGGGAGGTATGGCTTACATGGACCCCCCAACGTTTTCCTACCCAGATTCCCCCGCAAACCTCAAATTTAGTTGACAAAATCACATTTTTCTCCAATTTCTGTGTTGGAAAGTTGTGGGATCACAGGGCTGACACAAATTTCCTACCACCTAGCTTTCCACCAGGTCGCCCGATAAAAATGGTACCTCACTTGTGTGGGTGGGTCAAGTACCCGCGACAAGCAAAGGCCCAAAACGTATTGTGGAGACATCAGAATTACCTATCACAAAACTACCTGGGTTTGTAATGGGGGTCACCTGGGATTTTGGCCCCGGGATCGGTGGCCATCTATGGAAACCTACCAAACCTACACATTTCTGAAAACTAGACATTTGGGGGAGTTCAGCGGGGTATGGCTTGTGTGGACCCCCCAACGTTTTCCTACCCAGAATTTCCTGTAAACCTCAAATAAATTTGGCAGAAAAAATCACACTTTTCTCAAATTTCTGTGTGGGAAAGTTGTGGGATCACCGGGCTGACACAAATTTCCCCAGGTCTCCCGATAAAAAAGGCACCTCACTCGCAAGGGTGGGCCAAGTACCCGTGACAGGCAAGGGGCCAAAACAAACTGAGGAGACATCAAAATTACCTAACTGAAAAATACCTGGATTTGCAAGGGGGCACCTGGGTTTTTGGTCCCGGGTTGGCGGCCATCTTGGGAAATCTACCAAACCCACACATTTCTGAAACCTAGACACCCAGGAGAATCCAGGGAGGCATGGCTTGAGTGGATCCCCCAACATTTTCATACCCAGAATCCCCTGCAAACCTCAAATTTAGTTGAAAAAATACCGGGGTACGGGGCTTTGTGTGTGTAACGAGGGTGCACAGGGGCTCATGTTAGATGCAGGGCTGGACAGGGAACCCAAAGCAGCCCTAGCGATTTTTAAGGACCAGCCCCCTGGGGTGGGGGGGGGGGAGCGGTTGGGGAGGTGCAAGTGTGAAGCACTGCTGCTTTTATTACTGGTGAGGCCGATGTTGCAGCAACACTGCAAAACCGGCCTTCAGTAACATAAAACGGACCCCACTGTTGCTAAACTGGGCCCTACCCTTCCATCCTCCCGGGAAATCGTCCCATGCTCGCTACGGCCAGTCCAGCCCTGGTTAGTCGTCACCATCTGGGAAACAGAACATCCTTCATATTCTCGTCTGCACCCTTCTATGTCTTCGAACAAAATTTTGTAAACTTTACAAGGATCAGGTCAATTTATAAGACGAAATATTACAAAAAGTGTCTTTGCAACACAAAACATCTTATCGTATTTAAAGTTATAAACTGCTAGATCTACTAAAACCAAATAGTTTTAAAATGTTTGAAGAAACTACACTAATAATTGAGGGGACGCATGATTAAGACCTGGAAGCTTCATTACAGTACTAGGGAAGTCGTTAATCAACCAAGGCCGAATAAAAAAATATACCGACGCTTCACTTAAAAACGTCAACTTGAAGAACGTAACCCAAATACGTCAAAGCTGATGAAAGTGGGAGCCTTTGAAGGAGCCTTGTAAATGATGCAGCGTTTGACTCGAGCGTCACCTGCCGGTCAAAATGTAAAGTACAGGTGTACATAACCAATAATTATTGCGGAAGTGAATGAGCCGTAACGTTAAAAACGTTAATGTGTCAGGTTTTATGAGATGTTATTTATGCTGAGACCGCTGCTCAAAACATTGCTTTAGTTTTTGAACAGGACACACTGTATTTGTTTAGAAGGTCTTCATCTAATTCACATTGCCTCTAATGAAATGGGTGGGGGAATGTATGTATGTCCTTGCAATTTATAGCTAAGTTACCAACACACTGGAAGATTACACGAAAACAGATTTCACAGGAGTGTGCTCATATCTGCACGAGCACCAGCCGCAGAGACGGCATATGTATGTATGTGATTTTTAAAGCGCAAGACCGCTTCAGAGTTTGACATGGCGTCTACATCATTGGACTGATTGCATGCTTTCGAAAATTTGGTGAAATAAAAGAAGTATAATTTGTAGCCCTTTTTGCTATCACCGGAATTGACAACACAGTAAATCTAACAACATGAAATGGTATCAGACCACAGGAAACGATTGTGTCTTCTTGCATAGATGACAATTATTGTAGCGGGTCAGTTGCCATGGAGGGGCCTGCTTACAAGTTTGTGCACAGTGCCCAAAAATATCCACACATACACCAGGCAGCCCAGCCAGGGGAGGTTCTGCAATAGATACTTAGGGGCATATTATCAAGGGCATTATCTCCGCTCTTATGGCTCTAAAAGCCAAAAAAGCGGATATAATGTTTTCGTCAGATTTACATGGCAGTGCTAACATTCATTAGCGCATGTTAGCAGCCTTTTTACCGATGCCTCGCTTTGCATCTCTAATGAGATGCAAAGTGGGCATTTCCTTCAAACACAACACGGGAATCATGGCTAAGAGCACTTCTCCCTATCAGCAAGCTGGCCCAGGACACCAATACCGATGTTAAAATCCACGCTAACCACGGTTATCGTCGAAAGCTAACGTCTGCAAAAAAGCAGGCTTAGCTATACATATGATGGGAGGTGGATTCTATGGCTGAATCCACATCTCCCTATTTGCAAGGAATAGCTTATCGCTTCCGTTGTTGCGCTGGATTTCCAGCGATGTTCGCGGATTTCGTCGCTATCCCCGGATTTAATATCGCCGTGGAGATATGCGTTGTAAATAACGCGATATCTCGGCGATCAAATCCGGAAATAGCAAATGCTTGGTAAGCCCGCTCAGCGATATTTAACACTGTTCTTTGATGATATGCCCCAGATGGCTCTCTGAGGGGCATATTATCAAGAACGATGTTAAAATTATCGCCGCTTTAGCGGCAGGAAACTACCGCTAAAGCGGCGATAATGGGCTTGATAATATCTCCTTTAGAATTCCAATAGAAGCCCATGTTCACACCAGAACATGGGCTTCTATGGGAATTCTCAAGGGCATACTATTAAGCCCATTATGGCCGCTTTAGCAGCAGTTTCCTGCCGCTAAACAGAGATCATTTTAACGCCGTTCTTGATAATATGCCCCTCAATCCCTCCCATTCTTTGCAAAAAGTTTGAAGCAGACGCTGAGTCACTCTGACTAGACCTGGCACAGAACGTCTTGAAGTTGCTGGCTTGGGGCTGGGTTGAGCAGGAGACCATACGTCTGGCTCTGGGAGCTGTTGTCAGGTCCCTGCCCTGAGGATCCATCACTCGCGGTGTCTTCCTGCAAAATACATCGGCCTTCAGAGACACTGGTTCTACGTCTCTCACTTTCAAGCGATGACATTTGTCGCCTGAGCATTTCGGGAGAAGATGTCATCTTCACTCCGCTTAATCCTTCTGTGACTTCTTCCTCATCAACCTCAATGTTCTCAGGCATGCCTTCACCACTTTAAAGCAGACATTCCTGGTTACGCTTTACCGACCTCGCTGCACTGGGACCACGGTGCCGTTCACATTTATTATTTTCCAGACCTCGGCTCATAGGGAGTCTGGAATTTCCAGCTGGAATATCTATTTTTGACGATCACAGTATCATCACCCACCTGCAGGGTGGGACTTCTGGCCCTCAGGCATGCCATTGCCTTTTCATTGGTGGATTTTTGCTGTGCTTGAGTCGCTTCATGATCAATGTCATCCCGGTTGCCACTCAGAACTGGCTGGAATACAGTCTCTCGAGGACTTCTGAAACATGAGGTGCGCGGGGAGCAGTTAGTTGTACTGTGAAGGGTCTGACTGTTGGTATTAAGAAATCTGTGCAGACAGCATTGCTCATCTTCCCCTTACTTAACCCCTATGCGTAGAGTGCAGTTTAGGGTCCTCATAAACCTCTCTACTTCTCCGTTAACCTGAGACCATTGAGCGGTGATTTTCTGTTGTTTAACACCTTCGATGCTGGTGACGGAACCGTTCCGTCATCAGTCACAGCTGAGCTGTGCTGATGACGGAACGGTTCCGTCACGACCGCGCCCTGTTCTGGAATGTCCAGCACAGGGGCAGAATCGGCGCCGCGGTCAAGGTGTTAATGGCGAGAGATGTGAGGTATTCTTGGAACTCGTGCCCTTGAAAGGGTACCGTTATCAGATTCTATTTCCTACGGAAGGTTTAACAATGCAAACATTTTGTCCAGGATTGGCTTTACATGAGACACAGCAGTTTATGACACTACTGCCACTGTTGGAAAGTTGGAATGCAAATCTATGATCACTACTGTGATTCAACAATCAGAGAAACTTCCAAAGTCAATACTGAGTTTAGCCCATGGCGTGCGACTTGGTTCCTCAGGTAGGAGCGGTGCCGGTGACTGATCTGCGCTTATTATTGCGCACGAGTGGCAGCCATGTCAAACTCTCCATAGCTTCTGGTACGTCAACTGGTTGTGAGGGTTTAACGTTCTTGCTCCATCCAGGAAGTGCTACCACTGTCTTTATGCTACCGCATTTCTTTAGCCCTCACCAGGCTTTCATCGTGCATCATCGCTATCCTCAGTTTCTCATGGCGTTGGGACAGGCATTTTGAACAACCATGTCCATGAAGTGTTTGGTTTTTTCTTCATCTTGAAATGACTTCTCGGTTCTATCTGGTGCTGGGTGCAGCGATAGATCGTCAGCGGGCTTTGTCTGCTCCAAACTGTAGCAGATGTGAAAAGCATGTGCCTAGAGTTGAACAGCCCATCACTTAATCAGGGGAGGAGCTAGCCTGATAGTGCCCCGGAATAATGGTAGCAGGGGTTTATGATCCGTAACTATTTGGAATTCCTGGCCATAGAAGTAGAGATAAAAGTATGAATATGCCCACTTAATTGCCAAGGGCGCATGCTTTATTTGCGCATATCTCATTTCTGTTTCTGAGAGTGCTCGGCAGGCGTACACTACCGGTAGCCATTCTCTCTCTGAGCCCTTCTGCAGGAGTACTGCCCAAGCCCTACAAGGCTGGCATCCACAATTAGCTCAGTTTTGCTCCCTGGGAGGAAGTATGGCATGGTGACTTTATCCATGAGAGCATCTTTAACATCCTTGAAAGCCTTGTTGCGAGTCTGAGTCCATTCCCAGGATGCCCTAGTTTCGGTGAGAGCCCATAGTGGTTTGAATAAAGTGGCCAGGTGGGCAATAAAGCGCACGCAGTAGGTGGCCATACCCAAGAAGCATCGTACTTCTGTCTGGTTCCTGGGAGTGGGTGCATTTTGGATTGCTGTGGCTTTCTTTGGACCCACTCACAGTCCATCCCAGGAGAAGATGTATCCGAAGAAGTCACTGGATTTCTGGTAGAATTAACATTTATTCTTGTGGAGGGTTAGGCCGTCATCCCACCCGGCATTGTAGGGTGTCTTTCAGTCGGGCGTGGTGGTCCTCGGGGCTGTTTGAAAAGAATAATTTATATATTGTAACTCAGATTGATGACTCCGAGCATCCCCAACAGTGTCTCCCTAATAGAGTTTTGAAAGACCACTGCCGCTTGGCATAACCCCAAGCTTAGTCTTTTGAACTTCCTTAGCCCAATGTGTGTGGAAAATGTCGTTATATATCTGCTCTCTAGGGCCAGGTCCAGCTGATGATACCCCAAGTTGAGGTCAAGTTTAGAGAACCACTTTTTTATTTATTTATTTATGCGATTTTATATAGCGCGAACTTTACCCGAAGGTGTCAGAGCGCTTTACATAGGACCCAGTTTCAACCATAAGGACTGATGCCCCGTTAAGGTCAGTGAGTATGTCATCCATGGTAGGCGAGATGTGGCGCTCCCTCTTAATGGCGTCGTCCAAGAGGCGCATATCTACGCTTAGCCGAATGGAGCCTGGCTGAATCGGCTTTGGTGCGATGACTAGTGACGAGAACCAGGGGGTGAGCCAGTTACCTTCTCAATCAATCTGAGGTCCTAAAGTGATTTAAGTTCCCTTTCAACCTGTGGTCTGTGGTGGAATGGTAATCGCCGGTGCCTTAGCACTGTGGGTTTGATAGCCTTGCCAATATGTAGCTCGACCTGTTTGACTTTTAGCTTTCCCAAGCCCTGGAAAACTTGAGGAAAGTCAGCGAGAATGGTATTAGCAGGCAACTCATGTACCTGATTTGTGAAGAACACTAGCTCAAGGTATTCTGTGGTGTGACAGCTCAGTAAGGTGCCTTTCCTTCCTTTGGTGATGTGGAATTTGGCTCTGGTAGCCTGCTAGTCACTTTGTAGCTGCACTTTAAAGATCCCTTGCAGAGGCAGTGGCTTTATGCTCCTATAAGTGTATATTCTTGCTTTGGTGTCAACGAGAGGCGGTTGTGGTGCTATCTAACGGCTAGGGCGCTCGACCTCGGACCTGGGGACCTGGGTTCGAGTCTCGGTAACGACGCCAAAACCTCCTGTGATTCTGGGCAAATCACTTAATCTCCCCGTGCCTAAAAATGAATGTGTGTCCGTCCTCATGTAACGTAACTGATGCTATGTAAAGCGCTCTGATACCTGATTCGGTTCGGGTCTAGTTCGCGCTATATAAAACTCTGCAAAAAAAATAAAAAATCTATTCATTATCCACAAAGACCATGACATTGACTGATACTCTGGTGTCAATGGGCACCCTGACTGTTGTATCTTTGATTCTTATCATGCACATTGGAGTTGGTCGCTTCTTGCGATCTTGATGTCCTGCGAATGATACAAAGAGACCTCTTCATCATCTTCATCAGCATCTGCAATATCTTCCTATCTAGCGGATGCATCCTTGTCTGGCGCGTTGTCCAGGGACAGCTGTCTGAGTGCTCCTGCTGCTCTTCTAGGCCAGTCGGCTGAGAATAGGGGTCTTCCTCTGCGGCATACTTTCACAAAGTGGGTGAGCTTGCTACACCTGGAACATGGCTTGCCTTTCTCATAACAGACGCAGGGCGTGGAATGTTCTTGGCCGCAGTAACTACATTTCCCATTCGTCTTCTGAGAGATAGCCTGGTGTGTGGGTCCTGGTCACTTCTGGAAGGCATCAACTCTTTCAGTCTTGATGGTAGCAGTTCTTAGTGGTTTTGGTGCTGTGAGTGCCCTGGTGATAGCAGCTTCCATGTCCTACGCTCTTGAATTAGGCATTTCATGGGATTGTGCTAGTATGAGGAGGTCATCGAATGTGATTCCAGGCCATCGTAAAATGAGTTGACAGAGTACTGCAGACCGGCACCCTTGTATGAGTTGTGCTCTGATCTATTGACACAGGTCATGGAACGTGCATGTGCTCACCAGCCTCCGTAATCTTGCGTAGAACATGTCCACGTACTCTGTTTCTGTTTGCCTGGCTTGCCTCAGTTTGAAAAGCTCAATGTTTAGGTTTATCTGCGGGTTGAAGTAATTATTCAGTGCCCTTACTGACCACTTGACTGCCCCATCCACTTCTCTTTTGCATTGGAAATAGTAGTTTAAACATCCTATCCATGAGCGCCATCATGGCGCTGCTGTGGCCCGATAGGCCAGTTCACTGAATGGCAGCTCATGGATAGAACCGGTGGGTGGCTTCCCGTGGTTGGTCCTGCACACTCATACCTACTTGCTGTCCGCCCAGTGCTGCTACTCATTCTGCTGGAGTGCTGGAATTACTATGCCACTTTTCTTATGCCTCTTTTGCTTGAAGAAGTATGTCCTTGACGTGCCTCCCAAAAGGGTGTCTCTCCAGCCCTTGCGTCAGTTACCTGTCTTATCTTTATGTGTATTTCCCCCCTTTTTTGTCTTCAAACTCTCCTTGGAAATGTCCTTCTGTTATGTCTTTCTCTCTTACCTACTTTTTTATCTTCATTTTGTGTCCACCCAGTCCTCTTAACATGCCATCGGTGAGTCATTTATTTCCCCGGGACCCCAACCAATTGAAAACCACTGCATGCTTTGCTGCAGGGGCCACAGTAGAGGAGTTGCAGGCCTTGCCTGGTGCTGAGCATTAATGTTCCTAAGGGCAGTGACCCGCTGAGTGAAAGCCCAGGTGACCAGGCCATGTATCAACTCGCGCTGCCCTGTGAGGCCAATGGGCTGACTCACCCTTCCTCTGCACGTTGAGCCAATGAGCTCTCTGGCTGGATGTCACCTGAGACCTCTGTTCCCTGACCGGCAGCTGGGGCCAGGAGGCTGGACAGGAGCTGAGCCCCAATGGACGGGAGTGTCAACATCCGCTCCACTAGTCTCGCGGTGGTGCCGCTGGCTGCAGACCTTCTGTTTGTGTGGGGCCAGATCTGGCCAGAGTGCCCCACCTAGCAGGTGACGTGGGTCAGAACCGGCCTCGTCGCCAGTGTAGCGGGCCAGTTGCCATGGATGGGCCTGCTTACAAGTAAGTGCACAGCGCCAAATAATATCCGTAGGTACACCAGCCATACAGTGTCGGCGAAGGCCACGAATGACCTTACGCCCATTTAGTTATATCCTCGGGCTGCGCTGGGCTTGGGGAGTGTCTGCTATAGATACTTTGTTTGTGAGAAGCTGGATGGCTCTCTCCAATTATGAGTGACACATAACATGACATACATGAGTTAGCTTTGATCGTTCTAACCAGTATTAAACTAAATTAGTAAGAAATGGGTTCTGCCCATTTAATCCTCATGGATTATTTTTAGACTACATGGTTGATGGACTTCTGCAGTGAATGCATCACACTACCCCAGGCTCACTCACTGTAAGCTCTATTATAATGAATTGGGAGTGCTAAACACCAGTCTCTGCCTCTTATAATAAAGGTTTGCTGCTGCCCATCTTGGGTAAGAGGCTCTGTGGCAGTGCGTGATTTGTGAAATAATGAGTATCTCTGCCTGAATCTCTGCTCAGAAGTCCACAGCAAGCAGTATTACATGTTAGCGTGCCGAATACCAATACTGCGTAATCTGAAAATCCATCTCATTCCTCTTTAATCCCCTAGCAGACTCTTCCTGCCCCTTAATCTCACTCTTGCAGTTTTCTGCTTTTTCCTTTTTTGATGGTTTTCCATCTTTCTCCTTCTTTGCCTATGTTGGTTTCTCCCTATCTTTCGCTCAGGAAATGTCAGATGAGAAAAAATAAGTGTTGGTCAGCAAAAAATGAGTGCTGGTGGGGTTCAACAGCTCTAGTTAGGCACAGTTCTGGGGTGGTTGCAAATGAAAACATATGCACACATGTTTGCACATGTGCGGTCTGAGCATGTGAGACTACCGTCAAGCTCAGCTCGGTATCTGCGCTCAGGGAGCTTGTTGCAGAAGGGACCCTTCAGGGATTGAATCTGACCTGGTGTGAACCTTACAATATGAGGACATTAACAGTGTGAGTAGGTACATCTGTAGTGATTACTGAAAAGTGTGTGTGTACTTCACTGTATTACACACTGTAGGCGAAATCTGCACCATACTACAGTTTCACCATAATGAGGCCCTGAGACTAGTCTGGCGCACTGATCATATAGTGAAAAGAAACTCTGAGTGCAGAACCAAGTTCACTTTTGTCATATCTGCACTCCTTCTGGAGCTTTAGGATTTGTCATATACCTCTGTCTCAACTTCTAATGCCCTAGCTGGGCAAGAACATTTCTCTGCTGGCCAGCTAGAGGATCAAAGGCCTCCCCACACTTTATGGCCATAAGCCAGTCATTCGGCCTGCTCCTAGGAGAGGTTGAGGATGGATTCTGCATGTGCTAATTACCTTTCATACGGCAATTGGTCTGGGAAGGCTTACTCCACAGAAACGAAGAAGAAGAGCCAGGTCTCTGGAGCTAAACTCAGAACGAAATCCCCTTTAATTTTTTTGAGGGAACGGATCATGCAGCTCCGGTAGTTAGGGGTGTAATTCAGGCACTCAGATAGGTCTTTCAGAAGAGCACTTCAAGTCACCATGTTAGAATGTCCCAAAATTCTGAGCAGGATGGTGGGGGCAGGGGTGGAGTGACAATGTGCCACCCTAGAATTAGGCAGATGGGCTTCACACCTTCACTTAAAACTCCTGCATAAGGGAGAGACGTTTGAGAACTGTGTGGACCTGGGGGAAGTGACGCCTGAGGAGTTCTCAGCTGGAAGACAGAAGGTACCCGCTGTCCAACCTACTATGAATCCTGAGTAACTGGGCCAAGTACCCCTACACTTGACTCTCAGTGGTAGATATGAATGCAGGGGCGTAACACAGCCCCCCCCAGCCCCGCCAGTGCGGGGGCACCAAGCTCCAGGAGGCCCCCTCGGCACTGCACTCTGGCCAGAGACCTGCTGATTGAGCCTGGAGGGGGCACCTCTTCATACCGTGCAGTGATGCCCCCTCAATTTTCATTAAGACAGTGTATGAATGAGCAGTCACTCGAGGGGGAGGTGTGGATACAGTTTAGTGAACATGTCTCATAACTCAAAGAGCATGCAGCAGGTGCAGTAAATCGATGTCCAATCAAATACTTACTTTTATAACCAAAATAAGTATTTCATTTCTAATTCTACTCATTCAAAGGAAGGTTACAGCATTTACAGACCCCAACACACTTCCCCCTTGTAGTCGAGCCTCTAGTGTTTCTTTGGGAAGTCCCTGTTCTACCTGTTCCTCACAATGTGATTGAGGGTATTCCCCATTCACTGGTGAACACATCTAGGTAATGTTCACTAGAAGGCCTTATCGCAAGAATACACTGTGAGTCTTTAATTACAGTCAAAAGTGCCTTAGCGCCTCAGCGCTTTCAGCAGAGAGTACCCCCAGGGCCCGGTAGGACAGTAACAAGTCTTGCCTGCTCCAGCAGTGAGGAAACGTGCAGCATTTTGGAGGGTACATCGTCCATGGGCACACTCAACAGCTTCGGTCCGGCAAAGGTGAGTTGGCTGTACATGAACTTAGTGGTAGCACTCAGCAAGCTCAGACTCTCTCTTTAGCCTAGCAGTCGTGCTCCAACAGCGATCAGAGGTGTTTCTGCACTCCTCCTGTGGGGTTCATTTTCATGCTCCCAAAGGAGGTGATTCTATTGCTCATGATATCGATCCTGCTGAGGTGGCGATGCTCCCACAATGTCCTCACTCGGTCCACACAGTTGGGTTAGTTACCGTTCTTGTTGCTCCTAGTGATCTACATGTCACCGCCGCTCACAGTTTGTGGACTCCTGCCCAATCCACATGGCACAAATATCCTAGCAGCCCCTCCTGGCATACGGGGTTGCTGCACTACTGCCGTGCAAGGTATCAGCCCTTACTGCACAGTCACTGCAATGGTGTCGTGCAGGCTTCAGCCCTGATTCCAAGATCGATGCAGCAGCCGTCTCCTCATACCTCGTGCCTGGAGTCCGCTCGACAGGCCTCCCCACTCGACCTCGCTCCCTCCAACGCTCTCCTCCTCCTTACAGGGCACACTGGTCTTGTCAAGCAGACAGGCACTGGGCTCCAGGCCCTAGAGCAGGTTGTTTTTGTTTCCCTCTGTGCTGTCCCCTCACCAAGCAGGGAGATTTGCAGTCCCTGGCCCCAAGTGCTGGTCACAGGCAGAAGTCTTGAGAGATTTCCCTCCACACACAGCCCATCTGGCTGCTATACTGATGACAATTTTTGGGGTCTCAACCTGTCCTTCTTATAGTCCATTTTCAGACACCAAATGTGATTTAGGGTCTGGGCCTTTGAAGTTTTATGTTGGGGATCTGCTACTTTTGAAGTACATACTTCTCCTCTACTTCTTCCTCTAGAAAGGCTGTCTGTTACAGCGGAGAGACCCCAAAGCTGATAGATCCACACCACAGGCAATGGGAGTGACTAGAGTCCACACCTGGATGTCAGCCACAGTGATAAATGCATCAAAAGGTTAATCTTGGGTTCCTAGCCCCACTCTTTATGATTCCCTTATTAGCCCTATCTCCTTCTTGAGATGCATCCAGGTCCCTTCCTTGTGATCGCTCACTAAATCAAGGAGCACCCATGGAAGTGTACAAGGGGAGCCTCACTCTCCTTTCTCCAGTGTGTCACATCCAACTCACAAGAATGCAGTAATACACAATTTTTTTAGGATGGATTCCTTTACATATTCAAGTCTTCACCAGGCAGGCCTGGGCCTCACAAAATGGAACCCCTGGTTCTCCATGTAATGTACAGGCAGACTGGTATTTACCTAGCGCACACACTGTCCGGCACTGTTACTTTCATGTGTGCCACCACAAGCACACATGCACTCAGCACACAAATTCACTCTGCATTCATTACTCAGTACTGTAGCATTTCTCTATTGTGCCACGTGAAAGTGCACATACACCCTGCACACACATTGACCATGCACATGCTGCACAACACTATACCCTTCATGTATTGCACTCCTTGCAGGTACACATATTCCCAGTGCATGCACTCACCATGCATGCACTGCATAGCACTACATATTTCATATAATGCACTCCTTGCACTTACACATACACCCAGTGCATGCGCTCACCATGCATGCATTGCACAGCACTGCTCTGTCCCTGTATTGCATCCTTCCCAGTCATACAAACTTCCACTTCAGAGTCACCACTCCTGCACTGCACAGCACTTTACATCTAATTGATGTAGACCAAGGATGAGTTAAACAAACAGCAGCGGAACTTTAAAAAGTGAGTGAGCCTGTAGGCCTCACTCCAGTGACACAGGTTATAAAGGACCGGTTCACTACTACTGATCATTACACGGTAGGCTGCCATGCCTGCAATTGTGCTGCTTAACTCCTGGTGTAAGCAGTAACCTTCCACTACTATGAGGGTCACGCTTTGGGCTCCCCTCCCGGTCCAACAAGACCACAATTCATGAGAAAGGCCTATGTCATGGCTCGCACACATTACCTATGTTTGCCTATGACAACAAAAATCAACCTTAAGGATTCAGAAAACAGTACAGGTGGGCAAGGCTACACATCCATTACCATGCAGAGGACCTTTCCGTTGCAACAGTACCTTACCCCTACAATAAGGATGGACTCAAGCAGTTATGATTCCAGTTGGCATCCAAGGTCTAGCATTTGTTTCTCCAGGGCCCGTGGCGATGGCCTTGCCCTCCCCTCTGCTGGAGACAGCAAAGGAATGGACCTTCGAGGGGACCCTGGAGGTCTTTTGTGGATCTTCTATGGACTAGTCCTGCAGGAGTGTGACCTCCAGAAGAGACCATGACTGCCGCTTACCTTGGTACTCTCCAAATGGCCAACCAGGAGACCTTGTGAGCTGGAGGGTACATGGAGAAGGGTACTTTGCTTTGGGACCTTGGGGGTGCTGCTGAGGAAGACCCCATTCCCATGAGTGGTGCAAGGTGCCCAGACAAGAGACAGGTCTTGTGTAATACTGAAAATCAGGCTCCTGGAAGAAAGCAAACATTTAGATGCCAGAAAGCCTAAAGAAACCCCCTCTGGTAGTTAGAGCTGGCCACCAGGAGTCAAAACGACATGTATCTCATATAAAATTGGCCCATCAGGGGAGAGGGAAGCATTTAGAAGTGTGGTCTCCTGGAGGGATGGAGTTTGTTCAAGCACCTATTTTCTAAAAATACCATAGGGGTCGGTCGGTCAGTCTTTCGGTCCACTGGACTTGCAACAGTAGCTGAAAGACTCATGCACGCAGTTGATAGAAATAGCAATGCTTTAATGACAATGACCCTTAACGTGAGTTTATATCACTCGTGATATCATGTTCATCACTTTAACTTTCTATACATTTTTAAAATGTCAGAAGTGTAGTATGCACGGTTTTAAATATAACATCACTTAATCAAAGCTTAGTTTCTAGATCCTTGAATGGGGTCGCAAGGGTAAATCCGAGTGACTTCTGACTACGCCTACAAGCGATAATTAAACTAACCGGGGAAGGTTTTATCATCCAGTCGAGGGGTAGCGGTTAAGAAACCATTGCAAAGTCCGTATTTTACAAGAACATTGAGAGCCCGCGCTACCATTGCGACCCCATTCAAGGATCTAGAAACTAAGCTTTGATTAAGTGATGTTATATTTAAAACCGTGCATACTACACTTCTGACATTTTAATGATGCTGGTAGTCACAGGGGACATACTATTTTGGAACAACAAAGTGGTTTAAACAGATGATACAGTGAATAATGTTTAGTACAATGGGAGATTTTTACGTTAAAACGAGTCATTTTGTCAGTAGCTAATGTATAGCATGATGTGGTGGGCGATAGTAAAGTAGTACTAATGAACCTCATTTTTCGATTTACAGATCCCTTGACAAAGGCGCAATCGCGCCGAAATGCATTGGGAGGCCACTCCATGTTAAAAATGTATAGAAAGTTAAAGTGATGAACATGATATCACGAGTGATATAAACTCACGTTAAGGATTGTTGTATAAAATAAGGATTACAAGAAATAAAAAAGGCTTTTTTTGAAATGAAGAACTGAACTGAAGTGATTTAATTGCTGGAGATCCAGCCCAAACTTGTGCCCAAGGAGTCAAGCCGAATAAAGACTTGCCTGATTTGTTATTACTTGTTTCTCCTGAGTGGGGAGAAAACCGTGGAGCACAGTAATATATAGGAAAAACGCATTCTAATTTCCAGCAGTGCTCAGACCAATTCCTTCTTTTAATGACAATGACAACAATAACAGTGCACTGTTACATGTATTAATAAAGGTCATGGAAGTATTTTATTGCTAATGACAAGTTGACAGAGAACAATAGGTTGCTGTACCATGGGGCCATCTTTAGGGATTTTATTAGTGTTCCGTTTGGTTCTTGTGGCATATCTCGGCTTTTATTAATGAGGTGACACCTGACAGAGCCATTAGACCCTCCCTTTCATACCTAAACCCTTATATTTTGTCCCGTATATGTGGAGTGTACTGTGGTTTTAGGGCACTCTAGGGGTATGAACTATTACGAGGGTGTCACCATAGGTATTTCCACCTTAGGTGGGTCTTCTCCTTTCTAATCATGGCCTTGCTGCTCTGTCTGCTTCCTCTCAGTTAATCATGCTTTGATGGTTCCAGTATCCAGCAAAGGATTCCTACTTTGCTGCTGCCATTAAGTCTTGGAGTTGCCAGCAAAAGAAAAATGGAAGTAAAAAATAACCCATTGTTGTTTCTTCATTTATTTGTGAATGAATACAATCAATCAATCAATCAGGGGGTTATGAGCAGGCTACTCACCTGTGAGGGTTTCACGGTGCTGGGGGGGGGGGGCAGCTCCTGTCAGTCGAAGAGCCGGGTCTCGAGGTTCTTCTTGAAGATGTACAGGGCGGGGGGCACTTCTGATGTCAATCGGGAGCCCGTTCAATGTCTTGGCTGCGATGTAGTAGGAGGTTCTTTCACCCCACCCCCTCTTGCTCTACAGATGCGCAGGGGTTCGGCGAGGGTGAGGTTGGCGGATCAGAGGTTTTTCTTGGGTACGTGGAAGGAGATTCTATCGTTGAGATATTGGGGTCCTGTGTTGTGGAGGCATTTGTAGGCATGGGTGAGTATCTTGTAGGTTACTCTCTTCTCGACTGGGAACTAGTGGAGGTTTCGCAGGTGTTGGGTAAAGTGTTCGTGTCGAGGGATGCCAAGGACGAGTCTGCATGCAGTGTTCTGTATGGGCTGGAGTTTGCAGAGCAGAGACTTGTTGATCCCGGAGTAGAGGGCGTTTCCGTAGTCCAGTCTGCTGGTTATGATTTGGGGAGGATCCATTTGAAGGTCTTCCGAAGGATGCGGAGGATGTTGAAGCAGGTGTAGGCGACGGCGTTGACCTGTTGGGTCATGGATAAGTCTGGGCAAAGTTACAAAAAAACTCCACGAAGTTTCGCAAGTGGCAGAGTGTAGTGCGAACTGCTGTTCAAGCTGGTCTTCCTGCTGCTCGGGTAGAAATTCTACCCGAGCAGCAACTCCCACTCGCAAGCTTACAGTTTGCGAGTGCACGTGGGGGAAAAAACTATGCGAAGCACAATTTTCTGCAGTCCGCAAGTTCAGCGCCCAGGCCTAGTCATGAAAAGGGAGGAGTCAAGTATGATGCCGAGGTTTCAGGCATGGTCAGTCGGAGTGGGTGGGGGCTGCCGAGTGCGGTGGACCATGAGGTGTTGTCCCATGCAGAGGGGGAGAGTCCGAGGATGAGGACCTCTCTCTTCTCCGGGTTGAGCTTCAAGCAGCTGCTGCTCATCTAGGATGCAATGTCCTTCATTCCTTCCTGGAAGATGAGCCTGGTTGTGATGGAGTCCTTGATGAGGGAGAGGATGAGCTGGATGTCATTGGCATAAGATTGATAAGCGTGGCTCAAATCCACCTGAGCGACTTACCTCACTCATCTATCATTCTCATATAATAAGCCAGCCGAACAGTGGAGAAGAATTAGAAATATATTTATTAGGCCATAAGATTCATCTGCAGATGGGCCCCGTCAGGTCTACACCCCAGGGAGTGCACCGAGAGGACTGACTCATCCCATCAGGACAATACATTATAACATAGCATGGCAGGGTAAAGACACGCCCAGACTGGAAAAGTACTGGGCTCGGCAGAGGGCGAACAATAGCCTCACACAAGAAGCTTCTGCACCTGCAAAAGAAACATTCTCTCTCAAGGCCACGGAGCCGAGACTCGGCTTCTCCAGAGCATGGAAACATTTCTGCAAGAAAAATACCCAAGGCGAGAGATGCTGAGGGATGGGGGAAAACTGTACCATGAGACATTGGAGCTGCAGAGCAAATGTCAGCATCAGAAGTCTCTCTCTGCCATAGACAAGCCTCTCTCTCTTATGAGAGAAGTTGAAGCTTGCATATTACAAAAATAGCTCAGTGGGTTGCAGCACATGAATAATAAGCTGTAACTGCAAATTGGTTAGACACATTAGGCTAACATATTCATAACATCATTAGAACATTCTGCAACAGGGAAATTACTATCTATCAGCCCCTCCTTTTAGCCTATTGTGGCTAACATAAGTGCAGCCGTTATTGCTTAAAGGTAAGGACTATACAATTCTAAAGGCACCACTCATCAATCAAAGGGAAACAAAAAAAACCACAAGAATAACCAATAGTATATCATCATAAAAGATATCTGGTATCGGGAAATGAAATACTAGGATGAGCATGATCACAGAAGTAGTGTAGCATACTATAGTTCAGGAAATGCACAGGCAACAAGTAAAAGAACAACCCCTGCAATACCTACTAAGACAATAATTATTCTCTGGGTGTGAGGCACCCTCCTTTTTGACTAATCTAAGCATATGTTCTCGGGGTACCATTTCTCTATAACACTATGTCATGATCGGACTACTTACATCACAGTTTAAGTCATGAGCATGAATTAATGCAAATAAGATCAAACTGTCACTATCAGGGAAAACACCCTATTGAATTCTATACTGAGAGCTCACTTGCATTATCAGTGAGGACCTATATCTAACATCCATGAAGTAGATCTTTATCGGGCTGAGAAATGGTTTTTTACTAAACTACTCAGAGTATACTAACCCTCACAGCTACTTCCATAGGGCAAGAATACAAGCAACAGTTTTCCACCCCTGTGTGTGTATGAAGGCAATGACCCACACACCCAATAATTTGCAGTACTATAAATAACATGTGTCTGGTGCAACATTTGAATACTACATCATCCTAATGAACTTCCCGGTGCTCCTCTTCGTGAGGAGCTAGGGTACCAATGACATTCTCAGGTGGCGTTGGAATAATACCCATGAGGGTATGCGCCAAGCAACAAGAAACTAATTCTCTAAAGAGAAATATGAAAGCAATAGTTAGGATACAAACAAACACAATATTATATTTGTAGACCATGAGAACCAAATGAGATCAGGGACATCTGGACAAGGAGCCGCAGAGGCTGCTCCTCCTGGGGAATAGGAACATTCAAAGGGACTCATTTTCCTAGCTAAAAGTCCAAAACTAAACTAAAATGTATTAAAAAATCACATGCACTCCGAAGCCAGCCAGAGGGGTTCTTCACCCTCAAAAGGGATCTTCTCCCGGTGTCCGTTAAAGCCTCACAGGCAGGCTTCTATTGTTCGTTCCATAATCCCACGACGGAGTCGCACAGCTTTTGCAACTCAGGAGCACTACATCCGGGCCCAGGCGCAATCCTAGTGTCCCATTAGACAATGTCTCGACAGTGCCACAGGGCTCTTACCAGCAGTCCATCCCTAACACTTAACTATTCTTCAGCACTGTTCTCCTCTAATCCCTATCTCAGCCCTTCTTCCAGTGCTCTGTTCTCTTTCCTTCCTTTCCTGGGCCGCAGATTATAACGAGTGCTCCCTCGCACCTCTGGATCTGTGAACAGAATGGGGGGCAGATGTTTGCTCACTGTGATCAGGAGAGGCCTCACCACTTGCAATCAGAGCTGGCCTCTTTGCTCTTTGATCCGGCTCCTCACCCCTCAGCAAAGCATCCGAGAAGGGTATGTACCGAGGAACCACTTCACATTCTTGATCAGCGACGCCTTTTCTCACCCATTCGTCATATGGCAGTGGCAGGGGGACGCGCTTCACATGAGATGCATGCGTCCATGCTTTGCGGCCCTGTATCCGAAGTGCGGTGCGGGTGGTGAGGAGCACTTGCCTCGGCTCCGACCACCTTGGATCCAAGCAGGACTTCCACTGGTACTTCTTGACGACAACCCAATCCCCGGGTTGTATGGTGCGTCCTTTCCCCTCTGGCAGCGGCTTCAGGGTGTCTGCTACCTGCTGATGAACAGAACGGAGATCTTTAGTCAAAGTATATGAATAAAATTCAATTTTAAAGAAACCAAATGAGGTCTATTCTGTGCTTTCATATCGCTCTACCAATGTCAATTTGAAGGTGAACACATCTCAGGCCCGTCAATAAATGTGTGCACTGACAATAGGTAATACATTACATATCTGACTTTTCGCTGTATTACCTGTGGACGGACGTATGCATTTACTGAACTCTAAGAGAAGAGAAAAAATAAAACAAAACAGACATGTTGTATTCCCGCATTTGCACTTGAGAAACAGCAAAAAGGGAAGTTCAAACCGCTATTCCTATAGCGAGCACACAGCATCTACTTTGTGAACCTTCACTGTTGTGCAAAACTTCAAACACTTTAATATTCTTTTTCTTACTCAAAACAACTATATTTTTGCTCATGACCATGCTCACATATTATAGATGCAGCAGGAAACTAATTTCTACAAAGCTTTAATTTCTAAAAAATATTTTGCTGAGGATCACACAAGCATCTTTCACCTTTCTCACTATTTAGACCATGTAACATTTTGTTTAGGGGAAAACCTGTTCACCAGCTCTAATAGGGATTGTCAGCTCAACGATACAGGCTAACTGATAAGAGACTTGTACACCTTTACTTAGTGCTGCACAATAATGATGTTGTTACCTAGGAATGTGAAGCAAAACAACAACAAAAAAGTACAAAAGTACCGACCTATTGTTCCCTTCAAAGGTCAAATAAGGAAACACTAGTCTGGGGCTACCAGTCCTTTCATCCCTATCCAATTAAAATAATCCTCTAATAAAGACTATCAGTTTATTTTCACCGACTATCTAATAAAGAACTAGCGATGTACTTGCAAGACTACAATAATGGTATTATCACCCAACACTTGTAGAACAAAACTACCCACATCTAATTCCCCTTTTAGATCAAAGCAGGACAGGCTAATAAAAATTTGAGAAGAGGAGGGAGCAATATACATGTTACCTAATTTTAATTTATAAGAGAGCTAGCGGGGAGCTAGCTTCCAGCGGGGAGCTAGCCTCCTCCCCCAGTTTGACAGGAGGAAATCTGAAACATATTTCACTTCAGTCAACACCATCAACCCCCGGGTGTAGCACTGAGCATTAACAAAATTATAGGAGATACATAGCACTTTTGAGAGGGCTAGAACGCCTTTTGGCACATGTACAAATGTCATCGCCACAAAACGATGTGTGTGCCTATTAATATCTAATACAATGTTACTAAGGAAAATTCATTATAATTGTTTATCTATTACAAAACACACTATTTCTTTTTGAGGCCTTTTATTCCCATGAAGGAGTAAGGAAAAGGAAATGGGACTGGGACACAGCTAAAGTCCCCCATAACTAGGCACTATGCGACATTCATTAGGGAAATGGCGGCAAAAGGAAAATCTATAAAAGAACAAAAATTACTTAGGTGATGGTCAGGCTTGTGACACAATGGTAGAACGGAAGAGGGACCCTGAATCTAAGAAAAAACTACAAATGGGGAACAACCCGCCAGGGCGAGAACAGGAGGAAAAAACATGAAAGGGGTGTTCCCTAAATAGCAAGAATCAAAGTAAAATTAATATCAACAGTATACCCAACACACCACAAAAAGAATACATTTATTCAAAAGAGATTTTTAATTTTCATTTTGACAATCAGCATGTCTTTTTTTGTATAATAAATAAAGTAATTACATTTGAGCAATACAAAACATTTTTAGAATATACATCATCAGAAAAAATATTTAAAAAACCTAGGACACGCATTGACACTTCAAACAGGGCAGCAAATAGATCCACTCATACATCCAAACATCCCTTTTAAACAATCCAATTCATACTCAGACATTCACATCCATATCACTACACACAGAGACAAGAAAAGCGCCGACGCGCGTTTCGGACAAGTGCCAATAGAGGCTTCCTTCATCAGGGCGCACTTCAGATATAGCACAGACCAACAAAGTAGATAATGTCTGTGACACGGTCCTGACAAGCGGTCCTAGTAGCAGCAAGGCTGTGGGTGGGTGGGTATTCTAAATACCCTACAAATATGTAAAAAAGGTCAGCAGATTCAACAATCATGAGGAAGTAAATCGCAATCCCAGGGTTTCACCGGTCAAAAATTTCCCATTTTGGCATAGGCCCACAAAGGATCCATGTGTATGAGTAAACCAGGTTTAAAAGAAATACAGCGTAAGCATTCCAGGTATCTCAAAAGGAATAACATACACTGATACAGTACAGGAAGTAGCACCGGAACCAATAATAAAAAACGACCTCAAAACGACAGAAATGGCCGTCCTTTGATAGCGGTGAGACGAACAACAGTGACGTCACAATTTAAAACGACTTCAGTCCCGGGGATTAGGGGGCCTGAAGCGGCCCGGCGGCACAAGTACAAATGGGGTCCTGGATCGGAGGGAACACGGAGACTCCTTCACCTTCCAGCAGAGCGGTTAGTCGGTAGCTAAACCTGGTTTACTCATACACATGGATCCTTTGTGGGCCTATGCCAAAATGGGAAATTTTTGACCGGTGAAACCCTGGGATTGCGATTTACTTCCTCATGATTGTTGAATCTGCTGACCTTTTTTACATATTTGTAGGGTATTTAGAATACCCACCCACCCACAGCCTTGCTGCTACTAGGACCGCTTGTCAGGACCGTGTCACAGACATTATCTACTTTGTTGGTCTGTGCTATATCTGAAGTGCGCCCTGATGAAGGAAGCCTCTATTGGCACTTGTCCGAAACGCGCGTTGGCGCTTTTCTTGTCTCTGTGTGTAGTGATATGGATGTGAATGTCTGAGTATGAATTGGATTGTTTAAAAGGGATGTTTGGATGTATGAGTGGATCTATTTGCTGCCCTGTTTGAAGTGTCAATGCGTGTCCTAGGTTTTTTAAATATTTTTTCTGATGATGTATATTCTAAAAATGTTTTGTATTGCTCAAATGTAATTACTTTATTTATTATACAAAAAAAGACATGCTGATTGTCAAAATGAAAATTAAAAATCTCTTTTGAATAAATGTATTCTTTTTGTGGTGTGTTGGGTATACTGTTGATATTAATTTTACTTTGATTCTTGCTATTTAGGGAACACCCCTTTCATGTTTTTTCCTTCAGGCTTGTGACACAACCTCATGAGTACACCGTAGAACTCTTGTATTTTTTTTCTATACCATTTGACCAAATAGACATACACTGCTGAAGTGTTGTCTGTGAAATTTAGGGACCAGAACAAATTCCCCACAGAGGAGCTTGTTCTAGTATCAAAAATAGAATTATCAAAACAATACAAAACAGAAACATACATAAAATAAAAACAAGCATACCAAGGCAGCAGGTATACTTGCTGTGCTAAGCACAGAAAGCATAGACAAATCACAATAACACATGCAAATGAGCTGTGACACACAACACGATGCCATGCATTTCATGCACAGTGAGCCTGCGGCCCAAAACCCAGCATGCTGGCCTGCTTAATTTGTCAGGCTTAAGATCGATCAGCATACCTACCCCACAGAACAGAACAAGCAATGCACAATAAGCCAAAGAAAACATAAAACACACAATATAGGTACATGCGTATAACATAAAATAATACGCAATAATACATATACCAAACACAAAGGCCACAAAAGGAAAACACAATATTAGTTACTCAAAGGACTATATTTTTCTCATGCATGTCATGCATCATGCGGTGTCAGTGCACACTTAATCTGTCTAGCACAAAGCTGCATCAATACTCACCGTATCACACGGATAAAAATATTTCTAATTGCACTGAAACGAAACAAATCAAACCACAAAAAAAAACAAAAACAACACACAAAATATTGGACAAAAAGGCAACCGTTTAGTAAAAATACCTTCTACAAATACTTACCTTAAAACCAATGCTTGGAGCTCATTCACACCTGTTCATATATATTATCTATCATCACCCTATATATACTAACTGTTCACTTTCCGTTCTGAAAACCCTGTCTGCTGTTTTAGACAAGAAACAGACTTAACCTCTTTAACCGTTAGCCAAAAAGATAAAACATTTAGCAGCATTGAAAATCACATGACAATCTTGTAATGACATTTAATGCAGCATCAAAAAGGTAAAAAGATATACATTTACTTTTCACATCTTTCACTTGTCTAAATGGGCCTTTTTATAACCAATGCAATTTCTCATCTTTAAACAAAAAGGGCGCCATCTCACTACATTTAATCCTGTTGCCAAAGGTATATGCTCACCCCCAGAACATACTAAATACTCCAGTGTACACTAGCAGACATTTGCACAAAACACGCACTCTGCACCTCCACTCAGCAGGAGGGGCACTGGGCCCACTGCAATGGTGTCCCATGGACAAACTGCATACAATACTGTTACACACATATATACATTCCCACCAGGCCGCTCCTGTGAGCAACACAATCATATCCTTTACCTAATAGGCACTATGCATTTACCTACCCTCGCATGATCAGTACTCTCCACTAGGGATCCACTAGCAACATCACTAATCAGTATGTCAATCAGAGACCCCCCAACTCAATTATTATTTAAATAGAAAGCTTTTATACTATGACATGGACCAACAGTGAAACAAAAAAAAATATCAACAACAAAATGGACACAACAGACAACCAATACATCTCTTTTTCTCTGTGCCTTTAAACTGCACACAAATCAGTCACTTATTCTGAATACTATTCAAACAATAGGAGTAACATGTGTTTAAACTATTGCATCTGAAACACTCACTAACATATTTAGTAAATTAATTTTTCTCAAAACAATCCATCTTTTCTCAGACTAGGCCATTTTAAAGTGTAATTCTCCATGTCCAAATACAATAATCTGTTGTAAGTTATTCATAATTTTGTTCCTAATACTTAATCACATGTGTTCTGAACAACTGCATTATACTTTAGTCTGAACCAGCAGCAGTTTGCACTCATCATTATGCAGACTCGCTCCAAATTCATAATTCACATGGCTCCGACTGTGTATCTCTGCCTGACTGTGCCAAGAGCTGAGCCTCCTAGCCCCCCCCACAATCTGCTGCCTGTGCTCTGCGAACCCATTGGAATGATCTTATCATCCCACCAAGGTCACATCTGCTCTGCTCTGCGTCTGCAAGCATCTATATTTCCATTCTACATAATCTTCCAGAACGGAATAAAAATTCACACACTGTTATTCTAAACCTTACCAGCCCAGTGCTCGACAACCCTTTTTTTTATCATTGTGGACTGAAATACATCCACTCAACAGGTCATGTTTAAAACTAACGAAACAACTCCTGCTCTCCACCCCCTTTTGAGGCCCGCTTTTGCCGTTCAGAAATGCATCTCTCACAGTCTTCCAAGCCTTTCTGGCCCTCCACCAAGGCCAAAATCTGCCTCGCGCTCTGCCCTCCTCGTTCTGGCGCTGACAAAGCCAATAAGCCTTCCTAACTCTTTCTAACATGCAATAATTAACCCTATTTTAAAAAATACATTTCTCTTTTTTTTCCACTTCTTTCTAACTTTACACTCTTTCTACATTCTATTAATATACATTCTAATTACTGGTAATCAAATCCTTATTCTTTTCTTCATCTTCTACTGTTGACAAATTAAGGGGATGAAAGAAACCAAATTAAATAAGTTCCAAAACATTTTTTTTTTAAAAGGCCACAGTGTTTTTTTTTCTCATTCTTTTCTTTTCTGAGAGCCAGGCACAACCATCTCAGGTAGCTCACAAGGACCAGACAATCTAACTCATGCAACAAGACGCACTCACTTCATTCAAACAAACATTTACACAAACAAAAGGAAGCCCACAGACTGCTCTCAAACCAAACCAATTATAACCAAATCAAACATATTACATGAAATTCATACCCCATCCTCTTAATCACTGTTCACATTGGCTCACTGAGCCATTAAAAGAAACTTTAAATGGGAACAACCTGCAAATTCCAAATGTACACATTTTGTCTTCTTTTAAAACTAAACTTTTGATCTGTCCATATTCTGGGCTATCCTCTCATCTGTCTTTGCTGAACCTCTTTCTGCCACAACCTTAGGGAATCAAACATGCTCTGACAGCTGTGCCTAGCAAACAATCTCTCCTGCAAGTAATCTATCTTAGCTGCATCAAAAATATTAAACAAAATCGGGATAAATCCATATTCACATACATCTCAAAATTCAAAGAGTCTTCTACAGGAGCGGGTTGGCTCTCGGCCAATCTGACATCAGTTGAACTGCAGCAACACCCAAAACATTGCAACTTACTGAAACGCAGCATCTTGCACACTCAATCAAACACCACCAAACTCACTCAATCAGATACCGCCAAAGAACCCACACATACCCAGACACAAAAGAACCAAGCAACTACCTCCACACACAACCACTTACAACCGCACACGCATGTCCTAGGCATTGAGTCCCTGCCAAACATGTGTTACCATAATGGGACAAGGCCCGTCGACCAAGTCCTGGGGAACCTGGACCCTACCGCAGACCAAACAGTACACTAACTGTTCTGAGGTTGGAGGACACATCCGCCACCCGGGCGGCACTACAGACCGTTGCGCACTTTACCCCGGAAGATCTGGGACTCTTCCATCAAACCACTCACACTAGGGGTTTGGGTCCTTTCCCAGTATTTAACCGTGATGAGCCACACTCCAGTCTCAGTACCACCCGGTCGGATGCTCTAAAACAGACATCCATCCAATAACCCAATCACTAATAGTCTGTCAGAGCGCCACTTGCACTCTGAGTTCCCCGGAGCACACTAGCCCCAGGAGCACACCGGCTCCTCCAATCACCAGAGACACACCGGTCTCAGAGACACACCGGTCTCATAGAGCATCCCAGCTCCCTCAATCAACAGTCGGACCACTCACCTTCTGCTCGCAGAACCGACATCCACTGTTCTCCACCCTTCGGCTGCTGGGACCAACACGGTCAGCTCCAAAGTCCCGCCTTCTGGACCCCGGCGCAGGATCATGAACCGGGACCTCTCCCGATCAGCAGGGTGGGGCAGCGCTGCGAGAACCCAGCTCAGCATCAAAGTGGGTACCCAGACCCACCGTGCCGACCAGAGCGTCCCCGGCCTTCTGCTACCCACTTACGGGTGAGAAAGATCCTTATCGCGGAGTCCCTGTTCGGGCGCCATCTGATAAGCGTGGCTCAAATCCACCTGAGCGACTTACCTCACTCATCTATCATTCTCATATAATAAGCCAGCCGAACAGTGGAGAAGAATTAGAAATATATTTATTAGGCCATAAGATTCATCTGCAGATGGGCCCTGTCAGTTCTACACCCCAGGGAGTGCACCGAGAGGACTGACTCATCCCATCGGGACAATACATTATAACATAGCATGGCAGGGTAAAGACACGCCCAGACTGGAAAAGTACTGGACTCAGCAGAGGGCGAACAATAGCCTCACACAAGAAGCTTCTGCACCTGCAAAAGAAACATTCTCTCTCAAGGCCACGGAGCCGAGACTCGGCTTCTCCAGAGCATGGAAACATTTCTGCAAGAAAAATACCCAAGGCGAGAGATGCTGAAACCAGGAATTTTCTGCTCATAAGGGAGGGGGGAAAACTGTACCATGAGACATTGGAGCTGCAGAGCAAATGTCAGCATCAGAAGTCTCTCTCTGCCATAGACAAGCCTCTCTCTCTTATGAGAGAAGTTGAAGCTTGCATATTACAAAAATAGCTCAGTGGGTTGCAGCACATGAATAATAAGCTGTAACTGCATATTGGTTAGACACATTAGGCTAACATATTCATAACATCATTAGAAAATTCTGCAACAGGGAAATTACTATCTATCAGGATACTATGCTGAATCAGTGATGTCTGGCGATGGCGGCGAGGGGGGCCATGTGGATGTTGAAGAGTGTTGGACTGAGGGATAATCCTTGGGGTAGTCCGCAGTTGATCTCTGTGGGTTCGAAGAGGAAGGGTGGAAGTCTGATTCTTTGGGTTCTGCCCGTGAGGAAGGTGTGGAGCCAGTCGAGCACAGTTCCTTGTATACCGGTGTCGTGGAGTCTGGTGGTGAGTGTACGGTGGGAGACTGTGTCGAAGGCTAAAGAGAGGTCAAGTAGGATCAGGGCTGCGGTGCGTCCTTGGTTGAGGAGGGTGAGGGTGCCATCTGTTGAGGCAAATAGAGCGGTCTCCGTGCTGTGGTTGATGCCAAATCCGAATTGGGAGGGGCTGAGGACAGAGTTCTCTTCAATTTATTCAGTTCTTCATTTTTTGAGGTCCGTAGGATCTTCTGAGGGCTTTTTGAGTAGGGGCCTGACTTCTGAGCTCTGTGGAAGACGTGCAGGGGGCAGGGGTCCATGGGAGCTCCTGAGTGGATGCCTTTCATGGTTGATGCGGTGCCTTCAGTGGTGACTGGGGTCCAGGAGGAGATGGTGAGCTGGCTGGTGTTGCTGAAGGAGGGAGTGGTTTCGGTGTTAGGTGTCTGGTTGTGGAAGTTGTCGTAGAGGCCCTTGATTTTCAGATGGAAGTAGAAGCCAAGCTTGTTGCAGAGGTCCTGGGGAGGGGGTGATGTCAGTGGATTCGCTGGGGAGTTTGGCAAATTCCTGGATGATGCTGAAGAGTTCCTTTGAATTGCTGGAGATGGCGCAGATCTTGTTCTGGATGAAGGTCCTTTCAGTGGTTCGGATGTGTTGGTGGTATTTTGTCATGGCGTTCTTGTATGTGGTGCGGTCTTCTGAGGATTTGCTGTCCTTCCAGTTCTTCTTGAGACGTCTGCAGGTGCGTCTGGATTCTTGGAGGTCGAAGGTGAACCAGGTAGCCTTTCTAGGGTGCTGTCTGTGGGGGTTACGTAGGGGTGCAAGCTCGTCTGCGCAGTTGGTGATCCATCTGTGAAATTCTTTGGCTGCTAGGTTGGCATTGGTCAAGGTGGGGGAGGCATCAAGGTTGAGGGTGGAGTTGAGCTGGTCCTCGGTGACCTTGCTCCAGTTCCTTCACAGAGGGTGGGGTACAGGTTCGAGGGCGGTGGGTTTGTCGACGTGGAAGTGTACGCAATGATGGTCCGTCCAGGGGGGTTACATGGTGTGGCTGGAGTGGATGTTGTTACCTCCTGCAAAGATGGGGTGAGGGTGTGTCCTGCCTTGTGGGTGAGGGTGGTGACAAGTTGCATCAGTCCGAGTATGGCAAGGTTGTCCAGGAGGGTGGCGGAATTGGGCTGTCTGATGTTGTCAAGGTGGAAGTTGAGGTCTCCGATGAGTATGTAGTCTATGAAGGTGATGGCGTGGGGTGCGATGAGGTCGACGATGGTAGTGGTGAAAGCGGTTCGGGGTCCAGGGGGTCTGTAGGCGAGGGTCCTTCATAGGGTTGTTGTGGGGCCGGTCTGGATCTGGAAATTGAGGTTTTCGGTGGTGGGGGGGCTGATGCTCAAGCTGGAGGTGGTGAGTCGGAGGGAACTCTTGTGTGCGATGGCTACAACTCTTCCTGGGCAGATGGGGCAGTCCTTCATCTGGATCTTGTGTCTGTTGGGGATGGCAGTGGTGATGTCGGGGCGGAGGCGGGGTTGGTCCAAATTTCGGCACAGCAGGTCTGTGCAAGGATCGTATGCTGAGGAGGATGAACTTCAGGGCTTTGGTAGTTTTGCCGTCTGGCGTGGGGGCGGCTGCAGTGTTGGTGAGGGTTTGGTGGCATTGGCGGCAGTAGAACTGGCCGTGGGTGGTGTTCGGTGTGGACAGTTGGCAGTTGTTGTTCCTTCGGGGGTTGAGTGCGAGGAGGGCAGCTGAATCATAGCGGTGGGTGGTCGAAGATCCAGGGTCTCAAGCGCTGGTCGCAGTCGGGTTGCGGATGGGCGCAGACTGGCTTGCCTTTGGCACACCTTTGGCGCGTCAGCGGCACGCCCTCTGCGCGCAGCCGCAGTGTGGCCACACAGCAGCCACCATTAAATAGGGAAGGGGGAGGGAAGCAGAGCAGGGAGGAGGGAGTGGGAATGGCAGGGGGATGGGCAGCCTGTTTTTGTGAGTGATTGAGAGACAATGAGATTGAGTGAGAGTGCGTATGTTAGTACAGTGTGTTTGAGAGTATCAATTAGACTAAAACTGAGTGAGAATTATTGAGAGTGAGTGAGTCAGTGAAAATGATTGTGAGGGATTGAACCAACGAGTGTGGGTGAGTTAGAAAGAGTAAATGAGAGGGAGATTGTTAGAGGGAGGGGAAATGAGCCAGGGGTTCAGCTATCGATGGTGCAGCAGGTCCAGACACCTGATGAGCCTACTAAAACCTTTTTTAATAAAACAAAACCCCTTGTACACCAGTAGTTGTGAGTGAGGGGTCCGTGATTGTCAAATAATGAGTGTAAGGGCGTTTGTGAGTGAGAATCAGTGAGTGTGAATGTGTGGGTGCATTTCTATGTGAGTGAGTATGAGCCAGAATGCGTAAGGGAGAGAGTGAGTTAGAGTGAGTGCGAGAGGGGGAGTGAGTGAATGAGAAAGTAGTGAGTATGAGTGAAAGTAAGCGAGTGTAAGTGAGTGTGAGCGTGTTTGTTAGCAAGTTTTATGCTTGTGAGGCTGCTGCTGGCCATGGCATACTCAAGAAAATGATTAGCTTATGGGGGAACCCAAGGAAACTTTCTGCTACTGGCATATTGGAGGTGATTCTTAGCATAAGGGAGGACACCTATTGAAGAATGCATACCCAGATATACTGAAAGTAATTCTTGGCATACAGGTGACAAATATGGCAAATTGCGGGTGCTGGCCTACTGCAAGTAATACTTGTTAACCATGGACTATTGAGGTGGGAGGGCTGGTTGGGTGAAGCAAACCATGAGAAAATGTTGGTTCTGACTTACTGGAAGTAACTTTTAATATATAGGTCACCTATAGTGTATGGGCTATATCAATGACAAAATACTGGTAGTGACATTTTGTAAGTAATTATTCGCATAAGGGGGTGACAAACTGTAGTTAATTCCTAACATACAGGGGCCACCCAAAGCAATTTTTGAAAACACTTAGGTGAACCAGTGGCAAGTATTACACCCCTCCACTTTCAGAGATTGCCGCTAGTCCCTGGAAAGTACTCTGAAGCAGAGCCTTGAGGATGAGAACCGAAACCACAACTGAAGGGGGAAACTGAGCAGGGCCTTAGTCATGGATACCTACGTTTACACGTTTTTTTCATTCATTTTGATGTGTTACCCCAGGCGGGTGCTTCTAGCGCCATCGCAGAGGTGCCAAGACCAGTTTATAAATCTTTTCAGGTCTGTGTTTCAGAATTCTGCAGACCTTCCCCTCGCCCAGCAGTTATTCAAGATTGTGTTAACTGTAAAGTTAGCACTTGCTACATACAGTTTTGAGTTTCTGAGGATGGCCAGTGTCATCTCTGTGTATTCAGCAAATATGTGTCAATTTCCTCTCACATGAATGTAGGTCTGGCATGAAAGAATTAAGAGAAATACACATTTGACTGTTTCTGGATGAGTTCTTGGAAAGGGAACTAATTGGTGTGTATTTGTATGTCTAGAGGAGACATCCTCACTCTTCCATAGGGTGCCCTGACAGCCTAAATCTGTCCCACCTGTGCCACAGCGCCCCGTGGCATCTATAAAGCAGCTGATCCGTGCCAAGCAGACATGGATTTATTCAAACCATTTCAAAACATTAAGCTCCAATATTTCTTTTCATTAGAAAGGGTATTACACCGCCTCGCATGAAAGGTGACTCGGCCAGCCGTAGTCCATACATTAGAATTCAATTTATTTCACCACCGTCAGATGCTGAGTGTTTCAATGGGAGCTTTATGCATATCAGCTGCAGAAAACCCCTGGGAGGACACGCTGTCTGCCTGTCAAGGCTCGAGTATGTTTTAATGTCACATAAAATGTAAATCCGATAGTAAATGACATTTTTTGGCCACAGCTCCCCCGATGTCACTTTCTCCACGGGGAGGAGTGCATTCATCGGGCCCAATTCACAGAATGAACTTAAGACTCAATCCTAAGCTTACTACTATTTTGGTATTCACAGAATGCATTTACTACTTTTGCCATTCACAGAATGAACTTACTACTTTTGGTATTCACAGAAGTTATGATTTTGTCTTAAGTTTGTCTTAAGACAAACTTAAGACAGACTTAAGACTGACTTAAAACAAAATCCTAACTTCTGTGAATACCAAAAGTAGTAAGTGCATTCTGTGAATGCCAAAAGTAGTAAGTGCATTCTGTGAATACCAAAATAGTAGTAAGTTTAGGATTGAGTCTTAAGTTAATTCTGTGAACGGGACCATCATTCTGATAAGGATGAAGTTTTGCTGTCCCCGTTGCTGATGGACCAACCCGAGCTGCCCTCAGTACATCTTCTGCAGCCTGGGGTCCAGGTGGTACATGTTGCACCAGCGTTTTCTGTGCCAGACCTACCTTTTTCAGCAAGTCTAAGGGCCCGATTCACAAAAGTAATCTGAGACAAAATGCTAACTTTACGACTTTCGACATTCACAAAGGGCATTTAGGAGTAGTAAAGTCAGGAATCCTATATTTACTACTCAGAAATGCCCTTTGTGAATACCGAAAGTCGTAAAGTTAGGATTCTATCTCAGATTACTTTTGTGAATCGGCCCTAAGCCATTACGGAAGGGCACACACCTTGAGCGAATCAGTCTTCGCACTGCCCCACACATAGCGGTCCAGCCGGGGCTGCTACATTTACGCTCTGCGCAAGAACAAAGGCTAGGCCAGATGTTTTTCACCCTCATTGGAGCACCTTTGTCATTAGGGACCCTTTGGTTTCTTCTTAAAGGGTCGAAAGTCAGAACAGGAGTTGGTAGTGGAGGCAGGAGGTTCCTTCAAGACCTAACATAGCCCACTGTGACTGCTTGTTGACTGAAATGAACAGCATAATGGCATCCAAGGGGTCCCTGATGTGGCATGGGTCACTAGTAATCCTGACCCTTCACCTTACTGGCTCTCACCCATTTTCTCAACTAGAGCTCTATTTTGCAAAGGCGGATGCCTAATTTGACCACGTAACTATCAAGTGCCAACCTGCAGGTGTCATCAGCACCGAGAACCAAAATGATTGGCAGAAATTAAGGGGCATATTCGCAAAGGAATGGCGAAGCATGGCATTAAGCCAATATTGCTAACGCCACAGTCTGCCATTCTGAATACGCAGGGATGTGCCGTATTCACAAGAATGCGGTGCACCCCTGCGTTTTCCCCTTGTGCTGGTGCTAAATCTAGCTGCTTAGCGCCTGCGCAGGCATCCTCTCACCATAGTGCAAGGGTATTTGCATTGGAGGGCATGATTGTTTATGTGCAGGAAGGTGTCCCTTCCTGCACATAAACAATCCAGAATGGCGATTGGTAACATCTATGTGTGCTGCATTGTGCAGGACACATAGATGTTGCAAATCGTCATTTTTTAAATGATTGTTTATGTGCAGGAAGGGACACCTTCCTGCAGATGAACAATTATTCATGGCGATTTGCTGTTTCTTTGTGTGCTGCACAATGCATCACACAAAGGAACAGCAAAAACAAGAAGAAATTAAGCATTTCTCCTCTTTTCGCCATGTTAAGACCAGGTTTTCCCTGGTCTTAATTTTGGTGCTGCCTCCTATTTACACCACTCTTGTAAATAGGGGGCAGCATCAAAATCAATGGGGGTTCACCGCAACACCGATTGCACGCCCCTTTCATGCTAAATCTCGCGTGAAAGGGAGCCATATTTACAGGGCAGTGTTACGCCACATTAAGTGGCTTAACTTGACCACGTAACTATGGTCAAGTTACCTTGCAAATAAGGCGAAGGGTTTATTGCCACAGGAAAGTCATAAAAAGTGACGTTCTTGTGGCGATAGGGGCTTGTAAATATGCCCCTAAGTTTCCATGTGCCGCCAAACATCAGATAACCTTTGCATGAGATTACCAAGCTATGGCTGTTTCTTTTGTAATTCAGGATATATTTGTGTACATGCTTTTTGGGATGGAAGATTGCGAATGTTCATCTAAAGAAAATATACACAAAGGCACCCAAGGAGAAGACATGGTCAGTATGACACAACAACAGAGATCACACAGAAATTGCATAATCTAAAGACAATCGAGTCGCGCCATCACCGATGTACACATTTGATGATATATCTTTGGTGCACATTGTGATTTTGATGTGTAATTTTTTAACAGTAACAGAGCAACGCGCCCACATAAGAAACTAAACAGATAAAAGATAGAATAAGAATAATCCATACTTATAAAGCGCGAACATATCACCCCTTAAGGTTTCAGGGCGCTCTGGGCCGTCGGGGAGATCAAGTGAGCTTTTGTCCAGAGTCACACGATGCTGAGCTCCCGCAGGCGAACAACCCGCGATTCCTGCGCTCCGGAGTCAGCCCCTCTGGCCACTGCGCCACACCTCTCTTCTGAAAACAGCAGGAGTAATAGAGTGACTCCAGGTAGAAATAGAATTAAAAAGCAAAGTCAAAATTCCGTCAGGTTCCTACGTAGGCCTGTTGATTCGTGGATGTCGAGTGGACAGATAACACAAACACATGTACATTATTGATCTAATCTTTGTTCTTAGTAACTTCTTTTCTACGCTGTTCCACTACTTCTGGAGGACCTTGGCTCCATCATTGCTGTCCCTGCTCAGCCATATTCTGCAATCCTCTGCTACTCCCCACACTTCCTGCCCAATCCCTGGGGCAGGGAGTTGTGTTCAGAGCCATGGCTGTGGACATGGATAGATTCCATGCTGCAGTGTTTTAGTGTCCACCTCACGGCAACTTTAGAACTTTTTTTAAACTTTCAAACTTGTTTTAAACTTTAACAACTTCAGAAACTTCAAAAAGTTGATGTTTTTTAAAAAAAAGAAACAGGTTAAAGGGTAGAAAGGAAGAAGAGAAAGGAAACCTCTTTTTAGAAAAAAACATTTACGAAAAAATCGAGGTCTTAATTTGTAAATAAATAATTGCAGAGGCCCAAGCCTTTTCTCAGGTGCCTGCCAATGGTGTAGGTCGTTAAATACCAAGCCAGTCTAGCCGTGATTACACCTCAAAGCTCTTTAATCGACCGGTCTACACTTCTGGTCTCTTTTTCTCACTCTAATAGGCTCAACTTCATCCCTGCTTCCTTATTTGACACAGGTTTTCTTTTTATCTCATCTTCCGACTTTCTCTCTTCTCTGCTCTTGGTCCTAAATATTGAGTGCCAGTGCCTACCACCGGCAACCTAAGCACAAATTAAGTAATGAAAACATCTTCCACATACTTTTTTTAGAATTGCGTTTTTCTGGTAGGAACATTGAGTAAGTTGACAAACGTCTTAACGTCACAAAGTTGTGCAGTTATGAACTTCACAACACCTGAGAGATAGAATTTCACTTCTACAGACTCCTAATCCCAACTGGACAGTTCCCCTGAGTGTTCTTTTCATTGTGGTAGCGAACAACCATTTGCGCCAAGACTTCGAGGACTCTGTAATCATCACAAGTATCAATGCTTTGTTCCTACACAACAGTACCTCCAATTTGCCGCCCCTCCTTCATCACAGGAACCTAGATGAGCAGCTTGTATAGTTCCCAAAGCTTGTTGACATCTATAGACAGAATTAGAACATTGGCATGTTGAGAGCTCAATTGAAGACAATGCAAGGCTTATAATGGTTGATATAAGCCTTTTTCTCCAGCATTCCAATGATTGTCTTTCTGTATCTCCTGCTTTAATTTAGAACATTCTACCCCTAGTTGGTGGAATGTTCTAATAGCCTTATAGCCCTTCTGCCTCAGGCTATACCTGTTGTTAAAGGCCCTCATCCTCGTTATAGACCCTTGCTTGCGGCTCGGGTCTATAACTCGGGTTCAGGGCCTTTAAAAACGTATAGCCCATGGCAGCGGGCTATAAGGCTATATTAGAAAATTGGAATGTTTTTTTTTTTTGTTGAAACTTTTTATTGAAAGTAAAAACAAGAAAACAGAAAAACAAAACATAGCAAGGCATTACAATAGACTTGTGTCACCATTCGGCTCGTGGGGGGGGGTACAAACGTAAATCAGATATCGTTGCAACCAGTAAATCGGGGGGAGGGGGGGGAAAAGGAGACCAGAAGTATACAAAACATCTATAATCCTGCGGAGGAAACATCAGGTTGGGAGGAAGACAAGTCAATATCACATTCCGATATGGGGGGAGTACATATATCACCACGGTATGTGTTCCACTGAGTCCAGATTTTCCCCCACTTGCCAGGTGTGCCACGGGAAACATAAACCGTTTTTTCTCGAAACATGCACCAATCCATGTTTTGTTTCCACACTAAGACTGTCGGAGGCCTCTGGGCGCCCCATAGCTGGGCAATGTCACGCTTGGCGATCATGTTACCCAAGAAAATTGGAATGTTGAGAGCTCAACTGAAGAAAATGGAGTGGCTCTGGGCTTACAATGGCAGATATAAAGCTTTTGCTCCAACATTCCAATGTTTGTGTTTATGTTTCTCCCTTTTTAATTAAGAACATTGTACCCTTAGATGGTGGAATGTTCTAAAAGCCTTATAGCCCTTCTGCCTCGTGCTATACCGGTTGTTAGAGGCCCTTTTCCTCATTACAGGCCCTCGTCTGCAGGTTAGGCCTATAATTTGGGTTCAACGGGCTCGATTCACAGAACTAATTTAAGACAAAATCCTAAACTTACTACTTTTGGTATTCACAGAAGTTAGGATTTTGTCTTAAGTCTGTCTTAAGACAAACTTAAGATAGACTTAAAACAGACCTAAGTTATGATTTTGTCTTAAGACTGTCTTAAGTTTGTCTTAAGACAAACTTAAGACAAAATCCTAACTTCTGTGAATACCAAAAGTAGTAAGTTTAGGATTTTGTCTTAAGTTAGTTCTGTGAATCGGCCCCATGGACTTTAACAATCTGAATAACCCTTGGCAGCAGGCTATAAGTCTATAAAATGACTGCATGGTGGCGAAAGCAAACCCTTGACCCATATTGTGGTATTGTATTTCACAGTGTCTTTATTTCATTATTTACCAACTATACTTCAATTTGGTCTCATCATGTATATCACAATACATATATGTTATTGGCCATTTATGTTGTTAATCCTATCATTTATGTTTGAATGTAATCTCGTATAATATATCAAGGAGCACATAGTTCGGTGTAGCGTGGTTTTGTATAACCCAGTGCCTATAATTCAGTATGGTCTGGTATTGATTATTGAAGCACCTATATTTCAGGCTGGTTCGTTAAAGTTAATTTATTGTAGCGAAGTGTGGTATTGTAGAACCTTATGCCTATATTTAAGTTAAGTTTGGCCTGATTGGTTATCTGAGCCCATACTGTATGTATCTGCCTTGTCTGGTGGTGGTCTACATCCGTTCCACAGTGGGCTGCTGTTGCATATATAGTGGGGCCTGATGCACAAGGCCTTTTTGCAGCGGCAAACCCAGTGCTTTGCAAAAGCACTGGGTTTGCGACCTAAAAGGTTTTTTTGCAATTTGCAAAGCTGTTTTACGAGTTTGAACTTGTAAAATGTTTTTGCACCCTTTTCAAATCGGCAATAGGAGGAGGTCCTGTTTATGGGTTATAAAGGTATGTATCCATGCGAGTCGGAAAGGTAAAATTTCTACATCCATTTTGAGCACTTTGGTGGAAGGTTATCACCAGTGCTTTAAATGGAAAAAGGAGAAGTGCTGGTACTCACCAAATTGATTGGGGTTGGTCTGTGAGGGGCGTGTCTGGGGAGGCATGACTTCGAGGCAGGCATGTAAAATATCAGCATTTTCTTATTCAATATAAAGTGCCCTTTGGCCACATTTACCTCACAAGTACAGGGCATAATTAGTATCTTTTGTAGTTTCATGTAGCATGAACTCGGCCCAAGGGCATTAAAGTGTTGTACATGAGAAGCAGAAGTTTTACGTGAAAGCATACTGTATTTATTTTTCTGGCACAGGCAGATTTAAGCAGGAGCGGCTCCCTGTTGAAGCGGAGGAGCATCTCCCCACTTAAGTTAACCCCCAAGATAAAAAATACACAACCATTTTATTTTTATCCTCCTCAGGGCCGGACTGGGAACCAAAACCGGCCCTGGCAAAGTGCTCTGCCGGCTCCCCACCGTTTGAACACTCGCCCACCTCCCCCCTCCCCGTAGATGCCAGCTGCCACTGGATTTAAGTGATTTTCTCAAAATCACAGGATGTTGAGCAGAGGCTGGGATTTCCTCTCACTGTGCCATAAAAAAGTATGCTTTCATGTAGAACTTTTGTTTTTAATGTAAATCACTTTAATGCCCTCCTGCCTAGTTTACACTATGTATAACTGCAAAACAATTCCAATTGTGCCTTGCACACACCAGCCGAACTGAGCCATAGGACGTTAGGTGCTCTGACTGACAATAGTGAGTGTATTTCAGTGCTGCAACCTTACACTATAACTGATAGCTTAACAGTTCCATTGTCAATAGCTCTAGCCATCAAGCCACTTCTCCTTATTCCTGAAGAGCTGTCAGCTAGAGTGAAAGGCTCCAGGAGCAACCTAGCGCTGGGATACACTGGCCCTTAACTGGCATGTGCCCATACCTCAGAGTCTAACACCAGCATGCCACTAAGAGTAACAGTACTCTCTTGACACAAAGGGAAGTCCTGGTACTCAATGGGAGAACATTGAGAAGTGCCGGTACTCAGTACCTGTGAATACTGACCCATTTAAAGCACTGGTGATCACCCCATATACCTTGGCACATTTATAGTAGCAACAAGTCTCATCACATGAGTTCCATACATTTTTAATTCTAAGGTATGGCCATATAGTGTTGTGCACAGAACTTTTCAGGGTGCATACCCGCTATAGGTGCTGAAAGTATGGGTATGGGGTTGCTGCAGAACCCCCAAAATAACCGTGGTGGAGTCCAGAAGGGGAATGAGCTATAAAAATGGCTTTACATTTTCTTTCTATTTTGTCACATTTGCTGTGCAAAGACAGAGGTGAAATGTCAGGCTATGTCTTTTGACAAATTCCTGCTTCTTCTTTTAACATAGAAATTGTTGGGGTTTGTTTTTCTGACTCAAAAGTTAGAGCACTTTGTTAAGTGAACTATCTGACAATCTTGCTGGGGTACAAGGAGCGTGAAAGGAAAGACTGACCAATGTCAGTTTTTTTTATAACACACACAAAAATGTAAATACCTGTAAATTAACTGTACAAATATTACAAAATATATTAGCAGTCAGGAAGCAAAAATGAAGCACATTTGTTTGCAATAGTGAAGCAAGATGGAAACAAAGATTTTAGTAGGTTCAAAGCACATGAAAACACTTTACTTGGTGAGGTCTAAATGATAAATATTTGCTGAAGCGCAATTTCTACTCATTATTGTTTGTTCGATAAACAGTTTTATCACAAATAACTGCATGTCAGTGCGAATTTTGTGGCCATTTCAATGGAAATGTGCTCTCTGTAAATGACAGTGCGCTACGACACCATGCTATAATAATATATTTGCAACTGTTAACTCCAAAATGCACTACTGGCTAATTATCACACCTTTACCACTCTCCTGCTAAATGGGCCAGGCTCATTTGCTCTGCTTGTTCTTTGTAAAAGGGTTTGATTTTTCACTGCCCTTATGACTTTAGTGATGTAACATTGATGGCATCACCCCAACTCTGAAAATTGTTCCAGCACCACTGATTCCCTCAGGCAGCTATCATCATTTGTCTGTCCCATTTTAATAGAGGAGAATGTGTAAAGTAAGTAAGTAAGTAAAGTTTATTGTTTAGTTAATTAAAATCATAACGTTTTTGCAACGTATGTCAACTATAATTAAAAAACAGAAGTTTAAAATCAATTCATCAAGCCAATAATTCAACAATGCAATATGTCACAAGTAATAAAATCTTCAATTAACAATAATTGCTCTCTAAAATCCTGTAAAGTGGTATCTAAAACCTGTAAAACCACTGTTAAACTCGGAGACAGTCAGGAGAAAAACCTTCAGTTAGCGGGTAGCTAACTTATTTGCTTCAAATAATTTCTTGAAGTCTAAAAGGCTGTTTTGTTGCTGGTTTTCAGCAGTCGTAGATCCTGGGTAGCACACGTTTATTTGCTGCCAGGCAGGGCCAGACTGGCTACCGGGCGTTTTGGCATGCTGCTGAGCTGGGGCCTGATGTCACTGCGGTGGGGGCGAATTTTGTTGATGGAGACCTGAGTGTGCTTCGAAATAAATAAAGTAAACAAATTTCGTTCAGCAAATGCAGGGCCCCATCAACGAAATCAGCCCCCAGTTCGGCAGCATGCCAAAATGCCCGGTAGCCAGTCCGGCCCTGCTGCCTGGCATTTCTGACCGAAGGCTGCGTTGGGTACCGTCCTTAAATTGATTAATCATACGGGTCAGTTGCTGCTCGCATTGTTCCTTCTGTTAGTGAACCCACTCCGGGTTTCAACCTCACTGTCTGCTTTTGTATGTGAAGGAACTTGACCAGTTTGAAGTTCATATGAGGATCCGATGGATCAAGCCTTTTGATAATAGCAGACCGGCAGGATCGTATTCATCTGTCCAAAAAGGCTTTCTTTAATAAAGTGACACGTGCTGGATGAAGTTTCTGGCAGATATATATCAGGTGGATAAGATCTTCTTTGTGATTGCCTCACAGGTGACACATTTTTTGACATAGTGTTTTTCCAACTCAGCGCATCTGAAAGAGATGGATATTTTCCAAAGTGCAATACCATTAGCTGTTTCTTTTAAATGGACAGAAATGGTTAGATCTACGTAAGCCGCCGGTTTAAGGCCTTTATAGTTATTGAGTACCATCCATGAGTGGAATCTCTGACTAAAAATGCTTTTGTCTAGCAATAGGGAGTGGAATTTTGCAGCTTTGTTAAGTGTTAAGTTAAATGTTGGAAAGGGCAGTATATGATAAGTGTGTAAAGTACTCCCTATGCAGGAGTTTAGCCTGTGCCAGACCAAATCTGGATCTAATCGCTATCTTCCTAGGGTACATAATGGTTCGCCCCAATGTGTGTCATTTGTTGGCCCCAACTTGCTCTGTCATCGCTATCAGAGATGTCCTAAGTCACATGTGGCATTATTTGCCAGTCAGTCTCTTGAGAATTAAAGGTATTGCCTCAGTCTTCAGTGGAGCACTAAGGAGTCTGTATTCCAGGGGGAGAGGGTCAGCTGGAACGCGGAACGCTGTTATAGGGCAATCTGAGAGCATCGAGTTCAATGTCTTTCAGTAGTTAACAGCAGTCTGCAATCACTCAAAAGATATCAGACCCTCAACCAATGCATCACCCAGTGTCGATTCCCCTATCCTATCTCATGGATTAAAGCCCAACAACTTCCCAAGTTCTGTCAGTTGATCCCTACCCCCCACAGAGGGGCCTTCTTGGTCAGTAACCTCTCCCATCTCAAGTACGTTCTAGTCAACTTCCATGTGTGCATCACTCTCAAAGACACATTTAGAAGCCGCAAAAACCTCTCCTCTTCCCAATATATAGTACCCAGATGCTCTCTGTCGCCCTTGACAACCCTGTCAATGTTCAAAAAAGCTCCTAATTGGGGCAAGTGCCCATTCATTAAGGATCTCTAAATGAGAGACACAATAATACCTCCTAATATCCAGCAAAGCCAAATCTACCCATCAAATATCCCTCTTTGCACAGTAGTCAGTGCAATTCCGCCATCCACAAGAGTGTCTGTAGGATGTCCTGTACTCTTCTAGGCTAGTCCTTTTTGACCTCACATAGATTATTCTGCAGTATACAATGCAGTCATACCAAGGTGATCCTCTTGCAATTAGAGGCCCTGCCCAACATAGAGAGGAATATTCTGCTAATTCTCTACATCCAATATAAACTAGTTGAGGACCCTTACCAAGTTTCGTGCTAGGAAGTTTGATTTGTCTTGGTAACAAATATTCCTATTTGTCAAATATCCAAACTATTACTAGCATTCAACCGATGGTGGGATACAACAATAATGAATCTACGACCAGATAGATATGGTCATCCCAAGATGTGGACCATCAAAGACCCTGCGTCGGCTCTCTGAATTCAGAAGGCATTCGACTCCATCCCTGACCCATCCCTCTTTGCAACAGATAGGCACTTGCCAATACCACATTTACTCTAAGAGTGGCCAACAGGACAATTTATAGCAATGACACACATGATCTGCACCTCTGGGGCACTTTTAATTTTTGTCAACACCGCCATCAAAAGCAGCTATTCGAAGGAATGGAGCTCGCTGTTCTTGAGGCGATGGTCCCGACGAATAAGGGGGTACGAATGTAGATGAGTGGGCAACCTTACTGTTTCTGTTTAGGGGTTATACATGCCCCGGTGACTCTTGAGCCGAATTACTACTACTGTGGTTGTACTTCATTTATTATTTCCAGAGTGGGTTATTCATGCACTGTTTCTTTGACCCAATAGATCTTTGGACCTATCTTGCACACTCTTACTCAAAGTGTCCGAGGCTTGTGGAAAGTCTTCTTGATGATGCCAAGTGTACCTTAAAATATTGAGATACCCTTGGATGACTCTAGAATCTGCCTTTGGTACATTGTGTTGGAACGTTAAGAGACTACTGAGCCCTGATGAAGTTCCGAAAGGAACGAAACTCGTTGGCTGAGGCCTTTTAAAGATTGAACAAATAAAGGATTTAACTTTCATAATATTGAAAATCTCTGGACTCATATCTTTGGCGCACCATCCTTGTCTCCAATATTCGAAGGAATGGAAATGCTTTTTTCTTTTCTATTTACAGGGCTACTATCAGTTCTTTTACTTTATATGAGTAGCTCATACACTTAAGTAATCTTCTCATGTTAAGAATCGCCATCGATGGCACAGGCCTGATGATTGGAATGAGTTAATTCATTAGTCCCTCTACAGAAAGTTCTGAGAAGCAGATTTGCCAGTATTTTAGATTCAATATTGAATAGAGATATTGGCTTGTGTGAGGCACATTGGTCTCTAGGCCCATCTGCTTTAGTTACTGCTAAGATAATTGCCGTTCTGAAAGCTGGGAGGTAAGACCCTGCCATCCCTGCAACCAGAAACAACTTAAGAAAATATCCTGTTATTTTAGAGGACAGACCATTAGGATATGTTGCCTTCCCACATTGTAGTTTTGATATCGCCTCTCCCATCTCCTGTAGCAACAGTTACACATCAAGGTGACAGCATTCTTCTGTGTCAGTGTAGACATCGATAAGTCATCTATGAACTCTTTGAGTTCAGCTATATCTGTTTGCAAGCTAGACTTATGCAGGGAACCATAATATGAAGCAAATGTTTAAGCTATATCAGTATCAGTTTGCTTGAGGATCTTCTTGGGTGCTCATATTTCTCTAAGTGTATGCCGTAGAAAGAGTGCAGCTCACTCTGGTCCTGAGGCCACCTTCAGGTGCCCCGCCCAGGCCTATCATTGCAAGATTTTTAAATTATAGAGATTGGGATGAAACCCTCAGGTTGGCCAAGGAAAATAGTGGAATAGAATGCCAAGGTGTCACCCTGTTAGGTAACAGGAAACCAGAAACCCGACAAGTCTTTGTGGGGGTCAAGAAACAATTGTATGCATTGGATGTACAGTATGCCATGCTGCACCTGGCTCCAATGGAGTAGCCAGAAAATTAAAATACCCACACTTTCAACCAAAGCCTTGATGTCATCAAGAAAGCAAAGGAAGCAACCCCACCCCTCCCTAGACAAGCTCCTTTGTTTCTCCCATCCTAGCCTCTATCCATTCATCCGTCCACCCTTCCATCAACCCACTGATATCCACCATTTTATCTTTACATTCTGTCATCTATTCATTCCTTAATCCATCATTCAATCTTTCTCCATTCCATCCATCCTTTTCACCCTAAAGACCATTCTGTTTAGGGCAGCCCTGAACTTAGTTTAGCCTCTTCCTTCCATGATGCTGATTAGGCCGTTATGTTTTGTGGTCAAAGCGCCTTGAGACCTGCCGGTGAGTTGGCGCTATACAAGCCCATATTAACAGTAACAATAACAATAACAATAACCACCATGTAAGTATTTATTTATTTATTTATATGCTTATATAGCGCAGGAATTCGACCCCCGAAGGGGTATCTCCGCGCATCTATGCATACATCTATCCATCAATTAATTCATCCTTTGACTTACACATCCATCAATAAGCCTTTCATCCTTCTATTGATCTTTTTTGCCATCCACCACTCAGATTTACATTTACTATTACTATGCCATCCATTTACCCGTCCATCTACCATGTCCATCCCCCACTCACCGTCCTGTCACTCTTCCTACCATTTTTCACCCTTGCTTAATTTCAACTTTCTATCCTTCTTTCCCTTTTCTATTAATCCACCTTTCTTTAGCATTAATTATGAGCATCTGTTTGACAATTTGTTGAGAGAAAAGGCACATAAAGAACCCCGACCCTAATGTAGCTGCTAAAGCGGGGATTCATGACTACCCTGTCCAGCACGGCTCAACATTGTGTGTAATGAAAAGTGGAATCTATTTGCAACTCCTGAAGAGGTTGTCAAATGCATCACAACTCATAGCAATAAAGTGAAAAAGGTTGGATCTCTACAACACTCAGGTCATGATCTGGCAGTCGTAAAGAGGCCTGGCAACAGTAGCAATGTTGACTGACTAGGTCATTGATGTCTCAATATGATCCTCTCAGAATGTTTACTTTATTGCTAATTATGGCCAAGCAGTGAGTAAAAATGACAATGATATGGATGAGATTACCTGGCCACTGCTGTGTGACAGGCTGAAATATAGTGGGGTCTATTCAAAAAGGTATTTTTTCCCACCAATGTGAATTCACTGCAAAAACACCCCTATTTATGCCAGTCAGAAATTCACACCGTGGAGTTACAGAAACAACATAAATACTGTTCCAAACTCTGGTTAACTTGCACTGTCAGGCCGTTTGCTTGCGGATGATAGCCAAAAGGCAAAGCACTGTTAATGGATTTTGGAGATCTTGCAAAAAGTCTTCCGGAAGTGTGATATATTATGTGATCTTTGAATGGAAACAATAACTTAGGGGAGGCCGTGTAACTAAAAGATTTCTTACCAAAAGGCCTGTGCCTTTGTCTTGGGGTATGGTATGTTTCTTAAGGCAGTAAAATGGACAATTTTCTAAAAGGTTTCCACAGTGACCATGATTACTTATAACCTTCGGGAGGAGGCAAGGTTGCAATTAAGTCAGTGGAAGTCATATACCAGAGTTCAGGAGGAATCAGAAGAGTTTCAACCTGTCTTGACATTTTTTTGTCGTAATCAAGGTAGAACTTGCTTAACCTTCTGACAATAAGTTACGATAACCTGGTAATAAATCAAAATGTTGTCTAAGTACACAACCGCAAGTTGATTAAGCTTTGGTTAAGGAAAGAATTGCTGCCCATTACATAATCGAAAGGGCATGACCCTGGACTTGAAGTGACCAGGGCTGTCCTCCATTCATCTCCGGCCTAGGTCTGAAGGAGCGGGTACGCACCTAAAGAGACAGTTTAGTGAACACCTTGGCATCCTTGAAATATTTCAAAATGTCCTTAATGAGGTGACACGAGTAGCAGACCTTGATATTTATCCTATTTAATCCCCTATAGTCTAGACCTCCTTTTTGGCTTCAGATAAGTAATAGATCCTGCCAAAATGTACTGTAGCACCAGGTTCCAAAGGTATGGCACAATTAATATCCCTGTGAGGTAGGGACAGCTCATTATCGAAAATGTCAGAATATTGCCAGTCGTGGGGTGGAAAGGACTCACACCCTTAGGCTTACCTAAGACCCGATCTTTAGGACACCAATAATCCTCAAAAGACTAGTGGTTCTCATTGTAGAGTTGGTAGGAGACAACCATTGTCTTGGTTATTCAACTCACATACAGGTTGTGTTGCACCAACCATGGCACTTGTCCTATTAGATATAGATAGGTCAATCATGTCTTCGCTAGGCCTGAAACTAATGGCATTCCATCCACCATCTGCAGCTGTTAAGGAGACTCTTTGCCAGTTTGTGGAATCTTTCTCTCTGTGGTTCATTTGTCATCCATGTAAAGTCCACTGGCACCACAATTCAAGAGCACTAAAGCATCAAATGTTCTAATATCAAATAATCTTATCAAGTCTGGAAGCAAAACAGTGCTGATTGGGAATCTCTGGAAACTCCTGCAAATGGAATTTGAAGTATCTATGTCTTTTCTCCTTTTACAAAAGGGGGACCTTAACATTTCCTAAAGGCCTCTAGGGGCAGATTGGACAAGAACAGACTCAGTGCTCAGTAGAATCACAGTATATCCAGAGCCCATTCTTTTGACAGTGTGCCCTTTATGCCCACATAAGGCCCCTTTGGCTTTTCCAATTTGCATTGATTCTTTGCTGGTACTTGCAAGAGATACTTCTGGATAACCTTCCGACCTCCTGAAGGAAATCAGCGAAATTCTCACTCCAGGAGTACTTTGAGATTTCCATTTGTTTAGATACTCGTTCAGGGAGGTGGTATTCTATAAGCAGAACTAAGTTCACTGAATCTATATCTTTATTCCGCAGTCTTTTTCCCCACAGTGAATCACAACGCGGTCGTTACAAGTCGTTGTTCTGACTTGCGGAGTAATGGTATGCGGAATCACAACACGATAGTTCCCTGCAGGGAAAAAGTTTTGTGGTAAACGTTGTTTACCAAGTCCACTAGATCAGGAAAGGTTGAGCGGGGGACAGAATGGGCAAGCTCCTCCTTAGTTTTCTAATTCAAACCCCTGTGAAACTGAGTTATTAGGAATCTCTTTCCCTAAGTGGTTTCAGCAGCGAGTCGAGTCGGCTGAACCTCGTAATGTAGGTTAGAACACCACAGTGTCCATGGTGTATGTCGCAAAGGGCTTACTTGGCAAAGAATTCTAAGTCAGGTCATTCAAACATCTTCTTGAATGTCACCAAAAAGTTCTAGTAGTTAGTAACAATGGGGTCATTAGACATGACAAAAGGTGCATTACAAGCTAAGGCTGTCCTAGGCAAGGTGCTGATTAAATACCGCACCTTGGAGCGGTCTTGTGTAAACTGGGGTAGCTGAAAGGTGAAGTAGACTGCTATGTACTGCAAAAACTCCATTTAGGTTAACTGGATCGCAGGAATGGCACAGAGTAGTTGAACAGACGGCGGGGAGATCTGACACTCTACCCATTAGGGCATGTCTTAAAGTCAAGTTTTCATCTTGCAATTGTTGTATCTCCTGTGTTTATTTCTGGATGGTCTGGGTTACCAATTGTTTGGGGTCCAGTCGCAATCCTTGCATAGGATCCATCTCTTCTTCAGAGGTAAGGGTTTGCGTGCGCCGAAGTCTGCTAAGTCTGTTGAGCCGAAGCCATCTTTCTGGTCTGGTCTTCTTAGTTCTTGAGTACCAGAGGTAAAGGTGATCCCTTCCAGTAGCCACTATTCATTGAGCTTGTACCATAATTTCTAATACACCACAGAGAATATATTTTGTCAGTATTATACGCTCCTCACTGTACAAGGTACAAGTATAACAGCAACCTTAACAAACTACTAGGAAGAATCTAGCAGGAAAGTGCCTCCAAATATGAGCCACAGTGAGGAAAAATCCAGCTGGCAAAAAAACTCAGATGGAATGGCTAGGACTCAAAGATTTATGATGCAGAGGTGACTGAAGTTGATTGAGAGACAGTGGAAGACTTGCTTCATGAGAAGAACACAATTCCTGAAAATATCTGGAAAGAATAACCAGGGTTAATTAATATGACAGAGAAACACTTTCCAAAAGTGAGAAACTCTGCCGTATATATTTGGTAGGCATGAAGCTATCCAGTAAATTTAAAATCTCCATCATGGTTTAGAGGAAAAATAGCAGATCATTGATCTCTATCCGCCATCTTTAATTGGGAACTGTTGTTCCCTACTCCCAATGCCTTTTGGAGGAACAGCCCCAGTCCTTGCTGCCATGTGATGCGGTCGCCCTGCAGAACTGTACCACCCACAGAGAGTCCACCCAAGCAATCTAACGTTCTCCTGGTAAGTGAGCCCTTTCTTCTTCCGCTGCGGAGCCAACCCTACCATGACTCAGCCCACTCCCGACTCCACCGGAATTATTGCCGTGCTGCAGGCGCTGCACCCGGCCAGGCCGAGGCTGGCACGGTCACACAACACAAAAAAACAAGCATTTGCAATGCAATAGGTCTCGCATTAGGAAAGTTTGAGCTATTGGTATTGTAAATTACACATTTTTTATTTATGTGTTGGTTTTGAAAATAGCGAAATTAATAGCTTTGCCATTTACAATGCCAATAGTTATAACTTTCGCAAATGTGACACCTATAGCATTTGTAATTCAATATGTGTTGTATTTACGTGACTTAGATGTATTGATATTACAAATAACAATGGCTTTTAATTTTTTAATAATTAATACTTAAATAAAAGTTATTGTAATTTATAATGGCAATAGCTTAAACTTTTGTAAATAACTTTTGTGAAGATTATGTTCAGTGTATTTTATTGTGACGAAAATCCAAGAACAGAAGTGAAATATTAACATCTTTTTGTGACATTTGTAATAAAGCTTGAAACATTGTTATTGTGACGAAAATCCAAGAACAGAAGTGAAATATTAACATCTTTTTGTAACATTTGTAATAAAGCTTGAAACATTGAGAGAACATATTTAAACCAGTTGTTGTTGAATGGTTGCACGGTTTGATGTTGTGGTGATGCGGAGTGATGTTGTGGTGATGCAGAGTGATGTTGTGGTGGTGACGAGTGATGTTGTGGTGGTGACGAGTGATGTTGTGGTGGTGACGAGTGATGTTGTGGTGGTGACGAGTGATGCTGTGGCAGTGACGAGTGATGCTGTGGCAGCGACGAGTGATGCTGTGGCGTTCAGTGATGCTGTGGTAGCGCATAGTGATGTTGCTGTGCCCCTGAGTGATGATGTGGTGGTGCTGAGTGATGCTGTGGTGATGCGATAGATAGATAGAGTGCGATAGATAGAGAAAGGGCGATAGATAGATAGATAGATAGATAGATAGATAGATAGATAGATAGATAGATAGATAGATAGATAGATAGATAGAGTGAGGGCGATAGATAGTTGGATAGATAGATAGATAGATAGATAGATAGATAGATAGATAGATAGATAGATAGATAGATAGATAGATAGATAGATAGATAGATAGATAGATAGATAGATAGATATGTGTATGCCGGTTCTGGTGGCTCAGTGGACCTAGATAGAGAGATAGATAGATTGATAGATAGATAGATAGATAGATAGATAGATAGATAGATAGATAGATAGATAGATAGATAGATAGATAGATAGATAGATAGATAGATAGATAGATAGATAGATAGGGGGAGGGCGAATGATAGATAGAGGGAGGGCGATAGATAGATAGAGTGATACATTTGATTCAAGAGTGAAAGTTGAGTTTACTGTGACAGATAGAAGCAAGGTTAGAAATAAGGTCTGGTTAAGGGTGAAAGTTATAGTTATGGAAGGAAATAGAAGCATGATTAAGAGTGAAAGTTTGTGCTAGAGGAGGTTTGAATCTGGGTTAAGGGAGAAAACTAAGGTTAGCTGAGGGACAGGAGCAGGATTAGGCATAAAGTCAGGGTTACAGATTGATTTAGGGGCAGAGAGAGCGTTTGAGTTAATTTAAACTGCAGGGCAAAGTTAATATTAGGGCATGGGTTAGTGTTAGTTAGGGCTCAGTGAGCTAGCGAGGTAAATTAAGGAAAACAACATTAGAAAGAAAAGTAAATTCAAAAAACACATTATCTGAACTCCATGTACATGTCAAAGATTAGCAATTTCTATGCATTAGCAAGAAGAGCTGCTTTAAATCCACTGCATGCAGCTGCTTATACCTCCACCACAGGGGGGCGCCGTGCTGCAAGGCAACGGAGAAGACCAAAGGACTACATCTATCTCCCTAGAGCTCTATAAATCTATGCACCAGAAGTTGGAGTCGTAAAAATATCATTTGTTTTTATCGAGCACTTCATAGTAAACTTTTTTAAGCTATCTAGCAATTAGCAGAGGCGGCTGTTCAGTCTGATGACAGTGTGTTCACCTGGGTTGGACCTAATGCTGAGCTGAGATTCGAAGTCGTAACGTGCAGAACACCGCAGCTGTCAGTGGGAGCGTTTAAATCGCCGAGCCACCCTGCCAGCCTTACAAAGAACTGTGGCAGCAAATGATAGACGAAATCCTGAATGTGTTTTTACCCTTTAAAAGGCTTTAAAGGAAGCCTGTATCTTCTGCAAAGCCCCCTAGTGCCAGGTCTGCAGTCATTCTCTTAAAGACCTCTGTGAAGGATTGGTCGTCCTCAAAACAGTGGTATCTCTTCGAACGGGACAGTAGTGCCTTAAGGGGTATCGTCCTTTCGAAGCGGATCTGGCATCTTCGTCATCAGAAATGGACCTGACTTGTACTTACTTCTTCGGTAACCCCACCTGCCTTTCAGAAGTGAGGCTGTCATCTGTCTGACTTTGTCCATCAGAACCTGCCTGACTTGTACCCAATGCTTTTGCTTTTCAGGATGCGATGCGGTCATGTGCCTGACTTTGTCCATCAGAACTTGGCCTGACTTGTGCCCAACTCTTCTGCCTTTCAGAAGCGAGGCTGTCATCTGCCTGAATTTTTGGCTCCGTTCGCTCGATCTCATTATTCAGTGCTGTTATTCTTGTTCGCAAATTAAACATAATTAAATAAAAAAGTAAATGCTGAACGTAGATTGAACTATGAGGTTTGGAGGCCAGTGGGAAGTCCGTGATAGTGCTGGCCCCGTGCTCATCCATGCATTGGCCGAGGCCGGCTGCTGCCTGAGCGGGTATGGAGGATCCCGGGAGACAGTGAAATGGATACAAAAAACCCAAGCTCTTGGCATTGCTGAGGGGGCGAGGCTGATGGGTTTAAAGGATCGGCAGAGGAGGAAAGGGTTAAAGATCTGAAAATGCCGCCGGCGCCACCAAAGTAAACAGAGGCAGGCAATGTGTGAGTGCTGTAGGGGGAGTGGATTTGCAGTGCGAAGCTCTTGGCATTGCTGTGGTTGGGGCGGGGCGGGAGCGCATTGCAATGACGTGATGGGTTTGTGCACGCGCGTCTCACACGAGTGCATCACATGAACTGCACGTAATCCGTGCTTGTTCAAGAGTTTGTTTCGCCTTCTATACACTCTGCTATTAATCCCTGCGGGATATAATAGCCGAGACCTAAAAAACAGGTGAGGCCAACTTAATTTAGTGCTCCATATATATGTTCTTTAAATTGTTCATTTATGTAATGAAAATGTTAATCAGTGTGCAACATATTAATCAGAGTACTTGCAAATGGATTTAAGTGAAGCAGAAGTCACTTTTATTTAATCAAACTATAATCAAGGTATTGCTTATGTTAACTGTACTCATTTGACTGCCATTTTATTAGCATTAGCCTGACTGTGCCTAAGCCCAAGCCACTTGTATTGTCTCTTTATAAAATGCGCTATAAGTTTCATGTTTTCTTTTCTCTGCAGGTGTCTTATCTCGGCTAGTAGAATTGTCTTTGGTGTATGCTGAGAAACTGTTAGATTAGGAAGACTTAATTGAAACTTGACCATGGACGTGTTGTACTTAGGGATGGCAGAGAGCCTCCTGTACAAAGTAGACCAGCCATTTGATACTCTGCAACCCATGAAGCTCTGTGCTTCTTTGTTTACAGTGAGAACGTGGGACGTTTACCTGCTCCCAGGAGACGCTGTAATCCGATTGGTCCAACCAGAGGTAGTTTGTGGGCGAAAGCTTCCAGAGACTTCTATTTCATGATTTAATTGTGTCTCTTTTAAAATACTGTAATAGATTCTGTACCGAATTTGCTGAGGGAGTACCTTTTCCGAATTCTGCTGATTTCTCCTACCTGTGGAGTGGAGCATTGTGCTTGAGCATCTGTGCCTATGTCCCTTGTTATATTTTGCATCTTTTTCTTTATAATATAAAATTCCAGATTGCATAATTACATTGATTTCTGCTTTTATAATAGATTGACTTACTGATTGATTGAGTTGTGACTCGGCTACATTTTTATTAATAAACCCTTCATGGTTTGGACACCTTCCACTGTGTTGTTTTTATGGACCCAAATTGGTTTCACTGTAATTGAAATATTATGTTAATGGTAGGTTCTGTTAAACACTTTCAGTTGATAATCAAAGGTCCCTCCGACCAGTGGCGCAACCTGATGGATGACTCCACTAGAAAATTAATGTCCAGGAAAGTGCGCTGGATCACAGGGAACATTCTGTACTTCCAAATGTGTGTGTCTCACAGTTCCAAAACCCTGAGCTACACATTTGAACACCACACCTCGCCCAGAGTCTGGAAAATTAGCCTGCCATGTTGAACTCTGAACTACACTACCGTGGTGATGTTAGCTAACTCAGAGAGTTTCTTAGTGATTCCACCAAGCCACCATGCTGACATCCCTCACTCAGGGAATCAGAATATACATGAGAAGAATTAACATCCATTGAGCTGGTACCTTTATTAACAATACACCTCAGAGAATATATACTGTAAGCATCACAAAACTCCTCACTGTACAATGTACAAGTAGAAACAGGAAACCTTACCAAACCACAATTTTGGTCAAACGTAATTTGCGAGTTGTTACAGGAATGACCCACACATCCGTAACTAAACATTGGTAGCATCCCGAAAATGTAACCTGTATTAAAGAACCTGTATTAAAGAAACGTCAGGAGTGCCTTGGATATGAAGTCAAAACCACCAAAAAAGCAAGAACCTTGAACACCAATCTTCTAATGACTAACAATACAGGCAAGCATTCGACTTACCCGCACAATTCTTAAAGGTCTTTAAAGTTTTGCAACCCAGGGTAATTAGAGAACACAAGCATAGCATCATTGCCAAACAGGCGGCACAGGGCATAATACATAGTTCTGAACTAAAAGCATTATTGCAAAAAGACAGTCAGTTAACAACAAATTATAAACATGGGATAAAGTTGGCCTTTTCATCATTATCACTTTCAGGGGCTCAGAGGCCCCCCAGGTAAGGTATCTGACATAACATTGGCCGGTTAATCTGTTCCCTCTTCCTCTTAGTGTAGTTTTTAAATGGAACCCAGATTCTGTCAAAGTTATATATTCTATCAGTTAATACAGTGGGCAGCCGGTCCATGGCCTAGATGTGCCAGACCTTGGACCACCACATGGTAAGACGCAGAGGATGCGGGTTCCTCCAAGTGCGGGCAATCGTAAGTCGAGGCAGTGGAATTACAGTAGTTAGTAGTTTACCTCCATAGGTAGTATATGGGTACACCTAATCTTCTCTGGACTCCCCAGCAGTAAGACTAGTGGATCTAATTACAGGTTCATTGAGCAAACTGAGCGGATCTGAAAAAGGACCTCTTCCCAGATTCCCTGCCCTAGTGTACATTGCCAACACATATATAAATATCAGCCTTGGACTCCACAGCCTCTCCAACAGACGTTAGGTGTTCTAAACATAGCGTGTAGTCTTACTGGTATAAAGTACAATTGGTGAGGATTTTATATATGTTAGCTTTATGTTGCAAGTCTTCTGCAATTGGTTTGCCCAGATCCTGTTCCCATTTTAATTTATAGTTGTGTTGCTGTGTTTGTGTGAGCATGCTTAATGTAGCATAGTAGCATAGTGCTGAGTGATACCTTGCCTCCTGGAGCCTCAGGTAAAGAGCTATCTTAAAAGTGCTTTAGCTCTACTACCTTTGGTGTTGGTGGACTCAATGTTCACCCATTGGAGTAGTTGATTAAGTCTAACTTCATTGGATCTAGGCAACTGAAACAGCTGGTTGCAGGTTGGCCTCAGGATGGTGTCCTCATTGTGGTAGAGGTCACCCAGTAGTGGGGGCGCCCCCCTCTGATTGCCAATGTGTTTATCTGTTATGCCTGGTTGACACTCTGGATTTTTTTACAATGGGTGATAGTGGAGAGGGTTATCTGGTTGTTGTATGAATTGTATTAATCTTATCCCAATATCTGAAAAGCATGGACATGGCATAGAGGGGCATCACTAGATGAGGGAAGCAGTCTATGAGTCTTATCAACAAGACATAGTGGAAGGGGATGGGAGAACAGCTCTGCTCAAACATCACCCAAGGTTTGACATAAGGGAGTTGGTGCCAGTCTAGAGCAGATTGCAATTGTGAGGCGTGGATGTATTGGGCGATGTTGAGAAGTCCCAATCCTCCCTCTGATGTTCTTTTACATAACACCATTCTTGACACCCTTGAAGTGCCATTCTTCCACACGAATAGAAATAGCTGTTTTTGTATATGATTTAGGGTTTCAAAGAAAAACCACAATGGGAGGGTTTCTGTCACATATAGCAATCTCGCAAGAAAGTTCATTTTGATGCTTTTTATTCGGCCTAGCCAAGAAATCTGCAATAGATATCCTTAAACAGAGCCTTGAGCACAGGAGGGACATTGCATTTATAAAGGCTGCTAATCGAACTGGTAAGGAATATACCCAGGCTTTACATCAAAGTACTCGTCCATGCAAGGTCCGACGTGGAAAGCACCAATTGAAGCTATTTGTTGGGTCAGCCACCCCCATGCCTTAGATTTCACATAACTGATGCGAAATCCTTAGGGTTCTTTGAATTGCTTTAGTTCATCTAGGAGGTATGGGAGGGATGTGTTGGGACACATCAGGAAGCACAACACATCATCAGCAAACAGAGCCATTTTATACTGCTCCCCATCCACCTCAATCCCCTGAATATTAGGGTTAGTTTCAAGGCAGTGAGCCAGAGGTTCCACAGTTAATGTGAATATCAAAGAGAATGGTGGTACCCCTGTCTAGTTCTCTTGCTGAGAGGGAGTGTGGAGGAGCAGGCCCCATTAACTTTGATTTGTGCCACTGAGGCAGCATAGTTGGCAACAAGTATGTTATCTTATGGGGGCCAAATCTAATTCCCATAAGAACAGTTCGAAGGTTTTGCCAGCCCACTCTATCAAAGGCCTTTTCCGCATCGAGTGAGAGAAGGATGGTCTTGGTCCGCTCAGCTATGTCAACAATGATTGCCAGTCTCTCATTATTGTGAGCCTGTTTATTCTTGACAAATCCGGACTGACAACTCGACAAAAGTGCCGGCCATATTGTATGCAGATGAGAGACTAAAATAAAAGTGAAGGTTTTCACATCAAAGTTTAGCAATCCAATAGGTCTGTATGAGGAACAAGCCATCGGATCCATACCAGTCTACGAAAGGAGAACAACCATAGACTCCATCATGGTTAGGGTAACTGACTGGGTAAACAGAAATTAGACGAAGTCCCTTATTGGGGGTTCCAGCAACAACTCGCAATATGCTTTGACAAAGACACTGAGAACCTTTGCGTGCCTCTTTAGGCGTGATGGGATCTTCTAATTTTTGAGCATGGGGTCCAGGTTGGAAAGGGGAACCCTTGTAACTATCACTCTTGGTGTTCTCTAGTTGAGGGTTTTGCCTGGTATAAGGAGGAGTAAAAGGCCATGAATATTTTAAGGATATCTGCAGAGCCTGTATAGGGTCTTCTCTTGTCATCCTTAATGTTAGAAATGCAATTTCTAGTATATGTTGTAGCTTGCATGCTAGTAATCTATTGGCCGTCTCCCCTTTTTTTTGTAGTATTTCTGATTAAGCTACAGAGATTTCCGTACCGCATCAGTCATGTATTACTAAGAAAAAACAAGGGAACCCTACTCACATGGAACCAGGGAAGTTACTGTATGTCACGAAACAGTGGTTCATGTGGCAAAAAGATCATGTAAGAATAATGGTAATTATTCTGCTCAATTGCATTCAGAAATGGATCATATGGATGGCAGACAGAGAGGAGACCGAATACAGTTTGCTTGGATTTTTACAATTTATAACAATTATTCAAATAATTTTCACATATATACAGAAATAGTGCTTTGTGTCCCCAGTGTGCATTGGAACCAAAAAACAAAAAATAGCGAACTTGTGACAACAGTGATATATACAATTCTTTTCCTTCATATGAGAAACAACCAGTATAAATAGTAGTTATTTCTCCAAACACTGTATACAATGAACAATGCTGGTGTAGTGATTTGTTTCTCTTTATAGTCATAACTATAAAGAGAAACGAATCACTACACCAGCATTGTCATGCCATTGAGCAGCATAATTACCATTATTCTTACATGATCTTTTTGCCACATGAACCACTGTTTCGTGACATACACCATCAGTCATGTATAGCTGCTGCGGCTCTCCCCTTACCCATCTCAGTTCCCTGTAAAGTTTGTTCGAGCCTGAGGCCTTGTGTTGGGCTTCTATTATGATAGTTGGGCTACTATTATGATAGTTGGGCTACTAGTTCAAATGTTTTAGCTTTAGCTAATTTTGTGAAGGGCGCCGTATGACATGGTGCTTCACACAATGTAGCACAGCCTGCACAGGAGACTTCTCCAGTGACATTTTTCTCTAAAGTACAGTTTTATGGATTCTCGTATCGAGTCCTGCAAGGCCGGAGTTGGAAAGCGATTTTATTGACATACCATGTATGAAACATGGATTGTGGATGTGCGCTTATATCTAGTAAAAGGGACACCAGAGCATGGTCGGAGAGGACCTGGATGCCTCTAGAGCCGTGGTACTCATAGTAAGGCCCGGGGGCCGTCATCGGCCCGGCAGGCCTTCATTGGCGGCCCATGGACCTTACCTTGCCCTTTCTATGTGTCCAGTGAGGCTGGCAGTAAACACAGAAGATGACCGCAGGAGCATGCGTAGTGAATACGTATTAAATAGGTATTCACTACGTATGCTCCTGCCGCCATCTTCTGCGTTTACTGCCGGTCTCTGTGACGTCACGGCACCATCGTAAAGCTTCCCAAAAGGCCCTTTAAAAGTCAGCTGTAAGCGCTTTCACAACTGACTTTTAAATGACATTTTGGGAAGCTTACTGTTTGGACAGAGACAGATAGAGGCAGAGACAAAGACAGATAGAGATAGAGACAGTGTGGTAACTTGAAAGTCCTTGAAGCCAGGTGTATAAAATAGGTTGGATTTATTAAAGCTTAGTTCCAGGTTAAGTTCATTAGGGGAAGTAAGATAGATGGAATAAAACCCCACCAGGAGCTGCCTCTCTGTCCCCCAGCCTGCCTGCCATCAACTGACACTCTACACTCAAGCCAGGCACTTAAACATGCCACGAGGTCATCAGGCATTCCAACACTCACATTAGCTGAGCAACAGGGAAGTCACAGCCATAGCAAGGAAAGACACAAGTCAATTATAACAGACAGATAGATACAGAAACAGATAGAGATAGAGACAGCTAGAGACAGACAGGGACAGACAGACAGAGATAGAGACAGAGACAAAGACAGACAGAGACAAAGACAGACAGAGACAGATATAGATACAGAGACAGAGATAGAGACAGAGAGAGACAGGGACAGATAGAGATAGGTAGAGATAGAAACAGATAGAGACAGCCAGATAGAGATAGAGACAGATAGAGATAGAGACAGACAGAGACAGAGAAAGACAGACAGAGACAGACAGAGACAGTCAGAGAGAGACAGAGACAGACAGAGAGAGACAGAGACAGATATAAACAGATAGAGACAGAGATAGATACAGAGACACAGAGAGACCGGGACAAATACAGATAGAGACAGCTAAAGAGAGAGATGGCTGGAGGCAGAGACAGATAGAGATGGAGACAGACAGAGACAAAGACAGATAGAGACAGATAGCGACAAATACAGCTAGAGACAGCTAGAGACAGAGACGGAGACAGATAGAGACAAAGACAGATAGAGACAGAGACAAATAGAGACAGATGGAGACAGGGACAGAGAGAAAGAGAGAAAGATAAATAGAGAGAGATCAAGAGAAAGATAGATAGAGAGAGATAGATAGAGAGAGAGATAGATAGAGAGCGAGATAGATAGAGATAGATAGATAGAGATGGATAGATAGAAACAGATAGAGAGAGATAGAGAGAGAGATAGAGATAGATAGAGATAGAGAGAGAGAGAGTGAGAGATAGAGAGAGATAGATAGAGAGAGAGATAGATAGAGAGCGAGATAGATAGAGATAGATAGATAGAGATGGATAGATAGAAACAGATAGAGAGAGATAGAGAGAGAGATAGAGATAGATAGAGATAGAGAGAGAGAGAGTGAGAGATAGAGAGAGTGATAAAGAGAGATAGATAGATAGATAGATAGATAGATAGATAGATAGATAGATAGATAGATAGATAGATAGATAGATAGATAGATAGATAGATAGATAGATAGATAGATATGTGTATGCCGATTCTGGTGGCTCAGTGGACTAATGCGTCTGCTGCAGGGGCCTGTGTTCAACCTCATGGTCACAGTTTTCTTTTTACTCTAGCCCCGCCCCCCTGACCCCGCCCCTACCAGTGCGGCCCTCGGCCACAAACCATACTGTAAATTTGGCCCCCGAGAAAAGTTTGTGAGTACCCATGCCTTAAGGCATCTATGACCTGTGGTTGAGGGGATCTGGATATTTGGAAGGAATCTATTCTTGAGTACGTCTTATGCACATTTGAATAGAAGGTGAAGTCCCTATCTTGGCCATGAGTATCCCTCCATATGTCTATTAGTGTATGTCTGTGAGGCCCTGTGTTAGTGCTGGAGGGACAGGGTAAATGTGCCATCGTGCTAAGGATCTGTTAGCGATGGAGCTCGAGACTGTATTGAAAGTCCCCCCTAATATCGAATCACCCGCACAAGTCTTTTTTTCCATTGTTCTATCCTTTTTTTACTTTCTTCCCTTTTCTTCCCTTTTTTGCTTTTTTCTCCTTCATTCCATATATCTTATAATCTTTCTCTATTTACTTCCTTCCATCTGTTCTCTGCTGTGTCTTTCATTCTCTTCCTCCTTCGTGTTTCTATCATACTGTCTCTTCATTTTCCCCTCCAACCTCTTGTTTTCCTTGCATTTTTCATTATTTCTACACTCTCTCTCTAGGTCACTGTGTTTGCCTTCTTTGGAAACAATTGGCTTTTTCCCCTCAGCTATGTCCTGCTATTCGCTTTTTAGTTATTCACGAGCTACTTTGCCTTTGAGTCTTTGATGAAAGTAAAAGAGTTCCATAAAGAACAATTAAATAATTGTTTGCAGCAAAACAACCCACGGGAAAGCCCCAGTTGTAGCTGCTAAAGTGGGTGTTCACAGGTCATTGCGCCAATATTAGACAGTGAACTTACAGGTGCAGTTTCATGACTGTCTTTAGGCCTGTAGATTTCAATATGTCATTGTTATGCCTCCTGAATTACCAGCACACATAAATCTATGACAAATCTAGATTTAAATCTGCACATTTAAATTTCTGTTTTTATTCATTGACTCAAGCTCAGTCACCTTCATTGGAAACGAAAGGAACAGATGAATGTGACCCAACCTCTAAGGTGGGTGAATCCCAACAATACCTGTGCTCAGCCAGTGATTAATTTGAGCTGATAGTTTCCAATGCTCAGTACTGGCACTTAAATGTCAACACCAGCGCTGGTGACAGTCTGCCACAAGGTGGCACTGTCTGGCTAATTTAGCGATGACCACTACGACAGTTATTTATTAATTAAATATACATTAGATGACAACTACCTGCCGCCCAGGTGATTCTTATAGCTTTGGGGGCATGTAATCATCCGAATTGGCACACTTGTAAAAGTGTGATGGTTTGTAGTTGTGTTGTTACTATAATTAGCAGCATGGTAGGAGCAATGTGTGGTGCAAGCTGCAGTGGCCTCCTGACGAGAGCCCTGGCACTTATATTTTTACAAATTAAGCACTGTTGCAGCTCAGCAGAGGCAGTAGAAAAAACTATAGTGCACGTGATGCAACAAAATTTACTGGATTTGGAAAGCAATCTTCCCCCCAAAAAAACTTCTGAGATGTGCTGAGTTTTTAACGACGAATCAGTGATAATCCAATGGGTTCTTATTTGAGCATATTTAAGAAAATTCAGATGACTGTTTCTAGGTACAAGGCAAAACAAAACAGTTTTCACTATTTACCCACTTTCCAAAGTATACATTTCACCAAAAAACTAGTACATCATATTACAGTTGAAAATAAAATACATTGAAATGCTTGAGACACTTCAAGTTTTCAAAATGAGCAGAACTGAACAACAAAAAGTGGAGTTTTTAACACACATCTCACACCTTGATATCTTTCTTCACAACACACTCAATCCTTACATATATACATGTTTTGCTTCATGTTGCATGAAATGTGTGCTCGGGATTCAACCCATGCATATGCTGAATGTCGAGAGCCGCGGGCAGGGACCGAACTGCAGCGACTAGCCTTCCGCACAGATCTTACAGAAGAATATTGAATTGCGAGTATTGAAACTCCTGTTTTGGAACTTTGATAATATGGAAACAGTTGTATTATACGCTGCATTTGTGTAAATAGCCTTGAGAAAGCCCCGGCGCAATTCGCCATTAGGGGGCGAAACACGTGTCGGCTGTCCATGTCTCACAATACAACAATAAAGATGTCACACCGCAACTTGAAGTAGTCGTGTCTTCTATATGAAAATCTGAAAGAACTGGCATTTATCCCAAAAAGCACAATACTGACTTTTCACGGAGTACACACTCTCCCCTTCTTAAACTCGCTTAACTTTACGAAGCTCAAGAGGTCCAGAGCTTTGAGTGTGTCTCCATTTACCTATGAAACCAGCATATTAAGCGTTGTTAGCCTTGTAATCCTTGGACCTTCCTTGCTTTGCTAGTAGCATGAAATGTGTGCCTCTGTTTCCGAAGAGGATTTCCTTTTACCAGATGATGTATTTCAGTAGGTTTTTTCATGAGACGTATGAATCTCGCACAGTGCATACTCCTTACTGAGTCCATTCTGAGTGAGCTCTTGGTGTGGGTAGGCGTAAATGATGGGGCAAACTCTGCAGTTGAAGCTGAACAGAGGGCCAGTTTCTCACAGTGCCGGCCACTGGCTCATTAAGATATTGACACTGAATACTCATTCAGTGCTTGGCCTCTCTGTAGACTGCCCTGAGTGATGAACACATATGTATCCATTTTAAAAACAATTATATGGGGAAGTGTGTGAAGGTAGTACACTGCTGTTGAAATATTGACAGGGTCAAAACAAAAGAGAATACAGTCTTTGTCGATGGAGAGTCTCCGTATGTATGTGTGTGTGACAGAGAGAAAAACAGAGGATAGAGAAGTGGAGGAGTTGAAAGAAAGAACATGCCAAAGGAGACACTGAAACGACTGCAATGAATGAGATGAAGTGTGCAATATCCAGGTGGAGGGACTTCAGAAAAATAGGGCAAACATGAATAACAGATGGAGAGATGGCAGAGGAGAGTGATGTGAGATAACTAGAATGATTGAGACACTCAGAAGGATATTCCCTTCCCATATATATATGTAATTCTCAAATTCACATTTGCAGAATTTTTCAGCATTTCATAATTTCAGAACTGAAATATAACGAATTCAAATTATACACAATCTTATTGTTGTTACTCATTTATCGGATATTGACTACAAATCAGTGCAAACATGAATTAGCAAAAGCATTCAGGATATTACACAAAAGACGAGAGAGAGGGATTTAGAAGTGGAGAGTGGACTGCTATGTATAAAGGTTAGCAGAAATCCTAGCATAGCTTTAACAACCACTGTATCAAAGAAGGTTGCAAGGTTCTTTATCGTTTAGTTGAAAATCTTCCTTTTAGCCACTAGCGGGCACAGCATACTTAAGTAAATGCTGATGGGTCATTCAGTATTTGGTTGGTAGTCAGTGATGGTGTATTTATTACCCAATCGACAGTGTGTTTATTATCCACAGCTACAAGGGATCACGCAGCTCTTAACTTCTAACTGGTCTTTAAACAAGTATGGCAAAGCCAATAGGTCTCGCTTTTGCAAGCGGTTTTATGTCTGTTTTCTTTGTTCTATTATTATTATTTATTATTATGTTTCTTATATAGCGCCTGAATCGACCCCCGAAGGGGTATCTCCGCGCTTGCTTTGGGAACCCGTCCTGGCTTTTCCCTGTGAGATAGCCCCTACAGGGCATCCCCAAGGTGAAAGCCAGGCATCCCGCCGCAGGGGGGCCGTTGTGGAGATTAAGCAAGCTTAATGCTCAGAGTTGCAGAGTGTGAACCCATGATTAGGTCAGGCACCGAAGCGAGAATTATCGAGTCCATGGACATTTGAGCTCAAGACCCTGCCGCGTCGGGAATTGAACCCTGGTCCCGGGTCTGACCTCTGCTTCAGGGTCTGCCTGCTCTAACCAGTGAGCCACACTTCTCCACTTCTATAGTAGTTGTGTGGTTAATTAAGTGTATAATGTTTGTGGCGATCCAATTGTTTTAATGTTTTGCTGAATATTTGATGTATGTTGTGAGATGGTAAATGAAATGTGTTTTTAAAGGGCTATTGTAATCAGATTACATTTAGCATAGTGCTGCAGGTCAAAATGGAGGTGCATTGGCAGAGTTGTGTGTGTTGGGGGGTCGGGGGGGAGGGGTGGATCTTTGCACCAGACTAGCAGGAGCGCTGGAATATTCTATGCCCCGTCGCGAGACCTTAGGTCATGCAATCACGCTCTAGCTAAAACCACACGCATAAAAAAAGTCAGAGCGCGAGGTCGCTCCTTTTCCTATCTGGCGGCTACCCACTGGAACAAACTCCTGTTGGAGCTTTGCCTCATTGATGAACAGATGGGGGTCAGAAAGAAGTTGAAAACTTGTTTTTTCTCAAGACTCAAGTACTGATGTCCACGGGTTGTTCTCCAAGACCCGATGGTGTATGTCTCATGATACTAAATCCCTCCAAAACAGGTTCTCGCTTTTCCTAGCACTGTGATGTCCCTTGGGACGAATGTTGCGCTCTACAAATACAAATACAAATACAAAAATAACTATTGTATTTACCCAGCAGAGCCTAAAGTCATTTGTAGCTTTTTTGGACAGTGTTGCACATAGTTCTCAGTGTTGGAGTAGCAAATACTGCTTAGAGTATGTTTGGAAACACTTTTGAAAACTCCACTCTCTGCCCAGTCTTAAATATGGGGCGCTATGAGAAGCTAGAGATCCACTGACAAAGTTATGTATTGGTCGCAGCATAGCAGTAGTGTTGCATGTTGAGATGAAGGTAGATGAACAGAGTTAAGTGCTGGATCAGCTACTATAGCAGTGAGGCTGCATGTCATGGTGTAGGTCAAAGGTAGGGTACCTTGCAGGGCTGATTCAGGGGTCCAGTACATGTGCAATCGGATTCCTTAAGACAATATAACACATAACGTGAATGTCTGCAGCTGGAAGTGGTATGCAGTGTAAAATCAATCACAGGTCACCTAACAGGGCTGTTGCATATAAGAAGTGAAGTGCATTGAAGGATGCATGGTCCATAAAATAGAAACAAATGGGGCTGCAGGACAGCATCGAAGCTCGCTCAGCGAGCTTTGTGTGGTCCCTCAACCATGCTATAGAACAGGAATGACGTGCACTGACAGGACTCTGAAGTTTCTGATCTAAATTGGTAGGGGTGACTTCAGTCCAAGATGAAGGTGCATTAGCAGGGCTTGTGAGCTCGCTGAACTACAATAGTAAGGGTGCTGCAGTCTAGTATTGGGGTGTATTGTTTGTCCTTTGTGCAGTCCATGGACTACGCTAGTGACACTAATAAATTCTTTTTCACCCAGGAAAGCAGGATCGAAAGTGCGTGAATTTCAGATTAGATAATAAATTGACTTTCATCTGCGAGCACACTCAGATTGGTGGGTCTACAGTCACTCAAACATGCATGCCAACATCTGGGATCTACTAAGAGGGACATTTAAAAAAATATATAATCGAGATGATACATTTCGGCAATAGCTTGAAATGGCGCTATGGAAGTTAGAGGAGAGAAAATATACCGTACCTGACCCTAGGCATCTTCTTCTGGTACGCAATGACCAAGGTAATAAACGTGACATAGAGGGATTCTGTTCAGGCTATACATCAGCCTGTCAGTACGTATGCAAAATTACCAATATCATAGAGAGCCACAGAAGTACGCTAGCACTCGTAACCAATCAAACAAGCAGCGACTGGTGGGGGGTGGTGATTGGAGAATGGCACGTAGAGATAAGGAAGATGCAATAAAATGCAACCAGCGATCTGTGGGCATTGGTCGGGGGATGGCACGGGAGGTGAAGTGATTTACAGAATATAATTACAAATAAGTACCTCTGCATGCCCATAGGGGAGGAGACCATGATGTTGAGCCTCCGTCAGACACTGGAACCTGGTTCCTTAGCTTCAAAGTCACCCGCTGTAGTCGTAAGCCACATCGAGTCACTGTGATGCATTGAGCAACACACTGTAGCAGATGCTTGTGTAACCACTTGGCGCTCTGCATGAAAGGGTTCATGAGCTCATGCAAGTAGCAGGCCTTGGCTTGAAAGCGGAGAGGGGAGGGGTAGGTGGTAATGGGCTCCACAATTTGTACTGTGTGCATAATTGACTGTGGAACTGTTGAAACCTCAGGGCACAGTAAGACTACAAGTGCGTTGTGTCATTTCCACATCAACAACTGTCAGTAATCACATTATGGGTCCCGAACAGCAGAGTTCATAGCCTGAAAAATGGATTCAATAAAAGCACAGCTCATGCTAAACTAAAACGGGAGGAAATCAATCAAACAAATAAATAACTCAAGCAGGTCGTGCTGGCTGGAGTCCAGGAAACAAAAAGCACCACATCCAACTATGTCCTGTTCTGTTTACACATACTGTGACAAAAAAGATTTTCAGGGCAGTCAGAACTCGGAAACACAGCGCTTGTGAAGCCACCATAAGCAGCACGGCACATTACATAGGAATAAAAAAAAGATTTACAAGGCTGTTAGAACCCGGAGACTTAAAACACGAGGATTTAAAAAAAATATTTACAGGGCCTTCGGAGCTTGGAAACACAAACGCTTACTAAAAAAAATGGTTAAAGCAGGGTTGGGGAGGAGGGGTTTAGCATGGCAAGCAGTGACGGGTCGGAGGTGGTGGTGGGGGGACAGTGTGGCGAGATTAAGGAAAATGCAATAAGATGCAAGCACCAACATGCGGGTAATGGTGGTGAGGAATTGCACAGGGAGATGAAGTGATTTATGGAATATAATTAAAAATAAGTACCTCTGCAAGCACGCACGAGAGGAGGGCGACAACAAGCTACAGGTAATGGGGCAATGCTCTGTGGGAGTGAACAACCAACGAAAAGGAGGGACAAATAGGAAAGATCAACCACTTGGAAGCAAGGATTTTTAAAGGACACTGAAATAAACAAAAGAAAAGTAATGGGTGGGCTGTGAGCCCACAAAGTATATACAACATGTCTTGAAGAGACAGTGCAAGGGCAGTCTAGGCTCGACCTAAAAACAGAAATAAGCAGGTCATGAGCCTAGAAAGAGGACCTTTAAAATTACAAGCCTCTGTCCTGGACATACTCTTTCATTTACAATAGGTGCCACATGAGATAATTCACAAAACGACTTCCTGAAAAACGTTCGACTTAAACCTTAAATTGAAGAAGATACATTTGTACCAAGCTCCTCTGCAGTCCCAATAAGAGGAGCTATGAAACATCTTAACATTCTGGAGGTGGCGGCAGATTTTTGTATAGTGTCTCATGAAAAGTGAGGTCTATTGAACTTTCAAAAGTGGTGGAACAAAAAGTGTTGCTATGAATAGTGAGCTGTGAAAGTGGTGTGGAATAAGTACTTGACCCAATTTTTAGGTCTCGGGACCGTAGGCTTGGCCGTAGGCCAAGACCGGAAGTCCGGAGAATTATTTTGACTTAGAGTGGCTGCTTTATCCCGCCTCTCTTTTCGTCTCTCCTCCATTGGCTGGCTTCCTAAAAGGAGGCCAGCCATTGGAGGAGAGAGCCGTCACTCCGATTTAGCCCCGCCTTTTTCGGATTCGGGGGCGTAAGTTTTGCTGTTCTTTAGACAGTGACGTCATGCGTCACTCAAAACAGCAAAACCATGCCCCCGATTCCGAACAATTCGGAAGCCTGCGGCCGCCATTTTTGTATTTTGCAAACTGAATGAAAGTCCCCACCCTTGGTCGTTAGAGCGACTGGGGAACCACAGAAGGGCTGTGGGGTGCTTGTGTGCCCCCATTTTATGTGCACGTGGCTTCTGATAGAGCAACGGTGTCCGCGCAATAGGGAGCTTATGGACTGACGCCCTTTCCGATGCCTGCCTGGTACCGCTCCTGGGGGCACTGAACCCAAATGTTGGAGGAAAGTAAAACCTTGATGTTTTTTCACGTCATCTCCGCGCAGAGCTCGGTCTTAGCCATGGACATTGTGTGCACGGAAAACTTTGGCAACCTGAGCATGAGCACGCGCATCCAGCTGCGCCAGGACGGCCGGGGGCTCTACGAGAAGGAGGCGGGCGCCGGCGAGGGCACGGTGGCCGAGCTCCTCAACTGGACGGCAGGGCCCCGGAACTTCAGCAACCTGACCTCCGACGGCAGGCCGCCCGCTCCCGGCAAGAACTGGCTGGCCCTGCTGACGGCGCTGGTCATCGTGCTGACCATTGCCGGCAACATCCTGGTCATCGTGGCCGTGCTCCTGGAGAAGAAGCTCCAGAACGCCACCAACTACTTCCTGATGTCCCTGGCCGTCGCCGACATGCTGCTGGGCTTCCTGGTCATGCCGCCCTCCATGCTGAACGTCCTCTACGGTGAGTTTGTCCTTATTTGCGCAACTGTGTGATCCTGAACGAATCACTGTTAACACATGCCTATGCGTTCTAATACCTGCAGACAATGGGGTGGGGGGGGAGCAGAGGATGTTTATTTCGTAGTGTGGATGCTAGACACCCCCTACATGGATTGACCCCGCTTGGGGCCTTTCGTGCTTCACTAAACATTGTGATCTTGGCCGATTCACTAAATATACGTGCACCTCCGTTCCGAATACCTGCAGGCGAATGGGAAGATCTGAAGGATGCTCAGCTCCAAGCGTGGATGCTAAACATCCCCTTCATTGAGTGCCAGCGCTGGAACGTTCACCCCTTAACTAAAAGCTGTCATTCTTGGCAAATGACTTGCAGGTGATTTGGGAGGGGGTGAGGGGGATAGGGGATGCTGAGCGTAGAGGGGGCTTACTTCGCACTGTGGATGCTGATCATCGTGTACGTTTAGTCACCCAGTTCGTGACCTTGCCCGCTTTACCAAAATGTGTGATCGTGGGCGAATCAGCTACAACAGTCGCCTAACTATATGCACTTGTACGCAGAGTGGGTTTTAAAAGGCAGTAACTGAAAGGTCTGTTTCAACCTTCGCCACTGGTACGAATGACCTTGGAAAAAGGATACGAAGTGATTGTCACTCGTCTCGGAAGCTCACCTGGATGAAGGCGATGCTGCAGTGATACTCCCTGCAGCAGGGCGACCCACATGATTTACTCCTTTCCCCCAAGCTGCATTCTCCAGTGACCATTGGGCGTTTAGGCGGAATATAAAAAAAAGCGACATTTCCCATCTTAATTGGCACACAACTTCAAGCTATGTATTGTATTCTGACCGATGGGTCTTATTTAGTGCTAAGGCGCCCGCGTGGGAACGCCTGCACTTTATGGCGCCCCTTTAAAAGTACATAAAGGGTCGTGACAATATTCTGATTTAGCAAAAGAAAAGTGTGCTCCCAATGCTTTTTAGCAAAGGCGCTCGTCCATTTATATATGTACGTATACATTTCGTTTCGATATGCCCAGGTTCACATAATGTGCTAACATAGCAAAGGCATTAATCCATTTCACTCCTTCCAAGCCAGAAGGTAGCCTCTGAGCCACGCATTTTTGAGGTGCAGCCAATAGGAAGGTTTCCTGAAACTAACAGGGAACTTGTTCAAGCCCAGACCTTGACACAACGCTGGGTATTCTGTCAGGTCATATATTCTCCTCATGCCCCTATTCATTAAATGCGTAAGACAATGCACAAATAACCCGTCCCTGGTTGTACTATATTTCATAAACATAATTAATGTCTGTGTTCTGTTGCTGCTCATGTAGTGTGTTGAGAGCGTGATGTTACTTGCAGCAGGTTTGTACCTGCAGGCTATGTTCGCACTCCGAGATGCTGTGGTAAATAAACACCCCCTCTCCGCCTTGACATCATAACAGGAACGTCAATTCTTTCATTGGAGCTGCGAAGCGCCTCTCTCGCCCCGCTAGCGCTATGAGTGTTGTGCACGTGGACGCTGTGCACTGAACAGACCAGCAAAACAACGCACTAATGTCCGCCACCGAAAGTTCCAGGACTGGAGGAGGGGGAGACAAACCTCTACTGGGGTTCTCTTCAGACAAGTGAGCCAGGAGCAAACATGGCCCCTGGTCCGCGTTTAAGATAAGTGCATGCGACACATGACTTCTTCTTGCCACATATCACCTTTGGAGAGAGCCCACGCCGACACCCCCATGTGCTCCACCCCCAGCATCCAACAGACAGCACAGCACCGACGAGACGTTGGGTTAATGAATTAGTAGGAGCAAGCATCACTTCTAATCAGAAGTGCTAATTAAGTGCACGAACTCTTGCAGAATGATGCGTCACCTACGCACGCACGCACGCACGCCACCCTGTGCCGTCAGTGCACTGCACGGTCAATGATGTAAGCTCACTTTCTGTTCACACATCTCCACATAACATACACACCCTCTCGGGAGCTTATGGGGTGCACAGCGCCCAACGCTAAGGCACCTGTTAGCGAGGCGCAGGTAGACTTTGGAAAGAAAGCCTAGCACCTCAGGCACGCAGCAGCACTTAGGACAACCAAAAACCTGATATCATTTTGGAAAGTCAGTGCTCACTGGTGGCATGGTATTAGTATAGCGCTTTACTGCAAGCTGGATACGCGTAATGTAATTGCTGTCACCTGGGTGCTCCAGTGCACAGATTATCACCACAGCACCACTCAGCGCCACCCCAGCATCAATCTGCGCAACCATTCAACAACAACTGGTTCAAATATGTTCTCTCAATGGTTCAAGCTTTATTACAAATGTCACAAAAAGATGTTAATATTTCACCTCTGTTCTTGGATTTTCGTCACAATAAAATACACTGAACATAATCTTCACAAAAGTTATTTACAAAAGTTTAAGGTATTGCCATTATAAATTACAATCACTAGTATTACCCCAGCCAGTGGCTCGGCAGTACTCTTCCCTGCTTGTACCCGGAATAACGCTGCATAACGTTTATATTACTCTAGTCACTGACTCAGACGCCCCTGCTTGCTCCCCTCCCATACTGAGCTGTGTGATGAAAGTATAAATGAGTGAGTGATTAAGTGGGTGTTTGAGTGGATGAGAGTGAATCCATGGAATAAGTTTGGGAGTTTGTAAGCGACTGTTGTGAGTGGGTAGGTGAGAGGATCTGCTCTGCTGAAAGAGCGCTCACTCCGTTTCCACTGGTGCCTCGTGCTAGATGGATGAACTGTTTAATTTTCTTTCTATAATGATGGTTACTACAGGCCAAATGTTTTTAGTATTTCGGGGACTGGCACTGCCCCTGAAACGCAAGGGTGTTGCCAGGCAGCGGAACCGCTCCTTTGGTGCCGCAATGAGGCTAATAGCCACGTGGCGCTTTCAGTCGCAATAAAACCTTTCCACGTGCGAGACACAATCCCACTGTGCACCGAAAGTAAATGCAATATGTGAGAGGGGCATAGGGTGCAGCTGAGAAATTAAGTAAAACCCCCAGTCCAACTGCGCCCTCGGCCTGGACAGGTCTACGCCCCGGTCAGATGCCCCCAGTGTCATCATAAAACGAGTGCACCAGGGCAGGGGGGTAGGCAGCTGTTTCACCAGGCCGAAGGGGCGGTAGAGGACTTATGGGTAAAATAGAGCAGGCAGCTCCCTTCTGCCGCCCTCTACGTCCCCAACAAATGCCCATGTGCGAGAGATAGGGTGGGGGGCAGGGGGCAGAGAGGGATGGGAGAGTGAGAGCGGGGCAGGGTAAACTGAGGGCTGTATTGATGCACCGAGGATGGTGGGTGCCTAGTTTTTTTAATTACAGAGATTCAAAGGTTTAATGCAGAGGAAGGAGTGTGTAGTGAGCTTAAGTGTGAGGACCAGTCAGAGTGAAGGCTCGGAGGGTGCAGTGAGGGTCGGGAGGAACAGAGAGGGCTGAAGTGAGTGCGCCAGTGCAGAGGGGAGTGCTGGACGGTGAATGGGTTGCAGTGAGGGTTGCAGTGAGTTCTGGAGTGGAAGTCTGATTCTGTGAGGGTGTTTAGTGAGTGCTGGGGGTGAGGGTTGTAGTGAGTTCTGGAGTGGCAGTGTGTTCCAGTAAGGTATTAAGTGAGTGTTGGAGGGTGAGTGTTTTGCAGTGAGGGTTGTAGTGAGTTCTGGAGTGGAAGTCTGATTCTGTGAGGGATTTAGTGAGTGCTGGGGGCGAGGGTTGTAGTGAGTTCTGGAGTGGAAGTAAGATTCTGTGAGGGATTTAGTGAGTGCTGGGGGCGAGGGTTGTAGTGAGTTCTGGAGTGGAAGTAAGATTCTGTGAGGGATTTAGTGAGTGCTGGGGGCGAGGGTTGTAGTGAGTTCTGGAGTGGAAGTAAGATTCTGTGAGGGATTTAGTGAGTGCTGGGGGCGAGGGTTGTAGTGAGTTCTGGAGTGGAAGTCTGATTCTGTGAGGGATTTAGCGAGTGCTGGGGGCGAGGGTTGTAGTGAGTTCTGGAGTGGAAGTCTGATTCTGTGAGGGATTTAGTGAGTGCTGGGGGCGAGGGTTGTAGTGAGTTCTGGAGTGGAAGTCTGATTCTGTGAGGGATTTAGTGAGTGCTGGGGGTGAGGGTTGTAGTGAGTTCTGGAGTGGAAGTCGGATTCTGTGAGGGTTTTTGTGAGTGCTGGGAGTGATGGTTGTAGTGAGTTCTGGACTGGGAGTGTGTTCCAGTGATGTATTTAGTGAGAGCTGGGGGCGAGGGTTGTAGTGAGTTCTGGAGTGGAATTCTGTGAGGGTTTTAGCGAGTGCTGGGGGTGATGGTTGTAGTGAGTGCAATAGGTCATGCATATGCGAGCGATTAAGCTATTGGCATTGTAAATGACAAAGCCATTTATTTAACGATTAAGCTATTGGCAATGTAAATGACAATGCTATTTATTTGTGATATAAAAAATTTTTAAAAAAAATTGTCATAAGCAATGCCAATAGCTCTACCTTTAATAATGCCGAGACCATTGCATTGTAAATGCTTGTTACAAAGTGAGCTAGAGAAGCGAGGTGTAGGTTCTGATTGGACACTTAAGAAATATTTGCAAGCATTCATTGTGTGTCAAGCAAGCCTGATCCTCCTGAGAGAAAAAGTGATAAAATGTTTTGCAAAAGGTCCCTGAAATTTCCCAAAAAATCCCTTAAACTTTGGAAATTGATTAAAAATCCTGATATAGCCACAGGCTCAGGAGGAAGTTAAAAAATGTAGGTACTCAATTTAACAACATGTATAATCATGTTTTAAATGTACGCATCGTCACCCTTCGCTTCTACCACCCAGAGCTGTAAATTGTTTTAATCCTGCCATTTCCAAGTCTTATTTTGTGGCTGGTGTCACTTAGAAAAAGTAAAAGTTGCCAGAAATCACAATCCTAAATCATCCTTAAATGGCAGAAGTATACAGCTCTCCCAGATTTGTACTGGAAACCCCTTATTCCCCACTCATTTTCACCTCTAACTTTGGGGTGGAAATGTCATTCTTTGCCATATAGTGCCTGTATGTGTGGATGTACTCTCTTGGGTGATGTGTTTGCAGGTGGGAGCAAGCTGACCTCTGCTGGCACTCATCATTGCATCGAGATGGGCCATAGAAGCCAATGAATTATGGAGCAGTGGGCAAACATTTGCTGCTTTGATATGTAGGGAGGGTAGAGTTGAAACTGGGAGCACAACAAGCTGCCTGCAGATGCCAATCAGGACTTCTTTTATTTTTTAATTTAAAGATACTCTATTGAAAATGTAAGCATGAAGTGATAAAATAATGAACAAAGCAGTAGATGATATAGAAAACGTGCAACTATGTATGAACTCATGCATTTAGACAGCATGGTGGTACAATAATCAATGGAAATAACAAAAGCATAAATACAATGTAATTTCAATAAAGCATAACCTGTTTGGAAAAAGGAGAAGGAGACAAAGAAGAAAATATATGCATTTTCAAATGACTAGAAAACAGTAATCATGAAAAACTGTAAGCACACAAACATTTTCAGTGGAAAAAATATTGTAAACAACACGAGTAAAATATATAAATGTATATTCAAGGAGGTTTTGAAACCTCATCAGCAATAATATTAGATCTTTAATCACATGCACTAGAGTGATCCAAAAATAGAGTTAGAGGGGTACATCTGCGATCTTATTTGAAGGCTAGTTTGAGGGGATATACATAGGGCCTATCTAGCTTATGATTAAAGCACACAGCACGCCACCAAGCTTTGTAAGAAACATTCACATTAGTCTTCCAGTTTAAGGTTATCTGATGAAAAGCCACAGCAATCAAGAGATCTAATAAATAGGGTCTGGAGGATAATGCTCTCAATCAAGGGAAAGGCTACTCAGAAATATATTTTGAATAGTATAAGGAACATTAATGTTAAAAATTACAGTAATCTGATGCCAAACCTTTATTCAGAAATAGTGAACATGAGAACAAACAACATATGCATCAAGTCACAATGAGTTGCCCTACATGACCAACAATGATCATGCGAGACAACCTTCCATTTCAACAGAGACTTTGGAGTGAAAAGTAGTTTATTACATATAAAGTATAACGTTTGTGTAGTATTAGCAACTCTTGATGATTTATCGAGTTCAGTGCAAATCCTATACCAACAAGTATAGACCATTTTATTTCAAAATCTTGCTCCCATTGGAGTTCAATTTTAGAGTTTTAGCGAGAGGGAGAGGGATAGGCAAGATGTTTATAATTTTTTTTTTTTTACTTTTTATTCATGACTGTATCAGATATTGCATGGTACATTTGTTCATTTTACATTGCATCAGTCTTTTTCTTTTTCTCTAACATAACTTTGGCATATTAATCGTCATATCCAATTCTTCATTGCATCTTACATTTTCTCAGATAAAGTTCCATTGCAACATTTATCATTAGCATTCAAATTGCATTGTCGCCTATATATAAACAGTTCCTCAACCCCCCCCCCCCCCCACCCCGTCTCCCGGCTATTTCTACGTTCACACTTTGTAATCTGGATACATGAGCTTTTATTTTTTCCAGAGAGTATTTCATTCGGCAGGCCTGTTTAACCCATGCGCCTCGTCTAAATAACCGAATGTGCAGGCACTCCATATACCTGGCATACGAGCAGATGGCATGTCACTGCGTTATGTCTAGGTCTACTTCTTCCAACTCTATCAGCATTCGTTCCCATTCTTGCGCAATAGGATATTTACGTAGGCCCTTCCCTTCTTCCCTACGCAGCTCTGCGGATTCCGCTTTGCCCCATTTCAGCAGGTCCGAGCGCCATAATTCTACGTTCGGGGATCTGGGCGATTTCCATCTCATAGTGAGAACTCTAAGTGCCAGCAAGAGGGCTAAATCCAAAAATTTCACTTGTGCCTTACAGGACTTAGTCCTTTTCATGTGTCCCAGCAAGCAGGGCAGTGCCCCCTCAGGAATCTGCAGGGCTGTTATGGTGTGTAGTATGTTTCTAATCGACCCCCAGTAGTTCCGTATTCTCGGGCAAGTCCACAACATGTGGAGGACGTGAGCTTCATCCTCCTGACACCTAGGGCAGTTGTGGGGGGTGGCAGGGAACATCCTGTGGAGCCTGTGGGGGTGAGATATGCCCTATGTAGTACCATGGCTTGTATAAATTTGAATTTAGCATTCCTGTACACCCTCCTGTGGTGACCCAGGATGATCTTCCATTCCCCGTCCGTTATGGCCTCCCCTGTATCCGTAACCCAAGTCTCCCTGAGTGCGGTGAGGGGCAAAGCTGCATGTTCCCTGATGCCCACATAGAACCACTTTACTAGGTGTCCACCCGTCCCCATATAATGGAGGAGATGAACCAGTTTGTGCTGGTCTGGCTTTGTGCATTGTGGAGCCCAGGTGCGTTGTACATAATGGGTCACCGAGGCGTGTAGGAGATACAGTCGTTGTGGGGCACCTGTGTATTGCGCGAATGAGGCATGATCTAGTAGGGTGTCATCCCCAAACAGGTCTCCCACTCTGTCCACCCCGGCCGACGACCAGGGATGTAATCTGCGTTGTGTCAGGTTTCCCTGTGCTGTTGGGAGTCCTAGAAGGGGGATGTTGTCTGCGTAGGGAATGGTCCCAGCCGTGTATGACAGCGCTTTATGCCAACATTTCAAAGCTACGTGTAGAAGGGGGTGGCAGTCTCTGGGGATCTTAGCAGCGGGCAGTAGAAGGGAGTGAAGGTCTCCGTGTGCCAGTTTGTCTGTTGTGAAAGCAATCTCGTGTAAGTTCCTACCCGCTACCCAGCGTGTTAGTCACTGAAGTTGGCTTGCGTAGTAATAGCTTCGTAGGTCCGGTACCCCCAGGCCTCCCTGTCTGGTATTCAGTTGTAGTTTCTTGAGGCCTATTCGCCGTCTTCCTGACCCCCATATGAGACTGATTAATAGCGTGTTAAGTGCGATAAAAATTTGTTGTGGGAGTAGTACTGGTAAGTTTACGAAGTAATACAGTATCCGGGGGAGTAGGATCATCTTTGAGATCGCCACCCGGCCCATTACAGAGAGGGGCAGGGAGGTCCAAAAGCTCACGCTACCCCGAAGGCCATTGACTGCCCTCCGTACATTACCCTCAATCTGGTCCTCTGAGCACCGATATACGTTGATGCCAAGGTATTTGAACGTGGTTGGTGCTACCTGGATCTCATAGGCCCCAAACTGTATATGGGTAGGCCACTGTCCGTCTCGGAAAAAGAAGCCCAGGGATTTTCTTGGGTTTATGGCCAGGCCAGATATCTTCTCAAATCGTTCGAAAATGGCCGCTAGTTGCGAATGATCATCCTGCAGATTACGGAGGAACACCAGTATATCATCGGCGTATATGGAGAGCAAGTTTTGGATGTCCCCAACTGGTATGCCCTTCTCCGCTGCCCAATTTCGGAGTGCGATCGCCAGAGGTTCTAATGTGAGTACGAACAACAGTGGCGACAGCGGGCATCCCTGTCGTGTGCCCCTATGGATGTCATAACTGTCCGAGGTGTACCTGCCTGTGCGCGCTCTAGCCGTTGGATTCGTGTAGAGTAAACGAATCCATTGTATCAGGGCATCCGGGAAGCCAAATCGGCTCAGAACTTTAAACATAAAGTCCCATGCCAGGGAGTCAAACGCCTGTCGGAGATCTAGGGCTATGCAGCCAGCGTACGGCAGGTCTTGTGGGGTGGTCGACATGAGGGCGTGGAGACGCCGCGTATTCTGAGAAGGGCTTCTCTCTGGGAGGAAGCCACATTGATCAGTGTGGATCAGGTCAGGATGTTTATAAATAACAGAAGCATTTTCATCAGGTTTGTAATAAAGAAATGAGAATGCGTTTATAAGAACATAATATATCATCATCTTGCAATTTCAATAAAGATTCTTTAATGTGCTAGGTGAGCACTGAAAATTTCTTAGCAAAGAAGTGAAGTAAATGGAAGTGATTGGGCCTTATTGAATGAATGAGGTACATAATTGTTAATTAAGTGGAAAATCAAATTGAGTCCCAGAGTCATCCAAGATTCCTATATTAAAGTTTGTTTTTTAAGTTTGAGATGTTTATTATACCACATAGAACAATTTATAAAGTTAGTTGTATGTAAATGTTTAGGGAAGGGGAGGTGTCTCAGAAGAGTACAGAAATGTGCGAAACAAGGGTGAGAGAGAAAGGTAGTTTTGGTGGGTAAAGATACACATTCAGTAAAGGAAACGAGTGAAATAAATGATTGTTCAAGAGAGCCATAGAGGGGTAAATGAAACAGTATCAACATTAAGCCAATTACTATCCTGTTTGAGGAAAAATCTATCATGACATTTTCTGAAATTAGGAAAGTTAACACTGTCATGTTTTTTATGAAGTTTCAAATGTGAGAGGGCAATACGAGGAGCTTTATTGTTCCACAAAAAACGTAGAAGGACGGAATACATTTTTTGAAAGCTATGAAGAGGAAGGTGGACAGGGATCATGGATATCAAATACATTACATGGGAAAGAGCATCATTTTAGTGGAATTAAATCTTCCCCACCATGATATAAGTAGAGGGTTCCATTTGGAGCAAAACTGTTCTAGCTTCTTCAGGAGATCTTCAAAGTTTATTGTAATACTTGGTTTGATGGAATTTGTGAACCATAACCCTATATATGTCATCTTAATTAGATTCCAAGAGATTCCTAAGGCCTTAAAGTCTTCTTTTGTACAAAAATGTATTCATCTGTAATATTTTGGATTTATAAATGTTTCATTATTATCCAGAGAAATAACAAAAATTGTAGACCTCTGCCTGAAAAGCAGGAATGAATTCAGTTGGGTTAGATAAATATATCATAATATCTTCAGCATAGATAAGCAATTTTAATTGGGAATCTCCATATGGCAAACCAGATATTTTTATGTTATATCTAATCTTGGTTAAAAGGGTTCTAAAGTAAGAATAAATAAGAGGGGGGGTCAGAGGACATCGCTGTCACACTGCTCTCTGTAGTGAAAAATAATCAGAAATTGTACCATTAAAAAAATACTTGCTTGAGGAGATGAGTAAAGTATAGAAATAAGATTAAGAAGTTTAGGTCCAAAACCAAACCATTTTAAGGCTTAAAACATAAATTGTCACCCAACATGATTTAAAACCTTTAAGCATCTAAAGCAATAGCAGCAATTTCATGAGGGTGTTCAGCGAAGGACATTTAAGAGGCATAGAGTATTATCAAAGCAAACTGTCCTTTGATTAATCCTTCTTTTTCTAGACCAATGATTTGAGATAGTAAGGGTTTCCATGTGGAGTGCTAGAATTTTGGCATCAATTTTATAATCCACATTTACCAATAAAATTGGGGGATAATTTTTACATAGTTGTGGGTTTCGGGAGGATTAAACAAATAAGCACTTCTTGAAAAGTACTAGAAGTTTCCTGGGAATAAAATACTGGTAGAGTTTAAGAAGCCAATTTAATAAAATTATAGAAAAATGGGTATAAAAGTCAGATGTCAAGCCATCAGGTCTTTGTGTCTTATTGGGTTTTAATTGTTTGACGAAGTTTGTAATCTCATTAAGGAATATATAATATTCCTTATTGGAAAAAATGTACATGTTCTAAATTAGGCTTATGCCTGGAATTCATATAGGCATTAATTTGTTGCCTTGAGGGATTATGTTCAGGGGTATATAAGGATTTGTAAAAAGTGATAAATTCATTTAAAATGTCTGCATATTTAATACACGGTATTCCCTGGAAATTGGTAATAGAGTCTATTATCATTCCACTTTTAAATAAGTGGCCTAAAGTTTTCCTGTTTTGCTCTGACCTCCATAATATCTAATATTTTGTCTTAAAAGAAAAGAGGAAGCATTTGAGTGGTTAATTGATTAAAATGAAATGTTGCTTGTATTTAATAATGTTTTACATTGTTTGTCAACCTCTATCTTCATGCATGGGTGGGAGAGGTGAGCAAATGGGGGCAGCGGAGGAAGAGACCTTGAGAGAGGAAGAGGTGAAAGGCACATGTAAACACCCAATCTCTATGGAGTGGGCGCAACTATTAATACAATTTAAACAAGAGACAATAGCAGAGGAGGCACCGGAGCCGACACAACCCCGCCCCGCAATGCTTCCCAACACCCCAGGTCACAGGCCTCAATGCCAGCCGAGTGAAGCCCCCGGTGAGAGGATAGAATAGGACAGGCAGTCAATACCACTGAGACTATCGTCTGCCCCCAGGACAGATCACTCATTCCCCATCCCGGGTCGCACGCGACCGCACCACCCAGGCCAGTACTCGGCTCACAAACCGCCCGCCGCGGCCACTTGTCCTCACCCGCCCCTTGTACTCCCCCTCCCCTCTCTTTTGGGAGAAGTTTCTTCCCACAGTTTCCAGTTAAGTTCCAGGCGGCGATTCGGAAGTCGATCTATTCACAGAGTACTACTGATTGGACACGCAGTAAAGGGTGATCAAACACAGGTAGAGGGGAGGAAGTTACACCAGTCCTCGCCATTTTACAACACGAGGGACCGGACGCAACACGGCACAGCATCATGTAACGAGACGATATAGTAACAGATACCTGAGAGATGATGTGTAACCATATTTGGAGGAACGCAACCCGAATGATAATGATGTGCTATAACTGTAGATGATGTGCAATCAATAACGTATGTGATGATTGGCCTGTGACCTGTCTGACGACACACACGGGAATCTGTAAAGTAAACTCCTAATAAAAAGATTTAAACAAAAGAAAACCTCTATCTTCTTGCATCTAACAAAATTGATGATAAAACCTTTTGTTTTTGTTTGAAAGCATCCAAAAGAATAGGTAAAGAAGTGCCTTGAGGAGTAAGTATTTAAGGAAAAATAAAATCAGTCATAAAAGTCTTGAAGTGTAGGTTGAAAGAGGGGTCTAAAAGTAAAGAATTATTAAATCTTCATCTTTTTGGATGAGGTGGAATGGGTAATAAATCAAAATCTGCAATAGTGGGGTCAAGGTCAGAAATTAAGATTGAGCCAATTTTAGGATTGAGAAGATTTTGGGTCAGAGATTTAGGTGCAAACAAATAATCAAGTCAAGTCATTATACTTTTATTCGATACATGTATCATAAAAAGTACAAACATACAATACATACATGAATATTAAAACCGTTTCATCATTACAAAAAAAAATACATTTAAAAATCATATAGAGATATTGACTGTAGACGTGTGATGTAACAGCCTTAACCTGATAATCCAGGCACATGATAAAAACTTTGCAACCCCACAGACAGTGACCATACAAGTGGTATTGGAGATAATAATACGTAGGGCTGTTTTATAATCCCTAACTCCAAGATTCTTAAGTGCAGGTTTTAACCATTTATTCCTAGCTCGGGTATAAGCTTTACAGGCAAAGACAAAATGACCTAAAGATTCTTCTGGGCAAGAACAACCCGGACACTTCCTATCCTCTTCCCTCCTTCTACCCCATCTAGACGTAAAAATTTTAAGAGGGAGAGTGTCATGAAAACATGAACATAGCATCAGTTACACTTGGGCTTAGCAATGCTTGTTGAGTTAAGTCTGTTCATTGCACTGTTGTTTTGATCATATTTGGTTTTAGCAAGGCTTGATGTCTAAGCACTATGGAACTGCACAGAATATTCCTGAACTTCACGTGGAGCGTGTGCGCTCCAACTGACTGTAATTACACGTGAACCCAAAAGCCTATAAAAAGGCTGCCGGAGCCCGGAAAGACGCTTCGCTTCTCAGCAAGACGTCGCATCAGAGCTCCAGGACCCTCGCGTCTGAACCCAGCTTCCAGCACCCAGCCCCCGCTTGGTTTCCTTCACTCCCTATTACCTTACCTCCCTTCGACGAGACCAGCAGCTGCAGGATTCCCTTCGCTTGGGCCATCGGAAGAAACCCCTGAACTCCGTCTTCTTCGTGTGTTCCGACTTCCGGTTTGCAGCATCGGAACGCATTTCAGGTCGGACCCGTCCCTTCCTTCCTGGCCCCAGTTCATCGAGCTTCCGGCGAGCTGAAAAAGAAGTAAGACTATTTAATTTGAGCTTTCGGTGACCTGTAGACTCTTCCTAAACCAACCGAACAAACCTTGGCAAAAACAATATTTTCTTGATGCAGAAGGTTATTTCAGAGACTTGTAAATCAGAAGAACTTTGATTCAAGAACATATTGAATGTATTCGGATTTCAGTATTGTATTCAAAAGTGCATAACTAAGAAGCAGTGACTTTTAACTGCTGGACTTGAACTCTTTAGAATTTATTCGCAATTACTGTAAAGCGTATCTTTTGGGGCTTGTATTCTCTTGTTTATTTTATTTTCACAGAACCCCCTTAAAAGAGCAGTGCATTTGAATGTAAGGTAAGAGAAGCCCTTGGCATGCTTAAAGTTCTGGTTTTCGTTGACTAACAAGTTGATTAGTTAGTTCTGCGTCATCCTCATGAAAACACAATTCTGACTTAAGGTGTGTTTATTTTTCAAGGTGTCATTATATTGTAAGAAGCACCAAAACCTTGCACTGATTGAAGTATTGGAATGGGCTTTTCTTAATGTTGGTATGTACATCACAGTTTCTGGAACTCATGTAAAATAGTAGAACTGTATAGAATTACGCTGATCTGAGTTGGGTTATTAATACTGTTTCAGCATTTCGAGGAATCGCAGTTGATTGGAGAAAGCCCAGAATACTTCAGGAGAAACACAGACAGACTTCTCACGAAGAGATCCTGTGTTTGTTTGTTTTCTCTTTCTCGTCCACTTCCCCTTCCCTTTTGGGGCCAACAGGTTGCGTCAAGTGTTGACTTCCTTGGCTCACTCGTTGGTTCCTGAAGGTATTGGGACTAGTCATCTTCAAGACGGGAATATCAGGACTTGAGGCGGCATCTCTGACAGAAAGCGAAGCCAATAAACCCTCATTTCCTCTTGAAGCTGACTAATCCCATGGAAAACATGAATGTAACTCAGTTGGCAGAGTTAGTGCGTAAAATGAATGATGAGGTTCAAGAACTACGGTTAGAAAATCAATCCCTTAGGCAGGAATTAGATCAAACCAGAGAGGAACTAGATAGTACTAGAGATGGGTTTACATCTTGGAGAGATAAAGGGGAACCTAAAAAACCAGTCTTGTCGCCACCTAAATTCGGGCACCCATTTCAAAACCAAGCTCAAGTCCCAAGTTTCGGTCAAAATCAGCCAGCCCAAATTACAGTAGTATCACCACAACCTGTGCCTTTAGCTAATCCAGAACGTTTTACCGGAGACAGTGCACATTTTAACACTTTCATGAGTCAGTGTCAGTTACATTTTTTATGCAAACCCCTCATTTTCACTTCAGACACCTCTAAGGTAGCCTTTATTATTTCTTATTTAGGAGGAGTGGCGGCAAATTGGGCCATGCCTTTAGTCGATAGAAATGATCCGTTATTGCATAATTTAACTCAATTTAAGACAGCAATGTCTAGTCTGTTTGCAAAACATGTCTTTCTGCAAGCATCTGATAACGAGCTTTTAAACTTACGCCAAGGCTCACGAGACTTGATTTCTTACGTGACTAACTTTAATCGTTTATTAGCAGAAACACAATGGCCAGAAGACAAAAGAATTTCATTGTTTTATCGTGGCCTTAGGGAGGAGCTGAAAGATTCTTTGGCTCATATCGTAAACTTACCTACCGAGTTCACTGAATTCCAAGACCTTGTGGTCAAGTTGGACCATAGGCTAGGTGAAAGAAGAACTGAAAGACCCAAATCGGATTTCAGAACTTTACATTTTAAAATTGAAAAGAAAAATAGTGAGGATAGAAATGCTCAAGTAGAACCAATGCAGATTGGAGGTATTAAAGGGCCTTTAACACAAGATGAAAAAGATAGAAGAAGAAAAGCCAACCTATGCCTGTATTGTGGAAAGGCTGGTCATTTTGCCAAAGAGTGCCCGGTTAGACCAGTGCAGAAGAAACTCCTGGCCACTCTTCAAAGTCCCCCTCAGGAATCGGAAAACTAAGTGTCTCGAGGGAAGAAGAGGTCGATTCCTCGAGAAAGAAAGGTTTGGAGATCTCACAATATTTAACTAGTATTTCTAATCATGTACCTCGACATTTCACCATAAGGGTAATCTTAATTCTAGCTAACCAACAAAAACACAGTATTCCTGTTCTAATCGACTCTGGGGCTACTGGGAACTTTTTTGACTTAGGATTTGCAAGAAAACTAAACCTGACTCAAATTCCTAAGAAAGAACCTGAACCTGTGCGGGCTGTTGACGGTTCAGCACTTTCGTCTGGTCTGATCAGGTTCCATACACCACCTTTGCTTCTAGTGTCTGATAACGGGCATACAGAACTAACTGTTTTTGATCTCATCGACACACCAGCTTTTGGGGTAATTTTAGGCATTCCATGGCTAGAGCTCCACAATCCAAAGATTGACTGGGTAAAACGTACTGTAACGTTAGATTCTCCACACTGTAAAACACATTGTTATCAAGAACATAGGGATCCAGATCAACCACTTACCTGTGCTGTCACTCATCCTGGCCCGGTAGAACTTCCATCAGAATTTCAGGACTTTTCTGATGCTTTTGATCCAGTAAAGGCAACTAAGTTACCTCCTCACAGGATTTATGACTGCAGAATAGATTTAATTCCGGGAGCGGTCCTACCCTGCAGTCGAATATACGCACTTACAGAACCTGAAAATCAGTATTTACGAACATATCTTGATGAACTTTTGGATCTAGGCTTTATTCGACATTCCACCTCCCCAGTCTCGTCTCCATTATTTTTTGTAGCAAAAAAGACAGGAGACTTGAGGGCCTGCATTGACTATCGTGCAGTCAATAAGGCCACTATTAAAAACCGATATCCACTACCATTGATACCAGTACTGTTAAATCAGGTAAAAGGGTCAACTATCTACACTAAACTAGATCTTCGCGGAGCATACCACTTGATCCGTGTAAAAGAAGGTGACGAGTGGAAAACTGCCTTTCGCACAAAATTCGGGCTTTTTGAGTATACAGTGATGCCATTTGGCCTTTGTAATGCTCCAGCAGCATTTCAATACTTTATTAATGAGGTACTACATGACCTTTTGGACATCTGTGTCATTGTATATATCGATGATATCCTGATTTTTTCTAAAACTCCTGAGGAACATGTGGAACATGTGAGATCAGTTCTACAAAAACTGCGAGATAACTCCTTATTTGCCAAACTCGAAAAATGTGTTTTTAGCACTCCCAAAGTTGAGTTTCTTGGTTACTGGCTGTCTCCCGAAGGCATCGTAATGGATCCAAAAAAGGTTAAAGCAATCCTAGATTGGCCTGCTCCAACCTCCGTCAAAGAGGTACAAAGAATTTTAGGGTTTGCAAACTTTTATAGGAGATTCATCTCTAAATTCTCAGACATTGTAGTACCAATTACTAGCTTGTTGCAGAAAGGAAAGAAATTTCAGTGGAACGCGGAAGCAGAATTAGCTTTTAATACCCTGAAAAAAGCATTCACTTCTGCTCCTATTTTAAAACATCCAGACCCTGACAGACCATTTTTTGTTGAAGCAGATACTTCACAAACAGCAATAGGAGGAGTTCTGTTACAAAAAGATTTAAATTCAGGAAATTTTCATCCTTTGGCCTTTTACTCCAGGAAATTGCTGCCAGCAGAACAGAACTACACTATTGCTGAGCGTGAACTTCTGGTCATTAAGGCAGTCTTCCTTGAATGGAGGCATCATCTACTGGGAGCCAAGCATACAATAACAAAATTTTCTGACCATAAGAATTTACAGTTTTATTCTACTGTAAAGGCGTTCACACCACGAGAGATGCGGTGGCTACAATTTTTTAGCGAGTTTGACTTCATTATCACTTATCGACCAGGAGTAAAACAATTATTGTCTGATACCCTTTCACGATTGGTTTGCGATAAAAACAAAGAGTCTAAAAATGAACAACAGAGTATTATTCCTGTAGAAAAGATCTGTGCAGAAATTTCACAAGTGGATTTTTTATCCATGCTCAGGAATCAGGTTCAGACTTTAAATCAACAGGACTGGTTAGCACAAAAAGAGACTTCTATATCTGATGGTTTATTTATCTTAAAGGTAAAATTTACATCCCTAAAGTAGATTTGAGGGAACAAGTCATAAAATGGAACCATGATTTAGCTATGGTTGCTCATCCAGGAATAAACAAAACTGTCGAATTATGTCAAAGGCATTTTTGGTGGAAAGACATGAAATCTGACATACAGCGATATATTCAAACCTGCCCTGTATGTGCTCGACAAACGTCTTCTCACTCTCTCCCTATGGGTTTATTGCAACCAATGGAAATTCCTCCAACACCCTGGCATACCATCAGTTTAGACTTCATAACTGATTTACCGAAATCATCTGGAATGACTACGATTTTGGTAGTAGTAGATCTGCTATCCAAGATGGGGCATTTCATTCCCTTACCAAAACTCCCTTCAGCAGTCGAATTCAGTAACGTGTTTTTAGCTAATGTTGTTAAATTACACGGTTTGCCGCAAAAAATTATTAGTGATAGGGGGCCACAATTCCTGTCTAAATTTTGGAAAGAATTAAGTGACCAGTTAGGAATTGACTTAGCGTTATCATCAGCCTTTCACCCTCAAACTGATGGTCAAACCGAAAAAGTTAACCAATACTTAGAACAGAGTTTGCGTTGTTTGACCACTACTTTATCTTCAGAGTGGATAGAAGCTCTGCCTTTAGCTGAGTTCACATATAACAACACTGTACACTCAGCTCTAGGTTCTTCCCCGTTTTACTTCCTCACTGGCCAACATCCCAGAACCTTGCCAATAATATTTCCAGACAAAGGAACCGATCTGCCAGCAGTTTCAGATAGACTAGCCAGTTTACGAACATTTCAAGAAACTGTAAAGCAAACACTGTTAAAGCAGAAACTTAAGATGAAGTTTTTTGCTGATCAACATAGGACACCAGCACCAGTTCACCAACCTGGAGACCAGGTTTGGTTATCAACCAAGAATATACAGATTGAAGGACCTAGGAAGCTTAAACCCCGATTCATTGGTCCATTTTCCATTAAGAAAATATTAAATCCAGTCTCAGTAAAATTAGATCTTCCTCAGGATTACAAGATCCATCCAGTATTCCATGTATCCCTGCTAAAACCGGTACACCCAGACACTCGTCCTGATGCACCACCTCCCCCAATCATAGTAGGGGATCATATTGAGTATGAAGTCAAGAAAATTCTGGACTCAAAACGTGTTAGAGGACGTTAGTTTTACTTAATTGATTGGAAAGGTTATGATAAATCTGAAAGATCCTGGGAACCAGAAAATAATGTGCATGCTCCCCGTTTGATTCGCGCTTTTCATGCTTTGTATCCTGACAAACCGCGACCCTTGAGAAGACCTTTGGGGGGGGGGAACTGTCATGAAAACATGAACATAGCATCAGTTACACTTGGGCTTAGCAATGCTTGTTGAGTTAAGTCTGTTCATTGCACTGTTGTTTTGATCATATTTGGTTTTAGCAAGGCTTGATGTCTAAGCACTATGGAACTGCACAGAATATTCCTGAACTTCACGTGGAGCGTGTGCGCTCCAACTGACTGTAATTACACGTGAACCCAAAAGCCTATAAAAAGGCTGCCGGAGCCCGGAAAGACGCTTCGCTTCTCAGCAAGACGTCGCATCAGAGCTCCAGGACCCTCGCGTCTGAACCCAGCTTCCAGCACCCAGCCCCCGCTTGGTTTCCTTCACTCCCTATTACCTTACCTCCCTTCGACGAGACCAGCAGCTGCAGGATTCCCTTCGCTTGGGCCATCGGAAGAAACCCCTGAACTCCGTCTTCTTCGTGTGTTCCGACTTCCGGTTTGCAGCATCGGAACGCATTTCAGGTCGGACCCGTCCCTTCCTTCCTGGCCCCAGTTCATCGAGCTTCCGGCGAGCTGAAAAAGAAGTAAGACTATTTAATTTGAGCTTTCGGTGACCTGTAGACTCTTCCTAAACCAACCGAACAAACCTTGGCAAAAACAATATTTTCTTGATGCAGAAGGTTATTTCAGAGACTTGTAAAGCAGAAGGACTTTGATTCAAGAACATATTGAATGTATTCGGATTTCAGTATTGTATTCAAAAGTGCATAACTAAGAAGCAGTGACTTTTAACTGCTGGACTTGAACTCTTTAGAATTTATTCGCAATTACTGTAAAGCGTATCTTTTGGGGCTTGTATTCTCTTGTTTATTTTATTTTCACAGAACCCCCTTAAAAGAGCAGTGCATTTGAATGTAAGGTAAGAGAAGCCCTTGGCATGCTTAAAGTTCTGGTTTTCGTTGACTAACAAGTTGATTAGTTAGTTCTGCGTCATCCTCATGAAAACACAATTCTGACTTAAGGTGTGTTTATTTTTCAAGGTGTCATTATATTGTAAGAAGCACCAAAACCTTGCACTGATTGAAGTATTGGAATGGGCTTTTCTTAATGTTGGTATGTACATCACAGTTTCTGGAACTCATGTAAAATAGTAGAACTGTATAGAATTACGCTGATCTGAGTTGGGTTATTAATACTGTTTCAGCATTTCGAGGAATCGCAGTTGATTGGAGAAAGCCCAGAATACTTCAGGAGAAACACAGACAGACTTCTCACGAAGAGATCCTGTGTTTGTTTGTTTTCTCTTTCTCGTCCACTTCCCCTTCCCTTTTGGGGCCAACAGGTTGCGTCAAGTGTTGACTTCCTTGGCTCACTCGTTGGTTCCTGAAGGTATTGGGACTAGTCATCTTCAAGACGGGAATATCAGGACTTGAGGCGGCATCTCTGACAGAGAGTACCATGTCTAAATTTCAAATAAAGGGTCCTATCCCGAGGGATCTGGATGAAATCCAAAAACAATTCTAACTTTGTAGTGAACTTGTGGGATAAAAGATTCTCAGTTAGTTGCCCCCAGTTTGGGTTATGCAAAGCCTTAGCCTCTATCCAGTCCCAATATAGTTTTTTTACCGTTTGTTTCGATGGGGGAGATTGGGAAGCCCAGGCATCGCTTAAGCCCACGCTAGCTGTAAGTTGTTTTAAAACATTTAGCCACTTAATCTTGCCCGATGTGTTTAGTTTTAATATTTCATCAAACACTGAGGCATAATTAGCTAATTCGGGGGTCCTCCTAAGGCGCACCCAAAATAATAGAGGACGTAGCTGAACAATGTCCCGAATGGAACTCCTACCCAGATCGGCATATAATGGTTTTAATGGGGTTGAGGCTGGAAGCGAAACCAAATCTCTCATAAACTTGTTCTCAGTTAACACGAGAGTGTTGGTATTCTCAATACCCCATATTTCTGAACCGTAAACCGCTGAAGCTAATGCCTTTCCCTCGTAGACTGACAGGGCGGGGGCTATTGGTCTGCTCACTGAAAGGCGCTGGTTCTTTAAAATAGTGCCGGAAACTCTTTTAAGATTTAAAATCATTTTACTCATATGGGGTTTCCATTTCAATTTATTATTAATTCTAACCCCGAGGTAGTCAAACTCTTCCACTACCTCAAGAGGTGATCCATTCAAGGAAAGTTGAATCTTCCTATGTTTTCTTTTAACAGTCATAACCATTATTTTCGTTTTTGTAGTATTTATTGTTAGACCCCGATCCTGACAAAAATCACTAAAACGATCAAGAAGGATTTTCAGGCCTATGGGGGTTTTAGATAACAGAAGGGTGTCATCGGCAAAGAGGAGCGATGGCGTTTTCTCCCCGGCAATAATAGGAGCATCTGCCGGTATCTCTCGCAGATGGTTCACCACTCCATTTATGAACAGAGAGAACAGGGTCGGGGCCATCACACACCCCTGCCACACCCCTCTGTTAACAGGAATACTCTTAGTGAGTTGCCCCTGGGTCCCCCACCGAATCCTAGCAAAAGTACCCTCATGTAGTTTGATTATGAATTGTAACAAATAGGACGGGAATCCCATATCCATTAAAACCTCCCATAATTTAACACGGGAGATTACATCAAATGCAGTTTTTAAATCTATAAAGGCCAGGTAAAGACTCCCTCTGGCTATTGACACTGATTTCCAAAAAACGGCACAAAATCTAAAAACCTGATCCATTGCTCCTACATTGCTTCTGAAACCTGCCTGGAAATGCGACAGGATATTATCTTCCACTAGCCAGCACTCTGTCCGATTTATAATGACCCTACCAACTACTTTTTGAATGGCATCAATTAAGCTAATAGGTCTGTAGTTGGCAGGGTCCTCTCTTTCACCCTTTTTAAAAATAGTAATAACTTCAACGCCCTTCCAGGAATCAGGTACTTGATGGCCAGACTGAATAAGATTCATGATTTTAGCAATAAAGTCGGCCCAGACTATGGGGTCATGTAACAGTAGGTCCCCCGGGATACCATCCGGGCCAGGGGCCTTACCCGGAATTATTTTATGGATTGCATCCTGGACTTCACGGGGCGTGAATAACTCATCTATGTTGTCACCATTTAGTTGGACCAAACGACCAATGTCTAATACAGGAGATGTTGGCACAACTTCCAGACTACCTTCACCGTATAACTTAGAAAAGTGGGAATGCCATTGACACTCCGTAATGTGGTTTGGAATAGGCTCGGCTCCACGCCTGTCAAGAATATTTATTAATTTCCAAAACACAGTGGGGTTTTTTCCATGGGCTGCATCCTTCAGTGCCTGCCAATGGTCCTCTTCCCATTCCTTTTTGGCTCTCGCAATACTATTGCGATAGTCTTGTCTTGCAACTCTTACAGCTGTTAGGTCCTTGCTTTTTATAGCCAAGGCGATGGCTTTTCTCTTTTCTCTACAATTGACTGTATACCAGGGATTACCCTTCCTTTGGGTATGTTTAGTCATTTGCTGCCCCTTGGATTCTTTAGTAAAAACGTACTAATTTCACCTATTAAGTTCATACACTTGGTTGCTGTAGTGGGCCCCTGAAAACGGGGGACTATCGGAGTAACTGATGACAGGTCACTCGATACGGCCAGGACTAGAGCTTTGATGTTATCTAGTATCCCTTCGTCGCACCTGACTATGTTCCATTTGAGCCTACGGTTGCAATTAGAGGGAACTACTTCTTTGGTAATCAACTCTTTCGGTACACTATTACCAATGTTGTCTCCCCAAAACATACCCATACATAGGGGATTATGGTCGCTGTCAATCCTCTGACAGACCTTCATATCCACTAGGTTGACCCATGACCAGACATCTAAGAGGATGTAGTCAATCCGTGATGGGCTGCCTGTTCGATTAAAAGTCATTGCACCCGAACGATCTGATAAAGTACGACCATTTAGGGCCCATAGGTCATGATCAGAAGCCAGGGCATTTATCTGGATTGCTCGTGCGGACCACTTCTTAATTGGAGCCAAAGTTAAAGATGGTATAAACTGGTTCCCAAATTTGTTGTGTGAACCCAAGAGATCCTCCTCATCCAGGGGCTCAAAGGTACAGTTAAAATCACCCCCCACCAATATTGAGGATTTAGAGGGGAGGGAGGATAGCCTGTCATCTAGCAACTCCAATATGGGTGAGGATTGACCACCCGGTAAGCCTCTGGCATAAACACAGAAAAGTTCCAGGACATTTTTGCCTGACTGGCTTTTAACAGTGATGTGCAAAATATCATTAGAGGGGATATGATTAACAATGACAACACAATTCAAATCTATCCTAACCCAAATGAGTAAGCCTCCCGATGGGCGCCCCTTCCCCAATAGGATCGCAGGAACAAAGAAGGTAGAATATCCCTGCTTATATTCTGGCCGAACACACCAAGTTTCTTGGAACATACAAATATGATAATCTTCTAAAAAATTATTCCATGCAGGATTAGACAAATTTTTCTTTAGACCTGCTATGTTCCAAGATAGAATATTGATAGGGGAAAGGGACGATGAGAGGTCTTTAGAGGTTGTCACAGTAACAACGTCCCTTACTGATGTATCTAAACTGGTACTATCTTGATTGGGTGGTACCTCCCTGGTATTGTTAAAGAGACCGATACCCAGGGGAGTAAGTACCCCTCTCTCAAAGCGAACTTCAGGGGGCTGAGATGATGGTCAGTCCACCCCTTCTAGCCCACTAAAACGATTATAACAAGAGAATAAGGGATGGTTTAGCTGCGGACCCAACCCTTCTCCATTCAGCTGGGGATCACCCATCCAATGTCGCCCCCTCTTCCCAGGAACTAGATTCCAACCTTCCTCATCAACCCCCCCCACTTTTGGGGGATCTGGTAAATAGAATTCTCCCTCCTATTACTCCCTCTCCCTGACTCTTTATTAGACGGCCTCAACCAACTCCACCTGGCATCCTGATGGCCCTCTTGGGCGTAAAAGAATGACAGTCGTTTGGCTGATACCACCGACTTATTATCACATGGAGGAAAGGAACAGATAAATTCCACCAATCGTGGGTCCTCAAACGTGATAACCACACAGTCACCCTTTATACTTTTCTTGTTCCCACCTACCCATGGGGCCCTCTCTACCATAAGAATGTTATTGTTTAAGCCGGGGGGTGGCGGGTAGTTTTTGTCAAGCCAGTGGCAAATTTTATTTTTAATTGCCCAAAAGGGCTCTGAAACAGACGCGGCCAGTTCAGGAATACCTGTCAAAACAACCACAAACGGACAGGCATCAGGAGGTAAATTGATGCTTCGTCGTATGTTAGAATTTCTAGGCTGTGGTGGAGGAATAGTAAGAGCTGGGGCACTATGAACCTTACTTTTCACAACACGGGGACATGTGGAGGTAGGGGGTTTATTAATACTCTTTGTATTATTCGCCAGTAATGAAATATTGGGCGGACCGGTTGTAAGTACAGTAGTGGCCCCTATAGAAGGGTTTTTAGTAGTGGGCACCTTATTGGGGACTGAAGATGTTACAACGGTGGTGGGACGACTGGGGTGAATCATCTTGGGATCTTGTATTGAGAGAATAGACTCAAGTTGGTGGTCAATATTAGCAAGCCTAGTCTCCAAAGGCAAGAGCAATGATTTAATAAGGGTAGACATGGATTTCATTAAAGAATCAATCCCACCCTCTGAGTTGATTGAGGAATCATTGCTACCGCTAACGTCCAGGATACTGGCCAAACTGCTATCATGCGATATGTCATCTGGGACACCCAATGTTAGTAAGTGGGGGGTAGAGTCCAACATATCAATCTCCAAATGATCGTTGGTATCCAGGGGGATCCCATCCTCCACCATCCCAACACCCGAGTTAGCCTCCCCAACATTTGGACCCATGGCCTCGTGTGAAATTATGACAGAAGTATCAGTTAAAATATTCGAAGGATTTAAAACTGGCATAATGTTTTCCGAGTTACCCACTTGTATAGATTCATTCTCACAATGAATTACCGCCACTGTTACTGCTGTATTATTTAAATTGGGGTTAACAATAGATGGTATACTCGTGGGGAGAGAGTCAATGGGTAGTGATGATGAGCATGTAGCAGGAGATGGGTCAACAACTGACTGACTGGAGAAAGGAGCAGAATTATTTGTTCCTTGAATCGGGGAGCGAATTAAAGCAATGTTGCCTAATGATGATCTTTTGGCTTGAACAAGATCCATCGAAACCCTCCTTTCCATAAGAGAAATTCCCTGATCAATCAGAGAATTAGTGCGCGTAATGAAGTTATCTAGGGTGCCAATAACTTTTTTTGTTTTAGCATTGCCCGCTCTCTGGCTTCGAGTTTTACAAGTAGACATAGCTAAAAAGGGGGGAGACAAGATAGAAAGAGAAATAACAAGTGTTAGCCAAATTCCCAACAACAATTTAACACTAAAGTGGATGACACAAAAGACTAACTGTGTATATAATTAATACCAAAAAGTAAGAGGCTGCTAAACTTACAACCCAAAGTCGGTGGCCATAACAAATCTGATGTGGGTAAGAATAAAGGGGCCTGCCCAGGCCAGGCTCTGCAGGCCACGGAGGGCCACAGAGGGCCCGCCCTTGTCCCGGGCTTCTCCCGGCGCGCTCCCGCGCAGCGGCACCAGAGTGGTAAGTTATAGGTTGTGCATAAGAGGGGAGGAGCCTGCAGGGAGAGCGTCTCAGCTGGTGGCAATAGAGACGGGCAGGCGCTCCTGGGACTTGTAGTCCAGCGCCTACCCTCACTCGCAGCCCTGCACCTACAACCGCCCCAAGATGGAGTTCGGGCGTTAGGTAGGTTTCCCCTCAGCAGCGTCAAAGGAATCCCCAGTCACTCAGAGTCCAAAACGAAGCGGGACCCGCGAAGCGGGTACCGCGAGAAGTAAAGGGAAGAACAGTCCGGGGAGATGCAGCTCGCAGTCCCAATCCTTGGCTGGCAACAAAAAAAAAGCAATCCAACGATGCCCCAGGCACAGGGGGTTTTACAGCGCTGAAGCGGGGGAGGAGCCTGCAGGGAGAGCGTCTCAGCTGGTGGCAATAGAGACGGGCAGGCGCTCCTGGGACTTGTAGTCCAGCGCCTACCCTCACTCGCAGCCCTGCACCTACAACCGCCCCAAGATGGAGTTCGGGCGTTAGGTAGGTTTCCCCTCAGCAGCGTCAAAGGAATCCCCAGTCACTCAGAGTCCAAAACGAAGCGGGACCCGCGAAGCGGATACCGTGAGAAGTAAAGGGAAGAGCAGTCCGGGGAGATGCAGCTCGCAGTCCCAATCCTTGGCTGGCAACAAAAAAAAAGCAATCCAACGATGCCCCAGGCACAGGGGGTTTTACAGCGCTGAAGCGGGGGAGGAGCCTGCAGGGAGAGCGTCTCAGCTGGTGGCAATAGAGACGGGCAGGCGCTCCTGGGACTTGTAGTCCAGCGCCTACCCTCACTCGCAGCCCTGCACCTACAACCGCCCCAAGATGGAGTTCGGGCGTTAGGTAGGTTTCCCCTCAGCAGCGTCAAAGGAATCCCCAGTCACTCAGAGTCCAAAACGAAGCGGGACCCGCGAAGCGGTTACCGCGAGAAGTAAAGGGAAGAGCAGTCCGGGGAGATGCAGCTCGCAGTCCCAATCCTTGGCTGGCAACAAAAAAAAAAGCAATCCCCAAATAATCAATTGTGGACTTTGGTGTTTTGGTGTTAAGAAGTATAATCTATATACTCTTGTAGTTGGATTATCCACATGCCACATGTCTGTTAATAGTCTTTGGGAGATAGCAGAACAGAAAGAATGTATGCATCTTTGTGGGGAGAACTCTAACATGAGAGATTCTATCCAGAATTGGATCAAGAACCTGATTGCAGTCTCCACCCATAAAAAAGTATTAACCAGGTAATGTTCAATATTTGGTGAGTGATATCAGGACAAACAGAATTATTGACTGTAGTGGGGCCAGCCAAAAAGAGTTATTATCTATTAAATCATTGGCTGTAACCCATCTACTCTCTGTGCCAGTGGATTGCGATAAGGTAGTGACATTTAGACATTTATGAATTATTAGAACATTGGAATGTTGGAAGCTTCATTGAAAACAATGGAGCAGCTCCGGGCTTATAATGGCTGGTATAAGCCCGGAGCTCCAACATTTCAATCCTTCTTTGTTCACAGCTGTGGCTGTGAACAAAGGCTTCCGGGAGCCTAAGGGGATTTCAATCCCCTTGCGCTCCCAAAAGCCTTTGTTTAATTTGTTAGAACAGTCTGTCCTCTAGTAGCAGAATGTTCTAATAGCCTTATAACCCTTCATAGCTGGGCTATACCAGCAATTAAAGTTCAGCTTCCTTTTTCAAGTCCCTCGCCTTTGGCTCAGGTCTTTACCGCTGGAGCTTGCCTTTAATAGCCGGTATAGCCCGCTACAGCGGGCCATAAGGCTATAGTATTACCGCACCATTTTGCTCCTGTAGCATAGGAGAGAAATAAAAATAACCCACCTATTGTTTTTTAAGTTTCAAGGCTTCAGATTCGGTTACATGGGTCACCTTTAAAAGTGCAATAACTGAATGCAATTTTGTAAGATATGAGCGAACTCTTTGTCTTCTGATTAGGTTATTCAGACCTTTAAGATTTCACGATAGTACTCTGAATTAAAAGGCATTGAAAAACATACAGTAAGAGAATGTTTACATTAATACAAACCTCATATTGTTGAATAAAAGGAGTACTGAAATAAGAAATACTTTCATATGCATAAGGTACAGGAAGAAAGGTACAAGGAAACATGAAACAAGAAAAGGGAACAAGGAGATATGTAGAAAGTGATAAACATGAGGAAAAAGATAGTACAAGCCATAAAATGATGACTGTAGAGACATACCTAGGGGAAGGGAATCTGTTAGGCACAGGGGTGGAGAATCCACAAAAAAGCAAGACAGACACTGGGAGACCCCGGAAGATCATAACATCTAGTACAGCAAAGGTTACGTGGAGAATCAGCTGTAAAGAAAGATAATATTGGTTCAAATAAAGGATTGGAACAAAGCATAGCCATTCTGTTATAACAAGTAGAACATGTAAGTTATGAAATTGTCTATTCCATGGGGATCTCTCAGCATTGATGAGGAAAGGTCCTAAATGTTGCAGGATCATCAAATGTCATCGTTTTATCCTTGTGGGTCACTTTAAAACAGCAAGGGTGAATGAGACCAAAGCTTGCATTTATGGCCTGCAGTTGCGATCTGAGTTCTAGAAATTGCTTATGTCTGTCAGCTGTTACGTTTGCAACACCTTGAGAAAAATACATTTTGTGATTAGACCATATCATTGCTTTCTTCATTTTAGGTGCATTAACCTTTTTGCGAAGATCAATATGTTCCAAAAAGAGGGTAATAACGCCTCTGGGTTTAGAAGTAGTTGTAGGACCTAACCACATTGAATGTTAAAAGAAGTACAGGGATGCAGGTCCAACTCCTTTGGCAGAAATGCTTTGAAGAACTGAAGTGGGTGAGGGCCCTCCACATTTTCTAGTAAACCATACATTCTTAAATTATTTCTGAGATTTATATTCTTGAAATCTTCTGTATGCCTCTTCAAATTGTCTATTTCTGATTTTATTCAGTCTTGAATATCACTCACACTTTGCAATAAATCTGAGACACGTTTGTCCATATAAGACCATTTCTCCCCAAAATTGTGTAGTGTTTTTGTAGTGTCTTCCATAAAGAGTTTCAGAGCTTATACCTCCTCCAGAATTAGTTCCGTAGAGATAGGAGAAGGAGATTTAACTGGAGAAGGAGGGTCTTTCTTTGGTTGTTTATGTGTTGCAGTTAATGCAGATTTAGTGAAGATATGAGATTTAGGAATGACTACAGAAGGGAAATCAACTGGTGCTTCTGCCTTTGGGATTATTGATTTAGAATGTGCAAATGTAGACCAGTGAGAGAAATGTATAACACCAGGAGAGATATTTTGTGGAGGTCTCCAGCGATGTATTTTCCCCAAATACTAATAATAAGTTAGACGGAGGTCAATCGATATAGTAATGGGGTGAAGAGGTATGATACAAAGAAATCTCTGACAAGATTTTATGGAGCAGTCATGGAAGAAATAACTTCATTACAAAACGAGGATAGAAGGCTCCAATGTGAAATGGATATGGCAGAAAATGTATAGGACATAGTACCTGAAGAGGTGTTTAGTAATTCACGTAGTGAGATTCTGCTCAGCAGAGGAGAGAACAAAAGGGCAGCTCCTGAGACTGTGAGGCTGAGGAACAAAAATAGGTCATAGACTCTCAGGATTGTGCTAAGAAATGTGAAGATAGTGACATAGAGTTTTCCATTTAGAAGAAAAATAGTAGTAGAAGGAATAATTCCTAAAATTGTTGAGCATGCTGAAATAAAAAATGCGGCTGCTATCGATGACACGTTGAAATAAAGTGTTAAAACTGGATAGAATGTAGAGTGCTCAGGAAAATAATGTGAGCAAGTTCCACCAAGCCACTGTGGAGAAAGTCATCTCTCTAATGCATAAAAAGACAAAGATAAGATCATCGGTGCGAAGCGCCACAATCAAACAGCCATCTTGCCTGGCATCTTGATGCCACGCCCGACAAACAAGACTTCTGGGCTCAAAACATTCTGCACAAACCCGTAAGGGACATTTTGCTCATCATAAATGTATCTTCTTTTTCCTCAGAGCTTAAGGAAACCTTCCCAACAACTCTCGGGCACCATGAGATATCCCCTACCCCACTCAGAAGAGGGATTGAGCTCTGTTTCCCAGTTACAAGAGGCCTACCCTACCAGGCTTACATGCTTGCCTCCCAGAGGAGTGCATAAACTCACAGGAAACACACATAGCTCAAGAACTTTCTGTCAGTGTCCCAGTCTATACTACTATGAATTGTCAGCAAGGATACATGTAGGTAGTACTTAATTTGAGCCGGTGGCTGCAGGTGGGGCCACTGCCACTCTTTTTTGAAGACCGGAATATATTTTTCCTTCATTACAATTTGACCGACAGGAACGCAGAAAAGGGAGAATAAAGCAGAAATGAATGAGGGAAAAACAGCGATGATGAAGCGGTCAGGAGGCAGCAGGGATGAAAATGAACCTGCATGAGTAGATAAAGGGGCAGGGAGTGTCTGCCGGTAGTTAAAAGAGGCAAGGAGTGTCAAGACTAGACAGCCTCGGTGTTCGGTGCGTGGTCCTATGTAAAAAGGTTTGGGTACTGGCACTTATTTATTTACAAATCAAGCACTGCATGTCAGCACTTTACAAACATCACAATAATAGATCAATGGGTGAAGTTATTTTCCAAACAAGCCTTTGTAGAGATAATAATTCCCCTTTTTCATTCTGTTTTCATTTTTACATTTTTTCCTATGCCATATACCATGTGAATACAATAGTACTGATTTACAACACTACAGGAAACAATTTAGGGCCTGATAATAGACAACCATGTACTACAGAACAAATATAGGTGTCTGCCTTTTTTGTGATTTACATAAGTATCAATAGTTACAGGACTGCTTAATCCACCCGAACATGCATTTCCCTTAGGATATGAGTCAAGGCGCTAGGCTGATGGTAGGATCACTTCCACCTCAGTATTTCAGTGGTAATAAGGAACAGCAGGTGCTATAATTGGGGTTCTTCAACAAGTAACTAAGTAACAAATAGTGCAAGTGCAGGTACTTGTTCCTCAGGACAGTTTATATATTCCAAAGTACTCTTTGTTCCTCTTTGCCTGTGGTATGCAAGGACCTTTTTAATAAGGATCACGTATTCATAATTTCTGCACACTGTCGGCCTCATTAGAGAACATGAACAACTACCGCCAATTCTCCACACTTCCATTTTGAAACAAAGTCCTCCTGGACTTGTCCGCTGCATTTGACAATGTCAACCATATGGACCTTCTACATACTCTTGAATAACGCATGGACTGGTGAGGCACAGTCCTCAATTGGTTCTCCTCTTACCTAACCAACCACTCCCAAATTGTGAAAATTGTGAAAATTGGCAGCTCATTCTCGAGACCAGTCAATGTTCATCAAGGGGTCACTCAAGGCTCGATCCTCTCCCAAACCCTCTTTAACCCGTACCTAGAACCACTATGTGTAATTCTCAGAAACGCTGGGATTCTCTTCCACCTCTACGCTGATTACACTCAACTATACATGAAAATCTCTTCCCCTGAAGAACATGCCCTCCTTTCAATTACGCTGCTAAAGATTCAAAACTGGATGACTAACCACCATCTAAAACTCTACCCAACTAAAACAGAATTTCTTTTGATCTCACCTCCGAAAGCAAAAACACCAGTATAGGAATGAATGGCCAACTCCCCAGCCTGGATGTCTGCCCCGCCATTGTCCAGAGCGTTAGATCCCTTGGTATCACCCTTGACAATCATATAAACTTTCACAGCCATGGCCAAAAGTGCACAACACCAGCTCAGGCAGCTGTGGGGCATCAGACAATTGATCCCGGAACAAGAATTTAAAACAGTGGTGAAGTCTCATGTCCTATACAGACTAGATTATGGAATTGCCCTTTTCTCAGGCATTCCCAAAGTCATCTACGCCCACTGAGAGAAACACTTCATGCAGCAGTGTGCTTTGTGTTAGGTCTCAAGAAATGTGACCACATTTTCCCAGCCCCGCTAACTCTCCAATGACTTCTCATTGAAGTTCAGACCCAATTCAAAACCGCCTACATTACTCACAGAGCGCTGCACTCCTCTCCACCCTCCTATCTAAGTAAGAAACTGAAACTCTCGGGAGCAAATAGGGGTTCCAGAAAGGTCCAATCCCTTCAGTCGGAAATGGTACATGAGCCAGTCTTCTCTGGTAGCGCCACAGGAATCTGGAACTCCTTGCCTCCCTACCTTTGCCTAACAACCTGAATAGCCACCTTCAAAAAGGACCTCAAGCTCCTTCTATTTGACAGACACCTGGGTTAATCACCCTTGACCATACCCAAGTACTCTATCCAGCGGACAAACTATGTTAACTGTATATCCCTACCATTCTAATCGATGCGTAAACCATGTACATCCCTTGTCCAACAGCTGCAGTTGTCCTGGCTACAGCTACCGGTGCAAAGGTCCGAACAAAATTGTAACTGTAACTTGCTGTACCCTTATCATGCCACTGTTGTAAAGCGCTCTAATGCTTTCCAGCCATGTCTTCCCTATATAAAATTGCAATAAGTAAATAAATAAATAAGGTGACCACAGAAGTAACTGTGCACTTACATACTTCAGTGGCGTAACGAAACTTGAGGGGGCCCCCCTGCAAGGTTCATCCAGGGGGCCCCCCTCACGCCAGTCCCTGTCAGGAGCTCTCAGGCCAGAGTCCCGCCACCCAGGACAGTGCCGGACGGAGTGCCCTGGAGCTTGGGGTTCCCTGCACCAGGGGTTTTGTGGGGGCTATCATTACGCCACTGATATGGGTGCAACTTTGGTACCATGTATAGAACAGAAGCCAGCTTGAGATGAGTAGAGGAAGTTACTTCTGTTAAGTTGAATCATTGTCAATAAACCTCCTTTTCTAGAACTTTTATAGCCAACAGAAGCAAGATAGATGGGAAGTGAGCATGATGAGTTTCTTGAAAGGCACTTCAAGCAGCAGAACAACAAGGGCTTGTTTCCATTTTTAAGGTCCTAAGGCAGAACTTAATGCTAATTTTCTAAAGTTGTGCGTTTGCTGGACACAACGCAGTGCAAAAGATAGAGCTGCCTTCTGGCAGAACCAATTCCCAAGCTGAAAACTCAAATAAATTCCCTCAAGATGGCCACCATTACCCATGATCCAACATAAAAAGGAGAAACATACAAATCACTTCCTGCACCATACCACGCCAAATGAGACAAGAAAGACAGGAAACAGTCAACCGCCATACCCGGGTGGGAGGGCGGGACTCAGGACTGCATCTAGGAAGACCAGGACTCGGAGTAATGAAGACTACTGGTAAGTAATCGTGACATTATAGTGAACAAAGATCTCGGACCTGGTTACAAGGTTCCTCATGACAGCTGCCACAATACTGTCTGTAAGATGCAAAATGTGAGTCAGGCAAGGGTCAAGGGCATCTTGCTCCAGTAATCAAGATGGTGATTTCTACAAAGAGTTGTGTTTTCAGCGAGGGACACTAAGTTTAAATAAGACAATGCAGACACTGAGTTTAGAGCAGGCACAGCTAAACATGAAAGCAAAGACAGAGCTGTCCATGGGTTTTTGTTCTACAGAACAATGTACATAATCCAATTCTGCAAAGGTGATGAGAAACAAAACGCTCCTGCATAAACCGGAGCAGATTTTTGTTAATGGTGTTATTTACTTATAAAAAATTAGTTTGAAAAGACCACATTTGAAAAGACAAGACATACACCTAATAATTTTACTGAAAATACTAAAAAGATAGATGGAAGCATTCCTTTTTTAAACCAACACCCTATGGAGAGAATGTGCAGAGATAATAAAACAGGTGTTAAATCAAACCAGAGAACTTTATTCGCTTAGTGGCGTAATAACGAAAATGTGAGGCAATTCCAAATCTAATGCAATGGGGCGTTGGCGTGTACATGGACGACAAGTATAATGGCATGGAAATGTCAACTCTATTTCTGCATACTTTTAAATAGAAACTGCGTGCTCAATCAGTGCCTAGTACGGCGTCCAGGCAGGCTAGAAGCCCATCTCATTTGTCTGTGAGTCAAAATGGCCATTGCCATTTAGTGCCATAAAACCACCCCAAACAAATACATTGGGTGTTCTGCTGATTGAAGGAAGGCATGGTCGGCAATTTGTAATGGCATCCAAATAATGACAAGAATGGATTGCATGACTTAAACTGAGTAGAAAAAAACGGCAAATGCTTTGTTCAATTTCAAGGCTATCTAAAAGAATTCAAAGGTGCTCGAGGTCTAAAAAAAATAATCGGTTTCTTTGCTTTCTAAATCAGTAGTAACTGATTTTATGTGTGCAAGTCGGTGTGAACATTCAGAGTGAACTTAGAAATGTGTTTTTCAAGGTGGTTATGAAATATATTTGTGTAACGTTTTTAATTTTTTAAGTGTACGCTTACAGGCACTCTTCACCAATACAGCTTAAAATTGCTGATAAATAAAAAAACTTTTTTAAAGTAATGGCAAAGCCAATAAGTCAGACATGCATTTTCAGTTCTAGGCAAACCTATTGCCTTTCCTTGATATTTTACTGGAGGATGGCTAGAGGGCCTCGGTCAGTGCTTAATATGAGCTGGTGGTGAGTTGCCACATGGTCACATTGTTTCTGAAATGTAAAGATGAGCAGAACAACAGTTGATTATTAATTCAATATACATTAAAAACAACTAATACCTGACACCCAAGCCATTCTTATAGCTTCAGGGGCCTCAAACATTTTGAATTGTCACACTTGTAGCAGTGTGATGGTTAGTAGTTGTGTAAGTACTGCTTTTGGCAGTGCTGTTAGTGGCAATGTGTGGTGCAAGCTGCTGTGGCCTCTTGACAAGGGTCCTTGCACTTATGTTTTATACAAATTAAGCACTGCTCGGGATAGCATGGGGTCTTGCTGCAGCCAAGGCTGGCCTCCTCCACTGGATCACCTGCACATCGAGACAGGTCATGTGGGTGGGGGTGCAGGAGGAGTGGTGGCGTGCCACAGACCTGTAACAGAACCACCACTGTTAACTGCAGAATTCTTTGACCCAAGACTTGCCCTTGAGAGGTTTGAGAGTGCTATTGGTAGTGGGTGATTGATGGTTGGTTAGGGGTGGGAGAGTGCTGTCAATAGCGTGATTGCTACTCTGTTGGGGTTTGAGAATGGTTCTGATATTGTGTCTGAAGGGTGTGAGCGTTATCATTTTAATGTGACTGCTAATCTGTGAGGGGCATGAGTTCTGTTGGTACTTTGGGACTTTTAGCCTGTGAGGGTGTGAGAGGGCTCCTGGTAGTATGTGACAACCTCTCTGTGATAAGGTGCGAAAGTGCTTCCATTTGACTACTTTGTGAGTGGTGTGAGAGTGCTGTTGGTAGTGTGAGACTGCTATTCAGTGAGGGGTGTGAGAGTTGTTAGGAGTGTATGGCTGCTAGCTTTTGAAGCGTGTGAAAGTGAGCAGTGTTGGTTGGAAAGTCTGTAGTGTAGTTCCTATCATCCCAATAGGCTCTGCGCATTGGAATAATATCTTTAATAGTATAGACCTAGGGCTGAGGTTAACTAGGTCTTCTACCGACGATATTAGACTTAAAGTTTTGTGTTTGCCAGCTAGCTCAGAGTTCACTAGAAACTTTCTCGAATAGGCAAGGAGGATTTTAACCTCCCTGGATAGACAAGAAGGGATTTAGTTTCTGACAACCATAGAACATGACAACTTTGCTCTCCCCTAATCAAGAGTGTATCTCTAGAGTCGTGTGAAAACAAAAGACAACTTATTTTACTCAGTCAGTTTAGTGCATTCTTAGTTTCACCAGATTGTAGAGAAAAGGAAAAGACGGGCGTGTTCAATAATAGATGTTATTTATTGATCAGTCTCCTTTCTCATACAAGAGAAATGAATCGCTATTATTGTAATACTTATAGTTAAGTAAAGTGCATACAGTAAAGACAGAATTATAAAATAATACTGTAAAAGCATTGATATGGTTTCTAAGCCATATGATACCTTAAAATGGATAAAATAGATACATACATATATACATTTGACTAATCATACTCAACTGGTGCTTCTAACCACGCCTACCCCAGTGTACCTGACCTAAGCCTAATACGTGGGCGGGAGTAGATAAGTAGCAGTTTAAGTTAAGTTTGTTTGCCAAGGGACTGATTCGAGAATTCTCTGCAAGGGGTTATTCAGTTCTGTACCTGAGATCTAGAATGATGGAGGGCTGGTATCTCTTATCCCAGGTCTTGATATTCCAGCTGCCTGCGAGGGCTGCTTGGAAGCGCCGGAGCTGGATTTCTCAGCAGGAGAAAGGCAGCGTCTCGTTCTCAGCGCGTCAGGAAGGCGGGGCAGCGCCTGTGGGCTTCGCTCTCTGCTGGGCTCCTCGGCACGTCTCGCTGCTCCGATCTCGTCACCACCGCATGTGTTTGCTTAAGGCAATGTCGGTAATATTTATACCTGAAAGGTGCCGAGATTGACGTAATGATGGACATATATACGTCAATAAGGATGTCATATGAACGGGCTCGTTCGCACATTCTTTTGCTGAAGTTCTCTGTGAAATCAAAACAATGGCTATGGGAATTTCCCAGGTCGCTGTAGGTTTGATTTGTTTTGAGAACTCCGTATGCCTTATCAGGGGCTGGAGGAATATCGCTTGTCTAATTAGATGGCATGCGTTATGACCTAATCAGATAACGCGCTTCTGTGCCGTGGTGTGGCTTAATCAGATAACGGTTTTTGCACCAGTGGATGGCTGCTAGTTAATTATTAACCAGACCAGGGTCAGGAATAGGGGAATCGATACAGTACCTATAGGAATACATCACACCCACTCCACGTAGACTATGTCCATATTTACAAATCTAGGCATAGTGAAACCAGTAGCGTTTGTGTATATCGTACCACCCCAAAATACATTCATATGTATCCTGAAAATTTTGAACTACGAAACATATGAAACATAATCACATGTACTATCACATCTACCATATGCACAAGCAGTCTAATAATGCTAAACATATAACGCATATTTTAAATTTATCATGAAAAATGCGAAAAATACACATGAAATGGCTCTTAATACAGAAAAAAGGTGCGAGACCATTTCATCACAATCATAAAGTTATGTATAATAGTGCTAGAGGATAGCGAATGTCTCGTGACTACCTAAAATAGAAATTTAGTTCTCTAAGAATAATGTCTACTTTAAGCAGAAGATAAGTGTCCCAAAAATTCGTAAATATTTTTGAATTGGGGAGAAAAAAAAAACTCTTGTAGTTTGAAAAAATGATGAGAGAAAATATTTTCATATCGTTTTTCGAAAAGTTGAAGGCCAATTTCAGCATGTAGGGAACTCCGAGTGCTAATTTGCTCAAAGTTATTCCTGCTGCTCTGGTGAAAACATCATATCATTTAGACTGTTGAAAAAACTGTCAACAGCTTCTTGCGTAAGTTCCACTAATTCGGAAAAGGTTGTTACCATGCATTCATGAGCCTGAGCATGATTGCCTCCATTGATGTTTTGATCAGCATAGCTGACTGAAGGTCGTACCTGATCGATGCTGCTTTCATCTTGTGCTTCACTACCCCTCAATCGTAGTGGTGAAGTCTCCACGAATGCCGTCTTCAGGATTGGTAGCCGCTGGGGACAGCACAATGCATGAGCCGTTACCGGACCCAACAAGGTATCTGCGTCCATTGGCACATCCGATAGTAGTGCCAGACAGGTGTCCAACACGCATTCTTCGCCGCATAGCAAGCACCTTAATACAGGCATAACACAACTTTGCCACATTGGTCTAAATGAAAGAGACCAAGTCATGTTCAGGTCTCTAAGCCGGGATAGTCCAAGGATTTTAGTTACCCGGTCCCGGTAGCCAATGGCTAGGATCATTTCTTCCCTTGTCGCAGGTGTTTTGTCTGTGACATGGTTTGCCATAGCGAAATAACAGGATCAAAAATAGAATACCCGCTACTAGTTCCAAAAGGAGTGGAAGTCCGCCAAAAATGGAATGGACAAAGTCTGGAAAAATACCCAGGATGGCTTTGAATGGAGTTAAAGCACCCGAAAACACTGCTTTAAATACACTGGAGACACCAGTGGTATCAGAAATATTTAAGATTTCGTTCAGTATTTCAGCGAAATGTATGGGGGAATTAGTTGATAATAATGAATGAATCTCTTCTGTTGTCCTTGCAACTTGGAGATCATACGTTTCTTTTGATGACGTGAGCCTGGTCGGCGTCTGTAGGAGCACAGTCTTCATTCTGCTTAAAGTATCTATTCGAATAGAAGCAATTTTCAAATCGGGCCATAACCTTGCCTCCCTGTCTGGAGAATCGTTCGGGAACAATACTCGTTCACAGCACATGACCTTCCTAGTCACGGTTATGAGATAAGGTTTTCCGGGCAGCAAACTACAACATCTGAGATCTACTATTAGAATGTAACTCCCGTTCGAGAGTCTCCTAAAGAATGGTTCTATTCGTGTTGCAGGTGTGCCTAGCTGGTAACATGAAAGGTTATTTGAAGTCCCTTCACAGGCTCCATGCAAACTAATACCCTGACACAGAAGTGTACCGCTTAGTGATCTTGCACAATTATCGCCACTGAGAAACACTTTCTGGCCTTTATTACTGACACATTCGTGTGTATAGGGCAAGTTCCATATTGACTTAATGTATCCTTTACCCAACCTTTCATACTGGCCTGCCTGTATATATTTTTGCCAGAATTGAAACTGGAAAGTAGTTATCGGAATATTTATTATTCCATGTATTATCCATTCAATGACAGGTCGTTCTGACATTGTTAATGGTAATCTCTCAAGTTTTTCAATGCTCAGAATTGTATAGTCAGCACCCTTCTGTGCCAAACTGATTTGTTTATCAGTAAGGTTAAAGATATTAAATAATGACGTTGTGTTGATTAAACGCCAAGGCACATAGCCAGAACGCAGATTTTGTAACGTCCAGCCAAGCTGTACAATAGAACGCAATTGGGACTGACCGTGTTGTAACATCAGTAAGTCTTGCGATATTATATCGATTGCTGAAGACACAATGCTGTCCAGAGAATATATTCTGGAGGACAGAGTCATTAACCCATTGTCCACCACAGAAAGTGATTTTTCCAAATTAATACGGTCAATTTCCCGTATTTTTTCTGCTGTCTCAATTTGAGTTACTTTCCAAACTTCGTTATAAGCTGCATATATAGAGGCCGCTATGAAACGTTTTTGACGCTGTTTGCGTGGTCCCAATATGAAATCACGCATGTCAGCACCTTCTGTAAGTAAAGTTAGGTGTTGCTTAATTTCAGCCAGTGTGGACGTTCGTAGCCATTGAAGGCAGAGTTTGCCCACGCTGTAGGTGGTTACTATCCCTGGATGTTGTCTTTGGGAATATCTAGGGTCTGGCCTAGTCAATGTGAACCCCTGTATTTTGTTCAGGAATCTTGTCTTGACAGTTATTTGTATCTGTGGGCCAGATCAACCATTTTTTCCATTCAGGATGTGTTCTGTTTTGGTTTAATATATGGTTTACGTCTATATCAACATCTATAGAGCTATTACTGTTCACTGTTGGCTTTGGAATAGACGGTTTGTTCAAATCTTTGATTTTGGCTAAGCCAAGACAGGTAGTTTGTTGAATAGTGTCATTCAAAAATATAATTTGTTCTGGGATCATGCAGGCTCTAAACAATGATTCTATACCTTGTACTTGCCAATCTCTTGTACCCCAAACAGTTTTTGCTTCAATATTATTGTTCCAGAAATCAAACCCAAATGTATTCATTTGTTCAAAGAAAGAATCGGAATATATCAATTTTGTGTTTGAAAGCATGGTCTTCATACCTGTCTTATTTGACAATTTGAAATAAAATGTTTCTGCATTACTTGTGTTAAACCCTGAAAAGTATGAATATTTATCATAAAATGTTTTTGAGCTGTCTTTTGGAGGAGTAGCACAATGTTCCCATTGGTTATAATTTAAAACATTTCTAGGTTGAGCAGATTTATGTAGATAATGGTTACCATAGTGGTTGTAGCAGAACATCTGATCATAATTAGACGAACCCTGCAAATAATCATGTTCTGTAAATTTAGCAGACATCACAAGATCAGACATCATATCATTAATACTTTCAAAGTCCCAATCATCAGCAAATGAGCTCGGTTTTACAAAGTCACTTAATGAGATCTTGAATTGGTGTGGATACTTCAGGATTTCAACCGGACCATAGATTTCATAATCAGTTTTGTCCCATGCAACACCGCCTGGTATAGGATTGGCTGTGAAGTTCACTGAAGAAAGTTCTCTTTTCTCAATGTGTGAAGATGTGTGTGGTTTAAGGACCAAGTTGATTTTCTGGCTTGCTGTGTCCATTTTAGCATATTTTCCTTCAATGAAATGTCCCAAGCATAGTACCATGATGAGCCAAAGAATGAGGATAAATGCACCGAAGGCCACCCAAAATTCAATCCATGGAGAAATCAGATAGGTTTCTTTCAGCTGTTGAAAGAGTTCCTTAGCTTTGTCTTTAAAAGTTTTTGTTGATGGCTGTTTCTTTGCTTCACTCAGGTCTTCAGATGAATCATCGAAGTTGATGAAGTAGCCGGATGCTGTTCTGTCAATTGTTCCAATTGTTTTTGGATTTTGCTTTGTTTCATTAGCAAAGTCTGCAGTTACATCATCATAGGTTGTTGTTTCTTGATGAAAAGTTTTAATTTGGGTTTTAAGAGGTTCAAGTTCCATTGCTTTGTTGCATAGTCCTTGTTGATTCACTGTAGATTTTCCAAATGTGATCAGTCTTCCAGTTTGAGCCTCTGTATTCGTAGCAAACATTGGTGTTCTGCTACTTCTTGGGAGTCCACTTGGCCTACTGTTTGTTATCGGCCACATGATTGTGGTTTAACCAGGTCGATGGATACAACTCGGTTCTCCTTTTTACCAGCAAGGGGCGGTAGTACTACTGATCTTGTCCCGTTGACAGACAAGACAGGAACTGCTTTTCTGTAAGAAGGCCCAAATTCCTTCTTTACCGCGATCTTCTCTCTGACTAGATCCCCGACTTTTGGAATCCAGACAGGCCTTGCTGGGACAGGTGGTTTCTCTTCAGTGGTTGTTGGCTGTTGTTTCAACTTTATGTTGCTCAGGTCTTTTCTTGTTTCATTTAAGTCCTGTAAAATAGCCAAACGATCTTTGATATCAAAGCTTTTGTCTTTAACCACTGAAGTCTGACTATCAAGATCTTGGATCATCATTCTAGTCCCGAACAATAGTTCGTACGGACTGAACCCTTTCAGAGAATTCCTTGGCAGGTTATTTAGACTACGTTGGACACTTATTAAATGTTTGACCCACCCAGCTCCCGAACCTAATACCTTTTCCGTTATAGATTGCTCTATGTCTTGGTTTTTTCTTTACACCATCCCGTATCCCTCAGGAAGGAAGTGAGAAGAGTCCCGCTATGCTATGCTCATTTGGCCATGCTTCCCCATAAGCTTGAGGGCTAAAGGGTATACATTATTCATAACGTAGCATGCTTCTAGCGTATATGCCATTATAGACTCGCAAATCCTTTTATAACAGTCCAGACGTCAGCCGAGCGCTGGGGTCTACATTATAAGTGAAAATTTGTATTTTTATGTTAATATAACGTTTTTTCGTGATGGGTACTTTCTTATTGTTGTTGTTTTTCTGGAGCGAAGTGCCATGGCAATAGTCTTCCTCGCTCGCCACTGCGATCTCTATTGCAGTCTGGGCAGTTTTTTACAAAAATGTGATGATGCAGGCTCATGCCTGGCCACCAGTACACTGATTGTAACTCTTCCAGAGAATCTTTTTGCATAAGGTGTCTGAGACCCTCACCCATATGTGCGTCTGCTATTAACAAGCCTCTCCTGTCCGTGTTTGGAATTACTCTATCCCCCACTCCAGGGATTCGAGCAAAAGGGACTGAGTTTGCATCGATTATGTATGTATAATTGAGTGGATAATTGATCGGTAGCGCTGAGCAGTCGCCTTTTGATGACGTTTTCACCGCCAGCACAGTTTCACCGTCAATGTGTTTTACTGCACGCTTTTTTGTAGCTACGGAAGCCGATTTTGTTGCTTCCGCTGTGGCTGTCTCAGCCAATGAATTCCCTGCAACGTGAACGCCATCACGCTGATGACTCAGTGAATGTATCACGTGAGTTTTTGGTAGTTCTTTCTTTAAAAGAACTAATTGTTCCCAAAGCGCTTTCTGCTTTATTGTGGCACCTGTGTCATCTTTGTAACCATTTTTAATCCATTTCTGTAAGTCGTTATTGTATGATTTGACGCAGTAATACGAATCGCACACTATAAGTGTCGGGAATTCGCGATCGGCATTATCTAGCGCCATTTTCAATGCTATTATTTCAGTTTGTTGTTCTGAATTATTTTCCACTGAGTGTGTTTTTGTAAGTAGAGGTCTTAATTTACCTCCGCGCCACACTTCCTTTACAATTTCGCACGTGGCGTTGTAAGCCAGCTCTCCCCAAACTGAGGGTTGAGCATGTCCGTCTGTATATATTACACAGGCGTACTGTCGTAAAGGCAGAATGTCGATTGGCAGAGGGTATTCTCTCTCATATTTTAGAAATTTTAATTCTTTCATTTCCGGGTCAAAATAGTATTTTACTTTGTCTGTAGCAACAGAATTTACCCATTGTAACCATTCTGGATTCAGTGCCGTTGTCGGTAAATTACATGGTGTTGTTAATGCCTCAAAAGCTGATTCGGCTGTTCTGACTGTAACCTGTCTACCGTCGGCTTGGTATTTTTCTTTTGCTTCAGCTGTTTGAACCGCATGAACAATGCTTTCCTTAATGCTGAACCTTTTTTCAGCTTCTGTGTACAAATGTGATTTGTATGCTATTGGTACCTTCTCTCCTTCATTAGAGGTCAGGTATGTGAATCCACATCTTCCTGGGATGACTCGAATCACAAGGTTGCGTGTATTGTCACGTGTTTGTAATTTTGTTTTAATTAACATATCTGTTTGTAAAGATCTCAAAATTTCTGTGTGTTTTTGAGTCCAATTGATTCTTTTAAAATCTGGTTTTATTAGATCATAGAGAGGTTTAATTCTCTCTGCATAATTTATAATGTAAGTTCTTCCGAAATTTAGGAAGCCTAGAATTGATTGTAAGTTTTTTAGTGTTCTAGGTGCTTGGATTACAGCACATTTCTCTAGGAAATTGTCAGCCGGGCTTTTGCCTTCACTTGATAGTTCATATCCTAAAAACAGGACAGTTAGATGGGCAATTCTTGACTTTTTAAAGTTGAATTTGTAACCCTCTGCTGCGAACCCAAGTATTATGGTGTTCACTCTCTTCAAGTGAGTATCCAAGTCATCATCTGTTAGATAGATGTCGTCGACATAAGATAATGCCTCGTCATCATATGTTTGTAGTAATTCAGTTACTCTCGCTGAGAATAATCCTGCGCTGTTCTTGAACCCCTGGGGCAAACGACAGAATTTTTTTTGCGTGCCATTTATTGAGAACGCCGTCAAATATCTGCTCTCTGGTGCTATATTTTGACAAAGGAATCCATTATAAATGTCTAATGTGGTTTTGTATTTTTTGCGCACTATGTTATTCATTAGTGCAGCACTATGCGAGTTTTGTACCGCAAATGTTTTGCAACATGAGTTAAGGTGTCTGTAGTCCAAAACAAGACGATATGAATTGTCTGGCTTGGAGACAGGAAACAAAGGGTTGTTCATTTGTGAGGTGCAAGTTTCAATCACCCCCTGGTATTCAAGTTGATCTAGGATCTCTTTTACCTGTTTTTTAGCTTCTTGCTTAATCGGGTACTGCCTCTGTGCAGTAGGTTGTGATTTTAACTGGATTTTGTGAGGAGGAGAGTCCTCATCCCATCCCACATGATTTTTATATAAGGCAGGGGCTTGAGCTACTGCCCACTTTCTTGCAAGTGTATATTTTTTATGAATTGGAATATGGTTTGAGAAGGCAGGCATAATTATTTCTTCGCCATGTGGGCACTCCCTGACAAACTCTGGAGGCCAGTCTCGTTCAGCTAGAAGGATGTCATAGCCCTTGGAGAGATTATCCCAAAATAGACCCCTTATTTTTCTAGTCTTATCCCCCTCTATACGCAATGTTATTTCATATATTTTATGAGGTTTGCTAACTCTGGTATCTGCAGTTTCCACCTGAATGTATTCATTCGTGTCCACTGTCTCCAGATGATTCATAAGGACTTTGCGAGCTATGCTCACTTCTGCTGCGCTGTCTAGCATTGTCTGAGCCCATTCTCCGTTTTTCAGCTGTGTCCTCAGTATTCTCGGCATTGTTAATTACTTTAATACTGGCTACCTTCTTTTTTGGAAATTGTAATTTTTTATTCTGATGAGCAGGTTCTTTGTCTTTGGACTTGACGTGCTCTTCCCTGTGTTCTGATCGTCCTCTTCTTTCCGATTTCTGCGAGGAAGTCTGAAAAGATTGAGAGGGACGTGTATCAATATCTTGATATCTATCAGGTTTTTTTATATTATCCCTATTTCTAAGGTTGTATTTTTTCACAGAGGGCTCCCTTTGGGGAGACTTGTATCCTTGATCAGGAGATCTTTCTCTCCGCCGAGGAGACCTTCCTCTGGACTGGAATCTTTTTCCTTTAGGATTGGATTGCTTATTTCCATCCCAGCTCTTTTTTTGAGTGTTTAAATTATTTTTTATAAATACCTTTTCAGGACTTTCAACTAGTTGAGGTTTCACTGGTATTCCACCCAAACTATCTCTTCCTAGTTCTGCATAGGATTTTTCTATGATTCTGGCAATTTCAGATAGTTGGTCTGCTATATTTGTCTCTTTTAACCTCTGGCGAATCGCCACATTTGCTGCTTCTCCCTTTATGTTGGCTAATAATATTGCCGAGACCTGCTTGAAATCTTTCAGTAGTTTCATACCGAGAGTTAAAGCGGGTTCTGGACCGTATTAATCTTGAATCTATTTTAGCACAACTGGTATTACTGACATGGATGGTACACCATGTGTTTTTGTGTAAATGGAAGCAAAGACTGTTCCCCAAGTGTCACAGTCCTCCACATGTGGTGCGATTCCCATTGGAAGACAGATAGTCAGAATCCTATGTTTCTCAACAGGGGTGGTATCTGGAAACACCGCCTCTATTTGAGTGATTTTTTCTGCTAGCCAGAAAGGAATTTGTTCCCGTTTTGCGGGTACTTTACCTAGACAGGACTGTATGTTTTGAGGTGTAATTTTATTTGTGTTCCCATGATGAATGGTCAGCTGTGGAATTTTAATTGCTGGTTGGATTGTTGAAGTCCGCATTACATATTGGACTAATTGTCTATGTATTTTTATTAATTGTTTTAGCTGTGCTAAAAGCTCAGGTGCAGGCATTTCTTCAATGTCTGGATGTGGTGTATATCCGGCTAGGACCGGCCACGTTGCTCCTGGTCTAACTAGTGGACCGAGCCTGGTGATGTGATTATTATGTTTTAGGGCGCCATGAAACAAGAGCAGGTGCTCTTGGAATTTGAGTGGTATTTCCACTTCCTCAAAAGGAGTGTACTCATTAGGAGGTTGCTCTATTTTGTAATAGTGGAAGTCCTTTGTTACAGCGTTTGCTGCTGGAAAGTTTATCCATGAATAGAATACCTCTGTCTGCCGATATTCGTGTGCCTCAATTACGAATATGACTGTACCACCTCTTGGTGTCAGTCCATTTTCTATAAGTTTTAGGGTTATAGATTTCCTTATGTTGACCGGGATGAGTATTTCATCTGGGTCATTTTCCAGCAGAGTATTGTCTGCTACTAGGAGTTCAGCTGCTAGTCTCACTGTCTCCCTTTCTTCTTCACTTTCTGTCATTTTACTGACAGGAAGGTTATTCTGTATGTTTGCAGATCAGGTTTTTATGGAAACAAAGATTAGATGCACAATATTTTGGAACAGTGTATCCTTCAACGTTGAATAAACCAAGAACCATACATAGGAGTCTCCTCCTGCGAGGTTTGGCAGATATGACCTTTCACCCACTCCAGACGTCTTTGGAGTATTATGGGAAAAAAGGGGTTCTGTGTGAAAAAGCACGACTGAGTTACTCTAATGTCTTGCGTTAGTTTTATCGCCTATCCAAACGTTGGGCGCCATGTAGTGTAGTTCCTATCATCCCAATAGGCTCTGCGCATTGGAATAATATCTTCAATAGTATAGACCTAGGGCAGAGGTTATGTTATGTTATGTTAAGGGGTGTTTGTATAGCGCACTGTCACCGAGGGTATCATGGCGCTGAAAGGGTGCTGAGGAAACAGAGGGAATTTAACAGGATTGTGGGAAGAGCCAGGTTTTTAGTGATTTGCGAAATTGGATGAGAGTGCCGGAGGTCCTAACTGGGAGAGGGAGAGAGTTCCAGAGTTTGGGGCCGAGGAAGGCGAATCTTCGACCCCCAGATCTACAGAGTTTGAAGGAGGGGACCACCAAAAGATGTAGGTGAAGTGATCTAAGATTACGTGAAGGACAGTAGGGTCGGATAAGGGATTTCAGAAAAGCGGGGCAAGAACCGGAGAGAGACTTAAAGATAAGACAGCCAACCTTAAAGGCGGCCCTTAGGCTGACAGGGAGCCAATGTAGTTTGACGAGGAGGGGTTTGGCGGACTGCCACTTCGGAATCCCGAGGGCCAGTCTCGCCGCCTGGTTTTGAATGATTTGCAGCCTGTTGATGGAGCATTTGGGCAAACCATAATAGATGGAATTTGAAAAATCCAGGCGGGAGAGAACAAGGGCCATGATGACTTGTAGCAGAGCATCGGGAGTGAGGAGGTAGGCCACCTTCCTAATCCTGCGTAGCTGGAACATGCAGGATGAAACCACCGTCCCCACCTGCGGGCCGAGAGAGAGCCCAGCGTCAATAGTGACCCCGAGGCTTTTCACCGAGACTACCGGGGTGGGAGGGGAGCCGAGCTCAGTCGGCCAGAAGTGTGGACCCCAGTAGACGGCACTCTTACCCGGCAGGAGGAGCTCCGTCTTTCCTGGGTTCAATTTCAGCTGGTTCTGACACATCCACTGGAAGATATGGGACATAACTGCCTGGAAAGTAGGAATAGCAGAGGGAGAGTTTAGAGAGAAAATGAGTTGTAGGTCGTCCGCGTAGTTGAAGACGCGGACGTCCCACTGCCTCAAAGAAAAAAGAAGAGGGCGAAGGTAAAGATTAAAAAGAAGGGGGGATAGAGAGGAGCCCTGGGGGACCCCACAAGGCAGATGTTCCCTAGGGGCCCTGAATGTACCTAGGCTAAGAGACTGGAATCTCCCCGTGAGGTTAACTAGGTCTTCTACCGACGATATTAGACTTAAAGTTTTGTGTTTGCCAGCTAGCTCAGAGTTCACTAGAAACTTTCTCGAATAGGCAAGGAGGATTTTAACCTCCCTGGATAGACAAGAAGGGATTTAGTTTCTGACAACCATAGAACATGACAACTTTGCTCTCCCCTAATCAAGAGTGTATCTCTAGAGTCGTGTGAAAACAAAAGACAACTTATTTTACTCAGTCAGTTCAGTGCATTCTTAGTTTCACCAGATTGTAGAGAAAAGGAAAAGACGGGCGTGTTCAATAAAAGATGTTATTTATTGATCAGTCTCCTTTCTCATACAAGAGAAATGAATCGCTATTATTGTAATACTTATAGTTAAGTAAAGTGCATACAGTAAAGACAGAATTATAAAATAATACTGTAAAAGCATTGATATGGTTTCTAAGCCATATGATACCTTAAAATGGATAAAATAGATACATACATATATACATTTGACTAATCATACTCAACTGGTGCTTCTAACCACGCCTACCCCAGTGTACCTGACCTAAGCCTAATACGTGGGCGGGAGTAGATAAGTAGCAGTTTAAGTTAAGTTTGTTTGCCAAGGGACTGATTTGAGAATTCTCTGCAAGGGGTTATTCAGTTCTGTACCTGAGATCTAGAATGATGGAGGGCTGGTATCTCTTATCCCAGGTCTTGATATTCCAGCTGCCTGCGAGGGCTGCTTGGAAGCGCCGGAGCTGGATTTCTCAGCAGGAGAAAGGCAGCGTCTCGTTCTCAGCGCGTCAGGAAGGCGGGGCAGCGCCTGTGGGCTTCGCTCTCTGCTGGGCTCCTCGGCACGTCTCGCTGCTCCGATCTCGTCACCACCGCATGTGTTTGCTTAAGGCAATGTCGGTAATATTTATACCTGAAAGGTGCCGAGATTGACGTAAGGATGGACATATATACGTCAATAAGGATGTCATATGAACGGGCTCGTTCGCACATTCTTTTGCTGAAGTTCTCTGTGAAATCAAAACAATGGCTATGGGAATTTCCCAGGTCGCTGTAGGTTTGATTTGTTTTGAGAACTCCGTATGCCTTATCAGGGGCTGGAGGAATATCGCTTGTCTAATTAGATGGCATGCGTTATGACCTAATCAGATAACGCGCTTATGTGCCGTGGTGTGGCTTAATCAGATAACGGTTTTTGCACCGTTGGATGGCTGCTAGTTAATTATTAACAAGACCAGGGTCAGGAATAGGGGAATCGATACAGTACCTATAGGAATACATCACAAGTCTGTGGTGAAGAGTATGAGAGCTTTTCCAATGGTGTGTGAGAGCTAGTGTGTGAGGGGTGTAAGTGGTTCCATTAGTGTGTGATCTCCTGTCTGTGATGGGTGTGAAAGTACTGTTGGCAGAGTGAGACTGCTTCTCTGAAAGGTGTGAAAGTGTTGTTGAGAGTGTATGACAGATTAGAGGGTGAGTGAGTGACAGTCTATGGGTGTTTCAAACGTACTGTTTGGAGCGTGACTGCCACTGTTTGGAGTATGTGAGTAGTGCTGGAAGTTAACACTGCTAGTCTGTGAGTGGCGTGAGTGTTATCAGTAGTGTGAGATTGCAGGGATGAAACTTGGAGACCATTTCAAACCTGCCATGTTAGCCTACACTGGCTCCAACAAGATTAAAATGTTGATACTCGCTCACACAGTATAATTGTAAACCGGAGCCCACGCCGCAGACTTGCAGGGCACGGGGACAGGCGTGGGACGGATTTGACCGCAGGGCACCTTTGAATTTTCACAGGCTTGACCTGCGATTCCCATTCGTCACCCACGGGCTAACGGGATTGCCTGGATGCCCAGAGGGGGCGGCCGGGGTTTAAGTACAGAGGCAACCCTGCTTGAATTACCTCTGCTCCCTGGCGCCCCTGACGGATGCTGCCCACCTTGACAGCCCAGTCTCCCTTGCCTTGCTATTTTTTACCACCCACCGATCCTCACACATGCCAGCTCAATAGGAAGATAGGCAGAGGGGAGTTATGTTGATGTGTGCTCCGGTGCGAAAGTCGACTCGTCACTCGGGTCAACAAGTAAATGCACGAGTCCACGAGATAGTATAAAGGCGCAAAGTTCGTACCCCCAAAAGCACCTGCAGGCAAAGTCGTTAGCTAAGTCAGCCAGAAGTGGACACGTGGACAGTTATTCTCCATTTTCGGACAAAAGAGGGACTCCTCGCCACCACGGACCACTCCCTCCTTCCTCGGCTCGGACAGTCACATACACCTGCAGCTTCCATGACAGTCACGTTTATACGCACTCATAATTGTACTGCGCATGACAATCATATGCTCACACACTGTTAACAGAGTGCTTGCTAACTCACCAGCAGCCCCACCCACCCTGAAGACGCGCAGTCACGGCTCGCACAGTCTGACGCTGAGACGTCTTGTGCGCACCATAGGAGCCTGCCTCAGAGGCCATTTACTTAATTAAGAGGCCAAGCATGCGCCCCATTTTATTAGTGAGGGGGCCCCTGGAGCACGGCCCGGCCCCCCGCAATGTGGCCCGGGGGCTGCAGGGGCCTCCTATGTTACTCCTTTGGTCGTTCGTGTACAATTTAATTAAAAGGCCGTTCGCGCACCATGGCCATGCTCACCATTAAATTCCGCCGCTGAGTAAGGGGGTCACAGGAGCGAGGGGGCCCCTGAACTGAAGCAGGGGCCCGAGGCCCCTGTAGAGAGCCACCCGGCCTCATCTCTACAATGTATCAACACCCCACACGCATTCACTCACCCTCGGGGCGGGCTCGTCCCGGGGTATAAAATAAAGAGGCGGAAGACCGCTCTGGGTCTTTCCGGCACCTGCAACTAATCAGCCTCAGCGTCCAGTTATTTAGTACTCAGCCACCTAGTGCAAGGCCCAGCCCTCGCACATTACACTGGCGACGAGGCCGGTACTGACCTCGCGCGTGCTTGTTGCAGCGGCCCCTCACCTTGCTCCACTCCGGATGCGGAGTTTGCTGACACCCCGTCCATCAGCCAGCGTCCCCGCTGTGGCACCGTGACCCGCGCCCGATCGAGACCCGCCCATGCGCCTCCTCCTTGGGAGCGTGTTCAGCCGGCGGGACTCGGCGCGTTCACCGACAGGTGAGTGTGTCCCCCTCTTCTTCGCCGGCACGGCGTTATCCCGCGGCCTCGCTTGGCCCCCCCTGGCTGTGCGTGCCCTAGGCCCGCGTCGTCATTCGCGGCCTAGGCGCCTGCCACAGTGAGCGCGCTGCCCCGGTTGGGGAGGGGCGAAGAGGAGCGACCATGCTCGTTGGCTCCAGGACCCGTCTTCGTGCTCATCTTCATCCCGCCAGCGTGAGACCGGCTTCACGGCGCCTACCCTGCCGTCATTCCTGCACGTCAGACACTGTTCCCAATTGGCCAACAAGCATTGGTCCACACAAATGACTTTCTTGTTCAATGCTAACCAGCAGGCAGGTGCACACGCTCTGACCTCCTTCGGTGCTGGCTCCCACGTGCCGCAGCGCCCCCTGCTGCCCACTGCCTGCATTCTGTGAGGGCCCCTAGCCTGGGTCCCACGGCGCGACGGACAGTGTGGTCGTGAAGTGACAGGGGTGTCTCTCAAGGGGGAAGCTATCGAGGATTTCGCGGCCAAGCGCATAGACAAGTGCCCTGTCCTCTTCCCGCCCAAGGCCACGTGTGCCCGCCCGGGCGGCGATGACTGACGCGTCGCAAGGAGCCGCCGCTGCGACGGCGCCGGTTGCAGGCCCTGGTCCTGCAGGAGGACCAGCCCAACAACTCGTCACTGGCCTGCAAATGAACAGCCATGCGCACACGGGAGTGGCCCCCATTCCTCCGTTCAGCGAAGCGGCTGACCCAGCGACCGCGGCTCCCCGATGGAAAGCATGGCTGGGACGCCTCAACTTGTACTTCAAGGGGACCAGGGAGACGGATGGCACAGTCATGAGGTCCCTCCTCATTCTATATGGCGGTCCCGAAATATATGACCTGTTCGAGACCCTACCAAATACGGGTGCAGAAGATGATTATGACGCGGCAGTCAATGCCCTCAACGCACACTTCGATCCCCAACTAAACCTGGATTTCGAAAAATTCAAATTCAAGAGGGCATGGCAGACGGAGACCGAATCGGTGGACATGTACTACGCCAGGCTGCGCCGTTTGGCCGCCAGCTGCCCATTCACGAACCCGAGGGAGGAGATACGGGACCAAATTATAGTGGGTTGTCGGTCCAAGCTGCTCAGAAAACTAATTCTCCGACAACCAGGAATAACCCTAGACGAGATACTTATCCTCGCCCGTTCACACGAACTCTCAGACGCCAGAGCAGAGGAGATGGAGACGGCGCTGCGCTCCCCGATGGTACGTCCGGATTCTCCCAAGATGGCGCCGATCAAAGAGGAAAGGGTGGACGCTCTGCAGAAAGACCGCAAAGCAATCGCCCACGACAATGGCAGTCGCGAGACGCCCAATGTGCTTACTGCGGGGAAGAGCATCCAACGACTGCGACATGCAGTGCAAAAGGCAAAACCTGCCTGAAATGCGGGCGTATGAACCACTTCGCTGTGGTGTGTCAAGGTGGAAGATACAGGCCCGGGGCCCCGAGGTCTAGAGGAGGATATGGTCGAAGAGCAGTGACACAAAGGGTGAGACAACTATCGCTGGAACCCGAACGTCCGCCCCCGGACGGTCAAGCTCAGGAGAGGAGGCCATACTACGAAGATGAAGAGGACGACGAGGTGTATGTAATATCCTACGTCAGCAGGGTATCCACAAGGAGAAGGCCTCCACCCATGTGCACCGTGTCTATAGAAGGAACCGAAATGCGAGCGCTCATAGATACAGGAGCATCCGTGAATGTGATGGACTCGGAACAATATGAGAAGATGTCGCCCAAACCAACGCTGGCGCCATCGAGTGCTCGCATATATACCTACGGAGGCTCCGACCCTCCACCCCTGAGAGGAGTCATCAACACTGTCATCGTCAATGGTGAATACTCGACAGAAGCTCGATTCCACATCACGGAAGGAAAAAAAGGCACACTCCTCAGCTGTCACACTGCTGAAGATCTAGGACTAGTGTTCTTTGCCAACCAGGTCCACCAATCGCACGCGGATAACATTCTACAAGAATTCCCTTCGCTCTTTAGCGGCCTAGGAAAGCTGAAGGGGAAAAAGGTACGACTACACATCGACACTACGGTGCGTCCAGTCGCTCTAAGGCACCGGAGGGTGCCATTCAACCTACGGCCACAAGTAGAGGCTGAACTCAAAAGACTGGAAGACCTCGGAGTAATTGAAAAGGTTTCTGGACCAACTCCCTGGGTGTCACCCCTTTTCGTGGCACCGAAACCCAAGCAGCCCGGCGCTATCAGGTTGTGCGTCGATATGAGACTTCCCAACGTGGCTGTGAAGCGTGAGCGACATATCACGCCGACGATGGACGACATCATCGCCGACCTGAACGGAGCCAAGTGGTTCACCAAGTTAGACCTCAATGCGGGATATCACCAACTGGAGCTCGAACCGGAGAGTCGTTACATAACAACCTTTTCGACTCACGTCGGGCTCCGGAGATATAAAAGGCTAAGCTTTGGTGTCTCCTCCGCCGCCGAGGTGTTTCAAAACGCGATCAGAGAAGTATTGTCGGGGCTGAATGGGGTGATCAATTTGAGTGATGACATACTCATCTACTCGAACACGCTTGAGGAACACCACGCCCACCTAAGAGCTACGCTGCAGAGGCTGGCTGACCAAGGACTGACCCTGCACAACACCACCAAGTGTGCCCCGGCACATGTGCTATTCAAAAGGGCGCCCCGAGGCAACATACCGTCAGCATCCACCTGGATGCCGGAAGAAAGAGACAGTGAAGCCATTCAATCACGCCGAACCATTACTAACCAGAAGGCGAGTTTAACACGACATGCTGTGCAGCCAAGCCTACGAGAAGGAGACTGCGTGGTGGTCCAGGACCGTCACCCAGGGTGGAAGTTCCGGACCCCTTATGAACCAGAGAGGTGGAGTGTGGAAAAGGTACAAGGGACCATGGTGACAGCGCGCCGAGGCCGCCAGACAGTCACCCGGAACATCTCCTGCTTCAAAAGAGTGAGAGAGCCGGCTGGCCCTCCCGAAAAGATCATTGAAGCCTCACCCACTGAGACAGAGATCCAAGATGATGAAGGAAGGAGAGCGGGGGCTCTCGCCCCTCCGCTGAGTCCGCGTGGATCCAACGAAATGGACAACCACCACAACGAGCCTCCAGGCCCTGGGATCAGATCCCCGTCTCCGGCGAGGAGTGTCAACACAACCCCGGCTGGGGTTGCCAGCTCTCCGGTATACCGCAGCAACTGATACCACCTGAGGCCTAATCCAGGACCAAGAGACTCCGAGACTTTGCCTGGACCTCACTCTAGCTGGTGATTGGTTGATGTCGAACTAAATGAAAGGAGGGATGTAGAGAGCCACCCGGCCTCTTCTCTACAATGTATCAACAACCCACACGCATTCACTCACCCTCTGGGCGGGCTCGTCCCGGGGTATAAAATAAAGAGGCGGAAGACCGCTCGGGGTCTTTCCGGCACCTGCAACTAATCAGCCTCAGCGTCCAGTTATTTAGTACTCAGCCACCACGTGCAAGGCCCAGCCCTCGCACATTACAGCCCCCCCGCAACGCGGGGGCTGCGGGGGCCTGTGTTACGCCCATCTGAAAAATCACCTCTCGAAGGAGTAATATTATGTGTATGTATATATCACTTAAGTTGCGTACAGTGTGTGTTCGAGAGCATGGTTTCCAGGGAAAGTGTGGGAACACCTACAAAAATAAGAATTTGCGAGCATCCTCAAACTCTTCTCTGACCTATTTCCACCCTGGATGTGGTCAGCGATTTAAGGAAATGCATAAAGTGGTGAGAAGGAAATGCCCCATAATTTGGTTGCATATACAGGAAAAGGCCTTTTAGCCCATGAGGTGTGCCTTCGTGCAGCAGCGATGGTATTTCAGCAGGTGAAAGGTTACAACATATACAATTACGCTGACAGAAATCCCAATGTACAGGCGGCTAGGGTCGTTTTCAAAAGTTTTCCCAAATAAACCAGGAAACTTGTGACTGGAACAGTATTGCAGGTATGCTTCAGAAACGTTTTGTCAATTGCTAAATTTGGTAAATATGTACTCAAGAATGAAGATGTGCTTGTTTTTTGTGAACTGGGTGCTGTCTGTTTTGCAAATGTTCACATTTCTTCACACACGTTAAATGTAATTTCCTGACGCCCGATAAATGAATGAATGAATTACATTTCGAAAGTGCACCCATACCCCTATAAGTGGTGTCCTGGTGCTGAGGACCTAAAAGTATGCCAACCCTTACACGTGTTAGAACAAACAAGATTTCAAACCCTTCCTAAAAATCAGCATTCAGATCTTGCCAAATTTCCAGTTTCCAACTGTAAATAGCTACAGAAGACACATGGTCCAAAGGTTTCAGATAAAACCTTGCAAAAACACAAGCATTAAACCAATCGGCAGCTGTCAAAATTTCTTCCATTCATCCCCAGAAGAAAAATCTTTACTTGCCATGGTACCTTCACTGAATGTGTCCCATATTTTGCCAGACAAACACCTGCTTCAAGCATAAGCATTCTGACCCAGCATGCAATATTTGCAGAATTTACGGGATTATAAGCCCTCATGTAACACAACTGAGTCACTCTATCCCTCCGGAATTCATTCATTCTAAGTTCATGCTCTTTTAGATACCCACATAACTTCATCAAACAGAGGATTAAAATAGAAAATGTCATAGTCTTAGTTTTTTGTAAAACCTGACAAAAAAACCCATCTAGGTTATCAAAACCGATTACTCACCTTCTATGCCATTATGTCAGAAACTCTTCGAAAAGAAATCAAGCATAATATAGCTGCTAACCTACAGGATAACTGTTGTAAGGACAATTACTAATAGAAGGCTAACTCTCCAAATTAAATTCACATCCCACAATTGACTATACCTCGATCTGGGTGACATGCACAACTTAATACCTATCATGATCCTACAAACTAAAATATCACTTCCTATAGAAAAAGTTTCAACAGGTATATGACCAGCCACCACAGCTGACCTATAACTATTAATGGTCTTATAACTAAACCATTTTCAGGCAAGTCAAAAAATGAGGTAAGTCTATGGGAGGTGTCTCCACTGGATCCAAATTCCTCTCCAGGCACTTTAGAACCCAGCTCTTCCATGCTCCAACATACCACTTCCTAGTTCCTGGGACTCATGAATCCTTGAGCAACTCCCAAGCCTTGTCCAACAAGCATGCAAACTGATCTCTTCTCCTGTAATCTTCCAAAGAAAAAAATGCAATACTCGTTCTATTACCAAAGGATGAACCTCTTATTCCAGATCCAACAGCATATGTTTTTAAACTTTAATTAAAAATGGTTCCTCCACCACTAACTCCTACAACCCTGGAAGCTGAGGTTAAAAGGGAGTGATTAAAACTATCAAATCTTCTGTCTTCGGAAAAAGAGGTCTACTGGCATGAAGATCTGGGCCCCTGTTACCGACTGGATGTAAGGGAAAATGTTTGGCCACTCTTTTTTTTTTCTGTCATTTGCATGAATTTTCTTCTTTTTGCACTGTATTATGTTATCTTCTCATGTAACATCTGCTGTTTTCTGCTCTGCTTTCCTTGCATAAAATGGGATAAAAAATCAATAAAAAAAATAATAATAATAATCTTCTGTCTTCTCACCATCAACAACACTCTCTGAATCATCCCAAAAGGGGGAAATGCGTACCCCTGAAGATTCCTCCAATTATGTTAAAAGGTATCCACCACATCCGCTAGTGGATCCGACCTACAGCTGAAATACCAATGTAAATGGAATGTCAGCCTCTACGCAAACAAATCTACTTCTAAAGGAACCTAAATCTCCTGTATTCACAGAAAAATCTGAACATTCAGCTTCCAATCATTATAGTAAGCATGGGCGGATTTTGCGGATTCGCAATCCGCGAATTTGCGGATTTGCGTATTTGCGGATTGCGACAATACGCAAAATCCACGAATTCTCGCGGATTTGCGTATTTTTTTTGGGGGTGTGTGTTCGCACGGGTTTCTGCAAGTTCGCGAGGGTTTTGTACAATTTCGCAAATTGCGAACTTACTTGTCGGGTCGCCAGTTTTGCGAACTTGTTGTTTCTACGTGCCCAGCCTGTTTGCAAGGCTTTCTTCATCACTGCCACCCTTTGTCACCACTGGCACTCTCTTTGGTCACCCATGCCACCCTCTGGCTCACCCATGTCACCCTCTGTGTCATCACAGCACCCTCTGGTTCACCAGTGTACATTATTGGGGCAAAGCAAAGCACTGCCATCCTCTGTCAACACTGGCACTCTGGTTCACCCATGCCACCCTCTGGCTGGCACACCCATGCCACCCTCGGTGTCATCACAGCACCCTCTGATTGACCAGTGAGTGTACATTATTGTGGCAAAGCCAAGCACACCTGCTAAGTGCTTTAAGTTTTGCAAACAACAACACCTGCCCTGCCCCAACTGACATTAATGAAGGCTGGCACCTGCTTGTCTGCTCCCTTTCCTTTTTGTTGCAATAACAGGATGCAATGGCATACTTGTAACTATTCTGTGTCTGTCAGAGCAGGGTCACACAATAGTTGCAAGTAGGCAACCGGATTCTGGAGGGCCCCTTCAGGAAGCACTACAGGGAAACGGTTACAAATGATGAGCTCGAACTTTTGCACCTGCTCGTTGGTTTTGCTTTTGCAAAACTCGTTTTTCGGTAATTTCGCCCTATTCGCGAGGCGCGGCGTCGTGCGAAATGGGCACCGCCATTTTGTTTGCGTGACGTATTTCCGTTTCCGCCCGCTATGTGTAATCTCGCGCAATGAGCGCCTTGCGAATGCAAGTTCGCACGAGTTCGCGAGAGAAATCGCGTGCGAACTTACTTACACGCACGTGTTCGGGCCGCCATCTTGTTTTTCATTCATTCCTATGTGTCTGGGCATGGTGTTTCTATCCTCTGTATATCTCTGCCATCCTTTGCTTGTTTTAATATTTTTTTGATCTATTTAACTTTTTTTCTATCCCTCTAGTTTTCTAGATCTATATTTTTGTGTTTTAGGCTACTTTTGTTTACTTTTCAACTACTTTTTTAAACTTTTATTTCCTTCTTCCCTACTCTTATTCTTTTTCATTTTGTCTTTTTCACCTGCCCAGAACATGGTGAAGACAGCTGTCAAGCTGCCCAAGACGGGCACCGCAGCCCGTGCCCGGCTCCCGTGTGGCCGTTTGAGGGCGGAAATGGTGGTGCCCAGGGAGATCTTCAGCCCTGAGGAGGTGGGCTCACTCGTTTTTTATGTGCAGCGCCGTCTCCCCAGGACCATCGCGGCAGGCGGCAGGATCGCTGCTGGTTATACCAACAGCCAGGAGCAACGGAAGCGGTGGGGGCAGGTGTGCCGGGCCCTTTTTGACATCACGGGGGTCCAGCGCACCTACAATCAAGTGACCCACCGCTGGACCGATATCCTGGACCGGGAGCGCGACCTGCTAGACCTGCTGGGAGTGGAGGTCCCCGGGCTTGTTGAGTAGTAGTAGCAATTTTTTCATCACTCACTACTCTGTTTTTTCTCCTGCTCTGTGTGACTGTGTTATATTGCAAATGTTTGTTTTAACTTTTTTACAAAGAGCAATAATGCTGCTGATTACATTGATAGGAAAGGTAAATTAATATTTCAAAATCTTCTGTGCATTTCAGGTGCACTGTTCTCCTTCTCTGTGGCGGTGCCACTGCTTATTTGTTTTCTATTTTGTGTTCATTTAATTGGGCTGAGTAATGTATGAGTGTACTTTACAGAACTGCGTAATGCTAGACACAAAGGGGCAGATTTACAAGCCCCTTGCGCCACGTTTACGCTGCCTTACCTGACGCACAGCGACGTAAACGTGGCGCATCCCTGCGAGTCATGTACAACGAGATGCATCTAAGGAGATGCGCCACGTTAAGGCCTGGGCCTGCGCCACAATGGGTGCGTTCCCACGCAAGGGGGGGGTGGGGGGTGGCGGTCAGGCAGCTGTGCGCCTCGCAAAAGTGCCTGCGTGAAATCTACAAGATTTAACGCAGGCACTTCCGCGACGCTGCTACGTCAATTCTTTATGCCTGCTTGCTTGAAGCAGGCGTAAGGACTGATGCGGTATGTTGAGTATTGGGCAGCCCTGAGCATTGCTATAGTTGCATCGCGCCCGCGACGCGACTCTAGAGATGCGCCCCTCTTTCGTCACGAGATGCGTCACGCATCTGCCTACCCTTGCGCCAGGGTTTGCCGCATTGTAATTGCGGCGCATCTGCCGTGACGCAAGGTTAGTTTTGCGTTACGCATTTGTTCTGGTGCACATCTGGAGGTGTCCAGCTCAGAACTCGTAAGTATGCCCCTAAGTGTCAGATTAGCAATTACCTGCGCATCCCTGCAAAGTGTGCGGCACGCCAGCACCACCCATGGTGCGCCGTATTTACAATGCGGCACACCATGGTCCCAAAACGTCACCGAAGCGTTACGCATCGGTGCCGTAAAGGCGGCTCATTGATGGAGTTGCGTTGCAACGATGGCGCAGCTCCAGCAATGCTGCGTCAAGCCGTAAGTCTGCTTCATGCAGGCGCAGGATTTCAGTGACGCATCATTGTCCTAAATGACTGATTGAAATTTTATATATTCCCCATAGCCACTTTTAGCATGCGTTCCTGCGCAGGAACGCCCTCCCTTGCGCTGGAACGCTCCCTTATGGCGCAGGGCTTTAGAATGGGATGCATCTCCCATATGCGTCACGTTGTTAATATACACCACACCATGGCGCCTCTCTTGTTGTGGCGCTGCGTCACAAAAGTGACGCAAGAACGGAGCAAAAGAGCTGCAAGGGGCTTGTAAATCTGCCCCTAGAGTAGAGGCTCAGGTGCAGTCCTTCCTTTGTAGCCCTCTTTTTGACTGAAATAGTTGGTTCTTGTTCTTTCTAAATGTTTGATTTGGTTGACAAGGACATCGACAAGCAGCAATCATCAATGTTTTCTGTTCATTCTTTCATGTTGTACGTCAGGTCCGCCCAGGGGCAAGCGGACAGAAAAAGCGGATGCAGTGGCTCCAAAGGAGGAGGATGCAGGCCAGGGCGGCGAGTGCTCCTTTGCTAGCCCCAGTAAGTTTTCATTTAAATATAGAGGACCTATTGTTGTCCAAGCGTTCCTAATTTAATTTTTTCGAAATAGTGTTTAGATAGGAGCAAAATCAATAATACTACTGTTGCAGGGACAATTCTCCACAAACCGAACTATGGACACCAAAGACCAGAGTAATAATATTTCAGAGTGGCGTGTTTGGCACACCGTATAAACCTGGTAGTGTCAGCGGCACGGACTCCTCCTTGCAAAAATTGCAAAACCTTTCGCTCAGTCACTCTAGTCTGGAGGACCAAAAACCACAGAGTCTATTCAAGTTTAAAAGCTTTATTAAAAGTTTAAGTAAACACATATATTAAAATAAAGTTAGTTGGAAATGGAAAAGTGCTTGGTGCTGAGTTGATGAGTAATGGAACACATTTCTTGTGGTCGAGCCGAGCTTTCACCTGGTTTGAAGTTGATGTTGCTCTTGTCCTTAGAAGTCCAGTTTCTGTCTGTTCAGAGAAAAATGGTGTGTGTTAAAATTAAGCAAGCATTCATCAATTATGTCAAAAAAATGCAGCAAGACAACAGCCTTCCCTGGAAGGAGGGACATTTTTACTTTAGACTAGAGTAGACAGTCAATTACTTTTTCTGTTGTTTTCACATTCTTCATTCATACTTAGACCAACTACTAGTGAGTGGTGTAATCTAACATTCTTAAATCTACTTTGTAGGTGGAACATCTGGTGGCGGGGCCAGCTCGGATGTGGTAATAGTGATCGACTCCGAGTCCGAGGACCACTCTGGGGAGGAGGCGGCGCAAGAGGAGTCGGACCAAGAAGTACAGACTGTGAGGAAGGAGACAGTGGTGGTGGCGGGTACAGGTAAGCTGGATCATGGTACTATCTGACTCTTAGATAGCATATGATGTGTATCTACAGAGAGTAGACGGTCACTGGATGAACTACGAACATACTATGAAATGTTTCCAGGGGGGGGTGCAACATCATCACCATCTCCTGAGTCCTACTCCTGACATGATTGATAGTGTGGTTTGTGGCCAAGGGCCGCACCGAAGGGGGCAGGGTCGGTGGGGGAGGGGGGTGTATCTAGAGCAACAAAAATAAATATGACCATGAAATTGAAATCATGCCCCTGCAGCGGATGCCTTCGTCCACTGAGCCACCAGACCTGGCATACACATTACACACATCTTTCTTTCTCTCTCCCCCTCCCTCTCTCTCTGTCTCCCTCCCTCATCCTCCCTCTGTCACCCTCTGGCTCTCTCTCTCTCCTTCTGTCTTCTTCTCTCTCTGTCTCTGCCTCTATCTGTCTGTCGGTCCCAGCCTGCTGTAATTACCATATTGTAATTTGTCACTGGGCCAGCACTGGATGGACCTGCGATCCAGGGGGGGGCAATCGCGCCCTCTCTTGCCCATCCCTGCGGACGCCCATGATATTGGCCTGAATAGTTTCTTTTGTACTGCGCTGGCTAGTTGCTAGTTGTACTGTGACAAAACTTCCTGCTGAATCATTTTGTGTTAATCATATTCTTAAAGAGCATTGGTTACAGATCATGTCTTTCTTTCTTCATATAGTTGGTCATACTAAAACAAAACCAACAAGGAGTATGCTGGCTGTACTGGCCCGGCAACGGAGGCTGGATGCAACTGTTGCCCAATATCGGCGGCTGGTGGAACTGGAGGGGGACGACACGCAGTCCAGTACTTCCAATATAACATCTGCATCCTCCTCAGTGACCCCAGGTTCTGCCGGTCAGCGCAGTGCTCCAGCCAAACGGAGCCGTGCTGGCAGACGCCACCGCCGAGCAGCAAAGGCTGCACCTCACAGTACTGTAAAGGCTCGCTTGCGCCGAGCAATCCGCAGAGTGTCGGACCTGGAGGCGGAGGTCCGGAAATGGAAAGAGTACCAAAATTTGGTGGAGGGCCTCCGTTTAGATCACGCCACCCTCCGGGAGCAATACGATGCCCTGGCCCTAAGGCATGATGCCCTGGAGGCCAAAGTTAACAACACCATGCATCCCTAGAGTGTCCCTTGCCCTTTTTTTAGTGACTTTTGGGGGGTGGGAATTGGGAGTTGGGTTTTTTGGGGACTTTTGATGGACTATTTATTTGTTGGGGTTAGGGAGGGTCTTGTGGGAGATTATTTTGTTAGGGATATAAAAATATACTTTTTCAAACTTTATCTGAGCATATCTTTTTTTTTACTACTTTTGAGCCTGGTGGGTGGTGGTTTTGCAGTAAGTTCGTTTTACTGAACACTGTCATCGTGTTGGTTCACGTGTAATTGGCCAAATGTTTTCCAAAGTAAATGCCTGTCACAGAGTTTGTTAATTGAAGAGTCCTAGGACTTTACTACTAGTACCACTGTCACTCTCTCGCCTCTCCTAATACTCCATTATACTACCTCCCATCCAAACGCTTATCTTACCTGTAATTTGTGTTTGAGGGCTGGCTCCACTTGGAATTCACAGTGTCCTAAAGCGTTCTGCAGCAGGGCCCCAACTGGAGTTTCCCGGCGTGGATTTTCTGCAAAACAAAAGCAATCAACATTAGAAATATGGCAGCGGTGCTCACAGACCCCAAAATCCTAGAAGCCCCACAGACAGCACCCCTAAGACAGGCAAGCGAGCAATAATAACGCCTAAACGTTCACGTGTAATAGGCCAAATGTTTTCCAAAGTAAATGCCTAACAAATTTCATCCCTTAATAGACCTTGCCAGCAATGGCCCAGCCAAGACCCGTAAACCCAAACGCAAAAAAGTCACACTTAGCAAAATGTATTTAAATGAGGACTCACTACTTCCAGACAGTCCCTCTTTAGGGGACTCGTCAACGTAAGTTTCTTCATTGTGCAGATTCCAGGCATCAGCATTACGGGAAATGGATAGGGTGAGTCTGGAGGAGGAGGATAGACGACCAGGACTGAGTTCTTGTCAACTAACTGTTGTGAACCTGAGGAATGCTGCGGCATCAAAATCAAGACAGTTCTGCTGATGGGCTTGTTGTTTGATTGGTTGATTACAGTTTTGTTGTGAATGTGATGAAGCACTTGCTAAAAAAAGAAAGACAGACACACAGGAATAAAAGTGAATAAGGACTAATGTTAAAGTTAATGAATCATTGATTCATTTTCAGAACTCGCTGTCAGGGAAGCAGAGCTCGTCCTCAAACTCTGCAAATTGAGTCGGTAGTACTTCTGGTAACTGAGGAGAACTTTCCTCAGGTAGGTCGGTGTCCTCTTCTTCCTGCGTGCATTCTCGTACTTTGTAATCTGGTGGTATGAAGTGCTGGTTCATCTTTATCATGGTGAGCCGCTCCACATTTGCGGGCAAGAGGCGGGACCTTTTGCAAGTCACAATGCCACCAGCAGAACTAAAAACACGTTCTGAAGACACGCTTGCGAGTGGGCAAGACAAGTAATTGATAGCCAGGTTGGGGAGCTCTCGCCATATGTTTCTTTTCCCATGCCAATACGCCAATGGGTCCTCAGTAATATTGACCGCTGTTGAGTCATCCAGATAGGCCTGCACCATTGAAAGAATGTCCTCCCGGATTCCTGTACTTTGCACTTCTGTGTCCTTTCTGGGACAAGGAAACCCTAGCTCACTTAGCCAATCCGCTTCAGACATATCGCCTGGGCCTGGTGCAGATGATACGGTTGCTGGTGTGGTTAACGGCTCAGAGGAAAAGTCACTCACTTCTGCCACAGGCACAGATGCAGAAGTGTTTTTTTGGGACGCCTGATGGCCTGCTGATTCACTAGTAGTACTGTCTTCTACAGTTTCCTTCCGCTCTCTTTCAAAACGAATGGCTGACTGAACTAGCCAACCTTTGTACTCTGTAACATCTGATGTTTCAAAAGGAATTATTACTTTGCCAAACAATGGCTTTTTGTAACGTGGATCCAGAATAGTAGCACAAATGTAGTGCTGTTGTTTCTTGATATTTACAAGCCGTTTATTGCTAACTAGGCGTTGTAATAATCTCTGCGCCAACTCATATGCTTCATTCTTTCCAGCATCTTTTAATTCTGAAGACACCACCTTGACTTGGTGCTCGAGCTTCAGCAACAATGGGATAGCTTTGCTCAAAGAACAGTCCTCCCTGCTGACGTCACGCGTGAAGACTTCAAAAGGACGAAGCATGTCTGTCAGGCTTTTAACTAGCTGCCATTGCTCCACCGCTAGCATCATTTCTGTCGTATCACCACCCAGGTTGTAGAAATACTCATTGACTACTGGAAACAGCTCATGCAGACGCTCAAGCATGTAGAAGGTTGAGTTCCAACGTGTTGCCACCTCCTGGATAAGTGCTTTCACTGGCATTCTACGTACATTTTGCTGGCGCCTCAGCTCCTTCCGGGCCTTAAAAGAATGGTTGAAATGTGTGCATATTCTTCTGCAGATGGTCAGTATTTTGTCGACTGCAAGTTCTTTTTTCAAGAACTTTTGCACGACAAGGTTCATACAGTGCGCCAAACACGGCACTCTGAAATAGTAACCGTTCTCCATGGCCTTAACTACATTGCTGCCATTATCAGTAGAAAAATAACCAACCTTGCAATTTCTTGGGGGCAGCCATTGCGAGACCTTTTTGTTAAAGTCATCCAAAATGTTGGCTGCAGTATGACTTTTCTCCATGCCAAACATGGCTAATGTTGCATGTTTACGAGCACCCTTAAAAATCTCGGCCAAGTCACCACCTGCATTTATCTGTTTTGCAACCCCTGAAAAAGAGACCCAGTGTGCAGTGATGCACATGTAATCAAGGGCTTGGCAACTGGTCCACATGTCTGTTGTCAGGTGTATAGTGTGAACAGCACTCTTCTGCAAAGCTGCCCCAACCAACTCAAGCACCTCTTTATGTAATGCTGGAACAGCAACCCTGGCAAAATAGAACTGGCTAGGAACCTTCCATTTAGGGGCCAGTGTTGCCACGAGTTCAAGAAAACCCACATTTTCGACAAACGAAAAAGGGAGAAGGTCCACCGCTAGCATTTTAGCCAGCTTAGTGTTATACAGGCGTACAATTGGGTGGTTGCGTTGAAATTGCGCATCTGAGGAGAACATGGTTGAAATGGTGCGCTGGACAAATTTACTGGATGATGCTGATGCCTTCTTCGACCCACTTGTGCTCAGTGTTGACATTTTCCGCATTGGTGTGTCTCCCAGACTCTCAGTGTGCCTCCTATGTGTTCCGGAGGGTGTGATGCTGCCAGGGGTACTGGGTGCAACCGGACAAATGTCTGACGCTTCTTCTACCTCCCCGTCATCTTCAGATGAAACACCTAGTATGGGTATATTTTGGCCACTTGCCCTTTGGGATTGCTTTCCCTTGATGTTTGCTAGGTGCGCAAACCATATGACAGCGTGCCTTCTTTGAAGATGACCTATCTGGCCTCCGGTTCCATAGTTGGTACCAGTCTTACCACGGCTAACTCTAGTCTTACAAATGCAACAAACGGCTATGTTATCATACTTTGCATGGACACTAAAAAAGTTCCAAACTGGGGACTGGAAACTTCTGGTTTTGCCGCACGAGATGATACTGCCAATGCCAGATGAAGCAGGGGTGGATGAGCCATGCAGACATCTACTGGGTTGTGCAATTATTGCAGCAACCCTACTTGAGGGAGTCGAGCTGGATGGAGTCCCCCTCTGGGGAGAAAATATGGGAGCTGTAGGTTTTGTTGAACTTGTTGTACTACTTGACTGCGTTGGTGGTGCTACCAGTGCCATGTCGCCAGGGTCACGCTCAGCATGACGTCGGGATAGGGTATAAATGTCTGTCTGCTGCATGGCCGGTGTGGCTGGAATGACGTGTGTGATGACTAGGTCATTGCTGTCATCCTGTTCATCAACATCAGAATGAACCACTTCATCAAGTCCGGCGTTCGGATCCATAAGTATGAGCTTTCCGGGGCCCTTCCTTTTAACTTTTGATACCTTTCGCAGCGAGTGGTGTGCCTCCCTCTCAGACGTCGGAGATGGTTGCCAATCTAGATCCAGATCATCTGATGGAGCGGGGCTTGAAGAGGAACTTCTACACACACTCCTTGATCTTTTCCTTGCTGGGGAGCTGGGAGAATATGAATCATCAGGAGGAGTGCCTTCGTCTTCCTGACATGATACCCCGGCTCCAAAGTCAATTTCCTCCTGTGCCCCTACTCCTGGAAGAAGAACCATTGTGGGCACTTGCACCGCTCCATGCGCCGCTACATGGGCCTCTTCACTGACCTCTACTTGCAACTCTCCATGGACCTCTCCTTCTCGGCCTTCTCCTTCTCGGCCTTCTCCTTCTCGGCCTTCTCCTTCTCGGCCTGCTCCTTCTTGGCCTTCTCTTTCTCGACCTTCTCCTTCTCGACCTTCTCGACCTTCTCCTTCTCGACCAGCTCCTTCTCGACCTTCTCCTTCTCGACCAGCTCCTTCTCGACCTTCTCCTTCTTGGACAGCTCCTTCTTGGACAGCTCCTTCTCGGACAGCTCCTTCTCGGACAGCTCCTTCTCGGATAGCTCCTTGCGCATGTACTTGTGCTTGTACTAGTAGCCCATGCAGTTGTTGTTGCGGCTTTGGTTGTTGAATAGTACTTGTGAGATGAGTTACAACCTGTGCTGATGGTGTGCTGCTACTTTCTTGCGATGAGCCAACAACACTGGTCGTTGGTGATTCAACCACTAAACAGGCTACCTGTGCAGCACTCATGGTGGACTTTTGTTTTTTCCACAAAAACTTAGTGGTCGAGCCACCAGTCTCCTTGGTAAGTGGTGCCACTTGCTTCTTCTTCTCCTTAGTAGAGACATCTTTCTTGCAAGAGGAGCTACGGGCACCTCTTTTTGGAGCCATCTTCTTCAGATGTCGGAACAGCAGGCCGCAGCAGGACTTCTTCCTGGCACTGATGCTCAACGATGATGCGGAGTTATTGACTTTGTGCACCTAAAAGCAAACGAAGACAGAGGAACATCCGTAAATATATGTTGCACATGTAGCGCTTCAATAAATAGTTTGCAAGTAGGCATTTATGAATACACACGTGCACACCACACAATATGGAAATTTCAAAATTAAGAATTGCTAAATTTTTGGGAAACAGGAATTTAACATTGATCCAAGATAGCACACACACAGAGGGTTATAGTTTCATGTACCACTGACTCCCCCTGGGCACAATGGGTGAAAGCAAGGCAAAATGGGTGCAGGCCTATGGCACAAAGCTCACTGCCTGCCTTCAAAATGGCCGCTTGACCCCCATCCACATGGCCAGGACCATGCCTCAAAATGGCCCCCACCAACATAGCCAGCCCCCAACCCCTACTCCAAAAAGTCAAAAAACACAACACCAATCAAATCACCACAATCCAATGCCATCCATCAAGTTTCAGAAGGTTTATGCTGCCTGCTGGTGGTTTTCTGGTGCGAAATTGCAATTTTTGCAATTTCGCGAGTGCGAGATTGTTGCTTCACGACGCGAACGTGGCGAATAACCAGCAAAATCCGCGAACAGACGGATTCTGGGCCCCCTGGGCATGATAAAATCACAGCACACTGGGTGCAGGCCTATGGCACAAAGCACACAAACTGGCTTAAAAATGGCCCCTAGACCCCCACCCACACGGGACCAGGCAATAAACTGGCCCTCACACACATAGCAAGCCCCCAACACCACCCCAAAAAGTCGTAAAACACACAAAAATCACAAAAATCCAATGCCAGAATAATGTTAAAATTAAAGAAAACAGTTGTATCATGCATGCACCCATAACTAAGCCTGGTAGTTTTCAATTCATGTGCAGAATTGTAATTTTTACAATTTCGCGAGTGCGAGATTGTTGCTGCGTGGGACGCGAGCAGTGCGAACACAGGCAATTTTTTTTTTTTAAATCCGATTTTCGGGTAATCCGCGGGAGTTCGAGGCCCCCTGGGCATAATGAAAGCAATCAGAGCAGACTGGGTGGGCATAGGGCACAAAACACACTGCCTGACTTCAAAATGGCCGATTGACCCCATCCACATGGCCAGGACCTGCAGGACCATGCCTCAAAATGGCCTCCCACACATAGCCAGCCCCCAAACCCACCCCAAAAAGTCGAAAAACACACACAAAAATCACCACAAACAAACAACATCAACTTATCAACTTACTTGTAAATCAAATTTCTAATCAAAAAGTAATCCAAAAGGCCTCAAAGCCAAATCTCCAGCAGCATCCACAAAAAGTAATCCTTCCCAGTCAAGATCGAATTCAAAGTGGCCAGGAAATGGACTAAGCAATGGGAGGAGCTTGCTGGACAGGAAGAGGAAGTTGGAGACTGGGTCACTTCCTTCACCCCTCCCCAATTGTAATTTTTGTAATTTCGCGAGTGCGAGATTGTTGCTGCCCGCGCCGCGACTCGCGAGCAGTGCGAACACAAGCAAAAAATCCGCTGCGCGCGGATTTGCGGATTTTCGCCACATCCGCGAGAGTTCGCGGATTGCGGATTTACCGAAAATCCGAAAAATCCGCGAGCGGAACGGATTTTGCGCCCATGCTTACATTATAGTCCCTAAACTATCTTGAAGTCCATTGCTCAACCTTATATACTGTGCCTGCAAACCTATCTTGTGTTCCAGACAAAAACTCAAAATCTCCTTCACCAGTTGCGTTAGATTCTTGCACTTGCTGCCATCCAACTGGTTGACATAACGTTCTGCCTGAATGTTGTTCATTTTCAATAAAACATTCAAATTCCTTAAAATACTTCCAAAACTCTTCAATGCAAAGAGACCTGCCCTCGTTACCAAACTGTTTGTGTTCCAAACTCTCCTCCAAAGACCTTCTGTCACCTGTCTCCTGATGATTTAAACTCCCCATCCATAAAGTATTACATCAATCTCCAAAAATCTGGACAAATACTGAACATAGCTCTGCCATTCCAGGCATCCAAATTGTCCAGCCACCAATGTAACGCCTCCTGCGCCTCGAAAAGATGGAGCAATCTGATTCCCATAGCACATTTCCCTTCTTAAACTGCCTGCCTTCAATATCTGTAAAGCCCTGTAACGAAGGGGACCTTCTCTTCCATCCAGAAAACTCTAATACCTGAGAAGGAATTGACACAGACTTCTCCATGTTGATAATGAACCCCGAAGAGCCTAACAGATCCATCACCAACCGTAATTGAACCTTCAGTTCCTCTTCATTTTGAGACATAATCAAAAAATTATCCAAATACATTGTCAAACGAGTCTCTCTGTCTCTGAGAAATGCAGCCACCGGCATCAAAACCTCTGTAAAGCACTAGGGACCTGAACCAAGGCCAAAGGGAAGACATGCAAACTGATAAAGGTATCCTAACCACCTGAACTGGAGATATCTGCGACTGACCTTTGACATAAGGATTGTAAAGTAAGCATCCATCAGATCCAGCTTTACTAACCAATCGTTCATCTGTAATATACTTCTTAAAAGATGGACAGTCTTCATCTTGAAATGTCTATCTATAAGAAACCAATTTAGATTTCTTGCATTTGTTACAGGGCACTGCTATTTGGCCTTTTTCTTCACCAAAAGAAATCACACTCACAAAAGTTAACTGTTCCTCTGACACCTTTTCTATAGCACCTTTTTTCAACATCTATTGAACCTCCAATTCCACCAATTTTCACTGCTCTTCTGCAAATACCATCCCCAATGGTTCTATACTTTGAACAGGGTTTCTCTGTGAGCTCTAATACATAGCTAAGTACCACATCCAAGACTCATTTGTCCCTTGTTAAAGACTACGGGGCAGATTTACAAAGCCCTTGTGTCACTTTTGTGACGCAGCGGCCACATAAACAATGTGCCACGTTGCAACACAATTACATCGTGATGCATCTAGGGAAATGCGTTGCGTTGTAAAGCCCTGCGTCACATTATACATGCGCCAGGTATAATGTATGCAGGGTGGGCATTCCCACGGACGAAAGTCTAATAAAAGTGATGCAGTGAAATCTACAAGATTTTACACTGCCACTTCTACGACACCACTGTGTCAAAACCTTACTCCTGCTTGAAGCAGGCATAAGGAATGACGCAGGAAAATGGGTATTGGCCTTCCTGAGCTTTGCTGGAGTTGCATCGTGCTTGCAACACGACTCCAGCAATGCATTGCCTTTGCGTCAACTGATGCGTGATGCATCTGTCAATCCTTGCGCCAAGGTGCGCCACATTGTAAATGCAACACATCCATGGTGGCGCAAGGGTTGTTTGCACGTCGCAAGGAAACTAACGCATCTCTGCTAAAACGCAGAGATGCATCAGTTTCTTATAAATCTGCCACTATACCTTTCCACAAAACCTTTTAGCAACCCCCTACCTTTCCTTTGAAAGAACCACAAGACTTTTCATACTTACCTTGGTTATCTTGCAACTGCTAAGCCCTCCTTCTTGATTGGCGTCCCCTACCAAACCAGTGGCACGCTGGAAACATCTGAAAGACCCACATTTTTGGGCCTAATAATGGAACTTGCTGAAACCTTGGCCAGAGAATTGTCCCTTTGCTCCGGCCCTCTCAAAAACACACCCTTCTTTGCTTTTGTCGGACTGTTCTTGACCCCCCGCTAACCACACAGATCATCTGGTGTCCCCACCCATGTCAGACACTGTGTCTGTAGTAGTGTTATTCTATCTATTGGGGGTCTGGATAAGACTACTCTCCTAGCGTAACGGGTGCATGTGGGCGGAAGCAACGCTATCCCCTGCGTGGGACAATGTGCAGAACTGTCGCATCTTCTTCTTATGGTTTAAAACTGAATAAACATATTTTTGACAAAAAAACACACCCTTCAAACACTCTCCTCAGAGAAGGCTGAGCTTTATCTAAAATTGTAAAAGCTGCAACATTTTTACCAACTCCTTTAACCAACCTCTCTCTAAAGGGAAGTTCTTTTGGATCCTTCAACACCCTGTGCATGCTCCGAAAGATCTTCCGATGGATCCCCACCGAAACCAGGAAGTCGGTCACCCATGCCCTCGTCACCAGCCGCCTGGACTACGGGAACACCCTCTACGCTGGAACCACAGCCAAACTCCAGAAAAGACTCCAGCGCATTCAGAACGCCGCAGCACGACTCATCCTGGACATCCCTCACCACAACCACATCTCCGCCCATCTGAGAGACCTGCACTGGCTCCCCGTCAACAAGAGGATCACGTTCAGACTCCTCACCCACGCACAAAAGGCTCTCCACGACACGGGCCCGAGTTACCTCAACAGCCGCCTCACCTTCTACACACCCACCCACCATCTCCGCTCCGCCAGCCTCGCCCTCGCCACCGTCCCACACATTCGCAAATCCACCATCGGAGGAAGATCCTTCTCCTACCTGGCATCCAAGACATGGAACTCCCTCCCCACTCACCTTCGACTGACCCTGGACCATCTCACCTTCAGGAAACAACTCAAGACCTGGCTGTTCGAGCAGTAGCGACCCCTCCCCCCCCCCAGCGCCTTGAGACCCTTACGGGTGAGTAGCGCGCTTTACAAATTTGTTGATTGATTGATTTGTTGATTGATCCTCATAAGGCTCTTTTTTTGTGCAAAATCCCCTAACTTGTGGATAATGTGCATACAAACTGCCTTCCTTCTCTCAGCCACTAAAGCAGCATTTGTGTTTCTTAGGAAACACACTGCTCTCTGGATCAAACCAATCAACAGTTACTTCTTTAGACTTTGCATCCTCCACAATGTCAGAAATCCTGTCTAAAGGACCAATGACATCCCAAAGTCTATCCTGACATTCCTTAAAAGCCCTCTCAAGACCCTTGTAGGATCTCTACCCAATTTAACAATAAAGCTTATTAGATCAGGATCTTGGTCAGGAGTAGAACAAGTGTTATTATCAATAACAGGACGAGGGCACTCAGTCCTGGTCACAACTCTGGCCTCTTTTTCTAAAGGTCTGCAAATCCATAGTTTAATAAACTCTGAAACATGAGCCAAAGGTCACCAATCTTCTTGGAAGTCAAATCATAGATGGACTAAACTTCTCCTCACTCAGAGGATCTTTCACAATTCCTTTATTTCACTGTATCTTCCTCCCTCTTATCACTGTCCAGATACCAGCAATCAAAGACAAAATATGTCTTGTCTAAACTAGAACTATCTTGATTAAAAGAATTTCCATCATCAAGTCTAGCCTGAATCTCTTTGTGCCGTGAGGGACACCATCTAAGTCTAAGTCACGGTCTAAGTACCACGAAAACCTTCAGTATTCGTGGTACTTAGACCACATCTCTGCAAAGGGGAAATATCCCCCTCAAGCACCTTATTAATATGTCCCTTCTTTGTCTTTTTCTTACCACTCCTTTCCTTTTCTTACTATACATTGCCTCATCCTCATCCATTGCCCAAAACTTCTCATCCATATCTGAAAGTTCCTTTCTCTTCCTTTCGTACTCCACTAACTCCATGGCTTCCTTAACAGAAGCTCTCACCTCCTTTTTGGACCATATTCTTTAAAGTTGCCTCCTGAACCATCGACCTAGACATCTCCTTCTTCTCACACATCACCTTTCCTTCAAAATTAGTTTTATTTTTTATTGTTCTTTTTTTTATATAGTACAACATGCCTCAACACCCATAACCGTCCGATTTCATAAATGTCTGTTCCGTGCTGTCTTTCACAAAAAAAACAACATTAGCTAATCCACACCATGCAAGCCACTTCACCAAATGGCTTTTGCACTCTTCAAACACAAAACAAAGCATTGCCAGAACCAAAATGGCAGCCCAAACTGCACAATGATATCATCGTTCATGCACCCAGGGCCGGACTGGAAATTTAAAACACCCCTGGCAAAAATGAAAAATTCTGCTGGCAAAAATGAAAAATTCAGCCCGTGTGGGCAGATGTCCTAATGTGCGATAGAATAAAAGCAAGTTGCGGCCGGGATCGGTAATGAGCACCACCATTCCTAGAGGCTGAACCTGGCCTCCAAGTGTCGATACCGACGTCCTGGGGCCCAGCCTCCCGGGGAATTGCCCGTTTGGCCGGCTGGCCAGTCCGGCCTTGCATGTACCCCGTGATGCACCCAATGAGAGGTGACAAAAGACAAGTCAGATCAAAGCTTGCAGAATAAAGCCTTTCCCGCAATGAATGATTGCGCAACCTCTACCGCGAAACTGTAAGCATTACAGATACCGCGTGCTGCAGTCTGCTTGAGCGTATATTGAAACGTGCATTTTCGCAATGGATACCAGGTGCAGAGAACCAACAAAAAACACCATAATGAGAAAAGACCCCCCTAAAAAAATATATCTTATAAATATCCCACAGCCAAAAAAGGGAATAAAATAATAATTGTAATTTCAGGAAAATATCTCTTGTAAATTGCGATGAATAACCTGTAATAAAACATTACAGATAAAAGACAACAAAATGCATGAAACATACCAAATTAAACATTACTATACATTTGATAGAAAATATATAGGCCCTTAAATGACACAGAGCAGCAATTAATAGAGAAAGATGGCTGTTGTGCTGGATATTTATAAGGAATGGCATTTTATTATTCTAGAATTTGGAGTATGGTGAAAGGTTGCTTTAAATGGCTGCAAATGGAGAAACAATAAAAGATTAATGCATAATGCTAGCCTACTCAGGTCTTGACATGAAATTCAGAAACATTTTGCATTGATTTTTAAACAGATATTTGAACATTTAAGGTTCTTCAGAATGACCAATGTTTTGTGGTGCAGAAAGTGTGTGCAGGTTTCACAAACAGGCATAATTTACAAAGCGTCCCTACAGGAGGAGAGACATTACTTAGACAAATACTTGAATGGAAGAAAAAACGTTTTTTAAAATATTGAAAGTCCTCAATTTCTTACCCATAGGATTGCGTATTTTATGTAGTGCATAGTGTGTTAACTCAAAGGTTTAAGGAAACAGGCACAAGTAAGCATGTCATAGAAACAGACAAGAGACGTATTGCTAAATTTGTGTCTCCTGAAGAGTAACACGGTTGCTTAGATTTGATTTTCTTATGACACTCAGATTTTAAGTTTTTGTTTATTATAGGCTTTATTTTATACTAACTTGGTTTTGTTATTTTTTTATATTTATTTAGTTTTTGAAGTCCTTTTAAGATGAGCTAAGTTATTATTTCTTCTTTGAATCATTAATTATTCTCATTTCCGCGTCCAGTTTTTCAACTGTGTCTTGCTTTCAGTCACTATAGTAATAACAAAAGTTTAAGAATAAGCAATACGTTTTATGACACCCTAACTCATATATTATTATGTTTTCCATTAAAATATTGAGAAGGAAGCTGGTGGTCATGGGCTGCATTTAAAAATGCTGAATCAGAGGTGGACAGGTGGATCAAGCAGGTCAGCTGTCGTGACTGGGCTTGCCCCAGTCCGACTGTTTTTACAGTCCCCTCCACCCTGATTGAATGAACTGTAAAAGCAGTTGTATAACAGTGGAGCTGGAACAGGTTTCAAGGTTGAGGTGCTAGCCAGTGCCTCAGCTCACTAAAGTGTTGCATTTGAGTGAACAAACCCCTCCCTCCTCCAGCCAGATAGTGGGTGGTGCTTCCAAATAATATCTCAGTAGTCCAATTTGATAGAGTGAGATATGGTATGATTGGTTATGGTTATTTATAGAGATCACATTTGCCAATAAAAGGCCATTTGAATGCTAATAAATTGACAAAAGAAACCAGTAGAGGGCAGCATATGATGTGCTATTTCTTCTTACGTGGTTAAGTTCTACAGGCACAGTACATAGGAGGTCATTAGTATGGCGGGCGTCTTTGTCCGCCCAGAATACCCCTGGGAAACGGGACCGCCCGCTAAGGGTGCGGTGGTCCTGCACATCCCGCATTTGAACCTTGCATGTCTCCACATACTAATATGGATGGCGGTGTCTACCAGACACCGCCACCATATTAACAGCTTTTCCGCCCTGTAGGCAATCGGGCGGATTGCCGACCGGCAGGAAAACCGGCGGACTGTCTTTCCGTCCGCCGGGGTCCCACCCGCCATAGTAATATGGTGGGGGAATTGGCATGTGGGCGGGCACAAATGTGGGGCGGCTCGCCACCGCCATACGGGCGGTGGCGATCCGCCCGACATGCTAATTGGCCCCATAGTGGCATTAACAGCTCAGGTCTTGATCATATGCAGCCCTGCTCTAAAAACCCTTAGGGGGAGATTTACCCACGACTTTCATTGTCCTTATGTGATGCAAGTCATCACAAGGCGATGCTAGTCCTTAACTTGGATTTTCTAAGCAATGCAGAGCTACTTTGTGTGATTTAGTAAACACAAAGGGGCAGATTTACCACTATTTCATACAACGCAGAAAACCAACTTACTGAGCTGCGTTGTTGAAAGAGAGAGGGCAGAAAAGCCCCATATTTACAAATATATAGAGCCCCATATTTACAAATATATAGAGCATTTCTGCTCTCTGCATGCACTGGCACACTGTGTGCTGCCTCGTGCCAAAGCAGGTATCCATGCACCATAGTGTAAGGGTGTCTGTGTTACGGGCCGGGTTGTTTTTGTGCAGGAAGGCACAAAATAAAACAATCCTCAGAAGCAAATTCTTCTTTCTATTCGAGCTGCTGAATGCAGCACGTGTAAAAAGCAATTAACGAGAAGAAATAAAGATATTTCTTCTTGTTACGCCTCTGTCAGGTATGTTCAGCTGCTCTCTGTTAGACATCAATCTCAACGCTTAATATTGCCACTGTGCAGTTCTTATTATTATAAAGAAGTTCGTATTAGTCCACAGGAGCCACTGTTCTATGGTTAAATACTTTCACACCCTAGGCTCCTTGTGAGTAGGGTTCCCTTGTTCCTTGTTCTTGACACCTAATAATACTTAGTCCTACAGAGCCATTCAAAGATCTGCTCTTGATAATACTCAGAGTATTGAAGAAGCGCTTAAAGTTGTGATCTGGGCGCTTTTTTTAGAACAAGACCAGCTCCAAACAAAGACCTGAGAATGATGCCCTACGCCCTTCCTGTGATGTCACTTTGTTGTAACTCTGGTTTTAGTGTACATTCTTGTTACCTGAAAAGCTCTTCATTTTCCAGGTAGCTGGGCTTGCTTTGTATAAATACCTTTAAAAAATACTGAGCGGACTTCTTTGTCCTAATGCATCCCAGGAAATATTAACACATCCGAATGTGCAACAAGCCTTTGCCTCAGTCCTCACAGGCTGGAATCCTGAAGATGCAGACCCCTCGCTGGCTACTCCCTGTCCAGGAGCTGGACCGGTCAATGCCAGAGAGAGTCCGGAGACAAGTGGCAGCCACTCACCTGGGAGCAAGAAGTGAACCATGGATGGAGTGAACAGCAGTTCAGTCCAAATGAATGGTGAGCAGTTGAGAAAGTTCCTATGCTTGCTGCACAACCACTACACACAGAGGAAAGGACCAATATCCCGCCTCCCTCAGAAAAAAGTTTACTGGAGTTTTTAATTAATTTTACTTTTATAGCTCGAAAAAATGTGCTCGTTTTCATGAGTACTAAGGGCTGTGCTTGTGCCTACTCACTGTGAGATGTACAGCCAATCTCCGAATCACAAACAATCTTTGTCGTACTCCATTCACAAGGAGGCCGTTTAACTTCCCTGACACTTGCCTTTGTCAACACCACCAGCCAAGCCAAGAAATGTACACAATGTAGGAATTCTGAAGTTGTGGATTAGGAATTCACAAATATCTCATTTTTTTTTATTTTTCACATGTGGATGTTTACATTTCCAAATGCCATAAAATGAACCATGAGGGTGCATTGTACACGTTCACCTGCATGCTGCTGTACCCAGCTCACAATTACATATAACAGTTTGAAGTGGTGTAGTAAGTAGGAGTCAAGTAAGAGGAGCCGAGCTTGCAGAGGGTGGTAGGTATTCGATGGTTACAAATCAGGTCATTTGTTTCTTGCACGGAAGTGTGCAATATAATGGGCTGTAGTGGGCGGGAGCTTGTCGAAATGCAAGCTGTGTTGAGCCGGGGAGAAGCAGAATGGATATATGAGTTTGTAAGGGTGAGAGAGAACACTCGCACGAGTCATGCCTGGCAACAAAGCCTATTTATATATGTTCAAGAACTTGCTTGACTGGATTTTTAGGTCGAAGCACGACCTGCATTCAATGCGTAAGCATTGATTGCAGTGTGCTTCGACAACTATTGTGATCCGTTTTTGGGAATGTGGGACACGACTCAGACGCGCGCTTTTGCAGTCTCAGGTTTGACCGCGGGAGCGCGCGTCTGAGCCGTGCTTGCGCAGACGAACTCCCAGCCCCTGCTTTCGCTTCGCTCCGCTCGCATGCATTAATGGCACACACACACACAGACACAGCCAGCCAGCCCCCACCCCTCTGCATGCACACACATACAGGCGCGCGCACACATAGACAGACAGACACACGCAGACAGACACACGCAGACAGACACACGCACATACACATACGCGCGCGCACCCCCTCCCCCCATGCTTACCGGGGTCTTTTCGTGTGTCCCTGTCTCCCTCGGCAGCCTGCGGGTCAGTCTTGACAACAGGCGGGGCTCTCCACGACCACGGGAGCTCCGCTAGTTCACAGGCAAATCTTCCGGCTGACTACAGGAGCGTGGGTTAGGCTCCAGTCCGCTTCCTGTTTGCGGCCCCGCCCCCGTCCCAAAACAAGTTGCCTGGCTTCCGTTCTAATCCGGGCTGCGGACATAAAGCCCGCAGGTAGGTGTATCCCAAAATATCTCACAATAAAAGCAATTTCAGTTTGTGGTGCTGCGGCTTAGCCAAGCATCAACCGCAGAATCATTTTTATCTTATTGAGCCTCGTTTTACAGTTTACTTCGTCTGCGGCACCTCCGAGATCTGAAGGAAACCAGAGCGGGGAACATGAAAGGGGCTATCTGGAGAAGTTACAATGCACCATTAACTGGGCAGAGGACACTGGTGCATCCCTTTGAAGGGAGAGGGTGGCTGGGTCTGCTTCTAAGCATAGGTTATAAAGCCAAACTCTTCACTTTTGCTGCTACACTGCATTCCTTAGTGCGCTTAGAGACCTGACGTGATAATGTGCTCTACAAATGCGAAATACAAATACAAATTCCTCGCTTTTTCCCTCCCCACCACAGAGCGCGTCTCGTGTCCGAGATGCTTAAAGGACATTTTCTATTTCTAACTGCCTCTTATAAAAGTCTCTTCAATTTCCAGCGTAAAAAAATATTTAGCTATGTCTTTTTTTAATAGCTCACCTATTGCACTACAGCACTCCCTCATGCCACCTTTCAGCCAGTCCCTCTTCTACGCTTCTTTAATTTGTCCAACTCCCTTGCAGGTGTTGGTCTCTTTCATGCTCACGTGTGCATCCACTCTCTTTGGTCTTCATGTCTCCGATTCAGTCACTGCAGCCTTCTGTGTCGCAACAGTGCTCAACATACAGTGATAGTCTGTTTATTTCTCGCAGTCTTTTCAGGTTTTCTTTACCATCCACAATCCCGCCTTGTCGCTTCCTGCCCCTACTCTGTCAGTCCACTTACAGTCCGTCCCTAAGCACTCCTAAAGCTGTCAGTGCCTTGTTGTGAGTGTCTTTGCCCATCTAATGAATACTGAATCCCGTTTTTTTCCTTGCCTTTTTCCTCCCTTCTTAGTCACTGTCTTCTCAGCTCTCGTCTCCTACTTAGTCCCAACGTTTCCTCTGCCCCCCCCCCCGGGAGTCTCTTTGCCGGTCTTATGGCTTTCCCCTCTGACCCCCTGCCCACTGACCTTCCTCTCCCTACCCTTTGTTCTCCTGGTACGGGCCACGCACTATACTCAGGCAGCACACGCATGGCACTCCAGCGTTGTACCGCGAAGACACGTGAGACGTGTAGTCTAAAGTTGAGTCTTACAAGGGAGGGGGATGGGGAGCATTGAAAGAGAACGGGCAAAACTCATGGCAGTAAAACTAAAAGACGGAGTAAGGCCATTACCCGGTGCTATTTACCATCTGCGACTCCTTTTGGGACTCCTCCCTCTCCTGTGCTGCTCAATGTGAATGGCTCATTATTATTTACCCCGCCCTGCTCCTTCAGCTAGTAACATGATTGATCCAAGTACCCATAGTCTGGTAACGCTCTGTTCTTGCAGCATAGGCATGATGAATCACGAGAGCAATTTGCTGAGAATCAATGGTTGCTCTGCGCAGCTGGGATTCAAACCTGGCTCCTCAGTCAAGCTTCTTTCTCTTGTATACTCCGCGATTAAGCAATTTGCTGAGAAACACAGGTTGCTCTGCGCTGCCGGGATTCGAACCGGACTCCTCAGTCAAGCTGTCTCTCACTTCTATACTCAACGTGCCCAATTTGAGTGCAGATTTAGAGCTCACTTTGCACTGTCCATTTAAACAATTGGCACAGGTTCGCTCATACAATCTCATGGGTCACAAATTCCAAAGTGGTGTGAGTGAGGCGCTGCAGCTAAGCATTACCCGTCTTCATCGTGCCACGTCCTCAAAGACATTTCTGTTCATCGTGGTATCCATAGAGAGGGCCCCCATAAGCTGGAGGGGCCTGTTGAGCGTCACATGCACGTGCGAACCCTCAGTATATTGTTGCGTTCCTAGTGCAGAGTTTAGTGACCATTAGTTTAACTTTATGATATATATTTGTTAATCTGTCAAGCTTAACAAGATTTTTTTTGGGTACAAATTTTAAAACCTGGGCATTTTCAGAGAACCCCTCCCAGAACACTTTCCCAACTTTGCCTCACCCAACTTTACAACATTTAACATACACATAATAGTTATATGGATTTGGTGAAAACTTCGTAAACGGTGGAAATAAGAGCTTTGCTTTTAGAGAAAAATATTTGAAATGACTTGCCTATAATTAAGGCATGCACTGAAAATGGCGCTGTATTCTATTTTTAGCCACCAATCGAGGCACACATAGTTCTCAAAGCAGTTTAAAATTCAGGTCTGTCAAGGGCTGAACATCATGACTTTTGAAGTGGTTAACCAGTGGGCAATGATACCAGTGTGAAATGAAGTTTGGTCCACATCCTCCATCTTTAGCGCAGACTGTCAATAAATTCAGATTAGAGGAACCGGAGCTCGCCATGACTTATGCAGGATACAAAATCGATACCAACCTTTTTAGGTCTCGTGACCTACAATGCGCGCAAGCGCATTGAGGGATCGAGAATTCAAGTGCTCGAAATCCTCGTCAAACCAAGGGCTTCGTTCCTTGCAGTTTTCTTGAAGTTCACGTGGCCACAGGCATGCGCTTTTGGGCCATAAACTCTGTTCCCCACAGCCTTACATTCATTTCTCCCCCCCCCTCCCCATCCAGCTTCCCCCAGGCCGTAGCAGCACTCCTCCCACACTCCCATACTTCAAAGGCTAATCACTTCACACGGCCGCAGGCCGTTCAAGGCTTATCACTTCACAAGGCCGCAGGCCGTGCAACCAGAGCACTTCAGTTGGTGCGCAGCCCCCCTCCCAGCACTGCCTTGTTACTCTCGGCAGCCAACTTTCGTTTCATTGTGGAACAAACCTCACTGATAACTATCGTCTATTGTAGCAAACAACACAAGGTTCAACTTGTGACTTCAGGCGCTACACGCATCTTTGCAGGGTGTGTGCACAACCTAACGCCATTTTTTGTAGCTACCTTTATGAATATCATTGGGTATTACGACCCTGTCTACGTGCCTTGAAGTAGCATCCTGATGGCTTAAGGCGCTTGCTCACAAGTCCGCACTCAATGCACTCTCTTATCTTCTCCTTCCTGCTACCCAGGCTCCGCATTTCACCCATTGAAATAACTTTAGAGCAGCATAAAAGGGTATACAAACAAAGTAATGTAACTAAACAGAACATATATTCTTAACTAAATGTGGCATATACATGGATAATATATGGAACGTATGTAAGCATAACATACCATATGTAGAGTGCAGAGTGCAGATTCAGAGTGAAGTGTGCAGAGTGCAGTGTGCAGAGTGCAGATTCAGAGTGCAGTGTGCAGAGTGCAGTGTGCAGATTGTGAGTGCAGATTGTGAGTGCAGATTGTGAGTGCAGATTCAGAGTGCAGATTCAGAGTGCAGATTCAGAGTGCAGATTCAGAGTGCAGATTCAGAGTGCAGATTCAGAGTGCAGATTCAGAGTGCAGATTGTGAGTGCAGATTGTGAGTGCAGATTGTGAGTGCAGAGTGCAGATTTAGAGTGTAGAGTGCAGATTTAGAGTGCAGATTGTGAGTGCAGAGTGCAGATTTAGAGTGCAGATTGTGAGTGCAGAGTGCAGATTTAGAGTGCAGATTGTGAGTGCAGATTGTGAGTGCAGATTGTGAGTGCAGATTGGGAGTGCAGATTGTGAGTGCAGAGTGCAGATTCAGAGTGCAGATTCAGAGTGCAGAGTGCAGATTCAGAGTGCAGATTCAGAGTGCAGATTCAGAGTGCAGATTCAGAGTGCAGATTCAGAGTGCAGATTGTGAGTGCAGATTCAGAGTGCAGATTCAGAGTGCAGATTCAGAGTGCAGATTCAGAGTGCAGAGTGCAGAGTGCAGATTCAGAGTGCAGAGTGCAGATTCAGAGTGCAGAGTGCAGAGTGCAGATTCAGAGTGCAGATTCAGAGTTCAGAGTGCAGATTCAGAGTGCAGATTCAGAGTGCAGAGTGCAGATTCAGAGTGCAGAGTGCAGATTCAGAGTGCAGAGTGCAGATTCAGAGTGCAGATTCAGAGTGCAGAGTGCAGATTCAGAGTGCAGAGTGCAGAGTGCAGATTCAGAGTGCAGATTCAGAGTGCAGATTCAGAGTGCAGATTCAGAGTGCAGAGTGCAGATTCAGAGTGCAGATTCAGAGTGCAGAGTCAGAGTCAGAGTGCAGATTCAGAGTGCAGATTCAGAGTGCAGATTCAGAGTGCAGAGTGCAGATTCAGAGTGCAGATTCAGAGTGCAGAGTCAGAGTCAGAGTGCAGAGTCAGAGTGCAGATTCAGAGTCAGAGTGCAGATTCAGAGTGCAGATTCAGAGTCAGAGTGCAGATTCAGAGTCAGAGTGCAGATTCAGAGTGCAGATTCAGAGTGCAGAGAGAACTCAGCAGCACCACCACAGCATCACTCAGCAGCACCACAGCATCACTCAACAGCACCACAGCATCACTCAACAGCACCACAGCATCACTCAGCACCACCACAGCATCACTCAGCACCACCACAGCATCACTCAGGACCACCACAGCATCACTCAGCACCACCACAGCATCACTCAGCACCACCACAGCATCACTCAGCACCACCACAGCACCACTCAGCGCAATCACAGCACCACTCAGCGCAATCCCAGCATCACTCAGCGCAATCCCAGCATCACTCCGCGACATCACAGCATCAATCTGTGCAACCATTCAACAACTGGTTCAATTATGTTCTCTCAATGTTTCAAGCTTTATTACAAATGTCACAAAAAGATGTTATTTCACTTCTGTTCTTGGATTTTCATCACAATAAAATACACTGAACATAATCTTCACAAACGTTATTTACAAAAGTTTAAGCTATTGCCAATATAAATTACAATCACTTTTATTTAAGTATTAATTATTTTAAAAAATTAAAAGCCGTTGCTATTTGTAATATCAATACATCTAAGTCACGTAAATACAAAACATGTTGCATTACAAATGCTATAGTCGTCACATGTGCGAAAGTTATAACTATTGGCATTGAAAATGACAAAGCTATTAATTTAGCTATTTTCAAAATCAACACATAAATAAAAAAAATTGTCATTTACAAGACCAATAGCTCAAACTTTCGTAATGCGAGACCTATTGCATTGCAAATGCTTGTTTTGTAAGTTGTATTTTTAAATGAAAAGTCTTAGCTGTCCATAGTCCATGTTTTCATTGCGCTTCATGTAAGAACAGATAGTTGCGTTTCTGCTGTTTTAAAGCAGTTCAGAGTTGTAACCAAGAGGTGGCGCCCCAAACACGTGGACATGATTTTTCCTTAAGACACGGTGTTACATGTACAGTAATTATGAAATGATATGATTTACAAGGTTTATGTCACGTCCGTTTATTCTAGCCAAAGAACGTTAGCATTTTGAGAATTTTGTGGGTCTTAGTTTGTGTTTGCGTTGATTTTACCGCCTTTGTGACATGCTGACGAGTGACTTATAACAAGAATAGGATTTGGGCGTGCGCAGGGATCTTACATAATAATGTGTTTGCAGAATAGGATCCCGTTTCTGTTAACAGCCGCTGAGAAGGAAATGCAACTTGTATTCAGGTGTTAATCATCGCGTCTTTAAGTTCTCTTATGTCATGCGTGAGCTGTTAAGTGAATACTGGCTTAGGTCACATCACTTTGCAGTTTAGGTCGCATCATTTCGCATTGTAGGTCACATTACTTCCCATTGTAGGTCACATCACTTTGCATTGTAGGTCACATCCCTTTGCATTCTGGTACTTGTAGTCTTACTTAGAAGCAGTTGTCGCATGCTGAGGCTCAGATGGGGCCTGAGATGCTACTTTGGCTATGGTTTTTGTATAAAATCAGATGTGCTATTTTTAACATGCTAAATCATCCTCTGACTAAAAAATAATTTTGGAATAGTATAGACGGATGTAAAATGTCTCTGAAATACTTTCCACACGCATTAGCTGTTTTAAGTTTCTATCTTCGAGGGAAAAAGAAAGTTATTTTGCTGATTTTCTTCATTTTCGTACTGACTTTATTATAAGCATACAGGCTGTATCGGCGAAATATTGGCCAAGTGGCAACAGTAGGATAAAACCTGAAAGGCGAGCATGGAAAGACAGAGAATATCTGAGCTACAGAGGAAGGGGGTGGCTACATATGGCATTTGCTGGTTGGATACAAGACATTGTGCCAAGGGCAGCTGTAGGCAAATTTGTAGGGGGACACAGAGGGGCCTCTACGATGTATATAAGGAAGGCAGCTGGGCAATGGCATGGAAAGTGGGAAGCTACAGAGTGAGGGTGCAATGAGGAGGGCACTCTTAGAAGGGGTCAATTAATGAATAATGGTAATTATTTGGTGAGGATTGGTGATGGGGTAGGGAGAAGGAACATATGCAGCACAAAGAATTGCTATTAGGAGGGCACAAGAGTTTGCATGTTATGGAATGGTATGTTATGGTAAATATGTGTATAGAGTGCATGTATACCTCCTGGAGGTGTCTTGGCGCTGCTTCCCATAGCAATGATCTTCACAGTTCAAGGGGAAAAGAGACAGTCTGAGTTGTTAAAAAGCCAGGTTTTCAGAGCTTCCTGAAGATCAGATATAGATTTAATAATTAAAGGAAGAGTATTTCATGTTTTCCAGGACTAGACAAAAAGCTTCTCCCGCCCCAAGAGGAATGTCTGAATTTGGGAACATGCACATTTTTTGTCTCAAGGGATTGCAGCTGTCTGATTGGAAGATACCATTTGAATCCTTTCTGCAGGTATTCTGGACCTCCGGTAGTGGAGGGCTTTGTGGGGAATGCACATGGCCTCAAAAATGATTTTCTATTTGGCAGGTGGCCAATGGAGAGCACGTAGTGCCTGTCTAAGAGACTAATATTTAGGAATGCGTAGCAGTATTTGGGCAGCCGCATTTTGAACAACTTGCAGTCTATCAAAGGGTTGCTACTGCATGTTCAAGTAAAGACTGTTGCAGTAGTCAAGTTTAGGTATTACTAAAGCTGTCACAACAGTTTTTCTGTAATGTCTTATAGAGATACAGGAGAATTTTCTTTATTGTTCTAGTGAGGTAGAAAGAAGAGGAGACGCCGACATTAGTTTCTTCCCAGTAAGTGAGTGTCTGCCTATGAGAATTCATAAATGTGTTACTTTCCTGCTCGGGGTGGGCAGATTGTCTAACTCTTGAGGCCACCAAGTCGGTGACCAGAAGGTGGTTTCTCTGCCAAACACGATGATTTCTGTTTTTTCTGAGTTTAATTTGAGGAAGTTCTTGCTCATCCCATTACTAACTGCCAGCATACAATTGTTAAATCTGATGTTGGTGTTGTCGTTGTCACTGGTTACAACCACGATTTGAGTGTCATCAGCATAGGAAGTAAAAGAGAAGCCGACGGAAGTATAAGGCCGGCCAGTGGTGTTACATACACATTAAACAGTGTTGGACTCAAGAGGATCCTTGGGGGGCTCTGATTCAAAGTCTCCAGAGTAAACTGTGTGCTCTTTACCTGCAAGAAAGGAGGTGAGTGGGATTAAATTAGTTTCTTTGTTCCAATCTTTGAGAGATGGTCCACCAACAACTGGTGGTTGACCCTATCAAATGCTGCTGAGAGGTCAAGCCGTACCAGTACTGCTTTTCCTCCCTTGTCCACGATTGCACTGATTTCTTTGGTGGCCACAATCAAAGCAGTTTCCATGCTGTGACCGCTTATAAACCCGAATTGGGCAGCGTCTAGAAGTTGATGGTCCTGTATTTATGTGGAGAGTTGTGTATTCATTGCTTTTTCCACTACTTTAGCTGAGAAATGTAGTCTCGAGATGGGTCAGTAGTTAATTGAATCGGTTTGGTTATTTGGTTATATGAAGAGGGAAGGGGGCACGTCGGATTAATTATCCATGCCATAGAGAGGGCATCTGGGGCAAAGGTTGCGGGCACTGGGATTCACTATTAAAGGGCAGTTAGTGTTGGGGCTCGAAGTGAGGGATTCTGCAGTACAGAGGTACCCGGGGCAGTTAGTGAGGACAGGAAAGCAGGGGCAAGGAAGAGGGCATGCCCAAGGTCACTTGTACAGGGCATGTGGGGTGTGGCCATAACGAGGAGGCATCATGGATACAGAGAGCAGGATAGGCCAGGGTGGGGTGGGAGAGCACAAAGGAAAGAAATCGGGAGTGCATTTGAGTCTTGAACTGGTCTTGCTAAACTGGGTACAGTGCCATCAACATCACCAAATACCAGAGGCCATGTGGTCTTGTGCCAGGACTTTTAGAATGACGAGGGTCATATGTGAACTCTTCCAGAATCCCTATATCCAACCAGGAGAGAACCTCATTGATACTTTCAGTAATCCTATCTACCTTTGGGTAGTGGTTTTTTTTTGGGATGAGGTTTTACTTGTTTTTGGTCAATTAGTGGGAAGATCACAGAATCACCACCACCAGATCAGAAAAAGCGAGGAAATAGAGGGTTACCCACAGAACTGAGGCCAGGACCAGATGTATTGTAACACAGTTAGCTACATTGTGCATGTCTGCCTGGCTTCATTGGGTTAGTAAGCAGAAGCCTAGAGTACTAAGTCTTATAAGATGTCACATGAAAAAACTCCCCTTTCCAACCTTCGCATTGGCCATAGGCCTCAACAAGAAGGAGAATAGGGGCATATTATCAAGAAACGGCGTTAGAATTATCGCCGCTTTAGCGACAGGAAACTGCTGCTAAAGCGGCGAAAATGGGCTTGTTAAAATGCCCTTGTGAATTCCCATAGAAGCCCATGTTCTGGTGTGAACATGGGTTTTTATGGGAATTCTCAAGGGCATATTATCAAGCCAATTATCGCCGCTTTAGCGGCAGTTTCCTGCCGCTAAAGCGGCGATAATTTTCACGCCCTTCTAGATAATATGCCCCAATAGTTTCTTACAGCGTAGGTGCTCGAACCGGTTTGAAGCATTACTTAAGCCCAGAAGGTGCTAACAACATCGAGTTTTTATGCATTTTCTATAAGTCTAGCTGCCCTATTTTATTTAATTTTAAATAAGGACCTATTTATTTTCTAAGTAGTAGATTCAACCAGACTTAATTTGTTGTATATTATTTGTTTTGTAATGTATACAATTTTCTAAATCATGCTACCTTTTTGGAGTAAATCCAGTCTGCGCGTGCAATCCCTAGAATGTTGTGTGCTTAAGCAGTAACTTGAGTACCTAGCTGGCATGCATTAACTCTGAAAATAACTCGCCCACAAAATCTGTTTTGGCAGAGAAATGTGCCAATAGTTGAAGTCTTGGAGCTGACAAACTGTGTATGCTTCCCAAAGCACTGATGCTGTGGTCAGGGGCTTGGTGAACTGTAGGTACCCTATACTACATGTCCAGCAGGTAGGTAAATAGCAGACACACCGCAATTAAACAGGCAGCTGGCATACCAGTATACCATTTCAAGTGTTTAGCAAAGATGCCACAGTGTATTTGTTGTCTATTTACTTGGCTGCCAAACAAAAACTATACAATGTCTACTATTTAGCCGTCTGTGGGTAGATACCTACATTTCTTTGCTATTTGCCGTAACTCTAGTCAAAGAGTACATAATTACTGTTATTTAGTCTTTGGCTTGGTAAACAGTGAAGTGTTTTACTATGTGTCCAATTACAGCCTAGTACATAATCTCTACCATATAACTGGCAACTGGGTAAATAGTACACTTCTTTGCTGTTTGCTTGGCTGCTCACCAAATAGAATATGTTCAACTGTTTAGCCGGCCGCCAGGTGAATAATGAATTTTAATGAATGTTAATGACCTTCATCAAACGTGCATCTGAAGAATCTAAAGATCCAAGCGCTATGCTAAAGTCTTCAGTATCACTAGAACCATAAGGTTGGCGATAATTCAGGCCCAGCACTGGTGGCATTTTCCTCACTCCAAGTAGTGGTAATTCCCTGTAATCTTTCAGAATAGTATATTCCTTGCTCAACCAGCCCATATTGATATTTTGGCTTGGCTTGATTATCTCGCTATGTTTCTACGTTATGCTATGTTGTCAGCATTCGCACAGCACATAACTACCATAAGCATGTCACAATAGCGCTTTTTAAAATGTCATTTTAATGATATTTTAACGGTCCACATATCAGCTTTGCTACAATAACCTTGAAGGCACTATTACCACTCAGCAACTGTATATTACCTTCTGGCAGTCGCCAGTAGGTAGTTATAGTTAGGACCTTGCTTCCATAGAAAAATAGTTTTTTGACATGCCTATATCTTTGGCGCAGTTTGACGAATCTTCACGAAATGTTCCCCAAAAAGTATCATAGTGAGTCTTGTGGTGCATTGAAAGTTTCTGGTGATCTGCCAAGCGGGTCGAGAAAAAGGGGGGTCATAAAAGTGTGTTTCCCATGTTAATTCCTTGATTACTAAGCCCTTGACATTGATTTTAGCACTCCACTTTTAATAACTTGCATTTTTTTAAAAATTGAAATGTACCTTGTTGTTTTCTTCTTGCACTTTGCACTTTTGCTGGGTCTGTCGACTGCATCCCTGTCCACCACAGGGGTTTTCCCGCTTGTTGTGGAGTGTGCCGGCATCTCAGAATCCTGGTTTCCGGCTCTGGGGGTGGGGGTGTGCTAGGGGTGGAGCCGAACGATTAGCGCTCTAGAACTCACAGCCCTTATAACTGGCATGCTACACTCGTTGCGCAGCGGACGCGTGCAATTACGAGATAGTCGCTGCTACTGAAATCCACACGCTTTATTACTAAGCCCTTGACATTGAGTTTAGCACTCTGCTTTTATTAACTTGCATTTGATTTCAAAAATTGAAATATACCTTGTTGTTTTCTTCTTACACTTTGCACTTTTGCTGGGTCTGATGCCTGCATCCCGGTCCACCACGGGGTTTCCCCGCTTGTTGTGCTGGGTGCCGGCATCTCAGAATCCCGGCTCTGGGGGGTTGCTAGGGGTGGCGCCGAACGGTTAGCACTCTAGCACTCACAGTCTTTATAACTGGCATGCCACTCTCGTTGCGCAGCGGACGCGCCACCAGCGCGCCAAATGCAAGCCCATCTGCGCCCATCCGCATCCGGCTGGGGCCAGGGGCCACGACCTTTGCCCCACCCTCGAGGGATAGCATGAGCTACTCTCAAAAACAGCTATACGAGCGCCGGCAGAGCCCGCAACATGACTGCAACATTTTTAAATTGGAAACCCTGGATTACACCTGTTCGTGCTGTGGCTATGCGTTTGATACACAGCCCTGCAGAGGACATCTGACTAATACCACTGGTTCGACTAACGATAATACACAGAAACCATCCCCGGCCATAAGTGAGGTCAGCCCTCCCAAGGAATTTACTTTTTTTAGCATTAACTGCAGATCGCCCCCTAAGCATAAGGAAGACATCTTTGACCTCTTGAGAAATACACAACCAGATGCTATATTCCTCACTGAAACATGGTTACACGAGAGCTCTGGACCGATGTTGCTTCTGCTCTGCCCCCGAACTATACGATACTTAGGAAGGATCACGGAGCCAAAACAGGAGGCAGCATTGCGCTCATTTTTAATAATTCATGTACCTGTAAATGGGAGGAACTACCCATTAGGGGGTGGCGAAGCCAGCTCATTCAAACTTTTCCTTACGCCCCAATTCACTCTCTCTAGGATTTTGATCTACCGCCCTCCTGGACTTGCAGTACCATGGGCCACGGCCTTTCCTGAACTCATTGCCCCCCTTCTGTTGGACACTGCCAACTTCACTATTCTGGGAGACCTGAATATTCACTTCAATGACCCTACATGCACTACGAGCACATCCCTGACTGCCGATTTGGCGGCTATGAATGTCCTACTTTGTAACACAGGTCCCACCCATAAAGCAGGCTATTTATTGGACCCCATTTTCTCCAATCTCCCTAGTATCTCATGCCAGGCGCCGATCCCTGTACTTTGGTCCGATCATTTCTTGGTCGGTTCAGGGTGAGGCAGGACCTGCAATGTGCCAGCACACCCACTTCAGCAACCAAGACATTGTCTAGAAACTGGAAGAAATTAGACACAGACACTTTTAATAAACACTTCACTAAGAACATCCCTGCCATTTCTTCAATGAATTTAGCTGATTCGGACACCGTCCACACCTGGATTTCAACATCCATTGATGCGGGCCTCCCACCCTCCACTAAAAAAGTGAACAACCACTGACCTCTTGCCCCATGGTTCTCAGAAAGGTTAAAAATAGAGAAAACCAAATGCAAAGCTCTAGAAAGACGCCGGAGGAAGGACTATGCGCCCGAATCCAAACTTGCTTATAAATCAGCAAAAAGGGACTACCATTTCCTCTGCAACGTTGCCCGAGCAGGATATGTGAATAACACCATCACGTCAGCCCAAAACAATTCTAAGGCTCTCTTTAAATTAGTTAAAGATCTTTCGGGCGCAGCTTGCCAACCCATCCCCCCTGTGTTCACTGAAGCTCAAGGTGAGGATTTAGGCAAATTTTTCATTGATAATGTAGAGAACATCCATTCAGCACTGAACCTAGGGATGACCAATGTAGTGCAGCACACTAAGAATTTTCCCCCTACATCGAGCTGTTTCGCTCCTCGGCCGAACCAGAACGATGCACCTTTTTAATACTCTAGAAAACTGGCTGCCTCTAGATACCATCTCTTTCAAATGCATCTTAAATAGCCTTAAATCTGGCTCTCCCAGAGACCCTCTTCCCATCGCCATCTTTAAAAAACTGGAGCCAGCGTCACTAAAGCTTATCATGGAGATGCTCAATACAGCTTTGCAGGAAGCAGCTGTTCCATCTGCATGGAAACATGCCATGGTCCTACCACTTCTGAAAAAAGCTAATGCTGATCCGGCGGGAACATTCGAATTTCCACCCGATCTCTTTACTTCCAGCCTTTTCTAAAATACTTGAAAAACATGTTAATTAGCAAATGACGCATTTTGTTGACTTCCAAAAATTTCTACATGCATCGCAGTCTGGCTTTAGAGCTGGGTTCTCAATGGAAACCACTCTTTTGGGAGTTACAGAAACTTTGCGACATCGCCTTGATATGGGTGAAACGATGGCACTCATACTGCTTGATTTGAGTGCCGCCTTCGACGCTGTGTCACATACTACCCTTCTAAGAGCCATACAATCTCTGGGCATTGTCGGGGCAGCACTCAAAGGGCTCACTGACTTTCTGATTGACATACCTTCCAGGTCTTTTCCCCGTCAGCCAGCTCTAAGTCCCATGCCGTTTCTCATGGAGTACCGTAGGGCTCTATTCTCAGCCCATTATTGTTCAATATCTATGTCAGACCTCTGGCTACAATTGCCAAAGATGCTGGGCTGTCTATTTTCTCATACGCTGATGACACCCAGCTAATCTTCTCCCTTTCCTCCAAAGAGGAATCCAAACCACCCTCTCTCCAGGTAGGACTTCAAAACATAGCAGGTTGGATGCATGCCAACCTGCTAAAACATAACGGTGGTAAAATGGAGGTACTCTTTTTTGGGAAAAATAAAGATCTCTGGGGCCTCCTGCATTGGCCTCCTCAAATGGGCGCTCTTCCCCAACCCATGCAACAGGTCCGTAACTTAGGCGTAATCATTGACGACCAGCTTTCAATGAGGCAGCAAACAGTCAAGGTCGCCTCAACCTGCTTCACCATACTAAAATGCCTCAAAAAAATCCTTTGGATGTTACCTGGCCCCACGCAAAAAACAGTAGTCCAGGCTTTTATTAATTCCAGGCTGAACTATGGCAAAATCCTGTATTTAGGTGCCAATAAAGAATTGATTCGCAAACTGTAGGTATGCTCAGACGTGAGTCCCTTGCTCACTTTGCCACTGGATTCAAGCAAGCCGGGCTGAAGACGGCTGTAATGCCAGAAACCGGTCCTCGGAAGCTTGTTTCCGGTCCAGGGAAGGCATGGCTTGGCAGTTCGGGCTGGACTGTTCCCATGAGGCACAGGGTCAGACTGATTTGCATATAGCCATGTCTGAACTGGAGTGGCAGAGTGGGCTAAAGAACGGTGATGGATCAAACCCAGATCTTTTGACTGGGTGTGAGTGTTTGATTGGTTCGAATGCTCCGTCCATCAACACCCCCTTTTGTACCGAAAGAGTGTCATCAGCATAAGATATTATCTCAAAGCCACATGTTTTGACAATCTGTGTCAAGGGGGCAACATAGATGTGGGAATCAAGTGGGGTTCAAAGAGGAGCCCTGAGGAACCCCCTTGTTAATACACAATGTGCTTGACTTAAAACAGTCTGGACTGTTAGTTTGAGTCCGGTCTTTCAGAACATTGGTAAACTATTGAAGCGCTTAGCCATGTATGCCTATGCAAATTAATATTGTATGGGAGACAGTATTGAAAGCCTCTGGCAGGTCCAACAGCACTAACAGTCTTTTTGCCAAGGTGAGCTAGTTGTCTGATATTGTCAAATTACTTTTTACCCAAAGCAAACCCCACCTGATTTTCATGTGTGAGTGATGCAGTATAGTGGCCAGTCTGTTCATCAGAATCTTGCAGTAGATTTACATAAACATCTAGTAGCACAATAGGTTGGTAGGCTGAGCAAAATATCTGATCCTTCCCAGGATTGGGAATTACCACTAAGCCTGCTTCCTCTATCGAGGGAACTACACTGCTCCTGTCTGTGATGGACTGTGTAGGACTGGTGCACATCTCTCAAGACCGGGCCAATTCAGTGGAGAAATATTTATAAAATCCTCCAGCGAATCCATCTGGACCTTGGATTTGTTATCAGATATGAAGGAAGAGGTGTGGCGCCGCGGCCAGGGCGACTGACGCTGGAATCTGGGGACCACGGTTCGATCCCCGGCTCCGGCGGCAGGTTAGCCCAGCACCATGTGACTCTGGGCAATAGCTCGCTTAATCTTCCCGACGGCCCCCCAGCGCCTAGAGACCCTTACGGGTGATTGTGCGCTTTACAAATGTGGACTTTACTTTACTTTACATTCCTTCTTTAATATCATGAGTCAGTTCGGGCTCCTAGTACCACCGCTTGGGCTCCAGTGACTGGGGGAAATCTTCACTGTACCTGATCTGTTTCAGAACATTATGAGCCCAACGGGCAATAGAGCTACTCTCTTTGTGGCTAACAGCAAAACTCCCACTAACCACTGTTCTCACACATCTACCAATAAAAACAGTTCTTCACATCTCTATTGTCACTGACAGGTTAAATCTGCGACTGTGAAAAATATAGTTTCAATGTGGTCCCCACATGGTCACAATTGTGGCTTATTCCCGTCCTTGCAATAGGGCCGCCCACTCATATGGGTACAGTTTTAATAGGAGAAGTGTAGGAAAGTTGGATGGTAGGGCTTTTACCATCTACCTGAATTTTAGGAGATTTTCTGATATACAAAATTGAAGAGATGGTGATTTCTTTTACTCAAGCTTCGGCATTTGCCGAGGTTCTGGGTAATGAAAGGGATTGGAATTCCTGCAAGCCACATCACAGGGGATTCCACGGTCTCTCTATTTTTAAGAAATAATCAGGGCGTTCTCGCAGGCAGTCAATCAGGAGGAGAGAGGTCTGGCGCCAGAGATAAAACCTTAAGAAGTGTAGATGTTAAAAAATATATACTTGTGGTATGTTTCCATATAGCCTGCGGTTGATAACTTTGACCAAAAGACAGTCCACCTAAACTGACATTTCGCTTGTCGATGCTTTCCAAGCTTCCAAAATGCACTGCACCCAGTTTAGTGCCTGTGGTCACCCTGAAACCCATGGAAAACCAGGCCAAGGAGGAGCATGTGTTTAAACAACTTAATGACAATTTTTGTTTTTTAAATGTCCTGCACAGAGTGGTGCAAACACCCAGTTAGTGAGAGGGATAAAGTACTAGTAGTGCGCCAGCCAAACACCCAAAAGTGTTAACAACTTCTAACTGACATGTCTCTGTGCTTGCTTTTGATTGAAAGAGCATATTCAATGAAGGTTTACCAAACAGTTTAATCTAGGAGCTTATTTACAGGTTTCAGGAGGCTCCATTTTTGCCGAAGATCTGGTAAAAATGAATGAGCATTTGTTTAACAAATCAGTTAATTCTGTGAGTTATAATCTTTATTTGATTCATTTGAAGAAGATGGACTAACACGCCCAAGCAATTGGGACAAGGACATCCGAGGACTAGTTAAATAGTATTTGAAGGTGATGGCACTATCTGGCAACCTTAACCATAGTAGTGAGTTATCTGGTGACATGCAAGAACCGGAGACTCTGCTCTACAAGAAAATGCTTGATAGTCAAGTAATGTTGTCCAAAATATAGACTTGATGTCCCACCACCTCTGTCTGAGTGATCACATTGCAAAGCAGTGCACCCTCTCTCTAGAGCACACTCAATGGTCACTTCACGCTACTGGATGCAACATCTCAAAGATGCCACTTGTGAAACCTCTTTGGAGAACTCTCCATCCTAATGCACGACCCACCCACATCTATCACTTGTTGACTCCATGCTCGATGACGTACAGCAGTCCGCTACTGCTTTTTGGCTAGGTTTGTGCTATAGAAATACCATACACACATACATACCTACTGCAGAAATGCAGTCTGAAGCGCTATATAAAAAGACTATCATTATTTACGTTTTGCTGCGGCTGCCTATTCATGTACATCAACTGGCTGAGGCAGTATAGAATGCATTAAGAGGATGTGGTCAAACGGCTAAAGCTTGGTCGAACTCAAAGCTGGGGAACCGGCAGCCACGGTCCGTGCAGATAAGAGTGGTGGGGCCGGGTGGGGAGGGATTTTGATGGTCCACACGGCCCCACACCGCCCTGCCCCACGGCTCTTACCTGCATGGGCCGCGGCTGGGAGCCGGGTTGGAGCCTGAGCAGGGATGACCAACATCCTGTGATCCTGGGCAAATCACTTAGGGCCAGATGTAGGTAATTCTATTTTACAGATTCATAAATACCGAATTTTACCGATTCGGTATTTATGAATCTGTAAAATAGAAGTAGTGAGATGTAGGTAAATTTCTTTTTACATTTACCGAATCGGTAAGAATCGGTATTTACCGATTCGGTAAATACCGAATCGGTATTGCCCATTGATTCCTATGGGCCTTGAAGCCCATAGGAATCAATGGGCAATACCGATTCGGTATTTACCGAATCGGTAAATACCGAATGTTGAAAGGGTGCATGGGCTGTCACTTTGACACCCTCTAGCACCCGAAGTAAAGGCATGTGTGACATGTGGCACACATACATGCCCTTAGGGCATGTCTGTGTGTCACATTGCACAGTGTGCATGCACAGATGTGCATGCACACCTGGATTCGGTATTTTACCACACAATAGGATTGTGTGGTAAAATACCGACTCTTAAGTGCCTGTGACACTCTCATGAGTGTCACCTACATTTGGATTTACCGAATCGGTAAAATTACCGATTCGGTATTTTACAGAATCGGTAAATTTACCGAATCGGTAAATTCACCGATTAACTGGCAGATACATCAAGCAAAATACCTCCCGGTAAAATACCGAATCGGTAAAACAGGCCGTTACCGAACGCTAAACCTGAAAATGCCATGCATCAACCAAAAATCGGAAAAAAATAAAGAATCGCTAACAACATCCCCTCGGCAAATTACCGAATCGCTATTCAGACAATCGGAAATAACGAACACCAAAGCTGACCTCGGTAATACCGAATCGCTATTAAAGAATCGCAATGGAATGCATGAACAATCGCTAATACCGAAAAACGCTAAAATAGCTATTTAGCATGAGCAAAATAAGGGGAATCTGAATCAGGAGGTAAAGTTATTTGAAGGATAGAAAAAAAAATACCTCAGCAGGTGCTGACAATCAGTAACCCTTCACATATGCCCTGGGAAACCCCACAAGTCATCCAAAATGGCTGCCCTCCACGTGCTTGCTAGGAGGAGGAGGATCAACGCCCAGGCTCAGCGCAGGAGGATGATCCAGGACAGGGTCTTCAGGGTGCGCATCACTTTGCTGGGGCAGACCGAGGAACAGGTGTACGATAAGTACAGACTCAACCGTGCCATGATCATGCGCCTAATAGCAGACCTGGAACCATTACTGCAGCATGAGACCCGTAGGACCAACGCCATACCAGCCCATGTCCAGGTCCTATGCTGCCTGCACCTGCTGGCGTCTGGAAGCTTCCAGGGGGTAATAGCTGAGACTGGAGGCGTGTCGCAAAGCGCATTATCACGCTTCTTCCACCGGTTCCTAGAGGCCATGCTGACATTCATGAATCACCACATCACCTTTCCCACACCCCCCAGCAGCTGACCCGCTCCAAACGGGAATTCTACCAGGTGGCACAATTCCCCCATGTGATAGGGTGTGTTGACTGCACGCATGTCCCCATCTGTCCTCCATCAGCCACCGAATACATATACCCCAACTGGAAGTCATATCATTCTATTAATGTGCAGGTTGTGTGCAATGCTAAGTACATAATTACGGACCTTGTAGCCCAATTCCCCGGGAGCACACACAACGCTTACATATTCCGTCACTGTGGCCTCCACAAGTGCCTGATCAATGGTGAATTTGGAGAGGGACACCTACTAGGTACATATTGATGCATCATCGTCCACTCCATCCCCACATGTATTATTGCATTCATGCTGATGACCTTTCTCTCCCCATCCTGCAGGTGACAGTGCTTACGCATTGCGTGAATATCTACTGACTCCCTACCTCAACCCAGCTACACCGCAAGAGCAGCGCTACAACAGAGCACACATCAGCACACGGAATGTGGTCGAGCGCACTTTCGGCATCCTCAAAAGTCGCTTCCGAATACTGCACAAGACTGGAGGTGCCTTGCAGTACGACCCAGTGACCTGCTGCCAGATCATAGCAGTCTGTGCCATCCTGCACAACATCGCCACCCGCAGGGGGATACCCATAGAGGTGGACGGAGAGGATGAACTACGTGCACAGCAACCCCCCCCCAACACCAACAGGCGCATGTGCCCAACACAGCAGAAGGGCAACGGAGGCGGACATACATCACACAGCATCATTTCTGAGACAGGTAAGAGAGTGCCTTGACAACAGTATTTGATTTGGAAGGGTTTAATGGAAATGACCACCTGACAGGTGCAGAAATATGTAACTCAAACATGATGCAGCTGCAGTAGAAGTTAAACTGAAATTGTCCCTTCTCAACACGGGTGATGCATGTGGCACTATAATTGGGCCATGGTTACGTCGCCATGGATAGTCTGAATTTGCCACTTGTCTATTTGCGTTTGCCGCGTACCCCCAGTCTCTTGTCCTGTGACTCCTCTGCTTCTCCACGATGGGTGTCAGTGGCAGTTGCGCTGCGCACACTGCGCCTCCTCCCGCTAGTCTCCGGCAGGGAGACGCTGCTCACACTGGAGGCTGCCTCACTCCCCTCATCCACTCCCACACTGCTGACACTGGCTGACCCAGGCTGCAGTTGCTCCACTGCAGTGGTCACCTTCTCAAGGGCCTTTGCCACATCCCCACAATAATGCCCTAAGTCCACTTGCAGGGACACGGACCTGCGGGACAGCACAGCTGTGCTGTTGCACAGCTTATTGATGGCCTTGTTGGTGGAATTCAAAGCGAGCATGACCTGCTTGTGACGCCGGCGCTCACTTTGTTGGCCTGTGACTATGGCACGTGTCATTTCCTGCAGGCAAAGCTTGATCTCATTGTTGCCCGCAGCAACGGCAGTGGTGTGCTCACGCACAGCGTCAGTCATGTTGCCTATTTTGTTGCACAGTTTTCTCATGGAGAGTTTCATAGCACCCATGTGTCTCCCCTGCAGGCGCTGGACACGCAGAATCCGGGCCTCCACAACTCCGTACCCTTCGGACGGATCCACTTGTCTTGCTGCTGCCCTGACCAGGGGCACAGCCCTCTGTCTGACCCGCTGACGTGCTGCAGTTTGGGTGGTTGGAGTGACGACAGCCTGGCGTGGGACATTTTGGGGTGCTGAACTCTGCTCCGACTCCATCTCGACCAGGGAGGGAACATCTGCCCTGCGGCTCTGCGGAGTTGACCGCACTGGTGGTGGTGGTGGTGGTGGTGTCTTTGCCCGTGAGGATGGCGGTGGTGGTGGTGGTGGTGGTGTCTTTTTCCGTGAGGATGGTGGTGGTGGTGGTGGTGTCTTTTTCCGCAAGGATGGTGGAGGTGTTGTCTGCGGTGGTGGTGAAGGGGAGGACATGGCTTCATGTCCCTGTGAGCACTCCGCATCGGTCAGCACTGGTGACTCCGAGATGACGAGGCGGTCACTGCCGTCAGAATCCATGGGGGATGCATCTGTGTGTGAAACAGTGCATAGTTAATATAAATGTATTGTATGTGGATATAGCATTGTTGTCTCTAAATAAAGCTGTTTTTTGGACAGACATTTGGCCCTTTGCTGCTGTATTCATTTCATTCACCTCTGGGGTCAGACATGCACTCATTCATGTATTGACTACAACTCCCATGGTGCAACATTGTGGTGGGGCTATGTGTTTGAGGCACGGCTACATGTGCACTGGGTCTGGCATGGGGGAGTGGGCAGGGATTGACTACACGCTGCATTGCTACGCTGCCATGCATCTTACCTTGTCCTCCTTCCGCAGCACCAGAGGTGTCCAGATGGGTGACCCCCACAACAGCTTCTGGCTCTATGGTAGACTCCACTAGGTCCTCCAGGGCTGTGTTAGGTGTCACATTGGATGTGCCCCCACCTGTGCCTGCAGCATCCTTGACCCTCTGCGCAATCCTCTCCTTGGCCCTTTTACGCAGGCCATACCAGCGGTTTTTTAAATCGTCGATGCTGCGGTGGGTGACTCCGCAGGCATTGACCTTGTCCTTGATGCGCAGCCACATCTTTCATTTTTCAGCCTCAGGCACCTTCAGCAACAACTTCCCAAACAGTTTGTCATTGTTGCTGGTCACACACTCTATCAGGATTTCGAGTTCCTTGTCTGAGAACTTGCGCTTCCTCTTTCTGTGTGTGTCCTTTCCCTGCTGGGGGGCCTCCTTCTCCATCTTGACCTGCTTGCCTAGTCCTGGTTGCTGCTGGTTCAGTCTGGCTCCTCAGGTCCTGTGCTCTGCCTCCTCCTCGGATCTCCTCGGGCACAGAATGGAGCATGGACTGTCCTACTTCCTGGTTGTGATGTCATCAGCCTGCTTCCGATGCGTCGCGTATTTTTGCAGTTTTCGCTATTACCGATTTCGCAAATACCGGATTCACTAATACCGATTCGGTATTTGCTAATTCGGTATTTGCTAGTCTCGCTGACGTTGTTTCGCTATTTAATACCGATTTTCACCGATTCGGTAAATAATACCGAATTCATTGATGCATCGCGGTTTGCATGTCCTTAATAGCGATTCCTTATTTTTCGCTATTTAGGACATGTAATACCGATTTTTTATGCATATGCCCCTCTGTAAAATAATGGCCCCTACATGCCAATTCCTAAATACTGGTCGGTAACGGCCGAAATCGGCCGTTACCGACCGGTATTTGGGATCCTACATCTGGCCCTTGGTCTCCCAGTGCCTAAAAATGTATGTGTCCGTCTGTAATGCAACTGGTGCTCATGTAAATCGCTCTGATACCTTCAGGTCGAGCTCGCGCTAGATAAAACCTGCCCCCAAAAAAGACAAACGATCCCAATTTTTAAGGTGTAGGCACAGCATCAGTCTGTGCAAGGAAGCACTTAGAACCTTCTCTAAGTCCAGAGGCATGCAATCAAGGATCCACTCACCCCTCCTATGTACAGCCCAGGTCACCTAGCCCCCTGGGGGACAAGGGAGGCATTCTGTCGCTCCGATTGGTGCCAACCTGAATGAAAGAGCCCAACAGTTTTCACTAGGAGATGGACGCGGGAAGGGCCTTTCACGCGTGCACAGAAGAGCTTATGTGATGACCCTCGCATTATTGGAAATTGCTACCTAGATTTCAAAATCAAAGTGGAACCAAAGGGCCATAATGGACTTGCAAGAAAGATGAATGCATAGGGCGCTACAATATATGGCTTGGTTACTAGAAGCAATGACGTATGGTAAACCTTCCTTGGGGGTCACATATATGTCACCGAGGATTTCGACTCGGCTCATGTCAGTGGGAAGTATTTTAACCAGTATCATTCCATTTTATTATTTGTAGTTTTGCTTTTCTCATTAATATGCAGAAGGGCGGGTACCAGAGCGCAGAAGGAGAAGCAAGGAGTGGCAAAACTACCCACATCTGACATAGATTAGATTAAGATCACTAGAGTACCTCAGATTTTTCTTTTTTTTTTCATTCCTGAATATCATTCAATAGTGTAACAGAGAGAAGCGCTTAGAAACAGTAGATAACTGGCCACGCAGGGCTACATTAAAACAAATAATTTAGCATTTTTAACTTTTAAGCCGACGCCGACAGTTCTATTTTACACAAAAAACAATTTAATGGAATGTGAGCGAAGTGAGTAAAAACATCTGCCTTTTAAAAGGCAGCCGTCTCTGTCCCTGCTCATAAAAATTAAAAGGGGCGGTTGTAGAAGAAAGGCTGCACGCACAGCGGGGTTCTCTGCAGTGGGGGTTCAGATCCTCAAACGGAGTGAATCAGGAGGAATAATTGAACAGAATACAAGGCATGCTGATCGAGGCGGATAACCTTTAAAAATCTAAAATTACACCCAAATTCCTGGCAATGCACGGCGGGGGCGGAAGCACGCAACAGGGGGCGCAGTGTAGCTGCAGAGACAGTATGAGCTGGGACTGGAGCTTAAATAAAAGGAAAGTACTAAAATTGGGGGGACTGCGTAAACATAAGGTCATTATTAATCTGATAATACTCATTATGAATCCCAGAATGCATCTCTCTGTACACCTGCCCCACGTTTGAACGTATGAAAGGGAAAAAACCCTGCAACATAGCCCACGTAGTATAAGACCTTCAACAGATGCTATTAACGGACGTGACTTCACACACCCTTCGACCTCCGATGACATCACAAGATTGAATCCTTGTTTCACAATAAGCTCCTCAAAAACCTTCTATGTACTGCGGAGGAGCTGGGAAGTGGGCAAGGTGTGTAAATTGCAAGTGTTAAACGTAACACTAAGGCCCTAATTCCAAGCGGTCAGGAATGGTGTCCCAGGCAAATACCCCATAATGTGGTATTTAGAAACTGCAGTAACTACTTCCAATTCTGAGATATCCTCATGAAAATGAGTAATTACCTCCTCGTCCTGTCTCCCCGTCCCATTCCTTAACAGTGAGCAGCTAGTCTGCTCCACAGAAACCTAATACCTAGCAAAGCTTTTTGCACTTCCCCCAGCATGGTGTCACCATCATGTGACAATGAAGGGGGAAGTGCGGTAGAGAAACTCAGTCTGCTTTGCTTCCGCAGGTCCTCCGGGAGATTCGTTTGGGCCGGGAGGAGGTTTTCCTGGTTGTCCCGGAGTGGTCACATCAGTCTTGGTTCCCTCTGCTGCTGACCTTCTCTGCTTGCTCCCATTGGAGGTTTCCCCTGTGTCCCTCCCCTTTGCGGGCTCCTATTCTCGGGATTGCCTCCCTGCGCCGCCTCCGCTAGGGGTTTGTCACTTGAGAGGTTGAGTTTTGCTGGGTCAGGGTTGCTCGGTTGAGGTTGCCCAGTGCCTCCGGTTGTCGCAACGCCCTTCCACCTTGAAGTCCTGTGCCCGTCATTGGAAGAATTTCTCCTCCTGGTGTCTTGGTAAGGGTCTCTCTTCTGCCTCCTGTGAGGCTGTGAGGGTGTTGGACTTCTTGTGGGAAGGTTTTGTCTTGGGGCTCGCGGTTCCTTCCCTGCGTGCGCAGTGGGCTGCCAATCTTGCCTTTCGTGGTTCCTGTGTGTCCTCTGTCTCTCCGTTGGTGGCTCGCCTTCGGCTGAGTTTTTGGCTTCAGCGTCCTGTTTCTCACTCTCCTGTGCCTGCCTGGGATCTTCCCTTGGTTCTCCAGGCCTTGACGGGCCCCCTTTTTGAGCCCTTGGTCTCCGTGGCCCTGAAGTTCCTCTCTGCTAAGGTTCTTTTCCTGGTGGCCGTTACTTCTGGGCGGCGGGTTGGTGAGATTGGGGCTTTGTTGGCTTCCCCCCCCTTTTTGCGCTTTTGCGCTGTCATGGTCGTTCTCCATCCCAGTCAGTTTTTTCTGCCTAAGGTGTTGTCTTCTTTTCACTATCAGGGGGATATTGTTCTCCCTGTTTTTTTTTCCGGATCTTGCCTCTCCTGAGGAGGTGGTCCTCCATTCGTTGGATGTGCTGAAGACTCTCTGCATCTACTTAGTGCGGACCTCTGGTTTCCGTATGGTTGGTTCCTTGTTTGTCACCTGTGGCCTCTCTGGGCTGGGTCTTCGTCCTTCTTTGTCCACCTTGACTCGTTGGGTCAAGGGTGCTGTGGTTTCAGCCTACGATTCTGCCCAATGTCCTCTCCCCTCTTCTGTTCAGGGTAGGTCGCCAGGGGCGTTTCCTCCTCTTGGGCCATGTTCAAGGGGGCCTCCTTGATGTGCATTTGTGATTCTGCCACATGGGCTGCTCCCCATAGGTTTGTTTCACGTTATCATCTTCAGTTGGGGTTGGCGGCCTCATGTCCTGTCTGCGGTACATGGTTTGTGATGTGTACTATTTTATGTTGATTAAATAGACCTGTTTTCTCGCAGTTTTTGGTCTGTTTTTTCTTACAATCACCGTGTGCTTGGGTATGGGCTCACTGTTAAGGAATGGGATGGGGAGACGGGACAAGGAGGTAATGCCCGGTTACTCACCGGTAATATTCATTACTTCGAGTCCTGGTCTCCCCGTCCCATTCCTGAGCCCTTCCCTCCCTCCCTGTTTTTCGTTTCTGGGTTTTTTCTTTGGTATTCTCAGGAAGTTTCTCTGCCGCACTTCCCCCTTTATTGTCACATGATGGTGACGCCATGTTGGGGGAAGTGCTAAAAGCTCTCCTAGGTATTAGGTTTCTGTGGAGCAGACTTGCTGCTCACTGTTAAGGAATGGGACGGGGAGACCAGGACTCGGAGTAATGAATATTGCCGGTGAGTAACCGGGCATTACATTACATATGGATTTGAGGTAGTCAGTCCCGAATTCTGCATGTCGGACTATTTACCTGATTTCATAACTTCATAATCATGATTCCAGCGCAAACAAGGGGTTAAGCTAGGATTGGAATTTAACAGCCTACTTGTAATCAGGGCCGTAAGGCTCTGTTTCAGAGTACTCAAGTACCCCAGGTAGATGGGTGAGCCTTCTGGTTCTTGTCATCTTCATTCCGCAATAGAAATAAGGACCACAAGTCCCAGTATGGTAAATAAATTACCTGCTTTGGCTGAGTCACTCACCAATGGACTTTTTTAAGCTTCAAATCTCTGCTGTTTATTTTTCTGTGCCTGTGTTCTCCTTCGTTATGCCTGAACCCAGACCAGGGTTCTGCCCTTGGCTACCCCTAAATGGTTTCTATCCCATGTGCAGTTTCCCTGGCTTTATGTTTTTCTACCAACAGCAGGTGGAATTTTGGGAATCGCACTCGCTTGCAGGTCCCCTCATGTAAAATTTGGTTGGTTAAAAAGCCAGGATTGGACGAATTTTCATCAGACGCGCCCTTCGACAATTTATGTGCCTCTCCAACTGCTTCAGGTGCAGCCATTGCTGGTTGACAAAACATATGGATCCACGCATGGAAGGCAGATGCTGTGGAAATAAGCTATCCTCATTAAGCTGCCGTTTGAGGGTTCCAAGATTTTCTGACCCTAATTGGTGGAAATGGTGGGGAAATCTTTAGAAAACAAAAATCAGTCACCCTTGTTTGTCCACCATCAAGGGGTAGAGCCTTCGGGTATCGGAGGGTCTTTGGACCTAACTCGACTATGAACAAAGTCAGTCCTTTTGAGGTAGGGGTTGTGGCCGGGGGCTCCTGCTGGTGAAAAATCCTGGTTTCATCCTCTAATTGCAACAAACCAACCAGCTAACCCTAAAGCATGACAATTCATCCCTCCACGTAGGGAGGCGTCTCCTTTTCCTCAGTCACAGATGGCAACTCTCAGTGACAGATGCATGGGCCAGACAAGCTGTATCAGAAGGATATCACACCGAATTTTACACCCTACCAACCTGTGTTTTCCGACCGACTTCTCTCTCAAGAGACCCAGTCCGATGCAATGCTCTTATTCTAGGGATTGAACTGCTTCTGGAGAAATCAGCAATCTCCTTAGTGCCACCAGAGGAGAGATTTCTCTAATTTTATTCCATTCCCTTTTTAGTAGAGAAAGCGTCCAGGGACTTCCACCCTGCACTGGACCTCAAAGGAATAAACCAACATATTCCTCAGAGATCATTCTAGAAGGTAATATTACAAAGCATCCTTCAATTTCTCAATCAAGGTGTCTTCCTGGCATCTCTGGATATGTTGGATGCCTATCTTGATTTACCCATTCATTTGGGGCACCTGGAATACCTTCGCTTCGCTGTGGGAGAGGTGCAGTACCAATTCTGAGTACTGACATTCAGACTGTCATCAGCGCCAAGAGTCTGATGAATCACTTAGCCCCATTGGTAGGTATTTAACATTCCAAAGGCACATCCCAACTTGATGACTGATTCATTGCTTCTCCTTCCTTCCCTGTTGGCTTTGGAGAACATTCAGCAAGTCTGCATTGTTCTGATGGAGTTTGGGGTCCTTTTTAGGTACAAGAAATCCAGACTCCACCTTTCTGAGTCCCTGAAATTATTTGAGGAATTGTTCAGGACTAAACTGTGAGAAGGGGGAGGGGAGATATTGCTGACATCCGACAGACAAGCCAATCCCACCTCTCACCTATCTTCCGTGTTGTCAAGAACTCAAGTTTCAGCAAGGATGTGGTTACAAAACCAAGGTGAGATGGCTTCAATGTTCATAATACTTCGCAATTGTTTGTATCTTCCTTCGTCATTGGAATTCCAGGTCTCAGGACTCTGAGGCGATGATTCACCGGACTCCAGAAATATGCTGGGACCTGAAGTGGATATCATCATTGAATCTGAGCAGGGGACACCAATTGCTTACTCCAAAGGCAACAATCTTAATGACGAATGCCATTACCATTGGATGGGGGGTGGACTTGGATGGTTCAAAGGCTCAAGGCAAATGGAACATTTGTTTAGAGGAGTCAGTCATTGAACTGCAAAGAACTGGCTACCATTTGGAAGGCTCTTCTTTGGTTTTTACTCATCATTTGAAATCACCCCATCTGTCTGCAGACAGACAGCTAAATCATGAGAGTTTATGTCAATCACCAAAGGGGAATGCAAACATCTCTTTATCTCCTTTCCCAGCACAAAGGTCTTTGAGCTGAGAGGAATCTCTTCTCTATCAAAAGTTGATCTCCTGGGGAGAGAGATAGGACCTGCAACTTACTTAGCAGAACATTCCCCTCCTCTGTAACCCTGTATCTCTCACCCATTCTATTCCAGAAGATTGTTTTCAAATTCTGGTGACCATAGCTGGATCTTTTCACCACAGATGAGAATGCCTTACTCCTATGTTTCTGCAGTCTGGTACCAACTGAGAAGGCCTGGGCAATAGATGCCATCTTCATTCCATGGCATCGGGGTCTTCTGTATGGATTTCTTCCATTTCCCCTAATTCCCCGGGCCCTCAAGAAAATCCAGTTAGTTCATACAGACGTCCTCCTTGTTCTTCCAGAGTGGACCATGAGACCTTGGCTTCCCCTTCTTTTGGAAATGGAGCAGTGCCCGCAATGGCGGTTTCTCATTCATTGCTCACCATTGGGGCTTTCTCTCTTGAAGCCGGAAACCCTAACCCACCTGAGGCTGGGGAATATGGCTCTTGAGAGGTTAACATTGTTGTCACAGGGTTGTTCCTCTGAAGCGGCCAGAAGTATTCAGCTATCATGAAAGCCTTACACCCTCAAATGTTATAGTTGTCACTGTAGGTATTTTGAGACTCGAAGTAAAGATTAAGGCATAGCCCCCAGTTCTTGTGATCCCCAGGGCGTAACACAGGCCCCTGCAGCCCCCGCGGTGTGGGGGCCCTCACCCTCCAGGGGGCCCCGTCAGCACCGCACTTCTGCTGGGGAGCTCTAGATTGAGTACGGAGGGGGCCCCTTCATTTACCCTGCAGGGGTGACCCCTGAAGGTTCGTTACGCCACTGGTGATCCCACGAGGTGTCTTAACTTCAATAGGGACGGGTTCATGCTGCACTTGGATGTCATTATTTACAACAAGGGGTGGTGATGGACAGAGTCTCTGAATTAAGCAGAGTACTCTCACCCAGTCAAGAGATCAGGGCTAGATCCAACACCGTTTTTTAGCTCATTGCACCATCCCAGTTTCAGAACCTGGCTGTATGCAAATTCGTCTGTCCCTGGCCCAGTGCTTCATGGGAACAGGGCAGACCAGACTACAAAAGCCAATTCTTACACTGGGAAGGAAACAAGCTTCCGGGGACCGGTTTCTGCCATTTCAGGCGTCTTCGGCCCGGCTTGCTTGAATCCTGATGGTGCAATGAGCAAGGGACTCACATCTGAGTATACCCTTCCACGCTTAGGGTGGACAAAATTATTTACAACAAGGGGTGGTGATGGACAGAGTCTCTGAATTAAGCAGAGTACTCTCACCCAGTCAAGAGATCAGGGCTAGATCCAACACCGTTTTTTAGCTCATTGCACCATCCCAGTTTCAGAACCTGGCTGTATGCAAATTAGTCTGTCCTTGGCCCAGTGCATCATGGGAACAGGGCAGACCAGACTACAAAAGCCAATTCTTACACTGGGAAGGAAACAAGCTTCCGGGGACCGGTTTCTGCCATTTCAGGCGTCTTCGGCCCGGCTTGCTTGAATCCTGATGGTGCAATGAGCAAGGGACTCACATCTGAGTATACCCTTCCACGCTTAGGGTGGACAAAATTATTTACAACAAGGGGTAGTGATGGACAGAGTCTCTGAATTAAGCAGAGTACTCTCACCCAGTCAAGAGATCAGGGCTAGATCCAACACCGTTTTTTAGCTCATTGCACCATCCCAGTTTCAGAACCTGGCTGTATGCAAATTAGTCTGTCCCTGGCCCAGTGCATCATGGGAACAGGGCAGACCAGACTACAAAAGCCAATTCTTACACTGGGAAGGAAACAAGCTTCCGGGGACCGGTTTCTGCCATTTCAGGCGTCTTCGGCCCGGCTTGCTTGAATCCTGATGGTGCAATGAGCAAGGGACTCACATCTGAGTATACCCTTCCACGCTTAAGGTGGACAAAATTATTTACAACAAGGGGTGGTGATGGACAGAGTCTCTGAATTAAGCAGAGTACTCTCACCCAGTCAAGAGATCAGGGCTAGATCCAACACCGTTTTTTAGCTCATTGCACCATCCCAGTTTCAGAACCTGGCTGTATGCAAATTAGTCTGTCCCTGGCCCAGTGCATCATGCGAACAGGGCAGACCAGACTACAAAAGCCAATTCTTACACTGGGAAGGAAACAAGCTTCCGGGGACCGGTTTCTGCCATTTCAGGCGTCTTCGGCCCGGCTTGCTTGAATCCTGATGGTGCAATGAGCAAGGGACTCACATCTGAGTATACCCTTCCACGCTTAGGGTGGACAAAATTATTTACAACAAGGGGTGGTGATGGACAGAGTCTCTGAATTAAGCAGAGTACTCTCACCCAGTCAAGAGATCAGGGCTAGATCCAACACCGTTTTTTAGCTCATTGCACCATCCCAGTTTCAGAACCTGGCTGTATGCAAATTAGTCTGTCCCTGGCCCAGTGCATCATGGGAACAGGGCAGACCAGACTACAAAAGCCAATTCTTACACTGGGAAGGAAACAAGCTTCCGGGGACCGGTTTCTGCCATTTCAGGCGTCTTCGGCCCGGCTTGCTTGAATCCTGATGGTGCAATGAGCAAGGGACTCACATCTGAGTATACCCTTCCACGCTTAGGGTGGACAAAATTATTTACAACAAGGGGTGGTGATGGACAGAGTCTCTGAATTAAGCAGAGTACTCTCACCCAGTCAAGAGATCAGGGCTAGATCCAACACCGTTTTTTAGCTCATTGCACCATCCCAGTTTCAGAACCTGGCTGTATGCAAATTAGTCTGTCCCTGGCCCAGTGCATCATGGGAACAGGGCAGACCAGACTACAAAAGCCAATTCTTACACTGGGAAGGAAACAAGCTTCCGGGGACCGGTTTCTGCCATTTCAGGCGTCTTCGGCCCGGCTTGCTTGAATCCTGATGGTGCAATGAGCAAGGGACTCACATCTGAGTATACCCTTCCACGCTTAGGGTGGACAAAATTATTTACAACAAGGGGTGGTGATGGACAGAGTCTCTGAATTAAGCAGAGTACTCTCACCCAGTCAAGAGATCAGGGCTAGATCCAACACCGTTTTTTAGCTCATTGCACCATCCCAGTTTCAGAACCTGGCTGTATGCAAATTAGTCTGTCCCTGGCCCAGTGCATCATGGGAACAGGGCAGACCAGACTACAAAAGCCAATTCTTACACTGGGAAGGAAACAAGCTTCCGGGGACCGGTTTCTGCCATTTCAGGCGTCTTCGGCCCGGCTTGCTTGAATCCTGATGGTGCAATGAGCAAGGGACTCACATCTGAGTATACCCTTCCACGCTTAGGGTGGACAAAATTATTTACAACAAGGGGTGGTGATGGACAGAGTCTCTGAATTAAGCAGAGTACTCTCACCCAGTCAAGAGATCAGGGCTAGATCCAACACCGTTTTTTAGCTCATTGCACCATCCCAGTTTCAGAACCTGGCTGTATGCAAATTAGTCTGTCCCTGGCCCAGTGCATCATGGGAACAGGGCAGACCAGACTACAAAAGCCAATTCTTACACTGGGAAGGAAACAAGCTTCCGGGGACCGGTTTCTGCCATTTCAGGCGTCTTCGGCCCGGCTTGCTTGAATCCTGATGGTGCAATGAGCAAGGGACTCACATCTGAGTATACCCTTCCACGCTTAGGGTGGACAAAATTATTTACAACAAGGGGTGGTGATGGACAGAGTCTCTGAATTAAGCAGAGTACTCTCACCCAGTCAAGAGATCAGGGCTAGATCCAACACCGTTTTTTAACTCATTGCACCATCCCAGTTTCAGAACCTGGCTGTATGCAAATTAGTCTGTCCCTGGCCCAGTGCATCATGGGAACAGGGCAGACCAGACTACAAAAGCCAATTCTTACACTGGGAAGGAAACAAGCTTCCACTTGGATATCTGCACTATCAGAACCCAATGACCATCTATACAGGGGTCCACTGTTGGCTGCAGTAGCCCCTTTGGCATTGCGATTGTTCTTTCTCCAAAGGCCAGTCACACACTTTCCAGGTCCTTCTTGGGATCTTTCTTATTGCTCCATTCATAAATGAGCCCTCCCTTTGAACACGTGCAGCTTGCAGATCTGATATTTCTGTCGCTAAGGTTATGTTCCTAGTTGCCATCTGTTCAGGTCGGAGGATTAGTGAAATAGGCGCATTGCTTTGCTCTTCCCCATTCCTCAGACTTTGTAACGATAAGGTAATTCTTAGGGAGAGCCCTAATTTACACCATACGATCTCATCTTAATTTCACTGTGAGGAGGATATTGTGCTTCCAGCCTTTTATCCTAATTCCACATCCCCTAAAGAGGAAGAGCTCCATGCACTGGATGTCCTTAGGATAAACTCCAACCATTTACCTGGTCAGAACGAGTTCTTTCCGTAAGATTGACTTTCTCTTTATTACTCATCACTCACAGCCTTCCCAGCAGAGGTCTTTACCCCACATCATCCACTCTCTCAAGGTGGATTGAATTGACACTCATTAAATCTTATGAGTCATCTAGAGTCAATCTCCCCTCCACTGTCCAAACCAAACCAACAAGGGGTATGGCCTTCTCTTGGGCAATATTTAAGGGAGCGTTGTTCAGTGATATTTGTAATGCTGCTACATGAGCTTCACCGACACATTTACATCTCATTACTGGCTACAGGTGGATGGTGCAGCATCACTGAGTTCAGTGTTCATGTTTTGTCTTCTGTTGATGGTATTTGGTTTATGAAACATTATGAAGTATTAATTCAATTCACAAGTGTAGCATCAATGCTAGTTTTGTGGCGTGTCTTTGTTCTTATGTCTACGCTTGGAACCAACACCTTCTGCTTGGGCATTGGCTCACATTATTAGGACTGGGACTGGGAAATGGGTAAGGAGGTGATGATCTGGTTAGTTACCTGTTATGTTAATTACTGGAGTCCAGGTCTTCCTGTCACAGTCCTCAGCCCGTCCCTCCCATATATTTAGAGGTTCATCCATTTAGTGTTTATTTCCAAGTTCCTCCTTTTCTGCATTCTGGAATTCGCTGAGCATCTCCGAGGAACTTTTTGGCTTTGCCAGGTAGTGTGTTTCATCAGAACAGCGGGATTGGTCACCGTCCCAGGAAGACCTGGACTTCAAGTAATGAAGATTGCTGATAAGTAACCAGGTCATTGCTGTTGTCCTTGACAACTCAGCATCCAGGTGCTCCTAAGAGCTCACTGCTAAGACAAGCTCCACTTCTTCAGGCTTTGACTTTGAAAAGATAGTTAGGTCAAACAGTCAAGTTTTATGTGTGGCAACAATATAGCCAAGTGCTACACCAGTGTTCAGAGGTGTGATCATTGTCTGTATATCTCACTAATACAATCTCGCACAATAGTTCGAGGTTTTTGCATGAACCACCAAGTTGGGCGAACACGAGCAACCGTGGTCAGAGCTACACTTCTTCTCCAGCACCACATGTGAGAGCCTCACAGTCTCAGAGCAGGCGTTGCAAGCGAAGAAAGCTCTTTTGAAGGCAACACTGGCTGAAGAAGGCGACAGCTACCTACAGCTGCTTACAGTTGCACAGTTCTAATTCCTCATGGGGAGATGAGGACAGTGGAGGAATGCAAGGTCTTCTCTAGTGGCTTCTGGTCCTCTCTGCAGGATGCCCGCTTGCGGTCAGAGGCTTAACACCATTGCAAGGTGCACTATTCTCAGTCGCCTGGACTACTGTAACGCTTTGCTACTTGAATCTCCATCTGTTCTGCTAGACCGACTGCAAAGGGTTCAGACCGCCGCCGCAAAACTAGCTCTTGGCTGGACAAGGAGATCTTCGGCCTCTGCGGCCCTAGCAGAACTGCACTGGCTCCCCCTGAAGCAACGAGTGGCTTTTAAGGCGCTTTGTCTTGTGTTCAAGGCTTTGCACGGAGTCGGACCCATACCCTTGCAAGCCATGTTCACCTGGTACACTCCCACTAGAGCCCTCCGTTCAGCCACAGCCTACCTTGTATCAGTCCCTAAATTTAACAAGGTTAGGACTGGAGGAAGATCCTTCAGAGTTGCAGCGGCAAAACTATGGAATAGTCTGCCCCTGGATATCCGCCAAACACCGCAACTCCTTCCTTTCAGAAAACGCATCAAGACCTGGCTTTTCCCCTAAACTCGATCACTTGACTTCCCTCCCCTAACTTCGCTTAAACCACTGTTTCCATCCCACTAATTTTTTCCTCTCTTCTTTCCCCCTGTGGAGCTACCCTCTGTTTCAGCGCCAGGATGCCTGCAAGGCGACAGCCGCGCTCTACAAATGTTTTAAATAAATAAATAAATAAAATAAATTAAAACAGGTGAAAGGCTACTGCTCACTGTGCCTGAGAGGGTCACAGAATGTTCGCCTGTGCCTGTGGGTGTGCGGGTTATGGGTGTCTCATGCTGCAAAGACTTTCAACCCTACACTACCCCTTTCTTGATGATGGGATTAAATAACACGCTTATTACAAGACAAGTCATTAAAGGTGTCCTTCTAAACGACTCCCCGCCAATCAGAGGGAGTGAGAATGAGGGACCTGCTGACATCATCAAGAAATTGCATCTCCACCCACGTGGGTGATGGGAACCAATCAGCAAATGCGAGGCGTGCAACTAAAGTCGAAGAGTTGGAGGGCCCCAAACGAACTGTGCTCATCACAAGACCTTCGCACAGCATTCAGACCCTCTTTGTCCATGCTGTATACTGACTTGTCACAACTCTGCAATGCCCGATGTGTGCATCACAGACACGTGAGAAGCTCTTTGAGAGTTGGGTCCCTAAAACCTCTCTTGCCATTTTAATAAAGATTACAAAGCCGTAAAACTTAAGTTCGTAAATGACCAGAACCATAAAAAACACTGATTGTCACCTGCTTTGTCAAGCCCTGAAACACCCAGAATGCTGCATTCAGGAAAGACTTGATTTCACAATTCGTTGCCCTGACGCTCACCTCAGCAGATGGAGTTACCAATTCCAACCACTTCTAAAATGTCCTGGTGCGTTTCCAGCATACCAGGAATAGCTATACTCACTGTGCAGGGTGCCAGACCCTCCACGCTTTATCTGGCTCTTGGATAGTGGAAGACTTCCAGCTACGCAGTGGCTTTTAGTGGAGATGTTGCTCTGAGTTTCTGCTGCATTGATCTACAGGATGAACTAACCCCTCCTTTTGAGGTTTGGGTTTTGACAGTGCAGATTTCAAACAGCTATTTTGCTAACAAAATACAAGAAGTCTGCTTGGGATTCACACCTTTCAACCACTGGCTAATTTGACAAACCTCTTTCAGCCATTGGCTACAGACTTTTTCAATCACATCTAGGGCTCAACCTAGTGCCGGATGTATCGGTTACTTAATGCTGCTGGCTTCTGGGTGTATCCTTCCACCTCAGTACTTGTATTAAACCTCATAAGGTACTACTTTACAACTATAGCCCTCTCGGTCTGTTCTTTCTCGATCCCTATAGAGCAGTGATACTCAAAGTATTGCCCGGGGGCCGCTTGCGGCCTTCTTGACCTTTACATGCAGCCCCCCTTGTGAACAGAAGCACGAGCTGCTGTTTGGTTATTGAGCACTAACATTCTGAAAAAAAACCAGTTAAAAATGGTAAACAGGCAGGCATTTATTAACCTGCAAATAAATGCTTGCCCATTTATTTAACAGTTTTTTTAGATCTCCTTACACAATCCCTGATCCACCCAAGCACCCTATGGCCACCCTGCTGGCATCAGTGCGGCCCTCGGTCATACCACACACCATACTTTGTGGCCCCATAGCAAATGTTTGCAAGTACTTATGCTATAGAGTGTGTCTCTCACCATAACGTGCTAATGAAGCATGCGTTAACACATTAACCTAGGACTACTGGCTCTCCCAATACGTGTTTCTATAGTAGTAGGAAATTGATATATGTATGACATCCAGGCTCCATAACAATTAGGTGAGTTTTTTTTCTAAGTATGGCCTGAGTAGTGAAATGCCTACAGTTCTATGTAGAACGCCTAAGTTATGCATATATATTTTGGAGTACAATATTCCGTAATTCCTTGGCTTCTTGAAGCCTTATTTTCATAGAGTAAATTGATACCTGCACTTTATAAGGTTTCTCAATGGAGTAGGAAGCGGTACTTGGAGGTGCAGGTAACATGGTATAAGGGTATGTGTTTTGCCTAGGGTGGTGTCCAGGGGAGAGAGTGAGGGACTTTACAATCCACAAATCTAACCTATGTAAGTGTGAGCTTATTACTATCCCTTTGGAGTGTTTCCCATCATCTCGCAGTACATCTTCCAAGCAAAAGATGAGTCTAAGTGGTATAAAGTTCTAGAAGATCTATTAATTAGGGGTGGACAGAATTCGTGTAATTTGACTCTGTGAAATTCTGCGGAGTTTCCGCCAATGGGTGGAAATCAGCACACCGCGCTGCTCGTGCTGTGCCAGGCATGCGTTCTGCACTGAAAAATCAGGGCAAATGCCACCACTTGGCGCACCTGAGGGCGTAGCTACTTGAGTTTATTTTGCTGCTGCTCAAGTAGATTATCTACTCAAGCGGCAGCCTTCTCATTGTGAATGGTCATGACTGCCGGCACTAGAAAAATCTCACTGGATGTCCTCCTAGCGACCAAAAATTGCATTAGGAGATGCCAAATCTCACTCTACAACTTACTGTGTTGGTGTGCACGGAAAAAGAATTCCATCACGCGGTAATTGGTGGAATATGGCTGGATCTCCGCGTTACAAGAGTAACGTTGAGTCATTAAAATTCTGCAAATTCCACCAGCTGAACAGAATATTTCAACCCCCCCTACTGTTAATCCAGTAAACAGTAAATTACAGACCCAATTCCACTCTTTTGAGTCCTTCCCTGTCTGGTCCCCCGGCTGAACCTGGACACATACTGGGAATAAATACATCACTCCACACTTACATGAAGGTTCACACACTCTATATTCATACTTATATTGTAAGCCAAGGTGCTTGCTCATAGACTACATTCTTAGCTGAAAGGATGGCTCATCAGTTAAATGTGATACTGCTGATATATATGCTGATCTTCAGATCATGAATTCTAATCCTGACAAAGCTGACTTAGGATCTGATTTGGATATTGGTCGGACCACACATCGACAGGCCATCAGTGACGGACCGACCGCCGACAGGACGGAGGTCCAACTGCTGCAATTCAATGCAGGCAGTCATACCCTAAGCGGTCAGACGGAAGACCGCTGTTTCTGACAGGGCCATCTGATCCCAATGGGGTGTTGGTCAGAATCGCAATCCTGAATGGAGGTGGGGCCGAGGCAGGCACAGCTGTCGGGTTTACGATATCCTTTTCTGACAGCCTTTTCATGTCAGGAAGACCTCAATAAAAAGGCTGTCGGAAACAGATTTTGGGGGCCCCAAGTAGGGACCTCGTCTATCATGGGCCACTGTAAAGCAGCAGAGGGGGCACATGTAGTGCCCCCATTCACCTCCATGCACCGTGTGGCAAGCACCACATGGTGCATGGCACACAGTTCATGAATGTGTAGGAAGTGCTCCTTTGCATGGCGACTTGCTCTGCATCCTTTTTCCTGGGCCACAGCACAAGCCGCCGTGTAAAGGATCACTTTGCGACCACCAGCCCGACGGTTACATTGTAATGCAGCATTGGGACTGCCGGCTGCTTGTCAGGCGGTCTTCCGACTGCCGTGATAGCAGGCATACATCCGTCCGCCTGCTAACGTAATGAGCCCCTTAGCATTACATTCTTATGGCCTTTCCCTTGACCCAAGTCACCTTTGAAGTACCAGTATATCTCTGTTTGGGAAACTTATTTTTACTGTTACAAACATCCTAAATGAGTGCATGTTAGAGTGGTAGTGGTGAAATGATTGTTACTGTTCTCTTTCTTGTCTGGGTGTTTGGTTCCTAATCTTGGTTCCAATAGAGTGTGTGCTATCATGACTCCTTATTGTCTGTCTCCAAGTACTTGAGGGTGATTTGCCCTTATTCTCACCCTTGTTTCTGCAGTTACCCCTTCCCCTGTCCCTTTAAACTTGTGTTTGGTATTTTCCACCCTGGTACCACTCTGAATAGTTCCCTGTTCCCAGGCCCATTTGTCTATGTGATCTGCATTCTCCCTGACAACAAAAGATACTAACTCTGGATAGTTCCTACTTCAGAATCTCTATGACCTAACTTTTACTGATACTGTTTTTTGCTACAACCTTGGGCCACGGATGCCTATTCCCAAATAGTAATTTAGAGAACATGGATTTTCTAAGGTAAGTAATATCAATGTCAAAAATATCTATGTTGTAAATATTGTTTACAAAAATATTATTCTTGTTAATATCGATGTTACAAATATCTATGTTGTTAATATCATTCACAAAAAATCGTTTTTAATAATATAGTTTTTAAATTATCATTATGTTGTTTAGTATATGTTTTAATTGTAGATGTTATAACTTGTTTGTATAATTATTGTTGATGTTTTTATTATAGTTTTTAATTTTTTTGTTGTTTTTAAATGTTATTTAATTGTTTATTGTAATTTTCAGTGTGCTAGCTGCCTGTGGTGATTGTAAGAGTACAGTGGTAGAAGTAAATTATTTATAATTAATAATAATTAATATTTAATTATTAATAATTATTTAATTGATACTTAATTATGTAAATTGTTTAAATAATGAATTTTTAAAGTTATGTTTTAGGAGCAGATTGTGGGATTTGTAGGGGTACAGACTGGCAAGTAAATTATTTTTAATTAATTAATAATTCATTTGTAATTGTTATTAATTATTTATTTGATAATTAATTATGAAAATTGTGTAATTAAGATATTTTTTAAATTATGTTACAGGTGTGGGTTGTTGGGTTTGTAGGGGTAAAGGGTGGGAAGTTAAATCATTTAAATTAATGCCATATTAGTTATTTATTATTAATTATTTGATTGGTAAATCATTATGTAAATTGTATAATTATTATAACTTTTAGTATATATGTTAGGTGTGGGCTATTTTGTTTAGGGTTACAGGGTTGGAAGGTAATTAAAAAATATTATTGATAATTAATTATTACTTTAGTTTTAATTATGTAATTATTAATTATGTTAGTTGTGAAATTATCACCTTTATTAAGTTAGATTTTAGGTGTGCGGCTTATTTTATAGAGGAATAGGGTGGGAAGTTATTTAAGTCATCATAAATTAAAAAACATTTATTCATTTATACAAAATGTTTTTTTAATTATTTAATATGTTAATTGTGTTATACTTTGTTTAGTTCCATTTCATTTCAATTGTTGGCTGTTGTGTTTGTGGGAATATAGTGGGAATATAGGGGGTCATTAGGAGTCCGCCCGCCATCCTTTTGGGAATTGTGACCGCCCGCCATAAGGGTGGGGGTCCCGTGTGGGAGATTAGGATGCGCCCGCCACAGTGGCAGGCGTATCCTGCATTCCTGGCATTGTGGCGGGCGGTGCACACAGCACCGCCCGCCACAATGCCAGGAAGGCATGTTGTGCACTTCCATGCACAACATGGCAGGCACCACGCGGTGCCTGTCATGTTGTGCATGGAACTGCTGGGGGGGTACCATAGGTACCCTCCATGTGCCACCCCCCACCCCCCAACATCCTGGGGACCCACAATGGGCCCACAAACACCGCATGCCTTTCTGTGGCCACTCAGCACCGCCCGCCACAATGCCAGGAAGGCATGTTGTGCACTTCCATGCACAACATGGCAGGCACCGCGCGGTGCCTGTCATGTTGTGCATGGAACTGCTGGGAGGTACCATAGGTACCCCCCATGTGCCATCTCCCGCCCCCAACATCCTGGGGGCCCACAATGGGCCCCCAAACACAAACACCGCATGTTGCCGCCACGGAAAGACACCCTCCCGCCTGCATCCTGATATGGATGGCGGTGTCTAGCAGACACTGCCACCATATGAAACCCTTTTCTGTCCGGTCAACTCATTGACAGGGCGGAAAAGCGGCGGACGGTCTTCCCGTCCGCTGCGGTCCCCCGCCATACTAATGTGGTGGGGGGAAATGGGTGGCGGGCGGGCTAGGATGTTAGGCGGATCGCCACTGCCATGCGGGCAGTGGCAATCAGCCCTACATCCTAATGGGCCCCATAGTGTGGTGTTTTAACCCCTTCAATGCTGCCGTCGGCCATTGGCCGACGGCAGCACTACCTCCCTGGTGCTGCCGTCGGCCACTGGCCGACGCGGCCCGCCCGTTTTGCGGAAGTGCTGCACTTCCGCAAAATCGTCGGCGCAGCCAACGGGTTAATTATATTACCAATATTTGTTTTAATTGATAATAATTGTTAAAAATTGCAATATAGTTGTTATTTTTCTATTTTTGTGTTAAAATTTACACATTTCATTTTTATATTTAGAATTTAACATTTTGAGGTATACAATAGAGTTGTTTAAATATGTTATTTCTTTTATATGAAATACTCTCTCTGTACTGTAGCAGTGAATGCAGTGGAAATAGTAAATGTTAGCCCTCCTGACTCTAACTCTTTCCCTTCTGTTGCACAGACTAGAGTGCGAACAGTAAATTTTACCCCTCCTGATTTCAATGCTTTCTCTAATGTTCTGCAGACTAGAGTGGGAATAGTAAATGTAACTCATCCTGAGTCCAACGCTTTCCCTACTGTTGCGCCAACGGGAGTGGGAATATAAAAGTTTACCCCTCCTGAGTCCAACGCTTTCCCTAATGTTGGGAAGACTGGAGTGGGAATAGTGAATGTAACCCTTCCTGAGTCCAATGCTTTCCCTATTGTTGATCCGACTGGTGTGGAGGCTGCAAGGAGAAAGGAGCCCTGCTAGGGGCCCCTAAACTCGCTTTCTGACAGGGTTTCCATGTCGGAAAGCTTGTCATGAAAAGCCCCTTGAGACCGTCAGAATCGAGCCGGAATAATCGGCCAGTTTCAATGTTGACCGCCTAGATTGTAATTAGGCGGTCGGAAGTGAAGCTGACGAGTGTCGTAAAGCCTCCGACCTGAGGTCAGAGGCTTTCTGACACTCATCGAAATCAGCCCCTATATATTGTGAATATCTGAGTTAATACTCTCACATAACCAACGTAGGAAAAGTGTCAAAGGAGAGAATGAAGAATGTAGGTGAAAAATTGTTGAGAGTTGAGACCACACCTTCTTTTAAAAAGATACTGTGGGAGGACAGTGGACTGAATAAATGGTGCATAAGATCACCAAAAAAGACAAAGACGATCAGATTACCAGCATTGAGTATTAGTATTCTTAGATAATTTGACATTGGAGGTGGGGGTATGATTTAGTCTGCAATACAAAAAGAATAATGATTGTGTAGTAGTATCTGTTCAAAAGAATTTATCGATTCTATCCCATATTTTGTTCCAGAATGAGATAGGCCAGGCATATCCCAAATGTGATTCCAAATAAAGCTCCACCTTGGTTTTAAATCTAGCCTTGTATGGAAAGCGAAATCATTTATAAATAGGAGATGCTTTAGGAGAAGAAGTTAAAATAGAGCAAAGAGAAACCTGCGAAGTAGAGGGAGACAGACACACCGGCAAAGAGCAAAGGACGTCCAAGATAATATTAACGAGAAGGAGATATTTAGGTAAGAAAGAACGGGGACAGATAAACAATTGCTGGAAGTGTGAGAAAGAAAAGGTGCATCATCCAAAAATAAATCACTAACCAATACAATACACTTTTGTCGCCAAGATTTCCAAAATAATTATTTTTTTGTTAATAGTAACAAGACTATTATTCCAAAGAGGAGATTGTAAGAAAGAGCTTAGAATCATAATTTATGGCTGATAGCATGGTTTTAGTAAGGAGCAAGAATGCTTGAAAAGTGGGTAAGATGTGATAATAGTGCTAGAAGAGAAAGACTGAAACTTCTTGGGAGAAAAAGGTGCGAGTTGTGAGCCTTTGATATCCAGCCATTAGAGTGTAACTAGAGAGTGCAATGGAGAAATCCATCTGGAAATGTGTCTTAAACTGAAGACCTTACGATATAAATGTTTGTCTGGAAAATGACCACTCTCCTGCTTAGACTTAGCTGAGCCAAAGAAATTCAAGATTTCTTATTGCCCGTAAGAAATGTAGAAAGTAATAATTCCACTTTTCTTAAATATGAGACAGGAATGTAAACTGGAGTCGTGATAACATGTACATGATAATGGGGCTACCATCATTTCGATAAAGTCAATATGGCTCCACCAAGAAAGGAACAGTGGATTCCAAAACAAAATAAGTTTAGCAACTTTTCCAAGTTGTCTTTGGTATTCAAAGCAATAGAATCCATAATAGAAGTAGTGAACCAAATGCCCAAGCATTTGATCTTGGAAGAGTTCAAATGAAACCCAGTGGCTGAGAAAGAACCTTTAAAACAAAATGTGGTAAAGGGTAGAATCTCATTTTTATCAGAATTGATCTGATATCCTGAAATCAAGGAAAAATGTACAATCTCTTGAAGCAAGACTGGTACAGATTGGTCCGGTGGGAGTTAAAAATAAAGATATCATCAGCGTATGCAGAGAACTTCACATGTTTACCTCTGCATCGAAACCCAGCAATAGATGCATTGTCCCAAAGATGCTTCAGGAAGGGTTCAAGAGCTAAGACGAACAAGAGTGGTGACAATGGGCAACCCTGACATACTTGATTTTTCAGTGGAAAGCAATTGGAAATGTTACCATTAACTGGAACGGACGCCATGGGGGATTTATAAAGCACAGAAATAAGTGAGATGAAGTGGGGGCCCAGACCATGCCAGGACAAGGACTTGAGTAAGAAGGTTCAATCAATGTGATCATATGCTTGTTCTGTGCCAATAGATATCACCGCTAAGGAATATGACAAAGAGGAAGCTTTGTTCAATACAATGAAAAATAGTCTAGAATTGTCTGATGCAAGTCTACCTTTGAGAAACCCAGATGGCTCCTTGCCTATCAATGAGGATAAGAAAGGTTCAAGACATAAGGCTAACAGTTTGGTGAAAATGTTATAGTCTACTTTTACAAAAGAGATAGGTCTGAAGTGCTTACAAAGTGTGGGGTATTTGCCCTATTTATGGAGTAGACAGATGGTGGCATCCTGGAAGGTTCCCCCAGCAGTTCCAGTTCTTGTGAAGAATTGAAAAAAGTTGAGTAATCTGGGAAGTAAAATGTTAGAGAAGTGAAGAAAAATTGTACCCTAAAACCATCTGGTCCTGAAGTCTTCCCCTTCTTAAGAGATTGAAGTGCCTGAAGAATCTCTGAGAGAGATATATCATTTTATAGGGGAGAAAAATAGATGGTCACGGATAGGATTTAAAACACCTTTTAAATATGTGTCTATCTAATAAGGATGTGCTGAAGTTTCAGGAGTATAAAGAGTTTGGTAAAACTTCACAAACTCATCCAAGATCTCATAAACACAGGAGTATCTGCAAAAGATGTTATAAAATGTAATGTATGACATTGTTTCCGGGTTAATCAAATATTGAGCTAAAAGCTCATCCATTCTAATTCATTGCTCCATTGATGAGGCTCCTGCTTCCATTTGGGACCATTTGTGATCTAGACATTGAATGCAAGTGTTGGTTTCCTCAACAAATGCGCACAGGGCTCTTATTTCATCCAGCAAGAGTTCTAATGAGATAGGTGAAGAAGGTTTAACCGGAGAAGGAGGATCTTGTTTAATCCGCTTATGACTAGAGGTAGCATTGCTGGTTTTGAGACACAGTAAGGATGAGGAGGACATGTTAGAAATAGTTGAAGGTGCAACACTGATAATGGAGCATGTGTCCGCCTTTAATTAGAATCACAATTCCAGAGAAGAAGGGGTTGTTTGATTAGAAGAAAATTTATATTTCTTTAGTCTGCCCATACAGTTTGCATTTCAATACCAGTGCACCAGTACAGAGGACGTAATTGATGTGACTAGGGTAGTTATGTAAACCCTATCAAAATGTCTTCGAAGAGCATACTAGAAGGAAACAAAGTAAAACATATGCAGAAGGAGCTGAACAGGAGAAGATCCTCGAGATGGTATATGAAGAAGTATTTGGTATATGTGATCATTTAATATAAAACCTGCAGCATTCCAGGAGAAGGGGAACATTTCATTGCACGCACTTCAAATCCTTAAGATAGCCTCTATGTTGAGGAGCTGGACTATTACACAACAGTGTGATATGAAGTCCGCTCAAAAAATGGCGAAAAGAAGATGTTCCTTCCTTGCCCTGTGGTGTGGAGGTTAATATGAGCACCTCATGAGGTCAACATGAAGAAATGTATGCCCCATTATGACTTGAGGGATGTGCAGGTAAAAACAGGGGCAAAGAATGACGATTAACAAGGACAGAAATAGGCAGCGATATAAGGCATGAGTATGAGTTGGGCAGTCCTCCTGTAGCACTGCCACCGCTGTGCTGCCAGGACTATCGCCAAGCCTGTGGTGTCCCCGCCTGCTGTATTCCGAGTTGAATCCAGGGCAGGCGGGCGGTGCTGCGGCGGTCTCGTGGCGGCAGCTGTGTTAGGCTCATAGGAGAGCTTTAACAGCAGACCGCCAGTATGAGGGTGTCTGCAGTATGTTCCTGCACGGTGTGGCATGTACCATGTCATGCATGCTACACCATGTAGGAATGAGGGTGCAATTCCATGGAGGCACAACACCTCCCCCTACATGCACTCCCAGACCCAGAATCAACATGGCAACAAGGCCCCCTTACCAGCATTTTTCTACGACCCTTTTCAGGGCAGGCTCCCCTTCAGCAAATGGGCAGTTGATATGCAAGTCAGAATATACTTGGCGGTGCCGCCTTTCTTACCACCGTGGGATCCTGGACCCCGGCAGAGAAGGCAGTCCTGTGGTGGTCTGACCTCCACACTTGGAATACGGTGGGTGGACCCACAGTGGTAGCGTTGGTCCAGGGACCACTGTACTCATAATTAGCCCCATGGTATTCCTTTCAGATGAGGGTGAAATACAGTTTATGGTGAAGAAAAGACCTCTTGAGAGAGAAACAACAGCATTCTATGGTAAGGAGAAGAATTACATTAGAAGTGCGAGATAAATGTAAAATTGTCGCCGCTGTGAGGGAGAAGAGATCAGGCGCTCGAGAGGCATGAAGAAAGAGTAAGTGCAGCAACCAGAAGCAATCCCTCGCTCACCCAGAAAAGTTACAGAGGTCTCAGCAGTTCATGGAGCCAAATTAGCAGCTGGGAGGCTCAGTGACAGAAAATTCCCTCCGACAACGCGTGTAGAGCTCCCGGCTCAAGCGACCACTTTGGCTGGCAGTCAAGCTCCGCCCCCACAAGTAGCCTTTTGTGAAAGTCAAATATACGCAGAGGTAGTTCCTCTGTCCCAGTCCGTGTAAATCTCTACACTCCCCTGCTGCTTACTAAGGGCCTGGTTCGTGAGGGTCCTTAGTGCCATCTCATTGAATCGGGGAGTGGGCTAATCAACCATGTTCAAATGTGGAGGCAGGTAGGGGTTATTCAAGGTACTCGAATTTTGCAAGGAGGAAGAAACTCAACGGAAATATAACCAATCCAAAAATACCAACAGGCAATGCTAAAATGTAACTTTTTCCAGAAAAAAGTGTTGCAATTTGGCCACTTGTACAGAATGTTCAGTTTGTATAATGGAGTTGTTCACGGTTTGTGTGATGCTGCCTGCCAAAGTAGTTTTGATTCTGTGTTGAATCTACAAGCTGCATATCCCTTTCTCCTCTAAAATCACTTCCTGTTTAAGGAACAGAAAGCAACTCAATGCCAAATCCAGATTAAGGAAAAATGAAGTATAATGTGCTGATGGTGAAATATGGCAGAAAAGAAAACAGTAAGAATTAAGAACCTAATGTATTTCTGGAAAAACGAGGACCTGTTTATCCTTCAAGGTCTCTTGGGCAGTGGTTTCGGGTTGTTTTAAATCTGTATTAGTCTAAACTAGGAGTGGGCGAGTCACTGAAATGTCGAGCCGGGCTTGAGCCAGAAGCCTGACTCTGGTTCAACTCGAGGTCCTTTTGGAACCTCAAGCACAAAACGAGTCGAGCTGTCATGCAAGGCGATGTGGCCTAATGGTTTCAGCTGCTGACCATGCATCATGAAGAACCAAGTTTGAGGCCCGGCCTGGGATCAGCATCCTTCCTATCCTACTAAATCTCCCTCTATTTAAAAAAAGGTTTAGTGTAGTGAGTGTCTGTTTTCAAGTGCTCTAATGTTAATGAGCAGGTGTTAAATTGTGGAAAATAAAATGTGGATTCTGCCTGTCACCCACAACTCTAATCTGCTCCCCCAAGGCGTAATGACAAAGTATTAACATTTGTTAGCAGAAAGACTGCCCATCTAGTAACTGAACTCCATAGCGTGAAACTGGTATATTTGGGATCAATCGTGGCTTTTTCATGGTTGACCAAACTGTGCCATCCTAGACAAACACTTTATTTATCAACGTCTCTTTTTTGTTAAATATCCCATATGAGAGCACCATCAAATACGTGAGTTCAGGCATTGTACTTGATTTATTGTTGCTCCATCTATATTAAGAATCAGGGCCATATATATTTATGACAACTGACTTGCCTCTTAGTTTACTAATGGCTTCAGCAGCGGAGAAGCGCTGCCCTCCCCGGCACCCCACCCCCTCGCTGCGAGCCATGGGTGATAAACATAAAATGGCAATGAAATTATTTTATTGCCATTTTTACTTTTTTCCTGATGTGTGCGCCGCAGTGGTGCCAAGCCAAAAGACATACGGAACGTGTCCTCTGCTGCCGATTCGCAACATGCCAGGCAGGAGCAGTGGCTGGCTGCATGCTCCAAATTGAGCATGTCAGTAATGCTGGTTGTCTTGCGATGGCCAGCCTGACATGCGCACTTTGAAGCTCTCCATCCCGAGCTGTCTTAGACAGCTGGTTGAGAGCAAGCACAGGCACCCAGGGCCTGAAGGAGTGTCTGACCAAACCGTTCCATCCAATCCTTGTGCTTCTCTCATGCTGGTTAATAGCATGAGAGCAGCGTCTGGATGGGTTAGGGGAGCTCCACAGCAGACTGTAGCTGCAGAACACAGAGGAGGATGTGCTGCAGTGGGTAAGTACCTTTTATGTTAATTTTATTTATTGGAAATGTTAGTCTAGTTTTATTTTAGGGTTTGGGAGGGATGGGATGTTTTATTATGGGCTTTTGGAAGGAGAGTTTTTTTTATTTTGGGTATTTGGAGGGATGGGGTATTTTATTAACGGCTTTTGGAGGGAGGGGGTGTTTTATATTGTTTTTTGGGAAGCGGTGGGTTCTTCGCTTGCCCCACCACTTTCTAAGGTTACCAGCTGTCCCTGAATGACATTGTCTTCAGAGCGGGCAGAAATGTTTCCTAATGCATGTTTAAAAATTCCCACTTTTAATAAATGCCTATAAAAGCCCAAATATGATGTATTAATGTGACATACTTCTGCAAGTTAAAGTAATCCCCCCCCAAAAAAAATTTGAGGAGACTTTATCATGGTTTTACATAATGTTTTTTGCATGATTTACAAGTTAATATTTTCAAGGCTCGGCTTGTGCACGAGCTGTTAGAGCCGAGAGCCGAGAGCCGAGCCAGACCCTTGGCTCGACTCTCTCTGTTAATGTGTTGGCTCGCCCACCTATACTCTAAAGGATCATGTCAAAAAGTTTATTTATGCAATTTTGGAATTGTTTGTTTAAGGTTGCCCTCCTCAAATCTCAATAAAGTAAAACTTCTGCATACGCAGCACTCTCACAGCAACTCTCTCCCAGACTGTAAGCGCTGCCTTTTTAAAGGGGACATACTTACTCCTCTGGGTCAGATACCACGGTAGAGGCTGTGGGCCTGCCCTCCTGAAGCACAACAGACTATCAAACATGAAAGGAGTGAGAAGTTTTAGTGATTAGTTGCTGGTATGTCAGGCTCGTCAACGAAATCCCCAGGAGTTTGAGAATAGATTTTCCAGGCCTGCTTCAGGTCCGCCCTGCAGTTGCCTTCGGAAATATCTCCCAATTTCTAAAATGAGACCGTATGAAAGTACTTCAGCAATGCTGAGCATTCACGGCAAAGCACATCAGTATACAGGGAATGTAACCCAAGGGAGGAATGCAGCAAAGAGCGACCCTGCCACACGTGACGCTCCTCTGAATGTATCCACCAGTGCGCAGTGCTTAATTTGTAAACAAATAAGTGCCAGGGCTCTCGTCAGGAGGCCACTGCAGCTTGCAACACGCATTGCCCCTGCCATGCTGCCAATAATAGCAACTATCCATCTACACACACCTACAAGTGTGACAATTCTGACTATTTCAGGCCCCCAAAGCATTAAGAATGGCTTTGGCGGAAGGTAATCGTAATTTTTCATGTATATTTAACTAATAATTAATTGTGATGGTCATCTGTAAATTAGCCAGGAGGCGCGATCTTGTGGCAGACTGTCACAAGCCTCGGTGTTGACAATTAAGTACTGGTGCCGAGCACTGGTAACCACCAGCTCAAATTAAGCACTGCCAGAGTGATCTGGGTAATACAGATTCAGATTATCTGAATCAGGCACGAAGCGGAACGTGGCAGAACTTTAAGTCTCGCCTAGCTGTCTGGAAGGTGAAAGCCATTATTGACAATGACAAAAACGTGTAGTGGCTTAGAGTCCATCCATGCTTACCAATGCTTACCTTTATTGTCATTTTCCTATTTAATGACTTCCCTTCCTCTTCTTGTGTTTGTAACTCCCCTAGATCATAGCTTCTTTATCATGCTTTTGACTGGCTGATTTGTTTCCTTCTACTTCTCAAACTTAGAGAACTACTTTTTTATTTTCTTTTAGGGGTCCAAAAGACTGCATGTGTTTTCTTGGTCTTTCGAATGTGCTGTTTCCCCTCGCAAATACCCACCCCTGGTTGCTCCCCCTTAACCCAGTCACCCCCTCTCACACACTCCTCTGTTGCTCCCTGACCCCTCGCGGGGAAGGTAAATGCTTTTTTTTAATTTCTATTTATTTATTTTTGAATTTCACAGCAGCTACCATTTGCTGAAGTGTTTCTCTTCAGTCCGCAGAGCTCCCTATTGCTTCATCTCACCAGTACCCCACCAATCTCCTCTGTTGGTCTCCCACCATTACATAATTTTTCATTTTATTTTTATTGAAGGGTCTGGCAGCTGTCATTTGCTCCTGGGCCACAATAAAAAAATAACTTCCTGATTTACCGACCCAAGTGGTGTCTGCCATCTTAGATCGGTAAATTATTGATTGGTAAATAAAAAGGAATGTATTTATTTATTTGGCATGTGCATACATGGTGTCGTATGCACATGCTTTCATCATCACACATGTACATACCAGCAGAATGACTCTGCTGCAAGCAGTAGCTGCATCATCACATACATTTTCTATTTTTTGTGGATGCTGCACAGCATCAGCAAAAAGCATTTTGCTTTTTGTCAGTGTTACACTGCATCGGCAAAATGCATTGACAAACAAATAAGTAAACAAGGCGAGACCTATTGGTTTGCAATGCGAATTTAGATATCATATTTCACATAGCTACAAGAAGCTTCCACATTTTTTCTTTCCTTCTATATTTTATGGTAGTAGGATGTTGCACAAGTGGAGGGTGGACAGGAGCTGGAAGGCATCCCATCACTATTTAGGTCTGGGTTTTGACTTCACAGCTGTCAAACAGCCCTATTGCTAAGGACACACAGAGTGGGCTTTTTAGTCTGTCCCTTTCAGACTTTGGCTTTTTTTTTCAGCCACTGGCTCGAGAATTTGTCAGTCACTACTTGGCTCAGCCCAGTGGAGTATTCATCTCTTAACCTAATAATATTAACAGTTTGTGTGTATCCATCTGTCTCTGCATGAGGAATTACTTTAAAACAATAGCCCTCTCTGTCTGCTCCTGCTAGTTTCCTCTCAATTGTCTTTCTCTAATATGCTAACGTTAGCTGATTTAGCACCATAACTCCAGACCTGTTGGATTTGGCAATGCTTTTTGTAGATAGGAGAACACTGTCCTCTTAACAGGTGCAGAAGGAGGAGAGGATGGTGTTCCTTAACTCTGACTCATGAATGGTGTCACTTTGAGCCCCACCACCAAAGATGTTCACATGTGTAATTATTGATTTGATGTGGACTCACAGTGTGATTTTCACCCCTTCCCAGCAATCTCTCACCTCCTGTGACGTCTTCTGGCCTAATTACGAGTTTGGGGGAGTATGGAGTGTGGAGGTGCAGTTGCGGTAGGGGACAGCCGCACTGGTAGTCTGACCGGCATATTACAACTACGGCAGTCGGACCACCATAGGACCGCTGCAACTGCCAGGGATTCGGGACCCTTGGTGGTGGTGCGGCAGTCAGAAAATCCAATATTCTTGGCAGTGCAGGAAACAAAGTGGGCCCTACAGGCCCCCCTGTTGCCTCAGGGCAATGGGATGCATGCAGGGGAGCACATGGTGCGCCCCCAGTCTGCATGCACCTCCTTTCCTGCACGGCATGAACTGCACAGTCCATGCTGTGCAGGAACGGGCTTTGGTGATCCCATTGCGGTGCCTTTTTAATAGGCACCGCCATGGGAACACCAAATGACTGCCTGTCAGACCACGAGGTAACTCATAATCTGGCAGGCGACCGGCTTTGAGGTTTTGCCGTATGGGAGTAGGGTGGTGGTGTGGCAGCCAGCTCCCACGCCGCCAAACTCAGAATTAGGCACTTAGGGCCAGATGTAGGTATCGAAATACCGGTCGGTAACGGCCGAAAATACCGATTTTCGGCCGTTTCCGACCGGTATTTGGATATTGAGATGTAGGGGTCAAAAAAATCGTCCGATTTAGTAAATTTACCGAATCGGTAAATTTACCGATTCGGTAAATTTACCGAATCGGTATAATTACCGAATCGGTAAATTTACCGAATCGGAAAATTAGAAATGGTAAAATTGGTCTTTTGAGATGTAGGTGACCTCTAAAATATCGAATTTGCATGAAATTCGGTATTTAAGAGTCTGTATTTACCATGGATTGAAAGCAGGTGGTAACCAGGTGCAGGCTATAAAAAAAGGCCCAAAATGCAGCAGTGTGACCAGAATGGCGGCATTATACGTGATTGCGAGGCGGCTACGGCTACAGGCAGAGGGAGAGAGGGTCTGAAGAAGGGAGGAGCAGGCCTACAGGCAGAGGATCACCCTATTCCAAATGACTGAGCCAGAGATCCTACAAAGGTACAGGCTACACCCCCAAACCATCCTGGAATTGATCAGGGACCTGCACCCATTTTTAAACCACCCAACACAAAGGGCGTACGCCATCCCACCCCATGTGCAGGTGCTGTGTAGCCTACACCTGCTTGCCTCTGGGAGTTACCAGAGAGTGATCGCTGTGGCAGGTGGGGTGTCTCAGAGCTGCCTGTCGCGTTTTTTCAGGAAGTTCCTAGAGGCAATGATGCAGAGAATGGAGCATTACATCAGCTTCCCTGAAACTCACGCAGAACTGCTGAAGACCAAAACTGACTTTTATCAAATTGCACATTTCCCACACGTCATCGGCTGTATTGATGGCACCCACATCCCAATATGCCCACCTGCTGCCACAGAGTACATTTACCGAAACAGTAAGTCAACCCACACCATAAATGTACAGGTAATCTGTGATGCAAAATACATTATCACGGACATCGTGGCCAAGTTCCCAGGAAGTACCCACGACTCCTACATCTTTCAAACAGTGGGATCTACACACGCCTGACAGCGGGGGAATTTAGTGAAGGATACCTGCTAGGTAAAACACTTGTGACAATCCCTTGATAGATATTGCAGATGTATGTGCATGTGTGCATGTGAGAAATGTCTTTCTCATTTTCAAATAGGGGATAGTGCATATGCTGTCCGCTCTTTCCTCCTGACACCCTACCTCAACCCTTTCACCCCCAGCCAGAGGCGATACAACAAGGCACACAAATCTACTAGGAACATTGTGGAGCGCACCTTTGGTCTGATGAAAAGCAGATTCCGCTGCCTCCACAAAAGTGAGGGGCACGCCAGTATACACCAATAACCTGCAGTAAGATGATTGCAACTTGTGCAATGTTGCATAACCTTGCTACTAAGGATGGCACGGAGGTGGAATTGAGCGACTATGAGGACCATGATGACGAACATGCACTGCCTGAACCCAACACAGCCGGAGTTGCGACACCAACAGATGGCAGACACAGACGGGCAGAGATCACACGCAACTACTTTTAAGTAAGTAAAGAGACACAGACAGGTGGAGTATGCACCCAACGTAGTTTAATTTTGTCACTATGCAGGTTTTAAAAGCACAATTGTGCAACACAAATTATATCCATTCAGTGATGGAAGTCCTGGGTCACTTCCCCATTAACTGAACCACTCATTTGCGTCCACGCCTACCAATGCCAGATGTTGGTGGCTGGCTGTCTTCACTTGGCGTTTGGGCTGTTGCCTCACCATGGCGCCTGCTGCTCCTCCGTGTCTCAACGACAAGGGGGCTTGCCATGCTGCTCCTACTTGTGCTTTCTTCACTCTCTGGCACATCTAGAGCAGCAGTTTGTGCTTTTTGTGCATTTATCAGCACCTCAACAGCACTGGTCATCCTATCAATGCCCCTGGACACCTCATTACTATTTTGCGTGAGTCCCTCTTGCATGTTTATGCATCTCCTGCATAGCAGGGAAGTGGCTGTGGCCAGGCGGTTGATGTCTTTATTCTGTTGCTGCGCACGCTGCCTCTCCTTGCGCCTTGATGACATTTCCTGATCTAGTTTGGTGCACAGTAGCTGCACCGATTGAGTCATATCACGCATCCCTGCAGCCATTTCCTTGTTGACATCAACTAGTTCTCTGATGCCCTTCCCTATGTCTTCCATATTGTTGTTTATGTTCCACATTTGGCGTTGGACAGACATGATGGCCTTCCCCTGCATCTTCTGGATTTTGACCATGCTCCCCTCAAAGCCACGGAACACACTGGGACCCTCCACGCGTGCTGCTACACTGCTTTCTTGGAGCCTGCGGCGTCTGGTACCGATAAGGCCCACCTCTGCACTGGACTGCAGTGTGGCAGAGCTACCTTCCCCAGGACAAGGTGTGTGTGTCTTCCCCCTCCATGTCACCTGCTGATGACTCCATTTCCACTAGTGGGGCAACTACATGCCTCCTGCTCTGTTGTGATGCAGGTGTTGTCACAGGCAGTGATGCAGGTATTTCTGGTGATGACAGTAACAGAGGGGATTGTGTACGTTCTGGGGACGCCTGCAGCTCTGGAGCCACTTCTGAGTTTTGGGATGGTGGCTGTGTACTTGGTGCACCTGTGTCCTCTGATACATTCTGTGCACTTGGACCTGGCTCCTGGCTGTGTTCCCTCTCTGGTGCCGTGCATTCCGTCTCCCGGGAACGCCTGCGAGATGTCTCACCTGTGGACATATGAGCGTACATTAGCTAAGCGCTACTGCCTCACAGCCACTACAATTAAATACTTTTCACTTGAACAATGTACATTTTGCCTGTGCTTCATTATGTCTGAAATTATTTCCCTGACTTGGTGGTTGCTGTGCTGTATGACTTGGTCTTTCATTTACTGACTACATGTCCCATAATGCATTGCTCCTGTATAGTGCTAGCTGTACTGGACTGGGGTTCACTTAGCCACATAGGGTAAAGGGAAAGATGATGGGGTGGGAGGGATTGCTGTGCATGCGTCTTACCTTTTCTGCTGGCAGCTCTGGCTGAGCTGTATACATCTCCCAGTCTGCAGACACTTTCAGGTTCGATGGTGGACACCAACAGCTCCTCCAGGTCAGTAAGGGGGGGTGCTGGGTTCTTCCCTCCGCCAGTTTTGCTTGCCTGCTTGTGGTGTTCAGCAATTATTATTTTTTGTCAGGCTCCTGAGGCCGTACCACCTCTTTTTAAGGTCCTCTATGTCTCTAGGAGTCACTCCAACTGCATTCACTTTTTCTTGAATGTCCAGCCACATTTTCCTTTTAGCAGATTCAGCGGACTGCCTGCCAAACAATTTTTAGTGCACCTTCACCACCTCCTCCACAAGGACCTACAGCTCCATGCTGCTGAATTTTAGTTTCCTCTTCCTCTCTGGCTGATCTTTGTCTGTGCTGCTTGCCATTTTTCCAATTTAAAAGTGCACAAAACTTTTTCTGTTGCTCAGGGACTCAGCTAAGCTCCAACTGCCTCTCCAGAGGCTTCTAATTGGTTGCAGCTGCCTGTGTAGCCACTTCCTGGTAGGGAGGGGGAGGGTGGTAGCACCTGATTGGCTGCCTGATTCAGTTTCACTTTTATTTGCTTTCCGATTCGGTATTTACCGAATCGGTATTAACTTAATCGGTATTTCCAATGCATTCCTATGGACCAAAAGGCCCATTGGAATGCATTGGAAATACAGATTCGGTAAATACCGATTCGGTAAATACCAAATCGGTAAATACCGATTGTCCGATTCCGATTTTTACCGATTTGGTAAAAAATACAGATTTTTTACCTACATTGCATTTACAGACTCATAAATACCGAATCGGTAAAATTCGGTATTTATGAGTCGGTAAATTGCAATTACCTACATCTAGCCCTAAGGGCTAGATGTAGGTAAATTGGATTTACCGATTCATAAATACCGAATTTTACCGATTCGGTATTTATGAATCGGTAAATCCAATGTAGGTAAACATTCGGTAAAAAATACCGAATCGGTAGGATTCGGTATTTACCGAATCGGTATTTAGCGATTCGGTAATTGCCATTGATTCCTATGGGCCTTGAGGCCCATAGGAATCAATGGCAATTACCGAATCGGTAAATACCGATTCTGTAAAATTACCGAATTGTCAAGGGGGACAGGGTGTCTCTTTGACACCCTGTTGCACCCCTGATTCTGGCTTGTGTGTGTGCCACATGGCACAGGTGTACATGCACAGATGTGCATGTATACAGGAATTCGTTATTTACCATAAAATAGTATTTCATGGTAAATAACGAATTCTTAAGGGCCTGTGGCACTGTTTTCAGTGCTACCTACATCTAGATTTACCGATTCGGTATTTTACCGAATCGGTAAAATTACAGAATCGGTACATTTTAGGCCCCCTACATCTCTTACACCAAATACCGGTCAGTAACGGCCAAAATCGGCCGTTACCAACCGGTATTTGGTTTTCTACATCGGGCCCTTAGTCCCTGAGAAAGGTGAATTTCTAGGTCTTACGTGTTTGTTGAAGGAACTGCCCACATTTACCTTTTACATGCTGTGTTCATTCTGCAAGGAGGCATGCATGTCTCTAATGTGTTGAGCGATGAGTTTTTGTTCTTTAAAATAAACTGAACAAGTACTGGCAAAGCCAGAAGGTCTGGCTTTATTTGTTAACCCTCGGACTTTACCGATGCTTGGTTGATTTTGTCACTGTTTTTGTAAAGCTAAATTGCTGAGGCAGCTGCAGGCCATCACTAATGTAAATAAAATTGTCTGAAAGGAAAAATATTTTAGGTCTCAAAAAGCACAAATTACCATAGTAATTCCTGGCACTGAAGGGAACTACCTTGTGTGTGGATGTGCTCCTTGTGAAAGAACAGAATGCCATCACTCATAGTGAAGTAAGCCAATGGCTGAAGTGGGCTTACCCATTGTCTCGTGCTTACATGCTGTAGTGGTTGGAGGGAAAATGTGAATGACACAACAGATTAAGGGCTGGCTGGAAGCATCTCTAAGTAAGTATATTTTATATATAATTTTAGTAAAATCAAAAGGTCTTAACTAACGCTAGACTTAAGGAATGCCTGCAGTAAAAAACACATTATATTGTGGGTGCAGTTAAAATAATCTTTTATAACAATATTTATAATATTGATTACTTGTTTATGTAGCGCTTTCATCCATTTTGCATCACATAGAATATTTTTGTTTTCAATTATAATCAACAAATCTAACAAAGTACTTAAATCTTTGAATTTGGAAAGGTGAAAATCTTACTTGATCATGTCAGGATCATAAAGAAAATAGCATTAGCAAAGCCAATAGGCTTGACATAAGTGAAAGAATTTCTTGACGATTACTAGATGTGAGAATGACTCAATGGTTAAGTGATTGGGTGGACGAGTGAGTGGATTGAAGGGTGAATACGTCAGTGATGGAGGGCATAATGAATGCACAATTGGATAAATGGAGTGTGAGTGATGGTGGTGTGTGGGGGAAAATATAGGATAATAAGACTATTTCAATGCCGAAGTAATGTGGGAGCACCGGCTGAAAGGTGACTGAATGGGTAATAGGTGAATGTATGGATGATAAAAAGAATGAAGGATGGGTGGAAATAAACTGTATGGATGACTGGGCATCATTGAAGGGGCAAAGGTTAGGATGCAGGGTCAGTGAAGGCAGCAGTGTATGGGAGAAGGGTCGGTGAGGCAGGTGAGGCTGAGCAGCTCAAGCCTCATGCTCTGGTATGCACCATGCTTGACCCTAGCAATACTAGCTGTCTCTCTCAGCTTCTTACTCACCTTTGTGTCTGGCTTTGATGAAGACCCACACACTACTATTATCTGGCACCTGGTGGATAATCAGTGCTGTCACAACTCTGGAGAAGGCCGTGGCCAGGCCACTGAATCCTTGATGTGTACGCTTACAACTTCTATGATGCAGATACGAGCTTCCTACACATTCTACACCTTTAGGTAGTCTCAGCTGCAGGTAGATCAGAAGGTCCCTAGTAGATCAGAAGGGTCTCCCTCAAACCCATTTTGTGGCCACATTGCACTGGGTAACCTGAAATGCCTTTGACTTGGAACAGATGCCTTCTTTCTGCTGCCAGTCCCACAGCAGCAGGGGACTAACCTAATCATTAAAGAAAAAGGGTGACAAGCTTTAACCTCGGGGTACACCAGTGCTTAATTTGTGCAGGTGTTTGCTGGTACTGGCACAGGCACTTATTGATAAACACAGACGAGTATTTATGAGAATTCTCCACATGGTGGCGCTGTGTGTATATGTTTTTAGTAGAGTTTGTTAGTGGAGCATTTAAATACATAATATACTTTAAAAAATAATAAAACTAGGACTTACACCTCCAGTTTAAATTAACATGTTGCTAGTCCCTGCTGCAATGGACCTGTGTGAAATGCTTGGACCATCGCACTTAATTGTTCATAGATTAAGCACCAACACCTGTATATGGAAATTAGATAAGAAATTCTGAGATCAGGCTAGGACTTGGCTACCACTGCTGACTCATCAGTACGAAAACATCGGTTGGGGGGGCGCTAGGTGGCGCCAGACCGCAATGGCCGCTCTGGTGTAAAGCTCCCGCCGATCCAGGCGGACTTCTAAACATAAACCTCATCCTGCAACCTCATATCGATCCGCAATTGTCACCATTTGGTACCGGAAGGTACACGGTGATGCTGTCCAAAATTGGAGCTGGAACTCTGACTAATACTGGAGTTACGCGCTGGGGATCGCAGCGGCGGAGCGCAGGCTGAATGCCCTGAGGGCTGCCCTGGCCACGAGAACTATGTGAGGCCGCTGCTGCATAGGCCCAAACGCGACACTGCCGGAGACACTCTGCAGGGGCTCGTCGCTTGCTGGAACATCCAGGGGACTTCTCCCCTGCTGAACGGACTTACAGAGAAGGGACACAAACTGCGTTATGAAAACCCTTGCTGCCATATGAAACTTCCCCTGAGCACACAAGAGGCGACAGGAGGCCGGAGGAGACATTAGGGACCCGGCCGGAGAGACGGTGAGGGGAGTCGGAGGCGAGGGACAACGGGGGCTCTGAAATAGCGGCGTGGCCCTGGGAAAGACTGAGACAGAGCGGGAGAGACCGAAGGGACGTCCTACACGGGAAAGAACGATAGTGACGAGAAGCGCAGCCGGAGCCACCATTTTAAATTGGAATGGTCGTCAGACCCCTGGAGCTAGTGCAGGCACACACGTGCTAGGCTGATGCTGCTTTGAAGCTTCGCTGGCCCCATTAAAGCTAGCCAACTGGACTCTCCTTCCTATGGCCTGCGGCCCCCCTCCCCCGTCAACCACCTCAGGGCCGGAACATTGCAAAGGGCACCCCCCAAGGAGGTAGTGGGCCATTCGCCGCCATTTTGTGAGCGGAACGGCCGAAAGCACTCGCAAGCGGGAGTGAAGATTGACACTGGCCGCCACGGACCCTGAGACCTACAAGCGCCCTGTAGCCCGGACACGGGGATTGCCCGAGGCAGACCCCCGTGTCTAGGCCCGCCCTTGATTACCGGCACTGCCGTCCTGACCCTACTTTGGCCTGCCGGGTGGAACTACGGGGAAGCCGAAGAGGCCACACGAGTGAAGGCTGTCTGCAAGGACCCTAACAGTAAACTTTGCGACTGCCTCCCTGACGCCGGCCAGACTCATGCTGTAGACACCAGATCGACATGGGAAGGACGGCACCCAGACAGTCGAAGCTAATGTTCGACACCCGCAAAACACCCAGTTCTGCTCCTAGGGAACACGGTGATGAAGACCCTCCTGAGACCAGGGAGGAGGGGTGGAAGGCTTTGCTGGTGGGGATGCAACAGAGCCTCACCTCCATTGACTCTAAATTCGACTCCATGAGCAACAGGCTGGAAAACATCGTGGCGAAGTTGGATAAACATGAAGAGCGGCTGAAGGAGGCAGAACACAGGGTGTCGGACTTGGAGGATGGAGCGGGGACGAGCAGGCAGCACATGCTACAAATGGACAAAGGCCTAAAGGTCATTGCCGAGAAGAACGAGGAGTTGGAAGCCCGCTCCACGAGAAATAACGTTCGAATGCTAGGCCTAGCCGAAACTACCAACACGGGGAGGCTGGAAGATTTCATGGAACGACTACTGGCTGAACTATTCGGGAAAGACGCATTTTCTGCGCATATGGTTATCGAAAGGGCCCACAGATCATTGGCGACACGTCCCCCCCGCCGGAGCCCGGCGCGCCCGGGGATAATGCGGTTCCTGAATTACCGCGACAGAGACACAGTGCTGCGACTGGCGCGAGAAAAAGGGGAAGTACGGTATGAGAACACCACCCTTTCCTTCTATCCCGACTTCACCCAAACCGTGCAGGAAGCCCGTCGCAAATTCATAGCGGTGAAAAAGAAGCTACAATCCCAAGGCATCCAGCACGCCATGCTGTACCCTGGTTGGTTACGGATTCATCATCGGGGGCACCGCACATCTTCAATACACCACAACAGGCGGAGGAGTATCTTAAGCGCGACAGGTGATCACCTTCCCGGGAGGAGGCTGCGCGACGGAGATAGCGATCCTAATCACCACTATCTGAGCCAGCCTGACGACGAAGGCCTGCATAGGACTATGCTTTCGGCGGCAATGCCACTGGGCTCTTACTGGACAATCTGCAGACTGGTGATGTATAAAGTTGATATGTTGGCATAATTGGCCGCCTGGTCACTCACCTCCATCCTGTCAGACCAACCCCTGTGGCCCAGGAGGGTTGCGGATGGGGGTGATAGAGAGGTTGAGTGGCAATGGCGGGAGCCCCTAGTGGCCCCCATTCGAGGGCATTCCCCCGTTTCTTTTTGAATGGTTAGATGGATGGGAGTGCAGAAGCTCTGTTTTGGGGAGGTTAAATGGGGGGGAGGGATGTATCTTCCTGGCAAGTTGGGGTAGCTGGTGTTGGTGATGGGGGAGCGATGGGAGGGGGCATAGTGAGCTGAGATTTATCTGTGTGAGACAGAGACGTGAATGCAACCAAGACACTACACAGAATGCACAATTCGATAGTCATGACTGACGACCACAAAGATAGAACAGACCTACACATCATCTCCTGGAATGTGAGGGGATTGAATGACCCCAGGAAGCGAAGGCAGGTGCTAGGCTACTTGGACCGCCATCATGTCCACATTGCTCTCCTGCAGGAGACCCATTTATCACAAGGAAATGCGCCCCGGTTCGCATCATGAAGGGCATCACATAGCTGCTTTGCATCTTACTCAAATTACTCTAGGGGAGTGGCCATACTTATTAAACAAGGAGTCAGATTTGTTGAGGGTGGGATGGATATGGACCCTGTAGGGCGGTACTGCTTGCTGTGGGGCAGGCTGCACTCACATGATGTTGTTTTCGCAAATTATTATGGGCCCAATGTTGATGATGCTCATCATATGCTCACACTATGGGGCAGACTACACATGCTTGGACACAGATATGTCCTATGGGGGGGGGGAGATTTTAACATGGTAGTGAACCCAAGCCTAGATCAGTCACATACCACTGCAGCGCACTACACCACATCTCAACGCACATTGCAGGACATCGTAGCCACAGATAATTTGTTAGATGCTTGGCGCTACTTGCACCCTACATTGAAGGAAGGGACACACCACTCAGCTATGCACAACACCTGGGCGAGATTGGATTATGTGTTTGCCTCAAGAGGCATGGCACACTGGGTAGATAAAGCGGCCCACATGGCTAAAACATTCTCTGATCACTCCCCAGTGACAGTTACCGTGAAGCCCCCGGTGGAACTGACCCCCTACATCAACTGGAGGCTGAACCCCCTACACTTACAGGACGCTGTCTTTAAGGCAGAGATAGAGCAGGAGATAACTGAATTCTTCCCCAGAAATACGAACTCCGTAGCCAGCCTTACAACAGTATGGGAGGCATTTAAAGTGACCATGCGAGGGTGGTGCATTTCCAAGGGAGGGGGCATACTGAAGGATCTCCGACGGACCCTGAATACACTGGAGAACGAGCTGAGGGGACTGGAGCGGGAGATATTGGGCGGGGACGAGTCAGGCGCCCTAAAAGCTAGCTTATGAGAGAAAATGACGGAGTATAAGGAGGTTGCCGAGAGGGAATGTAAATTCCGGGGTAAACATTGCACGGCCCGGATATATGGAGACGGTGACAGGCCCGGGAAGTCTCTTGCGGGAGCCGTTAGACCCCCCTAGATTTAAATTATGTCACTGAACTGCAAAACGCTCAGGGAATGACTTGCAGGACCCTTCCGGACCAAATGACTACCCTTACCAAGTATTATAAAAAGCTTTATACGTCACAGAGACAGCACACACTGGACCTTAGGGACTATTTCGAGGACGTAGCCCTGGCATGGCTGGGGGACGTGCAACGTAAATTTCTGGCTCACGAACTTGAAGTCGACGAGATCACTGAGGATATAATGAGCATGAAGTCGGGAAAATCCCCGGGGTCAGACGGGATCCCTATTGATTTCTATAAGACCTATGTTTCCATCTTAACGCCCATTCTTAAGGCGGTATTTTATGAGGCGCTGGAAAAGGGAACCCTACCTGAGACCATGAGAAAGGCCCAAATCTTGTCACTGCTCAAACCCGGAATACTTCCTGACCAATGCGACTCGTACCGACCCCTGTCACTTCTTAACAGCGATACTAACATTTTGGCGAAAGTCCTGGCCATAAGACTGAATCTCCTCCTGGAAAGATTAGTGCTGCTTGATCAGGCAGCGTTCGTGCCAAACCGGGCCACAGCTCATAACCTCCAGACCCTCCTGGCAGTCCTTCAGGATATAGATCCGCACTGCGCTGCGGTGGCTGTCTTTTTGGACGCCACCAAAGCGTTCGATTCAGTAGAGTGGGACTATGTGATGGGGACGCTGGCGCACATGGGGATGCCGGAACCTTTCATATGCTGGATCAAACTACTCTACACTGCGCCGTGTGCCAGGGTTCTTCTTAATGGGTCTCGCTCGGAAACCTTCCCTATCACTAGGGGGACGAGGCAGGGCTGCCCCCTGTCTCCCGTCCTGTTTGCCATAGCTGTTGAACCCCTAGCAGCTAAGTTGGGGCAGCACCACAATCATAGAGGCCTTATATACGCCTCCAGGCAAGTGTTAGTGTCCCTATATGCCGACAACATTACTTTGTATATGCACAAACCTCAAGACAACCTTAACCTGGTCTTGCGGGAGATCACTAGATTTGGGGCGATAGCCTGGTTGCAAATAAATTGGGGCAAGTCTGCAATTTTCCCCCTAACTGACCACACGCTCCCGCACCCCCTGGACTACCCACTGACGTGGGAGGAGGCTGACTTTAAATACTTGGGTATTTACATCACCAGGGATAAAGAGGCCCTGATGAGGACGAATTACGGGCGTGCCATGACTAAGGTGACGGACAACATCATGGGTTGGCTCAAGCTACCCCTCTCGATGGCTGGGAGGGTATCACTAATTAAAATGGTATTAGTACCCAAATTATAATATTTATTCATAAACATCCCTTATCATCCGGGTGCTCACTTTTTTAAGACTCGCAATTGGTTCGGTTAATATGGGGGGTAAACAAGCGCGGCTGAAGCTGGACACCCTTACGCTGCCGTATCGTTATGGGGGATTCGATGTACCCGACTTTGAACAATACTATCAAAGTGCGCAGGCACACTTCGCAGTGTACTAGTTTCATCCTCCCCCATACATGCTCCACCTCGCGGTGGAAGATGGGCACATGGCCCCGGTCCCGCCATCGGGGTATGTGTTTACGCCGTACAAGGAACGAGACAGGGACCCATCCACTGTGGACTGCACCGTCAAAGCTTGGCACTGGCTGGTGCAAGCTGAGGGAGTGCCTCAGCTATATTCCCCCAGAATACCACTATGTTGTTGCCCTCTGCTGACTGTCACGACTGAAAAGATTTGCCAAAACTTGTTAACTAAATTGCAATATGTGACTTGGGGCGACCTATATCTCGGGGGGGAATTTCGGACCAAGGACCAGTTCTTCGGGGAGACTCCGTACTCATTCATGGACCTCTTCCTTTACACCAGGCTCAGGCAGAGTGTACGGGCCAAGACTCCGGACTTCCTGAAGGAGCCGGACACGTTTATCTCCCTCCACCTGATGCTCCAGATGGACACCCCTGCGCATGTCACTTCTATGCAGTATGCGCGAGTACGCACCACACCTCCGAGTTCCCAAGTGAGGGCCAGGAAAGAGTGGGATAGGAACCTAGACATCCCACTCACGGATGAGCAGTGGGAGATGGCTTGCCAGCAGATTGAAATGGCGTCTTGTCGTAGTAGGCTACAACTGCTACATTTTAAACTTTTGCATAGACTGTACCACATGCCAGCGCGACTACATAGGCTCCATCTCCGAGATGATGACAGGTGCCTTCGGTGCGGACAGGGCCCAGCAGATTTCATACATCTGGCATGGAACTGGCATGGGACTGCCCCCAAGTTGCTGAGTACTGGAAGGAGGTTTTCACGGGACTAGCCAAGATGCTGGGGACCCCTATCGAGCCACACCCTGCCAGGGCCCTACTGGGCCTGGTTGCTGATATAAAAACACCACATCGCAAATTCCTAGTTATGGGCATACTCCTAGACCGAAGACAGGTAGCATGTAGATGGGGCAGAGGCAGAGCGCCTACATTTAAGGTGTGGATACAGGATATATCCACTTGGCAGGAATATTTACACGCCTATGCAGAACAATTGCTGATGAAGTCCCGCCCGAGGGATATTTGGGGCCCCTTGATAGCTTACCTTACGAGTCAGCAAGTGGGGGACGACGCTGCCGCCACTGTAGCAGATACAAAAGGGGGTGGTGATGGACGGAGCATCTGAACCAATCAAACACTCACACCCAGTCAAAAGATCTGGGTTTGATCCATCACCGTTCTTTAGCCCACTCTGCCACCCCAGTTCAGACATGGCTATATGCAAATCAGACTGACCCTGTGCCTCATGGGAACAGTCCAGCCCGAACTGCCAAGCCATGCCTTCCCTGGACCGGAAACAAGCTTCCGAGGACCGGTTTCTGGCATTCCAGCCGTCTTCAGCCCGGCTTGCTTGAATCCAGTGGCAAAGTGAGCAAGGGACTCACGTCTGAGCATACCCTGCCACACTTATGGTGGCCAAAGCGGTACAAAAGGGGGTGGTGATGGACAGAGCATCTGAACCAATCAAACACTCACACCCAGTCAAAAGATCTGGGTTTGATCCATCACCGTTCTTTAGCCCACTCTGCCACCCCAGTTCAGACATGGCTATATGCAAATCAGTCTGACCCTGTGCCTCATGGGAACAGTCCAGCCCGAACTGCCAAGCCATGCCTTCCCTGGACCGGAAACAAGCTTCCGAGGACCGGTTTCTGGCATTCCAGCCGTCTTCAGCCCGGCTTGCTTGAATCCAGTGGCAAAGTGAGCAAGGGACTCACGTCTGAGCATACCCTGCCACACTTATGGCGGCCGATGCGGTACAAAAGGGGGTGGTGATGGACGGAGCATCTGAATCAATCAAACACTCACACCCAGTCAAAAGATCTGGGTTTGATCCATCACCGTTCTTTAGCCCACTCTGCCACCCCAGTTCAGATATGGCTATATGCAAATCAGTCTGACCCTGTGCCTCATGGGAACAGTCCAGCCCGAACTGCCAAGCAATGCCTTCCCTGGACCGTAAACAAGCTTCCGAGGACCGGTTTCTGGCATTCCAGCCGTCTTCAGCCCGGCTTGCTTGAATCCAGTGGCAAAGTGAGCAAGGGACTCACGTCCGAGCATACCCTGCCACAGTTATGGCGGCCAAAGCGGTACAAAAGGGGGTGGTGATGGACGGAGCATCTGAACCAATCAAACACTCACACCCAGTCAAAAGATCTGGGTTTGATCCATCACCGTTCTTTGCATATAGCCAGTGTCTAACCCAGGGTGGTGTGGAGTGCAAAAAAACGATGGATTTAGGCCCAGATCCTTGTACTGGGGTGAATGTATGACATTGTTCTACATTCTGTCCATCAACTGTGTTTTTTGCAATTTCACTCGAGTGGGCTGGGGATGCTCAGACGTGAGTCCCAGGCTCTCCACACCACTGGAGTCAAGCTATCCAGGCTGATGAAGGCTGATAGCCAGAAACCGGTCCTTGGATGCTTGATTCCGGTCTGGGAAAGACATGGCTTGGTAGTTCGGACTGGACTGTTCCCATGAGGCACAGGGTCAGAGCTGATTTGCATATAGCCAGTGTCTAACCCAGGGTGGTGTGGAGTGCAAAAAAACGATGGATTTAGGCCCAGATCCTTGTACTGGGGTGAATGTATGACATTGTTCTACATTCTGTCCATCAACTGTGTTTTTTGCAATTTCACCCCGAGTGGGCTGGGGATGCTCAGACGTGAGTCCCAGGCTCCCCACACCACTGGAGTCAAGCTATCCAGGCTGATGAAGCTGATACCCAGAAACTGGTCCTTGGATGCTTGATTCCGGTCTGGGAAAGACATGGCTTGGTAGTTCGGACTGGACTGTTCCCATGAGGCACAGGGTCAGAGCTGATTTGCATATAGCCAGTGTCTAACCCAGGGTGGTGTGGAGTGCAAAAAAACGATGGATTTAGGCCCAGATCATTGTACTGGGGTGAATGTATGACATTGTTCTACATTCTGTCCATTAACTGTGTTTTTTGCAATTTCACCCCGAGTGGGCTGGGGATGCTCAGGCGTGAGTCCCAGGATCTCCACACCACTGGAGTCAAGCTATCCAGGCTGATGAAGGCTGATAGCCAGAAACCGGTCCTTGGATGCTTGATTCCGGTCTGGGAAAGACATGGCTTGGTAGTTCGGACTGGACTGTTCCCATGAGGCACAGGGTCAGAGCTGAGCTGATTTGCATATAGCCAGTGTCTAACCCAGGGTGGTGTGGAGTGCAAAAAAACGATGGATTGAGGCCCAGATCGTTGTACTGGGGTGAATGTATGACATTGTTCTACATTCTGTCCATCAACTGTGTTTTTTGCCACTGTAGCAGAGGTCGAGTCTGTGGTTGACTGAGATGAGTGACTGCCGGGTGAACTGGGGGGGTTGAAGACTTGAGGGGGAACGGGGGCACATGGGGGGGCGAAGGGTAGCCTGGTTGACTGGAGTAACGTATTGCTTCTGTTTCTGGGTAATTGCTAGATGGAGGATTATGATTATGGAACATGCGTTCTGGACTCAATTACGATCACTTTTTTCATCTCACAGATGGTCTCTTTCGAGAGAAACTAGAGGGGTACTGTTGGGGGACAGGGACGAGGGGAGGAAGATGGGAGGGGGAGTTCGTTTGGGGGAATGTTTACATGAATCTGTGATTTCTACCGCAAATTCACATACGTTGACTGATATGTAACGCATTGTAATGTGATAAAAGACTATAAATAAATGTTTAAAAAAAAACATCGGTTGGAAAAGATCTTTAGAAGGATATTATTCAGTGGTGTGTAAGCTGAACAAGGCAGCCAAGAATAAAGTTTAAACATGCAGCGCTCCAAAATATAAGAGGCACAGGAATTTCTACCTTATGGTAATCAATAGCACTTAGCACAGCTAGGCGCTACTTAAAAGCACATTACACAGCAGCAGGTTACACTAGAACAGAGAACACAGAAGCAGGGGAGAAGCATTGAATGCGATTATGTGATCTCTCTAAGCGGGAACGAACTTAGCAGCACTAGTAAAGGAAAAAGCTCTGATTTGTTGAGGAAGTGATACATTCAGGTGAGAAGCTGACAGCAGAATTTCTTATACCATACTATTACTAAGATGAAGAAAAGTCTGCAGGTACAGCCTACTCCAACTTTAACTATTTTCTTCAACTCTGGAGATTTTCTGTTACCACCCAACTTTTAATCAGGGCCTTAATCATGATAAAACCTGTCAGTACAGGTGGAGTTTCAGTCTTGTCCTGCATTTATTCTGGTCTTCTTCAGACCTCCACAGAGGTTTCAATGAATACATAGATTTACTTCTTGCTAATTAATTTTCCTAAGGTTGCTTCTACAAAATCACCATGATGCAAACCGAGTCTGAAATTATGAAGTGACATTACTGCACTTTCCAGACCATCTCTACCTAACATTATTTTGCTTCATTTACCTGCATCCATCGCTACAGGAAATACCATCACTGGTCTCCTTCTGAAACGAAATTTTGAATTAGAATCCAGAAATGCAGGTGTCTTTTTCCATCACGTATCTCAACAGCGTTATATCACTGTTTTTCCCACCATCCATCTCCACAGGAAGTGATATTATGGGTTTTCATCAAAAACTACCTTTAAGATAAGGAGTCAGACAAGCGGACCTCTTTTTTCCAGCATCCACCTCTACAGTAAATGAAGCCACTGCATTTCCCAGAATCCATCTCTGCAGGAAGTGACGATAGTGGTTTCAGGCTGAAACCTTCTTTAAAATAAGGCGTAAGACAAGTGAACCTCATTTCCCAACAACCATCTTATCAGGAAGTGACATCATATTTTCCGAGCATCCATTTCTACAGTAAGTTACGTTGTTGAATTTTCTCACATCTTTCACTATAGAACTATAGGAAATGACAACAATGGCTTCCCACCTGAAACTTATTGTCTCATGTCCTACTTCTGTCAACTGTCATGGCGTCCACAGCTAAAGTCAGACTCTGACAAGGGTATCTCCTACTTGGCCCTGTGAGTGTGCCCTAGTAGGACGTGCTAATCTGCCCTGGGACAAGCAGCGAGCAGAAACAGAAAGCGCACATCAGATATTTAAACAAAGAGTGATATTTGAGTTTTCCCGCTCCGTTGAATTGTCCTTAACGGCGGGAAAAGCGGCAAAATTCTTACGTACTGGCTAACCAAGCACTTACCACACCGCTGGAGCCGCTCGAGTCCACAGTGCGTTACCGCCCTGTCTCAAGTCCCCGATGCGGCGCCCCACCCCGCTAGACTACCCCGTCACACGCCGGTCCCTCAGACACGCCGGTCTCACCACAACGGCAATACAGCGGCAATACCGACTTGCTCACAGGTCCCCCGCAGTACCTCGTCACACGCCGGTCCCTCACACACGCCGGTCTCACGCCGGTCTCACCGCAACAGCAATACAACGGCAATACCGACTTGCTCACAGGTCCCCCGAAGCGGCGCAGCTCCTTCGCCACTCAGGTGTTTACAATCACCTTCCCGTCCTCCGCTCGCGCTGGGAATCGTCCGGAGACTAGGGGATCCTGAAACCTGAAAAACAAAGCGGGGAAAATTTTAAAAAACAAAGAAGCCCCGAGCGCGGGGCACACCGTGCTGTGAGGGAGCGTCCAGGGACAAGGGGGTCTCCTGGGCGCTCCCCACCTCTTTATTCTCAAGGGGCCAGGCGGGGGGGCACGCCCCCCCCGGCCCGCCCCTCCTGTAGCCCGCCCCCCCTGACCCGGACCTTCTACCTGGTATCCAGGTCAGGGAGGCCGCCGGCCAATCGGTGGTGGGTCGCGCCCACCAGGGCCCGCCCCCACCACCGAGAGACACCAAAGGGGAAAGGGGGGGAGACGGTCGCTGCGCCGCCATGCGTGCGGGGGGGCCGAGGGCCCCCCCTTTTCAGAACCCCTAACCCCACGGCAATCTCAACAAGCAACTACAGGTTATGACATCATCATGTGCCTAGCCCAACACCTCTTGCTATACACTAACTGCCACAGTTCCTCAAAATATTGAACTCACACTTCATCTCATGCTCGTCAGTGCACACACTGCAATGGCACACACTCCAAATCCCATCACTCATCACACACTTGATGTACTGATAACAGACACATCACAGCTGCCTTCACACATCCACATCCTGTAACTTTGAATAGGATCCACTGTCAACATCCTTCTCAGATTCTTACCTATCCAACCAACACCAGTGCGTTCAGATTGCCACCTCCAGGGCCCAGAATCACAGCAAGGGAGTAATTCGATCTTTTATAATAGTGATAACTTCTTTTAACATACAGCTCTGATCCATACAGCTGTACATATAAAATAGTCTGCATGTTATTAATATTACCCTAAGTAACCTATAGTGCTGAAAAGTGTATAGAATTGAAATTTGGAACCTCGTCGATGAATTTATATTTTGGTACGCTCCAAAGTTCTACCATCAATGAAGGACACGGGTGGAGACAGGCTGTTTCTGGGTTTTTGCAGCAGGCCAGAAAATGGGCAGGCTCCATGAACCTGGTGGGCCCTCTCTTCCATCAGCTCTGTTGTGTATTCCAAAATATATTGTTTGTGTGTTTTTTTGCAGAGAGCACACTTCAAACTAAATCACTGGTAAGCAAGTGGTGCAATTCAGGATGTGGGGTTGGTGCAGCTAAAGGTGTCTGAATGTCGCCCTTGATAATGAAGTCCTTCAAAGCAGGGCTTCATTCCTGATTTTTATGCAAACCTCTGTAGACCAGAGGCTGCTGGAGCAAGAACATTATTTATGCAGCCAAAGACCAACCCACTCTTTCAACACTACTATTATAACTACTACCAATACTGCTTCTACTACAACTACAACAGACAATGCTTGGCATATCGTACGTCCTGCCGTACATTATAGGGATATTGCTAGTCAACCATGGAATTCCATGGCCATATCGAAGAACAAGGCCGGTGTCTGAGTTCCCTTATAAAGTCATGGAACTCCGAGGTAAGTTGCAATATTCTTTTAACATATATTAGAGGGTATTGTATTCCTTATAATACATCGTCGTACTGTGGCCCTTCACACAAAATAGTTACATCTTTGGTCTCCTGCTTTTTCATATGAAGCAGAAAGTATGATTGCACACTTGGAAGAATAAAAGCACAATCCGTAGGGCGAAATTAATAAACACACCAAAAGAAGATAGTATTTTGTTGCAAAAAGTTATTAGTTTAATGGAAGACAAATAAAGATAATTTGTAGCTCAGAGTGTGTACAAACATGAGAAAGATTCCGTCTTTTTGATAATGACATAGCGTGCAGAAAGTAACCATGTTGCTATAAATATCTCCCTTCTACTGATCACTGTTCATTTTAGAAAAACAAATGAATGAAACATCACTTCTTGTTTTGTTTAAACTACAGCTGAAATGTTTCTCTGTGACCTGCCTTTTACAATGACTCTGAATCTGCAGCAAGCAATATGATGTCACAAATCAACCTTAATAAGATACATCATTTCTTTATTACGTGGTTAGAGGCATCACAACTCGACAGTAATAAAGAAATCAGAGATGGGTTTTCATAGAGGGATTGCAGGCCCCCGTGTATAATAATAATAATAATAGTATTCATAATAATAATAAGCTGTTTTTATATTTTACTTTTTATCACGGCACTTTGCATAGAACAATTCCTTGGCAAATAATTGTTACTCAAGCTGACCTCCTACTCATTGCATTGAGCATAGAAGGATGAAAGGCTGAGTTGTCCATGATGGGATATGAATTTACGACTAGCAGTCCTCTCACTCATCTCGACAGTGTCTGCTTACTCTTATATGCAGGCTTGCAAAGTTCCAATCTAACACTTGTTGCACATAAAAACACAAACAATGAGAAGTAAAACGATTTTCCTATCCACTTTTGGAGACTAAACAGAGTATCACTTAGATGAATACTGTAAAACAGATACATTCTCAGTTTAGTGAAGTGTACCACATTTTGTGATGTTAATCAATTCCTGTGACATTGTTTTGCATTCATCCTAATTAGTCTCACCACTTTTAATGTGTGGTGTGTCTCGTTTTAAAAGGCTAAAAAAAGACATTTAATATCTGCAGATCTAGCAGTTGGCACATGCACAAATCCACACTTGCGCATGCCTGTCTTTACAAGTGTTAGCACATTAAAATGAGATCTGGAGGCTTTGTCAATGTTTGTTTTTTTCGAAATAGTGAATTCCTCCACTTTTACCTCCATAAAAATGTTTGTTTCTAGATCGAAAAGAGCCTTCATAAGTACTTCCTTCATTTATACAATGTTCAAAGTATAGCATTTAGAAAAGCCACTGCCAGTTGCTAGGCAAACACTCTTTTGATACAGATAATGACAACAAGCAAAGTGTCTCTGATACTGCATAGCTCTACCTCTCGTACCTATCCAAATAGCTTGGACGTGTTGAAAACTCATCTTGAACATCACCAGTATCCAAATTGCAATGACGGATCCCAGGAGAAAGACAGTACGTGGGAAGGCATGTTGGGTCACCGCCACATGTTCACTGATACTTTGGGTGGTCTATGGACTGTGCAGACCCATGCTTATGTCCAAAGTGCTTTTTTCGGCAAGTAGCATGCTCCTCCGGAACCCAAAAAGGATTAGTGGTAAATTAGTATAGTGAAATATGAAATTAATTTGAGTGGTGGATATGTCAGTCTGTTATTTAGATTGAGAAAGATAGGGGAGGGATAGAAGAGTAAAGGGTTTGCATTCATATAACGCTTGCTACCCCTGGTGAGGTGTTCAAGTGTTTTTCGGCCAGTAGCACACTACTTCAGAACCGGAAAAGGATTAGTGGTGAAAAAGTATAGGGAAATATGAAATTAATTTGAGCGGTAGACATGTTAGTCTGTTATTTGGATTGAAAAGGATAGTGGAGGGATGGAAGAGAGAAGGGTTTGCATTTATATTGCGCTTGCTCTCCTGATGAGGTGTTGTAGCACTTTTCGGCGAGTAGCAGGCTACTTTCGAACCCAAAAAGGATTAGTGGTGCATTCGTTTAGGGAAATATAAAAATGAATTTGCTTTGAGCGGTGAACATGTTAGTCTGTTATTTGGGATGTAAAAGGAATAGTGGAGGGATAGAAGAAGGAAGGGTCTAGAAAGTTGCTTTTTTTCATAGCAGTAGGAGGGGGTTTGTGATGAGTAAATGGGAGGTGGAGGGGAAAAAGTCAGAAGGAAGTGTTTAGAAAAGCTTTTTGGGGAGATATGAATAGTAAAAGAGGTATGAGATGATGGGAGGAGGTGAGAGTCTAGAAAGGGTAATTTTGGTGATCATATTAGTGGTATGGCGTTGGGATGAATGGGAGAGTGGAGGTTGAGCATATAGAGAGAGGTATAGGGTGAGAAATAGGGTAGTGCATTGGAAAGAGTAGTAGAATGAGGTTTGAGATGAGTCAGAGAGTTGAGGTAGAGGACATATTGCGAGAGATATAGGGTGAGTTATAGGGTAGTGAATTGGATATGCTGAATTAGAAGCAAAGTAATGAGGGGCTTATTTACAAGCCCCTTGCGCCGTCGGTACGCCAGTTTTTGTGACGCACCTTTTGCACATTTTTCTGCCTTATATTTACAAGGACAGGAAAAGCCACCCTATGTGGCTTTTCCTGTCCTTGTAAATATGGCCCCTTTACACGCATCATTTTGCATGTAAGAGGCGTTCCATGGGTGTTGCTGTGGGTGTTCCCACACAACACCCATGGAACCTGACACATTTCCAGATTTACAAGAAATCGTAAACTTGGAAATGCGTCTGAATGCTACGCCTCCGCTGGGGAGACGTAGGAAGGCGCAACAAGGAGAAATGTAGTCATTTATCTTCGTTTTTTCCCCTCTTTCTATGTGTGCTGCATTCTGCAGCACACATAGAAGGAGGAAATCTCCTCTTATGATTGTTTATGTGCAGGAAGGTGCCCCTTCCTGCACATAAACAATCATTTAAAAAATTGCATTTTGTAACTTCTATGTGTGCTAATGCAGCAAACATAGAAGCTGACAAACACCATTTCAGATTGTTTATGTGCAGGAAGGAACATCTTCCTGCACATAAACAATCATCCCCATGACTACAGGCATCCTTACACCATGGTGCAAGGGTGCCTGAGATGCGTATGGCAGCCAATTGTGCACCAGTGCAGGGCAAAGGACAAGGATGCAACATATTCTTGTAAATATGATGCATCCCTGTGCTTTGAAAGTGGCGCAGCGTGGCGCATCCAAAGGGCTTGCGGTGCCGGGCTTCGGCACTTTCTAAAAAATGAGTGCCTGAATATAAAGATACATAACTACATGGAAGATATATCATAGGTACATGGAAGGTATATATGTATAAGGAAGTTAATGCATGTAGATTAAAGCTGCATTTAATAAACTCAGACTTTCAAGTGTTGCTGTACTTTAAATTAATGTATTTGTTTTTTTGTAATTCAATAGTGAAGCAGTTGCAGATAAATAGTTAATATATCGGTGAAGGGTTTTGATTTAAACACAGGAAGTGATGGCGCTCTTGCTTGTGTGTGTATGAGATATATTAGTGATTGATGAGTATACGGTGCAAAACAGGTCAAGGGAGAACAAACCCAAATGAAACAACCCCTGCAATTGTGTGGATGTGAGTCCACACGTACAAATGAACACAAGTCCTGTGCACACGTTTCTATCTAATGGGTTTTGTTGTCAAAACCAATTTCAAATACATGAGCTCGTGCAAATAATGAAGGTTGAGATCTTGGAAATTTCAGCAAAAGGGATTTATAAGTCAATCCAGATCAGTACAAAGTACATTCTACCAGCCGACACGTGTTTCGTCACAAAGTGCAAAGATTGCGACTCTTCAGGGCTTTCAAGGCTGGGAAGGACACAAATAAAACAAAATAAATAAAGGAAGTAAACACGATTAACGACTTGTACGTGTAAGCCTTAAATAGATCAAACAAAATGAAAATAAAAATAATGCTAATAAATGTATATATAAGATGTACAAAATTAACTAAACGAGAAATGGCGTCACAAGAGTGATTAGCATGGAAACACCCTGTAGAACGTGGAAACCCTATAGTGAAAAAAAGACATGATAATGGTGACTGTGTAATGCATAGAGTACCAAATGTGTGTAGATCACGTGATACGTAATGAGTGGATAATTTCTTTGGAAGCGCAAAGGAAATGACCATCTAAGAGAAGAGAAATCATGTACATAGTGGCATAATAACAAATTGTTATCAGTTGGTTGCACTATTTGTAATGATGTGAAATATCCGCGTCTAAGAGAAGACCAAGTACAACAAAATCTAAATTTATACACACAGTGGTATAATAACAAAATGCGTTGGGGTTCGTTGCATCATATATAAATTGTAGTACCAAGTACAACACGGAGCGCAGCGAGTGGAGATTCCTCCCGCTAGCTCGAGTGGCAGCTGAGAAGAAGCTGTAAAGATAGCGCTAACATGACTCGCTACTCGCTGTCTGTTAAAAATAATACTTTCCTACCTGTGAGTTTGGAGGTGCCGGCAAGTGCGAAGGCCGTGATCATGGAAGACGGCGAGGAGCTGGTTTCGGTTCGGCCCGGTGAACGCGGGTGAAGAGTTGGATGTGGTGTCCTGGTGGGTGCTGCGGGCTGTGCGGCTGCCTCTGCCTGTGGGGAGAGCTCCAGGCCGTTTGGTGCTTGACTGGCCGCGCCTGCACTTTACAATTGTCCCCGCCACGGCTCAGACTTTGCCGGGGGCTGGAGCTCAGATTGGAGCCCAGTCTTCATTGCAGCGGGAGATGGCACCTAAGACCCAGTCAGATCCACGCTTACCGGCAAGAGTGCTGCGGTCGGAGAGACTAGTAATGCTGGAGTTGAAGGGGCTACGCTGGAAAAAGCAGGTCAGACTCTGAAACAACCACTTATTCGTATGCCACAATTGTTAAAGGTGGGTGAAACTACAGCCAGTAAACCTGAGAAAACTGAAACTGAGAAAGAGAAAGAGCAAAAGGAAACTAGTAGCAACATTGTTACTGCAGTTCTGGCTACAGTAACTACACCGGGCAACACAGTGGTGCGAGACGATGATGCTCTCAGCAATTTCTGCCATATTGGGGGTCTGGTTATGGAAACAGTAGAGACAACTGAGATGTCGGCTGGGGGCCAAGGGATATTAAATGGTAAAGAAATATCAGCATTGGTTGCAGTACCTGCAGCAGGAGCAATGGATAAAGAGCTAGCCAGATCCCCTGGCTCTTTTGGGGTTGCTGAAGCACCGAATTACCCGGGCCTGCCGAAAACGTTGTTGGCTACGCTGGCTGTATCAGATCCTGGGATACATTCTGCCAAAACTTGTGCAGAGTCGGTGGCAGAGCTGGGGGCAAAGATGTGTACAGCATAGATAACATGATTGATGTCACAGCTGTGGGGGAGGACTCAGGCTCTAATGAATAACTTGAAGAGTCAGAGGAGACTGTAACTAGAACCCCTATGGGTGCGAGTAAAGGCTTAGCGGGTAAAAAAATCAGAGGAAAGTTTAAGATAAAAAATAAAAAAACGGCTGGTGGGCATCTCGCTGCAAGTGCTACTGCAAGAGGTAAAGCTATCGCTGATAATAGCCCCCTGCGGAAATGGGTGCAAGCAAGGGGAGGCGTCAAGACGATGGCACTACGGCTGTCAGGCACCAGTCCCACGGAGGGGGACCTTGTGAAAGTTCATACAACTATACCAACGACACTTGATGGCTCCAAGTTGGATTTGCCTGATCCATCTACATCTCCAGCTATGTCTTCTGCCCACTGCTCAGCCTATGTTACGGAAAATCTGAGTTTGAACTTGAGCCAACTGGCTGCTCGGTCGGGAGCTGAGTCTGGGATAAGCAAAGAAGATGCTTCACTCGGTCTGATACTTCAAATGCTTAATGAGCAAAGACACGAGGCACAACAACATTATGTACAGGTGCCGGAAGATAATGACAAAATGCAACGCTCTTTGCATGAGATGGCAGGCAAACTAGGGGGCCTGATGCAGGAGATGTCAGAGTTACAACAAAGGTTGGTGGATACTGAAGATCTGTCCGCTCGCACAGAAGACCTTATAAATAAACATGAGGTTCAGATCACCAACTTACAGGCCAAGGTAGAAGACATGGAAAATCGACAACGGCGACAAAATTTACAACTTTTTGGCATCCCTGAAGGGGCTGAGTGGGGATCCAAGAGCGTATATGGTTCATCTTTTTCAAAAAGCATTCCCGGAGCAACTGCAAAGGGTCCACAGATTACCGTTAGCACAGAGGAATAAGGGAAGTCAATACCCTCGGCCTTTCTTGATCTACATGGGAAATTTTTTGCTGAGGCAGGTGGTCTCACTGAAGGCTCGTCCTAATACCCCAGTTACTATAGAATCTGTAACTTTTTTTGTCAGGTCAGATCTTAGTAAGATTACTATTGAGAAACGCCGGAAATTGCGACAATATATTGACCCAATTAAGGCTCTTGGGGGACAAGCTTTTCTTCAAGAACCAGCACGGTTAAAAGTACTCAAGAGCGGCCACACATATTTTTTCACGGCTGATCGGGAAGTTGAGAAGATGCTGGCCAAATGGCATGAAGAAGCTAAAGAGGAACACTTGGATAATGGTATAAAAGTATAAGAATGTATAGTAATATAAGATTGCTGAGAGGACCTTTATGATATTTACTTTTTCTTTGTAGAATATGATCAAAGATTATTAATATGTAGCGTTATCAAAGGCATCAGAGCTCTGGGACTGGGGTGGGGGATCACCACGGCTGTGACTCTTTATGGCTGCCTAGACCAACGGCAGCTGGGTAGACAGAGGAAACCTCCTCTTTGGAGAAGGGGGAGTAGGGTGGGAAGGGGTTGGTGGGTGATGGCTGGGTCAGAGGGGATTCACTGGGTGGATAAAATCTAGTAAAAATAAAATGAGGGAAATATATATTGAGAAAAATAATGGCAAGGTGTTTTCTTTTTCAATTGATAAGGAAGAAACAAGGGGGAAAAATTGACATTTTCAGAATGGATAGAATAAGATGTTTAGCCTGGAATGTGGCAGGTTTGAATAGTAGGAATAAACGAAGGTTGGTCTTTGAAGAGTTAAAGATGTAAAATGCGCATGTAGCTTTACTTTCGGAAACACATATCTCCTATAAAGATCGGAATTTATTAAGACAGTTAGGTTATGATGTAGTTGTTAGTTCAGCACTGAATGCTCCAATCTGAGGGGTTGCAATTTTGAAACATAAACATTTTAAAGCTGAGATTAGTAAAACATCCTCAGATAAAAATGGCAGATGGGCTATGGCCCAGATTATAGTTGAGGGTAGTAGATATACGTTCTGTGTTCTGTATGGACCAAACATAGATGACCCTATTGTTTTCGATAGGGTCAATATGGAATTATTGGATTGGGAAGGTGAACGGGTGGTAATGGGTGATTTTAATTGTATCATGAATTATGATATTGACACTACCAGACGAGGGGCATTTAAGAGGATGCGTGAAACATGGGCTGCAATTAGAGAAATAGCACGAATACATGCCATTAAAGATGCCTGGCAGGTTCTACATCATGATGTTGCTGGCTATACTTATTACTCATCTACGCATAAACTATGCTCCCGTATAGATATGGCCTGGGTATCAGATAGAGTTTTGGAGACAAGTCATATGGAGATTTGTCCAAGGGTCACATCTGACCACAATCCAATCCTTCTCTCTTTCAAAATTAAGACAGGCAAGCAGAGACCCTGGCTTTTTTCATTCCCTAGGCATCTTTTTTCAAATGAGGATTTTATATTAAAACTCAAGGCACACTTAAAAGAATTTTTGGAAATTAATATTGGGTCAGCTTCACATATCGTGGTCTGGGATTCCTGTAAAGCTAGTATCAGGGGCTTTTCTCAACAGTATATATTTAGACAGAATTATGAATGTGAAAAGAAGGCAGATGAAACTACTGCAAGAATACTTGCAGCAGAAAAACAAATGGCTGAAGCACTTCTACAGGGCTCAATCGAAGCAGAAGAATTGGGCTGCACTCTAGATCTTAAATCTGCCTTAAAAAATACATTTAGGGAAAGAAGCCTTATTAAACTGCATAAATTTCATTTTGCCCAGTATGAGGGTGGGGAGAAAATAGGGAAAATATTAGCATATAAGGTGGCAGATGAAAAAGCAAAAACTTTAGTTAAAGTTATTAAAGGGCCTAATAATGTGGCGTACAACAGCCCCCAGCCGATACTCCAACAATTTGCTATTACAAGGATTTATATAGCCTTGAAAATAGGCTAGTGCTCGGTGATATTTATACATATTTACAAACTAACTTTTTGAATCGTATTGGGGACGAACAATTAGATACATTGATCAGCGATATTATACTGGCTAAAATCAAATTGGCGGTCTTTGCTTTACCATCGGGCAAAGCGTCTGGAGAGGATTCAATTCCTCTGGAGTTGTATAAAAAATTTATTGAGGAACTAGCCCCATTATTTAGTATGGTCGCGTGGCATATCAGATCTGGAGGGAAAGCTCCTAAATCATGGAGCATCACGCAGATTGTATTTTTTTTTAAATAAACCAGCTGACGAATGTGGGTCATTTAGACCCATTTCGCCTATAAACACCGATGCGAAAATATTGGCAGCTCGCCTCGCTCCGATAATATCTGGTTTGGTATCTCCACAACAACACAGGTTTATCCTGGGAAGGGATACTATGACCCATATAAACATGGCCTTTACAGCATTTGATGTTGCCAGGATAAAGTCAACCCCACTCTGTATGATATTATTAGATGCTGAGAAAGCGTTCGACCGAGTGGGGTGGGACTATCTATGGGCCACATTAAAAACATTTGGGATTAAAGGCCAGTTTATACAGTGGATACAATCTCTGTATGACCATCCCAGTGCTAAAGTTTGCTATGCTGGTCTTCAATCGACATTTTTTTCTATACTTCGGGGTACTCGCCAAGGGTGCCCTCTGTCACCTTTATTATTTGCCCTGTCTATGGAGCCATTTTTAGCATCTTTACAAAGTCAATTACGAATAAGTCCTTTTGTGTTAGGTCTGAATAACCTCAAAATAACAGTTTATGCAAACGATATTGCTGTATATTCAGTAGAAGTAGGAGAAGCAATGAAAGGGATCATCTTGGAGGCAAGGAGATTTGGGGCTGTTTCAGACTACAGGTTGAATACAAATAAGACTCAAGTAGTGATGAATTATAGACCACTGTCTCCGATACAAGGAGTCTGTAACTCTGCTACTTACTTGGGGATTAAAGTCTCAGCTAAATTAGAAGAGATAGTTGCACTAAACTACGAATTACTATTGAAGGAGACATCTATCTCATTTAAAAAATGGCACAAGGTTCCTCTTAGTATAAGTGGGCGGATAAACCTAATTAAAATGAAGATCCTTCCTAAATTCCTTTATTTAGTCCGTTCTATCCCCTTACGTATTAATAATTCTTTTTTTAAACACCTAGATGGTGTATTTAGTAGTTTCATTTGGAGTTATAAGAAAGCGAGTCGTGCAATTGAGTTACTGTAACTTTCATTTAGCCAAGGGGTCTTGAATTCCCAGATTTTAAATTATATTTCTGGTCAGCTTTTCTAGGACGCATGTGTAGTTTAGTAAATTCCAGCAATAATCCCCTCTTTTACTATGTATTTATGTTGGGAGAAGAATCTAAAATGTTTCTTTCCCGAACTAACGATCCAAATTATTTCAAATGGGTCAAATTCAAGACTGCACAGGATATAGTATTCATAGGGCAGGCTGTTCTTAATAGATAAAAAATATCGATTTATCATCCTAAACTTCCCTTATGGGATAATCAAGCTCTCCCAGGAATCTTTCATGATGGAGGTGGGAAACAGTGTGTCACTCTGGGCATAACAGATTTAGGGGATTTGTATAATTCTAATGGGTTCTCAACATTTGATAGATTGAAGCTTTTACACAATCTTACAGAGAATATGCGGCTAAAGTATTATCAAATCCGCGATTATGTTATACGCAGCATGAAGCTCAAAGCATTATTAGATTCTGATATATGGGACTGTATCTATCTAGCCAAAGATAAATCACTGATTAGTGTTGGATATAAAGGCTTCAACTCTCATAAAGAAGATGGTTGTGGGAGATTATCTGTGCGATGGAGTCGGAAATTGGGGACCACTATCACTGCTAATACTATTGCATCTGCACTTAACAGAAATTACTAATCCAAGGCCTTATCATATCAAGGCTAGAATATAGTAACGCCATCTATTTAGGCGCTCCCGAGGCAACTTTTAACAAACTGCAGAGAATCCAGAACGCCGCGGCACGGATTCTCACTAACACCCCGGCCAGATCCTCGCTAAACCAGCCCTGAGACAGCTCCACTGGCTCCCAGTGAGAGAGAGAGTGGCGTTCAAGGCTCTTTGCCTGTCACACAAAATCTTACAGGACAAAGGACCCCCCATTCTAAAAAAATTCATCAGGCCCTACAAAGCCCTTAGAGCCCTCCGCTCAGACCATGAATACCTCGTCACTATTCCCAGAGTGCGCACGGGTGGACGGCGTTTCTCTGTCAACACGGCCCGTCTTTGGAACTCCCTCCCCCGTGACCTTAGGACGGAACCAGACTATCCCCGATTTAGGAAGCGGCTGAAAACGCACCTGTTCCCCTGTCAGGTTAAAGAAGACAACATTTGTTATCAAGTTGTCCTCTTTCCATGGACGTTTCACCCAGAGATGTCAAAGTTCACATTGCAATAATGGAGAAACCACTTACCTGCCTTATTGCCAATATAACTGATGAGTGAGTTCCTCAGGAGCACAGTACTCACGTTCAAGCACAGGGGTAAAACTCACCTTATATATTATATGCATAAGCAACTATACATTTTAGGTCCGGCATTGGCCATGACCTTTTGATTTTAGTAAAATGCCATGTATACATACTTCTAGGGGCTTTCAATAAGTCGTCTTCATCCATTAGCCTGTTTTTGTGTCATTCAGTTTTTCTTCTGCCTACTACTGCATACAACATGGAGCAATGTGACTTCTCAGTATAGTCAATGGCTACCTTCACTCTGAATGGCTGCATTTTGCTCTTTCACAAGAGCAAATCCAGGCCTACAGTTGTTCCTTTTGGTGCCAGGCACTATTATGTCAATGTGTGATTTTTAAGGCAAAAGATATTTTTGGTTTCATCCAATGTTGTTTTCTCTAGTGACAAACACCTGGTCTCTCCTCCACAACTAAAGTAAGGAAGATTTTACAAAAACAATCACAACACAAAACAGACATTGGCAAAGCTAAAAGACTGGCAGACAAGGGCAGATATATTGGCTGTTCCAAAGCATGTTTAATGTGTGCCCTCACCATGAGAAAGGGGAAGCCCTGCACAATGACACAAGCAAAGCAGAATAATAGCAACATTCTACAAACTGCAAAACCAATAACAAAATTGAAAAAAAATATGACACTAAAATAACCGTGCAGCATAGGATTAGGAAAATAACACATAAAAATAACAAAGAGCAACAAGTAAAACCTATTGCTTCATAACAGCGGAGGGAAACTCCTATTAGAATTACTACTCTCTCAACAGTTTTCGAAAAGACAAAATATCAGAGGCAGTACAGGTGGAAAAAAGAATGCTCAATTAGATTAGAGCGCAAATGCTGCTGAATTTTAATTACATTAATGTATGCATGTATTTCCTTCAGAACTACTTAAACTGCAAAGAGGGGCCGGAAGAATTGCACATCACAAAAAATTTTGATTTATTATTCTTTTTCTAAATTAGCAGAAATATTACTTGCCCTTTGAGATCAGCTGTATCCAGTGCTTGAAATGCAAAAATAGAAGTGCAAGTACTCTGTGCCAGGGTACCTGCTTGTTTCTGAGAAGTGCCGGTGCTGGTACTCGAGACAGTACCCAGTACTGGACTCGACGTAGCGGGCACTGGGAATTTAACCAGTAGGCGCTAGGGTGGGGGCGGTTTTGGACCCCTGGGGGCCGTTTTTGTGACGGGGCTGGTTTTGCAGCATAGCTGCAATATCGGCCCACTGTAACAACAATGGACAAAACTGGCCCTGGCAAACAGCTCCACCCCTACCCCACTGCCCCGGGGGCCAGCTGAGCTGTTTGTCAGGGCTGGTTTTGTTTCCCAGTCCGGCCGTGACAGTACCGGCCCATTTAAAGCACTGGCTGTATCCAGGACACGAGTCGGGGTTACACGTGGGTGGACGGCATCCACCCACTTTTTTCATAGGATGGATGCCGTCCAACCTGCCAAGAAGTTGGGTCCCACTGAAAAAGATGCTGTATTTGTCCCGGTGTCACTTTCAGCAGCACCTGCACGTTGTTATCTGCTTTCGATCGCAACAACGTGCAGGCGGGAACGGGATGGGGCTCTCTTATTTCTGACTCCTGCTGGGCCCATAACAAAGGCCAAATTTGAGGGGTCATCAGGCCTCCTTTTGTTCGAGTCTCCTGGCTGGCAGCAGTCACGAGCCTAGAAGGAAATACAGCAGAGGGGAAACAAAGGCTCACACCTTGTTAGCACTTCCCACATACTTAAGAGAGGCAGCTTTTCACTTCGGTCAGTCCCTATTTAGGAGATATGCATGCACTGTAAGAACGTCAGATGTGCTGATCTTTCCCAGTATTTGCACAAAATAAATAACATTCATATAGCGCTTACTACCACTGAGAAGGTGTTGTAATAATTTAAATATCACTATTTTTTATTTTAAAGAACTATGAGTAGAGGAAGCTTTACGCTGACAAAATGCAACATTGGTTTATGCAAAGCTTACAAAAGTGTATCTTCTACCAAAATCAGAAGGGTTTGCAAGCATACTCGAAATTTGCTCAAATGTACTCATGATAGACCTGCTAAACATGTATGTGAGGGCTTAAGATCTGATGTCACTTCTTGTGATGCCACTTCCAGTGATGTCACGTGCCGTGGTGCCACTTGCATACTGATTAATTAGGTTAGTCCCCCCACTTCTTTTTTTAGGACTTGTGCCCTGGTTGTATCTCTGTAACAAAATGTAGAGTGGTTGTGATTTGGTACTGGACTTATTGATTCCTTTATAGTATAGTACCCAGTCACAGCAGCGTAGCGTGGGTTGCCAGCGCCCGGGCAAGGCAAGTATCCTTCCATTTTTTTAGGCCTCACCTGAGCCAGCGCATGCACTGGATTGGCGAGAAATTACCAGCGCATGCGCTGGATTGGCGAGAAATTTAGTAAGTGGGCTTTAGAAATCCTACCATGGCCTAAAGCTTGCGGTTACGCGTGCGGTGACGCGCACAGGCACCATCTGGCTTTCCGTCATGGCTCATTAAGCGCCCGCGGGCACCCATACAGTATGAGATCACTTTCACTTTTGGGGCCGCTCACTTTCACGGCCACGCGACCAATGCTTGTGCTCCTAGCTTCGTCTAGACACTTGTCAGAGTTCATTAGCCTCCATCTATGTTCCCGGGTCATTGTTGTACAGTGCGCCTGTACAGAGCCTTTTCAGAAAATATGCCCTGCTTCCCCTCACGAGGCGTCGAATCGCTTTTTCATTGCATCAGCTTCAGATGTTGGCTGCTCAGCGTCATTTCCCTCTTCGGATCATCACTGTCCTTCCTCGCGGGCCATTGCGCAAGCAGTTCGGGTCTAAATACTTAACAGGTAACCCACCTGAGAGCTGCTGTTAGACAAGATTTCAAGATCTGGGGAAATATTCTGGACACCTCAATACTTCTGACATGGTGATGGCCCGCTCATCACCGATGCAGTAGGCAGCGCAGGCCTGGTAGCTCTCCTTGCTAGGCACTGGTGTGGCCAGATATGGTCGGAAGAGTGGCTTCCACTGGGGCTGGTTAGGAATTAGACCTTCCTTGAGTTGTTCTCCATTCTGGTAGCGTTAAATATGTGGACAGATCACTTCCGGGGTTGTTCAGTTGTTTTTGGTCAGCCAGTATGTCAATAGTGCAGTTAAATACCAGTAGCATATATAGCGCTAGATGATACCCTGTCTACTGAATGGCTAGTTTCCATCTGAATTAAATACAATATAATCTCAAGTGCAAACCATCTCCATGATGCACTTAAAAAGTAGTGGCGTGCAAAAATCGGGAAATTTGCTGTTGTCTAATCACACATCTTGCCAAAATCATGCACAGTTACGCAAAATGCAAAAATAGCATCTCAAGTTGTATTTTAGTACTAAATGTGTCTTCACGTTGATGCATTTTACTCTAAAAAAAATAGCACCAAGAACTCAAAGTACTGCGAACAACAGACGCCAGTCACTTTAAGGAGCATCAAGTGGGGGAAACAAACATGGCATTTTAGGGGACTACAGATGCCCACATACGGCAAAGAGGAATTTCTTTGTTAATTACATTACTTTCTGTGTTTAAAACTGACGAGGAGACTAATGCAGGCCTCTTCAGCCCCTGAGGTGCAGGGCGGGCCTCACCCTTCAGGGGACCCTATTCACAGGGGCGTAGCTTAGGTGTGGGGGCAGGAGAAGAGTGTTACACCCCCTCCCCAGTAAATCAAATCTATTTTCTGATAAATAGTTGGGTATAAGCAAGTGCTTTTAATCGGGTATGGTGAGGAGTCTGTCGGATTTCACCAGAAATGTTTCCATATGCACTCACCCTCTCTCTGTTTTGAAAGCTCTCAAAAATATTGGTTACTTTACAAAATATCGCGTTTTCTCTCTTAGTGCTCCTACCAATCCGCATCCTTTTCCCTTTCCACTGCCCCATAGGCCCCTTTCACGCACCCTGCTTGTCATACACTGTATTTAACATTATATATATGTCTGCCTCTGGTTGTTGGAAAATCTGAAGCTCCCCTCACCCCTCTCCCAGTCTTACTGCCCAAGCTTCGCCCCTGGCTAGTCAGCCCAAGGTGTGTGAATATCTTTGAGCTGACCACATTCTGCATGGAGGCCCATTATTTTGTGTACCATCACTTACTGACCAGCGTGGTAGGAGCAGACCTGTAAGTCGGGGTGGCTTGGGGTCCATTCGCACTGCCCTGCAAGTGCCTCTGCTTTCGCAGAGTTCGCACTACTTCCCCCTACATGCCCAGGGGTTACTGTCCTCGTGCCTCGTGACAGTGGACCGCTGGCACGTGTCCAATCCAGCAGGGTGCTCACATTGGCCCTTTTTAGGCATGGCTTGGCAGTTCGGGCTGGACTGTTCCCATGAGGCACAGGGTCAGACTGATTTGCATATGGCCATGTCTGAACTGGGGTGGCAAAGAACGGTGATGGATTAAACCCAGATCTTTTGACTGGGTGTGAGTGTTTGATTGGCTTAGATGCTCCGTCCATCACCACCCCCTTTTGTACCGCTTTGGCCGCCATAAGTGTGGCAGGGTATGCTCAGACGTGAGTCCCTTGCTCACTTTGCCACTGGATTCAAAAGGCATGGCATGGCTTGGCAGTTCGGGCTGGACTGTTCCCAGGAGGCACAGGGTCAGACTGATTTGCATATGGCCATGTCTGAACTGGGGTGGCAGAGTGGGCTAAAGAACGGTGATGGATTAAACCCAGATCTTTTGACTGGGTGTGAGTGTTGGATTGGCTCAGATGCTCCGTCCATCACCACCCCCTTTTGTACCACATTGGCCCTAGCAGCAATAGCCTTTTCAGGTCCCACTCTAGTTGAATCGGGGCAGCCAGGTCAGCCACTGGCCTCAGCCTGAATCACGGAAACCAGGGCTATTAATTAATTTTCTCTGCAAGTTTGTTTCTATACCATGATTCCTTGTAGGTGAGAGCAAGAGGCCTAAGATTGTATGGGTGTTTAGGGACTCGCCCTTTCGTTCGGCAGGGAGCTGAGAGATCAGCAGGCTGGATTTGTAGTGCCAGGAGGAAAGGAGAGTGGTGACAATAAAATGGTTTAAAAGCTGGGGGCTGCGTCTCCGCAGGTGAGGCAGCTGAGAACAGGAGGGTTCCACCTTCTGGCATAAACACCCTGCAGACTGGCAGGAATGGCATGGTCAGTTTATGTAACAGGGCATAAAGGAACTTTTGTTGACAGAACTTTCTTGGTTACCCACGGATCCCTTTGGACTTGAAAACTCACTTCAAGTATGGGAGTGTTAAAAAAGCGGTGCATATCGAACTGAAGACGGAAAGAGTTTATTAACAAAGAAAAAAACACCAAACACTTCTGAATCACAGATTCCATCAACTGGGGGGCTCTAATCGTATTGGAACAAACTCAGCTAGCAAAGACAAGGCACACAAGTATATCATGCTAAATACAGACTTCAAATGAAGATCACATGACTCACATCAAGACCGATGACCTCACAAGAAGTGGCAACACAGGAAGTGACATCAGATCTTATGACCACACTCATGCTTAACAGGTCTATCATGAATACATTTCAGAGCATTAGAGATTTAACAAAGGAAAGCTGACCAGAGCTTGAGCCTGTATCTTGAGTTCCCTGTTTGAAGGAATTAACTGCCCAAAATGTGCAGTGGCTGCCACCCCCATTAGAGCAGAGGAGCGTAGCCCCCTCTGCTGCCAGTGCAGCAAAAGTGAAAAACTAAAATGGTGATAAAATGAATTACCATTTTATTTTTTACTGCTCCCAGCCTGAGCAGTGTTTGGGGCTGGGCTGCTGCTGACTGACAGTAGCGGATTGGTGCTCATTCCACCAGTTTATACTGCACGTGTCTCTTTGGCCAAATGTCTTGCGACAGCCAGACTGACATGCACAGTGTAAACCTCTGCACCTAGCTGTCTTACACAGCTGGGTGGAGAGCAGGCAAAGGCCCCCAGTGCCTGCTAGAGCATCAAGGCAGCTACTCCAGCCAATCCTGTCTCTGCTCTCATGCGGCTCATCCGCATGAGCGCAGAGGTGGGATTTGAAGAGGGTTGGCTGAGGAAGTGTAGGTAAGTATGTTTTTAATTTTCATTTTTTGGCCCACTGTCAGGCACTGTGAGAAACTCACATTGCCTACAGACTTAATTCCAGAGCTCTCAGTCACTGCCCATTATAAAATCTGTTAGCGAGCAATGATTGAGAGCTTTGGAATGTAAGCCGAAAGGCATTTTGTTTTTATCACAGTGCTTGCCACTGGGTTTGGCATTGGCTTGACAATCCTCTATTTCTGAGGGTCAGTGACCACCACTACAACTGTGGGAGAACTTTGGTGTCTGACTAAATAAATTCGACAGGCATCTAAGAGCCACAGGTTAGCCAGATTAAACTTATCACCAAGAACAAAGCACAGTCCATGCATTGCATAGAAAAGGCAAGCAATTGCAAGTGTGAAGATTAAAACTATAAAATGTATTAACCTACTGAACTCAGCACCATTATATATACTGACAATTTTAGCACACTTTGACCAGTATAAAACAAGCAAGGGCATAGCCACTAGGGCTCGCCTTTGGGATCTTATTAGTGTTTAGTCATGCAACAGTTAATGTTGTTGCACCAAGGATATTGTGTTGCATAAGTAAAAAAAAAAAATACATATAAGGTCCCAAAAGCGAGACCTATTGGCTATGCCAATGATTGTCTTTTAAAAATGTGCGCTCCAAAAAATGCCCCTAAGAATTTTGCGCCCGGGGCAACTGCCCCTGTGACATGTCCCCCTCTCTCACCCCCCACCCCTTGCCCACGCTACACCACTGCGTAGTCATGATGCCATATATGTCACCGTGGGTTTTCACTGTAGCACTGATGAATGTTCTATAGGGTATTTTCATAAGATATTTGCCTGCCAACTAAATTAGGCCTCCTGAGTAGAAGGTGAGAGTATATAACGAGTGTGAAGGGCATTTACCTCAGAAAACATTTATTATCTGTATGAGACCACCCTCAGGGGTATCAGTAAGACTTTTAGAAAACTCGTTTTGAGGCTATAGTGTCAGAACAGAGAACATGCACAACGTGCTGTTGCTGAATGTACTTGGTAAACAATACCCGAATATAGACGTCATGGTGTGACATCACACTGAATGCCTTGAGGTAAGAACAGTGGCAGAATGAGCTTTGCCACTCACATTTCTATTGGCCGTTGCAGCATTGTTGCCCCTTCCTCCCCATGCTTCAGAATAATGGAAAGTTCGCTTTTCCTTCCGCTTTCTCGCTGAGCTTATTGGCAGGCACAGCTTTAGCATACATACTTGTTCCAGGTGTTTTTGTTCCGGCCGAAACACACTCTTACAGTTGTAGTATAATGGGGCTGCCTTATGGATCAAAGCAATCTGCAGCTGCGGGTACTGCATTAAGTATACTGGCACTACCACAATTGGCCACAAGAGGGCAACAGAGTGTAAGACTTAGCCTGAAAAAAATCCTGTTATTAAAAGAAAGGGACATTTTAAGGGTAAAATATATTTTTGCTTAGGGTTCCGAAAGTTTTCAACAGAACTACTGTGACTGGGCACATTCTATGTGACGAACCTGAGCCTCGAGAAAACCTCAATAGGTAGGGAATGTGAAGGACGGGCTGTGGGGCTTGAATGAGTGAGTACATTACTCCTCAAGCCTGCACAATGCAGGCCTGGGCTATTTATGGCTGTGCTTGACCACTTCTGAGCTCTGTAACAGACACCTTATTACACAAAGAGAAACCTTTAAGCTCTGAGACAATCATGCACGATCCGCAGATAAAAATAACACAGTTCAAGGATGGATGTAACCTGATAGACAAGTGCCCGGGGAGCTCGATTGTGTCTCTGCATTGTGTACCGCTATAAATACCGCAGTTTTATTTCAGTCTTTGATGGCCGAGTGTGAGGCGCACACTTTCTCTGGATTTTGCCTGCTCCACCGGAACAGGAAGACTCAAAGGACCAGATGTATGATTCATTTTTTCGGTCACAAAAACTCAGATCAGAATTTGCGACCGTAAAAATGTTTTCTTCTTAAATAGGAATACCATTATACAAACTCCGAAGACGAATTGCGACTGGATACTGATTCTGTATTTGGAAGGCGCAACAGCCATAATTCCGGTCGCACACCTTAGAAGCTGCCGATGTCCTCTGGAACCTTTGTCAATGTTGAAAAAACCAAAATCAGGGAGGGTAGCCAGTGGTCGTGGGACCATTGTCAAAGAAACGATTCAAAAAAGATTTTTTTTTTTTTTAAAAAGCGGCTGTGTTTCATTTAAGGCAGACTGGCGGCTTTAAAAAACAAGCATTGGCATAGCCAATAGGGCTCGCCTTTGGGACCTTATAAGTGTTTAGCCATGCAACAGTTGATGTTGTTGCACCAAGGATATTGTGCTGCATAACTAAATACTTATAAGGCCCCAAAAGCGGTCACAACATCGAATAAGACAAGCCCAAATCAGCCTTCCATCTTTCAGTGGTTAACAACATACGTGTCATTTAAAAGAATACTAACTCATTACTTACAGCGATTTGACTCAGCAGAAAAGAGCTGTATAAACAATCAGTAATTATTACATCTAAAGCAAAGACAATATTACATATAGACAGCAGGGTTCATCTTTTAAGACCTACACTATTATTGTCATGTTCGTTATTTTCATTCCTAATTTTCATACTTTTTTAATGCTCTGCATGTCTACTTTTGGTTACTTCAGAACGCTAACGTGGATGTATGACATTACAACGCATGCTTTTACATCGCATGCCTTTACAACGCAAGTATTACAACGCAGTCCATTACAACGCATAGTGCTTTGGGGTGCTGGATAGTGAATAGTTTAATTTACTATTCCAACTCCAGTCCCCGTGGATACTAGGGAAGGTTATTGGATAGTAAATTAACCTATTCCCTATCCTAGAGCGCCCCCCAGAGCAATGCGTTGTAATAGTTTGGTTGTAATGGTTGCGTTGTAAAGGCTCTGCGATGTAAAAGTTGCGTTGTAAAGGTTGTTTACCCGCTAACGCATTTGTGGTTATGTAGGCCTCTTATATCATCTAAAAACAGCCCCGAGGCCCCTTAGGAGCTGGCGTTACTGCCAGAGGCGAGAACAGGTCAAGCTTTAAAAGCCCTAATTGCCGGCCACACAGTCGTCAGATTTTGACAAATTTCGAGTCGAAGATTTTCAGCTCCAGAGGGCGTGCGCCTGGGAACTGGGGTTGATTAGGTGCTAGTAATGTAACCGTTTTGTATTTAAGGGTAAGGAGCACAGATTTAAAGAGGAGGCCCACCCTAAATACAGCAGAGAGAACAATCACAGCGATGGGTCGTCGCGAGTTTACAGACCTGCTGCTGAAAATGCACCCAGACATAATCTCTAAGCAGGACCAGGCTTGCAAGTGATTGCTCTCCGAACAATTCCGATACACCTCAAACTTCAACCTTTACCAAATCCAGGGTTTATATACCCAGATCTGCATTTTATGGAGAATGGTTGCCTGTGTGTATTCCTCTCAGTATCTACGGCTTTTGATCATAAGGTCATTGTAGCAGGTCCGACCTGGCGTACCAAGATGGGCTGGTGACGGCATCTTGTGCAATATTTTTGGAGTAGATTTTCTGTTTCACCGTACAATCCCATGAATGATGCACTTTAGAACGCACAATATGCTGTGGAGGTTGACTTTAAAAAAATGTGCGAGTTCATTTCATCCAACAAGTCCAAAATGAGGGCCATGAAAGCAGTGCATTTCATATACATTTACCCAAAAAGCTCGGGCCCTTGCGCACAAAATGCCACTTTGACAAGGCATCCTCTGCTAGCGCGAGATAAGAGGGCAATAAATCGGCAGAGCGGACAGACGTGTGGCTCAGTCCATGTATAGCGTTTACCTTGCGGGAGCGAGCAGTGGCAGGCGCGATAATTGCTAACAGATGGAGCCGCTGCTCGCTCCCGCAAGGTAAACACCATACATGCACGAGTACTAATAGGAAACAGTGCAAAACATGCACGAGTTTCAACAAAAACCTGGAGTGATTCCAGGAGGTCACTCCAACGCAACACTTGCGCGCTGCGTAGGCGAGACCTAAAAATCCTTAGTGAAAGGCATTCACAGACACGGGGGTCTATTGAACCCTGCCAGCCACCATCTCTATGATAATCAAGAATTGGAAAGAGTCGTATTTTACTACACACATGAATATTCATGAGGTAGGTGGGATTGCGACCCACTATGGTTTGGAATTTTGGGATTTGACCATTTGGTATATACATCGGTTCGCTAAAATACTGGTTACAAGTTTCGACCAGTTTTTGCGAACACTGTATAAGTGCATCTGGCACCAAAGATCCTTTTGAAGTCATTTAGAGCATGTACAGCATCTTCATTAAAACAAGAAATTGAAGTATACCACTTTACTAGTTGCTTCTTCTATGTTATGTGGACATCTTTCCATTCAAAGAGAAAAACTACATCCTAATGGTTATTATTATCTTATTAATGTTGGTACTTATTTTGTATGCTTCACTTATTGAGTCACCATAATTGTATTTTCTGCAGATAATGTTTACTTGTTGAACTCACAACATAAGCATAAACCCTATACCATATCCACAAATGTTTTTTTTTTTTAAAGTACAGACAAAAACCCAGAGGCCAGGGTTGAAGTGACGAGCTTGTTCTGGTCCATCTCACTTCACTTGCTCAAGAAGATACAAGGCCCAGCCTATGACTTATTTGAGTATGTTATACCCAAGGCCACCACAACTGCAACCACCCCCCTTGTCCATTCTGTAATCTACCACCAAACTAAGACAACCCTCGCTTCCTTCCATTCAGAACTCCTTGATCTTTCCCAACACATTCCAACCATTGCGGACTGAGCTGTCATTCTCGGTGATTTCAACGACTACTTCAGTTGACTCTTCTGAAGAACAAGACTGAAGGAACAACATCTGTCAGAGACTAACGGCTGCACATATGAATTTGTATGTGCCAAATGGGTGTATATAAATATATGTCTTTACAGAAAGTGAAGAAATGCTCTAATTTGTGAATGTTGGATGAACATTCTTCCTTTGTGAGCACCGCATTTTCTTTGTTTGTGTTTTTTTTTATTTTTATTTTTTTGTTTTTTTTAATATATTTTTTTTATTTTAACAGTAAGACAAGAGTAGGCATTACAGATATCAGGTGTCAAACAGGGACAGGCGGGGTAAATATTCATACAAAAACCATCGTAAGGAACACGTGGCCCATCACGATTACGCACATTAAAAAGGAGAAATAAACAGTCTATTATACGAACCAAAACAATCCCACCCGCGCGACCCCGTCCTCAATGATACAGGATAATTAAACCCAGTGTAGACACCCGGACAATAAAGGATCCGTGGAGAGTAAACAGCCCACCTCTCATAGAAAGGAAAAAGGAAGACAAAAGGGCCATAGAACAAAACAAAGGCAAAATAAAAAACCCTCCCCTAACCCCCCACCCTGCACCCCTGCAATGGCTACAGCCTAACCCCACTGACAGCGTGCCTGTCGCCCAAGAACTACCCTAAAAGAAGGGGAAAAGAGAGAAAGTGGAGGAGGAGAAAGCAAACACACTCCCGGTCTCCCGTACCCCCCCCGCCAACAGCGACCTCCCCGAGACGTGGTAAAACCAATAGTCAGCAAAATATACGAACCAGTCGGGGGAGTATAGTCAATAACCACCCAACTCCCGTCACAGTATAGGCACCACCCCGGCATTGCATAAAACTAATATATGAGATCTAAACGATCAAGTTCAGCCCTGGCCAGTACGATCTTTCATGAGAGTCTTCTTCACTCGAGCCGCCATCTTGATGGAAAAGGCAAAGCGTTCATAAAAGTTCATATCAGTGCAGTAGGATCGAATACCGGATAAAAGTTCACAAATCGAACGAGGAAAGATGTCCGAGAACAGCGAGTATCTCGAACAGTCACTGAGGAACTTGTTACCACACAGAAGACCGTCCATAGATGTGTTAGGTGGCAGCAGAATCGAGTAGGAGACGCTGGCGATAAGCACTGGCTGGCTTGTTGTTGACAGGGGACCGCCAAGGCTCATTAAATCCGGGATCTGCACGGGTACCTCGATTTCAAACGTTCGGTGCACCGCTGGTACCACAGCTAGCTGGAAACTTAACGCAGAGTCGTCCTCCGGTTCCAGGATACCGTTCACTCTCACAATCAGTGTCCGGAACACAGCGATGGTATGCGAATGGAGCGCCCCAATGGCGGCCATAACGGCCTGCAGCGATGGCGTACCTTCCGTCCGCTCCATCCCCTCTCAGTAGGCGACAGAGCAGGACTAGAACCCCGGAGGCCGGCTACTCCGGGGTAACAGGCCACACAAATCTGATGTTGAACAGTGGGCGCTCCTCGTCTAGCAGAACACACCTTCGCCGACAGCGAGGGCCCCAGCCCGTCGACCCCGGGAGGGCAGCAAGGTCTTCGGGCACCGGACCCCCACCCCGGCAGCGGGCGTGACACGCTGGTGTGTCCTCGGTGTAGGTCATGCACAGGATCATCACCAACAATCACACTCCGGGAGACCGGGCTCAGTCCAGGTCTCACGGCCGATGTTGATCAATTCCAACCCGGATAGGCTAGAAATCGAGGCCCCGGCTTCCACACGGTGTTAGGCCGAGAATGGAAACACGGCGTATCTTCGTCAGCCGATGAGGTAGAAAACTCGGGATTGCGCCATGAGAAGCAGAAAAACTTAATGAACAAGGAAATCTGGTGGAAGTTCAGGATGAAAGGCAGGATATTCGAGCTGCTGGCGGAGGTCAGCGGAGCCGGGAGCTTACGCGGCCATCTTGATTGCTAGCGTAGCTCCTCCTCCTCTTTGTTTGTGTTTAAACAATTTGTGGTACCTCTCAAGTGAGCATCGTCAAACCCTTTTTCACCCATCTCCCCTGTCATTCTTTGCCAAACTACTGGTCTTCCTAGGGGCATTCATCACCACTGCCATCACATCAGTTGGGGTGTGGGCAAGCACCAATCCCCGGAGCACATATTGTAACTCCATGTCCAGTAAATCATTCCTGAGGTCCTCAAATATGAAATCATCACCTCAACCCAGAAATGCCCAGGTGGGTGCAGATAATCTTTCCAACTACAGACCTATCTCCAGCCTACCTTGCATGGCACAGAAGGATAGGGCCGGACTAGATCCCATCTGGGCACAGATATCGTTCCCCTAAACATCAGGGAAAAACTACTCCACTCAGAGGAACAGGGCCATCCACAGACATTGATCATGTTGGATGTCTTTGCCATCTGTCACAACTTCGACCATTTGATACTAATCGTAAGACTGCCTACTTCATCCCACATCAGTGGGACTGGACTCCCAAAATTAGCATTAGTGTCATTCTCTCAAGACCACATAATAGATTTCCAAAGAAAAACAGATAGATACATTCACCTGAATGTGGATGGTGCATGAATGGGGTCAGTCACCAACAATGCACAACTTTTGGGTGCCTTTTACAGGAGACACAACTATGCTGAAGTCATAGACACATATCAAATTCTGTACTGAAGAGAAATCCCTATAGAGAAATCCCTACAGTTCAATAGAATCCGTGTTTTTCAGGAAAAGCCCCTAACAATAAACAATGGAGGGGATGACAAGATCCAGCCAAAGTGTCATGTCATCCATGCTGCGTTTTCATAGGGCAAATTCCTTGGGAGTAGGTTCTATGGTTTGGGTAGTGTGTGAAATTCCTAAAAGTACAAATATTAATTGAGGATGACTTTGTTAAGTTTAGAAAACCGTTAAAGATTCATCTCTTCCCATGGAATTTAGGTCATCCAATCCTCTTAAAGTCACTATGTCTTAGCTGGTCCTCGTACCCGTGGCGGGTGAGATGCCCAAGAGCAGTATGCCTTCTTCACCATTCGCTTTCAGGACTCTGTTCCTTTGAGGCTTTGCAATCTTTTGGGACATATTCAATAGTGGACGTTCCCGAGATGCCATGATTTTCTTCATTAATGAGATTTACAAAACACTGTTCTACACTGCAAAGCCTCTGGGGCCTCCCTTGACTGGATAGAAGCACTTTACAAAAACCCTAAATAAATAACTACGGGTCTGGCGACTCCAAGTATTTTTTTAATTGATACAAGTGCAGGTAGTGAGTTACCAAGGAAGTGCTTTAGTTAGAAGAGAAGGTCATAAGCAGGACAATGGAAGCTGTGGAGAGTGGGCCCGGGGTGGCTGTGGTCCTGGTTGGGGGAGGGGAGGCAGGAAGCATATGTTAAGGAGGAGGTATAGGGGGAAAGGTTCCAAGGCTATAAAGGCAGAGTCAGCTTTCAACAATTTGTCTAGCAACTTTTGTAAGTTGTTACTTCTTACTGTAGCACTTTGCACTCGGCTTTTCTTCCCTCGTGTTCGTTGTGTTCTGCCCCTCGGTTCTCTCATATTAGTTTGCTTGCTACCTGTTCCTTGGTTTCGCTTTAACTTTTGTTCCAGTTTTCCGCCCTGCTTCTCCTGCGTTTGAGGGCTGTTGCCCAGCCATCGCATTCCTTTTGAAGAGACAGGTGAGACCCCAAACAACTGGTTGATGCATGTTGGTGTGGGGAGGTGGTTCAGTTCAGAATGTAATGCATGGTCTGGTATGTTTTACACTTTATGCCCTTCATAGATTATCCTTTCTCACTCTGTGAGACTGCTGCCGGATTAAATCCACCCATAGCTAAGAAGTCCATGGTCCAGTGAGACCTGACGAGGTTGGTTCAAGTTGTACAGCCAGCTCCGCCATCGTCCTTCCAGCTGTTACCAACCCCCCCCCCCAGCATTCCACATGTTATAGAATGCCACCATAGCACCGGAAGCAGAGATGTAGCATCCGGCTCCAGTTGAGAGCAGTGAGTGAGCTTCTGTTTCCACCCTATCACCTTCCTAACCCTCTAAGTGTGCCTGTGAGAACGGGGTTCCATCTCCAATTTAAAGCTATACCGTGGGGGGAGTGGGCTTGGGAGTGGTATTGATGTTGTGTTGTGTAGAACTCCAATCATGCAGACAGATAACTGGGTTAAAGGCAGTCTTTCTTTGATGTCTATGGCAAACTGAGCTTGCTCCCAAATGAGTTGACATTGAAGAAACGAAGATGTTTATTTGGCAATTGAATAAAGTGAAGTCTTGTGGGGTCTTGTCTGTGCTAATTGTACTAATCTTGGTGCGATGCTTTTTTTTTTATATAGCCCGAACAAAGGGGCTGATTATGATGGCAGACGGACCTGAGTCCGTCCGCCACCATAGAGTAGGAGGGACCGTCCGCAGGGGCAGCGGCGGTCCCTCCGTGCAAATTAGGATGTGACCGCCACCCTGGCGGTCACACCCTGTATTTTTAACATTGCGGCGGGTGCTGCTTGAAGCAGAACCCGCCGCAATGTTAAAAATTAAATTTGTGCATTTGCATGCACAAAGCATCAGGCACCGCGCGGTGCCTGCTGCTTTGTTCACGCAAATGTTGGGGGGTACCATAGGTACCCCCCATGTGCATCCCCCACCCCCCCTTCACCCAGGGGGCCCGCAACGGGCCCCCGAAGTGAAGGTCCGTATGCTTTTCCATGGCGGAAAAGCCGCAGCGGAAAAGCATACATCTCACGCCATCCTAATATGGCTGGCGGTGTCTGATAGACACCGCCAGCCATGTTAAAGCTTGGCGGAAAAGCTGCGGACAGATTTCAAGACCCACCGCCATCCTAATATGGCGGTGGGTCTTTTGAGGCTCCGCAGAGGAGTTTTCTAAGGAGTTCATGGATGTGTTGCATGGCAGCTGAGTTTCATATCTCATGTGAACAGTTTTCCTCATGGGTCAGGGTGGCTGGTGTGGAATGTACTTTAAGGGTGCGGGCGATGAAAGCTTGCGCCTCACTATGCAGGATGTGGAGTTCTGTTGCGGTATATTAGCAGCTAAAGAGGTGCTTTTAAAAAAAGGTTTTAGGTCTCTCCTAAGCCAGTATTAGTTATGCTGAGATCTATATGAAAAGTTCTTTGCACACTGATGGTGCTGCTTTCAGGTTTTTTCCCTTTAAACCTCTTTCGGCAGCTCTAGGAGGCTTTATTAGAGCAGAGGTTTCAGACAAAACTCTACTGAGTTGGCAGTTTTCCTGGTATCTCAGTGAAGGCTTATATGAATGTGCCCTCAGTTGCTTGTCAGAATGCATTACCCGCTTCAATGAGAAGGTGCCAATCCCTGAATGCTTTCCCGGAAACTTTTCAAGACATGGCTCTTCTAACTCAACTACTGGTACTCCATTTTTTTTATAAACATACTTTATTGCTTGAAGTGTCAAACGCAATGCAGAGCTCTGTAACCCAGAGCTATCTGATACATTCTAAAGTACAAAAAGTTGACATTGACATTTAAAATATACATTTTCGAAAAGAAACAAGAAAACGTAACCAATATAACTCCCCCCATTGCACTGTCTCAGCACTCTGGTACTCCATTTTTTATGATTTGCTATACCCTCCTAGTGCTGGTAAACCTTGTTGGGAAGCTATGCGCACTATAAAACTACATGATAATAATAAATTGTCATAATGTCATAATATCCTAGCCAAATTATCGACCAACAGATATATTGTGGCCATAATATTGATTAATAACATAATGTCAAGTTTGGATGTACTATTAACTGGAGTCAATATTACTGTCACAATATATTGCAGGTCGATAGTTTGAATGTGACATTGTGGTGGACGACTGTGTGTAGAGCCTCAGATTGTATTCAATGCTGTTTTATGGCCGTTCCAATTTCTGGATTTATGTTAAGCAAAGGCCAGCTGCAGTATTGCAATCCCAAGATGATTCACATTTCGTTCACACCACGGTGTGTCCTGGCAGAGGCAGAAGTACCATCCCTAGCATCTTCAGTGGGTAACTATCAACCTTGGCTTCTGTTAACTCAAGGAATGCAGGACAACCCAGTGAGAAGCTCGATGCCCTGATTCTTCGCCTTTTTCTCCATAGTAGCCATGTCTTCCCCCCCCCCCACCCCCCCAAAGACCAGGGGAAATCAGAGGGTGTTGCTGATACTACTGCCCAGTACACAGGCGTTTTTTTTACTACAGAAGCAGCCATGTTAACACCTAAGGGGGCGGGGGGGGGGGCGCGTGGCGCGCCCATGCTGGTGACGGAACCGCTCCGTCACCAGCCTCGTTCGAGCTGTGCTCATGACGGAGCGGTTCCATCATGGTCCCGCCCACTCAATAGAACGCACCGCGCAGGCGCGAAATCAGCGCCGCGCAGGCGCGTCGAGCGGGCCATGACGGAACCGCTCCGTCAGCAGCACAGCGCTACCGTGGCTGATGACGGAGTGGTTCCGTCATCAGCGCGGAAGGAGTTAATACCATGTTTGGATGTGTTTTAGGCATTCTGATGTCACTTTGGCTTCTGCTCAATCTCCCATTTGCAGATGGACCTGGGTGTCATGTTTGTACACCTAGAAAATTAAGTATGGCATCTCAATAAGTTGGGCAAGGTGGTCTCTGCATAATTTGGGGTCCAAACTGAGGAAGTGTTACGAAGTAAGAGTCCTGGCCCTTCGGGTGGGTAACAGGGTTACTTATTTCAAAACACAAATGGAGCCCACGCCCAAACCTGTCTCCAGTGTGAACCGCTGAGTGAACTACAACTCGACCAATCACTAACAGAGGCAGCGCAGGGCATGGAACCAAAATCAAACAATATTATGGAATCAATACACAGCATGAGAGCGCGCGAGCTCAGTGTCCTCATACATCAACCTGTGAACCCACAGGATGAGAATTGCATGCATACAAGTATATATGTATGAACAATTTAAACATACGAGTGAACAACACCTTCCCATTTTGGAAAAGTTGGCCTAACGGCTAGGGCGGTCGACCTTGAATCTGAGGAACTGGGTTCAAGTCTCGGCAATGATGCTGAGCATCCTGTGATTCTGGGCAAATCATTTAATCTCCCTGTGCCTAACAAAAATGAATGTGTCCTCATGTAACGCAACTGGTGCTGTGTAAAGTGCTCTGATACCCAATACATTCGGGTCAGGTTCGCGCTATATAAAACTCTGTAAAGAAAAAAAAATATTAAAAAAAGAAACAGAAACCCAAAATATATACAAAAATCTTAAATCATATAAAAATTCTTAAATCTTGATGGCATGGCAACATTACGTGCGATTCTGCAACTACTGTCAGAATCAGAGGAACTTGAACAAACATCTGTTTGATCAGAGTGAGTGTCTGCATCATTTCCAGTATTGAGTTGCAACTCTGCATTTACCAAACATCAACAAAACCAGCATCATTATAATGACATGAGGGTCTGTACACAACATTATCCGCTCCATATCTATTAACTAAATGTGCATTAGTTATCTCCCACCAAGAGCCATCAATTGAGGAATTATGCTTATCACAGCCTGTGACTGCTTGAATGTTGGCGGCTTGTTCAGCTGTAATCTGAACCACACTTCTTCCACTCACCTAACCTCTGCCATTAATCAGTACAGAGCCCTTTGATAACTTCTCATAAATACTGGTTTGGAAAACTTTGATTCACCTTTTCTGACCCTAATGGGACTACTGAATAGAACTCAATCACCCAGATTTAATCTTATTTCCTTGGCACGTGTTTCCTGTCAAAACTTTCTTTCACGTAAATCTGCAATGCTTCAACTCTGGCTGCTGCAGGCAGCAAGCTTTTATGATCAGGTACCTTTCTTTTGCTTACCTCCCTCACCCAATCAGGGTGAAGTGAAGACCTCTGAGGCCTTGAGGACAGTCCTTCACCTTTTTGAGATGCCTGGGACTCCACCAAGTACCTTGTAAACTCCTGGTCATTTCCCTTAAGGGTAGCTTCTTGCGTGTATACATGTTTAGGTTGGAAGCCAGTTCACCCTGAATACCCCGTATCCTCTAGTTCCCTTCCCTGGGAAGCCCCAGGTTTAGTCTGTTGCACCTTTTGGATAGCATCATAAATAACACACACCTGTTGTACTGTGTGGTGTTACCAAATATGATCAAAGGATTGCTTTCAGAAAAGTTTAAACCTTAAAACCCATGGCCATCGCTGTCTGCACACCTTCTTTTAAAAACGTATTAATACGTTCTACCAGACCATTTGAAAAAGGTAAGTAGAGAGCAACTTTGAGATGTGTAATGTGAAACTCGTTAATGAAGGCCTTCATGCATGCTGATGTCAAAGTGTGAGCCCAAATATGAGTCTTAAACCTTTTCACTTGCCAGCAGTAGGCCAATGCCTCCCGCTGAATGGTACTATAATGTAATTCAGCATCACTGAGGGAGCGAGAGGCAAATGCAAAAGTGTGTTCCTTATCATGAGATATTTGGGAAAAAACAGCACCTAGTCCAATTTGACTAGAAACAACTGTAATAGCACACTTCCTGCCAGCAACAAATGAAGTTAATCCAAGAGCTGAAATAATGAGATTCTTGACATTCTGAAAGGCTTCTTAAACCAAGTCTGACCAGATATATTTCACTCCTTTCTTAACCAGGTTCCTCAATAATTTCACAATAAATTCATAGCTCTGTTCAACATGTCAATAGTATTCACTAAGCCCATGAAAAGAGCAAAGCGTATCTTTGTCACTTGGTGGTTGGGGTAAACAACCTTTACAATGCAACTTTTACATCGCAGAGCCTTTACAACGCAACCATTACAACGCAAACTATTACAACGCATTGCTCTGGGGGGCGCTATAGGATAGGGAATAGGTTAATTTACTATCCAATAATCTTCCCTAGTGTCCACGGGGACTGGAGTTGGAATAGTAAATTAAACTATTCACTATCCAGCACCCCAAAGCACTATGCGTTGTAATGGACTGCGTTGTAATACTTACGTTGTAAAGGCATGCGATGTAAAAGCATGCGTTGTAATGTCATACATCCGGTGGTTGGGCATCTTCAATGGCTTTGATCAAAGAGAATTTTGGGAATATACAGCTGGGTGTAATTGAATGTCCTAAATAATCCATTTTTTTTCGCCACAAAACATGCATTTGTTAGTGCGAAGGGTGATGCCATACTCTTTAGACTTGTTAAAAACTGTCTCAAGAATATCATTGTGTTCTTTTAAGGACTTGGCAAAAGTTAGAACATCATCCCGGAAAGCCTGCACCCCCATTACATCCTCCAAGATGGTGTCCATAAGATGCTGAAAAGCACTAGTAGCAAGGGCTAGACCAAAAGGAAGCCTGCAAAACTTATGCGCTCTAAATGGAGTAACAAATGTAGTTAAATCTTGCGAATTCTCATTTAAAGGAATCTGCTGACATGCCGGCTTATGATGGAACAATATGAAAAATTTAAAGTCACCAATATTAGCCAAAGAAGTAGTCTAAGAGAGAGTTTAACAGGTGATATAGTAGATACAAACACAAAGATAGGGGCGGAAGTATGTAGCTATATGGCCAAATTGTATAAGAGGACATTACGCCTGGGATGGAAAATATTGAGGAGTTTCTGAAGATCATTGAACTTCCTCACTTGAATGAAAACCAGAGAGAATATTTGGCCTCTGAGATTAGAGAAGAGAAGATTCGAGCACAGATGAGGAAGATGGCAAGAGGGAAGGCGGCTGGGCCAGATGGCCTTCCGACGGAGATATATTTGTGTCTTCTAGATAGTATTGCACCTGTTTTCAAAAAGCTATTTAATACCATCTTGATGGAAGGGGAGGACCCTCCGATATCTTGGGCTGAGGCAACTGTCGTATTAATTCTGAAACCAAACAAGGACCCGCTGGCGGCGGAGTCTTACAGATCTATCTCCCTGTTGAACACAGACAATAAGGTGTTCACAGGGATATTGGCAGCTAGGGTCGCTAAGATAATTAGGAGTGTAGTGCACAGGGATCAGAGGGGTTTTATCCCTGGAAGGCAGCTTAATGAATTGACCTTTACAATGCTCAGGGTAGTAGACTTGGCGGAATCCTATAACTTGCCAGTAACAGTTGTGGCAGAGGACGGCGCTAAGGCCTTCGATCAGGTTCCTTGGCCCTATCTTTGGGAGACCCTAAGGACCTTCGGATTCCCTAAAAATCTAATAAAAAGCTGTACAGCTACTATATCGCTTACCTAGAGCTAGGGTTTTAGTATATGGGGAGTTAACAGACTGGTTCTGCATTATGCGAGGAACAAGACAGGGATGTCCTCTGTCCCCCCTGCTATTTAATGTTTACATCAAACCTTTTGCAGCATTAATCAGACAAGAAACTTCTATCGTTCCATTCAGCTACAGAGATCTTAAGGTTAAATTAGCCCTATACGCAGACGACCTCATTTTGTACACGCTGAACCCCATGAAGGCTTTCCCTATACTGATGGCCAAGGCAGAGCTTTTTGGGAAGGTATCGGGGGATAGGGAAAATTGGGACAAAATCGAAATCATGGAGTGGAACCAAATATCCCAGAGTTCAGGGGCAAAACATCAAATGCGCTATTTGGGTATCACAATCACACAGAAACTAGCTGATGAAGCCAATGTTAATTGGAGGAAGACTAGCCAGAAGGTGGGGAAACTGTTGGTCTGGTGGGCAAATATCCCCCTTAATTTGTATGGTAGGGTCAACTTGATTAAGATGGTTGTTCTACCAAAGGTTACTTTTCTTTTCAACACTATACCCCTATCATTTGATAAAGGCGAAGTAGCAAAATTACAGGGTAAGATTGGTAGCTTTATTTGGGCCTTGAAGGGAACACGTATATCATGGAAAAGACTAAGGAGAGGGCTGAAGAAGGGGGGATTGGCTCTTCCTGATCAGTTGATATATGGTCATTCTTTTCATTTTAAAAAACTTTCGGATGCTGTTAAATAAACCAGATGATTCTGCAATAGGTACCCTCTACGGGGCAATGCTTAGGGATCTGAGGGATGAACAAGAGCAGTTCCTTTTTAAGTTCGGGATCCAAATTTTTTTACGAAAGTCAGACTGAAGATCTTGTTACAGGCAGTGAGGAATTGTGTCTATATATAGGGAAAAACTAGGAGTATCTTACTATTCTCATTACGCACCAATTTGGGGCTCCCCAGGAACGCCAGACTGTCTAAACGATCAGATTAGCTTACCATTGAAGCATGCGGTAATCGTACGTTGGGGAGATCTGAGAATTGGTACAGAGTTGGTTAGCTGGGAAAGTTTTACCTTTTGTACACGGGATCAATTAACCAGATTTAAATTCTACCAACTCTCTGCTTGGTAGGCTAGGCAAGACTGGGAGGAAGAGGGGAACGTATCCTGGTTAAACTAAGCCATGAAAGTTGGTTTTATTAACAAAGAGGTTGCCCTGTGGTATCGCACTTTAGTGGAAGCAGAAGATGATTCAGATAAAGATATTCAAAAACTCTGAGGAGAAGATTTAGCTAACATTAATTCGAGTGAAGCTTGGATGGATTCATTTACATTGCTCCGGGAGATAGTCAAATCTGCCTTCCTTATACGCAATCACCTTTTTACCCTTTATCGGGTATATTGGTCCCCAGCAAAAGTAGCAAAAGTTTCTGGAACTCAGTATTTTTGTCCAAGATGTTGAGATCCCTTAGCAGACGACTGTCATATGTTTTTAACCTGCCCAGAGATCACTAAACTTTGGATGGATATTTGTGAATTTCAGTCTGATGTAATAGTAATACAGGTGGAGGTAAGTCCTCTACTCATATTCTTTGGGAGATGTCAAGACAGTATCTTCGCTACAAACAAAATGGCTGCAAGATGAATTTTTTATGTGGTCTTACTGGGAAGACGGGAGATTTGTAGAGCTTGGAAATCAGGTGCTCCACCCCCTTTCTTGGAATGCAAAAATAACATTATATCTATAAGTCAACAGGACATGGCATGTGACCCCAGCAGTCGGAAAAAGACATGGGTTATGTTGGTTGATTGGTGTAAAAAAACTGGGGTCCAATAATTAAGCCAACTAAAGCTGTCAGTCCTGTTCCTCTTCTCTTGTATGGCGCATGCCAGAGAAGGGTGGGAGCGGAAGCAGCTAGATCTTTTGAGTGGAATGACTTCATTCCTGGCCAGCCCCGGCAAGGGAAAGGGAGTATTGCCAACAAGTAAATGGGCAGAATGAGGACCATAAAAAATAATAATAATAATAATCCTGAAGCTGAAATAATGAGATTCTTGACCTTCTGAAAGGCTTCTTAAACTAAGTCTAGTCAGATATACTTCACTCCTTTCTTTACCAGGTTTCTCAATAAATTCATAGCCCTGTTCAACGTGTCAATAATATTTACTAAGCCCATGAAAAGAGCGAAGCGTATCTTTGTCTCTTGGTGGTTGGGCATCTTCAATGGCTTTGATCAAAGAGAATTTTGGGAATATACAGCTGGGTGTAATTGAATGTCCTAAATAATCAATTTTTTGTGCCAAAACACGTGCATTTGTTAGTACGAAGGGTGATGCCATACTCTATAACTTGTTAAAAACTGTCTCAAGAATATCATTGTGTTCTTTTAAGGACTTGGCAAAAGTTAGAGCATCATCTCGGAAAGCCTGCACCCCCATTACACTCTCCAAGATGGTGTCCATAAGATATTGAAAAGCACTAGTAGCAGGGGCTAGACCAAAAGGAAGCCTGCAAAACGTATACGCTCCAAATGGTGTAACAAATGTAGTTAAATCTTGCGAATTCTCATTTAAAGGAAGCTGGTGATATGCCGACTTATGATCGAACAATGTGAAACATTTTGGGTCACCAATATTAGCTAATAAATCCTAAACTTGTGGGAGGGGGTGACAGTCAAATACTATATTCTCATGGAGATCATGAAGATCAGTGCGCAATCGGATCTCCCCATCCTTCTTGCAGTCAATTACGATGGGACAGACCCACTCACAGGATTCTGTGGTTTTAATAAAGCCATCTTTAACCAACCTCTCTAATAGATTTTTTTGCTCTGTTCTTTGACTCATGAGAACAAGTCTACCTTTGTGAGTGACAGGAATATAATTTTTCTTGAGTTTGATTTAGAACAATCTTGTCACTAAACATTTTTGGATATTTCTTCACAATATCATCAACAGGGCTTACTTTGTCGATATTGACAAGAGAAATGGGTATATTAGCTTTCTGACAGGTGGATCTGCACTTGGGACTAACATGAGGCCTAATTTGGCCGGATCCTGCCAGACCACTATGTTCCTACCCTTAATTACCACATACATTTTTGTTCATGTTTTTTTACCAACGTAAGCTACACTGTCTATACTGTGACCCTTTACAGGGTTTTTACTGGATCTGCATACACTGTGGAAACTACCCATTTGTTTTACATTTTGTGCAGAGTTTACCTGTAGCTGGGCAATGTGCATTCTTGCTTAAATGTGTCTTAGCCCCACACCTGAAACAGAAAAGTGTAATATTGTGTTGTAAACCTTTAAAGTTCTTGTCCTTAACTGTACCTTTTTCTCCACAATTAGCACACCTCTGGCGCACATATAAGTCCCTTGTAATAGGTGCCAATGATACCAAGGGCCTTGTGACCAGAGAGGGTCTATAAGTGCTGCCGCATGTATTGTGCCACCCTCAGAGACCCCTCACCAAACACATTCACACTGCCATTGCAGTCCATTCTTTAGGTGCAGACAGAACTGAAGAGACGACATCCCACCATATCTATGTCTGGATCATAGTATGCCTTAGGATGTAGGTCAGGTTACTGTAAGACACTATCAGAACCCTAATGTTGATTAAACAAAGTATCTGGAATAATCGTAATGGGTGCACCTGCATCACACATCATTTCAAGTGATAACATAGAACCCAGTGTAACCTGGCATACAGGACCCTTCCATGTTTTAGTGGCAAAGATCAACCTCCAGTGTCAAAATCAAATTGAAAAAATCAAGTGTGCTGTCATTGTCACTTAATTCAATACTGTGTACCTTCACAGGGTTTTTACTGGATTTGCATACACTGTGGAAACTACCCATTTGTTTTACATTTTGTGCAGAGTTTACCTATAGCTGGGAAATGTGCATTGTTGCTTAAATGTGTCTAAGACCCACACCTGAAACAGAAAAGTGCAATATTGTGTTGAACCCTTTAAAGTTCTTGTCCTTAAAAGTAATGGCAGCAACGTGATAACCATTTCCCATTGTATTGACAAACGCTGAGGATGATAGAAAGGAATTCTCTGGAGACATCATAGTAGGAAAGTGTCCCTCTTTTGCATGGTTACCCCCCACTTTTTGCCTGATTTCTGATGCACTTTGACTGAATGTGCACTGGGTCCTTGCTAATCAGGTTCCCAGTGTCTGTGTTATTTCCCAAAACTGTACCTTTTTCTCCACAATTAGCACACCTCTGGCACACATATAAGTCCTTTGTAATAGGTGCCATTGGTACCAAGGGCCTTGTGACTAGAGAGGGGCTCTAAGTGCTGCAGCATGTAGTGTGCCACCCTCAGAGACCCCTCGGCAAACACATTCACACTCCCATTGCAGTCTGTTCTTTAGGTGCAGACAGAACTGAAGAGTCGACATGGCACACATCCCTGTGTGCTATGCCTACAAACCACTGCCTCTGGCATAGGTAAGTTACACCTCTAGTAGGCCTCGCACCATAAGGCAGGGTGCACTATACCACATGTCAGGGCATAGCTGCATGAGCAATATTCCCCTACAGTGTCTAAGTCCATTCTTAGACATTGTAAGTGCAGTGAAGCCATATTGAGTATATAGGCTGGGAGGTTGTCATTACGAACTCCACAGCTACATGATGGCTTTACTGAATGCTAGGAAGTTTGATATCAAACCTCTGACCATAACACACACACACTGAGGTCAGTGCTGGATTTACTGTAAAATGCTCTCAGAGGGCATCTTAGAGATGCCACCTAATAAACGACCAACTCTTTGGTGTGCAGCTTACTGGTCAGCACCAGCTTGCCACACACAGACTTGTTTCTGACTCCCTAAGGTGGGAGCTCTTGTGCTCTCGTGGGTCAGAAACAAAGCCTGCTTGGGGTGGAGGTGCTGCTCACCAAACCCCCATCAGGAACAGCATTCAGGGCAGTGGGCCTCAAAGGCTTCCTGCCTTTAGTTATGCTAGCTAGGGCTTCTCCAGCTAGTGGATATGCACGCCCCCCTGACCAAGCCCCACTTTTGGCAACAGAGGTCTTCGGGAAAAATTAATAGGCATGGGAGGTGTGTCCCCTCTCAGCCATGACCACCCCTTAGGTGTCCAGAGCTGAAGTGACCCTCTCAGAAAATCCTCCATGTTGGATGGAAGACTTTTAGCCAATAGTCTTAGGGATGCCCCCTCCACAAAGGGAGGGGACATACAAGGAGTGTAGTCCCCTAAAGGTAAGTAGCCCATGGGCTACTACCTGCCAGTACCTGTAATGTCCCTAAATTGAGTATTTAGGGGCAAACCTGAACCTTGATCCTCAGATTCCTGGCGACCTAAAGAAGAAGAAGGACTGCAGAGCTGTGAAGCAGTGAAGACTCCAGATGACAACTGACTTGGTCCCAACCCTACCAGTCTGTCTGCAGCCCTTGTAGAAACCTGCTCGAGAAAGTGACTCATCCTACAGGTCCAGCGACCTCCACAACCTACGGAGGACTGCCTGCCTTCACTAAAGACCAAGAACTTCCAAGGACAGCGACACTGTCCACAAAGAAACCAACTCCCTTGCCTTTTGGTAACGTGAGTCCTGCCCACTTTGCACCCGACGCCCACAGCCCGAGTCTGGGTGGCCCACCGGTCTAGTGAAGTCTCACCAGTGATACTGACATTGAAACCATTGGTGGCTGACCTCTCCTGGACTTAACAAAGATGCCTTCAACCTCATCACGAAGGGTTCCCCTGACTGCAACCTGCTCTAGTGAAGATCTTCCAACATATAAAGGCACCCCTGCATCCTTAGCCCTCACCTTTCGGGAGTCCAGCCGACAGTGCCCAGGCATTCACCGACATCCCAACTTACCTGTCCAGCCATTGATCACATTGCCCAGCCTCCTGGTCCGAGCCTGCAGCCTCTTTGTGAAACTGAGCTCCCCCATTCACAAATATTAGGCGATCAATACTGTCTTTGCACTCTGCACCCTGCCACCCCGGTGCCAATGGTAGTGTATGCTTGCCTTGTGGCCCCACGTGATTGCTTAAACCCGTGGGGACTGTGACCAGATACCGCAGGTACTTACCTGCAAACCGTGCAACTCCAATCTCGCCCTGTCTCCATAGACTAACATTAGGGTCAGGGCACCACCTTTGACCTCTGCACCTGCCCACCCCTGTGCCGCTGGTGGTGCTGATTTGGTGCCCACTTTAACCTTGCTCTGTGTTGGTCCAAACCCCTGACGACTGGGATTCAAAGTCATGTACTTACCTGTTAATGTGCATAACTGCTTGCCGTCCACAGGATTGCATTGCATTTTTCTTCACTAATTGTCTATTTTCTGCAGCGCTAAGTATGGCTACTGTTGATTGACACCGCAAAGTATTTATATTACTACTGTAAAGTTTTCTTATTGCTATTTGCAACACTTCCTATTGCACCTGAAAGTATTGCTATTTTTAAACTGGCACTGACCTGCAACTGAGTTCTTCTTGGTTCTGAAATAAAAGTAACAAAGTAATATTTTTAAACAAACATTGGATTTGGAGTTAGTCATTGAGTGTATGCCTCATTTCTTGACTGTGTTTGTACAACAAATGCTCAACACAACCCTCTCATAAGCCTAACTACTCAACCACACTACCACAAAAGATAGAAAGGTATTCTCTACTTTAGCCTCTGTAAAGCCTCTGGGGTTCCACTGGACTCTGTGCACACTATACATTATTTTGATATAGTATATACAGAGCCCGCTTCCTACATCATGTGACTCAAAACTATTGCCAGATCAATGACTTTGGAAAAAGAAGGGTCTCTGCAACTGAATAGTCAGCCGTTCCTGTATTTTCTTAGAATAGCAGCTATACGCAAATTGGTCTCTGACGGAAGTGTTAAATGACGCTCCTAATTTGCATGCTGATGCTAAGGCCTTTATGCTGCTATAAATTCTTCCACACTTTCATCAGCAGATTATTTCTTCCTAAAAAAATGTAATCTTTCTAACAGCACACTATGTTCTTCGTCAAATTTGTTTCTAAGCCTTGAAATAGCTTCAGAGTAAACATGCCAAACCCCAGATTGGCTCGCAGGGGCGATAGCTTGAGGCAAAAGGGTCGAAAATTTGCTGACCCTCGATGCCTAAATGACTGAAAAAAATTGCAGCTTTGCATTTTGGGGCAAATTCGTCAGCATCAACAACAATCAAATAGTTTTCAAAAGATCTCCACCAAGTATTCCATTTGATAGCTCATTTGCCAAGATTCTGCACAAAATTGATGGATGCCACGGAAGCAGTGAAAGTTACATATTGCAGAAAATTGCGTCACTAGCAACTTCAGACCGGGGAAAGAGTCGTTAAAAGAGTGCACAATTATGCATACAGCCAGAACTAATACCCACAATAAGTGTCGGCATTAATACATTTTTATAATAATTAATCTTTTTTTTTAGCAGATTAATATGCTGAAAATGCTGAACACCAAATCCATCAAAGCAGATCAAGATAGTGTTCTTGAGTGCTTCCCAATCCAAAATGGCCATATCCAAAATGGCAGCCAAGCGTCTAGTGTGCGATGACGTAAGCCCTGCATGACACTGTTATTGAAGAAGCCAAAATTTCTACGCAAGAACATTGGCTTGAGGGAGATTGCATTCTAGGCTGTGGTGCTGTGAACCTTTTATATTTTTAAACTGAGGCCAATGCTAAAACGTGAACTGTAGTGTGGCGGGGATCCAGAGTTCGCCATCACTTACCCAATAACACCCTTGAGGAGCCGGGCACAAGTGGAAAACACAGGCGTCCTCCAGGAGCTGAACCATCTGAGAAATCAGCACCATAAAATGAGGCCGATGTGGTTTCCAATAATCTTGTTGCCAAATATTCAGATGTAAGAGCCCTGGGCCTTCAGGTGAGTAAGCAGAGCCAAACCATAACAACAACACAGACTCAATACATAGCATGAGATAGCGCAAGCTCAGTATCTACATATCTCTACTGTGAGCTCAAAGGATGAGAATTACATACATATAAGTATACATTCGTAAAAGGTTTAAACATACATGAGTGGTACAAGAGGCCAAAAGCAGAAGTTCCCGAACAATAAGGCTGTGCAATTTTGATTTCATCTGTTGTCTCTTTCTTCCACCAGTGTATACTTCATGTCTCTTTATCTCACTTTTGCAGGTTCACTTTGAGGGTTTCTCCATTTGTGATTGTTTATCTATTTTTACTTCCTCCGTTTTCTGTCTTTTTAGGTCTCGCCTAGGCAGCGCGCATGCGCTGCTCTAGGAGATGACCTTTAGAAATTGGTCAGATCTTTTCAAGCACTCGTGCTTGTGCTGACATCCACCATGCGGGAGCGAGCAGCGGCGTGCGCGGCCACTCTAATTCAAAACAGATGGCCCGCGCACCGCTGCTCGCTCTAGCAAGGTGGATGCCAGCACAAGCATGAGTGCTTGAAAAGAGCTGTTTGCATTTGCCTGCTCCCGGTCACTTTGACTTTGATTGAAAACAGGCCTGTGAGTCTTGTTTTTCTTGTTTTTGTTTCGCGCCACGTCCCCGCTGCCGCACGCGCAGGGGCCATCTGTTTTTTCTTGTCCACTGCCGTACTTGTCTATGAAGCCTCCGAAGAAGCCTGAACAAGCCAGGCCCTGGCAGCGCATCCTTGAGGCCGACCTTGGCTCACACAAGTGAGGCTTCTGGGCGCAAACATTGAGGAGCAACTCATGAACAGCAGCGCCTAGAGTTACTTCAGCGCATTTCATTTCTGTTTCCACATTGATTTTGGTGTACAAAATAAGGAATGCAGGCTTACGTCAGGCTGTCTCATGGGTAGTCACGCCTCTCGATGCCGGGCCTACACCCTAAGGGGAGTTCACTTTACTGACACTTCACACTGCGCTATTTTCTCTTATTGGAAGGTGACACACCCCAGTGGTCGACATTTCCATGGCCTCTTGGCGCTATTGGTGTTGGGTACGTAGATGATCTAGATTTAGGCTATAGCTACACCTCATCCTCTCCCGGTGTCATGTGTCCCACTTGCGCTGTCTCTTTCGGTCAGTCTCGTCTCGGTGTCTGTCAGTGCAGTCCTTGTCAGGCTATGTTGTGCATTCCCAGTGTGGGACACTTGTCTTGCGGCGTCAGTGTAGTGTGTGAGTTTTTGACACCTGTCTTCTCTATCAGTGCTGTCTGTGCCATTGTTGATGTGTTCCTTGTGTCTTACATGTGTCTAGCGGTCTCAGCGTCATTGTAGTGTGTGAGTTTGTGAGACCTGTCTTCTCTGTCAGTGCAGCCTGTCTTGTTATTGGTGTGTTCTCTGTGTGTGACACGTCTTGCGGTCTCAGCGTCAGTGTAATTTGTGAGACCCGTCTTCACTGTCACTCTAGTCCAGGTGGTAGTGCATTTCCAGCTCTATGCTTGTGACACTAATGCACCCTTCCTGCACACAACCACTAATAGATAGTTCTACGTACAGAGCCCTTGTCCGAGAAAGACTCGTGGGAACCAAGGGACCCCCTCATTTCCAGGAGGGCTTGGGCTGGTGTGAGGGGTGCTGGGAGAAGCCCTCCTGTAGGCACCTTGATGGTCTCAGGGCAGCCTGCCACAGATTTTTGGTGCTTTTGGCCTGAACCTGGGCCAATGGGGAGTCGGCTCTAGTGATGGACACCTTTCCCAAGTACCCCTAGAGGTTTGGGAGAATATTCAGGATGCAGGGCGCACAGCTCTGCATCTTTCACTCCCACGTTGTTCCTCGCCATCCAGACTATCTCTCCGAGTGATGTGAATAGATAAATGAAGCAAGTATTTATAAGCGCCTAAACAGCTTCTTGAGACTTATAAAGTAAGAAGGGAGAAAACCAGCTGCAGATAAGTATAACTCATTGAAAGCAAGGACTATTATTTCCAAATCTTGGTCTGAATAATAAAAAAGACATTAGTTTTGACAAATTATCCCAGGTGGCGATGCCAGCGCTGTGAGGCCTGTACAGAGAAGACTCTCTCCGCTTGTGACGTGGGACAGCTGCAGTGCCCGCACAGGGAGTGAAAATCGGGGCTTTGTGCACACCTGCTGACTCCAGGCTCGACAGCAGGTCCTCCCGCCGTGTAGAGTGCTAGATACAGTAGTCATAGTGCTTTAAAACTGCCTCTTTGCTCTGTTGGGCGCCAATGCAGTTTTTCCTGGTGTCACTTGACATATTCTCCACTTGTTGAAAGTCTAGTGAAAGGTGTGGCTGAGATCTCCAGGCAACAAGCACTGCTGTAAAGTACCTTTGATGTAACACAAGCGGCCACCACAGGTGACTATGGGTCTTTAAGCATAACTTTCAGACTTTTACTGCAGAGTTTGAATTGAAGAGAACAAGCTGACACCACGGTTTTCATTTTTTTTTTGTCTGGAGGTACAGGAGCGCTTTACACAAGCACCTTTTACATTACAGAAAGACACATTCATTTTTTAGGCACCGGTTTCTCTAAAACACAAAGGAACTGAAACGAAATCAATTACGGTGACATCTTCAGCGGAATCGTCAGGACCGTCTAATGAGCGGGTTTTGGCCAACAAGTCTACCCTGGAAGGCAACAAGCAGCTGCTACAGTAGTTATAGCTCCTTAAAGACCACTCATGTCTTGGGGGGAAGGGAACGATCCTTGTGGGGTTTCAGTAAATAGCTACATTGTGATGCTTAACCATTTGTTGACCGGATGATCATGCTTCTGGTTAAACAAAACAGAAGAACGTTAGCAATCAGCATTTTACCCTAACTGTTGTGGAGAAAAAACAAACATCTACAGCAGGTAGGCACAGCGTAACTCTACAGAGTGCATCTTTTTGCACTCCCACCTTAGAAATCTGCAAGCACTTCTCCTTTCATTCCTTTTTATTTTTTGCATTATGTAGCACAAAGAAGGTATCAAAGCACTTTACATAAGTACTAGTTCCATTGCAGAAATCTGCCCGGTGGGTGATAATGTGCTGCATGGCTAAACACTTATAATGTCCGAAAGGCGAGACCTATTGGCTATGCTAATGCCTGTTTCTTTTGCTCTGGGTCAAAATCTGATACCAATTAAGTGCTGGGTCCCGGAAATGGGAGTGATGTTGCTATACTAGTCCACCTGCAGAAATTAAGGGTTAGGTGGTGTGCATACTCATTAACCAGTGTAGAAAACATGTATGATCCCTGTGAAACCCAAAGAGTTATCCACGCTATGTAAGTATAGATGTTCATGTAGCAGAAACCTCATGGAGAGCTGCGGAATTCGATACACTGAGGCGTTTGGGTGCAAGCACGAAGACAAGATGATCCCGGAACCATGTACTCAGTCAGGGGTAAATGGAGTCCATGACTGCCAAGGGCTGTGGTCAGGAATATCATTTATGAAATATGGAGTGGCCACAATATCATGACCAAAATATCAAAATCCAAAATATAGGGGCAGTAAGTGCACAGAGGGAGGTATAGATTTACTAGTATTCACTCTACATATACAGATCTTGAAGACAAATATACCATCAATGTAAGTATATGTGGAGTTAAGTAGGTTAGAAAATCTGTACATACTCACCTGTCAATATTTTGGTCCTCGACATTCTAATCACAATACTGTGACTGCTCAATGTTCTTTCTCCTAGTTCTTTAAAGGATCAGATACTCTCCGGTACTGATTACCTGCACTTTCTTCAATTTGAAAGGGGTAGTACCTGCACTTCCCAGCACTGTTGCTATACATTTCATGGGAGTACCAGCACTTTTCAGGAGCAAATAGGTACTCTGGACAGTGAGTACCAGCACTGCTAGATTTCCATTCAGAGCACTTTTTTCAACAGTATTCTGGACTCACTCCATTGCAAGGAAATGAGTGCGATGGTGGCCTAAATGGCTGATTATGTCCTCCTGGAAGAGCTGTGTCTTCAAGAGCTTTCCCGAATCGCAGAAGTTATGGGGCAGGTGTAATGTGTATCTTGAATGTTGTTTTATGATCCAGAGAGGTAGATGATGTTCGATTGTGTGTTTTTTCTCCCTGTCAGTTTTCTACCTTGCTTCTGATGATGTCCTGGCTTCTTGTGCTGCACTGACTGCGCTAAGATGTGTCTGGGCTCAGCTTGACGGCTCTGAGACAATTTTGACATGCATTTTTTGGTTAGAACTGAAGAACTCAATATATCTGAGTACAGTTTTGTTGATTGCTGCTAATTTTTAAAGGCCTTTTAGAAGTGTGACAATTTACCATGGTGTGGGTGATTGACAGGTAATGGTGAGATAGGCTGTTGGCTGCATTTATGCACACAAACCATGGATAACTAAGACCCGGGGTCAGTGACTAGAACAGAAGTGGGTCCCCAAATCCACTGGATGGGTAACTGTAACACTGACTGAAAGGAGGCCTTTGCCAAATTTTGGGAACCTTTACGAATTTGTAAACTCTCATTTTTAACTGATCTCTTACCTTATCACCCATTAAAGAGGAGTAGCATAATTCTCCAAACACTTGCAACAAATAAAGTAGCTACTGACGAGGCCAACCAGAAAGCTATATGGGACATCCTCATGAAGAAGCAAAGCACTATAGAAGTGCTACAATACAATACATTTTAAATGCAGAAATTCATAAGCTCCATTGCAGGGTGGGGTCTCCAATAAGAAGCTCAGGAGCTATTTGCGGCTCACCAGCATCCTTACAGGTGAAGCCAATTCCAGTACCTTATTCAGAGAGTGTGTGCATGAGAAAGAAGGCAGCACTGCTCATCTCAAGACCCATGGAGTGACGGCCAGCCAAACCAATGACAGGCATTGTGACAATAAAGTCCACATTTGTAAAGCGCACAATCACCCGTAAGGGTCTCTAGGCGCAGGGGGCCGTCGGGAAGATTAAGCGAGCTATTGCCCAGAGTCACATGGTGCTGGGCTAACCTGCCGCCGGAGCCGGGGATCGAACCGTGGTCCCCAGATTCCAGCGTCAGTCGCCCTGGCCGCGGCGCCACACCTCTCCCAATACTCAAACACACCCAGTGTCAGCCTGTAGGGTCTCCCAAATGACCATCTGCCTGAGCTCTCAATCTAGCTAGGTCACAGGGACTTTGGACATATTGTTATATCAGGGACTTTGAACATATTGTTCTATCAGTCACACAATGGGTGTGACCGATGGGCCATGTAGGAAGAGTGTTGGCAGTAGCCAGCACAGTAACTAGCCCCTAAGTGAGGGATTACAAGCGCCAGAGGGAAAATGGGTTAGATGGGTACATGATCAGTCCAAGAGCTGAGGAGAGCAGGGTATGGATATAGAGTTGAGACAACTAATGGCCTTGTGCATTCATCTGTGTGTGTGTTTGTGATCCATCGGTTCACCAACTACAGATACTCCACTACCATATACTCACCTGGGCCCATAATCTCACACTTGTAAAGACCCCTGGATGGTTAAGGGGGTTTCCGTTTTATTTTCACTATCTGTTTAGGATTAGTTTATTCAATACTCTCATTCATCACTTACCTATCCCTTCACAGATCAACAAGTTCTTTCCTCTGGTCGATGGACCATTAGTTGAACTAGTTGATGATGATAATTAACATTACTCTAACGATTCTTTATTTAAAAAGTAAATAACCACAGACTCAGGATGTTTTTAAATCTTTATCTAAAATAAATATATGTGAACCATCTCAAAAATACAGTGCAGTCAGCCTCATCCATAGGAGAGAAAATTCAATCCATAAACATCAAGCATATAGTTCGGACTGATACAGTGATCAATGCTCCGAAAGGGAGAGGACAGAGAGAAAAGAACATCAACAAATAACAAGAAATTATATTTATCAAGGATGGTGTGAAAGGCCAATCCCCTGGCCAAAGGGCTGGTAAGGGTCACCTGGGATAGGTCTGAAGACAAAGGCTTCAGGACAGGAATCAGGACAGGATAGATGACCTCTCTAGAATACTGACGATTGCGCCGCACCCCTCTCTGACACTCTCTTCCTCCTCAAGTTTCTTCCGCGATCTTCTGATGTAACCCAATTAAATTAGGATAGAAAGTTCTGCTTCAGGTTCTGCATTTGGTTCTTTATCAGCATCTCTCCCAGCCACAGCATCTCCCGCAGCAAAGACAGCATCCACGACTCTCAGCATCTGTGTCTCTGGTCTTTCTAACTAACTAAAGGTATCTTAGTTATACCTTCCGTTCTTCATGTTCCACCCACTAAAGTTTCAATATCGTAAAAATACAAAATATGATTGGTCAGGCAAGAGGGGAAGCTCTATCACACCATGCTTACATGTCATTAAAATCAGTTCAACTATTGTTCACAAACCCTTTCTCTTAATTTTATTCATAAATTTGATTCTCATACGCTTTCACATTTGACTTAGAAACATTATAACATTTTTGAATAGGAGTCTTCGTTGAACTCTTCACCATCTGTTCCCATGGTGTAACACTCGTTCTTGGCTCCCTTTCAGTTGCACAGTCACGGCCTTCATGGCTTCACTCAGTGGGCATGCGCGGAATTTGCATCACTCCATTTAATCCGGTTATGCAAAAGAGGCCCAAATACGCACTAGTGATAAAGTCATAAAGACAAATATTAGTTTCACAAATAAAGTGGTTGCACTGTATACCATCCACCTCTATTGTGTTCCCCTTTACTTATTAATACTTTTCCCGCATTAGCATTAGTGAAATAGCTTGTTTTCGATTCAAGTAAGCAGATGCCATGCATGCGAGTCTTCAAGACTGCATTTTAGTGTCTCCTGCTAGTGAGCCAGAATTTCCCTCGAAGCAGTAATATGTCATACTACGTACATGCGGTTGACGCATGCATACAGCCGTTCCCCATTTAAAGCAGTATTAGTCCGTCGTCAATGTTATCCACATTAGTACACACATACGCAAGCTACACTAAACAGAGTGTTCATGTGGTGCGCATTAGTTAATCACAAAACTTTTGTTAATAACTTCGTTAGTGAGTTAACGAGTGGATTGCATCCTAGCAAGTCTCTTTTCCGCTAAACCTTGCTCCATCATTTGCATATGTACACATTTATGTGTGTGTCCATGTGTGATATTGTGATGTTCTCTAATAAACAGTGTCACTTCCTGGAAACTATGCCTAGTGTCAAGTAACACCAAAAGTACAAGCTACTCCCCTCATTAGGGGCTCAATTCAATTCAATTCTTTATTCGGTTATTAAAACACAATAACCATAAAAGTTCAGATAAAATCACAGTTAATAAACATAACAAATTCATCCAGTGCACCAAAGTCAGTTCGTCATAATTCAGGATACAATAGATTTCCGCGATTTAAAAAAAAAAATGTAAACGAAGAAATTGAACAATGGTTAAAATATTGTCAAGTTTCTGTAAAGCTAAAAAGGCAGGGCGACAGCGATTTATTTCCATAGTCTTCAATAAAGGAACGACCCACCTTCGTCTGGGAATTGTGTAAAATTTACAGAAGAAAAGGATATGTATATCTGATTGTTCTGACAAATCATCACAAGGACACTTAATCAAGATTTTGACCAGTCATTCCTAGCGGGGAAGCTAAGTGACCTAAACAACAAATTAAATCTAAAATGAGTTAATAAAAACCTATTGTGGTCACTCATTTGTAATTTAACATATGGCTGCATTTTTCTGGAAATCATGGGCAGCCACCGTAATTTTCATCATTTCTGTGGTGGTTCTGCACTCATGCAGGTAGGTCATACACATTTCCTTCAAAACTTTCCTGGAAATATTACACAGAGAGGATGGTTCAGTATAATAATTTGCCAGGCCCAAATCTGTGAAGAATTTCTTCACATAGCACAGCTATCCAATTTTTCCACTCTTTTCTAGCCCAACCACGTTATTCATAATGGAACGGTTTAACCCACATTCACCAGTCGTCCAGATTCTGTGCCATAGCAGTATTGGGGCTTTTTTTACAATATCTTCCAGATATGGTTCCCCAAGTTCTGCATGGCAGACATATGTGGAAACTCTTTTTGGGACGGCTAGAAGGTATTTCATGAAAAGGTTTTCCACCACCTGTAATGATTTTACATTTGCATGTCCCTACAAGCCTGCGCCATATGTCACGATTGCTACACAAGTAGCTTTATACACTATTAACATCTCCCCAATAGGTTTCCTGACGATTTTTTGAATAAATGTTTTTAGGGCCATTATTGATTTGCAGTACAATAACTTTCTAGTCTTAATTGTGGTGCTCCATGGACCCGTGTGATCGAACAAAACTCCCAAGTAAGAAAAAGTTGAAGTAAAATCAACTGGAGAAGAACCAATAAAAACTACCTGTCTCTTTTTATGTGCACCCACACCACAGGTCATGGTGAAGGTCTTTGAACAGTTTATCCTTAGATCCAAGCCTGTCATAAAATCTGCAAAGGAAGTAACTAAGCTTTGCATGGCCAGCGGAGTTCTGGCCATCAAGACTGCGTCATCGGCATACAACAATGCTGGGACAGATCTTTCACCCACCATCGGCATATCCCTACACTCCCTCAGTAATGTAATCTCCACATCATTAATATAGAGTGTGAAGAGAAAGGGAGCCAAGATGCAGCCTTGTTGTACTCCCCTAGCGATGCCAAAGGATTCTGTACATTCACCATTTTTTCCATGTCTAACTCTAGCGGATGCACCTGAATAAAGTTCCCGAAGGAAATTAATAATTGATGTGTCTACCCCCAGTTTTTCCATAAACAGCCAAAGTTTACTATGTGAAACACATTCGAATGCAGAAGTTAAATCTATAAAAGTTAAAAACATTCGACCCTCCTTGGCTTTTGTATATTTTTCTATTAAAATATGCAAGTTCAAGCACTGGTCAATTGTACTAAGCCCTTTCCTAAAACCATATTGTAAATCGCTGATTATCATATTTGAATCAGCCCATGTTTGAAGCCTATTTAAAATAACCCGCCCAAAAACTTTAATGGTGGAGTCCAGAAGCGATATTGGGCGATAGCATTGACAACTAGCTCTATCCCCCTTTTTAAATATGGGAACTATCAACGATTCACACCAGAAAAATAGAAGACCATTTCGAAACGTAGCATTGAAAAGTCGGGTAAGGATCGGGGCCCAGAGATCTATGTTATTTTTATATAGATCCACCGGGACCCCATCAGGGCCGGGTGCCTTGCCCCCCAAGCTTGCATTAATACTAGCATTCACCTCTGCTACAGAGATATCAGGGACCAAGTTATTCTTTAGATGGCAGCAATCTCCAATTATGTTTTTCTGTATTAAGCGATCTTCCTCCTGTCTCTCAGCAGAGTATAGTTCCGAAAAGCGCTTCACCCACTCTTTTTCAGTTATGGCTACTTCTATTCTAGCTGAAGTGTTATAATTCAAAAAAGGGGCATTAACAGCTGTCCAAAAAGCTGCAGTATCTCGGCTTAACGATGCTTCGCACAATGTATCCCATGCTTCCTTTTTAAAAATATCTTTTCTCTTTTTTTGGGTCTGCTTATAGACATTTCTACAGTCCTTAATTAGGATACTATCTTTAACTGGGGCATTTAAAGCATGTTTAAGGTTTGAATAGGCCTTAGTACAGGCCGTATCAAACCAGCTCTTTTGAATCTTTTCATCACCTTTTGTTTCCACCCATAGTAGCTTCTTAATTTGTGATGTAATTAATAAGAAGTTTTTTATAATACCAGTATCTTCAGTATTGACATCCGTACAGGCGTAAAACTGGGGCTCAGTACTCCTTACTACTTTTTGAAGAAAATCTTCCGGGACAATTTTTGTCCACTTTAAGGAGTAACCATTTTTCCAAGCCATAGAGATGTTATCTACTCGTATATTAGGGATATCCCTTCCGCGTAGTGCCCTAGGTGTGCTTTGGAGAACTAAACTAAGGGGAAAGTGGTCACTCAGTGAATTTTCGAGGGTGTTAAATGCCTAAATCATACCCCCATGTGTGGCAGTCATGATTATGTGATCAATTGTTGAATTTGCCCCTCTACCGGTAAAGGTGGGAAAAATTGGCATCTCAGGACTGGCCAGTCTATTCGCAAAACCCATGTCACACCCGAAGATGACTTCGTTTAGGTGGTACCCACACTTGGTGTGCTCAAAATGGCTCAGACTGGTATCTTTATCCAACATGACACCACATGATCCTCTCTCCCCTCTTACACATAAAGAAAAATTAAAGTCTCCTGCCCATATAACACAGACCTCTCTAGCGCTTCCTTCCGCCATAGATTTTATATTACCTCCTAAAGACTTAAAAATATTGTCCACGTCCTCACCCGGGACATTGTTATAAAAATTTACCAAAACCACAGAAAAACCTTATCAATGACAATCCTGATAATATGATAATACATGTTGTTAAAAACAATTTCTACTTTAGTGCATAATAACATATTGGACACATAAGAACATAAGCCCCCTTTAGCCCTACCATGGGCAGAGCTAATAGCTGGGGAGAAATAAGTTTTAAAACCATTGACATGATCAGGGGTCGTGGTCCAGGTTTCTTGGAGACAAACAACATCGTAATTGTTCACAAGGTTTACCCAATTTTCATTTTCCAGTTTTGACCTTAGACCTGCGATGTTCCAACTCACAAATGACCATGTTTCCTTGTTCGTTTGGCTAACCAGCGTATCCGTGGTACACTTAAACTCTAGATTAACCCCTAAGGATGGGTTTTCATCTGAGATACTATCATTCAGAAAAACCTGCTCATTTCTCATAAGATCCCCAGAGCCTACCCCATCCTTTGCCTTGATCACATTCACACCCAAGTTATCATAAACAGTCCTTGGGCCACAAGGTCTCGTGGGTATTATGGGGTTAATAAAAGAAGTGTCTGTGGCAAGTCAATCAATGTCCTCCAGTCCCTGCAATGTATCGTAAAGATTAGATGTTGGTATACTATAAGTCGCCCCATTTCTGACCCTAAAATCCCCTTTCTGCCATACGTTTGATGTAGTCATGTTAGAATACATCGATGGGTAGAAATTAGTCAAATCCAGACTCTGGATCCCACCATTCGTTCTATACTTATTCCACCCACAGATGTATCTTACAGCACGTCTGTCTCTAAAATTGACTATTATACAGTCCCCAGGAAGGTCTTTTTGTTTATGTCCAACCCAGCCCACTCTGCGAACATGTAAGATTTCTGCTTGTACATACTCTGGGAGGGGTCTGTTAGTGTTCACCCAAAAAACTATCTTATTCTTGAGTTCTAAATAGGATTCTCCTCTGTCATTTTTCAATTCCGGCACCCCCCGTCAACACCAAGGTATAGGGCATAGACTGTGGTGGCAAATCAATGCGTGGATATCTAACCTTCTCTGTATCACTACTGTCCTTTCCTTGTTCTTTGTCAGTGATGTCCATGGTCCGCTCCCCCCCCTGCTATATCCTTTACAGTCTCCCTATCAGCCACCTTTCTTTCAGTATTTTTAGAAGCCTGTGCTCTGTTCCCTAGAGGCAAAGCACGCTGACCAGGGCAGTTATCGCCCTCCGTCAGTAAAATTGCTGGCTTATGGGGTGGCTTTGAAGCGCTACTAACTGTGGTAAAAACTGGACCATGGCTAGATGTATCCACAGTTTTGGCATTAGCCTCAAGATGTTTCTGTAGATCCAAATTAGTTAAGGCTGTCTTTTCCAGGTTCCCTATCTTATCTGTTAGAACTTTTATTCTTTCTAACAGAGGTAGCATTAGAGATTTCATCAGCTGCTCAAGATGAATCCTAAAACCCACGGGGTTTGGGGGTAGTGTTTCCTGATGAACTTTAGACCTCTCCTCACTGTGTTGTACCTCAGCAGTGGTTACCTGACCCTCACACTTATCCCCTTTTTGTCCTGATGGAATAGGTGCCGTTTTCCGATGTATACGGCTACCTTTACCTTTCCCCCTGTGTTTGTTTATAGGCTGTTCTTTCCTGCTATACGTTTGTTTACTTTTAGACTTTTGCCCTCTAGTTCTTGGAGGGGGGTTTCAGTATTTACCCTACCTATTAGATCAGGGACAATAATAGAAGGGGCATCCGACCCCTCCAGGTCTACTGAATCAATAATTAAGAGGGGCGGCTCCTCGTTTATATGTGGGAGCTGCATAGTCGGTGTTAGAGAGAGTCTACTGACCGGAGGGGAAGGTTCAAAAGGTTGATTTTGTTGTAGCCGGATGATACGATTGCTCTCTGCCCATGGAAACTCTGCATATGAATCCATAAGCATAGAATCACAGGAATTTGCCAAAGTTATTGATGTGTTTGCAGGTTGTAAAGATAAACACATACCTGGGGGAAGCGAAAGACGTCTCTCAGTGCTCTCGATAGCTGTAACAACTACCCCTATAGTCTTCTGTAACATCCTGTCTATCGCAGTCAAGCTTGGAAGGGGGGTGGTAGTGGCTGTTTTCTGTCTAGTGCTTGAGCGGGTGTGCACAGGAGTATTTTTACCCATATTGCAAGTGGCGACTATAATCACAAGATACAGAGTAAAGAGTACTTTCTGGTCAATATCCTTGTAGAAGCAATAAACTAATGCTTGGCCAAGGGAAATGGTCCAGCCCAGCCTCCTGCAGCCCCGGACGGCCACCCTTTGCCCGGGCTTAGCCCGGCGCCGCCCACGCGCGTCCCGCAATGCGGAGGGAGTGCCGGTGTTTTCAGCGCCTCCGGGCGCGGAAGTGGGCGTGGGTGGGTGGGGGAAAACCTGCACAGGATTCTGGGGGCTGTAGTCCCCCCGCTCGGCGGCCGCGTGATGGTCCTATGAGCGGCAGCGGGGAGGACCAAGAGCCGGAGGTGTCAGCGCACTCGCGGTGCGAAGGAACAGCTCGGCAAGGATTTTAGTGGCAATAGAGTCTTTAAGACGGTATCAAAGAATGTCTCATTAGGGGCTCATCTGTGGAACAATTGTGTCTGTGAATGGCATAATAGTGTGGATGACATAATAATGGTCATTGTTTCACTATTTTGGGCATTCTTGGTCTAGTTGAGGCACACTGGCAGCCTTCACTGACATATTAAGAGCATGACTAGCCTACTTCTAGCCATCCCTGACATTATAGGGCCACACCTTGCATAATAATGGCCATCCCTGAAATACGGCTCACATCTTGCCCATTATAGTGTCTAGCATTGGCACAATGGTGGCCTTGGTATAATGGTGGGCATTAATCGCATATACCAGGCATCCTTGGTGCTATAGTCAGTATCCATGCCCTATGAATATAAAAGTTGGGCATTTGAAGCAGAATCTTTCCAAGCAAAGCATTTGTACATTTGGGTACTTGATGCAAATAATATGCTGGTATTTGGGGACTGTGTATTTACTAAAAATATTAAACTTATATTTTGAAGGCAAAAATTATTTTTTACTGAAACCTTTTCCTTCTGGAAAATTGAGTTTGTCCGAAATGGAGAGTGGTATTTGATAGACAAATATGTGTATTTTCAGAAACTGGTAAGCTGATGAAGATAAAAGGTTGGAATTTCAAATCACATTTAAAATTGATAGATGAATGATAATTCAAGCTGAGTTGGGGAGATCTGTTCACATGGTCATGTCCTTTGTGCTGGAGGACATATGTTGCTTTGGGTGTTATTTCATTAGTCAGCTGGATGCATTTAATATTGATAAAAAAATGTCCAGACGTTTTTGCTGGTAGGCTTGCCTGATTTGCTCCACTGGTCTCAACTGATAATCTTGCTTAGGATGTTCCTAGTGTAATGCTAACATGTGCGGTCACAATTTTACAGTGATCAATTTTTCCAGAACTTCGGGGGGACTATTTTCTAGCAGAAGTAGCTCTCTCAACAGAAAAGGTTCGAGATCCCACCTCTACTGTACACACATTTGTAAAAATGAAACTTCCAAGGTGAATATTCCAAAAATAGGAATTAAAATACTTCATAACTGCAATTAAATGCTCTCTGCTTCTCAGGGATAACATATGAATCACTGTAGATACAAAATAATCTGCTTGAATTTAGTCAATCCAGTCACATTTTCTCCTGTGTTTGCAATATTGGTGCTGTCCTTCCACTGCCACTTATAATCATTCACATTAGACTACTTTGCATGACACGCTAGCCATAACAAAGTCTCCCCGGGGTCCATTTTTACATATAATAACACAAGTAAAACAGGATGTTTCCTTGTCGATATTCTTTTTTTTAAACACAGAAATACAGATAGTAGGCCTTCTTTTACCAACTTTTAAATTCTGCCAATCATGACTGCCAATGTCAGCGCAGATTAACAGCAGAAGAGGTAAAAAATGGAAGGATGAGATTTCCTTCACCTAGCTGCAAATTATGAAGTGTTTGTATTATAATGCTACTTCTTATAGAAAAGTGTATGTATTCTTGCATTATAAATTTAAAGCTGCCATTTGAGAGTATATATATATATATATCACTGACTTACTCCTTCGACTGGGGCCGAATAAAGAGATTTGAAGCATAACGCGTCATCATTCCTGGTTTTGCATGGAGTAATTCAGTGATTTTACGAACCTACTCCCTGGGGATCCAACGGGACAACGATGCATGATTTGGAGGCAGCGATTTTTGTCGAGGGAGAAAACAAAAGAAATATATATATATATATATATAGAGAGAGAGAGAGAGAGAGAGAGAGAGAGAGAGAGAGAGAGGGAGAGACATATATATATTAAAATACTATCAACAGTAACTGCAAAAAACTGGACACCCTCATTACGATGACCCATGCCAGAATGATTCAAGAGATCGCGTTGCAGCCAGCCCGTTTCTCTTTAGACCTCCTTCTTTAAAAGGGTCAAGAGCAAAAACACAGTTGTCTTTGTTCTCTGTACAAAGCGCTGCGTCTCTAACAATCACCAACAGACATTCCAGAATGTTCTTTTGTTTGACGATGTCTGCTGGGTTTTGACAGCTATTGCGACATCATTCACCGAATGCCCCTTTAGGAGTCGGGGATGAGCGCATCCTTCAGTGAAGGGCCTCGAGGCGGCCTGGTAGCCTCCTCCCGGGTCCGAACAAAGGCTGTGTAAGGCCCGCCCCCGCACGAGCACCGAGCAGGCGGCGGATTACACGCGGCCTCTCTGAAGGTCTGGGCCGCATATAGCTTCCAAGGCCTTCGCACTTGAACAGGTTCAGCCGTGACAAAGCCATTGTCACGCGGGCGGGCACCAGCGGCAGCTGTTCGCGTCTTACATTCAGAAAGGAAACACCCGCACGGAGACAGCTGGCACCGTGGCGGCAATCCAGAGGGCATTGTGTGGGCATGAGTAACGTGCAACTACTCCTCCGTTGCGCGCCGTGTCTGATTTGGGGAAAAAAAGAACAAACTATATTAAAAACATGTCAGGGACCCAGTGGTTTTGTGGGACGCCATGATGTCTGGCGCTGTTGAAAGTCGTGGTTGCCGCTACATGGCTCGTCTCGATTCACTTCCTTCTGCCTTCCTACGCTTTATGTCTCTTTATATCTCTTTCAGGTTCTTTCTGATCCCTCTTTCCTCCTTTCTCATTGTTTTACTCTCTTTCTCAGTCTAGAATTCCTTCTCTATTAAAAATAAGGCCAGACCACCAAAAAGTAGTGCCGGTGCCCACCGCCTGCAAACACCGGCACAAATTAAGCACTAAAGGGTGACTGAAGGCGCCATTTCAGCCACTTGGCCAGATTCGTGAAAAGGAAAGGTGGCACATTTCCCAATGTTCTACTGCACCGTGGGGCACTGCTGCAGGTGAGGGGAGTGTCACTGGCTGAGTGACACCCGCATCATAATGGAGTCATTTAATTTTTCAAAATTGACTTTAAGGAGGTACTTACCCCCACCTGCAAAACTCTTGTAAAAATTGAATGTGGAGCTAATGGTACACATCTTCAAGGAGTTTCAGGCCTGGTTTTAGTTCGAACTCTAGCTGCCAGCCAGTGTTTCTGTTTGCTGTTCTGCAGCTTGGGGCAGCGGTCAGCCTTGACCATCCTTTAGAGCAGGTCATTATCAATGGCTGCCCGCACAGACCTACCATTCCAACCCCTCCGCCCTACCCATCTTTTGACTGATGCCCTCTTCTCCCAGATAGGGTTCTTAGATTGCTCCAGGTCACTATGTTTCCAGGTCTGCAAATATTCAACAAACCACTGCATTCTGGGATTTGAAGTCTTTGATTTAATAAAAGTAAGTGGATGGACACATAATATAGGGGCTTATAAAGGGTCTCTCAGGAGTTGAACCATGGTACCTTGTGGACACGAAGCTATCTGGCAGCCTTGGTCCCACAGGTCACCCGCCCCCAAATGTATAACTGGAATTCCCTTTTTAAGGCTGGTTGGAGGAGGTGATCTGGGGTGAGAGTGCAGGGACCTTCCGTGATGAGTCCAACTGCTTTGATTCCCATACTGCAAACGTAAAATGTGCCTGCAGCTTATAAGGCATAAGTGTGAGGTGCTCTGTCTGCCTCCATCGTGGACTGAGACATCCTCTTCACTGTCTCATGAGCATCTGAGACAGAAGTTGATGGATAGCTGCGCCTTTCGATTTGTATAGCTGGCAAGATAATTCAGTGAGTTAAACACCCATTGCTGACATCTGCTCCGAACTGCGGATTACTGGTTCCAGTTACCGACTGTCTTTCTCGTCCCATGTTATTTAAAGTGCTTACAAAAAGTTATGAGGAGCCACACACTGGATGGGCGAGGAACTGGCCTGAAATACAAGGTGTTTGTAGGCAGGTCAAAGTTGGAAACACAAAGGGTGGGAAGAACCTCAGTTGAGCGTGACAGGAAGAGGAGACCAGCTCTGAAAGAATGTAGCACAACTTTACCACGAGGTTAGGGAATGAGCCAGAGACAGCAGGGTATATAGGGCAGGAAAAAGAGGCTTCACTTTCTACCTTAAACACTGACAGGGAACATGCTTAATTTGTGCCGACGCTCATTTTTGGGGACCGGAACATATTTTTCAACATTTGACTTTAAGCAAGAGAGAGAAACAAGCGAAATAATGTGGAAGATACATATGGGAAAAGGTAACAAAGAGAGAAAAGACGAATGAAAAGGAACCAGCTAGAGATAGAAAAGGGTAAAGGCTTTGGTATTTGAATAGACCTGCATTCGGCCACCCAAGCCTTCAGGGTTGCCAGCAGCAGGCTCCCAAGTAAAACTTGAGCCCCTGCACTTTTTTTTCTAATGCAATCTCTAGACGGAACATTAGCCACAAAACATGTGTGAACTTGGTGAAGAGGTCGTGTACCTTCAGCTCCAGGTTCCCTGACAATGACTGTTCATCACCATCTTCTTCCTTGTATTTATGCCCACCAGTCTCACATCATGTTTGGTGCATCTGTAACCTCCCAAAACAATCGAAAAGGGGTATGTTTTGTGTGCTGTACTATTTGGTTGGTTTTGTTTCTTAAAAATCAAAACTTGGATAATAAAAAATGCAGTATGTATGTGGACTCGCAATGCTAAAATAAGCATTGGTCCTGTATTCTGTCAATCTCATTTCCTCTAAAGAAAACCTCTAGGTGAGTATCTTCTAGTAATGCAAGACTTTCATCCCTTAAATAAGTTTCTTAGTAATCTTTGACAGTATTCTTCTTTTCCAATATAATTTGTGATGTATGGTGTCTATTCCAATATTTGTAAATGTGGCCTGAATAAAGTTGTGCATTGTGGTAGCATGATTCCTCAGAACATACATTGTATATAGCATTTAAAACCAGGGTTTAATTTGAGCTGGCGGTTTCCGGTGCTCTGCACTGGCACTTAATTGGCAGCACCAGCACTTGAAACTGTATTCCACAAGATAGCACTGTCTGGCTAATTTAGAGATGACAACAACAACAGTTAATTATTCATTCAATATACATTAAAATAACTATTATCCCCTCTTACCCTCCCACCAAGCCATTCTTATAACTTAGGGGGCCTGGAATATTCCAAATTGTCACCCTTGTAGGGTGTGATGGTTAGTAATTGTGTTGTCGCTATCATTGGTAGTACTGGCAGAAGCAATGGGTGGTGCAAGTGGCCCACTGATGAGAGCCCTGGCACTTAGTTTTCCCCACAAATAAGCACTGTTTAAAACAGGATAACATCTGTCATGCTACACTAACACCACCATGATGGAAGAGGTGAGCAGCAGCCAGGGCAGCTGGCTCAGGAACACGGTGGCTTACGGCTCGATCCCTGGCGGCAGGTTAGCCCAGCACCATATGACTCTGGGCAATAGCTCGCTTAATCTTCCCGACGCCCCCAGCGCCTTGACACCCTTGGGTAATTGTTTGCGCTTTACAAAATACTGGTATACAAAATGATATTGGGCACTCATGGATGTCTTGTTGTCTACCAGCAAGCCAAAATCCTTTTCTTGACCTTTGTGCAGTATACTTCCAATGTAGGTTATAAGGGTGTAACAGGGTCAGGAGCCCACTCTGCCCTACAGTCTTACTTCACAGGGCTATCTGGAGGAGGGAGGAACCATGGGGAAAGGGCCCGCCTCTGTAACCGAAAACAGAGCAAAGCCTGCCCTCCCATGGATTTGAGATCACTTTTCTGAGCTCCATGCAGCTGCCATGGACATCCCAGGACCATGTAGCATGGCTTTATGTGGGCTTCAAAGGATGGTGGCATGGGGGAACCATCTCTCAACGGAATGTTGCCTGAAAAGCGTGACTAAGAATTGTTTTTATGAGGCATGATGGCCTTTGTAGCTAAATATGTTTCCTTATACTTGTGGCCTAGAAGGACATTGGCCTCACGCATGCATATCAAACAGAACACATAACATTATATTTGCATAAAATGAAAGTCGTCAGCCCACTTTGACGACTGGGAGCTCATCATCTGCAGATTGCTATTTTCGATAGGATGCATTTGGTCAGATTTTACTGGTGGTTGCGAAGAACTACAATGGAGTGGTTGCTAATTCCATATGCTGACATAGGCATCTTGTATTCAAGGATGTACCGTTCTGACTGCACACATATGTTGAACAGATTAGGAGAAGATGAATGAACAAACAAATGAATAGTGCAGGTCTGCAAACAACATAACCACTGCAAATAGTACACCGCCATTATATCGCACATGTTATATTGCATGGCGAAAGGATCGTATCCAATGTATTAACCAACCACTAGAGAGCTAGGTTGAGTTGATGTAGAGTTGAGTAGTAATTATATACATATCTTGATGATGTAGTGACAGGCAATGAAGTAGATTTTGTATTTTTGTAGGTTGATATTACCACCCTGGACATGGACCCCAATTAAGAGAGGACCGGACTGAGGTAATGTTAGATCTATGCCGACAGCTCATTGGTGGAAGAGAAAAAAGCATTGCTTACAATGTTAGGTGGCATCTCCTAAGACACACCGGTCAGCCACGCGCTGAGGGCTCGCATCACCAGAACCTCTCCTGTGGATCTGCATTTGCAGCCACTCAGAGAGGGGCTCTGCGTCTGCTGGAGTACCAGGCATGGATGGCATCGGCAGCATCACAGACTGCGGCACTGACCTCAAAATGCACACTTGGCTCCTTCATTTACTGGGTGAGCGCCATGATTCTTCAGAAAGAGCAAGGACAAGCTTTATAATCTGCCCTCCCCAAGATGGTGGTCTGCCCATAGAATGTTAATAAAGTCTCAATCCATGTTTTCCTGTGATGTAACTTCCTGTTAGCCCCATACACAAGGATGTATTTCCAAGTGAAGGGTTTGCTGCTGAACATTTGTTCCCGGGGGGCATGGCTAGCCATCTAAGATGGCGGTTGTAGCTTGCTAGAGCTCCGGAGCCTCCCGGGGGGAATCATTCCTTCTACGCCGTGTTTTCGGCAGCTACCCACCTGGGGACATGAGTATTGAGATGTCGGAGCCCCCGACGTGGAGAGATGTACCTTGAGCAGCATTGGAGACTGCCGGGCATCGCTGACGGGGTCTGGGGCCTACACGCCACTCGCCGTCGGTGGAGACCAGGGTCTAGAGTGGAGGTGGGGCCCATGTGCAGGGTGACTGGCTGGGAGTGCTGCGGTGCGGAGCATCCCCCCTGATCCAGGGGGCGTCGGCTCCTTCTCCCTGATTGCGACCCACAGAGGTCCTTGCCCGCCCTACAATTGCCTTTGTGGAGCAGGAGACCAGCTGACGATTCCTGACGTGCTGCGGCCCTGTTGGTCTGCGGCGCGGCTGCCCGCGGTCGCGCGACGAAGAGATGGCGGTGGCTCACAAGGAGGGGGCATCGGAGACTAACACGGCGAGTGAGGAGGTCGCGTAGTCCCCCATTGCCTGGCACTGCCCGCCTCTTACTACATCAGGACGTGGTTGGGCTGTATGCGGAGTCCCGGACCCAGTTGTGAACGGGACCGGGAGGAGGCGGATTGGCCGTGAAGTGCCGCGCGACGCCGTGTTGGGTCTGACCACGGCTGAACCCACTGCCGTTGACTGGGCAGCCCCCTGCTTGTGCCCCATGCCTCCTCGAGGAGAGTAACTGCTATAGATCTCCCGGTGAGCTAGACGGGAGTGCCCCGTACGAATTGGGGGCTGGATCACAGGGAGAGAGAGGCGATATACTGGAGGATCCCCGCGGCTGGAATAGCGGCGAGTGGCGTGGCCTGCTAACCTCTGCTCTGGTCCCTGCACATCGCCCCAGAGCCTGGCGAACCAGAAGGGCACCTGGAAACACCCTCCCACGGTGGAATGGTACTCAGGGATCAGAGAGAATAGCTGCTTCTCAGACCTCACAGGGCTGTCCACGGAGCATACGAACTGGCATAGGATCAAACTGGGACCCCTTCCCCTGCTTTCTTCTGCAGCACAGAGCTCCTGCTATTAGACACTTGCCGCAACAGCAGACGGACCCCCCCCAGTACTGGCCCACACACTACATGTGAGGATTGCTTCGGGGACATGTGGGGGAATGCCGCGGTGCTACATGTTGTGCATACTGTGTAGGAGTTGAGCGGTCGGCAAATACTAGACGGAGGTTCTGTTTGGTGCCCCTGAATATACCGGACCCACCTGGACCGGAGCTGACCTTTGGAGCGTGGCGGGGTCCCTCCTACTCCCTACATCGCAGGCGGTACACTACCCACAAGGGGACGCAGACGGTACAACACCACTACTCCGAGGCTACCTGCTGGAAAGGGCTAACGCTGGGCCTCGTGAGACGTGAAACAGGGAGCTGACCCATCTTCTGGAGTGTCGGGCCCGGTAGCCGCCCCCCTTGCCTGGAGCTGCTTCTACCGATCACGCTGACGGTACGCCGGACAAATTAGACCTTATCCTCAAGGAGATCCGTGAATCTAGAATGGTGCTTGAACTGCAGATAGGTACCCTCGCCCCAGGCCTTACCCTACTCAAGGCAGACCACAGCAAGCTGGCGGACACGGTCAAGGCCCACGACCAATCCATTGCAGATCTTACCCCAAGGGTTACAGACCACTCGCCTACATTGCAGCAACTACAACAACAGATGACAACACTTATGGACCGGGTGGAAGACGCAGGGGGCAGAAATAGACGCAATAATATACGTGTTATTGGCTTGCCGGAACGTAGCGAAGGGAATAAGGCAGCTGACTTTATGGAGAAGTGGTTTAGGGACCAAGTAGCTTCTGAGGGGCTCTCCCCATACTTTTGCGTTGAGTGCGCCCACAGAATCAATCAATCAATCAATCAATCAGTAGAATTTATAAAGTGCGCTACTCACCCGTAAGGGTCTCAAGGCGCTGAGGGGGGAGGGGGGTCGCTACTGCTCGAACAGCCAGGTCTTTAGTTGTTTCCTGAAGGATAGATGGTCCTGGGTCAGCCGTAGGTGAGTGGAGAGGGAGTTCCATGTCTTCGCTGCCAGGTAGGAGAAGGATCTTCCTCCGACGGTGGATTTCCGAAATCGTGGGACGGAAGCGAAGGTGAGGTTGGCGGATCGGAGTGTTGGATTCAGTCCACTCAGCCCAAAACACTGCAGGAACGAAGCATAAACCAATTCACTTCCCCAACTCCTGTACCACTCACTGGATGTAACTATGAGTATGCACATGAGCCAGAAAAGGGGGCGGAAGATTATTAGGAGACACGAAGTCAGCTTCCAACCTGGTTAGATAAATAAGGCCACGGCTCCCTCTTCCACGCTTCTGCACCTACAGAAACAAAAGCACACCTCATAAATACATCCCACAATGCCAAAGCAAAGAAAATATCATAAAACTGTGATAACAACCACTCCTACCATTCAACTATGCAGGGTTGGCTTTGGAAAATATTCGGGCAGCACAAAACCAAAGACAATACTCCAATACAAGATAAATCCTCTTGTGTTAGGAGAATCACGAAGCTTAATAAATTGACCCAACGGTGTCTCATTTATATCAGGGGAAAAAAGAATGCCTCAATGTCTGGCAAGTAAAAAAAAAACCCTGTTAAATGCTCGGTATATGTGGAAGGTCAGGGCAAAACAGAAGGGACAAAGGAAATTCGTAACCCCAATGGTCGTAGGCTCAAAGGTGGACTCGCGGAATGACCCGAAACGTCATTTCCACACCAAACGACAGGGACAGGCAAAAAAGAAAGACGCAAAAGGAAACGACACAAACGTTAGTTTCCCTAGCGTCTTTACAAGCTCTGAAGAGTCCTCGGAGTGAGCTAAGCCAACAGCTGTCAAAGCGGAACAGAGGGGAACAGACCTCCGTAAGCCAAAAGGGGGGGGGGGGAAGAGCAGAACACAGAAAGGACCAAAGGACTCTGGGGCAGGAACGGGACACTGGTGACAGGGAAACACAGCAGACAGGGAAGGAATAATTCCTCGAAGGGGACTGGAGTTACTCACGAGCCCGTGAGCACCAAAAAGTCAAGGAAAAAACGGCAATCGCAGGATCCAACACCAGGAAACAGGAACCCACACACTATCGATATCAAGCACAGAAACGAAGGTAGGACTGACCTATATCCCTATCCTGGCCGGTCACCTGATGCCAATCCATAAACACAAACATAGGACTACGCACAAATCCTAACACGGAGCTGGCGGGTGGGTGTGTAGAATGTGAGGCAGCTGTTGAGGTTCTTCGGGCCCATGTCGTGGAGAGCCATGTGTGCGTGGGTGAGGAGTCTGAACGTGATCCTCTTGTTGACGGGGAGCCAGTGAAGGTCTTTCAGGTGGGCAGTGATGTGGCTGCGGCGAGGGATGTCCAGGATGAGCCGTGCTGAGGCGTTCTGGATGCGCTGGAGGCTTTTCTGGAGTTTGGCTGTGGTTCCAGCATAGAGGGTGTTCCCGTAGTCCAGGAGACTGGTGACGAGGGCCTGGGTGACCGTCTTCCTGGTTTCGGTGGGGATCCATCGGAAGATCTTTCGGAGCATGCGCAGGGTGTTGAAACAGGATGATGAGACGGCGTTGACTTGCTTGGTCATCGTGAGGGAGGAGTCCAGGATGAAGCCCAGGTTGCGTGCGTGATCCGTAGGCTTGGGTGCGCTGCCCAGGGCAGGGGGCCACCAGGAGTCGTCCCAGGCGGAGGGAGATGGTCCGAGGATGAGGACTTCCATCTTGTCTGAGTTCAGTTTCATGCGGCTGATCTTCATCCATTCTGCGACGTCTCTCATTCCTTCCTGGAGGTTGGCTCTGGCGGTGGCGGGGTCGTTGGTGAGGGAGAGGATCAGTTGGGTGTCGTCGGCATAGGAGATGATGTTGAGGTTGTGTTGGTGGGCGATGGCTGCGAGGGGGCTCATGTAGATGTTGAAGAGGGTGGGGCTGAATGAGGATCCTTGCGGGACGCCGCAGATGACTTCAGTGGCCGCGGATCGGAACGGAGGGAGGCGGACTCTCTGAGTTCTTCCGGCGAAGAACGAGATGATCCACTCCAGTGCCGCTCCTTGGATTCCGGTGTTGCTGAGGCATTGTATCAGGGTGCGGTGGCATACGGTATCGAAGGCTGCTGAGAGGTCAAGGAGGATGAGGGCGGCCGTTTCCCCGTTGTCGAGCAGGGACCTGATGTCATCGGTGGCTGCGATGAGGGCGGTCTCGGTGCTGTGGTTTGCTTGGAAACCGGACTGTGAGGGGTCGAGGGATCCGTTGGTCTCGAGGAAGGCGGAGAGTTGTCTGTTGACGGTCTTCTCGATGACTTTGGCTGGAAAGGGGAGGAGCGAGATGGGGTGGAAATTCTTCAGGTCCGTGGGGTCCGCGTGGGGTTCTTGAGGAGGACGCTCAGCTCGGCATGTTTCCAGCTCTCCGGGAAGGTGGGGGATGCGAAGGAGCTGTTGATGATGTTCCGGAGCTGGGGTGCGATGATGGAGTCGGCTTTGTTGAAGATGTGGTGTGGGCAGGGGTCGGTTGGGGAGCCGGAGTGGATGGTGTTCATCACGCAGGTGGTGTCTTCGGTGCTGACAGGGGTCCAGGTGCAGAGGGTGGTGGTGGGGGGCGCTGGTTCGGTGGTTGGGTGCGTGGTCAGTGTGCCGAAGCTGTTGTGTTGTGAGTCACAGAGATCTTGCGAGGGTGTGATGTCGTTGTTGCAGGCGCTGGGGTTGGAGAGCTCTTTGACGATGCTGAAGAGTTCCTTGCTGTTGTGGGTGTTGTTGTCCAGTCGTTCTCTGAATGTTGTCTTCTTGGTGGTGCGGATCAGCTAGTGGTGTTTGCGGGTGGCGTACTTGAGGGCTATCATGTTCTCTGCTGTCTGGTCGTGGCGCCAGGCTTTCTCGAGGGTGCGGCAGGTTTTCTTGGAATTATTGAGGCCGTTGGTAAACCACGAGGCTTTCCTGCTACTGGGTCTGCTTGGAGGATTCTTCAGTGGTGCGAGTTCGTCGGTGCAGGTCTTTCAGGTGGGCAGTGATGTGGCTGCGGCGAGGGATGTCCAGGATGAGCCGTGCTGAGGCGTTCTGGATGCGCTGGAGGCTTTTCTGGAGTTTGGCTGTGGTTCCAGCATAGAGGGTGTTCCCGTAGTCCAGGAGACTGGTGACGAGGGCCTGGGTGACCGTCTTCCTGGTTTCGGTGGGGATCCATCGGAAGATCTTTCGGAGCATGCGCAGGGTGTTGAAACAGGATGATGAGACGGCGTTGACTTGCTTGGTCATCGTGAGGGAGGAGTCCAGGATGAAGCCCAGGTTGCGTGCGTGATCCGTAGGCTTGGGTGCGCTGCCCAGGGCAGGGGGCCACCAGGAGTCGTCCCAGGCGGAGGGAGATGGTCCGAGGATGAGGACTTCCATCTTGTCTGAGTTCAGTTTCATGCGGCTGATCTTCATCCATTCTGCGACGTCTCTCATTCCTTCCTGGAGGTTGGCTCTGGCGGTGGCGGGGTCGTTGGTGAGGGAGAGGATCAGTTGGGTGTCGTCGGCATAGGAGATGATGTTGAGGTTGTGTTGGTGGGCGATGGCTGCGAGGGGGCTCATGTAGATGTTGAAGAGGGTGGGGCTGAATGAGGATCCTTGCGGGACGCCGCAGATGACTTCAGTGGCCGCGGATCGGAACGGAGGGAGGCGGACTCTCTGAGTTCTTCCGGCGAAGAACGAGATGATCCACTCCAGTGCCGCTCCTTGGATTCCGGTGTTGCTGAGGCATTGTATCAGGGTGCGGTGGCATACGGTATCGAAGGCTGCTGAGAGGTCAAGGAGGATGAGGGCGGCCGTTTCCCCGTTGTCGAGCAGGGACCTGATGTCATCGGTGGCTGCGATGAGGGCGGTCTCGGTGCTGTGGTTTGCTTGGAAACCGGACTGTGAGGGGTCGAGGGATTCGTTGGTCTCGAGGAAGGCGGAGAGTTGTCTGTTGACGGTCTTCTCGATGACTTTGGCTGGAAAGGGGAGGAGCGAGATGGGGTGGAAATTCTTCAGGTCCGTGGGGTCCGTGGTGGGGTTCTTGAGGAGGACGCTCAGCTCGGCATGTTTCCAGCTCTCCGGGAAGGTGGGGGATGCGAAGGAGCTGTTGATGATGTTCCGGAGCTGGGGTGCGATGATGGAGTCGGCTTTGTTGAAGATGTGGTGTGGGCAGGGGTCGGTTGGGGAGCCGGAGTGGATGGTGTTCATCACGCAGGTGGTGTCTTCGGTGCTGACAGGGGTCCAGGTGCAGAGGGTGGTGGTGGGGGGCGCTGGTTCGGTGGTTGGGTGCGTGGTCAGTGTGCCGAAGCTGTTGTGTTGTGAGTCACAGAGATCTTGCGAGGGTGTGATGTCGTTGTTGCAGGCGCTGGGGTTGGAGAGCTCTTTGACGATGCTGAAGAGTTCCTTGCTGTTGTGGGTGTTGTTGTCCAGTCGTTCTCTGAATGTTGTCTTCTTGGTGGTGCGGATCAGCTAGTGGTGTTTGCGGGTGGCGTACTTGAGGGCTATCATGTTCTCTGCTGTCTGGTCGTGGCGCCAGGCTTTCTCGAGGGTGCGGCAGGTTTTCTTGGAATTATTGAGGCCGTTGGTAAACCACGAGGCTTTCCTGCTACTGGGTCTGCTTGGAGGATTCTTCAGTGGTGCGAGTTCGTCGGTGCAGTCGGTGAGCCACTTGAAGTTGCGGGCTGCTTTGTTGGGGTCCGTCGTGTTGGTGGGCAGGTTCTGGCTGAGGGAGGTGGTGAGCTGGTCGGCGGTGATCTTGCTCCATCTTCTGTGGGGAACCTGTTGCGGGTGGTGGTGGGTCGTGGTTCTCCTGAAGTTGAAGTGGACGCAGCTGTGATCTGTCCAGTGTAGTCCGGTGGAGTGGCTGAAGGAGATGTGCTTGCTGGAGGAGAAGACGGGGTCAAGCGTGTGTCCGGCGTAGTGGGTGGGGGTGTTCACCAGTTGCTTGAGTCCGAGGTTGGCGAGGTTGTCCAGCAGGGCGGTGGTGTTGCAGTCCTTGTTGTTCTCCAGGTGGAAGTTGAGGTCCCCCAGGAGGATGTAGTCTGTGGAGGTGAGGGCGTGTGAACTGACGAAGTCTACGATGGTTTCGCTGAATTGTGTGAGTGGTCCCGGGGGTCTGTAGATGAGGGTGCCTCTGAGGGTGGTCTTGGGGTCTGTGTGGATCTGGAAGTGAAGGTGTTCGGCGGCGGTGAGGGTGTCGTCGGAGTTGGTCGTGACGCGGATGGTGTTTCTGTGGACGATGGCAATGCCTCCTCCGGTTTGGTTGACGCGGTCCCTCCGGGTGATCTTGTAGCCATCCGGTATGGCTATGGCGATGTCGGGGGCTGAGGAGGCGTTCATCCAGGTTTCCGTGAGGAAGGCGACGTCTGGTGAGGTTGTGTCGAGGAGGTTCCAGAGTTCGACGGCGTGCCTGTGGACAGAGCGGGTGTTGAGCAGGATGCACTTGAGGTGGTTGTTGCTGGTGCTCGGCTTGGCGGGTGCGGTGCAGGTTCGGAGGCAGGTGAATTGGCAGGCTTGGCAGGTGAAGGGTCCGTGGGTGCGTTTCAGGGTGGCTCGGTAGCAGGCGGGGTTCCGGCCGGCGTTGAGTGCGTGGAGTGTGGCGGCGTCGTAGGTCCGCCGGGTGCGCTGGCATCGTCGAGGACCAGGGGTCCTGGCACTGGGCGCGGTCCAGGGGCAGACGGGCACAGACGGGCTTGCCTTTGGCGCACAATCGGCGCACCCGCTGCGCGTTCGCTGTGCGGCCTCCATATGAAGGGCTGAGGGAGAGAGGAGCAGCTGGGAGGCGGGAGCGGGGTGGTGAATGGAAACGGTGGGGGGCGGGGCCGCAGGGAGCAGCGGCGAGAAGCAGAGGGCGAGGCGGGAAGCGGGGGGCACAGAAGGCAAAGGGGGAGCAAGGGGGAAAACAATCACAGGTTACAGAAGGCAAAGGGGAACGAGGGGGAAAACAATCACAGGTTACAGAGGCAAAGGGGAACGAGGGGGAAAGACGACTAAAACACAGGCACAAGTTACCAAGGAAAAAAACGAGGAACAACAGCGGTCAGAGCGCAGCAACAGCACACACAGCACGGGGAGGACCACGCGGTGGCTAGGGGGGCGACCTACCTGGTGACAGGGTCAACCTAAACCTGGCGCACCACCTCGTCCTCTGATAGTGAAAATTCTCAACTATAGAGACCATGACATCCTCTTACAGAAAGCGAGAGAAAAGGCGCTAATCCAGTTCGAAAACCAACGTATATCCTTATACCCTGACTATACTATCTTAGTGCAGAGACACTTCTATCCACCTGTGTGCCTTCTCTGTACCTCCAACTGAAATCTTGAAAAAAATCTGTAAGGGGATTAAATCTGGATCACCCCGCGACCCCGCACCTCCGAAAATACTAAATGCTAGTCTCCCGGTCCTGGAGCCGCACTTCAGATTTATGTTGGAAACATCTTTCGCCACAGCCACCCTCCCTGCTGACTGGAAACAAGCCATAGTGTTTCCCATTAAGAAAAAACCGAACCTAAGCCAAGACATACTGGAGAATCTCCGCCCAATTTCCTTACTCCCCTACCTTGCCAAACTGGCCGAGAAAGTGGTCAACGCCCAACTAATGACCCATCTCGAAACCCAAAAAACCTTTCACCCATCACAATCGGGTTTCAGAACAGGCTTCTCCACAGAGACTGCACTTCTAAGAGCTACTGAAACTCTGCGGGAGGGAGCCGACAAAGGCAAAACTATGGCCTTGATCATGCTGGACCTCAGTGCCGCGTTTGACACTGTAGCTCATTCTATACTGCTACAGTGTCTAAACAGAGCGGGAGTCACTAAAGAGGCTCTAGGCTGGCTGAAGGCTTTTTTAACCAACAGAAGCTTTCAGGTCCAAAGAGGGATCTATCTCTCTGACAGTCTGATCTTAGAACAGGGGGTACCTCAGGGCTCTGCCCTGAGTCCCACCCTGTTCAACTTATATATGTCTCCTTTGGCAGAGGTGGTCCAATCGTTCGGCGTAGAGCTTGTCTCTTACGCCGACGACACTCAAGTCTTGATCTCCTTGTCTCAATCCCCCTCCTCTGAGGCAGATAACTTCAACTCATGTATGTGCAAGTTGGCTACATGGATGAACGAGCATTGCCTCAAATTAAACGGAACAAAAACAGAGGTACTCGTCATAGGTGGGAACAACACCAACTGGACCAAGGATTGGTGGCCCTCATGTCTGGGATCATTACCCATCCCCAGTCAAGAGGCCAAGAACTTGGGTGTCTGGATTGACACCAAACTTTCATTTGACAGTCATGTCAAAAAAACAGTTGGGAAATGCTTCGGAGTGATGAAGACGCTCCGTCGCACCCTGGATCTTCTTCCTCTGAGTTCCAGGCGCACCATGACGCAGGCTCTCATCACATCCCGTATTGATTATGGGAATGTGCTTCTTTTGGGCACCTCAGAAAAAAACATTAGGAAGTTACAGGTCCTACAAAATTCAGCAGCACGCCTTGTGCTACGACTCCCGCGAAGAGCTCCTTCTAAACCTTCCTTGGATACTCTGCATTGGCTACCCATAAAAAAAAGAATAATATTCAAGGCCCTTCTCTGGTGCCACAGAATCATTCACCTTAGAGCCCCCTCCTATCTGTCTGACTTAGCCTCACCCTATGAACCTTCCAGATCCCTACGCTCGAAGGGAACAGGTTTGCTCAAGGTCATGCGCCCAAAAAAAGCCAGACTTGGAGGCAGATCTTTCCGCATTCGCGCAGCTAAGGAGTGGAATACCCTTCCTATGAATATCAGACAGGAAAAAAGTGAAACATCCTTTAGGAAACATCTAAAAACATATCTTTTCACCATCTAAACTGTCTGATGCTTCGCTCTATCTAAGCAACACTCTTCTCCATAGCGCGGGGACACGTCGAGAGACGTCACCAGGCGCTCTATAAGCTCCTATAATAATAAAATAATAATAATAAAGATCATCCTTCCAGGCCATAAAGAAAAGGCTCCAGAAAGCGCAACTCAACTAGTGGGAGAGGTGTGGCGCCGCGGCCAGGGTGACTGACTCTGGAATCTGGGGATCACGGTTTGATCCCCGGGGCCGGCGGCAGATTAGCCCAGCACCATGTGACTCTGAGCAATAGCTTGCTTAATCTTCCTGACGGCCCCCAGTGCCTAGAGACCCTAACGGGTGATGGTTCTCGCTTTACAAATGTGGATTATTATTATTATTAAATACGCCCTTTTATACCCTGCCAGGCTGAAAGTTATCCACGACAAAAACCCCCACTTTTTTGAAAGTCCAGCGGATGCTGAGGAATGGATGGAGATGATTGGTATAGGCTCTAGCCAGACCAGCCGCACAGACTTCTCCTCACAAGACTATACCAGACTCCCAAAACGAAACTCTGACCGCTCCCAGAACCCTAGCGGGAACAAGGGTGGCGCAGGCCCATCGCGGGAGCAGCAGCGACGCGATCAGGAGGGAGCGATTGCAATAGCTGGTGCTTTCCGAGATGATGCAAATACAATTTCCACAGATTCAGACGAGAGTACTGTGCATTCTGACTCTGAACATAGTATAGCCCTCTTCCCCTCCATCAGGCCTGGAACAGCCGATGACATGATTGATAACTGACCACAGGCGTCGGGCACACAGAGTCTGCGAAGAACACAGTGACCTGGATGTTCGCCGATACAATGGACTCCATGCCCCTGGGACTGTTATATCTGTTGCTTTCTCAGACTAGTGTCACCCTGCTATGACTTGTGTAGTACTGTAGAAGGTGCAAGTTGTAAGTTCTATGGATATAGGCTAGGCCTCCCCATGTATAGAAAGAAAATATTCCTTTGTTCATATTTTGTTCTGAAGGGGGCTCAGAGAAACCCTGCAAATGTTCGTCAGTGGCGGATAGACACGACCCCCTAGGGGCCATGAGCACACTCCCCCCCCCCCCCCCCCCCCCGGATGGGGATCCATAGTGCCGTCGGGTTACAGACCCTGCGGTAATCATGGCCATGACTGAGGATAGCCGCCTTCCTGTTAGCGTATGCACCGTTATCTGTTATGTGCTTTTTGTACACTATTGTTTGGCACAGCAGGGTTTAAATGCTGCGCCAAGTTTAGTTAAGGTTTTGGGGATGGGGGACTCCTGGCCGGGATTGGTCTACATATTCCGCACATGCGGGGCTTCCTACTACCTACACAGACATGCCTGGGAAAGCTAACACCACAGGGGTGTACAACTTCGTCACGTGGAATGTACGTGGGCTGGGGTCAACCAGAAGAGACATCGTATTCATGAATACCTCCTCAGACGTAAGACACAGGTAGAATTCCTCCAAGAATCTCATCTAACTGACTCCGAAGTGCAAAAAATGCGCAAAAAATGGAGGGGTCACATTTACTCTACCAGTTACTCTGCCTTCGCTAGGGGGGGGCGACCATTTGGATACGCCATGGGGTCCCATTCCTTGAGCTGGACATTCCTTAAGCTGGACAGGAGGGTCGATGACCAAGGCAGGTACGTCTTGGTGAAAGGCACACTGGATGGCTCCTTGGTGGTCCTGGGCAGCGTCTATGCCCCTAACTTTGACCAGGACCAGTTTCTACGTGGGATGGGTGCAGTACTGACAGACTGGGATGGCATACCCTGGATACTGGGGGGGGATTGGAATGCGGTTCTGAACACGGCCGTAGATAGATCACACCCACCCCTACATGGCACAAACACCAGTAAACTGGCTGATCTTCACTACGTGGACGGAGGTATGGACACTCTCTGATGCATGGCGACACCTTCACCCGACCCATAAGGTATATTCCTTCTATTCCTCCGTACACAGTCTACACACCAGAATTGACAGGTTCCTTTGTTCCCGATCCATCGTAGCTAGGATTCACCAATCCACTTATCTAGCAAAAACATTCTCCGACCACAACCTCCTAGAGCTCACGATTGGCTGGGGTCTAGTGCCCACCCCTGTTCCTACCTGGAAACCGAACCCACAGCTACTGGAGGATGGCCCGTTCCGCACAACCCTCTCTAACAGTATCACTAATTATCTGACCGAAAATTGGAACACAGCCTCCTCCAATCTGATTGACTGGGATGCCCTGAAAGGGGTAGTAAGGGGGAGCATCAATTGGTCAAGTGGTTGGGGCCAGACAGGAAACGCACCAACGATTGCAAAATATAGAACAGCGCCTAAACACACTGGAGCGGGAAGCGATAGCCGACCCAGAAAAACGGAGAGCATTACAGGATGCCCACATTGACCATGCAGAAACATTGGAAACATTGCGGACTATAGACCATAGTGCATTCCTCCATCGAAAACACACTGACACAGATAGATCAGGTGCACTGCTGGCCCGCATAGTTAGGGACAGGCCAGACCCGCCAGTCATAACCAGAATCCGTACCCGTGCAGGTCATATAGTTCATACACAAAATGAAATCAACACAGCCTTTTATGAACATCTGGCAATGCTATAGGAGCCCCCAGCTCCGGTGGAAGGCCATTCCATAGCAGAGTTTTTGCAGGACCTCCCTTTTCCAGTGGTCCCTGATGCAGTGAAAAAAGACATTGATGGCTCTATCACTCAAAATGAAATCTGTGTGGCCATTAAGTGGTTGAATCGCAACAAAACCCCAGGGATTGATGGACTCCCTGTTGAGTTTTACCATACTTACGCGGAGAACTTGGTACCCACCCTAGTGTCTGTCTATAAGGTAGCCTTTGAGGCGGGTCATCTGCCGGAGTCCACTATGCAAGCCTTGGTTACTTCAATACCCAAGTCAGGCCGAGATACCTTAGAGCTATCTAATTACAGGCCCCTCTCCTTACTGTCCACTGAATACAAAATTTTAAGTAAGTCCCTCGCTAATCGTATACAACCACACCTTAATATGCTAATCCATGAGGATCAATGCGGGTTTTTACCGAATCTCAGTACTTCCCTGAATACTAGATGATTACATTCTGTAATGCAGGCCACCCCTCGAGAATACCAGGATGCAGGGTGCATAGCGCTGGACCTTAAGTAGGCCTTTGACTCCCTCTCTTGGGATTTTATGTTCATGACACTGCAACAATTTGGGTTCCCAGACACGTTTCTTAAATGGGTCAGTTTATTATATATACCTCTCCCACGGCTAGGGCATGCACTGGCCGTTACATCTCGGGCCCATACTATATCCATAGGGGCACAAGGCAGGGATGCCCGCTATCCCCCTTCATATTTGTACTCACACTGGAGCCATTAGCGTTAGCCCCCAGAAGATCAGCGGCTCAGCTCGGCATTTCCATCGCTGAGACACACCACCTAATATCCATCTATGCAGATGACATACTGTTGTATTTACAGGACCTGACAGCGGACAATGCCCCTCTCCCCGAAATCTTTGCCACTTTTGAACAGTTGTCGGGACTGGCCATAAACCCGGAGAAATTGATTACTTATTTTTTCCGGGATTCACAACATCCACCTCACATACAGTTTGGTAATTATACAATACCAGTAACCCCCACCACCTTCAAATATCTAGGCATCCAAGTCTATGGGACACAGACGGACCAGTTTGAGGGTAATATAGTCCGGGCCATAACGGCCCTTCGCGCTAGTGTGGCCTTCTGGTCCTCGTTGCCACTTTTGGTGATGGGCATAGTTGCCGTCTCAAAAATGGTGATGCTGCCCCGCCTATTATATTATTTTGTAAATATACCTGTGGTTCTCCCTCAGTCTATTTTCAACACGCTAAATGCTATGTTGACTACACTTATTTGGGGAGCTGGTCGACTACGGATATGTCCACGAAAACTCCAACTGGAGACATGCAGTGGAGGCTTGGGAGTCCCTGATTTTCGAAGCTACTACTACGCCAGCCAGCTCCAATGGCTGTCATACTGGACGGCAGGGAGACACCTACAGGAGATTGGGTTCACACCACAGAGGATAGATCGAGGCGAATTACATTCCTTATTATTACCAAGAGCCAAGATTCCTCCAGACTGCCCATCCCTATTGAGAACCCCCCTACAATGCTGGAAGAAGGTCCTATTGTACACCACCGCAGCGATCCCCTACGCCCCAAACATCCCCGTCATGGGGATTTACACACCACAGGGTAGACTATTGAAGGCAAGGATACGGGACTAGACAGATGCTAGGGTGGAGGAAGTAGGCGCATTCTTTGGCGATGGCGCCATATTAGATCATGACTCCTTTGTGCAGGCCACGGGAGCACCGGCATGCTTATTCTTTCTGCATGCCACTATGACACACTATATAAGGATTACCTGGGCCCCACAGAGGGAGGGGCCCCCGCAACACAACCTGTTTCATCTTCTGTAATATATGTGAAGTGGGGGCCACCTGATGCGGTGGTTGTATACAGGGGTTAGGGCACATGCTGCTATTGCACTCACCTCTCTCAGAGCACAATGGTCCGAAGACTGTTCAGTTGAAATTACTGACAAGGCATGAACGTATATCTTAGAACACCCCAAAAAGGTATCACACAACACGAAATTAAAATGTATCCAGTCAATGGTCCTGCATAGATCGTACCTCACGCCCAAGCGGATCCATTGCATGTTTCCGAATTCCTCCCACTGCTGTCCCCGCTGTAGAAAAGATGAGGCAGGGTTTATTCACATGCTATGGTCCTGCCCTTGCCTCAGAGATTATTGGAGACGAATCTGTACTTCACTGAACACCGTTACACTACTCCCAGTACCGGATGAAGCTCTAAATTGTCTCATAGGTCACCGGAGACGTTCAAAGATATAAAAGGTGCGATTAAAGTTCCTGGATCTAGCATTTATCCTAGCGGTGAGAGCCCTCACTATGAGGTGGAAGTCCCCAAGATCCCCGGCAGTGTCCATCTGGCAGGCGGACATGCTTCTGTGGGGGAGGGCGGGGGGCAGCCCTGCGCAGAGAGGAGGAGAGAGGGCTGAGGAAACAACCCATTTCACTAGAGTGGGAGGCTATGCTGCTTGAACTTGAAAAACTTGATTTGTCGCCCTCATAAACCACATTGCCCCCATAGTACACTAAGGTGCCATATAGCTGTGGGCCCCTAGGTTCTGAGACGAGAACTAACGCTTTACAGCCCCCCAAGACCATATCAGACATTGGAGTAATATGTCTGTAATGATATACTCTGATTGTTACAAACTACTAGAGAACCTCCGACCTGGAGTCAAGGGAGGAGGGGCGGGTGGATGGAGGGAACAGGAAGGGTTAGGTTCAGTTCGAATATGTTGCTTTATTGACACTAAAGCTAATAGTTTATTATACAGAATACATTAGACAAAACTTGTATATGCCAACTGTATAGTAATATATGGAAAGAAAAGAGAAAAGACTGTCTCTGCTGTATACTATGTATGCTTTATGATGTGACGTAGTCATCAATAAAGTGTGTTTTAAAAAAAAGACATTAGTTCCCTTATTTTTCGTCATGTTCATCGACCCTTTGCTACCTTTTCCCCCTGATTTGTGCTTCTTGCGGCTGGAACTGGATTCTGCTTCTGGGTACCATAGCCTTTCCTTTCTTTTCTCCTTTCCGATGCCAGGAGGAGTTTGGTGTCTTGTTAATCTATTCGGGAAACATCATTAACAACGAAGGCATTACTACGCGTAACGTTTACAACGGGGCACTTACCACGTAAACGTCTTTTCAACGCTTAAGCCTTCAACGAACGTCTTTACCACGCAAAAAAAAAAAAGCGTAGGATTAAAAAGGGGGGTTGGGGGGGTCTCCCCCCATAAAAAAACGAACCCGCTGTGCCGAAGAAATTAGCGTTGTTAGAGAGGAAGCGGAATAAACTTCCGCTTCCTCTTTACGACGTAAGAGCGACGTGGTAAAAGTGATGCGGGGAAAACGAATTCCGTTGTAACGCATGCGTGGAAAAGGCATGCGTTGCAACGGAATTCGTAGTAACGACATATAACCATCTATTCACTACTTAATATTCATATTCAATCAAGACTTACAAGATTGCCAAGTAGTTTTTTTTTACACTTTAACATTTTTTCACTTAACTGGCACCCTCTTAAGAGGACACTTGTCACGTTTTGTGTCTACTAATCTGTGTAAAGTGGCACCGGGGATACTGGGAGGAGTCATACTTCCCCTCAGGCTATCAAGAAAGGCCGAGTCCTTGGCAGGTGCTGGGGTACTGGGGTGCGGAAGTAACATGTTCAGCAGGATTGCATGCCCCTACATGTGTTTATTCAGAGATAACCCTCATGGAATGGGACCAGGGAAAAGTGGGTCAAAACAATGGAAGGGCGAGATTTTGATCGATACCTTATCACTATTGATCTAAACCTCGATCTGGTCGACTGAACCTTTGTTGCCTGTCATTGAGGAAGAAAGTGCATCTCTTACCAAGTTAGTTCACCCAATAAAGGACTCCGCTCCCAAAGATCACAAACAACTTCTAGCTTTCAAAAGTTTATTGTAAGCTTAGGATAAGCTGCAAATACAGGCATCTCAGAATGAGATTCACGAGATACACAGGTCCAACTACATACATGTGCTCTCTGAAAGCCCTCAGACGAGCAACGGAAATTACCAGCACAAGTTCTAAGAATAATAAAGCTATCAGCATTGACGCATATTGAGATCTCTCCTTCATTTAAGTTGGAGGAAAACACACAGGTTAGGCTGTCCCTACCCTGCTCTAGATGGTATCCCTACTTAACCAAGTCTCAACCTAACAAAAGGTGTCAGCAGTGAATGACCCCCAAGGGAAGTCACTCACTCTTAGTCTCTTGGTGAAAAACCTATAGTTCTCCAGTCATGACCCCTCTCTGCCTACCCATCCGCTCTCTAAAGGGTCCTCAGGCATCTGCTCTAACTCCACCCAGGGGTGCTGTCCCTAATACAAAACAGTCAACAACATTTGAGACGCCCCTCGTGAGACGCCCCTCACGTGGTGTAGCTTCTGGCTTTTTCCATGCTGCTTTGTATTGGGCCTCATACGTTGGAGTTGACCTTGCTTCTCAGACTCTTCTCCGGCCCGCTGATACCCCTTAAACATTCCGGAACCCTCCTCCATGTCTGGGCCGTCTACTGAACAGACCTCTATTCATATTATTTATAATCGGATCCTCCCTTCTCTCTTGCAGACAGACATCTGCAGCCAAGAACCCAACTCTCATAGACTTCCAAAAAGGTTCGCAACATTTCTCGGCCCAGACCAATACGTGTAAATCAATGTTAAAACATTTCAGGCCTACAACATTTCTCATAATGATTATAGCATTCAACTTCTTCATTTAATTAAAGCATGTTAATACTCTTATTCTATTATTCAGTAAACACATCTATAAATCATGGCCCATTAATGCAATGACCAAAACATTAGTTCAATCTATGTCGTGGAAAGAAACACCTTCCCCTTCCCTTCTAGCTCTGGCCCTGAGGCCTACCACGTTCTGCGTTTAACCACATGCCATCTTACATTTTAGCAGCTACACGACATGGATTCAGGAATAATCACATCTAATAAAATCATATAGTGTCACACATTTCTGTATTAGTTCCACTTCTACTTAAATCTCTACATTAGCTATACATTCAGAATATAATTTCAGATACTACTAGCACTCATGGCATTTCTCCTCATGATTTGTGCTTACTACGGGTAAGTGTGATGCACTCATACATTTAGGTCAGTTTGCGCTCTCTCAGTTCCCCCCTTTGATGACCTCTCGGGGTCATCACTAACATTTAAACTGCAGTTATTGCTAGCATAACTTGTCTCTGCGTTTCCAGAGCCCTCAGACTCCTGTACTGATTATCTTGTATGGCAGCCAATCTCTGCAGCTGCTCTCTTTGGGCCCTTTCTGACCTTCTTGCTCTGTACCATTTGAATACCCTCACCAATCCCCACAATATGATCCCACAGATCAATATTATGATGATAGGTTTTAGTATATACCACACAAAGCTTTTGCCTAGGGTGGAGATCCACCCTCCAACTTCACTCATTCCGTGGCCCACCTTTTCCCAGACATTTTCTCTACTCAAGTCTTCGATCTCCTTGTGAATATCAGTTATGTTCCTAATAACTTTCCCAAGGGGCTTTGAATTGTCTGGAATGTAGGTACAACATTCCTGGACCTTCAAAGCCTTACAGACTCCGCCCTCTTTTGCTAGTAGGACGTCTAACGCAAGACGGTTCTGAAGAACCATAGCCCTTATCGATTGCATCTCTCCTTCTACCAGCATTAAGGACTGAGCAGTGCTGGCAGACAACCTGTCGACGACTGTTGCCAGTCGTCTAATTTTAACATCATTAAGGATTAGACCCAAAAGAGGGAACATAGCTCCAAAGACATCTCCAACCATTTCTGCATCTCCTATATCTCTCCTTCCCCTCGATGATGTCTTGCCCTCGATGATCTCTAAGTCTTGTGCATGATATATTTTGGGGAAGACAATTGCTAGGTAACATGATCCATACCAGTTGTCAGGTAGTCTCACGTAGGCATTTCTTCCACATACAAAATACACATTTGGAATCACTTGCATTCCCTTCAGGAAATCTTTAGTATAGTACTCTATATTGAAAGCATGTTCACAGTCGACTTCTCCCACGTATACATTTTCATAATACGTTTTGGCTCGGTGAAGACATAGCTTTCCTCTCTGCGTCTTATCTAAAGCTATTGGACCACTACTACCCTTTCTCTTGTGTGCCTTCTCTTCCTCGGTCCAATCTGTTTTCCATTGTCCTGATTTTTTCAAAATCTTTTGTCTCCTGTAACGATCATCCACCTGCCCTATGAACTTCTTCTCGACTTCTGACACTTTGCATGTCAGGTTATTTCTACGGGCATGTGAAGTATCTAAGGTAATCCAAGGAATGAAGAACTTGGCCAATCTGTCTTCACTTTTCCAGTAGTCCCATTTGTTCATCTGCTTATAATTTGGGACTTCTGGCAACACTGAATCATAGTTGGAGAAATAGTATTCAAAACTATCTCTCTCATAAAATATACTAAGCAATAAGCTACATGTAATGCCATATGTCAGCGGGAGGTGATGATATCTAATGCCTTCATCTACAGACGCCGGCAACTGCATGCAGACGTAACAGTCCTTAACCTCCATGGCATCCACGTATTCATATAAGAGTTTAGCATAAGCATTTGACCTAAAGTCTCCTTGGGACTCATCTACGTGTAACCTGCGGGCTTCTGCAGCTAATAACGCTTTCTCTTGAGTGTTTTCCCTTTTCTCACCAGCAACAGTGGGTGTAAGCGTTTCTACAGATTTCACATCAGTTACCTTCGCCTCTTCCTCATGTCCCTTTACATAAGAAATTGTTACCACTAAAGCTATTAATATTATCACTCCTACTATTAGTGTACCTATTATACATTTAGCTCTGCGGTTCTGGGTGCCGGCTTCCATTTCGTCAGACAATATAGCTCTCTCTTATCTTGGCACAAGTTCCTTTCTTCTCGTTCCTTTACAGTCTCTTTTTACTCCTTTTGTCTTTAGAATCCACACAACTGGAAGCTGACAACCTTCTTCGCAAAAGTCCTTTAACAGTTCAATAAAGACAACCCTAGCCCTTCTCCATCAACTCAAGGGAAGTTCCCTAATATTCTCTGCTTCCTGGGCGCTAGGTAATCTTCTTTTTCTGCTCGCTTTATTTACAAAGTCCTTTAAGCATCTACTATCAGGTTTGTGCCTGCCGCTTCGATAGCAAAGTTCAGTATTTCCAAACGAAGATTGTGCTCTTCATGGGCTGTTATCGTTGTACCAAAGTCGGGGAATTGCAATTCTGAGAGAAACATGTGTTTTAACTTGCTGAGGCGGGGAGGTCTGGGGAGCATGAATGTTAGTGACCCTTCTTGTTCGACTCCGGGTACCAACAGTCGTATTTCCACGGTGACGATGGGCTCAGAACTGGACACCACCACCGCTCGAATCCTCCCTGTCTCCTGTTTCAAAGACATTTGTCGCCAGATATGTCCACTCAGGGGTGGAGTATCTTCTGCTTGGCACACGCACTCTTCTTGACCTTCTTCGGTCCGGTGCTTCAGCGCCCTGAGCACCTTCTTCCGGATCTGAGTCTTCTGATATCGGAGGGAGGGTTATCTCTGGAGTTGACCTCAGGCTAGAGCTCCTTCTTTGCGGCCAATTAGCTTCTCCACGTGCCCTTCTACTCCTTCTCCTTCTTGTCTGTTCTCGCTCTCTGTCAGACCTGTCAGTGTCTGACTCGTACTCCCAGCTACTTTCTCCTTCTGTAGCGTCGTCTGTTTCGCTGTTGTACTGACCGTCCTCAGCTTGGTCAGACTCGTTCCCTGCTTCCGCTGGCACCTCTTCAGCTTGGCTAGCCCCCTCTATGGCTTCTCGGTCCTCTGCTGGACGTCTATCCGAGAGAGGAGCTGTTTCTTCCCGAGGTGCTGGAACCCTTCGCGTATGTGACGCGTGGATCCAATTGGGCAGGCCTCCCACCTTTACAGCCGTATTCGCGATCAGGATGATCTGGAAGGGCCCACGCCAACGAACATCCAGGCAGCTTCTTCTCACATGTTTTTTCACCAGGACCCAGTCCCCAGGGTACAGGTCATGGCACGGGCCCTGGCACGATGGAACCTCGGCAGCCTGCACCTGAAGGGACACAGAATGAATGGCGTCAGACAGCCCCTTACAATAGTCCAGGATCATATCATCTGTGATATTTAACAGTGCAGTAGTTGGGACAGATGGCAGCCTCATTGTTCTCCCCATTAACACCTCATGTGGTGACAACCCCGTTCTTCTGTCTGGGGTACTACGAAGGCTCATGAGGACCAATGGCAGGGCGTCAGGCCAACTCAGGGTCGTTGAGGAACACACTTTTGCAATTCTGGCTTTGATCGTGCCATTGATCTGCTCCACAATTCCTGAGGCTTCTGGTCGGTAACTGCAATGCAATTTCTGATCTATGTTCAGAGCCGCACAAATCATCTTCACAAGCTCGCTGTTGAAATGCGTTCCCCTATCTGATTCCAAAGAGGCCGGCACCCCGAAGCGCGGAATGAGTTCCCTAAGCAGTAATTTGGCCACTGTGAGGGTGTCGCACCTACGTGTAGGGTATGCCTCAACCCATCTGGAGAATACACAAACAACCACCAGGACATAGCGGAGGCGGTTGCACCTCGGCATTTCAATGAAATCTATCTGCATTCGATTGAATGGACCTCCAGACCTTCCTATGTGGCTCAGTGCAACTGGTGTTCTTTTCCCTACGTTCAACTGCTGACAGGTCACACAACGCTGGCACACTGCTTCTGCTGCTATTCTAAACTTAGGATTGTACCAGGTCTGTCTAAACACTCTCAGCATAGCGTCTCTCCCTAGGTGTACGGGACCATGTATGTGTCTGGCCATTGGGCTCACCATCTCATTGGGCAACACTGCTCTGCCGTCTGCTGAGACCCAAAAATGGGACTCACCCACTACACATCCTGCCTTTTCCCATGTTTCTTTTTCAAAATCAGGAGCATTTTCTTGCATGTTTGCCAGTTCGTCCCAAGTATCAACAGTTTCCAATATCATGGCTAATTCAGTCCTTACATTTATTCCACCCACTTCCACCTCTGTGAAAGAGTACCCTTGTTCTGCGCAATACCGCGCGACTTCGTCGGCATATCTATTGCCTTTCGAGACGAAGTCCTCATTTCTGGTATGTGCGGTGCACTTTACAACTGCGATACCTGCTGGACATTGCAACGCCTCTAACAACAGGCGCACAAACTCTCCATTGCGAATGGGAGAGCCTGAAGAGGTCATGAACCCTCTTTGAGACCATAACTGCCCGTAATCATGAACCACCCCATAACCATATTGGCTGTCGGTGTATATGGTGACTCGAATTTGATTGCTTGCCAAGCAAGCACGTGTCAAGGCAATAATCTCGGCTACCTGAGCGGAGTGTACTCCTTCCAGGCACCCAGCTTCCACAACTCCAGTAATTGTACAAACAGCGTAAGCTGCTCTCAACTGCCCAACTTCGTCTCTTACACATGAGCCATCGACAAAGAAAATTTCGTCTGGGTCGGTCAGTGGCTCATCTACGATGTCGGGTCTGGGTTTGGTGCATAGTTCAGTCACATCGAGGCAGTCATGGTCTGTACATTCATCATCATCCTCGATATCATTTGGGAGTGGCATCAAGGTGGCAGGGTTCAAAACAGAGCATCTCCTGAGGGTCACATTCTCTGCAGCAAGAATAACTTGCTCATAGCGCGTGAGCCTGCTGTTGGTCAGATGCTGTGTTTTGGTCCTGGTCATCAACAGTTCAACAGAATGGGGCACGCACACCTCTAACGGGTGCCCCATGACGATATTTTCACATCTCTCAATGCTGACACCCGTTGCAGCAACGGATTTGAGACATCCGGGCAACGCTGCGGCTACTGGGTCTAAGGTAGCCGAGAAATAAGCAACTGGTCTACGGGCATTCCCATGGATTTGGACTAACACAGACAACGCGCAACCTTCTCTCTCACAACAGTAAAGCAAAAATGGTTTATTGTAATCAGGCATTCCCAATGCCGGAGCACGACACAGGTCCTCTCGCAGCTGCAAGAATGCCATCAAACAGTCTTTGTCCCATGGTACCGGATCGCTCACCTCCTTATGCGTCAGTTTTTGCAAGGGCTTTGCTTTCAGTGAAAAGTTCGCGATCCACTGTCGGCAATAACCCACCATCCCTAGGAACATCCTGACCTCTCTCTGTGTCTTAGGCGCATTCATTTTCATGATTGCCTCTATCCTGTCTGGTGACACCTTTCGTTTGCCTTTCTCTATTCTGTGTCCCAAGTACTGCACTTCTGTCAGGCAGTACTGCAACTTTCCCGGGGACACCTTGTGCCCATTGGCAGCTAGGTGATTTAACAAAGCAATGGAGTCCTCCCTGCAAGCTTCTTCTGTTTCTGACGCCACGAGGAGGTCGTCTATGTACTGGACCAGAACTGACTTCTGGGGCAGCACTAGACTTTCAAGATTTTTCTTCAAAAGCTGGTTAAAGATCGATGGGCTCTCTGTATACCCCTGAGGAATACGACACCATGTTAGGACGCGACCTTCCAGCTTAAATGCGAAAAGAAAATGGCTTTCTTCGTCCAGAGGAATCGAAAAGAAAGCCTGACAAAGATCAATCACAGTGAACCACTCAGCTTGGAATGGAATCTGAAACAGTATCACTGATGGATTCGGTACCACTGGACAACACGAAACGACTATGTTATTAATCTTTCGAAGGTCCTGTACTATCCGGAATTTCCCATTTGGTTTCTGCAGACCCATAATCGGGGAGTTGCATGGACTACCCACGATTTCTTTCAGTATTCCCTGTTTAATCATGGACTCGATCACGGGTTTTATGCCTGCAATCGTTTCTGGAGTTAATTTATATTGGGGTGTTCTTGGGAACTCAGCATGCGGTTTCACTACAATTTTCACTGGGTCCACCCCTTTGACCAATCCAATCTCTTCCCCAGTGAAATCCCATACTTCTGGTGCCACTGTCTCTCTCAAGTCCCAGGGGAGCTCATCTACTGTCAAAGTAGGGTACAGCTCCACGCATATTCTTGAGTTTGCAACTTTGAAGTCTGCGTCATCATCATTGGTCAATACCTCCACTCCCTGAGGTGTACAGTATATTGTACAATTCAATTTACACAACAGGTCTCTGCCTAGCAGACACACAGGACTTGAATCGCAAACCACAAACTGGTGCTCATCGCTGTACTTCCCTATTTTCACCTGTACCGGTTCTGTCAATTGGCTGGTTATTCTCCTGTTTGCGACCCCCACCACTTGTATGGTCTCTCCAGACATGGGCAGGTCTGGAACTGCAGCTGATCTGATCGTGGACCTAGTGGCTCCTGTGTCCACCAGAAATGTCGTGGGGCACCCTGCTACTTCTGCTTCGACATAGGGTCCCCTCTGGTCCACCTCCAAGGCTGCCCCGAGGGTGCAGTCTTCTCTTTCCACTCTCTGTCCGGTTAATGGGTCCACATAATAGCACTCTTCTCCTTCTACAAACAGGGGCATCTGTCTATAGGTCTTACCCATATTCCCTACTCGGGGAGGTTGCGGGAACTGGGCTCGGGGAGGAGCCCCCCCCCCTTTGAGCACCTTTCCCTGGTATGGCGTCACCCCTCTCGTAGGCGCTCTCTGGACCTCTTCCTCCTCTTCCTCTTGTTCTCCTATCTCTACATTGTAGGGACACTCGCGTTTCCAATGCCCCACCTCGTTACACTGGTGGCACCTTGTCGTTTTCTTCAAGGCAGCTATGTCTATTCTGGGTCTAAAGGTGGAACTCTCCTCATTGCCCTTGTTCTGACTATACTGCTTCTTTCCTCCTGTACCTGTTCCTTGCTGCTGTTGCTGCTGTCCCCCCTTCCCTGCTGCCTGCATCTGTACCACCATCAATTTTTCTTTTAGTTTCTTAGCCTTGGAGTCTATCTCATCACAGCAGTACCTGGCATATCTCAGTATTTCGTCTAGGGGTCTATTTTGCCAACAAATCAAGTGTTGCTGAATCATTAAACTAATATCCGGTCTCAGTCCCAGGACGAACTTGGACACAAATTGCCCTATGTCTTTTGGATCCATTACATCCAAGCCGCTATACTGTTTAAACGCCTTCAGCAATCTCTCATAATATTCGTGGACTGTCTCTTTGGGTTCCTGTCTGGTTCGGTCTATTTTGACCCAATCTATGTCTTGCATTGGCACTTTCTCTTTCAGCCAAGTCATCACTCTCTCGAATTTTGCCATCACAATCTCGGACGGCCCATTAGTCTTAGCATCTCTCTCCGGCTCCGTTGTGGGCCACTCAGCGCTAACCTTGCATGCTGTCCACAGATCTCCTGGTACTACAATGTCAAACAGCGTGTTCAGATCTATCCATAGGACCTTTGAGATTTTTACAAATCTCTCAACTTGCTTGTACCACTCCACTGGGCTTTCCCGCAATTTGGGGAAGGAGGTGGTAAAAGCAGCTAAATCTCCCCTACTCCAAGGGACATGTACATAATTCCCATTTGCGACTTCACGCAAAGGGTATGCTTCTATTCCCTGCAGCCTTCCTGGTGTCGTGCCAAGCGTGCTTCTCCTGACGGTCCCTTTCTTGGACCACCTCTCTTCCCACTTATCTAGTGCCCTCCATGTCCTTATTCCAGTGATCAGTTCCCTTATGTGCGTTTTCAGCCCGATCGTTCTCCTCTCATCTAGGTCTCGATCTGTATAATGTAGCCTGTGGTTACCCTGTAATGCTTTGGTTCTTGACAGGTCCACCATATATTTGCCTGCTAGTTCGACTAACTTCTCATGGATTGCTCTCGCTTTTCGAGTGATGTCCTTTGCCATATACAGTATTTCATCCTGCTCATACATTTCCATTCTTTCTAAAGGCAGGGTACCATCTATCATGTCATCCAGGTCTGACCTTAAGCTGGCGACATCGAGTCTCTTAGCTTTTATCTCAGCTCGCAATATGTCTTTCGAAGGGGGCTCACTGGTCTCCCTACCATCCCAACTCCGAGCTCTACGTTTGGGCTCGGGAGAGTTAATGAGTGCTCTCCCTTGCTCCCATCTCTCCAGGTCCCATGCTCGGCCATCCGATCTTGGAAGGTGATGGAACACGGGCCTGTTACCCCCACTCTTGCTCTGCCCACTCTCTTCTTCTTCTCTCCTTTCACCGTACGCCTCGCTGTTATTTTCCCTCTGGTCGCTACTCTCCCTTTGCCTAGTATCACTCAGTATCCGATACGATCCTTCCTGGTTCCCCATATTCCCTGGGCTGCGCTCGTGTCCGTCATCACAGGGACTATGGTGCGACCTCTCACAACTCCCATTCAGTTCTCTGGTGCCGGGCACACAGTGGGTACACTTAAAGCTGTTCCTGTACTCTTGCGTTCTCCTCTCCCCTTCACTGAGTATTGGGCGCGACACCCCTCCACTCCCGGGGCCCCCATTTTCCAGGTCCGTTCTATCTCCACTCCGGGCCCAATGGGTGACTCCCCTACTATCTCTCTCTCTCCAGTCCCACTCCGGGCTGCTCTCCCCAGCCCCGCAGTGAGTCCGAGCTCTGCTGTCCTGACTTTCCCTTTCAGCTTCTGCAGCTATGATGCTCTTGTGAGCCTCCACTGCCTCATCCCACTTCTTCATGTACTCATTTAGCTCTTGAAAGGATTTTCGTCCAGATCCCCTCAGATCCACTGGCCATCTAGGGCCCCCAGGATCCCCTCCTGGATCCCCTGCTGTGTGCATCGGGGTGCTCCACTCTCTGGGTATCGGCATCTGACTTGGGGAATTGATCGTATCGTTCCTCCTTGCCGTCTCTGCTCTTTCTCCGTCCTTCCGTACCCGTTCTTCCCCTCTTGCTCTCTCTGGGTCATATATCGATACTATAGGACCTATGGTAACAGGTACCTGTAGTGCAGCTGGTAATCCGTAGGATGTGGCGCACTCCGTTTCCGGCGCTCTTTGTACCACAAACCTCCCGACTACCTGTTGCACCTGACTAGGCTGGGACAGCTCTTTCTTTGCCTCTGGATCCCACTCTGAACTGGGAAGCGGTCCATGCTCCCCTGCATTGCCCCCCTTTTCTCTTTCACTATGCTCGACCTCTCCCCCTGCTCTATTATACGGGGGTGGCCTGTCTGTCAATAATCTGTTTATCAGGCTGTCCTCTGTTTCGCTCTCATCATCTTCTTCTAGGGGGCTTTTATTTCCGGGCACCTCTAACACTGGGTACAGTTTATTTACTTCCATGTTATGCACTCTCCATCTTTTAGCATCCGCATCCCACCTGGCATCCTGCACTGCCCTTACCGATCGTTTCACCCTTTCTTGTCGTCTGTTCATATTTTTTTCATGCGCTGCCCTAATCCATGCATCAAGGGCTTCAAACTGGGTCGGTCTAGGCAAGGGTCTCATTGAGGTCATGACTGATTTTAATCGATGTAACACCTCTAATCTGAACGTCCCGTACTTCGGGAACGTCAGTTCCTCATTTCCTTCCGTAATCTTACTCCACTCTGATATCCAAAGGATCGTATGCAGCCCAACATTCACTGCCATGTAACGAGCCGGCGTACCCTCCGGCGGGGCTTCTTCCCCTTCATCCGATCCCCGCTTCTCTTTTTTAAACGCCGCTCTCAGCCATTTAAAACACTTCATAATTATGCGCACAATATCCAGCCTCGCTACTCTGTTTACTTCCTGATGACAATCCACCAATCCTAACGCGGCTTTGCTAACTTGGCCTATCGCAGCGCGGTCTTTCTCCGGTCGGCCAATCCCAGCTCGACACTTTCTGACGTCTTTGCTAGCTGGCCTATCACAGCGCGGTCTTTCTCCGGTCAGCCAATCGCTGCGCGACACTTCCTGACGTCACTTTTCTCCGCTTCGCAGCAGCACCCCTCCTTTCTCAACTCGTCTCCCGGTCATGCATGCGTCCCATTCATACGCCGAAAAATGACTACTTCCGACCAAGCGGTCACTTCCCTCGACTGTACGTCCACAGTCTATATGTAATTGTCAACACAACTGACGAAATGTCTATCGTCTCTCTGATAGGTTGCTTACACACACAGTAACCTCCGACCAGCGTCCGTTACTCACGCACTCACTCTTACGTTCCCCCTATCTCGGTCTTTCGGGTGATCAATGGTACCTCATGACCCCCTTCACACTATTTGACAATTACTCTGGGTGTCCGATACACCCGAACCACTTAAGCTCTCCTTGCACTTAAGATTTCCACCGGTTGCGCGCGCTCACAACCTGTTCCACAGTCACTCTACAGACATTCAACTCCGCCAGACATTACAACATAGATACAATACAAAAACACCGCAATCTAACACGCATGACCCTTTATACTCACTCTCGACCGATACTGCTGCTTTTTCTGTCTCACATCATCCGGATCTTCTTCGGCGGGCGGTTCTTCCGATCATCGATCTCTAGGGGCCTTGGGGTAAGCTAACCTGGCCTAGGTCACCGTCCTCAAGAAGGCAACCATCCTCTATAGCTACCAACTGGAAGGGCGAGATTTTGATCGATACCTTATCACTATTGATCTAAACCTCGATCTGGTCGACTGAACCTTTGTTGCCTGTCATTGAGGAAGAAAGTGCATCTCTTACCAAGTTAGTTCACCCAATAAAGGACTCCGCTCCCAAAGATCACAAACAACTTCTAGCTTTCAAAAGTTTATTGTAAGCTTAGGATAAGCTGCAAATACAGGCATCTCAGAATGAGATTCACGAGATACACAGGTCCAACTACATACATGTGCTCTCTGAAAGCCCTCAGACGAGCAACGGAAATTACCAGCACAAGTTCTAAGAATAATAAAGCTATCAGCATTGACGCATATTGAGATCTCTCCTTCATTTAAGTTGGAGGAAAACACACAGGTTAGGCTGTCCCTACCCTGCTCTAGATGGTATCCCTACTTAACCAAGTCTCAACCTAACAAAAGGTGTCAGCAGTGAATGACCCCCAAGGGAAGTCACTCACTCTTAGTCTCTTGGTGAAAAACCTATAGTTCTCCAGTCATGACCCCTCTCTGCCTACCCATCCGCTCTCTAAAGGGTCCTCAGGCATCTGCTCTAACTCCACCCAGGGGTGCTGTCCCTAATACAAAACAGTCAACAACATTTGAGACGCCCCTCGTGAGACGCCCCTCACGTGGTGTAGCTTCTGGCTTTTTCCATGCTGCTTTGTATTGGGCCTCATACGTTGGAGTTGACCTTGCTTCTCAGACTCTTCTCCGGCCCGCTGATACCCCTTAAACATTCCGGAACCCTCCTCCATGTCTGGGCCGTCTACTGAACAGACCTCTATTCATATTATTTATAATCGGATCCTCCCTTCTCTCTTGCAGACAGACATCTGCAGCCAAGAACCCAACTCTCATAGACTTCCAAAAAGGTTCGCAACATTTCTCGGCCCAGACCAATACGTGTAAATCAATGTTAAAACATTTCAGGCCTACAACATTTCTCATAATGATTATAGCATTCAACTTCTTCATTTAATTAAAGCATGTTAATACTCTTATTCTATTATTCAGTAAACACATCTATAAATCATGGCCCATTAATGCAATGACCAAAACATTAGTTCAATCTATGTCGTGGAAAGAAACACCTTCCCCTTCCCTTCTAGCTCTGGCCCTGAGGCCTACCACGTTCTGCGTTTAACCACATGCCATCTTACATTTTAGCAGCTACACGACATGGATTCAGGAATAATCACATCTAATAAAATCATATAGTGTCACACATTTCTGTATTAGTTCCACTTCTACTTAAATCTCTACATTAGCTATACATTCAGAATATAATTTCAGATACTACTAGCACTCATGGCATTTCTCCTCATGATTTGTGCTTACTACGGGTAAGTGTGATGCACTCATACATTTAGGTCAGTTTGCGCTCTCTCAACAAGAATCACCGAATTTCCCTTCTATGCAAGTGAATGCTGCCCTTCTAACCGCCTCCGGGCAGGTGGTAAATGTGAGTGGGGCCTGGTGCAGGAGAGGGGCGGCGGGAGAGAAGTATGGAAGGCGTCAGGAGACAAAATAGAATATGGGCTGGTGGGGTGGGGGCGGTGTTCTGCGCCCCCATAGGAGCGAGCAGCCTGAGGACCGGACTGCAGGCCAATTGTTATGTAATTTTATTGTCCAGATTATCTGAACAGGAAACTCGGGCCGGGTGTTCATATTCCAGACATCCGGTGCGAAATACTGTTGTAACCAGGTCGAGCTGTACCTCACTCACCCAGAGTCATAATGGAGCCGATCGTGCCGCGCACCCCTCAGGGAGTGCTCCGGTTTGAAGGGGTGGGTGCATGAAGAAAGGCTGGGGTGCACGCCTTCTGACGCAGAGGTGGTTAGACTCGGTGTGAATGTGCACACAGTGGGGCTCCTTGAACAGCAGAGTGTCAGCCTCTTTGAGGTCACAATATATCCTGGGACTGGAAATTGCTTAAATTGGTTAAACTCCGGTTTCATTTAGGAACACAGTGGCTTCTCGGAACGTAGTGTTGTATTATGGATGCATTTGTGCAATGTTGGGTACCTGGGTCCGGTCCCGAGAAAGTCCACAGTCCCGATGCAAACACTACAGGTGAGTTCATACACACTACATCTCTAAGGGCCATATGTATCAAGGTACCAATTAGCGATTGTGTAATAGCGATTTTTAAGAAATCGCTATTTCAGAATCGCTAATTGGTATGTATCAAGAAAGTCGCAATTTTTTCGCGATTTCTTGATATTCTTTAATTGAGAATTTCACAAATTGCGAATTCGTATTAAGGAATACTTTCCCATTCATTTCTATGGGCCAGGAGGCCCATAGGAAGGAACGGGAATTTATTCTCAATTTGCGATTCGCAATTTGCTAATCGCAAATTGAGAATAATTTCAAGGGTGCAGGGGTGTCCAAAGGACACCCTGTTGCACCCCTGAAATAAGCATGGGTGCACATGTGGTGAACATACATGCCCTAAGGGCATGTATGTGCGTCACATGGCAATTTGAAAAATGAAAAAATTGGCATTTTTCAAGAAATTCGCAAATTACCACCAACTTGAAGTTGGTGGTAATTTGCGATTCCTTAGGGACAATTAGCAATTTTTTTAAACTTCATACATTGCATTTAAGGAATCGCAAAGTTTGCGATTCCTTTAATTTGCGATTCCTTATTTTGCACCGGATTTTCATTCATACATCCCATTTAGCAAATTCATATTCGCAAAGGCCAAAATTCTGCGAATTTCAGCCTTTGCGAATGCAAATTTCTATGATACATATGGCCCCTAGTCTTCTCTAGTCTCAGCTAGTAACACGTGAAAGAGCTGGAGTTAGGCGCCCTTTGCTCTCTTCCCCTTGCCTCCCAATGATTGGGGGTTTCCAAGCGCGGGCCATCGGAAGGGCGGACACTTTGGCAATTTATTGCAAAATTTCATTCTGCCAAACCAAGGGAGTAGTAACCAGAAAATTAAAGTACCTCCACTTTGAAATAAGAGCTCTGATGGCACAAAGCAAATGAGCCGACCCCTCTCTAGAAGAGCTCCCCTATCTCTTCCATCCAGGCATTTACATGTCCATTTGTTCAAACTTCCAGTCACACACTGATATCCACTGTTTCACCTTTACAATCGTACAGCCATTCAATTTTTTATCGATCATTCAACTTTGCCCCGTTCCATCAATCCTACTCTGCCATCCATCCATCCACCCACCCACCCAAAACGATCCACACAACTATCATCCATTTACTCTGCTTTCCTTTCATCTGTCTATCCACATATCCATGTATCCCTTTTCTCTGCCAACCTTTGACCTGTCCATTCACCGATTCATCCATCCCTTTACTCTACCATCCTTTCATCTGTCCATCCACTTATCCGTCCATCCATCCATCCATTCCTTTCCTCTCACATCCTTTCACCTGTCTATCCACCTATCCATTCACTAATTCTTTCACACATTCTTCCATATACCCACACATTGACCCACCCACTCATTCATCCATCCACTGATTCATCCACCTACTCATCCTTCTCTTCTTCCATTCATCCTCCGTTCCATTCAATATTCGTTCCTTCTTCCATTTACCCATCTTTTGTTGTTTCTTGCCCCCGCTTGCTCATCTATTGACACTCTGTTTTTTACAGTTGTTGTTAATTATGAGATTGTGTCTGCCGAGCTGCAGACAGAGGAGGCCCATAAGGAGCCACACACCCGCTCCAGCTGCCAAAGCAGATGGGGGGTTCACGACGCCAAACCACTGCCAACCTCAAAATCAGACCTCCTTGATTCAAAAAATGAGGCAACCAAAACTTGAAGTATCTCCCTACAAAAACTTCGATCCGCGCTTTACCCCATCAAGCATTAGCTCTCAATTATCCTCAGCTGGATATAGAATAGCGGATCGTACCAGGTACTAAAATATATATCAAATGAGTTTGGCTGAATTTAAGAATTAAATGAAGGTCGATTTGTATGCAAACATATTTTTCTTAATTTCAGATGATGGAAGCATATATTTTGAAAAATATGTTTTTTTGCAAAAGATGTCTTTGCAGACTCAGGATTTCCACTTGGACCAACAATTTCAAGAGGCGGCTTTGAGGTATGGTCCAGTTGGTTTCTTCCTCCCGCCCGGCCCACACCTCAGACAAACAGGTATATATAGAGCTGCCAGCCTGCTGCGTGGCACAGACCCCAAGGCCTCTGTCAACATCTTACCCGCGGGCTCCGGCCTGGCACCCGGGCCTCCATTAACATTCACAACTGCATTGTCTCGGATGTCATCGGCTGGACTGCACCCCGCCGCTATTCGGAACGAGAGACAACGGCCTCGGGGGCTGGTCCTGGGGGAGGGAGGCTGACTTACCTACCACTGCCAAAAGCGGGCACAAGTGTATTTATAACCCGGGGCGCGCGCAGTATTTATTGTCCGGGCGCGGGGCGCTGGGGAAGCGCAGTTTGGAATTCCTCTTGCAGTAACACTTGTCTCTCCACGCACCGGCGGAACAATGGTAAGCACTCTCTGATGGGAGGACATGCGACCAACCGCGCCAGTCCCGGGAGAAGGGCCAGGCCTGGGCTGAGGCGCTCCAGCTCTCATTGTAACCACCGTCGGCCATGATGGGAAGGGTAGACTGGGTTCCATTGTCAGCAGGCACAGACAGAAAAGGGTGCTGGAGGTGCAGGAAGGAAATAGCAGTGAAAGTGGAGGTGCTTGCAGTATATGCACCTGTGTCGTAATTTTTTGTTTCATACTTTACAGCATGTGATTTACTTGCGCCGATACATGCTTATCCAGGTTCCTCATGTGATACTTATAATGTAGTGTATGTTGATGGTAGACATATTTTTTCTATGTGGTGATATTTATTTATTTTAACAACGTTTCTAAAGTGCCTGCCACAGTTAGGATGGTATAGCAGCGCTATATGGTGATAAAATGGTGGGCAGATTTACTAAGGATTTGCTGCGGGCCATTTGCTATGAAATTATGCTTTTGTCTTAACGCAAGTAGTGCTCTGTTCTGATTTGGCTGTTTTATGGCACTTTGTGTCAAGGAGGTGTTACTTGGGTGTACATTTGGTGGATCACTGCAAGCACTCATAGTTTTTTTATGCAAATTCTAATCTACCAAAATAGCTAGACCAGACTTTGCCTCATACATGAACTACTACTTGAAGCAGGCGCAAATGAGGAGAAATTTTTTCATTATTCTAAATTTTCCATACATTGCATGTGTGCTGCACTTTACAGCACACCTGCAATGTGTGAAACCTCTAAGAATTTGTCGAGGCATAGGATTCTGTACTGGAAGGGAATTCTAGACAGCACGCACACACCTCTGCATTGTGGTGCGAAGGTTGTGCGTGGCTCCAGGTATCTTATTTGTGCGCCAGCGCAGGGATAGTGAGCAGCAGCAAGACATTTTATTATAATATGTATAGCTCTGTACTGCTTTTTTCCCTTTGTGCAACGAAGTGTTGCAACTTTGGTTGCTGCACTACGTTGTGTAAAATATAATAATCTGCTCCTCGGTGTCTCAAAATGTCTTTCATGTATGAGCAGAAGAATGGGTCCTAAAATGTTCCATACGGTGATATGATATTTTACATGGTGATACCCGTGTTTATCTTTATGATATATATTTTATATGTTGTAAAATTTTGTTGTATATTAACGTGTATTTTGGTGATATGTACTTGTGTGAACATATATTTGTGGGTGTTGATAATCGTACCTATGTTGATGGTGTATCTATAGGTATGTAATGACAATCTATAGTTTTATGCTATGTGTACATTTTATGGCTTAGAACTGCTTATTCTAATATACCTGATAAATATGCTTATATGAATGCAAATGCAGGTGTTACACATTTCTTTTATGCATAAAGAGGTGATGTATATATTTACAGATGAACAGAGGGCATTTTTTCGTTTAGCTTATTGAGTAGCAGCAGGAAACTCGCATGCCACATAATGTTTCACCCATATCGCTCCCCAACATCCAAGTGTTCTTAGAAAAATCTCATACTTTCTTGTAACCGTAGAACATCCCAAGAAGCCAGGCCGACAGTTCCCCGAATGAATTTATTCATGCTCAGGTGTTATAAAAAATAAATTCTGTGAAAAACAGCCTTAGTTACAGCTGGGACTGTTGTTTCGGCAGAGGAGCGCGCGCTCTCACTGACAATTTGCTTATAATTTAAAGTGAGACTTGGAAAAGTTTGCAGACTGTACAGTGTGGGAGCATTTTGCGTGCTTCTAACAAAGGCCTAATGGTGTCTGAAAGGCCAAGTTTAGCAAAGACTGTGCTTCATATGTTGCCGAATAGGTAGGATTTTAAAGTGATTTGGAACGAGGCAAAACCAGGCTGCCTCAACATCAGGGCTGTTTCCAAAAGGCAGTTACGGCTGGCGTTGTGTCTGTCAGTCGTTTGTAGGGGTTTACCTGGTGCTGTACCGACTCTGCCCCAGCCCCACCGGTCTTTCACAAGCACCATTCTATTGGGATCTCTTTCCATTTCCTAACAAGCCAGTCCTCCCTTGAAACAAGGCTTTTCACAGTGGGCGTCTGGAGCTCAGTTGAGTCGTGCGGATGATATATTAATTCAGTATAACACAGCGTCGGATTGGTAACGCGGGCATTCGGGCAATGCCCGATGGGCCGGTGTCCGAGTTCTGCTGTGGGCTGCTTTTTTGAGCAGTCTGGGGGGCTATTCGGGCGCTGTCTCTATTGTTCGAAAATAGCCAGCGGCCCAGTGGGTGTCTGAGTGGCCTTTCTAAAGGCGAATGGGCACTCATTACCTCCGTTTATCAGAGGTGTCACTCCCTTTGTCTCGCGGGGCGGCTCATTAATGTGTGCACATACTGAGCGGGGGCAGGGGGCCTGAGTAGAAGTGGCCTCACTTGTTTCACCAGTGTAAACTAAGGCGTGCATTTTTTTTACCCCCTCCTAAAGTTTTTTTCTAAGATTACACCAGTGATTTGAGGAGTGATCATGCAAATGTGGGCCGATTTTTTTTTTTTTTTTTGCGTGCCCGGGCCGATTTTCAATCCCAATCCAACCCTGAGTATAAATTGTGTGTTAGGGTGGGGTTGGCTCACACAACTTTGCTTGTTGGGATTGAATCGATGCAAGAAGCAGGAATGGTTTACCCTCCTCGCCCTCGCCTTTTGTAAGTAGCATATTGCATTAAGAAACTTTCCATTCTCATTTATTGGTTATCTTTACAGACTGGCTCAAGGCTCGAGCTGCGGCATGATGGGAACTCATAATTGTTAACCAATAAGAGATAAGGTAACTCACCTGTAACACTATGACTCAAGTATTAGAATTTTACATAGAAAAGAATGCTGGGTGAAAACGTGGGGGCCATGATGAGGCCACCCCCATGCACAGACCTCTCGTTACTGCTGAGCATTGATACCGAACACCCCATGTGCAGGCCCCAAGAAGCTGAGAGGTGGTAGGTAGTTACCAGTCACACCAGTTCTACAGAATGCAGTTCTTTCAGATAGGAGCTGAGAGCTGTGGGTGAGGCACCTCTCATACTTGCATGTCTGTGCACCCTTGAAGTGCTATTTGCCGCTTCCTGCACAGTGCGATGGGGGTGCAATCCTCATACACAGAAATGCAGGTGCAGGATGATGAACTATTGAATGACATGTGGCATTGACAGCGCCCTAGTTACTCGTGGGTGTTTTTGTATAACAGAACGGTACTTACCTGTAACACTAGTTCTACCACAAGGATATCAGTCATAGATTTGCACTCAGTTCCGCACCGCTTGTTCTACCACATGCATATCATTCATAGATTTGCACTGAGTTCCGTACCACTGGTTCTACACCATGGATATCATTCATAGATTTGCACTGAGTTCCGTACCGCTTGTTCTACCACAAGGATATCATTCATAGATTTGCACTGAGTTCCGTACCACTAGTTCTACACCATGGATATCATTCATAGATTTGCACTGAGTTCCGTACCGCTAGTTCTACCACATGGATATCATTCATAGATTTACACTGAGTTCCGTACCACTTGTTCTACACCATGGATATAATTCATAGATTTGCACTCAGTTCCCTACCACTTGTTCTACCACATGGCTATCATTCTTAGATTTGCACTGAGTTTCGCACCACTAGTTCTACCACATGGATATCATTCATAGGTTTGCACTGAGTTCCGTACCGCTTGTTTTACCACTTGGATACAATTCATAGATTTGCACTGAGTTCCTTACCGCTTGTTCTACCACATGGGTATCATTTGCACTGAGTTCCGTACCGCTTGTTCTACCACATAGATATCATTCATAGATTTGCACTGAGTTTCCCACCACTAGTTCTACCACAAGGATATCATTCATAGGTTTGCACTGAGTTCCGTACCGCTTGTTTTACCACTTGGATATCATTCATAGATTTGCACTGAGTTCCTTACCGCTTGTTCTACCACATGGGTATCATTTGCTCTGAGTTCCGTACCGCTTGTTCTACCACATAGATATCATTCATAGATTTGCACTGAGTTTCCCACCACTAGTTCTACCACATGGATATCATTCATAGGTTTGCACTGAGTTCCGTACCGCTTGTTTTACCACTTGGATATCATTCATAGATTTGCACTGAGTTCCTTACCGCTTGTTCTACCACATGGGTATCATTTGCACTGAGTTCCGTACCGCTTGTTCTACCACATAGATATCATTCATAGATTTGCACTGAGTTTCCCACCACTAGTTCTACCACAAGGATATCATTCATAGATTTGCACGGAGTTCCGTGCACGTGTAAATTAACCTAAATAGCTATGTAAATGAACTGACACAACAGTACCGCTGTGCAGCCTTCCCAGTACTCACGTGTTTTATTCCACAGGCATCAAAAAAGGCGAAGAAGAGAGCGGGTGGCGCGAACTCCAACGTGTTCTCCATGTTCGAGCAGACGCAAATCCAGGAATTCAAGGAAGTAAGTGGGGGTCTGAGAACATACTAAGAGCTGGGCCCTGCGGGGGTTTGTATTATATCTCTGCAGACTCATTGGAATAAATATGCTTTCAAATTGTTTTTTAAGTGCAGTATTTTGGTTGTTTGGAAATAGATTCACTGTCTCCTAAGGGTACCATGTTTTCAGTCCTGGACTTTACTTTTCAACCCGATGCATTCTGGGACCTGTAGTCTTGGTTTGCTTCCACTGAATCAAGCTGACTTACTAAATTGATATGGATGATTTGTAATAGAGAAGAGCAGACGTGGAAAGAGGCTATCCAAACCAGAGAGGGCAGTGGCGACCACACTTTGCAAGCTTTTTGGGAAGCCCATTCTAGGGAGGTGGGGCGAAGGGCCTGAGGTGGATGGTCGCCGGTTGATTTTAAACGGCTTTAGAAGCCACATCTGTTTCACAAAATTTTAAATTGAGTGTGTATGCAGGGCAACTGGAATTATAGATTCTGCGGCTGTGGCGTCTTCTGCATAATTATCGATTTGCCACAGAATCCATCATCTGCAGACTTAGACATAAAAAGCGTATCAAAAGTTACTAAAATTGCAGCGACCCGTGTTGCCGCGCAGTGGGAGGCTCTATGTAAAGGTTGACTGGTCATCTTTTGTTGCTTAATACTGTAGTTTGTTGTTAAACTGGTACTAACGAGATGAAACCTTTGACCAGACAGTGTTAACGTGTGGAAAAATGAGCAAGTTATGAGGCAATACTATTACAAAATGTGCTGCATTAGGTAGCACAAATTGCCTTTTCTTGCCACATAATTTTGTCAACCCAACCGCATCATTTGGTCCTCCTGTGCCACATAATTCCAGTGGTCCCAAGTATATGTCCGTTGACCCCGAAAATCATGTAGCTGAAGGAACAGGAACAGCCTCTAACTCAAGCCAGCTGGTGTCAAAAGCAACAGTTCAGTGAATCCAGATGTAGTGCAGGCACAGACCGGGAAGATGCCACATGCCAGCTCTGAGGGCAAGGGGAATAGATGGTCTAGCTGCCACGTCACACTGTAGAACCAGTAGTGTAGCAAGGTTGCCATGGGCCCTAGTGCAAGCAAGGACAATGACTCCCTGACTGCTATTTGGATAGTAAAATACAGCAATAATCAGGGTTCAGTGGGCCCATCAGGCCTCTGGTCTCAGTGCCACTGCACCTACTGCAGCATAGACAGCTATGCCCCTTTAACCTGAGTTCGCACACGAAAATGTAAGGGGAGTGTTGAGAAACAAGCTAAATGCTGGTACTAAGCACTATATAAATAGAGGCTGGCCCCACACTACCTTCAACTGGTTCTAATGCAAGTCAAAAATTTGCCGCTTGTAACCTTCAGTCCTTATGTTTGAAACTGGGTCCTATGTAAAGCGCTCTGACACCTTCGGGTAAAGTTCGCGCTATATAAAATCGCACAAATAAATAAATAAATAAATAAATAAAGGGATGCATCCTATTCAACTGTGTACCTTCAAACGACAAAAGCACAGGGGAAGTTCTTTGTAGAATCCGGGTTCTAACTCTGGAATGCTTTAAACCCCAGAATAAGTAAGGAGTCCAGCCACCTACAGCCCAGAAAACTCCTAAAGATGAAACACTGCATTCATTCATCCATTTGAGCATGTGCCTTGAGGAGAGCTGACCCAAAGTAGGGGCGCACGACCTCCCCCTCATGTGGTCTGTACCACCTCTGTCGACACCATTCTTTGAACTCTGTCTTTTACCCTTCAGTGCTCTGTAGTGGCTTGAAGAGTACACATCCATCACTTTATGAAACTCCCCAATAAATGAATCCTGAGCCAGAAAGGCCCAGAGAGTGGAATCAGGATGTAGCATTAAAATGCGCATCCAGTCACTCGAAACCCAGCTTTGCATCCTCCAACAAATGGACATTCTGGGCCCTTGTCTTTTTCTCTTCACTAGATGGACCCTATACACAAAATCATTTTCACATGTCTGAGTGACCATTGCAAGAAGGCGTATAAATAGTCCAATGAATTTTTATTGTTTTTTTTTTTGGTTTAGAAAGCTTTATTGAACAAAGATAAAACAATGTAAAACATCATTCCAAAAGGAAATAATATCAAGATACATGAAAAATCTGAAAAACACAAATAATTAAAACAACTAACCCCAAAAGAGGGGGAATATAATTATACAAATGAAAGTAGCTATTTATGGAAAGTTTCAATAAGGGGAAAAGAGGGAAAGAAAAAGAAAAAAAGAGGGAAAGGTGGCAACAATAAAATTCAAATTCTATACCAATATATCTAATAACAAAAGGAGAAAGAAAAACATAGAATAATACTATAAATCAGGGGTATGTCTGGAGAGATGTATAGTTAAAGGTAACCATAACAGATCTCTTTTAATTAATAGTGGAACAGTTGTAGCATAAGTACGATCAAGTCTGTGGTGCTGACATAACAGGTTCCACCAAGTATTATGTATAATTTTGAACGTATCTTTCCAGTTAGTGGTGATCATTTGAAAAGAGATTACTATGAAAAGGTCAATACATTTACGAACATTGCTTTGAACATTCCAAATAGGGGAAGAACCCCCCAGGAAGACATGTATGATCTCAAAGGGGACATCAGTGGACAAAATACTGTTAAGTGTAGACCAAATACGGGACCAGAGAGCTTTGACCAAAGGGCAGTGAAAGAACATATGAAGAAGATCACTATGTTCGCATGGGCAGGACCAGCATTTTTTGGAGTCTAATAACTTAAATTTATAGAGGTCTACGGGGGTGAAAAAGAGACGATTGTAAAAAAAATAAAAAGTCTGTGTTGTACTAGTGGAGCAGGAAACTGTGTGTATTTTAGACCAAATAGCATCCCAAACAGTCATGGGAAACTCTTGGGCAAGGTCCACTTCCCATAGGAGTTCTAGCTTAGTTTTGGATCGAGTAGTAAGGGAGTGAGAGAGGAGCTTATAAATGGCTGAAGCTCTGTGGGGAATGGTAAAGTCTGGTGGGGGGGGAAGAGAAAGCACAACATCAGAGGGAGGAGTATTCAGAAGAATAGTGGAAGAGAGTGTGTGTGTGTGAGTGAGAGAAAATGGGCAGAGTGTGTGTTTGAGAGATTAAACGAGTCTTGTAGATCTTGAAGAGATCTTAAAGAGTTATCTTCAAGCAAGTGATCGTAGGTAATAATGCCTTTCTTCCAGAAAAGTGCTCTGTTCTTAATCTTAAGGAATTTGTTGTACCAAATCGGGGTCTGTATGTGAAGAGTAGAAGGAGACAGAAAGGATCGAAAAAGTGAAAGCACTAAAGCCTTGGAGTGCTTAAAAACAGGGAATGTAAATCTATTAGGGGGTTGAGATAGACGAGTAGCTGTGAGGAATGAAAAGGGAGCAAGTTGTGCTAGTTCTACAGGGCTCCAAGCTGTCAGTGGGGACGGAGAGGTATCCGTATGGAAGGGCCAAATCTGTTTAAGTGTAAATGCAGAATGGAAACGGGAAATGTTGGGAAAATTCACACCACCAAGATTTTTAGGTTGTTGGATGCGAACAATGGAGATTCTAGCTTTGCGATTGTTCCATAAAAATGTCATTAGAATACGATTAATGGATTTAAAAAAGTAATGAGGAAGAGAAATAGGAAGCATAGAAAGGTAGAAATTCACAATTGGGAGTAGCATCATTTTGATAGTAGCTAATCTACCCCACCAAGAGAGGAAAAGTGGTGTTCAGCGTTCAATAAGAGAAGATAATTTTTTAAGTATATCAGAATGATTGATTTTAATGGTCTCTCTGGTGGTATTAGCATAGAGAATGCCTAAACATTTAATAAAACCGGGGTTCCATTCAAATCCTGAACCTTCAAACATATGGGATAGGCAGAATTTGTTAAGAGGGAGAACTTCAGATTTATCGAAGTTTAATTTATAACCGAAAACCAAGGAATAGTCGTTTAGTAAAGAGAAAAGTGCAGGTAGTAAAGCAGTGGGGTTAGATATATAAAGCAAAATGTCGTCTGCATAAGCAGTGAATTTAATTTCTACATCCTTATAGTGGAATCCAGAATAGGAAGAAGAATTTTTAATTTTCTCTAGAAAGGGTTCTAAAGCGAGGATAAAGAGGAGGGGAGAAAGAGGGCATCCTTGCCTAGTTCCTCTATGAAGGGGAAAATAGTCTGATTGTGCACCATTAACCCAAATAGAAGTTTCAGGTGCGGAGTATAGTAGTTGTATATATTTAAGAATATGTGGGCTGAAACCATGCCATCTGAGCGCTCCAAACATAAAGTCCCAATTGACGCGATCAAAAGCCTTTCCGGTGTCTAATGTGATGGCGGCAATAGGAGAGTCCATCTTAGAGGCGAGATGTATGGGTGAACAACCTTTACAACGCAACTTTTACAGCGTAGTGCCTTTACAACGCGGTATTTACAACGCAAACCATTACAACGCATTGCGCTGGGGGGCGCTCTAGGATAGGGAATAGATTTAATTTACTATCCAAAACCTTCCCTACTATCCACGGGGACTGGAGTTGGAATAGTAAATTAAACTATTCACTATCCAGCACCCCAAAGCGCTATGCGGTGTAAAGGCATGCATTGTAAATACCGCGTTGTAAAGGCATGCGTGGTAAAAGCATGCGTTGTAATGTCATACGTCCGATGTATGATATTCAGAAGGGTTCTTGAGTTATCGGTAATAGACCTACCTTTAACAAAGCCAGATTGATATATATTCCCTAGTTCGGGAAGAACTTTATTAATTCGAATAGCCACACATTTTGCATATATTTTGCAATCTGTATTTATAAGTGAAATGGGTCTATAATTTTTACAGAGTGAGGGATCTTTATCTTTTTTAGGGAGGAGGCAGAGCATTGCCTGCGTGAAGGAACCTTTGGATTCACCAATGGTAAGGAAATGATTAATTAGAGTAAGTAGATGAGGTAATAGAACAGATTTAAAGTGAAGAAAGAAACGCACACTAAAGCCATCCGGGCCTGGAGTTTTATCTTTAGGTAAAAGTGAGAGCGTAACTATGATCTCTTTTTCTGAAATGGGAACATCAAGGGAAGAAAGATCAACAAGTGCATTATGAGATATAGGAATAGAATTAAAGAAGGAATCAATTTGGTCAGGGGAAGAGTTAGATTCAGGTGTATAAAGGGAGGAATAATAGTTTACAAAACAATCAAGAATCTTGGCATCCGAAGATTGAGAGGTTCCTTGAGAATCTTTAATTACAACAATCTTGGATTTCTGTTTTTTGATTTTAAGATAATTTGCAAGTGATTTACCTGCTTTGTTACGACCACCATATATTTTAGCGATAAATTTGAGAAGATGATTGGAAGCGGAGTCCCACGAGTGTTTATTATATTCTAACTTAGCTTTAATAAGGGAGGATAGAGTATCTGGTGAATTGGTAGTGAAATAAAGGTGTTCAAGATCCTTAATTTGTTTAAGTATGCGGGATGCATGGTTAAGAGCTTCCTTATTTTTGCGGGAGACCAAGTCTATGATATAGCCTCGGGCAGCAGCTTTGAAAGCATCCCATATGAAGTGAAAATCTGAGGTAGTATTTAAATTATTGCGAAAAAATTCATCCATAAAAGATGTGAAGTGGGTGGTGAAAAGGGGATCAAGAAGTAAAGAGTTATTAAAACACCAGTGTCGTGAGGCAAGAGTGGGGGAAGGATAGTCCATATAAAGGATAATAGGAGCGTGGTCTGAGATAAGAATAGAGCCTATTTCAGAAGGAGTCATGGATTGAAAAGCATGTTGTGAGAGAAATATGTAGTCGATACGGGAGTATGATAAGTGAACTGGAGAGAAAAAGGAGAATTCAAAAGAGTGAGGGTGGGATATTCTCCATGAGTCCACTAGGCCTCTGGAGGAGAAGGATTTATGAAACGATTTTTGCATTTTATTTGGAACATATCGTGCTTGTGATTTGCAGTCTATAAAGGGATCCATAAGTTGATTACAATCACCACCAACAATCAAATCTTCGGTAACTTGAGAGGAAAGAAGGGATGAAAAGTCATTCCAAAAGGATAGATCTACACCATTGGGTCCATAAACATTACAAAAGGAAAGGTGAACATTGTTAACAGTACTATCAAGAAATAACCATCTACTATTTGAGTCAGAAATCTCATTTTGAACTTGGACAGACAGCGATGTGTGAAATAAAATAACAACACCATTTTTGTTATTGGCAGCTGGAGAACAGAAAGCTTCTCCTACCCAATGTTTACGTAGCGAAGACAAATCCTGCAAGGAAAGATGGGTTTCCTGCAACAAAGCTACTTGACATTTTAGACGAGCCAAATGAGATAAAATACGTTGCTTTTTGATAGGGTTTCGGAGACCCTTAACATTCCATGAAATAATACGAAGGCTATTCATTGGAGGAGAGGAAGATAAAGTAGAAAAGAAAGCATAAACCAGTTAAGAGAAAAAAATGACGAGTTAGAGAAAGCAATTAAAGATAAGAAAAAGCGCAGTGTAACAGTGTATAAAAAAGAAAGAGATTGTAACCACCAACAATGGAAAGTCCAAGATACAATAGGAAAGCTGAAGAAGAAACCGTTGCCAAGGAACAGGGGGTAAAGTGGTGCAAATATATCAAAGAAAAGCAAGAGAGTAAAGAATTTGAAGAGAGAAAAGGGATCTAGTACTGAAGAGAAAAGATAGAAAAGATAGCACGAAAGAAGAATAGAAAGGAAGAAGAGGAAAAACAAACAGTGGAGAGAAAAGAGAAAGAGAGCCCTAACTTCCAAAGAAAGTAGGAGATGACGAGAAGCCGAGGGGCTTCCGTCATAAACAACAATAAAGAGAGAACAAGTAACATTAGCGGGGGATAGGGGACGGAGAACAAGAACCTACACGGCCACACCACCAGGAGGACGTCTAGACAGAGAACGACGATATGCATCAAATACAAATAAAAAGGAAAGGACAAAATATGCCAAACAGAGCATTACAAAACTAATGGATCAATGGGACAAGGAAAAACAAAGCTTACCAGAATCTAGGGAGAGACATCGATGGGTAACATCAAACAGAAACGGACAAACAAATGGTAGAGGATAGGATCTGCGACTAGCGCACAAGGGAAACCTGAAATGAAGAAATACAGTAAGTAATTAAACCGTTAAACAATTAATAGTAATTTTAGATATGTGTGAGAAGGGACGAACAAGACAATTAACGCTTGCCAAGGTCCATATGTTCGTCTCGGTGAGTGTGGATAAACTTCCGTAGATCAGCAGGATCCTCGAAGGAGTATGATCTGTCTTTATAAGTTACCTTGAAGAAACATGGGTGTATGAGACCATAGCATGCATTCATAGATCTTAAGGCTGGGCGAAGATCCAAGAACTCCTTGTGTCTGTTGGCGGTGAGCTTTGATACATCCTGACAGAAAAAGATTTTGTGGCCAGACCATAACATCTGCTTGTGTTGTTTAGCTGCAGCAAGTATAGTCATTAGGTCGGAATAGAGTAAAAAATATGCAATTATACCCCTTGGTTTGGTGTTAGGAGATGAATTGTGAGGCCCCAATCTGTGTGCTCTTTGAATATTAAAGTCAGCTGTTTTAGGGAGACCAACAATTTGGAAGACTTGAGTTTTTAAGAAAGAGATCATGTCTGCTCCTTCAGAACCTTCAGGAATTCCATAAATTCGTAGGTTATTGCGCCGCTTTCGGTTTTCCAAATCCTCCGTGGACTTTTTAAGTTGATGTACTTCCTTAGTGAGAGAATCAACTTTAGCAATAACATCTTGAGCATCGCTCACCTTTTGTTCAACATCTGATAATCTCTTGTCTAGGCCAGACCATTTTTTCTCGATCCTCTGTAAAGTAGTAGTTGTATCTGTCATGAATGGACGTAGCTCATCCATGATATCTTCCAACGTAATGGGAAGAGGAAACCTAGGTGGAGAAGAGGGGTCTTTCTTCAGACGTTTGCTATTGGACCCAGAAGAATCTTTACGTCCCCCGGAAGAAGACCCTGGAGCACAATGGGACCTGGTAGATTGCAAAGGATCCATGGTCAATAATACAGATGGCAAAAGTCGCAAGGTGATAGTGGACGACCCAAACTATGAGCAGTGGCCGTACTATGCAGAGGAATCAAAAATACCAGAGCACGAATAACAAGTTAGAAAGCAGTTGAGTACAATGGCAAAAGTCAAATGTAGAATATTACCTCGAGAAAAGCAGTTGAGAGAGGTCTGATGCATAGAACTAGGTGAGCGAGGAGGCAGGTTAGCGTACACTAATACACTTGTACACCAATATTATACTAATATTAGCGCACAGTAGTAAAAAAAAGAGGAGCATGACCATACTGTAGATAACATTTTTTGCGATGGGTAGACTGCCTCTGATGCTTGTCATAAAATTAAGTAGTCCAATCATTAATTGAGATATATTTGCTTCAAGCTTGGATACTCCTCAGGTGCCGTGTACCCGACCATGGAACGTCTATTATTCGTAGAAAAAATAGCCTACTGTAGGTAGGACTGCTTGTGACAAAAAGCATTCCATTATGAAAGAAAAAAGAAAAAAAAACATCCACAATAGCAATGAAACCATCAAAAAAATGCAGCCCAGCATTTAAAAGAAGGAAAAAGAGATATTTGGCCAAAAAAGATGAAAGAGTTGCAATGCTATATGCACTATTTGCAATTATAATCGAAGAAATGTGGAGTTAAAAGCAATTTGCTGCCGCATCGTGAAGGAGCATTATTGCACATAATCCGGAGGTCTCAAAATGGCGGGCCCTGCAGCCGACAGAGCTGACAGGAAAGCAAAAAGCACGAAAGCGCCTCACTCAGCGCATATCGGCGGTCGGAAACTCACCACAGCACTCCCGGCGGTTTCCGACACGCGTAGCGCAAGTTTCAGGCGAGAACAAGTGCGGAGAATGGCCCCTTCAGGTAGATACTGCCGTCGACTCTGCGGAGCTTCTCTAGGATGCGGCCATCTTGCCGCCGCCGCGCGCACCCTTTTTATTGGTTTTTAAAGAATATCTGAAGCATGAAGCTCTTGTTTCTTCCACTGGTAGAAGGTGTAAACATTTCTATAATGGGGATTTTAAATACTTACACTAAACCAAGATACAGTGGCCTTTAGGGAATTTGGAAGATAGCCTGACACTCACACGCTGGTGTGGTTAGGGAAGGGTCACTGACATGTCGGGCTGACCTCTCCTCAATGTGTTTGTGCTCCATGCTCCTCTCGGATGTAAGGCTTTTCCTCCCCCCTCCCCCCGTAGCAGCCTTTTATTGACCTGCTTATTTCATTACTGCTGTGTACCACCTGTCTGTGATTATTGTGACTGTAACTGTTTGGTATTCGTATATGATATCGTTACTGGAGCTGTATTCTCCCTCTCTTCTCATTGTGTATAACTTGTATGTGATTTTTGTGACTACAAATGGTGTACAACCTTTACAACGCAACTTTTACAACGTAGTGCCTTTACAACGCGGTATTTACAATGCAAACCATTACAACGCATTGCGCTGGGGGCGCTCTAGGATAGGGAATAGATTTAATTTACTATCCAACACCTTCCCTACTATCCACGGGGACTGGAGTTGGAATAGTAAATTAAACTATTCACTATCCAGCGCCCCAAAGCACTATGCATTGTAATGGTATGCGTTGTAAAAGCATGCGATGTAAAAGTATGCGTTGTAATGTCATACATCTCTACAAATGTTTGGCATTCTTTACTGGAGTAGTACTCTCCCTTTCATCCTTTTGTAAAGCGCTCTGATATCCCTCAGGATCTAGGACCTGGTTCGCGCTATATAAAACGTAATAAAATAAAATAAAATACTAACAGCCTTTCAGAGGCACTAGTCCATAGGTAAACCTTCAGATTTCCAGGTTATTCAATCATTAGTCTAAATCCTTATTGAAACACTCACATAAGTGGATTTTCCGTAGGGCAATACGCCACCTTTCTTGATAAAACCTTACATTTTGAATGTGCATGCCTGATTTAGTGCTACCACAACTTTGATACAGGTCTGTCATGAGTCCATTATGGTATCTCTTCACCAAAGTGAGTCCGATTCTTACACCTAGAAAAAAAAATACACCCTAGAGTTATATTTACATTTGGTGTAAATTGCAATTTTTAAAATTCTGAATGAATCCCTGGAGGTTATCTGATCATCTGCACAATTCGTAGACATTGATAAGTAGTCAAATATGTACGTGTATCTGCAGCCGAAATTTGAACAAGTGTATCCTTCTGAATGCATAAAGTTGTTCCAAAGTGAATTTGCAATTACAAAAGCATTTTTTTCCAATTGAGCCAATCAGAAATCCTTTTTTTATCCCTATTTATATTGACGCTGTTCCCTCACCATTCATGCCCTGCAAATGTTCCAGCTCGTTCGTGTATGCGTTCAGCGTGGGAAATTGAATGCGAAATGTTGGTGATTACCTAAAAACGACCATCTCTTAGAGATGGCCCCACCAAGGAATGACAACAAATTCACTACAACTACTAAATTTCCAAACAAAGAAAATTATACCTGCAGAATTTTTGGATGTGCCAACTTCTAATTTCTTCACTGTTCTTGATTCTGTGACGCAGGAATGGAATTTTGCCTTCGTAAATGATGATCTGACAGCACCCACGATGATGTCACTTGCCCAAAAAGTTAAAGAATCATGTACTGCGTCCTACCTGTATTAACTCAGATTCATAGCAGTGCTATTTGATGAATTCAAAATTCTACTATGGTTGGAAATACACAATTTCCCTGCTGTTCAGTGCACACATTGGTGTGCCGTCACTCCTTTGAGGCCACAGCACGTGGATGCAGGCCAGAGATACGTATAGAGAGGCTAGAACCCAGGTCTGACGTCAGAGTCTAGACCACACCTGTGTCTGGCAGTCTGTGTGGGATCTCAGACAGGTGCGCCTCGGACTGTGTCTCCTACAGTCCATAAAGGACCAAACTGCGTAGTCCTGAGCCATTGCCCGGTCTCTTACTGGGTAACTTAGCTTGATGCCTCGACTAAGAGATGTCTCATTAATGTTTGGGGTCGTCTTCGTATTCATGGCACCCAATGTCTCGACCACTCCCACCTTACACAATGGTATGTGCCAGCTGCCTAGGGTGTCACCGGAGCCCTCTCCACTGCATGATCTCCATTTAGAAGTCTGGTCTTTCAATAAATATCTCCATAACGTCATATGATGGTATCCATGTTAACCCTTTTTTCGAGGGATGTTGTAGTCCATATAATATGGCCCCTTGCAGCAAGGGGTTAAAGTGATTTTTATGCTCTTAAACAGTGAAATGGTTAATGTCCTTTTTGCACTGTGTTCCTTTTCAATTGCGGAAATTCGGCCCTTGGAATAAATTAGATTAAAGGGAAGAAGTAAACTGAATATGTTAATAAAGAATGGCGTTAGGTTGCTTTTAGGAAAGGTAAATGTTGGGCGAAAATAAATTGTCTTCTACAAATATTACTTCGAAAGCATCAGGTTGCCTAAATAGCACAACTCTATGTGTGCTTCATTTATTTGCAAACACAAGAGAGAGTTGCTATCAATCGATGCTTACTGGTTTTGAATGAACAACAGACATTATTGAAAGTTGAAGTCTCACGTTTTCGAATTCTTAAGACTGAGTCCTGATAACCTTTCACAGGAAGTGACGTCCACAGTACACGACAAACAGGAAATGTTAAAACGTCTGAAAATAAACGTAATATTAATAAAGTAATATCTAAAACATATTACCATAGACACCTGCTCTACAAGATGCACTAAACGGACGACACCCAAGTTACAACAACGCTTAAAATAATAAAAATGGAGGTAGACCAAAATAATCTAGAAATCTGCAAAACGTTCAAATATCATTGGGGAGGAACAGCATATTTTATTGTTTTGCTAATTATTGGTCCTCTTTTTAAATGATAAATACACTACTCTTTGGTGGAAATGTAACAAGCAAGCATCTGGAGAGAAATAAGCAAATAATGGGCTGTCTGGCTGTTCGTCCAGCCCAACCAGCCAGGTAAATTGCTTCACCTTTACTTTTTGCCTCCTTCTGGTCAGGCAGGTGACTGCTGGCTGCCAATAGCCTCCAATTACAAAACCAAGAGGGGAAATGCACAGTTATTTGAGATGTGAATCCTAATGAGTGACCTTTCGCCTGCAGGCATTCACCATCATGGACCAGAACCGCGACGGGTTCATCGACAAGGAGGACCTCAGAGACACCTTTGCTGCACTTGGTAAGTCACTCATGTAGGAACAACCTTTGGCAGTTACATAGATTGTACCAAATGGAGCCTCTTCACAAACTGTGCATTGTAGTATGTGAGCAGTTCTACTATAGTACTACTCACATACTATAACATGCCATGATCTAACCTATGAACAGAGGCCTCCGCCTCGCCTATCTTTTCTTACTGGAGATCTCTGACAACGTGTTGGGACCTCCACACACGTAAGTACATAATTTAAGTGTAAATGTGGGAGCAACCTGCCCAGTGGTAGGAAAATGGGGAATATCTATTCATGAATGTGTAAAGATGATTTTTGGGAGGGGCATGCAAATGCAGACACACCCAAAAAAGAGTAAGACCATTGTTGTTCTAAACGAAACTTCTAAAGTTACTGTAGCCCTAAAGTTGACACAAAAGGTGTAAATGTACCGAGCCCAACCTTAGAGTAAATAAAGCACCAAGCACGCCACTCACAGTTACTGCAAAACACTCCCATAAAACATAATAGATGCAGGGAATTAAAATAACACCCTTTAGGAAATAATGGTAAAATGAATACGTTATTTTGACTTTTAAATGTAAAAAAAATTCTGTGATAAAAATGATGCAAATTTAATAATTATTTTAAAATGTTAATAGTTACCTTATTTTTAAAAACGAAATTGTATTTCGAATTTTGTATTCAAAATTTTAAAAGTAATTTACATTAAATACATCCAGAACTTGTAATTACATTTGCTAAAAATTAATTGAGAATAAAAATAGTAGCAGTAGCAAGGAGAGGATTTTAAAATTGTGTTTGAAAATTAATATTTATAAAATAAATTAATATATTGAAATTATTTAATTGTTTAATAAACATTTACTTTGAAGAGGTATTATGTTGTAATATTTTATTTTATTAGTTCTAGGTTAAATACATATTTAAATTGTTTTGCATTTGTGTTTTACAATAACATATTTTGTATATTTATTTAAAATAATTAATAAATTATATTCATTTTCCCTACACTTTCTCACCGGGAGTTCTCTGCCACAGGGACTATGTGTAAAAAGTTACTGTGGCAGCTCTAGGCTCATGGCGGCCCTGGGCAGGGAGCGTAGGTAGGGGGCCCCGGAAGTGGGGGTCTGGGCGGGGCGGAGCGTGCAGGCCAGTGAAGGGGGGGGGTCAGGGTGTTTGGAAGTGGAACAAAGCCGTAGGCCGCCAAATCCCTGTCAGGGGCTGCCACGCAAATATGTATCCATCCTCAGAGGATTATTATATTAAGGATATATATTGGCGTGGTGGCCCCTAGGGTTTGGTAGCCCTGTGCAGGTGCACAGCTTGCACATACCTAAGGCCACCACTGAAAGTTACAAATAGTAACTCTGAGCTCTTAAATTTAGTCTTAGATGTCTCCACTGCCTGAACAGAGTGCGTGGAGACAAGTAAGTATACGCTTTGATGTAAATCTACACTCCGAAAAGGTGCCAACCAAAAAAGTGTAGAATTACACGTAGAGTTACACCATTTATAACTGTAAATATTCATGGGGGTATTCCCAAAGGTAAATTTACATATAAGTGTGTCTACATGTGTAAATGTACTCTAACAATTTTGAGTAACATTACTACTTTAGGCTATTCACTGTTTCCAAGTGTAAAGTTACTCTAAAGTAAAGACTTACATGATCATAGCCCCTAAAATCAGGAGGTGGAGCCTAATTCATGAGTTTAACTTTACTACCTATAACTTTTGATGCTTGGGCAGAGATTTCCACCACCACACTGGAAAATACTCCCATTGTAAAGTATAGGAAAAAGTTTATTAAGTAAAAAAAAATTGTCTTTTTATGCATAATATTGATGTTAATTAATTTTATATATTTATTTGAAATATAGAATAATATAAAAATGGTACAACGGTTTAATTTTAAATTAAAAAAATAACTATTTGGAATATACTACATGTAAAATGAAATTATTTTTCTGATGTTCAATTAAAAAAAATCCCACCTAAAGTAAAAAAGCAAATGTATTTGAAATTATTAAAGTGACATATAGAATTAATTAACATTGATATTAATTTTTTTGATAAATATGAGTGTTGCATTAATATGTATATTAAAAAAGGTTAACACAATATTTTAAAATAAAGTAATATTTATGTTTTATTTTTAGATTTGTTTTAACATTAGAAACATTTGAGTATATAGCTTTACATTGTTAAAATAATTGAATGTATTTTAACATTAGTTCCTACGTGGTTATATTTCAAAGTCCCCAGCTGTACTAACTCCAACTTTGACCCAAATGACATTTACAATTGTTTTAGGTCCTTTTTTCTCAGTAGTAACTATAATAGGTTAGTTTGTGAATAAGAATGGTGGAATGGTCTTACTCTTTTGTGGATGGTGCTTGTTCCTCACAAAACCACTCCCTAACCCCTCCTTAGACCCTCCTTACTCTACCCTTAGCCCGTCCCCTTTATTAGTAAATATTCCCCATTTTCTAGCCACTTCCATCTGTCCTAGACATTTGCAGTCACAACAGAGCTCTCTGCACATAAAAGATAGGAGTGGTGTAGGCATAGACCGCCACATGTAGGTATGTGAATAGCATTTTGTAGTACAATAGTAGTGCTATTGTAGTACTAAGAAGTATACTGATAAATACAGTTTGTGAATAGGCCCCACATATAAGTAAAAATACATGTGGAAAATTACCTTTGTGAACAGGCCCCAAAGTTTCTTTCTGGACAGGATGACATAAAAGCTAGTTTCTGATCTAGCGAATGGTATTAATGGAAAACCCTCCAATTTCTGGATGAAATACTAAAACATTGAAAGAAAATTCCCCATTTTTATGGGATCATAGAGCTGTGAACTTTCTCGAGAGGTGCCAGTGTGGCAGTGCTGTGTGCAGACTCTACTGCGGCTGTATCTGCCCTTCTCCCCCTCATGACCACGTCTTCTTGTGCGTCTTTATGTCTCGGTCTACTGTGTCATGTGTTTCTGTGTCTTTTGGTATCTGTATCTCACAGTCTGCATGTTTCCCTAGCGACTCCCAAGACATCCCAGTAGCTCAGTGAATGTGCCTTGCCAAAGACGCCCATGTCAACCAAGTCTACCAGTGTTGTTGCCACAACGTCTACTTTGACAGCTGTTATTCATCCATTGATATCTGTAGCACCTTCAAAAACAACCATAAAAAATAAATAAAAATACTGTACTCAGGAAGGCCTTCTGTCTGTATCTCCCAGTATGCACTCTGCTCAGATGCTGCCAGTGTCCCTGTCTCTCAGGATCTGTGTGTCCTTTGCCCCTGACTAACCCCATGACAGCGACTGCCCAGTGTCTTCTGATATCCGTGACTCCCAGTTTATTTTTTTTCATTTAATGAGTTTTATATAGCGCTAGCTAGACCCGTAGTTTACATTATGTTACACACTGTTACAGAAAATGATAACAATTACACATTACTTCAAAAATAAGCAACACATTGAGAGAGGAAAGAAAGGTGAGGCAAATAGAGCGGAGGGGGGAAAGGGGAAGTGTGAGGGTGGAGGATGAGGGAAAGGACGGCAGGAGAGACGAAAGGAAGTCTGCCCAAATACCGACTGGGTAGGTGACGTTCGAGGAGGGAATCCACAGCCCGTCCCCCTTTAGCTAAACAAGGCAGCTCCATCGGGCATCAGTCAAATAGCTGGGTCCCAGGTGTCATGGCTCCCCTGAGTTCTCATTATATCCCAATGCTCCTATCTCCCAATGTTTGTGTCTCCTCAGCTTCTGTGACTCCTCAGTGTGTTTCTATCCCTCCTGGTGAGCATCTACCAGAGTTTTCTATGAATCTGCGGTCAGTGGCTCATCAGGGTCTTCCAATGCACCTGTCTCCTGGTGTCATATCTCCAAGGGTTTGCTTCTTTTGGTATCACTGACTCCCCAGTATCCATTTCTCCCTTGTCAGTGTCTCCCTCTGTCCATGTCTCCCGTGCCCCTGGTGTCTTCCGATGTACATATCTCCCAGTGGCCAGTGTTCTCCCCAAAGTTTCTCAGTGAGTGCCCATGTGTTTGTCTCCTCAGTACTTGTGACACCCCAGTGACTCCTGGCGTCGTTGTGTCCCTGTCTTTCTCGTGTCCTGTCTGCCATTGCCCCTGCGTCCCCACTGTTAGTGAATTCTGGTGTCCCTGTCTTGTGATGTTCTCGTACAGTTTCCCACTGTACTTATCTTCCCAATATTAGTGATGCCACAGGGTGGCCCAGGGTCCATGTATCTCAGTGCCTTCCATGTCTGTGTCTCCCAGTATCTTCCTGTATGTACCTGTGTCTGTTTTGCAAAATATATATGTGTACTTGCCAGCTTTTTTTTAATGATTGCACTCATGGAATATGAGACTAGACTCCATCAGAAAAACAATGTCTGCCTAACTGGGATCTCTTTGCCTTAAGTGTAAAGTCCACTGCAGTATTTTCCATTTAAAACAGTAATCCTTTGCTGAGTGGACCTCATGTTTGATTTTGTAGTGCTAGAAGAAACTTGAAAAGTAGGTGTTCATTGTTGGAGAACAAAACAACAATGACCTGACATACAGGGTTCTTTCTCGCTGCGCCAAGGCCATTGTGCTTTATCCATATGCAAGACGTCATATCTCACAAGGGCGCTCGCAGATATGGAAAATATGTAATGGGCACCTTGTCCAAAGCAGTACAGAAGCCCTAAGGCTCCACCTCCTTGTTTGATTTTTAGCAAATCATGTCATCTGATAGTGTGCCTCTGTTCCTTAATCTGCCTTCACTGAAAGTGCTTTACAATGAGCAGTACTCCCCCTTTGGTACAGCTTACACAGTACTTTCCCTTTTTGCATATCTTACAATGAGGACTTTTAAATAGCTTCCCAGAACAGATTAATTATGTGTTCAAGAACTGCCTGTTATATTTCTTCCTTAGTTCCTATTTAGATCCCAGTACATTTAAAATAATATTTAGTGCTGAAAATCCTACCAATTTTATTTTAATTTCCTACCATTTCTTCCAGTACATGCTACTTATGTTTTACCTGCCAACAAGCTTCTCCCTCAAGTGTCAGGGTAGATCGAAAAGCACTGCATGGATTTTCAGCCTGGCAGAGTCCTCGAGACTAGGGTGCGAAAATGCTTCCATAGAAATGGCAATACAAAGCTGGACACCTCTGTTAGCTCAGCTCTAAAGACAACAATCACAGCCCAAAGCGGCTCTGCTTCTTTTCGCTGCGATGACTCGCCAAAGAGGGCAACACCGGGTGGCACCTGGTAGATGAAGGTCCCTGCACCGGAAGTGATATCACTAGAGATAGCCTGTCTCATTGGATATCCTTGGTCCCCCAGCTCCTGTATGAAGGGTTGAAGAGATGAGAGGGGTGGGCAGCCTGGCAGGGGAAGTCACAAATCTCTATTAACCAACCCTGGTCTTGTGGTTCCAAGATATGAAAGTCAGAAACTAGACTGTGCCTCTGACTGCTGGCAGTGTAACGCACTAGTGAACATATATAGCCACCTTCCCCTTGGCCATGTAACTTATCGTAGACCACCACCTGGAAGTTTGTCATTCTCAGTTACAAACAGCACATGCAACTACATATTTTCTGAGTTCCACTGGGAACTGTGCCAGACCGCCCTACTTGTATGCTTGAACCGCCTTCCTTGTATGGGATGGATTCACGCAGTAACCATAGGTTGGATTTGTCCACAGCATCTTGGCACTTTTCTTGATGCAGGCATGTGATTTTTGACCAGCAATGCCTGCGTAATCACATCTAATGCCTGGAAAGCCAACTGTTGGAAACCATTTGGGCTTATTCGCAAACGTAAATTTACATGTGTACATTTACTCACCTGTAAATCGACTTGTGCACTGAGGTGTAAAACTGCAGTTTTGTGCTATCCATCATTACCAGGTGCAGACTTACATCTAAGAGTAGACTTACATGTCTCTAACCCCTAACTTCAGGCATCTAAGCCTGAATTTACAAGTGTAACTTTATATACGTAGGTGGAGAGCGCCACCACCGTGGTTAAGATCTCCCTATAGAAAAGTTTAGCAAAAATTATTGACGTTTACTATATTTTTTACAAAAATGTAATATTTTAATGTCAAGTATAAATGTACATTAATTTTAAAATATATTTTATTAGCATAGAATATATTAAATAAAATATTACAGCCCTTTAACACATTAAGGGCCTCATTACGATGACAGTCGGATTCCCCTAAACCGCATCGGAACCTATGTTTCCGACTCGGGGGCGGATTCCCATCTCGTTCTAGAGGGTTCCAAACCAGATGCGGAATTGCCTAAACCAATCCGGAGCCCTTATTCCCAACCAAATCGATCCCTGTTCCCAACGACCAAGTACGATGCCTTGAAAGCCTTAGCGCTAACCAAATCAGTTCCGGAAGGCATTGGGAGAGATAGAGCCCTCTAGAGCCGAATAGTATAGCTCTATTGGAGTAGGTTTTCCAAGGAAGAAAGTACGATGAACGATTCGGACAGCCTTAATGATTCGGTTTGCCCGGATTGAAAAGGCTGCCGGATTCGGTCTTTGGGGGCTGGTAGCAGGCCCCCCTACACCCGGGGCCCTCCGAAGAGTACCTGTGGGGGTACCAATGGGTCCCCCCTTTCCAACCATGCACAGTGTGGCAGGCACTAAGGGGTGCCCGCCACAGGATGCACGATTATCCCCAACCCCCCTTTTGCCAATGCGCGCCTGTGTACGCGTTCGGTACACAGGCTCCCATTGAAGTCAATGGGAGTCCAACCGAATCGAATCCCGATGCACTCAAAAGCATCGTACTTGTTCGGTCAGACTCCCCTGACATGAGTGGTATGGAAAGCATTCCGGACACGATTCAGGCCCAATGCTTTCTGAGCGAGATTGGAATCGGCCCCTCGGTTGGAAACATTTCCGAACCGACCGATTACGATGTACTCAGTCGGAAAGGAAACTGTTCGGTCATTCCAAATCGTTTCTAACCGGCATTAGGAGACTCTGAGTCAGTCGACGCCGAATCATACAGGTCTATGGACAGTGTTTCCGACCGGCAGATTACGATTTCAGATTTAGACAACCTTTTCGACTCGGTCTGTCTGACACGAAGAGGCTGTCGGAAACAGTCTTTGGGGGCCTGTAGTAGGCCTCCCTTTATCCTGGGGCCTCCGGTTGGGGTCTGTGGGGGTACCCAAGGGACCCCGCTGTAAATCCATGCACAGTATGGCAGGCATCATGGGGTACCCGCCACTGGGTGCAAGGCTTTCCACAAACACCCCTTCTTTCAATGGGAGCCTGTGTTGTCGGTCGGAACACAGGATCCCATTGAAGTTAATGGGAGCTTTTCCCAACACCGTTTGGAAGCATCATAATCGGTAGTGCGGACTCGACGAATGCGAATCGGTCGGAACCGATTCTGACAAGGAGTCGGTCTTTGGGAGCCTGTAGTAGGCCTCCCTTCATCCTGAGGCCTCCGGTTGGGGTCTGTGGGGGTACCCAAGGGACCCCGCTGTAAGTTCATGCACTGTATGGCAGGCATTATGGGGTGCCCGCCACTAGGTGCAAGGTTTTCCACAAACACCCCTTCTTTCAATGGGAGCCTGTGTTGTCGGTCGGAACACAGGATCCCACTGAAGTTAATGGGAGCTTTTCCCAACACCGTTTGGAAGCATCATAATCGGTAGTGCGGACTCGCCGAATGCGAATCAGTCGGAACCGATTCTGACAATGAGTCGGTCGCTTTGCTTTCCAACTACATCGTAATGAGGCCCTAAATGTGTATAAAATAATTATGTAATTTTATATATATATTTAATTTATAAATAATATGTAATTAAAAATTCCCACCTACAATAACATTCTCATTGTATTTAATATGCATGGGTTAAAGGTTATGTGTTGAATTCATTTAATTATGTAACATTTTTAGTAAAAATATAAAGGTTTCACTTAATACATTTTTTTAATTACGTTTATTATTTTATTTTAAAATAATAACATAATTGTTTAATAATTATGTATAATTGCTTACATTATATATATATATATATATATATATATATATATATATATATATATATATATATATATATATATATATATATATATATATATATATAATTGTCACCACCGCCCACATCAGCGAGACAAGGAAAGTCCGCACTCAGCACTTCACATAAGGATGTAGTTTATTTGGCAATGTGCCTAACCCTAAACAGGTCTTCGTCACGGTCTCGAGGCATGACATGATTTGTTAAAAATCATCAAGGTGGTTAGGAGGTGTAACCTTAGGGCTTCTGTACTACTTAGGGCAAGGTAACCATTGCACATTTGCCATACCTGCGAACGCCATATGAGGTATTGTGTCCTGCATATGGATGAAGCACTCGAGGCCGAGACGAAGACCTGTTTAGGTTGAAACGCATTACCAAATAAGCTACATGCTCATGTGAAGCTCTGAGTGCAAACTTTCCTTGTCTCTCTGATGTTGGAGATGGTGACAAATATTGATGATTAACAGAACTTGCACCTGTTGTTCCACACTGGCTCTGCATGGTGGGAGTGGCTGGATTTGTGTGGGTGGCACGTGAAAAAAAAATATATATATATATATATATATATACATATATATATATATATATATATATATATATATATATATATATATATATATATATATGTGTGTGTATATGTATATATATATATATATGTATATATATATATATATATATATATATATATAGAGAGAGAGAGAGAGAGAGAGAGAGATAGATAGATATTATGGATATAGATATATATAAAGTTTAACTAATTTGATTTATTTAACATTATTTCCTATGGGGTGTCATTTTAAGTTCCTATTATTTTCCATAGGAGTATAATGCAGTACCTCTAAGTGGTTATCTATAGTGCTTGCCTTGATCCAAGGCTGGGCTGGAGTACTGATACTACTGTTTTGTCACCTTCAAGGCAGAAGTAGTGTTAGAGGTGTAGTTTGAGAATAGCAATGTGCTTACTGTTTGGGGGTGCGTGTCTGTAGCAGCCCATTCCTCAGTAAACCCTCTCTAATTTCATAGTGGATTATCTCCATTTAACCACCACTTACCCTGGTCCCTGCCAGATTTAGTACTAAGTACTCATCTTAAAAGTACAGATGTCCCCCATTGAAAAAATAGGAGAGGTAGAGATTTCCACTTTTAGTTTTGTGAATTGCATTTTGCACTAAGTAAGTAGTACTGCGTTAGTACTATTTTATGTCTTACAAATTGTAGTTTATGAATCAGACCAATTGACTTTAAAATATTAACGTATTAAAAAAGTTTATTTTGGTATGACATGTTTCTTTGCAGAGTTATGAGTTAGCAAAGACTGCCGCATGCAATATTTTTGACAGCGCTTCCTATTTCATCATGCACCCCCTAGATCGCCCCTCTAGTACTTCATAAGAGTTTAAATTAATCTTTTAATTGTAGGATGTGAAGCAATTGCAAAGGTTATATTTGAATATATATGAATAATTAATACAATATTCAATGTTTGAAGGCCAATGTTTAGGAGGAAGCCTTAAGATGCTGTTCACAATGAACTCCTGTTGTGATTTTTAAGTGGGCCAGATTAGCTTCTGGTACCCACATGCCATTCACTGCAGTCAGTCAGGCTTTGCCAAACCTGTGTACTTGAGGCTTCATTTTTATGATTGATCCATAGTTAAGAGTCATTCTTTTGTCTGCTGTATTAAGGTCCAGGGCTTTTAACTTTTCTCACTGGGGTTTATGGTGAGAAATATCCAGGTAGATTCGCAAGTTACCTTTCCCAGTTATCCCTTGAATTTGCAGGGAGAATTTCTCAATGTGCTCATTTGATACTGTGACAGGTCAAGATTCTCTGTCTACTGATTACTGTTATCTGCTTTTGGGTATGTTTTCAATTGTATTTTTACTCGTTTCCTTTATAATGTACACTGTTGATCTTATTTTATGTTATTTAAATATTTTCTACATCACCCACTTCCCTTCCAGGTGCGGGTTGACCTTTCCAAATTTTAAATAAACAGATAAAATAATGCATGGAATTTAGGATAGTTAATGGGACAGATATAGATTATTTTTAGCCCATGGATCTCAGTGACACATATGGTCATCATGGCGGCAGAAAAGCCCAGCTTAAATTTCCCCCAGTTCTGGATGATGATGCAAAATCATCATCCCCGTGATCAGTCGCTCATGACCCACCACTCCTTTCCTGGAGGGTGTGGGGGTGCTCCCGGGGTAAGCAGGAGTAATGCATGGTGGAAGAGTCACAAAGGATTTGCACGTACCTGCCCTTTCCTTTACCTTAATCTTTCTGCCCTTCTGCTCCAGACCCCAGCAGGAGTCACAGCATGTACTGAGCTGTGCGACTCAGGCTGTCATGCCAGCAGTGGATGTTTGCAGTCCACCCGTACAGGCAACACAACCTTTATTCTGGTTTTGCCACCAAAACCTTTGACAGTGTGGAGCCATGGGAGTGAGGAGGTCATCCTCATGAGAAAAAAGAGAGCCTTCCTAAATTCATACTCAAGTTCAAGGACAGCATGGGGCTCCTTTTTCCAAGGCATGGAATTAGGGATGATTGGCACCCAGTGTTGTGGTGCCAAAGCAATAGCAACACAATTAGTAGCCGGTGCATGCCTATAGTAAGGTAAGAGGCCACAGGGATAAATTGTCTGAGAAAATATCTTCAGTAGAAATTAAGTGAAAACAAGTAAAAAGTTACAGAGACCTTCCACTCCCAAGGTGCATTCCTATGGATTCCATGGTGCTATAATTGTGAACACTGAAGTTCAGCTCTGTGTTGATCCAAGTAGTCACATGACCATCTACAGTACTGTTTGTATGATCCCTATCTGTACCTTCCTTCTATAGGTCGCCTCAATGTGAAGAACGAGGAGTTGGAAGGCATGTTAAAGGAAGCGGCTGGACCAATTAACTTCACTGTATTCCTCACGATGTTTGGAGAGAAACTGAAAGGTACGGGTAATGCCTTATTCCCATGACTATCTTTAAACAAAGATGCTCACCCTAAACAAGACAGTGCTCAGTTCCCATTCCTGTCCATTGTCCATTTCAGGTGCTGACCCAGAAGAGACCATCCTGAATGCCTTTAAAGTCTTTGACCCGGAAGGCAAAGGTCTTCTGCGATCTGACTAGTAAGTGTGATTCATCGTGTGTGGATAGCTTTTGCTCATAGTCAAATACCATGGCCTATTACCCATTTTCTTTTACCATGCTTCAGCACATCAAGCATCATAAACACACAAGATCATACACATAAAATGAGACTTTGCATATGTTCAGTTTCCTCTGCATCCCTGAGCTCTTTTGAATAAGGGTGATCCTCTCCTAGGGCTGGTTATGGTTGACTTCATCTGCTTTTGTTTCTATTTTAAGCCATGTATTACTATAAACACCTTGTCTTTGCATTCTAACCCAGCCTGTGTGGTTATGTTTGCCATTTGTTACCCTGGACGGAATCAGTTGGTTTGTAGGCTCCGTTAAGTGACTTATTATGCCCCAACTCAATGTGTAGTCAACAGACAAAGTTAATGCAAATACATTCTTTGTCAAGTCAGGCTCAAAGTAGAAAATCAAAGTTGGAGAAAATGAAATTGAGAAAATGGAAAATGATGGAAGCCCATGTCATTCTATACGCATGTTGGAAAAACGTGCTGAATGACTGGCTATTGAAGATCAGCCTAGGTGAAAAAGTAAACAATTTAAAACACAAAAAATTACTCTAAAAACAAGAAAGGAATACATTATAAAATTCACTAGCATCATTCAGGGGCAACAGTCTGTTCACTATTTCTATTTTGGCATTAGCACTGAGCGCAACCGCAGAGCATGCAATGAAGAAGAAGAGTTCCCCAGTAATAGCGCTTTAAATAAATCTTCAGAGGAACAGGTATGAATAAAAGAGAAGAGGAGCGAGAATTCTCATTGATGACAGAGTGCATGAGGATGGGCAAAATACAGCAGCACGTCTCATTCGTAATCTTCCAGCTAGGATGGGCTCTGCCCCTCTTCTACGCACGCATCATTGACTGACGATTCGCAAAAGAATCATCTTTAAAGTTTGCTGCCTGACTCACAAGTCCTTGCAGTCAATGCACCAAGCTACCTATGCTACAAAACTTGTCCACTATCGTTCTTGCAGAGCTTTGAGATCTAGCGATAAAACCTTGCTCTCAGTTCCACGTATCACTAAATCTCGCTCGGGGGCAGATCCTTTTCTTATCTGCCTCCTCTATTGTGGAGCAAGCTCCCATTTCAAATAAGCCAAAGCTAAGATAATTTCAATTTCAGAAAACTTCTAAAAACATTGTTATTCTAGGCCTAATCAGTCTGATCCTCTTCTTATAAGCTGTGCTGCAGCGAGACACTGCTCCCTGGGTGTTTTGTGCACATTATAAATTAAATTAACATAACATAACAATGGGTGGGAGGGATTATTGAGGGTTGAGGGAGTAAGAGAGGCAGGGGCACATGGACATCCCTGTTTTATTTTAAAAATGTTTTAAAAATTACCTTAATGGACTTATTAAATCTGACTTGATGATGCAACAAAATGTACAATATTCATGCGTGGGTAAAACGGGATGTTGAAGGCCTGGTTCTCTTCAATGTTATCCACCAATTACGTTCATATTCATTCTGAAACATAAAGTGCTTAATACAATTTTTCATTAGCGTTTTCATTACAAACACAAAAGAATTATTCTACTTCAAATTATTGTTGCATTGTCCAACTTGTTGAGTCCAGTTTCATCAAAACCTTTATTCAAAGTCATTGGCCTACTTCTAGCCAGAGTCAACCCATGTTTGGCAGATTGTACCTCTTCTCTTTAGGGCTCACTTAGCAAGTATACTGTACTTATTCGGTCAATTTGCTTAGGATTCTCGAGATTATATTGGTTGGAGTACCCTTGATATTGCTCTGTTTCCCGTTTAGAGTTGCAATTTTATAAAGATAATGTTGGCCAACTTATCAGACCATGCAATAGCGGGCACCCTGTGCTATTTCATTGATTCACCTTATCTTTAAGCAGAAATAAAAAAGAAGGCATATTTGAGATGACATCTAGTCCACTCAGCAGTAGGAACAGGGCAGCATGCTCTTATTAATTAAATTGTCATTTCAGTTTAACCCCTTTCGTGCGGGGGTAATTCCCCCGCTGTGCTGGGGGGCGGGGGGAGGGCGCGCACAGCGCCCCCATGCTCATGACGAGCTCAGCTCGTTATGAGGCATGGCGCTTGTGTGCTCATTACGAGCTGAGCTCATCATGACCACACCCGTTCCCGTGGAACGCTCAGCACAGCAGGGGACTTATCCTCGCGTGTGAGCCTTCCACGGCTCATGACGTGCTGAGCTCGTCATGAGCACCGGAGCGCCGTGCCTCATGACGAGCTCACCATGAGCATCGATGAGATTAAATCCTTACATAGCTCTATGGAGAGTACACAGGCCTGTTCACAGTTATCCATTCATGCTCGTCTATTCAATACAGGAAGTGCCCAGAGTGCAAACTAAAGGACACCATGGTGAGGACTATGCCATATGGTCTGATCTCGGATCTGCATCTGGCCAGTAGTAAAAGTCAGAGTTTTTTGGCATGAAATATGGTTCCAGGAGCTACTGTTGAATCTGAAGGCATAGCAGGGGCATCACACCAAATTACCCTTCGCTCCTCAACAGGCCAAACACTTCAGAGTCTGTTATTTACCCTTGATTACTTATAGTTTTTTGAGTGAACTACCTTTTTTCTAATGCCATGACTGGTACATGGTAACAATGGCTTCCATTAAAACACATTTATTATGTTACTCTGAAAATGTGACCAGATCCAGCTCTAATGAACCACTTCAGGGCATTACCGCTATAGGTCAATCTATTTTCGATGTCCAGTCACATATTTTGTCAGTGGGGGTGGGGAGGGAGGTTCACTATAGTGCATGCAATAAATTGGATGACAAACATATTGCATCCACTATATCGACTAGCACAATATTGTCAAGATAAGTAGATGAGGAGTTAAGTAGAGTAAATCTATATTTACAATTACTTACGTAGCGTGAAATACAACACGTTTGTTAACCTCAATATATTGACATACAACCGTTATCTTTTTAGGCAATTTTTTTTGTCTGTTTCCCAACATAGCCTTCTTAGAGGTAGAGCAGTAAAAGTCGTATTAAACCTTACTGTATCATATTCTGCTTATGCATGAATGAAATGCATGCTTTATGAACAGTTGTGTATTCAGTACTAACACATGTGGCCATGTAATTGTTCAACAAATGCAAGGCAAAACTACAAAGATTGTTCCCAAAATTTCTTCTGAAACTAGTATGCTGGTTGATTTTTCTTCTCCATCTTTGAAGGTCTTGCTTGTTTTATGTGTATTCGTTCTCAAAATGTATATTGTTTAAATAGTGATTCATAGTTATGAAGTGCCTAATTTATTTCCTGGTGGATGGCCCGTTGTTTTGCCAGGGCGACAGAGTAAATTTCTCCGTCACCCTGGTAGAGGGACCAACCTCCAAGCTCATGGTCATTTATAAAATATTTGCCAGGAACCACTGTCATGGCGGTTCCTGTCAATGCAATTTGCTGTTTGGTGCAGGACTCTGTCAGCAGGACGAAGTCCTGCACCAAACAGTTTTCTTTTTTTATTTTCAAAAAGAAAAACCCAAACTGGATTTTCTGTTTGAAAAGAAAAATGAAAATCCACCCCTTGCCATGGGAGTGCTCTTCAATGCAGAAGGGAGCATTTAGCAGTTTTAACTTCCCAGTACTGCAAGGGTTTTCCTGGCGGTGACGGGCAGTGAACTGACCTCTAATTCCGCCCATCTAAATTTGGCAGTCAGAATTACAGGCCTGCCTCTGATGGCCCTTACACTGCAGGGCCGTCTGAGGGGTTTAATCATAGCAGTGATAGAGTAGTCTCTGCTGTGATTAAACCTATGGTCCACTTCATACAAATGTGACCGAATAATCATTATCTGTGCTTTATGTATACTCCATTGCAGTTGCGACAGAGTTTACATACCACCAAGATATAAATCAGGCTCTAAGCTACAAACTCAAATGCATTAAAAAACATTTTTTCAGCTCTTCATAGATCTATTAGGAAAACAAGAAAATATAATTGTTTGTGTTTTTCTTTGTAGCATTCGAGAAATGCTGATGACGCAGGCCGAAAGATTTTCCAAGGAGGAGGTATGGTGAAGCACTTCCATCAGTTTTGCTTATACTTGCACACACTACTGTAATATTGCTCTGTAAGACATGAAGGTCTGCCTTTCCTGTATAAAACTGTTTGTCTGACTTTCTTACTACAATCTGTGGCAGGCACATCCTGTATTTTTAGCATTGTGGCGGGCGGTGCTCTCTGCACCGCCCACCACAATGCTAAAAATGCAATTCAGCATTTGCATTTACAAAGCGGCAGGCACCGCGCGGTGCCTGCCACTTTGTAAATGCAAATGGAGGGGGGTACCACAGGTGCCCCCCGTGTGCACCCCCCACCTCTCCTTCACTGAAGACCGCATGCCTTTCCGTGGCGGAATCGCCGCTGCGGAAAGGCACCTGAATACCACCATCATAATATGGCTGGCGGTGTCTGATAGACACCGCCACCATATTATTCCTTTTCCGCCCCGGCCACAAGGAGACCGGGCGGAAAAGTGGCGGACGGTCTTTCCTGGCGGAGGCAATCCGCCCGACATCGTAATGGGCCCCATAGTGTTGAAAGTAGCTTCACAAGCAGAGCATCAACTTCCACTTACAAAATTATAGGATAGTGAAAAAAACCTTTTGTTTTCCACTCTTCTAGAATTTCTGTCTTGAAAATCGACTGTTTCAGAACAACAAAACCAAATGGACCTAATACATGGAGGGTTTTCTTTCTGCATATTGTCAATTGTTTTTTTAACTGCCCACGTTTGCCATGTTTGTTTTCTGAGGTTTAATGACAATAATAGGAAAATACCACCATAATTAAGTGCAACTGAGTGACCAGAAAAAACATGAAGCACAGCACTTAAAACAAATAGTTTTCAATTGTTTAACTTCAAATTCAACTAACAATGAAGCAATTCTATTAATATATTTTTTTAATTTGTATTTGCACTGCTCCTGTCCTTAGTTGCTACTTGATTTTTTCCCATTACAGTATGGTGATTCTCAGTTTTTGCTACTTCTGCTGAAACTGCCTTAGGGCCTAATTTATAGTATTGCAGTATTTACTCTCTCCTTCAGGGTGGCAGAGAACATTACATCTGCCACCCTGGTGGACCTAGGACTACCATATTTAAATTTTTCTGTTCTTCACTGCCAGGCTTTGTGGCAGTGATGGACTGGCAGTGATGCACAGAAAAAATGGAAATCAGACAGTCTGCCCTAAATAGGGCAGATGGTGTTATGCCTTTTCTGTTACGGACAGTACTATGTCAAGCCGTCGGAGTATGCTTTCCATCAATGGGGGCACTCTAGACAGAAAGTTGATGGTCCTCCAACTTAAAAAAGGGCATGCGGACTGAGAGTTTGTCGGACAGGCTATTCTGTTACATTTGGTTATTGTTTTTGGCACATGACACTTCGAATGTTTATGCAGTTTCACCCAATGATTCTGTTTTTGGCAACTTTTGTAATCAAGCACTAAAGATTATGTGGAAGCACAGAGGCACCTTATTGTTCATTTGCACAATGGTATATGATGTTTACAGTTTTATTGAATTGGTTTATGGCCTATATTATGGTCTATGATGGACAGTTTTTTAGGTACTTGTGTGTTTAAGTATACAGACCATGTGCAAGCACCTAGGCACTTTATTGTACATTTGCATAATGGCACATAATGTTTACAGTTTGTATTTGTGGAGAAGCATGGCTCAATGGTTAGAGCGCCAGACCCTGATGCAGAGGTCTGGCCCGGGACCAGGGTTCAATTCCTGCCTCGGCGGCTCTTGCACTCAATTTCCCCGGACCTGATAATTCTCGACTCAGTGCCTAGTCTAATCATGGGTACCACTCTGTGACTCTGGGCTATAGCTTGCTTAATCTCCACAACGGCCCCAGCAGCGCTTGGATACCTGACTTCACCTTGGGAGTGGACATTTTACAGGAAAGCCAGGATGGGTTACACAGCGGTATGAATACAGCGCTACGAGGCCTCCGGGTAGAAGTGTGCTATATAAATACTATACATTTACATTATTGTATATCCTTGGGAACTACTTGATCATTATAAGTTACTGTTACTATGATTAATGAATGACTGCAATGAAAGATGTGTATATGTGGTATCAATGTTCCAGTACGGCATGTAACCATTGAAACGTTTTTTGTGTACAGTTGCATATCAATTGGCGAAGTAGGGAAATGAAAATGACCTAGTTAATTAACATATCTAATTGAAATTAATGTTTTAATTGCCATGAATTTTGTTAATCAAGCAATAAAGAATAACACTGTCACATTTGTGGGATGCCATGTCAGCCAAACTCTGAATCAGTCCCTTAGCCTCCTCTTTAGCCATATTTTTATACATAATAAGACAGATTCATTAAGACACCTACAATCTTATATAAGTATGCAGAGGCCTCTGTGCCAGTGATTAGAGATTCAGCTGATGAAGGTGTATATGAAGAGAGTTCAGAGAGGGTTCCTTTTACCACAATTGTTATGCATATTACATATCAAACTATTAGACATGGATGCTTCAGATATCTCACCGTCGATATTTAGAAACTGAATGCTAAAGATAGGACTGCATGGGGATATCTTATTGCGATATGCACACAACACAATATACCAGAACATAATGATATTGTCGCTTTATGTGGGCTAAGCTCAGGAGACAATATACATCTTGAATAAAGCTGAGCTTACAACTTGATGAGAGTGAGAACTAACATAGAGGACAATCTAGCTTACAGAAAAATAAATTAGTTACTTGGATAGTAAAAAAAACAACTTGTGTAGGACTTTAGAGAATCAAAACATTGATGAATATCACAACAGTCAAACCCCCAATTAACAAATCAATTATGTATATTATTGAAATCCTGGAAAACATGAATCAATGCAGATCACAGTCAGCCTTTCGCCTGTGTATGTCTAATGAAATGAGTGCCACTGAGTTTGTTAATATTAATACCTATTATCTATGCAGAAGGACCCAATTAATTTTACTATGTGTGCTATAAGAACAGCCAATATTCTTTGTTCCAATATCATTATTCAAACACAACCATTATTATTTACATACTGTTCTATCGTATAATACATTATATGGCTTTTATTGTTACTAAACAATAATAATAATAGCATTATTCATTATTGTTATTTTAGTTTGTTATGTTATTTGTATTATTTATATCAATGTATTTTCTTATTACTGGGAAATATGAATCGGCATAACTTGACAAATAGTTTTTTTAATTCTAGGTTGATCAGATGTTCACAGCATTTCCCCCTGATGTCACTGGAAATCTGAACTACAAAAACCTTGTGCATATCATCACCCACGGTGAAGAGAAAGAGGATTAGAAATACTTCAATTCCATGCCTTTTCCCTAAAATGTGCTGTATCTTGTTGTTGTGTCTTCGTCCTACCTGTCCATCCACTACTACCTATTTTAAGTATCTAGACTAGCTACGTCTAAGCTACTTCAGGTCATGATTTCAAGTTCTGCCTTTCATTTCATTCAATGAATCTACTTTTCAAATCTTTGAGAATGTATATGAATTTAATTGTTTTTTTTTGCAAGAGGAACTCCAAACCTTTCCAAGGACACTTGTACAATGTGTAAAATAAAGATGATTTCTTCACATGAAGGATGTTGTACTCTATGCTGTGTGCATATGTAGGAATTATTAGACCCCGAATGTCCAACATAGTTTTGATCCAGTATTTAAGACCATCAACTAAATATGTAAATCATTTCTATTTAGATTATTTTGTCATATATTTTGTTGAGGAGATAGCCTGAATGTCTGCTACGAATCTTGCCCTCCTTGGCCTACACTGCAATCTCTTGAATTGGACAGATACTGATTCCTTTGCCTTTCTTACTATGCAGAACATGCTCCCATACTTACTAATTGTTCATTTTCTTGGTAAAGTAAAAGCAGCTAAAATGAGATGGGACAGTCGTCGTAGACCACTATACTATCAGATTTAGTAACTTTGTACATGATGAATTTAAAAGGTAGTGCACCGTTATATATAAAGGTAATTCTAGAGTCATTTATAAAAAATGTAGATACTTTTGTTTGTGAGATCTCTGGTTTTTGGTGCCTCAACACTTCCATGGTAACATGCACCGGAGGTTCCATTACCATAATTTTGTAAATTTGCATAGAAATTCAACATGTAAATTTGGGTAGTCCCTGCTGAGAATGTAATTCTGTGTACAATACACTGCTCTTTGGGATAGCCATGGGCCAATCTTTTTCTGCTGGAGATAAGACATTTCATGGATATCCACTTTGACACTTGAGGATTCCCTAATGGATGGCATTAGTTGTATGGGCCCAATTGGGCAACGAGTCACTTTGTATAGGTGCTAATAAGACTCCTGGAGACTTCCGTGCAATGCACTCATTTTCCTGGGCAGTGGAAACCAAAGATCTGGTTGATGTCATGTGGTGTGGTTGGGGTTGCTCTGGCACTCTGTTGTCGCACTGTCACTTTTCATGACCATGGACATAAAGTGGAATGGATGGGCCTGAATCACTGCCACAAAGAGTGATACTGAATTTTTCAAGTAATTCAGCTCCAAGTGAAGTCAGATTACTTTCTGTAATTCTTTCAGACACAAAGTACCATAATTTTCAGAATGCTGTACCTCTTCACAGCAGAGGTAACTTAGTGAGGATAAAGTGCAAGACTTTGTGCTGTTTTTATTATCGCTTCCTTGTGCTCCCTTATGGCTCCTTTAAGGCTATTATTGTTTTTAGCAGCAGCCTTTTTCCCGTTACTTCTTTATGAGATATTCAAGACTTCACTTTAAGTTATATATCTCAGTTACTAAATAACTACCTACAGTAGGTAAGGATTTGTAGCTCCTGAATATAGGTTCAGATTCCTTGCGCTGCCTGAGGATCACAGTCTGAAATGTAATGCACTACCATATGAACTCACCTTAGATCCCAGGTGCAGCCCAGAAACCTAACTCAGGTTCCTGGCATTCCCTTCTGAGCCCGCTGTCATATCCCAAGCACTGTTGCTGAGCTCATTCTCAAATCCCAAACACTACCTTCTGAATGCACCTAAGATCCCAGGCACTGACATCTGAACACAGTCTCAGACCCCATGCTCTACCTTCTACATCACAGTGCAATAATCATCAACTCTCCTTTCACTCATTGACTTTATGGTTGTCTTTGATCATGTACAGTGCTCCACTGCCTTTTTCAATGTGCTGCCTTTAGAAGAACAGAGTGTCAGATCCAATACACAGCCTCTTGTGTTTAGTCTCAGATCCCATGTGCCTCCTCATGAATAGGATTGTGGATCACCTCCAGTGCCTAATTAGCAGAATGACACTTCCATATTGTTAATTTTCTTGGTAAAGTAAAAGCAGCTAAAATGAGATGGGACAGTCGTCGTAGACCACTATACTATCAGATTTAGTAACTTTGTACATGATGAATTTAAAAGGTAGTGCACCGTTATATATAAAGGTAATTCTAGAGTCATTTATAAAAAATGTAGATACTTTTGTTTGTGAGATCTCTGGTTTTTGGTGCCTCAACACTTCCATGGTAACATGCACCGGAGGTTCCATTACCATAATTTTGTAAATTTGCATAGAAATTCAACATGTAAATTTGGGTAGTCCCTGCTGAGAATGTAATTCTGTGTACATTACACTGCTCTTTGGGATAGCCATGGGCCAATCTTTTTCTGCTGGAGATAAGACATTTCATGGATATCCACTTTGACACTTGAGGATTCCCTAATGGATGGCATTAGTTGTATGGGCCCAATTGGGCAACGAGTCACTTTGTATAGGTGCTAATAAGACTCTTGGAGACTTCCGTGCAATGCACTCATTTTCCTGGGCAGTGGAAACCAAAGATCTGGTTGATGTCATGTGGTGTGGTTGGGGTTGCTCTGGCACTCTGTTGTCGCACTGTCACTTTTCATGACCATGGACATAAAGTGGAATGGATGGGCCTGAATCACTGCCACAAAGAGTGACACTGAATTTTTCAAGTAATTCAGCTCCAAGTGAAGTCAGATTACTTTCTGTAATTCTTTCAGACACAAAGTACCATAATTTTCAGAATGCTGTACCTCTTCACAGCAGAGGTAACTTAGTGAGGATAAAGTGCAAGACTTTGTGCTGTTTTTATTATCGCTTCCTTGTGCTCCCTTATGGCTCCTTTAAGGCTATTATTGTTTTTAGCAGCAGCCTTTTTCCCGTTACTTCTTTATGAGATATTCGAGACTTCACTTTAAGTTATATATCTCAGTTACTAAATAACTACCTACAGTAGGTAAGGATTTGTAGCTCCTGAATATAGGTTCAGATTCCTTGCGCTGCCTGAGGATCACAGTCTGAAATGTAATGCACTACCATATGAACTCACCTTAGATCCCAGGTGCAGCCCAGAAACCTAACTCAGGTTCCTGGCATTCCCTTCTGAGCCCGCTGTCATATCCCAAGCACTGTTGCTGAGCTCATTCTCAAATCCCAAACACTACCTTCTGAATGCACCTAAGATCCCAGGCACTGACATCTGAACACAGTCTCATACCCCATGCTCTACCTTCTACATCACAGTGCAATAATCATCAACTCTCCTTTCACTCATTGACTTTATGGTTGTCTTTGACCATGTACAGTGCTCCACTGCCTTTTTCAATGTGCTGCCTTTAGAAGAACAGAGTGTCAGATCCAATACACAGCCTCTTGTGTTTAGTCTCAGATCCCATGTGCCTTCTCATGAATAGGATTGTGGATCCCCTCCAGTGCCTAATTAGCAGAATGACACTTCCATATTATGACTTTCAAATATAATCCTGGGTCCCTTCCACGTCCTAATGAATGGAATCTCATATTCTGCGCTTGCAGCTCAAACACAGTATCCGAATCCATGCACTGCTCCCTCAACATAATCCATGAACCCATGGGGTGTTTCATGACTGCCGTCACTTGCCTCCTTAACACAATCTTAGGCCCCAAGTGTTGTGCAGTGCCTCCTTCGTGGCACAAACTCAGATCCCTGGTTCTAATGCCTGAACACAATTTCAGATCCCATGCACTGTACCTGAAAACAATTTCTGAACCCATCCATTGTTTCTTCACACAATAAATGATGATAAACTGAACTTAGTGAGACGTATATGCAAGCACCTCTGAGGTCCCATGCAGTGCCTTAGTCACACAATTCCAAGTTCAATGTACCACAACAGGAGCAGAAAACTAGGGCACTTGAGCTCCTCACTAAAGCTCCAAGCAGTTCCACGCTCAGACTCTTAGACATAACACCACACCCTTTGCGGTGCCTCATGAACAGAACCTCAACACCCATGCCCTGCCTCCTTAGCGCACTCTTAGACCTTTTGATCTGTGCACTGCCTCCAAACACACCCTCAGACCCTTTTCACACTGAATGAACCCTTTTGCAGATTCCATGCACTGCCTTCTGAACAATATGGTCTCATTTCATGCACCGTAGTGGTTGGTCTTCTACCTTCTCCTGACTTCAAGTCATCTATGTACTACTTCCTCAACACAATCTTGATCTCATGCTCTGACCACCTGCAGGGCCGGACTGGCTACCGAACAGTTGTGTGTGCTGCCGAGCTGGGGGCTGATTTCGTTGATAAGGACCTGCGTGTGAAAAACGAAATTCGTTTTGCTTTTTTTATTTCAATGCGCACGCAGGTCCCCATCAACGAAATAAGCCCCCACCACAGAGAAATTAGCCCCCAGCACGGCAGCACACACAACTGCCCGGTAGCCAGTCCGGCCCTGACCACCAGTTCAGATCCTACCTACTTATCCTTTCTGAAAAGGGTTTTGGATTCCATGCTCTGCTTCTTGAACATAATTTCATATCACCTGAACTGCCTCCTCCAAAACACGTTTGGATACAATGAATTTCCTATGATAACAAAAATTCAAGTACCATACTTCCTAAATACGAGCTGAGATCCCACATACTGCCTCCTGAGCAATAGAAGCCTAACGTTGAGTCTGTTTATAGGTCACAATTCACGTCTACCAAAACAATTAAGGTTGTTGAAAATGGCCCCAAAAGAACCATTGTATTCTCCCATGTTGATACAATATTCAGGTTTCTAGGGATATTGGGCTTCCCCAAACCAAAATAAAAGTATTTGTATTGTGATTTATAACAAATATGTATGAAAAAAACAATAAATGTATTATATAATAAAAAATAACAAAGTCAAATGTTACTTTTTATCAAACACTAAAAGACAATTAAAATATCATTTGTTTATTTTACACAATATAACACAATAAAAACAAATACATTTCTACATTAAAAAATATGAGGACATATTTTAAATCTATTAAATCACTATAAACAATATTTGAAAATATGCAACAATATAAATATTTGGAATTTAAAAGCATAACAAAAGATATAAAATAATTTGAAAAACAACATAAAAATAATCAAATAACATAACAAAACATTAAAAACTATATCTATTAAACTGAAATGTGCTCTCCCTTCAAATAAATTCCAGCAACACATAGTAACCTAACTCTATGCCAAAACCATAAAAAATATAAAGTAGTAATAATTCTAACGTCATGCCTACAAACATTGGGGAAAATGCAGACATATTGGGGAGTAGGGCAGATTTACTATTTTAAATACAGTCTAAAAAATATGGCAGAACGTGTATTCAATTTGGTATGAGGGGGGTTCCAAGTTTTACTATTTTAACCCAAGTTAAAAAACATTTAGGAAAGTGCATACATTGAGGGGGTCTAGTTTTACTGTATTAACTCCAGGCTAACAAACATTGGGGAAAGTGCATGCATTGATTGGGTCACATTTAGTATTTTAGTCTAACAAACATTGGGGAAAGAGCACATATTGAGGGTGGAGTAGAGAGGGGTGAGATTTAATATTCAACCTCAAATCTAAAAAGCATTGGGGAAAGTGCATACATGGGGTGGTCAGATGCACTATATTAACTCCAGTCTAACAATTGTTGAGGAAAATGGTGCATGCGTTTGGTGGGGAGTCAGATTTACTATTCTAAATAGAGTGTAGCAAACATTGGGAAAAAGTACATACATTTGGGGGTGGAGAGGTGTCAGATTTACTATTGCACCTCCAGTCTAGCAAACATTGGGGAAAGTCCATACATTGGGGGAGTGGGGAGATGTCAGATTTACTATTGTAAATCCAGTCTAACAAACATTGGGGAAAGTGTATACAGTGGGGGCGAGGATGTTGGTTAAGGTTTAGTCTCTTACAAACTTTGGAAAAACACGCTAAATACAGTGACAGAGTTAGATTTACTTACCTAAGAAACATTTACTTAGGCTAACAAACAATGTGGTACATGCATTCATGCGGGCGGAGCTCAGATTTACTGATTGACTCTTGTCTAGAAAGTGCATACATTGTGTGGGTCACACTAACTATTTTTTATTCCAGTAAACAAATATTGGAGAAAGTACATACATTAGGGTGAGATTTGCTATACTAACTCCAGTCCAATAAACATTTGGGAAAGTGCATACATTGGGGTGTCTGGTTGGCCATCTTACTCCAGTCTAACAAATACGGGGGAAGTGAATACATGGGGGGGAGGGTTCAAGGTTACAGATTTACTATTTTATCTCCAGCCAGTATAACAAGCATTGGGAACAGTGCATATAAGGTGGTGGAGGGGTCAGGTTTACTATTCTAGCTCCAGCTCAACAAATATTGGGAATAGAGAATACAGTAGAGGCGGGTCAGATTCTATAGGCTCAAATAATATAAGTACACATTTAAAATGATTTAAACATGTAAATAACAACTAAAATAAATTTTAATAAGTTACAAATATATCAGAAATGTTAAAACAGTAATTGAATAACATTAACAATATCTTTCACACTCCCACACACAAAACAAAAACCAGAAAACTGCTATGATAATTAAGAATTATTTTCATAAAACTAAAAAATTGTACAATGTTGACATTTTATATATTTAATGTTTAATTAATTATAATGTCATTTCTTTTAGAAGGAACAACCCACCCTTTCACCCAAAATAACCCATAATAAAGTTTTCAAAATTAATCATATTTTCACATAAAACAATAACTTAAAAAACAAGTTACATTAAAAAACAACATAATTTATATTTATTTATAATTATAGATAAATCAATAAAAATGATTAAATATAGGATTAAATAACCAACCAATATACTACTCTTCCCCCTAGCAAAATAAACAATTATAACATTACAAAATATGTAAACAAAAAATAACAATAGCAAACATTAAAAACATGAAATAGTAAACAATTAAGAATAATTAGTTTACCCTTTAAAAATAACAGTACCCACGCAAACACCAGTACACCAAAAACCCATAAGAAAATTAATGAAATGTTTTTCTAAAAAGCATTTAAACAGTTATTTAAACAAATACAAATCACTATCCATTTAAACATGTGCATAATTATTATATTAATCAATTATTAACAGTTTATAAATACTTTATTTGAATACTAGCCAACCAATCGCCAAGTCAACCCCAAGAGCAGAAATTTAAATTAATGATATAATAAATAAGTATTAAACATATGAGCAAATAACTAATAATTTAAAATATTAAGCAATTAACCTATTAATACATTTACATTAATTATTACATCATTTTAAAACAACACAACCCACCCAATTCACAAATTGAATAAACAACCGGAACAAAATATACATTACTATAATGTTTTTAAAAGATAATTACAAATAAAGTTCACAATATCATCATTAAGTAAAACATAATTCAATATAGTAAAATCATAATAGAAAGTGGTGTTTATGTAAACAAATTTTAAATGTCAATATTTTTGTTAAACAGTAAAAAACAATAAACTTACCTTCAATATTTTTGTCCTGAATGTTTTAGTAGTCACAATATTGTGACCACAATATTATGGTCAAATGATATTGGTGAGTAAATAGAGGGAATACCTCCACTTTTAATTGCTTTAACTCACATGGCCACATCATAACATGAACGAAATGTGTTTTTTTTAAAAAGATAATGAAATTGAAGAAGCAATTAAATACTTCACAAAAAGAGAAAAAAGATAAACATATTATCCCATGTGAAAGAAGAAAGACTGCGTTCTGTCATCTGTCTTTCTTAGGCAAAATACCCTTACAAGAAGCATCGCTTAAGAGCGACCTGCTATGTACTTTTGAAATACCAAAAGAAAACCTCAAGTTTAAATATATACAAACTTTAATATGTGGCCTGAAGAAGTGACAATATTTATCGTAAAACGTGTCTACAGTGATAATCAAAAGAATTAAGAGGCAAAATATATTTTAAAGTAAGTCCAAAGAGACTATTGTTTGATTTTGATTTTAAACATTAGAGTACTGATGTCCTTCAACTTAACCTGTTACAAATGTCCTCACAAGTCAAACATCAGACTGAAACTACAAAACTTAAAGACTCTAGACTCAGGACTTGCCGCTGCCTCCAAGTTGCCGGCGAATGGATGTTTATGAACGAGCTCACACCTACACTTCTATAACTTAGCTCCTAACTTATTTTTCTGGTATTTCAAGGTACCCAAGTCACAAAATGCGCCTTCCAGAAGATGCACACTTTAAAATAAATGTTTTAATTTTTTTTTATTTTCACCGAAGATGCACACTCTTTGTAGTTTTTTCCCTTGCCTGGGTTTTGCACAGAAGATACAGTCATCTATCACCATTGTCATGTCTTTATTAGATTATGCAAAGGATCTTGAACTAGGAGTTCCACTCTTCCTACTCGAAAACTGCAAGGGAAACAACATGTGAATAGGTAACAGCTCCTCCACCTACTCCTATGGGAACTCATCATTCCAGTGCTCCAAGTAGTACACAGAACCCCAAGGGCCACCTGCTCCGCCGTCAAGACACTTTGAATTGTCCACAGGAACTTCTATGGAAAAGGACCACGTGGCGGTTCCTCCAGGAGGGCGGAGGAGCGTCATGCAACTTGCTGCCAGCGCAGCAAACATGAAAAATACAATGGTAATACAATTATTTTATTACCATTTTATTTTTCAGTGCAGATGGCCAGCCCGAGTCAAGTGTTGGCGCGGAGCCATTGCTGCTGACTGGCAGCAGGGAAGGAGAACTAGTACACATGTTTAAAGTGTGCATATCACTTTGGCCACCAGTCTTGTGATGGCCTGCCTGACACTCACACTTTAAACCTCTCCAACCCAAGCTGTCTTAGACAGTTGGGTGGAGAGGAGGCAAAAGACACACAAATGATGGACGGAATGCAAAAAAATTCAAATATTCACCCCCAGTTAAGAGATCTGGGTTAAATCCATCATTATTTTGCACACCATGCCACCCCAGTTTAGACCAGCTCCTCATGGGAACAGTCCAGCCCGAACTGCCAAGCCAGGTCCTCCCTTGACCAGAAACAAGCATCTTGGGACCGGTTTCGGGGTATCACTCATCATCAGCCAGTCAGGCTTGAATCTAGTGGCACAGTTAGCCCGGGACCCACGTCTGGGTATACCCGGCGTACTTAGGGCGAGAAAGCAAAAGACACACAAATGATGGATGGAATCCAGAACAAATTAAACATTCCCCCAGTCAAGCGATCTGGGTTAAATCCATCATTCTTTTGTTCACCATGCCACCCCAGTTTAGACCCAGCCGTATGTAAAGCAGTCTTGACCCTGCTCCTCATGGGAATGTCCAACCAGAACTGCCAAATCACGTCCTCCCGAGACCAGAAACAAGCATCCTGGGACCAGTTTCAGGGTATCTCCCTCATCATCAGGCTAGCTTGAATCCCGTGGCACAGTGAGTCCTGGACCCATGTCTGGGAAAACCCAGCGCACTCAGAGCCAAGAAAGCAAAAGACACACAAATGATAGATGGAATGCAGAACAAATCAAACATTCATCCCCAGTTAAGTGATCTGGGCTAAATCCATAGTTCTTTTGCTCACCATGCCACCCTAGTAGGTGGAGAGGAGGGTCAGTCTCCAGTGCCTGTAGGAGTGCTGAGTTAGCCCGCTCCAGCCAATCCTGGCTCTTCTCTCTTACTGGTTAACAGCATGAGCGCAGCATCTAGATTGGTTAAGGGTAATGGCTCTGATACCCCCTGCTACCTTTTTTGCCACAGACTGCAGGACCGGAGAGGAGGAGGTTGAAGGAAGTGACCCGATTAGGGTCACCCGGGTCACTCACGACCACCTCTCAGCCTTCCATACCAAATGATAAGTCGGTCAGACAGTAGAGAATACAAACCAATAATAGTTTATTCAAAGTACACTCAGAGCAGAGCCCTGTCTGCCCAGTCGTTATGAGTGCTGCAGAGGGACTGACATCAGCAAGCATAACAATACATTATGTACACTTTGAAACCAATGTAAGCACGTCCACCATGGAATTTTCCAGAAAGATGCAGCTGGACCATAAATTACAAAGGAGTAAGTTTCGATTCTGGGGCTGGGCACACACTATCTACCAGTCAAAGTCATTCTGCCCCTGCCCGCCACTAGACAAGTGGGAGAAGGCCTACATCTAAAAGGAAAGGTGGGCGCTAATAAGAACAGTGCATTCATTAGTGTAGCAAAAACGCAGCTCTGAAGAAACATAACGTAGAGAAGGCCATCTCTCGGAATAGACAAAAGATTTGTTTCGTTCATGATACAAAATGGCGCCTGTAAACAACCTGGTTGAGGTGGTGGAATGGATGAGAGAAATTGTCTGAAATGTAATTCCAACAAAACAGAAGTACTACTGTTTGATGAGAAATCAAAAAAAACCTTGAAGCCTTTCTTACATAACCTTCATAACCGAATGTCCTAGCTCAATGCTCTTTCATTCAAGCAAGCCCACACCAACCCAAAGCACTGTACCTTGAGTACCACAAACCAGGGGATGGGAACCAGGATACGGATCTCTTCCAGGAACAGCGATTTCCAGCATGATCCAGCTCTTGGCTCTTCTAACCTTCCCCCAGCCACTAATTTCCCCATAGACGTTCCCAGAAGCTGATAGAAGTCTTTCAGGTAAAAGTCCAGAACAGCTCCTAGGGCCATTACAAGATGGAAAAGAACCAATCCAGCCAGCTCAAGCCCATCTGCAGCTGCAACACTTGATTGGGTGCTATTGCTCTAGAACTCATCCATCTCGTCTTTCCTAACATGACGGAGCTGGCAAAATTCTAAGCATGGCTCAAAGTTACTGATAGCCCAGAATCACAGGATGTTGAGTCGACGCTGAGTCTCTTCGACCCTCATGTTAAGTTCATTGTCCTGACCCTTCTAACACACAAAAGCTCTATGACCTGGCCAGGGCTGCCTGCTTCATGGCACTTTTTTCAGTGACTATCAGCCATGCTGAACAGCTGATATGCTGCTAGACAACATGGTTAAAAGACATTCATATTGACATAGCCAATAGCTCGGGCATTGCCGAGATCTGTTGGCTTGCTAAACAAATGTGGAATGTGGAAGTGATATTGAGAAACAGTTTTGAAGTGAAGCGGGGATGTGGTGTAACGGGCAGAGCTGCCGACAGGGGAACTGGGAAACCAGGTTCGAATCTCGGGGTCGAGAATCTGCGATTCTGGCAAATCACTTACGCCTCCCTCTGCGTATCACAATGAATGTGTCATTGTGTAATGTAACTGGTGAGCACTTAAAGCTCTTCAAAACTAGAGGCTGGTGTTCGCACTATGGCAAGACGAAGGATGAAGGAGCGCTCAAATACCATCAGATTGTGCAGAAAAAATTAAAGCAGCAGCGACGAGGGAGGTAGTGGGGGGACGGGTCAAGCAGGGAAGCAGGAGGGGATGGGAGGATGAGTAAGCCAGGGCAGGAAGAAGTAACAGTGAAGGGGAATCATAAAATACTTTAATTGAAGCAGGATCAGTGACAAAAATGAATGTGTCATTGTGTAATGTAACTGGTGATCACTTAAAGCACTCCAATACCATTGGCTTGTGTTCATGCTATGGCAAGATGAGGACGGCTCAAGCACTCCGATACCATCAAATCATTAAAAAAAAAGAAACGTGCTTTAACACTTTTTTAAGAAATGCATTTTGTTAAGTACACGTGCATGCATTTTAGTGGCATGTGTGTATGTTTACAAATATGCATAAATTAAGCTTGTGGGCTATGTGTGCACATGAATACAGATATGTTCTACACACATGGGGAAAAGCGGAGGAGGGTAAAGAAGAAACAGATGGGGACAGAGACGTTAAAGAGAAAAGCAGCACCAGAGATAAGGGAGACGGCCTGAAAAAACAAGTACTCCTATTGAGTGCTTGAAATCAAGGGGAAAAAATTGCTAAAAAAATTGGGAGCAGTGTAAGGAGACATGTACTCGGTCCATGCGCTATGGCAGCTCCAAACACAAGACGAGGGCATGACACCCATATGCCGTGACAAATGGCATCAAAGAAAAGGAGAGCGACGAGGAAGTTTACCAATGGGACGTGATGGGCGGCCTGTAAGCCCACAGATAGAACACAACACGTCTCTTCTAGACAGTGCTTGCGCTGCCTAACTGAGAACTAAAAAGTACATAATAAGAATGCAGGAGTAACAGGCCCACAAATCACTGTCTTCTTGAAACACCATTCTCAGGTATACAAATACAACAATAAGAACAATAATCAACGGGTTAATTAAACATAAAACTAATAAAATCGTTGTCGACCATTGCCTATCCCACAGGTTTAAGCCTTCTGTCTTCCGTTTCCGCCATGCCCACATGCAATGCAACCACAATCAACCGAATGCCAGCCTGCATGGTCCATGTGGAGTGCGAAACTACCTTCTGACACGCGATCCCAAAACCAACCACTAGGTGCCGCCCCTGCCCATCTGTATGTCTTCTCGCAGAGCATCAACATTGAGGTGTATTTTCACTAGGGCGCGTCTTAGTACAGGGGACTCGAATCAGCACAGATATTTCGCATTTTGGCCGGGAATCTTAATCTAGGTTAGACGTTATAGGAGCTCAATCCAGCTATCTTTATCAAGTCAAACAAAATTTTCTTTTGTTTTCTGTCGTATCACTAATCACTTTTTTCACCATCAATGTATCTAGTCTAGGTCACACTGAGGTCCAGTTTCCTCCCAATGCCAGCACTACAAAGCCCAGTTGTGACTGTAAACCAACTATGCACCTCTATGCGTACACCCCCTTCTAGAAACAATTTTAACAAGTGTGTATGAGTTATGCGGAGCGGTGTTTCTGTGGAAATACCACTGTGCGCGATTGCAAGTTTTACCAGGTGCAAAATCCCCTCTGGTATCACCAGGTGAGAGCCCGCACTAAGTAATGCAGCCCCCAGTAAAGCCACCTGCTTACGCACTCAGGGTTTGCACCTGCTAGAAGCCCACAAACGAAGAAAAGCGTGCAGTGAATGCCAGGCAATTAATTGGGCCGCATGTTGTTCCCCATTCCGGGGTATTAACCTGTAATTGCTTGGTGATGGAGTGGTAATACCACCGGGTACTGGTAGTGGTAGCAATGCATTATGCCTGTCGTACTGCTTCCCCGTTTTTACAGGGCCACTTGTTATGAGCCCCTGTTTTTTGTCACAGGGTAGCCACCGATGCACATAGTGGTACCTTCCAAAATGCCGCAGAAAATAATTCTGCCTGACATCGAATGCCAGAAGCCCTCTCTTCTCCGGGCTGCTCTGCCATGGGAGACGTACAACTGCACATCGTCCACCTCGAGGTGGGGGCAGGGCCTGCACCAAATGCTTTAAGTCAAAACACACCAGGCCTCCACCTTGGTCCTCCTCAACTCTCACGAGGTGATTACACCTTTTCGCTCAGTTCATACCAAGGTGTGTCAACTCTTTCAGAGACTGAGCCCGCTGGGATCCGAAGATGAGTGCACCCACCCTTCCACCTTGCTCTTCTCCAAGGTTAGAGTTGGACTCAAACCATTGCTCCTGGCGCTTTGGTGCATTTGCACCCTTTGCCGTAGACCACTGGCACTGAGATGTAACAAAGATGCATCAGCCACATGCAATGCTGGCAGTCAGTCCTTCCCATTCAGTGTGTTTGTATATTTTATTGTAACTCCCAGCGCTTCATAGCCCACTGCGAGGCGCTGAATTCCATTATGGGATGAGTGGTACTCTAGACTGCAGGGAAGTGCTTGGGTGCAAGACTGTCTTATTTGCAATGAGTGTTTTGGTATCGCGCCTGAGTGACCAGAGTGTTGCTCTTATGGTGACTTAGGGCATAGCACAGTGCACTGTAGGATTGGAGGTGTGCTATAACAACACTTCCCTCACTAAAGTGCTCCACACATTATAACTTTTGATCTTCAGCGGGATGAGGAGCGGGCTCTATGATGAAGCAGGACTCCAAGAGAGTGTGAGGGCTCCAAGTCCTAAAGAAATATTTGATCTTCTACTACTGTAACTCCTAACCCCTTCCTGGGTCGGACTAGGCTATAGGGTAATCAGGCAGTCCCCGATGGGTGGCCTGACAAATCAGTGTGAGGGCCATTTTTTAGCAGTTGTGGGCCAGTTTTGGGGCCTGGCAGACTGGTTTTTACTGTTGTTTTTCCTGATATTACCACTTCTTTAGCTATCTTCTTCGCTAAGGAGAACACTTTTATTTTGGTGCCCAGGTCTATTTTTTTGTCCCTGTCTGGTCATGACACCTTTTTCCCATCGATGTACGTTCTTCAGCCCAGTTGTAGAGTTTCCACAAGACCACAATCAGTGCTTAATTTGTAAAATAATAAGGGCAGAGGCTCACAGTTTTCCCAGAAATTGGTCTCTGGCACTACTGAGAGCCATGGCTTATGAATACCGAGGCTGTCTAGCCCTGATTCGTCCTTGTGCCTATTTTATTCACCACCCTACCACTTCTTGCCCCTTTATTTCTATCGTCTAAGTTCTTTTTCTTATCTTCTTTCTCCCTTTGTCCCTCTTTTCCTAAATTCCCCTTCCTCCATCATTCTCCCTTTTCTGAATGTTTTTCTTTTGCTCTGGGACAAAGTGTGAAAATAAAAAAATTGTTCTGGCACACAAAAATAAGTGTTGTGGGCCACACACCTGCAATCACTGCCTCAAATTAAGCATTTGGCCATGTGCTTGGGAGCACACACCTGGAAGTGCCTCTGGCCCGGTTGCTTACCAGAATTTCCTGTACAGAAATAATGCCGTACATAAATATTGTGCCCTAAATACAGTGGCGCAGCCAGTGTGCCATAGGCCATAGTGCAAGGAAGGAAATGGCCTCTGACTGCGGTTTCAACTGTGAAATACAGCAATAATCAGAGTTCAGTCGGTCACTTAAATTCCCAATGAGAAATTGTGCTAAAAAAAAGAAAAGAAGCACACGGCGCCACCATATGGTGGATTAATGTGGTCCGGTGTTCAGATATACGTGCCAGTGCCAAGCACTGGCAAACACCGGCACAAATTAAAGGCTGCCTCCAGCAACAATCGAAGCTACGTCTCAGTTTAAATATCATTTCCAAACATATCCTAAAATTTGTTATAGATTTTTTGTTATTAACTCCAGTGGGATTATATTTGTGGGACGAAATTTAGTGCACAATATTTATGCAAGAAGATATTCCAGCATAATCTTCTAGGAGGATACTCGCTCGGCCTGAGGTGAGTGTCAGCTTCATATTTATCTTGAGCTCAGACTTCTTCGCCCCCCACTCGCCCCCAGCCGAGCGTGCTATAACACTCAAAGTCGTCAGTATGATAAGAGAGACAACGCTGGCCCTCTCCCAATTGCAAGGCCCAAAGTACATACCAGAGAGATGAGACAAGCCGAACCATCAACACCCACCACTGTGGTAGTGGGAGGAGAGCTGTGGAGGGACTCAATTGAGATAAGAGGGTGGTGAGGGAGGCAGTGAAGAGAGAGTGGACTGGAGATCTACTGCAGCGAAGGGGACACAGCATGGGAGAGATAAGCATTGTAGTGACTAGGAGTACAACTGGGGTCATAGATTGGGGAGAAGGGCACAAAGTGGGAGAAAGGCATCGGATAATGGGGAGGAGGGACACAGTGTGTGTAAGACACTGATTCTGGGAAGGAGTGACAGAGTGAGAGCAAGGGAAAGATTGTGGTACTGGTGGCACCAGGTATGTCAGGCGAGTCAATAGAGTGGGTGAGGTCGCCTCTCCTAAACAGTGGTGTATGCCAACGCCTGCCAATACCTTCATTCCCCCCTCAGCAATCTCAGATCTACTCACCAGTGGGGATAACACCGGGGCAGTCTACAGTTCGAAGATCCTAGGACTAGGCTGCAAAGTGGAGTCTTTCTGAAAGTGAGGAACACATGAGGGACCTTGAGATTAGACTATGGTCCTTAAGCTCCGATTGTGCTTCCTAGGAGAAACTCTCACCCCCTTTGCCCAGTTTAAATGCTTCCTCCAAACAGAGACCCTGCCATCCATGGTAGGAGTGAGGATTTATATTCTGCTGGCACTTGAGCGTGAATCTTGCTGAAGGCAGTGTGGATTCAAGTTGCAGGGCAATTCCTTAGCCAAAGGGTTTGGCCGGTCATTACAGTCGAGTTAAGTTCTGCTGTGGGAGTATTTCCTCTTTATCACACAAAGTGGCATATATATATCAATCAATCAGCATTTGTATAGTGCAGCACTGTCACCTCTAGGGGTATCTGGGTGCTGTGGATGCGACGTCAGAATAAAGGTCAGAAACTAGCAGAAGGCGCAAAATAAAGGTCAGAAAGAGGCAAAATAAAGGTCAGGAACGAGCAGAAAGAGGAAAAATAAAGGTCAGAAAGAGGTAAAATAAAGACCAGAAAGGACAGAAAGAGGCAGAATAAAGTTCAGAAGTGAGAAGAAAAAGGCAAAATAATGGGCAGAACAAGCAGGAAGAGGCAAAATAGAGCACAGGAGCTAGCATGGAAGAAACAATATATATATCTCATAGCCCAATATATAAGAAGATACAGAAATGTCACAATAGGTACTCTGCAAGGGAAACATCACTTACAACGCAACTTTTACCACGCAATGCTTTTACATCGCAGCTTTTACAACGCAAACCATTACAACGCATTGCGCTGGGGGGGCGCTCTAGGATAGGGAATAAGTTTAATTTACTGTCCAACACCTTCCCTAGTGTCCACGGGGACTGGAGTTGGAATAGTAAATTAAACTATTCACTATCCAGCACCCCAAAGCGCTATGCGTTGTAATGGTATGCGTTGTAAAACTCGCGTTGTAAAAGCATGCGATGTAAAAGCATGCGTTGTAATGTCGTACATCCACTCTGCAAACTAGGATTTGTTCAACACAACCACAGCCAGAACTGCTGGCTAACTAACTCCGATCACTTACCCATGAGGCAAAGATCAGAGGTCCTGGCTGATGAAAAGCTGATCTTGTATATTGAAGACTGAATGTAGAACAGACAGTAGGCCATAAGTCTAAAACTTGGGTCCATGGATGGAGACATGATTCTAAAACTGGGAGACTAGCTGGATAGGATGACCATCTCAAGCGCCTGTTGTTCTGCAGCCTCTGAGACTAGTCTGTCTGCTACTGCTGCTGCTTCTTCTCATTTGTGTCTAGCACTACCGCACTCATTAACCGCATGCGTGCGGGCGGAATTCCGCCCGTACGCTGGGAATCCGTAAAGTGCACTTTACATGACGAGCTGGGCTCGTCATGAGCGTGCGAGCAGGCTACCTCATGACGAGCCCAGCTCGTCATGAGCGTCGAAGGGGTTAACACACTTCTGAAGCATACCCAAGCTGATCCTGTAGAAAAAACGAATACACAAAGTGACTCAAAAGAACATTTGAGAACACAGCCACTTGGAACACGTTCTAATGGAACAGCTCGAAGGACTGACCCTGTAGTATTGTACTGTATTGCAGACTTTAAATAGTGCTTCATACCCTAAAAGTCCACAAAGTATTCCAGTTCACCTAAGAACCCTGGAGACTTTTTGAAGCACATATTTGATAAGGTGTAGATTGCAGTATAGTCTATTTGGATGAACTGGATGAGGTGCATGAGCTTCAAACCTAATGTGAGGAGCTAGTTGTGGCACTTACGCATGATGTGTTGTGCCGTGGGACAATAGATGCAGTTATACACCTAATGTTTTTGGTGGTGTGTATGAGCAATTATGTAAAAAGCAAATCCATTTCAACACCCTGTTTCAGATGCTGGGGACACCTGATATCCACTCACCCCAAATAGCTTTGCTGGGACTTTTGTAAGAAATGGGGGAGAGCGGGGGTCGCTCCTTGGTTTGTCTGGACACCATGATTGTCAAAAGCGACACAGCATATGCATGGAACTCTGCTGATCCTCCTTTCTTCAGTATACATAAAATGATGGATGGAATGCTTGAATTAATCTCAGGCACTGTTAATTACTCGGGTAGCTTCCCAGTTCATTGTTATTTTGCACACCATGCCACTTCAGTTTTGACCCAGCTCTAGTCAAATCAGTCTGCACCCTGCTCCATTGAGAACAGTCCAGCCCAAACTGCAAAGCTAGGCCATCCCTGAACTGGGTCACAAGCAACCCAGGCCAGATTTGCCAGCCGTGTACAGCTTCGTTCCAGTGCATGGGGCCCACCTCTGGGCATACCCGTCCCACTTAGGGTAACATAATGAAGTATACAAAAAGTGATGGCTGGAATGCTTGAATAATACTTGGCTGCATCCCAGTTCATCGTTATTTTGCCCACCATGCCACCTCCTTTTGAACCCAGTTTGCATTCTGGTTCAGGGAGGACTTGATCTGGCAATTCAGGCTGGAGTGTTCCCATGAGGAGTAGGGCCATGGCTGGGTCCAAACTAAAGTGACATGGTGTGTAAAATAACAAAGGACTGGAATACAGCCTGAGTGATTACGAGTGCCTTAGATTAAATCAAGCATTCTGTCCATTACTTTTTTTTTATACTTTAGTGTGTCACCCTACGTGGGATGGGTATGCCCTGATGGAGGTCCCGTGCACACTGTGTCACTGGAGCCAAGCTGTACGTGGCTGATAAGCCCATAACAAGGGCAAAACCAGTCAAAGATTACTTGCATTCTGGTTCAGGGAGGGCTTGACCTCGCAGTTCAGGCTGGACTGTTCCCATGAGGAGCAGAGCCAAGACTGGTTTGCATATGGCTGGGTCCAAACTTAGCTGATATGGTGTGCTAAAGAACGATGAACTGGGATACGGTCCGAGTGATTACCAGTGGCTGAGATCACTTCGAGCATTCTGTCCATCACTTTTTGTATACTTTAATGTGTTACCCTAAGTGGGAAGGGTATGCCCAGATGAGGGTCCCATGCACACACTGTCACTGGAACCAAGCTATGCCCAGCTGATGAGCCCATAACAAGTGTGAAACCAATCCTGGGTTGCTTCCGTTCTGGTTCAGGGAGGACTTGGCCTGGTAATTCCAAATGGGTTGTTCCCCTGAGGGGCAGGGTCAAGATTGATTTGCATATGGCTGGGTCCAAACTGAGGTGACATGGGTGCAAAATAAAAATGGACTGGAATTCGGCCCCAAGTGATTACCAGTGACTAAGGTTCCGCCTTCCGGACTCCGGCGTAGGATCACGGACCGAGACCTCCTCCAATCAGCAGGGTGGGGCAGCGCTGCGAGAACCAAGCTCGGCATCAAAGTGGGTACCCGGACCCACCGTGCCGACCAGGGGGTCTCTGGCCTTCTGCTACCCACTTACGGGTGAGAAAGATCCTAATCGCGGAGTCCCTGTTCGGGCGCCATCTGATAAGCGTGGCTCAAATCCACCTGAGTGACTTACCTCACTCACCTATAGTTACCCAAAATAAGTCAGCCGGACAGTGGAGAAGAATAAACAAAACAAGTTTATTAGGCCACAAACTCCCATATGAGAGGGCCCTATATCGACCTCACCCCTAAGAGTGCGCCGAGAAGGACTAACTCACATCATCATGGTGATACATTATATTACGAGAAAGCAGAGTAAAACACGCCCATAATGGAAAAGTACTGGTCCACCAGAGGTGTGAACAATGGCCTCATACAAGAGGCATCTGCACCTGCAATAGCAACACTTGTTATCATCTCCCAAGGACACAGAGCCAGGCCGCTACATCCCCAGCGCATGAGAACGGCCTGATAAGGAGTTTCGCTAGCAGGAGTTTCAGTTACAGTAAACCAAGAAATGCATATATGCTGACACGAGGAATTACTCCTATTCCTACGGGAGGGGGAATGAGCAAGTACAGTTTGCACGTAAAGAGAATAATCCAAAATGGTGGCACACATGCTAAGCTAAGAACACTGCAAACAATATCACACGCATAAGTGAATAACTGCATAATGAGAACATGAACGTAAATGCGTAAGTGTAAGTAATTAGTTAGACACATTCCGCTAACTCATAAGCATAATGTATGCAGGGGGGCGGGGCTTGGGATTGACGTCTATCAGACCCTCCTTTTAGCGGACTGTGGCTAACACGTTTGTTTCCATTTATTAACCAAAAGGAGGGCCTTTACAGCAAAATCTATGGGCAGGGGAACTTAAACCATAACATCATCATGAATCAGTATTAGCCAATTCGCATCAGTAAGCTCAACAGCATCGGAGACAGGGTATTGTTTCAATCGTTTCGTAGACTTCTTCAAATTGCTGGCACACATGGAGCAACAGGGAGGAAGGCAATAAACGCAGAGGCAGCATGACAGTAGAAAACCTACAACACCTATAATGACCATGAATATTTTCCAACCCCAGGAAGAGAAAAGACCCCACAACCATGTCTGTAAGGACCAGGTACCATTATCTTGATGGAGTTCGGCAGCCAACCTATGAAGTTTCTGCACAGCCAAGTTAACAGTCGGGGCGGAGTCAGGAATATATATGCAGCAAGACGTCCCGATGACGCGGCAAGCTCCACCCCTATCTGCCAGGATGACGTCAAGAACCATTCTATTCTGAATCGTAAATAATCTCATAGCCTGCATCTCTAGTGACATGTTAGCTGCGATATCAGCTTCAGTGTTCACTACCTTTTCCATAACCCGTGAAAGGCGTCTAATGGATCTACTATTAAAAATAGGGCCCCAGAATGGCAACAGACCTTTAGAAAAGTCGTTAAACTGCTGCCCAGCGGTGTCTGTCTGATCGACGTCATCAACTTGAAGATCCCTCCTTTTTCGCTGTCCTTGCCCCGCGTCAAACCTCCTATGTGTCTTGTGATAATTTGAAGGTGCTACATAAACAGGAGGAAGTAAATACGCCAGGTAGCATGTCCCACCCCAACCCTCAGGCAACCACAGGTACCCGTTATCACCGCACACAAAGTAGACATTAGGGGGAGTGACAAGCGAAGGGCTAAGGGTCAACCTAATCGAGGTGGTCACATTACAAACACTATCACCCACCTTTATCGGACCTCTACCCTGTATACAGAAATAAGGTGAGGGTCCCACTACTGCTAGGGGCACTAAAGAATGACCACTACTGTTCGTAGTGGGAGGGTGTCGGTATGCTAGAGAGGAGTTTAACTGTAGAAAACTCTCTCGTACTTTATCAGTGTCATTAGGTACCAGAAACTTGTCCAACTTGTTCGAGCAAGTCTCTAGGAATGTTTGATCAAAACGTCCATCAGTAAATAACCGTCCAAGGGATGAGGGAGGCAAAGGGCGAACCCGCATCGTCAGTGTAGACCTACTGTCAGGGAGTCGTGGGGTGAGAGAGTCCGGCTGCTGAAAAAACTTTACCCTACCAATTAAAGTGTACCAGCCCACGCAGCTATTCACAGGGGTCAGTTGCAGTGCCAGTAACCTGTCCTTCTTATACGCTGCAGAAGGAAGCAACCCACATACCCAACAATCTGTCACATTGTATACAGCGTGTGCATGATGTAACGTTTTTATGAAGACATTATCACGGTAACCTTTTCTCATACATTGTTCACCATAATCAACAGTAATCATATTATGCTCTGGTAAGGGAGAAGGGGTAGGAACCATCTTGTGGACTGGGTAAGCTTTGTCTAGGAAAAACAGTATTCCAAGCATGATCAGGAAGACAATAATGAGCACCACAATAACCACAATTTTACTTTTTCGTGATAGAGCACGCCATGGTGAATCTGGTTCCGGCCTGCGGGGAGCAGCAAAAGGCTGTTCCTCATCGGGTATTGGACGACCAAAAGGGTACATTTCTGCTAAAGAACGGGGCAAGGGATATCCTAAAAGTTCCGAAAACTAAGGACACTACTAAAGTTCAGACACTCCAAAACCGGCCAGAGGGGTTCTTCACCCTTCGATGGGCTGTTCTCCCTATGTCCGTTAAAGCCTCATAGGCAGGCTTTCAGCTTCGCGAACCCTATTCCCTCGACGGAGCCACACAACTGTAGTGACTCAGGAGCACTAAACTTGGGCCCACGTTTGACTCTAATGTTCCATCCAACAATGTCTTCAGAAGTGCACCAGGGCTCCTTTCAGCAGTCCATCCCTATTGCTACACTAACCTATCGACTTCAGTCCACTCCTGCCCCTATCTCAGCCCTTCTTCCAGTGCTCAATTCGTTTGCCTCTCTTTCCTGGGCCGCAAGTTATAGCGAGTGCTCCCTCGCACTTCGTGATCTGAAAACAGAATTGGTGGATCAATCGGACAAGAGGTGGCTTCGGTCACCGGAGTACCGTGACCGATGGAAGCCTTGCTACTCGTACTCAGGGCTGGCTTCCGTGCTTTGTCGTCGTGCTCCTCCCCAATCAACACAGCATCAGAGAAAGGGAGATACTTAGGCAACGATTCTGTTTCGTGATCTGCAATGCCACCTCTTACCCAGGCATCATAGGGTAAAGGCAGTGGAACCTTTTTCACATGAGAGGCATGCGTCCACGCCTTACGTCCGTCCACTCGAAGTGCGGTGCGGGTGGTGAGCAGCACCAACCTCGGCTCAGACCACCTGGGCTCCAAACAGGACTTCCGCTGGTACTTCTTGACGACAACCCAGTCCCCTGGGTTGATGCCGTGACCGGGCCCCTCAGGCAGCGGCTTCAGTGTGTCTGCTACCTGCTGGTGAACAGAATGAAGATCTTTAGTCAAGGCATACAAGTAGTCTGTCAACATAGGATATTCTATCTCTGAGAAACATTTAGGTCTAGGAACTCCCCACACATTTGCTGGCCTGCCGAATACAACTTCATGGGGAGAAACACCTGTCTTGGAATTTACTGTAACTCGTGTGGAGAGTAGAGCAAGGGGAAGAGCGTCTGGCCAACGCAACCCAGTACTTTCCTGTATCTTGGCCATTTTCAGTTTCAATGTACCATTAAATCTTTCAACTAAACCCGCCGCCTGTGGGTGTAAGGCTGCGTGGAATTTTTGAGAGATTTGCAATCCCTTACATATATTTTTCATCAGTTCTGCATTGAAGGATGTACCGTTATCACTCCAGATCACCCTAGGTAATCCGAACCTGCTGAAGTATTCCTTGATCAACATTTTAGCTGTCGACATGGCTGTACAGTCTTTTGTTGGAAAGGCTTCCACCCATCTACTGAATGCGCACACCACCACAAGTACATATTTAAGATTATTCACTCTTTCCATTTCAATGTAATCCATTTGTATTACTTCAAAGGGGTATGTTGGAGGTGCAAAGTTACCCACAGGGACAGGTGTTCCCTTCCCAGGATTGTGTCTTAGACAAATCATGCACTGTTGTACCATGCGTGTGGCCACCCTGGAAATGTTCTTATTACTCCATACGGGGTCTAATAATTTACATATTCCTTTAGCACTTATGTGAGCTGGTCCGTGGGCCATCGTCACCACTGGAAGGACATATGCATTTGGGAGCAACCATCGTCTTTTGTCAGTCACATCCGTCCAACACTCATCCGAGTCCAGCTGTCCCTTTCCATTCTTCCATTCCCTCAGCTCCTCCTCAGTCACTTTCTCCTGTATGTTTCGCACACTCTGTACAGTATCTGAAAACATATTAATGTCTGGTACAGATCTAGCCGGTCCAGCCACAAAAATTCGCGGGAGTCTGTTCCTGGCAGTTTCTTTGGCTGTCTGATCTGCAAACGCATTTCCTTGTCCCACATCATCAACCACTGCTTTGTGTGCGCTACACTTTATGACTGCCAGCCTTCTGGGAAGCGTTAGAGCCGTCAGCAAGCGCAATATCAATGGGCCGTGTTGAATGCGCTGTCCGTGTGATGTTAAAAATCCCCTCTCTGCCCACAGTCTTCCATAACTATGAGCCACGCCAAAGGCGTATTGGCTGTCAGTATAAATGTTCACATCCAATCCTTCACTCAGTTCACATGCACGCATCAACGCTATTATCTCTGCGGCCTGAGCTGAGTTATACGGGACTCTAGAAGTCTCCACCACTGTGTGTAATGTTGTCACTGCATATGCTGCTGTTGTGGTGCCGTCCGTTAATTTAAAACAGGACCCATCAACATACAACTCTCCGTCAGGGTTATCTAGGGGTTTGTCCGTCAAATCTACTCTCCCTTTTGTTTCCTCCTCCGTTCGGAACAGGCAGTCATGTACTTCACCAGTTTCCTCATCCGAAGGGAGGGGCAACAGTGTTGCTGGGTTCAGGGTAGCACATCTTTTTATCGTCACATGTGGGGCAAATAATGTCATCTCATATCCTGTCAGACGAGCGCTAGTTAAATGCTGCGTCTGTGTTCTGTTTAGTAAAATGTCCACTGCATGTGGTACCATTACCGTAAGAGCTGAACCCAGTACGAGCCCTGCCGACTGTCTTATCGAGACTGCAGCAGCCGCTGTAGCCCTTAGACAGCTCGGAAGCGCTCTTGCCACATTGTCGAGCATTGCAGAGAAGTAAGCACATGGTCTCTGCTTCCCTCAAAAATCTTGTGTTAAGACAGACAACGCGCAACCTTCCTCCTCGTGCACATAGAGTACAAAAGGCTTCTGGTAATTGGGTGTTCCCAAAACGGGTGCAGAACACAAAGCAGTTTTCAACAACTCAAACGCTTCCTGGCATGCAGGTGTCCAAGGTAGGGGCTCACACACTTCTTTCGTGGTCAGATACAGCAGGGGTTTCGTTAGTAAAGCATAATTAGGTATCCACTGACGACAGTACGATGTTATTCCCAAGAATGCGCGCACCTCTCGCTGTGTGTTAGGTACTGCCATGTTAGTTATTGCCCTGATGCGTTATGGTGTCAGCCTTCTCCCGTCCTTCGATAGGAGGTGACCGAGATAAGTAACCTCCTGTCGACAATATTGGAATTTAGGGAGAGACACCTTGTGTCCCTTCTGAGCCAAATGGTATAACAATTTAACTGTCGACTCTCGGCATCCCTCCTCATTGTCGGAGGCGATGAGAATATCGTCCACATATTGCAACAAGACATTGCCCTGTGGGAGCTCCAAATCATCTAACTGTGCTTTTAATGCTTGACTGTAAATACTGGGACTTTCTGTATAACCTTGAGGAATTCTCGTAAATCTAAAACTGCGTCCGGCCAATGAGAATCCGAAGAGGTACCTGCTATCTGGGTGTACGGGTATACTGAAGAACGCATTCTTAAGGTCCAATACTGAAAAATATTTTGCTGACGGAGGTATCATAGTCAAAATGGTAGTAATGTCAGAAACCACTGGGTACTGAGGCTCAACCACTTTATTAACATGGCGTAAATCAATCACAAAACGATAGACATCAGGTGTATTCTCACCCTCGGCACCTGAGGACCTTTTCAGTATCGGGAGTATCGGGCTATTACAAATGTTAGAGTCTGTCTCCTCAACCACCCCTGATCCGATCAAATCCTGTATAATCTGCAACAGAGCCCTCTCTCCATCTCTAGAAATCTTATATTGAGGTATGCGAGGCAGTTTTGCTCCCACCTTAACATTTATGGACACCGGTGCAATGTCCATCTTACCCACATCAGTATCGCTACAGGCCCACAAGCTCGGAGGGACATCCCTGAATTCAACTGGGAGGGGTTCATCCTTTGAAAAACATTGCTGCGCATGCGCGACCGAAGGACCCATTGTAAGGTACACACCATCCGGAGAGCAGTAAATTGTAGCATGCAATCTTTTTAACAGATCCAAACCCAGCAAATTCTCACCACAATTCGAAGTCAAAAGAAAAGGGGAGTCAACAGTAAAGGGGCCAATCGTAAGTGTCAATGGCTTAGAGATGGGGCTAATCACCGGGGTACCAGAAAACCCCACTGAAACATTAGTCTTGCCAGACAGAGCTGCCCCTGGAACCTGAGAACGTGCTACAGAACTTTTCGTAGCGCCTGTATCCAATAAAAATTTCTGATGAGATCCCGACAAGTCTGCCGTTACATAAGGCCCACGTTGATCAACATCCACAGAAACAGGTCCCTCACTCTGCCCTACGCTGTCCTAGTTATAGGAAAATCCTGTGAAATCATCCTCGGCGTACGCATCGTTGTAAAACTGTCTATCCCTTCCTTCAACATGCTGCCTATCCCTTCCTCCGTCAAAATAATTTCCTCCAGGTCTCCTACCCTCCTCAGACTGCCTATTGTCTCTAGGCGCTTCTCCCCGACCTCGTCCCCTACCAGGTCCAGCCTGGGACCGCAGTAGTGGACAATCCTTCCACCAGTGCCCTTCCTGTTTGCAGTTAGCGCACTGGTTGGGTCCCAAACGCTCTCTTCTCTCTCCCCTCCCGAAACTACTTCCTCGACCACCTGACGCGGGCGGGGCTCCCCGTCCTCTGCCCTTCGCTACTTGCTGCAACAAAACCTTCGTTTTCAAATCTTTCGCCTTCTTTTCCTGCCTGTCTTTATTCTCATTCTCTCTATGCTCATAATACTGGGCCATGCTTAAGATGCCTGAGGGGGTAGATGTTGTCCATGTACTTTCAGACGCTTGCAGTCGGGCTGATATTTCTGGCAGTAGATTCGTAACAAATCTATTGACAAAGAGACGCAACCCGCCATCTTGAGAGATATCCTGCCCGCTAAAATCCATAAACGTGTCCTCAAAGCGAGTAAAGAAATCTGAAACTGCCTCATCCTTTTTCTGTTTGCAAGCTGTTAACTTATCCCAATCTACCTTTTTAGGAGGAATGAGTGAATGCATATATTTAATTATGCGCCCGGGTAATGCTAGTATCTCAGGTTTCGGTTTTTCGCCTGGCTTACGTTCCTTATCCCAATCTGTAAATTCTGCCCAAGTCCCGCCTAACTCCTCTCTATGTTCCGAACCCTTCACCTGTCTCCACACATCCACGGGGACCAATAATCCGAAAAACAGTTCAATATCTGCTAACGTCATTACTGTTGAGGATGCTGCCTCCGTTAATTCCTTGTAATAAGCCGTTGGGTTTTTTCTAGAGTCGGGTAACTGCGCCTTCAGAGCTAATACCTCGCTCCTTTTCCAGGGCGTATACACCCATTGTTCTTGGAAATGAGCATCTACACGTGGTCTGGTTACTGCCAAGGTGGTCGGGTCTATTATTTCAGATACCTCAGGGTGAAATATAGGGTGTACCTCACGCATTGGATGTATCCCCGGGAAGTGAGTCTCACCTGTTACCGTTAGCTCATTCCTGTATTCCAACAAATACCTCAGACTACGGAGCACTTCCCCCGCACCAGTATTAGCCCTGTAAGCATGAGCCTTAATATCGCGAAGAATCGCCGGTGCCTCACCGCCATACCCCTGCTCCCATAACGTTATCAGGGTCGTTGACATGTGCCACAAAGCGTGCTGCTGCATTAAAGGCTCATAATCCTTCATAGTAGACCAAATATCTTCTAATGAATAAATGTTATTCCTGGCCCATTGACAAGCTTGATTAGCTACCATTGTTTTCTCGTCTAGGGGTACAGTAGCGCGTGTGAGTAACTTTCGTACCTGATGGAGTAGACCTCCCTCCGCTCCTCTAGCAGGTGTTCGCAACGCGCTCTGAGGGGTGGCGCTGGCAGAAACAGTGGGGATAGCAGGGCCAGCAGAGAGCACCGGGGATAGCGCAGCAGACGCAGGGCTCGCCGCCGAGAAAGGGAGCAAGGGTGCCGTGGTAGAAGGGGAAGTAAGTCCCCCTGCAGAGGAAGCAGGTGTACCGGACAAGGGAGGGGCACCGACTTGGGGAACTGAAACCACCGCCTGTGGGGCGGAATCCCCGAGCACGGGGTACAGTGACTGTGGTGCATATGGGGGAGGAGGTCGAGCGCTCAAAATATCTTCCATCTCGTCTACGTCCTCTTCCTTTACCACATAGCACTTATTTTCCAACAACCGAAAACGCCTATCTGCGCGCTCAATCCGCAGTTCATTCTCTTTCTTAGTGTGTTCTCTCGCCTTTTGCGCCATAGTCTGAGCCGATCTTTTCTGAGCAACCTTCTCTTCCCTTATCTGCCGTTCCCGTACCTCCTTCTGCCACATTCGCAAAGAATCAAACATACTCTGGCGGCTGCGCCTAGCAAATAACTTGTCTTGTAAATAGTCTAATTTTTCTGCATCGAAAGAACCCAATAGGGGCCACTGCAAATCCACATTATCCATTGTATACTTATGCCATAAAGAGGAAAACAAAATAGGAGGCAAGCCGTGTTTGACGTACATGTCGAAATTTGGAGAACCTTCCTGAGGGGCAGGTTGGCTCTTAGCCAATCTCACATCTGAAACCTCATCACAACACCCGAAACACCGCAATTTACTAAAGCACGGCATTTTGTAATCCTACAACACACAATAACACAGGAAAAATTCACAATATCATATGCATATATTAATCAAACATAATCCGTACTAAAACACGTGTTACCAAATGGGACAAGGCCCGTCGACCAAGTCCTGGGAAACCTGGACACTACCGCAGACTGAACAGCCTACACTCGCTGTTCCGAGACTGGGAAACCAATCCGTTTCCCGGGCAGCACTACAAATCGGCAGGTGCCACACCACACGGGACCCGGCACTCTCCCGTAAATCACCACATTAGGTGTTCGGGCGAGCCCAAAATCCTCGCGCAGCAAGCCACTCACCAACCCGCAGTACTATCCAGTCGGATTTTTCACAAACCCTCGTTCCCCAATCTCCATCAAGTCTGTCAGAGCGTTATCCACGCCCTGAGTTTCCCGGAGCACACTAGCCCCAGAAGCACACCGGCTCCTCCAATCACCAGAGACACACCGGTCTCACGGAGCACTCCGGCCCCTCAATCACCAGTCGGACCACTTACCTTCCGTGCGCGGTCCCGACCTCTACCGTTCTCCACTTCCGGCTGGCTGGACCAACACGGTCAGCTCCAAGGTTCCGCCTTCCGGACTCCGGCGTAGGATCACGGACCGAGACCTCCTCCAATCAGCAGGGTGGGGCAGCGCTGCGAGAACCAAGCTCGGCATCAAAGTGGGTACCCGGACCCACCGTGCCGACCAGGGGGTCTCTGGCCTTCTGCTACCCACTTACGGGTGAGAAAGATCCTAATCGCGGAGTACCTGTTCGGGCGCCATCTGATAAGCGTGGCTCAAATCCACCTGAGTGACTTACCTCACTCACCTATAGTTACCCAAAATAAGTCAGCCGGACAGTGGAGAAGAATAAACAAAACAAGTTTATTAGGCCACAAACTCCCATATGAGAGGGCCCTATATCGACCTCACCCCTAAGAGTGCGCCGAGAAGGACTAACTCACATCATCATGGTGATACATTATATTACGAGAAAGCAGAGTAAAACACGCCCATAATGGAAAAGTACTGGTCCACCAGAGGTGTGGACAATCGCCTCATACAAGAGGCATCTGCACCTGCAATAGCAACACTTGTTATCATCTCCCAAGGACACAGAGCCAGGCCGCTACATCCCCAGCGCATGAGAACGGCCTGATAAGGAGTTTCGCTAGCAGGAGTTTCAGTTACAGTAAACCAAGAAATGCATATATGCTGACACGAGGAATTACTCCTATTCCTACGGGAGGGGGAATGAGCAAGTACAGTTTGCACGTAAAGAGAATAATCCAAAATGGTGGCACACATGCTAAGCTAAGAACACTGCAAACAATATCACACGCATAAGTGAATAACTGCATAATGAGAACATGAACGTAAATGCGTAAGTGTAAGTAATTAGTTAGACACATTCCGCTAACTCATAAGCATAATGTATGCAGGGGGGCGGGGCTTGGGATTGACGTCTATCAAGTATACATAAAATGATGGATGGAATGCTTGAATTAATCTCAGCCACTGTTAATTACTCGGGTAGCTTCCCAGTTCATTGTTATTTTGCACACCATGCCACTTCAGTTTTGACCCAGCTCTAGTCAAATCAGTCTGCACCCTGCTCCATTGAGAACAGTCCAGCCCAAACTGCAAAGCTAGGCCATCCCTGAACTGGGTCACAAGCAACCCAGGCCAGATTTGCCAGCCGTGTACAGCTTCGTTCCAGTGCATGGGGACCACCTCTGGGCATACCCGTCCCACTTAGGGTAACATAATGAAGTATACAAAAAGTGATGGCTGGAATGCTTGAATAATACTTGGCTGCATCCCAGTTCATCGTTATTTTGCCCACCATGCCACCTCCTTTTGAACCCAGTTTGCATTCTGGTTCAGGGAGGACTTGATCTGGCAGTTCAGGCTGGAGTGTTCCCATGAGGAGTAGGGCCATGGCTGGGTCCAAACTAAAGTGACATGGTGTGTAAAATAACAAAGGACTGGAATACAGCCTGAGTGATTACGAGTGCCTTAGATTAAATCAAGCATTCTGTCCATTACTTTTTTTTTATACTTTAGTGTGTCACCCTACGTGGGATGGGTATGCCCTGATGGAGGTCCCGTGCACACTGTGTCACTGGAGCCAAGCTGTACGTGGCTGATAAGCCCATAACAAGGGCAAAACCAGTCAAAGATTACTTGCATTCTGGTTCAGGGAGGGCTTGACCTCGCAGTTCAGGCTGGACTGTTCCCATGAGGAGCAGAGCCAAGACTGGTTTGCATATGGCTGGGTCCAAACTTAGCTGATATGGTGTGCTAAAGAACGATGAACTGGGATACGGTCCGAGTGATTACCAGTGGCTGAGATCACTTCGAGCATTCTGTCCATCACTTTTTGTATACTTTAATGTGTTACCCTAAGTGGGAAGGGTATGCCCAGATGAGGGTCCCATGCACACACTGTCACTGGAACCAAGCTATGCCCAGCTGATGAGCCCATAACAAGTGTGAAACCAATCCTGGGTTGCTTCCGTTCTGGTTCAGGGAGGACTTGGCCTGGTAATTCCAAATGGGTTGTTCCCCTGAGGGGCAGGGTCAAGATTGATTTGCATATGGCTGGGTCCAAACTGAGGTGACATGGGTGCAAAATAAAAATGGACTGGAATTCGGCCCCAAGTGATTACCAGTGACTGAGATTAATTCAAGTATTCCAGCCGTCACTTTTTGTATACTTTAGCGACGGTCTTGGTTTGCTTGCATTCCGTTTCAGGAAGGACTTTGACTGGCAGTTTAAGCTGGACTGTTCCAATGAGGAGCAGGGCCACGACCGATTTGCATATGGCTGGGTTTAAACTGAGGTGGCATGGTGTGCAAATTAACGATGGACTGGAATGAGAAACCAAGTGATTACCAGTGGTTTATATTAATGCAAGCATTCCATCCATCACTTTTTCTATACTTTATTGATCCTCCTTTCTTGGCGGCATGGAGCTCTGCTGTGGACTAGGGCGCAAAGGAGGGACCTATCTATTTGGCAATAGCTTAACCCCACAATTTCTGCAAAGTGTGGGTGAAATGGTGGAACTACTATGGGTTGGATTACCTGATGTAATGAATGGCGTTGTCTATGATTTGATTTATATGCAAAATGAGCATAGAACTACTTCCGTTGAGTTACCCTGTGAAAAAACAATACAATTGGTTTATTAAAAAAAAGGCAATCTAGGTTTTTAGCGCAATCTGAAATTCAAGGTTAATGCTATTCTTCATTTAAACTTGCAGAAATAAAATTCCAGAGTTTAATAATATGAACATTGAAAGGGCGTCTGCCAGTTCAGGACTTTTTGAAGGAAGGTAATTAGCCCCAGCCTATGGCAAGTGATCGGGTTTTGGGGATAGGGGAGAAGCTTATGGTGAACGAAGGGTGACCCAGTGCTTTGGATGGCACGACGTACGAGGCGCGTTGTTTCCAAGGTAATGGCAAGTATGCGTTATACTTTGTGTGGGAAATGCCACGTGCAGAGAGAGTGAGAGGATTGTTGCTGTCCTCCATGGTCACGTGCATCCCGACATGTTGACGACATTTCCCAGCTGACGTCCTGTCATTTGTTCAGCAGGCACGCGCTCCCCGCCAGCTTGGACGGTCTGACGTCGGCTGTCCTGACGGAAGTGCACATTGCCCCAGGCCGCGCGAGGAATACACATAACACAGCACCATTGTGTTTGGATACAATGCGCAGAGCCTGCTGATGGTAGACAACAGTAAACAGTACCTCCATTGTCCACCTGACGCACGTATTGTTCACCTGACGCACACACGGCCCGGGTAACGCTCTGACGTGGTCTCACGTGTAAGACAACCGCTACAGGCACACTTCCGGATTCACTGCCCATTGACAGCAGCATGGATGCTTGCACTTCCTGGCGCCGACGCCTGCATGAGCATGAATAAACTCACGCCCGGTGCGGCTTAGACCGACTGGGGTTTTGGAATTTCATATTTAGGTGCTGTCACATTACTGGGCATTCTTATATATCGCGGGCTTGTCAGCTCAGATGGGGGGGCGGGGGGGGGGGGGGGGGGGACACCATTTCATCCCAGACTGATGATTGCAGGCCTCTGCACACTTTCATCCCTGCCATCACCCTCACTCACCCCCTGCAGCACTTCTGTTTTCCTCTGATACTTAGAATTAGGGTTGCCTGCTTTCTCAGAAAAAAAATGCCAGCCGTTTATTTACTTTTTGCTGTTCCCGAAGAACCAAGAGCGGTAGGTGGAAAATAACTTGTGGAAAATTCTCAGTATTCTTTTGTAACATGACAATGGTTACTCTGTTTGCTTTAACACTCATTTAGAAGCAATTTAGGCAGATATCCAATATTTTTCAAGCAATTTCTTCATGTTCTTGCACTTTCGGAAATCACTGCTTTTCCCATTTATTTGCTGGCATGGAGATGAAAATACGGACCAAGACTGTAAAATACCACCCTGGTGATAACCCTACTTAGAAGTCGGTATTGTGTGGATTTTTATTCTGCAGCAGAATGCCCTGCATCACTCAGGAGGGATGTAGTAGAAAGAGCAACAGCATTTCTAATTAGGAAGCTGGTACTCTGAGGTGTGAACACAACCAACATGAGTCACTAACATATGCACCACCACATATAATCACAAGCACCTATATAGTTCTGCACATATAATATATATAAATATGCACCCACACACACCTGTCTGTGTGTATACATATATATGTGTGTGTGTGTGTGAGTGTGTATGTGTGTGTGTGTACATGGTATTTGTATTGCACAAACCTAGCCTGCATATTGTTAAAGAGAAAGATACAGTCATTGAGTGACTGGAGAAGTAGCCAGGACGCCAGTCATAATGGCTTTGTCACTGATGTAGCTGGTTTTGAAGATGGGGTGTGACAGTAGGGGGGAAGTCAGTGGAGTTCCATCAGGGTAACAGTGAAGTGCTGATATTTCTTCAGACCCTTGAAGAGGCATGCAACAGTATGTAGAATGGCCAGTGTGAAATCTTGGAGGCGATGGTGCAGGGAATTGACACCACCCATATGGGAGAGTATGAATCACTGAACAGCAGTTTTGAAGTTTCTTTCTTGGAGGTAGGGTTTCACTCTGTTTTATAGAGACAGCTGGTTCTAGACTGCCTTGGTTTTCTTGGCTGTGTGTTCCTTGAGAGTGAGGTCGATGTCCAGAGACAGTCCGAGTGACTTACCACTGGGTGAGTGTTGGGTTCCAATCAGTCCAGGTTCAAGCCATTGAGCTGGGTCTAAACAAGATGTAGCTTGTTGGTGAATAGGAGGAATTCTGTTTTGATGGGGTTGAACTTCAGGTGAGGTAGGCACTTGACATCCACATCTGGATGAGGTGCAGGCAGTGTTTGAGGCATTGGATGTCTGCAGAGGAGTAGGTTTTCCAGTAGGATTGTGTGTCCCTAACATATTAGTGAATTGTGTTGCAGTTATTGTTGAATATACTTCCAAGGAGCTCTTTGTAGAGGTTGAAGGTGACGGGGACAAGATGCATTCCTAGGGCACTCTCCAAGTGAAAGGGATAATGAGGCACCTGGATGTGGTCATGTGAATGAACTGGTATCGGTCTGATAGCTAGTAGGAGGACATTGCAAGTAAATCCCTTTGAAGAAGAAGATGGGCTGGTTGATGGTGTTTAGGTTGTTTAAGATGCCCAGCAATTTCACTTTGCAGGGGTCATCTTTAGCTGGGATCAGATGGGTGTTGTCTATGATTTTCACAGTATCTGTCTAAAGCCAAATTGTTAGTAATTCAGGAGATGGTTGGTGTTCATGTGAACTTAGATTTTGCCTAGACTGCTTTTTTGATGATCTTGCCAATGAAGGGTAGACGAGTGATGAGATTGCAGCTCTGGTTGGTGAGGTCATCAAAATCTAGTGTGAGGCTTTTCTTGAGGAATGAAAGTCTCTGACCTGTCTTTACAGATTCTTGAAAGATGCCTTGAGTTGGGGGAGGCACTGTCTATGGTGGGTATGGGTGAAGGAGCTTCCACCAAGAGAGAGGCCTTTGGTGAAAGACTAGGGTCGGAAATCATCATCATAGAAGGTGGCTTTGAACGAGTTGAGATTGCTGGTGAGACCTGTGAGAGAGAGGGATTTGAAGGATGACCTTTGTAAGATGCATCACAGAGTGGTGGGTGTCAGAGAAGAAGCAGGTTTGTTAGTATTGAACTTTTCTGTGGAGTGAGGGATAGGATGTTTTTGCAGGTGGTTAATGCACTGCTTGAAGAACCCCATGAAGTTAAATATTATTTACTTTCCTTTTGTGCAAGACCAAGAGGACTTATGGATGTTCGTGAGGCCTCATCCCTTCACTTGTGTGTGGGACACCTTCTTGATTCTGTAACCTGAGTGAACAAGCGCATGTAGGAGGATCTAGGATGTGGAGGTGGAGCCACATTTCTGGGATGAAGATTGTATCGAAGGTTGGGATAGGTGATGAGTTGTGATTTGCCTACAGAGTGAAGTACTGCAAAGCGTGCATTCATGAACAGGTGTTAGAGGACATATTTTGCAGTTTGAGTGTGTAGGGGGATTTGTTGCATGTTCAATAAGTTTGGTCAGTGTGTTCTGAGGTAACAGTGTGAGTACTTGTGTTGTCTTGCCCTAATTGTGATTGAGGGTATGGTTAGTGGAAGTTGCTGGGCTAGGCACAGGATGAGGGCATACCTTGTACAGGCAGGTCGCTCCCTCTACCTCCGCGCAGCCCCCCGTGTGACGCTGCTGCCTCCTGCAGTCTGGTCCGCTGACTGCTGCTCCGCTCCTTGCTGACTGTTGGTTCGTGTCTGGCTGTTTTGTACTGTGCTGGTAGTCCGTTTTTGTACCCCTTCTTCTTTTGTACCCCTTGCTCCCTGCTGTTTGTCCCCCTGTACCCCTTCTTCATTTTGTACCCCTTGCTCTCTGTGACCATTTCCCCCTTGTCCCCCCTTGCCTTCTGTTTCCTTCCTGCCGCTCGCGTCCCCCGTGGCCCCGCCCCCTCACTTCCCATTGGCCTCCCCGCTCCCGCATCCCAGCTGCTCCTCCCTCCCTCTCCCACTCATATGGAGGCCGTGCAGCGGCCGCGCCGCTGGCGCACCAAAGGCAAGCCCGTCTGCGCCCGTCCACGCCTGGACCACACCCAGCGCCAGGAACCCTGGTCCACAACGATGCCAGCCCACCCGACGGACCTACGACGACGCCACCCTCCACGCACTCAATGCCGGCCGGAACCCCGCCTGCTACCGAGCCACCCCGAAACGCACCCACAGACCTTTCACCTGCCAAGCCTGCCAATTCACCTGCCTCCGAACCTGCACTGCACCCGCCAAGCCGAGCACCAGCAACAACCACCTCAAGTGCATCCTGCTCAACACCCGTTCCGTCCACAGGCACGCCGTCGAACTCTGGAACCTCCTCGACACAACATCACCAGACGCCGCCTTCCTCACAGAAACCTGGATGAACGCCTCCTCAGCCCCCGACATTGCCATAGCCATCCCGGATGGCTACAAGATCACCCGGGGGGAACGCGTCAACCAAACCGGAGGAGGCATCACCATCGTCCACAGAAACACCATCCGCATCACGACCAACTCCGACGACACCCTCACCGCCGCCGAGCACCTTCACTTCCAGATACACACCGACCCCAAGACCACCCTCAGAGGCACTCTCATCTACAGACCCCCGGGACCACGCACACAATTCAGCGAAGCCATCGCAGACTTCATCAGTCCACACGGCCTCACCTCATCAGACTACATCCTCCTAGGGGACTTCAACTTCCACCTAGAGAACAACAAGGACTGCAACACCGCCGCCCTGCTGGACAACCTCGCCAACCTCGGACTCAAGCAACTGGTGAACACCCCCACCCACTACGCCGGCCACACGCTTGACCCCGTCTTCTCCTCCAGCAAGCACATCTCCTTCAGCCACTCCTCCGGACTAAACTGGACAAATCACAGCTGCGTCCACTTCAACTTCAGGAGAATCACGACCCACCACCACTCGCAGCAGGCCCCCTGCAGAAACTGGAGCAAGATCACCGCTGACCAGCTCACCACCGCCCTCAGCCAGAACCCACCCACCAACACGACGGACCCCAACGAAGCAGCCCGCAACCTCACACAGTGGCTCACCACCTGCGTGGACGACCTCGCACCACTGAAGAACCCACCCAGCAGATCCGGCAGCAGGAAAGCCTCGTGGTTCACCAACAACCTAAAAAACTCCAAGAAAACCTGCCGCACCCTCGAGAAAGCCTGGCGCCACGACCAGACAACAGAAAACATGACAGCCCTCAAGAACGCCACCCGCAAACACCACCAGCTGATCCGCACCACCAAAAGGACAACATTCAAAGAACGACTGGACAACAACACCCACAACAGCAAGGAACTCTTCAGCATTGTTAAAGAGCTCTCCAACCCCAGCACCTGCAACAACGATATCACACCCTCGCAAGACCTCTGCGACTCACTCGCCTCGTTCTTCCACCTCAAGATCATCGACATACCCAACAGCTTCGGCGCGCAGACCATGCACCCAACCACCGAACCAACGCCCCCCACCACCACCCTCTGCACCTGGACCCCTGTCAGCACCGAAGAAACCACCCGCCTGATGAACACCATCCACTCCGGCTCCCCAACCGACCCCTGCCCACACCACATCTTCAACAAAGCCAAATCCATCATCGCACCCCAGCTCCGGAACATCATCAACAGCTCCTTCGCATCCGCCACCTTCCCGGAGAGTTGGAAACATGCCGAGCTGAGCGCCCTCCTGAAGAAACCCACCGCGGACCCCACAGACCTCAAGAACTACCGCCCCATCTCGCTCCTCCCCTTTCCAGCCAAAGTCATCGAGAAGACCGTCAACAGACAACTCTCCGCCTTCCTCGAGACCAACGGATCCCTCGACCCATCACAGTCCGGTTTCCGAGCAAACCACAGCACCGAGACCGCTCTCATCGCAGCTACCGACAACATCAGATCCCTGCTTGAAAACGGGGAAACTGCTGCCCTCATCCTCCTAGACCTCTCAGCAGCCTTCGACACCGTATGCCACCGCACCCTGATCCAGCGCCTCAGCAACACCGGAATCCAAGGAGCAGCCCTGGAGTGGATCATCTCGTTCCTCGCCGGAAGAACCCAGAGAGTCCGCCTCCCCCCGTTCCGATCCACGGCCACCGAAGTAATCTGCGGCATCCCGCAAGGATCCTCACTCAGCCCCACCCTCTTCAACGTCTACATGAGCCCTCTCGCTGCCATCGCACGCCAACACAACCTTAACATCATCTCCTACGCCGACGACACCCAGCTGATCCTCTCCCTCACCAACGACCCCGCCACCGCCAAAGCCAGCCTCCAGGAAGGAATGAAAGACGTCGCAGAATGGATGAAGAACAGCCGTCTGAAACTGAACTCAGACAAGACGGAAGTCCTCATCCTCGGACCATCCCCCTCCGCCTGAGACGACTCGTGGTGGCCCCCCACACTGGGCACCGCACCCAAGCCAACGGACCATGCACTCAACCTGGGCTTCATCCTGGACTCCTCCCTCACGATGACCAAACAAGTCAACGCCGTCTCGTCTTCCTGCTTCAACACCCTGCGCATGATCCAAAAGATCTTCCGGTGTATCCCCACCGAAACCAGGAAGACAGTCACCCACGCCCTCGTCACCAGCCGTCTGGACTACGGGAACACCCTCTACGCCGGAACCACAGCCAAACTCTAGAAAAGACTCCAGCGCATACAGAACGCTTCTGCACGACTCATCCTGGACATCCCTTGCCACAGCCACATCTCTGCCCATCTGAAAGACCTGCACTGGCTCCCCGTCACCAAGAGGATCACGTTCAGATTCCTCACCCATGCACACAAGGCTCTCCACAACTTGGGCCCGAAATACCTCAACAGCCGCCTCACATTCTACACACCCACCGTCAGCTCCGATCCGCCAGCCTCGCCCTCGCTTCGCCCTCGCCTCCGTCCCACGAATCTGCAAATCCACGGCCGGAGGAAGATCCTTCTCCTACCTGGCGGCCAAGACATGTAACTCCCTCCCCACCCACCTTCGGTTGACCCAGGACCATCTTTCCTTCAGAAAGCAACTCAAGACCTGGCTGTTCGAGCAGCAGCGACTCCCCCCCACCCCCAAGCGCCTTGAGACCCTAGCGGGTGAGTAGCGCGCTCTACAAATTTTGCTGATTGATTGATTGACCTTAAATGTGCTAGCTGTGGTTTCAGTGGAGCAAGGGTTCTAGCCTAAGGCACATCCTGGCCTGAACAGGCCCAAACAGGTGATGTATTTGTCTGTGTGTGCCCTTTGCTGTGGATGCCCAGCTGGTGGAATGTGCTTAGTTGACTGAATAACTAGAGGAAACATTAAGGCTCAGGTGGAAACCAGTGATGTCAATCACTGTGGTAATGGATACCTGCATAAGCAAGGATGTCGCTTCTGTTTAGATGGGTACTGGGGGATGAGATTTAATTTTCAGGTTTCTTCTTTTCAAGATGGTTTTGTCGAATCCAGTCCTGTCACTTCTCCGTAGATGAGGATGCTTGGAAATTCAGAGATGTCACTTTATATAGAGTTGGATGCTGGCAAATGAGGTCCTCATGTCTGGCTTCTTTTTTTTTAAAAAAGGAGTTGACTGCAAACTAAGTCTGGGCGGTGAACTTCTCTCTGCCTGTGGAGACTTTCATGTTCCGCGGAGCTAAAAAAACGCGTAGTGAGTTTTTTCCCTTGCTCACGTTCGTCAACGTCAAGTTGGTGAGCGCGAGCGAGGAAAATCCACCTCCCAGCGAGAATTTTCCTCGTTCGTGATCGTCAACAAGTCAACAAGTTGGCGAGCATGGAAAATCAAACGCCCAGCAAGATTTCTCAACGCAAGCGGTCAGATTTCTCATTGCGAGTGGTCGCATATGCTCGCGACTGCTCGTGTTGAGAAACTGTTCGTTCGCATTTGGAAAGCTGACGCTCAAGTAAAAATCTACTCGAGCGATAGAAAGGGAGCAGCGCCCGCTTGCACTGTGTATGGTGCTGTTTGCATGATTGCACAGAGCAGACAAGCACCTAGCACTGATAATCACTGCAAACAGCATTTATCACACACACTCCGCCACTTGCGGAGCTCCGCGTAGCGTGGCAGAGTTTTTTTTGCAGTGCAGAGTTCTGCGTAGCAGAACTCTACGAACTCCGCTCAGCAAAACCAGTAAAGTAACTTTCTGTAGTGATCAGGAACTCAATTATACAATTTCCTGCACAGATTCAGTTTGTAAAATCAACATGCATATTGCAGAGACACCAATAGTACCTCTGTAGTTATCACTGTGTCAGAATTCCCATTGAAAAGGCATTTTTGTGTTCCTAATCATTTTGGCACTCTTTGATGAATATGCACAAAACTTTTCAAAAATGATATGGTAGTTTAGTAACTCAACTACCTCAATATCTCAATTTCGTTTTTAATAGTAGTGACCAGTCAATTTTTTATATTAAAAGCCAAGTTCCTCTGGCTGAGTCATTATATTTTAGATTTCCTTTTTTCATTTCTGGACACTTCTGCATTCACCAGAAGTAGCCTCGGGTGAGGCAGGCATACTGCACGTTAATCGTTGACCCTATGACGATGCCAAGACTCCTGATGGGGCGGATGAAAAGATATACCGCTATAACAAATCCAGGATGTCTATGAGGGTTTTCGATAAAAACTAATGGTCTTTTTGCAGATACCAGTGTCCGTTCTCTTTTGATTATCAGTTATGCACAAAACATTCCAAAAAAATGCTCCTCTGATTTGGGTTCACTATGAAAAGTTTCATGCAGATCCATCAAAGGAGAGTAGGACACAAAAGATGGTTTCATAAAGTGTGATTCCCACTTTAATTCCCATAGGAACATTTGCTCTTCAATACAGAAAAATGCTTACTGGAATTACACCAAACTGCCATGAAAGTCGAATTTTACTGAAGGAAGTACTTTTGTTTGGTTTGGTGTAAATCCGTTCAGTAGTTATAGAGAAATTACTGTTTAAAAAAGATTTTTGGGAAGCCTTTAAATGGTTAAAGGGTTTGTGATATGAGTACCGCTAGTCCACGGCAGTCTGGTAATCCGGGTTTGTGGACCTACAGCTAACTCAAATGTAAAGAATATGTAAATCTGACTGGATAAGGGAGGTTTTTCTACCATCATCTATTTCGGTTCAGTGGACTGCAAGCACTCTCATTGTTTAGCCGCAACTTGGAGGAAAACGTTTCAGTGTGGATTACAGGACTGATGGGCTCGGTGCCCCAATCTTGCACAATTAAACTGAAGGAGCTACTGGGAGGGAGGGAGTGACCAGGAGGGTAGCACTTGGTGGTAGCATGAAGGGAGAAGGGGAGACAGCAACAGTGACTATGTATAAACTCTATGGAGCACCCTGCAACTTCAGGGGCTATATACAAACAGGGTGGACGCCGGCCCTGGAGTACTGCCCCCCTCAACTACCCAAGCACTCTCAAAGAAACTCTGCACAATCAGAAGCAATCATGGGGAGTCCAATCATTGCCCACTTAACAGATTTATCTGGGGGCCCCAGGCTGCAGTTTATCCAAAGGGGTGCAGATAAAAAGACCGCCACCCCATCTACTACTATAATCGGCTTCCTTCCAGCTATTAGTAGTGTCAGTGGTTGCTCATGGGTGCACTAGCCACCCACGAGGCTGGCTTTTGCGCTGGTGGCGCCCAGTGCAACAATAATTTTTGGCGCCCCACCCCATGACCTCCTCCTCAGATTCTCTCACTACCACCGAGCAAAAGTGCCCCTCATCTCTACAATCATAAGTTATTGCTAAACACAGCACACCCCCTGAGGTCAGCGCCCCCCTCCACAGGTCAGCGCCCAGTGCGGCCGCACCTGTCGCACTGCCCTAAAACCGGCCCTGGCCACCCATATTACATAGCTTACCGCTTTCAGTGTGTCCCTGTTACTCAGCAGGGTCTACCAATCTTTTGGTGAGCAGCAAACGAAAACCACACCGAACACTTGACTGGGGGCTTCTTGGAACACAGATCTACTTCACAGGAAAACATTACAGACCTCACAGAATGAGGAGCAGGTTGCAGGGTATAATGCTGACTGCTGCAGCGCAGAGGGCCCCAGCCTTTCAGGGGGCCCTCAACCTTTTAAAGGGGCTCCTATTCAGCCGAAGACAATGAATATCTCTGAGATATAGGAGACTCGAGGAGCCCTTATCATTTATAAAGAATCTGCATATTATGTTCTGCTTCAAAATAGGAAGCTGTGCATGAAGCCATTACTTTTATCTTAAAATGGGAAAAAGGTCTAGGGTGCCTCGGGTTTTTATATAGTATGGCCTATTTGCTATAAAAGAATCATTTTCAGAAAATCTGCATTCTAATGGACTGAAACAAATACCGTTTGATTATATTTATGTGGCATTCTATGAAAACCTGCAAGAACATAAAAACAATTGCATTTTGACCACACCTGCACGCAGCACAAACCCAAGGAAATAAGAGAATTCTGGTAGTAAGTATTCATAATTTCAGTAAAATGCAACATGAGTAATATGTTGGATTGCAAAAAGCACATCTCTTAAAAAATGTATCTGGGACACCCCTCTACCAGATGCTCTTCAGTGCCCAATAGTGGAAAAGCCTTGAAGACCCGGAGGTTGGCAGAGCCATGATGACCATCATTAGGGGGTTAGAAAGGGTATATGCCCCAGGCCACTCTCTTGCCAAGGCCCTGCTCTCCGTAAGCAACATTTATGGATAGATTTTTAATTGCAGGCAAGCCATTCATCCAGCTTGTGTGGTCAGACCACTAGATGGCAACAGACGTCATCTTTTTTTCCTTTCCTTTCATTTAAGTTTTTTATTTTTTTAGTGTTTAGAAATAGATCCTGCTTGACGCACCTGGCCAAAATGGAACACGCTTCCGGGGGCCGCATTAGGTTTTAGACTCAGGCCTCGTACTGACTTTGGAAATATGTGACCCGCGCGTGGAGCTCCATTTCTCACGGTCCTCTCACCTGGCTGACGTACTGTTCCGTGTAAGAAAGGGTCGCAGCAGACGTTCAGTTGGGTAGGTTCTAATGTTATGCCCAGGGCTTTAAATGGGATGAAAAAACTGGGGGGGTCTCTCAAAGGGGCGTGGCCAGTGTAAATAGGGGCGTGGCTTTAAAACACTTATGCTAAAAATCTGTGGTTAGCATAGTGTACCACCCCAATTGTATTTTGCTATTTGTGTCATTGCATCCAGATATGCAATACAAGAAGTAACATCATACCTACAACAAGTAAGGACTTTTGACTTTGTCAATCGTTATTAGTTGCATAAGATCAAGAAGCTGCAACTAGAGAGGAGGAGCCAAGATGGCGATCGAAACAGTCGCATGAACGCTTGGCTCCGAGGGCCCTTCCTCTCCGCACACCTATCCTGACGATACTCCTGAGCGAGGCTTGTTGATCTACGTTTTTGAAGAGAAGCGATCACTTACCAGCTGTTTCTGGGGCTCCACCGTGCAGTAGATTCGAAGATCTGTCCCCGTCTCCTTGCCGGCCTTCGCGGCGCTGACGCCGGGGCCTCGATTGCAGAGGTCGCCCGCGATGTTCGTAGTGTTGGCGGCCCCGGTTTGGATGAGAAGCCGGTCAGTGGGAGCCTAAGAGCCGCGAGCCGGGAGAGTTGGTGTCAACCCACTCCCAATAGTGGGTTGCCCCGTGAACCCGAGATATCGCCGAGCCGGAGAGAGGCCGTGTCGCCCGGTTCCCCCTGGGTGTGATGCCCGGCCATGTTAATAATCCCGTCCGGGAACCGGCGTCTGGCCCCCGGAGAGATGCGGGGAGCACACCCGGCCTTTTGTTGACTCTCCTTTCTGCACCAAGCGCCGCCTGTCGACTTTCAGCCGTGAGACCTGTTGAATCTGATGGTCGGACTGGACTCGGAGGTGGAGGGGAGGTGACGGAGAACGAAATGGCTGCAATGGCGGATGGCGTCTTGGACTGCACCCCTCCCGGGGCCGGAAAAACCGCTGAATTTGGGACACCTGGAATTGGCCTACATGGGGAAGAGCTTTCGCGTAGCCACGTACTGGCTGCACTGATAACCCTGCGGACTGCTCTGCTCCGGAGATCCCGGGACTTGGAGGGACGGATCGTCGCCATTGCTGACCCGCCATTTTGTAGCCTAGTGGTTTACCCCCGAGTCGGTGCCGATGAGTCTCCTTCTGCCGCGATGCCATGCTCCCCGGCTGAGTCTGCAGTCTTGGGGGCGAGAATGGATGTGGTTCCTGAACTAGTTGTCATCACACCTGTTCCGCAGGTGGTTGTCTCATCGGGCCCCCCTTTTTTGACCAGCAGGTGGAGAAGCTCCAACGATCCATGGCGCATGGGGCCCGGGCTGTGCTGCGATGCTTCCCGCGTCCCCTGCTTTCCTTTCCGTGCTTGACGGACCTGTTTTTGGATTTGGAACTGTTGTTGATCTGTGTATTCCTGCATTCTGGCCTCCGCCATACCTCGTCAATTGTTTCTCGGTGGCTGGAACGATGTTTGGCGGCGGCGCTACCTGATTTCCTTGGGACGATTGACTCTTTTGACTCGAGTCGTTTCCCGACTGCAAGGCTGTATAACATTTCTACTATTAACAGAAGTGGCCAGGGGTGACCTCGTTTGGGACTTGGAGGGGCTTCTTTCTGGTTCATGGTGATTCAAGGACACGTCTTTTGGGACTGTAATTGATTGCGTTTTAAGTGCTTGCTGATATTTGTACTTTCTATGGCTTCGGTTTATACGATTTTAGTATGCGGGGTTGGGAGGGACTGGGTATTTGAATCGCCGGCCCTTCTCCTCATAATTTTCTTTATTGTTTTCCTCTCTCTCTTATCTTTATTTCCTTTCTTTAGGGTAATTCTGGGGCAACAGGCACGCTGTTAGTGGGGTAGGCCATAGCCATTACGGTGATGTAGGGTGGTGGGTGTTGGGGGGGTTTTGTTATTTTAGTTTGTTTTGTTCTATGGTCCCTTTTTCTCTTCCTTCTTAGTGGGGTTGGCTGTATCTCCCTCTTTTATCTCTTTACTGTCGGCATCTGCGTTTGTTTCTATTTTCTTGTCTTGGACGGGTGGGTTTTCCATATGATGTTCTTGCTAACTTGCTCGCCATTGTTTGACCTTTACTCCTGGCCTGCCTTCGGCGGGCATAGTGTGGTTTTGAATTTATTGCTCGCCATTGATTCCCGATTGCTTGGAGGGATACGCCCCTCCCGTCTTTTTCCTTTTTTTGTATATTGTGTAGTATGGTGCCTCGGATGATATCGCCTCCGCTTCTTTTTCAATATTATAAAATGAACCTCTCTTATCCTTGTGCTTTGTTGTGCTACAACCACGTATTATGACTGAAATGTGATTAATCCTTGAACCGCAAACGTTGGCACTGCTCCTGTCTTTATCTCCTGAGTTTGCGGCCGGCCCCGGTGGTTGTAGGCCTGCGCCTGTACTGATTTGCTTGCATCAATAAAGGTTTTAAAAAAAAAAAAAAAAAAAGGAAGCTGCAACTATGGCTTGTTACATATATTATTGAAAAAGCTTCCAATTAAAGCCCTGGTGACCCTACCACAATGTTGCTGCTCTTGTGTTTCAAGAAATAGAAGGGAAATCCAGTGCGAAAATGACTCTTTAAAGGATTTCCCTTCCCCCACAATGCTCACCTGGCATGACCTCATGCTGTAACTTCTCCACTAGTGAGAAGTGAGCAGCGCACATGGATGTGCCTGTTGTCTCGAAACGGGTCTCTATCGGGCTGTTTTGCACCCTGGCACTTTTTTCCGGACTGCAGTGACAGCAAACTGCTGTCACTGCTGTCGGGAAAAAAACAGACCACCTGTCCCAGGGCTCAAAACAGAGCCCGATAGAGACCCGTTTCGAGGTCCCCTTTAAAAAACTGCCGGTGCTCAGACCCCTTGAGACCCGGCCCACTTAAAGCCCTGGTTATGCCCGATGCACAAAGATTCTCGTGATAGCTGTTTCAAGCACCATAGTCAGCGTGTCATGGGGCCCCTGTGCAAGGAAGGAAATTCCACCCACGGGCCGCTGTTTAAACTATGTAATACAAAGTGAACTAAACAGAGTTCACTGGGCCCCTCAGGCCTCTGATTCCAGGTGCCACTGCACCACCCTTATGTCACTTTACCCATGTTAAAAATGACGCAAAAGTGGCGCAAGGGGCTTGTAAATCTTCCTCAGGGTTTGGAAGATGTTGCTGAACTCAGGTTTCACCCTTCAAACAATGATGTTCCATTTTCTTTTCCTTCTCTTGTCTCTCTCTGTATGGGCGCCGTAGAACTAGATTTCCTTCTCGTAAATGTAAACATTAGAAACAATGCAAAATAAAAATGCATTGCGGTCGTCGCTGTGTTTCGTGTTTAAAGTGTGTTTTTTTACATGGATGTACACGCACAGGGCTGCGCCTTTGGAAGTCGGGTGGCTTCTCCTCCCAAACTGAGAAGTGCTTTCGGTATCTTAAGATGTCGCCGAATGTTGCAGGGCTAATTTTAGCCTTTAGAAAGTCAAGCGCTGTAGAAAAAGGCAGATAATTAAGGGGGAGTAGGAAGAATAATAATTGGAGAAGAAATTGCAGAGTAGGGATTTAGGTCAACATTCACCCTGGGCGGGAGGCTTCATGCATGTGCGCGCGTGCAGCTGTTCCGAGTGAACCTGCCCCTGGCCCCTTCCACTGCATCACATCAGTCCCTGTCGGGTTATAAAAGAGCGACCTCCAGACAGAAGGTCCTGTTGAAATGGGGCAGAGTCAGACACAAACCAATGGTGTCTGTTCCTCAGTGAAGGTCCTGCCTGCCGAAGAACCGTGCATGACTGAAAACACAAATCAGGCTATCAGTAGATTTGCTCATGTGAAAGTCAGAGATTTCAACGAATGAGCTCCAAGTGAGAGTCCATCAGCCTGGAAAGCACCAAACACTTTCTTAAGGTAGGGAGGACCAAGCCCGACCTGCCACTGCCAGGTCAGTGTTGGGTCTGGCACTGGGAGGCCACATTTCCCCAGCTTTGGCTATGCTGCAGTGGCTTCCAGTGAAGCAGTGCGTCGCATGCAAATCTCTCTGCTTTGACCTTAAGACAGTTTACTCTCCAAGTCGTTAACCGTGGTCCAATCCTTTCAACTGGTATATTCCAAACCGGCTGTTGACCTGAGATTACATTTAATCTTGCAGTCCCCAAAAATAATTTCAAAACCTAAGGAGGAATGAATGGGATTTGCAGACATATATTGGGACACACTTTTGACGCCGGTGTTTGCCCCGCAGCAATTTCTAATTTAGAGGGTGGGTGGGGGGGGGGGACTCTTGTAAATCTTCTGCTCCCTTCTCCACCTATCCACAGGCTTTTTACCACATTCAACTTCAGCAATGTTTAATTAGGTACTGCAGTGCAGGCGGCGAAATGCCCGCCGACAAAAACAATGCACCAAAATGTCTGCATACCTTGCTTTCTCTTTTACTGCCGAAATCAAGAGGCGTGTCCGACCTGTCTACCTGCAGCAGGAAGTCAACATACGTCATGTCAGGAAAGCCTTAAAAACATTGGGCCTCATTTATGAAAAGTGTCGCATCACTGGACAAAATCAGCAATCCAACACTTTTGAATGTGCCCTACTTGCGACACCATGGGTGCGCCGTATTTAAACTACGGCATTCCATGTCACAAGGATTGAAGAGATTCGTCAGGAATCCTGGCGTATCTGTTGGTGCAGTAATGGCACATTGCTGGAGTGTGTCGCAAAGCAGATGAAACTCCAGCAATGAATCATGACACATGGGCGAGTCCCATGGAAAAGGGCCTGCGTCACACAGCAGGCTTAAGGATTTGAAGCAGAGAAGTCATAGAAGGGGTGCAGTGAAATCTCATAGATTTCACTGCACCACTTCTACAAGTCTTTTTTTGTGTGGGAAGGCCCACTCTGCATACATTATACCTGACGCAGGTATAATGTATCGTAGGGCTTTACAAAGTGACGCATCTGCCTAGATGGGTCACTTTGTATATAGGGCGCAGCTTGACGCATTTTTCATGCAGCCTCAGCGACACAAAAAGTGACGCAACAACGGCGTAAAGCCTCATAGATAAGGCCTCTTCTTCCTTCTCCTTTTGTATCTCATCAGCCTCATCTGGACACGGTCTAGCGTTGGCTGATTGGATCAATTGGTTTGTCTCAGCACCAAGATACCCCTAGGGGTGAACTCTGCGCTATAAAAATACTCGACCTAACCCAACTTTGGTTCTTTTACTCGCTGGTAAGTAAATTCCTATCAGGTTTTCTGGATATCCACAATGACCATGTATGGAGCGGATTTCAGTGGAGATTAGTCTCACATTTATAGGTAATTCTGAAAAACCAACTTCATTCTACTGTTCGGCTGGTAAATGAGCCCTGTCCCACCAAACAACAGGAAATGTATCCCCATAGCCTTTCAAAAACCATTTACTAAATAATACAGAGGAAAAGTTCCTGTTGCCACACTTTTCCCCAGTTCGTTTCTTTTGATTTACTTCTGAAAGCTTCCTTTATAGCATAACGCAGCTGCACATTTCCTGTAAGAACAGCTCACCACGGCCACACTGCTCATTTTGTCCTTCTGATTTTTTTTCTGGTATCCTCTGATGTAAGGGACCTATTTCAGAGCAGAAGAAGTTGCCATCACTCAACCATGTCCCTGTGCCCCCCATTCTAATCTTACCCTAATGCAGTGTGGGGCCGGTTTGAACATTTTCAACAGGGCTGATTTTGATTTCCAGTCCTAGCCCCACTGCTCTTGGTTGTAATAAATGGGTACTTTCTTTGCATTATTTCTCTTTTAAAAAAATCCTGCTCTCTGAACTGTCACCGACTGATTCAATGAACAAGAGATTTTGAGATGGGGGGATATGACAACAAAGGGAAGCAAGGCTCTCTTGATAGTCATGCATGGTGGCCCCTCCTCCCCTGGACAAGCTGCAACCACAGTCAGACCTCTGGTGAACCCCTCTGGGACAAAATTTGTAGAGGCACCAAATGAGCAAATGAAGATCCAAATGCATATATAGTCACAATCTTCAATGCTTTATTATCTCAAAACAATTACTTGGTTCAGGCTAGGGAAAAATGGGTCTTCACATCTAAAGCATACAATGGTCCAAATAGGAAGAAAAGATTCTCAGTTCGGAGCCCACGATATGGCTAAAAAAAACAGCCAAAGCATCTTGCAGCCTATCGGCAAGTGATAATTCAGAAGCTTGCATTGATATATACAGTCTGATTTTGTTGTTGTTGTTTTTATCTTTTCAGTATTGACACTACTAGCATGTTGATCACAATACCCATGTTGGCTGAAAGTTTTCAATGCTCAGGATCAATTGTTTTTTTGATAGTGCAGTAATGAAGGCTTAAAAAATTGAACATCCCTGCTCTATTTCATGGCGAGTCCATGCAGGAACCAAAATAACCCTACATTAAAATGGCCTCTTAGTCACTTGTATTTCAAACACACAATCACACAGACTTGGCCACTTGATTTGTCTAGAGTCTGCTCATTCATATCTTTCATGCATTCTGGTCTAGAAAGGTCTTCTGTGGTGGGAACATCTTTTCAGAGCTCAGCATGCGCAATTCTAAAACGTGTACAGTGTAGTGATGTAATCCCGTTCAAGGGATTTCTACTCTGTTGAACAATCCTTTCCAATTATCCCCCATTCCAGTATCCTGCCAACTTTAGGGCTGGTCCTAGCCATCTGCACTTTCTTTGAAACGTTTCTTCCCTGGGATTTATTGTCAGTCCTTCATAGCAGGGCTTTAATACATTTTTTGTTTTCAAAATTACCTTCTTATAGGGGTGGTCCATTTCGTTCAAACATTTTTCTGTTCAGAATATGTCCTTTCATGTTCTGTCCTAGCTTCCTTCCTGGTGGTCCATCTTATCGTTTACAGCAGAAGTCAGCCATCCTTTCAGTGTCCTGGTTCTCAATTTTAGGTTTCAGGTCCACATACTTTGCTTCAAGCAGCTCCTCTGAAACACCTCTCACAACAACACTCCTGTGTGTGTCTCAAGCCCCATCTACAGGTTCTTCCTCCCATCATGCTCTTCCAGACTGTGTGTCTCAGGTTAAACTTTGGGATTCAATGCATACCGCTTCATCCTACATTTTCCTTTCCAAGCTGCACCTCAAAATTATTTGTCTCAGGCTGCACTGTCGTATTCTGTGCACCAGGCTGTATCGCTGGTTGCACCTCCAGGTCTCGGAACAGCTCCAGGATCTGTGTATCAATGTGTACCAACCCTCTGAGCATCGGGCTGCACATCTAAGCTCTGTTGTAGCCCCACCTGCTTGGGTGGCCTGCCTGGGACAGCATAACGCCGTCCTAGCATTTGCATTTTTATTGGTACATCGCAACTTGTTTTGTCAATGGTGGCCTTTCTCTGGCCCTTTCCATAACAGTCTCCTCTCCAGCTGCTTTGTCTTTCCTCTAATTCTGACTTTCTCAGGGCACCTTGCAAAAAGGCTAGTGGGTGCACCTGGATCGGCTGAAAATAGCTGTGTCCTTTATCTCTTTCAATCCCTCTGATTCTATACTGGATCCTCATCAGCTGAGGAACCTAGGAAATGCTCTGTCCCCAAACTTGGTGTATTTTAGTTGCAGAGGCAACATCTTTCATTATCTTCAAGTTGCTGACCAGTTTCTCCCCTGGTTAGCTCAGGCTAGACTCACACATCGACTCAGAGGCCCAGACTTCTCCTTCTGTTTAGCGTTCATGGAAGTTCTTCTAGGGGCTTGTGCTGTTTCTAATCCACTGTGGGTCCATTTAGGATTACTCTTTGTCCCTGACACTCCCAGGGGAGTGTGACTTCTCCACCATTCCAAGGTTCTTGGTTCTGGCCTCTCTTTGACGTCCTTGAAGCCCGGTAGCTTATTTACTGCCAGCGACAAAGGAGTAAGGATGTACAAAAGTAAAGGTATATTGACTCTTAAACATTGGACAGAACAGACTTTCTTTAAGAGTGATGCCACCAGCTCCTAAAATGTCTCTTGGTGCCCTAAATATGAAATTATGGGTCACAGAACAGCTCTTGATCCAGTGAGGGACCCCCCTAGACCTTATGTCAGGCACTCTTTATAACAACAGCTCTGGTTAAATTATCACCCATGATTTAAATTCACCGGAGGAGAAAATATTTCTAATCTTTTAGACTTCCGTTACAGTAATGCAAGCAAGTTCTAGACGTCATCCAGCAGTGTTATGGTGAACTGCAGTCTTCTCGGGGAAACATCGTTTACAACGCTGTCATTGCATTGCACTATCATTACAACGGGGTCGTTACTATGACTGCGTTATTAGTACGCGGTTCAATTACATCGCCAGTCATTACTATGACTTGCACTAGGGGGCGGTCAGGTATTGGAAATAAATTTCAACACCTTCCCTACTGTTGCGCAAACTGGAGTAGGAATAGTAACTAATGCTATTCCAATGTCCAGCACGCCCCCTAGTGCAAGTCGTTGTAATGAGTTGCGATGTAAATGCATTGCTTACTAACAACACAGTTGTAATAGTACACGAAGTTATAGCATGCATTGTAACATGCTGTAGTCGTTCTCTCACCACCTCAGCTCGATGAGTCCATAAATAGTGCTGGTTTATTTTGGATCTTTGTTATAGTGCAAACCACACAAGGCTCTGGCTCACCCTTAACGTCCATCTGCAATGAATGCACAGGTTTAGTGAGATATATTTCCCCCTTATTTGACACAAAGATTTGAGTGTGCCTTACAAGGATTGCACACAGATTTAATTTGAAGCAATGGTGTTTTATTGGTCACAATAACATGGGCCTGGATGCACTGCATTGGTGGCAGTGATGGGCCTGGTGATCAAAGGCATTCGATTGGTCAGAGTGATTGGTCTTGTGGTCAATGGTCCTAGAGCGATCGTTCTGGAGATCCCATGCACTTTATTCACTTTAGGGACTGCTGACTGGAAGTGAATACCATTGCATTGATCTCTGAGTCTGGCATTGTCTGTTGGGAGAGAACAGGTATTGAGATCAATGGCATTGCATTGAGTAGAAATCGATATGTCTGAATATCAATGGCACCTCACAAGTTTGTAAGCCGTTGATCAGGAGACCATTGATAATCCAAAGATCGAAGCTCTATGACTCAGAAGACCAACTGTGTCACATTGGCCGAAGAACAACAGCTATAGCGATAGAATATGATGAGCCTAAGGGAGAAAACCCTTGACTACTACAGTTTACGATGTTTTCATGATGGCTGAGACACCAGGAACTGGAAGCAAGGAAATCTTTCCTTGTACAAATCTGTTCACTTAGAGCTGAGGTAAATGTTTACTTTTACTCCACAAGTTAAGAGGGAAGCATGTGATCCAGCACCTACCAAGCCCACAAATTTTAAATTGCTCTTATTACATACTCTTACTCTTGATCCTCCAATCGATCTGGCTTGTACACACAAGAGAGTTAGTGGTGTACTTTCATTAAACAGTGCAACCATTCGGCTACAAAATGAGGATCAGGGATCAGTAGCCAAGTTCAAGGGTGTTTATTACAAATTAGTGATTATACTGTATAGGTATAAGACAGCAAAAAGTAGGCCAAGCCTCCTGAAGAAATTTAGGCGAACAAGAATTGCATAAACGAGAAGCTCTGTTGCTGCGATGCTGAACAATTACATTAACATTTGGTGCTCAGAAAATAATCTCAGATGGTCCTTTCTATACATTAGCAATCTAAGACTTCCAAGTACAGACCAGGGCACAGAAATGCTTAGAGTTCAGAAGTCAAGCAACTATATAGAAAACGATACTGATAAGGCATAAGAGTATGAGAAACACTAGCAGTAACATTACAGAAGGTCAGTCAAGAGTCTTCAATAGGTCGGAAATAATTATCAGTCTAAACCACAATTTTAGGGAAAGCAACAGGCCATAAGGGAATGTCTTTAAAAGTCTATTCAAGGGGCAAAGGGGTTGACATTTTTTTCCGGGTTGGAGACCAAGGAAGGTTTTGCATAGGGTCTGCAGAAAAGGGGTTCAGCAAAGAGGTCAGAAAATATGTGGCCTAACTGCTAGACAGTCAACTTCGAAGCAGGGGAACTGGGTTCGAGTCTTGGCAATGACACTCAACATCCTGTGATTCTGGGCAAATCATTTAATCTCTCCATGCCTAACAAAAAAAAATGAATATGTCCGTCTGTAACGCAACTGGTGCTCATCTAAGGTGCTCTGATATCCGACACACATCGCGAGCAGGACGCCATGACCGGGGTGGGACAGACTGCCAGGCTGTTACCGAGGAGCCGTTACTACTGAAATTCACACTTTGAAGTTAAAATGTTCCTGATTCTACATCCAAAGATTTACTCACGTCTGTCCTGACCCGGCTATCGCTCAAACAATCATTGAGCACACCGCTACAGCGGAACATTCGATTCTCTTTCACCATCCACTGAACAATCTTCAGATACCCAAACCGGGTTGGAATTATCACCGGTTGTGGGGATTGATTTTCTCGTTTCTACTAGGACGTAGCCCTGAAGAGTCAGAGTGTATTGTACTCTGACGAAACACGTGTCGGCTGGCGTTTTCCAGAACGAACATTAAAGCTACGAGATCAACAAGCTTCAATTACTTTTTTCTCCCAGTGTCAGAGACTGCCATATCATATGTTTGTTTTCTATGTGTGTGCACAGGTTATCTGTATCTAATGTAGATGTATGTCCTGTACAAACATCATTCAAGGGGTTGTTAGGGTCACCCCTTTCCTGGCAGCACCACACCATCAGGCCTCTATAGTGAACTGGCCAATTATCCAGCAGAGCACAATCACTCCCTCACACTAAGAACCCTTGCCTTTGGTATTTACCTGATACCTTCTGGTCGCGCTCGCACTATATAAAGCTCCGAGAAAAAAAATCCAGCATACAGTCAGCAAGAAAATCCAAAGTCATCTGCCCTCTCAGCCAGGGCAACGATTAGTTATAATCGATAGAGTCCGTAGGCAACTGAGCTTTGGTTGCATCATCAATAGAAGTTCATTGTATTTGTTTCCTTCTCTGTATGGGTTTACATGGTAAACACTGCAACAGTAGAGGAAAATCTCACACTGGGCATGGGAACATCGTCTCAGTCTCACGCTCAGGCTAGAGCACAATAGTCCATTATTCTTCCCTAGGTTCCTCACATGCTCAAAGATAAATTCTTTTCTCAGGCAAGTAGCTATTGCTGTTACAAAAATGTATCTATTCTAAACTAGCAATGCGCGAGAATACTTGAAAGAAACCAAGTGAGCAGAAATAACAATTTAATAGCTCTATGAAAATGCAGCAGTGAAGATGCAGGCCTTCAGAACAAATGCTGACTTAAAATCTTAAATTCAATGATGCGCATTCAATATACGTGTGCATTTAAATGCAGGTATGCCTTCCTGCACAAAAACAATTCTGGGCGTAATACAGGCAACCTTGCACCATGGTGCAAGGGTGCCTCTATTGGAGCTTGGCAGCCAAAAGTGCAGAGAGGGAGCAGGAATGCACCATATGTTAGTACCTGTGGCACATTCCTGCCCTCTCCATTTGATGCAGCTCAGCACAACAAGTTGTCTTGATAATCTGGCCCTTGATGTTTCAAGCTTCGCAGTGTCTTGTTTATGGCTTCTCCGAGTTATGGCTTATCTGGGTGGATTGTTGAACTGGAGGTCTGGTTAGGGGTACTCCCTCCTTTGGTGATCTTTATTTTGTGATTCTTTTAATTGAGCATTAGCTCCATACAGCATAATGTAGAAAGTGAGTCGGCATTTGTTTCCTTCCAAAAATCTTTGGTTCGGTACATTTCAGAATCTGCATTTCCATCCATTCAAGAGTGGTGCTTTTACGGCCTATTATCATTTGGAATACACACATAAGTCTCCCTAATTGCCCTTCCCTACCCCCTCCCAAAGGTTGTCTCTCAGACCCTCTTTCAGCCGTATCCCCTGTACCCTCACCAGGCCCCCCACACTTTCTCCCACTTTTTGGGACAACCTCTGGCTTTGTATATCACTTGTTCCAGCCCCTGGCACAAGTCAGGTCCGCTTTCTAGTCTGCAAAATCCAAGGATGCTGCAGCACCCCATGCCCTTGCTATATTCCTTATGGCCATCCTAGCTGTCAATTGTAGCCAAATCCCGTTGTATCTAGGTCATGTTGTTTTTTTCCCCGGTAATCCCCAGGATCAACCATTTTGCATCCAGAGGCATGTCCACCAACGTGACCCGGGCCATTATCTCTGTTGTTTTAGCCCAGAAATTCTTTATATGTGGGCAGTCCCAGAGGACGTGGAAAAAGGTACCTTCCCCTCTGCATCCCCTCCTACACTGTGGAGTCGTGACCCTACCTATTCTATGCAGTGGCGTCTGTGAGTAGTGGGACCGGTGTAGCATTTTGAATTGGACCAGTCTGAAACAAGCTTGTATGACCATTTCTCGTGGGCTCTGAACAGCCTCAGCCCAGTCCTCATCATCGAGGTCTTCCACATCCACCCTCTAACGCCATTTTCAGTGGTCCCAGTGGGTCGGGAGTTTTTGATCAATGTACGATAGATCACTGACACCCCTTTGTCTGGCAATGCTTCTGAGATAACTCAGTCCTCCAGCGGGGAGGACTCAGGCAGCTGCTCACTTTCCTGTATGTGGCAGGAAAAAGATAGACCCAGCTGCAAATAGTGAAAGCACTCAGAGTTTGCTAGAGCGTATTCTTGGCTTAGGTCTTGATGGAGCAAGGATTCGCACGTACAGCGACTTGCTTGGATCAAGAACCTCAAATAACATACATAAAATGTAATCAACATATTCGTGTTACTAATATTGCACATTTTACATTACACGGGGTGTCCCAGTGACGCTTGCCTATGTGTTTACTTATCCTAAAACACTTGCCTCTAAAATGGCCGCTGCTTAGCGGGAATTTCTTCTGCGCATGCGTTGGTCACACTCACGTGACGTGACGTACTCGCAGTTCTGGGGGGGAAATCTCTGCACTTGCGCACTAGCTATAAAATGGCCGCTTTGTGTTCTCACATGCCGATGCTTGCCCTGCAGCTTATGCAATGCTGTTCGTTTTGCACTAATCTTAAATGCTATAGTTAGTATAAAGTAAGGGGAGTCATATAGGGATTCCTGGTATACAGTGTATTCATTTATTTCTATGTTCTAAATTGTTTTCCTTTACTTTTCATGTGGCGAGTCTTTTGGGCTTGGGAGGCGCTTAGTATTCCATCTTGAAGTCCCTACTGCGCATGTCATCCTGGCAGAGGGAAGAAAAACCTTGTACCAGTGGAACTCAGCCAGCTGGCAGCCACAGTCAAGATGCTCCTGGGAATCGACCTGTAGCCCAGCAAACGGAGCCGAAATGTACTGCATTTAAAACAATTTTAATAAAAATCTGTGTATGCCATTGTTAGGTGGAGACCCATGTCATGGAAACCCCAAATCCAATGGGAGGTCCCTGAAATGCTAATATTGAGCTTAAGAAAGTCAAATCCTGGTTGGTGTGTTGACCTGTCCTTTCTTTGGACCAATCGAAATTGGGAATTCTTACACTTGCAACATTTGGGGGGTGGTACACTGACCCGAAAACAGTATAACTAGCCTAGGTTTAGCTAGAGAAATTGTCCGACTTGTCCGAATAGCTGACCTGTCACTGACCCAACGCACTCAATAGGTGACTGATACAGAGAGCTGCGGAGCACTCTGTCCGTAATTTCCAGAGACCCAATCGGGGGTTTGGGAACCTTAAGTGCTGGCGGAGCACTTTGCTGGGAATTCGATAAACCCAATCGGGGTTTGACTGATAGCTGCAGAGAGGGTGTAGCGCAGGCGTTGCTACCGAACTGCGGGTGCTGGTCTTTCCTTGGTGGTCCTGTCCCGATCCTAATCTGGTTTTCCTGTCCTGGGTGTCCATTCTGCACCTGCTGGCCTACCGGTGACTGTCTTTTCCTTGGGTTTCTCCTGTCCTTAACTGACCCGTGGCCAGGGTTGGTCTCTACACCGTTCTAGGTAAATATAAATCTGAGGAAACCCGATTTGCATTCTCTATTTTCCTTGCTTTGAATAAAATCGTACTTGCCCTTTATTCCTTTTTCCTTACCCTCTTTTGCTGACAAATGATAAAGTCCTATATTGTTGTTGTTATACTAGCATGTTCCATTTTTTCCCATCCTTAATGAAACTTCTGATATACTGTTCATGAAATATAGATGTTCCTTTTCTTTACCCATCCTTTAGTCGATTTAAAGTGATTACACCGACTTATTAGTGTGTTCCATTCTTACCTTTCCTATAGTTACATGGTATCTCAAAATTTCCGTAGTACAAATTAAAGTTCTATTTTCCTACCCTCTTCAAGGGGTAATACTCCACTGTGACATTCTAGTATGTTCCATGTTTTCCCCGTCCTTTAGACACTCCATATCAAATCTGGATCCTTAAAATTCTTGTTAGTATGTTCCCTGTCTTTACCTTCCCTTTAGAGTCCTAAATGGTTGGTCTTATTTACTTCCCATATGGAAATGTACTCTTTATAATCTTAGTTATTGACAGTTTACTTGCTGTGAACATTATGCTTTCTGAATCTGATGAAAACTAGATAAAGGTTTTAAAACTTCCTGAGTCTGTGGTTATTACATAAATACAAAAATAGTAAATGGTATTTTGTATTTTGTGTCTGCCTTTCTTTTACAGCTAGCTCCCTGATCCATTGTAATCATAGGTACCCGTAACAGTGGATTGGTAAGTCGGGTACAGTGGAAATAAATAGGAAGGAACTGGGTTACTGATAGTAGAGTGTAAGGTTACCCGATTATTAAATATGGTGAATTGAAATTATGGGCCCCAAATGTGCATATGGTAACATTTATAGTCGGGTGACCTGCGCGCTCTATCAGCAATTTTCTGGTAGCAGAGCTATGGTTAGGGACTATTTAATGATAGGTAGGACTAGTTAAGATAGGTAGATAGGTTATTTGCTGCTAATTGTGAAAATGTTGCTGCTAAAAGTATCGATCGATCAAATATTGATGTTTATTGCTTTGAAAAATTATGAAATGTGTTAAATTGTTTTTCTTGCTGTTATATTGATAAATGTACTAATACACTGGTTAGTTATTGTTACATGTTTGTCTGGAATCCCCGGGGACAGAATAGCGAGTCGTGAGGAGAATCCACGTCGCAAAGTGAGGTCACTTACCCAAGGAAAATTGGTGCAGGTTAGACAGAACTGGAAGCACTAATTAGAGTTTTCTGTATAAATGTATGAATAAATGATAGCAAAGAGTTCGCTGGCAAAACTTCTTCACACGGAAGGAGTAGCAGGTTCGTCTAAGCTTGATTGGTAGCAAAGGAGCTCACTAGTGAAACTTTTGGCTTAGTATATATCCCAAAGTGGATGAGTCGAAGGAGTAGCAGGTTCACTAATGCTTGTGTGAAGAGTAGGCGGAAGGGATCTAGTCGTAGTAATTGAAAAGTAAATAGCAGAGATTTACTTGCAGTAAAACAAATCTTTTCTTTCTAGACACTCGAGTACAGTGGGGAATGTGTTTATGTTGTGAATTAAACAGAGCACTTGCACTTTAAAAGGTAGAAATCGAAGTGTTTCTTACCTTGTGAAGGAGGGAGTCAGTTGCGGAGCTGCGCTGACGTCACTCAGTGCCGCGCTGGTATTGTTTGAGACAGCGGGCGATTAGCTGAGGCGGAATTGTAAAGGAGGGGTGAGCACAGGAGCGTGAGAACTCGTTTACGAGAAACGCCGCGCACCCATTGGTTGAAATATTTTGAAATCGCGCATTTGATTAGTTGCAGAAAAATAAGAGACGCATTTGGATTGGAAGTGATTATGTAAACAAAGTAACTTGCGGAAAAGTATATGTGGCATACGTCTAATCCAGAGACTAGACCTGATCCAAGATATCTAGGGTTCGGAAAAGATAAGTGGAAAGGTCGAAAATATAACATTATGTATGGACATAAGATGAAAATGACTTTAGTAAACAAGGTGAAGAATTATTTCAAGAAAGCCAAACCTATCAAAACTAGAGAAGGAGTTGTCATCCCACCGCCTAATACTCCCACATCATTTATGTTGTTTGACAAGGGCTACCATACTAGCGTATGGTTGGAAAATTGGGTGGAATATACTAAAAATGACGGGATTTTGGCATTTCCATTAGATGGTACATTTAATAGCCGGATTCTGTTTAATTTGAGAACCTGAATGAATGATTTACATCCCAGACCCAGACTAACGCAATATGAGGCCTTAGAAGAATGGGAGATAGAGGCTTTTGAGCGAGACAGACCCAGAATGGACAAGGGGTTGACTAAATGGTATCTAAAAATTAATAAAGAGACCCGAGAAAAAAGAATGAAAGAGTGGAGACAGAACATGTTAGTAGAAGGACTATACCCTGTGATAGCATTAGAAGCGCCCATGGGAGAGAAACGGACAGAGAAAACAAGGCATTTGATGACCAGTGGGGATTCAGATGATGATTATTTGGAGGAATTATTAATGAAGAATCCACCTCCTTATAATGAAGGATCAAGACCCGTAAGTGCGAGAGACCCCTGTCTAAGACCTTATCAGGAGGAGCCAAGACCTTTAAGTACAGGGAATCCATTCCTGAAACCTAATTATGGTGAGGGACCAAGTATGACACATCCAACAGCCCCGAATTATATTCCTACCCTAACTCCGCAAATAGTGCATGAAACAAGCATAGAAAGGGTACTGCAGGAGAGAGAACGAGAGGCTCTAGCTAAACAAAGAACAGAATTAATTCAGAAAATCTCCCAACTAAATACAAGTCCTGAAGCTTTGACAATCCGAGTGACTATTGGACCAGTTGTTCCTTTGTACGGAGATAAGCAGAATAGCCCGAAGGCTCCTATAATTACCCATCTGTAGTACAGCCGAGAAAAGAGGCCTTAATTGTAGATGATCAGGCAAGTGAATGTGAATCTGTGATTTCCTTGATGGATTTACCGATAAGGGAACCAGAAGGGGGTTCACGAAGGAAAAACACTCCTTTCACTTCAGGAGATGTGCAGATTGAGTCCTCTACGGGTACTAGAAGTGCCACGGTAGTGACTCCCGAAGAAATTGAGAGATGGAGTCGAGAATTAGAAAAACAAAATCCTCAGTCGAGACCATTAGATATTTACAAACTAAGAATAGAATTGGAAGAACTGGTGGCTGGAAACGTGGGTTTGGACAGACTGAACACATTTACTGAAGAAGAATTGCTGTTTATTTGCAAAAGTATCACCCGTAATACCAGAGTGTTCCATGAGAAATTAATGGACACAGCGGCTAGCATGGGAATAGATATTGGTAAATCTAAAGTGTTGCCAAAGCCCTACAGAGCAGAGTTCTCAGACAAAGATCTGGAAAACATGAATGTGTCAGGAAAAAAAGTACAGATCAGGGAATTATTAAAAATGGAAAGCCAGGTGGGCAAAGAAAAAAGAAGAAACTAGATCTAAACAGATGGTTTCAGAGTATGTCTTAAAAGAAGCAGACAAGGCTGAAAAATTATATCCTATGTGAGAAGTGCCAGGTGGAAAGTATGTACATGTTCCATGGTCCCGACAGGATATTGTGTCCTTTACCAATGACTTCCCAAAATTACGAGAAAAACCTGTAGATTGGTACAGACAGGTCGAGAGATTTGTGAAAGTGCAGAAATGCCTCCTGAAAGATTTAGATTGGTTCTTCGACATTGTAGTACCTGTAGATCTGTGGACAGAATGTAAAATTGCTGTAGATTGGCCTAGTGAGGAGTTCCAGAGAGACCCAAACACAGGGGCACCTTCAGCAAATTTAATGAAAAAATACAATCAGGTAATGTTGTATCTGAAAGGAAAGGTGCCTGCAAAAGAAACTGATTGGATTCGAATAGACAGAACTACCCAGAATAGAGATGAAACTGTGCATTCCTATTATGAACGACTGTTACAGGTGTTCAAAACATACAGTGGATTGGATAACATTGAGATGAAAGACATGACCCACTTCATTTATCGATTTGTGCTAGGGTTAAGGCCTGAGATTTCACAGTGGATCAAAGACAATAAAATCTGCTGGAAGTCTAAACCAATTGATGAGGTCCTGAAGTATGCTAAATATTGCGAGGATGAATTGGCAGATAAATGGAAGGAGTTAAAAGAAAAAGTCATGTGGGCTCAGGTAAAATTAGCCGAGCAACAGGAGCTAAATAAACTGACCAGTAATCAGAATCAAGGCCCCGGGGGTGGGGAAAAGCCCAGAGTAAAGATGAGCTGAGAGGAGGCCAAAAAGAAGTTCCCCTGTCACGGGTGCGGACAGATAGGACACTGGAGAGACGAGTGTCCAGCTTTAAAGAATGGTAATATTCAAATTAATGATTTAAATCCACAGACGCAGAAAGAGACTCCACGAAAGACTCAGTAACAGGTAAAGCAAAATCAGTTGCCGCGTGCACCTAGGCCAAATTATAGGAGCAAAGCACAACAAGGAGAAGACACTGAAGTATGGGAAGGAAGGGACGATAGAAATGCAGCAACTTCACAATTTCTGTTAAATTACACATTTCTCTGTGATGACACCTACTGACGGTGCCTGAGGGGGGAGGACGAGGAGTGCGTGCTTGGCGCTACTTACCGGTGGACCAGGCAGGGCCATACATTGAAGGTAAGGTTGAAGGAAATGATGTCACCTTTCTGTTGGACACTGGTGCTACCCGTTCTACTGTGAGAACAGCAGACGTTCCAAACCTACCCCTCTCGGGAGAAGCAATCCAAGTAGTGGGCGTTTCTAATCAACTAATTAGTACCCCAGTTACTGAACCTATGGAAATTAAAATTGGGAATTTCAAAGAAATGCATAGATTTGTTGTGTGTGATTCCAGTCCTGTAAATCTGCTAGGACGAGATTTGTTGTGCAAAATGAACTGTACTATCTTTTGCACACCAAATGGCGTTGAAATTCAGACCCCAGACGAAGACGAAATATACAAATTAATGTTAGCAAGACCCGATTCAGAAATTAAAAGACTGACAATACAAGACTTACCTGAAGAGCTCCAAGAAAGAGTGAAACCAGAAGTTTGGGATTTTACTGGAAAAGATGTAGGATTAATGGAAAATGATGACCCAATTAAAATAGCCATAAAAGAAAATGCAGTATACCCAAATATTAAACAGTACAAAATTAGTGCAGAAGTAAAAGCAGGAGTTGCTATTGAAATAAAAAGATTGTTAGAAGCAAAAATCAACAAGAAGTGATGAGCTTGGGAGGGGGGAGGAGGGAAGGGATGGGGAGGGGGGGACGTTGGGGTCTTGTTATTCCAGTTTTGTTCTCTTACACTGCCTATCATTTGCCTTCTTGGTATCAAGCCGCTACTTTGGTATATTTATCTCACCTTCTATGCAATTTACAGAGAAGACATGCTTGTCTGTCTCGCTCGCTATGTTTACCTGATATATTTGCATTGTAGCACGATGCCTCTTTTTGCTCTCAAAAGCAATAAAACACATTTGAAATTAAGAAGTGATGAGCAGCCCATGTAATTCGCCCATAATTGGAATCAAGACACCTAGTGGTAAGTACAGGGTAGTACAGGACCTGCACATGGTTAACAAAATTGTGGTTCCTTGTTGTCCTGTCGTGCCAAACCCTGCAGTGATTCTATACCAAATTTCATGGAATGCAGGATGGTTTACCGTCATTGACTTATGTCATGCATTCTTTTCAATTCCATTGCATCCAGACAGCAAATTTCTTTTCTCATTTGAGTTCGACAGTCACGTCTACGTCTGGAATCGTGTCCCTCAGGGGTACACAGAAAGCCCCTCAATTTTTTATCAGATTCTGAAAAAGTGCCTTGAAACTCTAATATTGCCCGGAAAATCAGTGTTGGTGCAATATATAGACGACCTCTTGGTGGCATCTAAGAGTCGAAAAGACTGTGTGACTGACACAATTGCCTTGCTGAACCATTTAGGAGAAGGAGGGCATAAAGTATCACCAGAAAAGCTGCAATTCTGTACCACGTCAGTAAAATATCTGGGGCACCAGATAGAAAGAGGTATCAGGAAAGTCACCACAGAAAGAATTAGGATAATTCGAAACATGGAATTGCCAAATACTCAGAAGGAAATTAGAATATTCCTTGGAGTTGTAGGGTACTGTAGGCAGTGGATTGTGGGATTTGCAGACCTAGCAAAACCATTGATAAAAATGACAAAGAAAGGAGCAAATTACCCTGTGGAATGGGATGACGAAAGCATGACAGCTTTTACAAAACTACGAGAATGTCTGTGTACTGCTCCTGCATTAGGAATGCCTGACTATTCAAAGGATTTTGCACAGTTCTGTGACACACAAGATAATTGTGCACTTTCAGTCCTAACTCAAATTCATGGTTTGACTCGACGTCCTGTGGCATAGTTTTCTTCCACATTGGACCCAGTAGCAGCTGGATTACCTGGATGTTTGAAAGCTGTAGCTGCAACATGCATGAGTCTTGCACAGAGTGAGTCCATTGTTATGGGACATCCGGCAACTGTGTATGTTCCACATTCTGTTGTAATTTTACTGACAAGAACAAAAACCCAGTATCTCACACCTAGTCGGCTGACTAAGTATGAAAGAATCCTTGTAGGTGCAGGAAACTTGACCCTTGAATGATGTAACATTTTGAATCCAGCTACCTTACTACCTAGCTCATTCGCAGCAGAGGTGAGGGAAGAATTTGCACATGATTGCATTGATTTGACTGAGTTCAGTACTAAACCACGCCCAGACATAAAAGAGAACCCCCTGTTTAGTGAAGATTATGAGTTGTTCGTAGATGGATCGTGCCTGAGACTTGAGGAAGGTGGCCTAAGCGCTGCCTACTCCGTGTGCACACTAGAGCGTCCAGTGGAAGCATCCTATTTATATGGAGTCAAGTCTGCACAAATAGCTGAATTGGTTGCATTGACAAAAGCTTGTAAATTTGGGAGGAATTTGAAAATAACCATATACACTGATAGCCAGTATGGTTATGGGGTTGTGCATGACTTTGGCCAGTTGTGGCTACAAAGGGAGTTCCTGACCTCTTCAGGCACCCCTATCAGAAATGGAAAATACGTGCAAGATTTACTGGAATCAATCCAGTTACCAAAAGAATTGGCTGTGGTCAAGTGTGCTGCTCACAAATCTGGTGATGACAAAGTGACAGCAGGTAATCGATATGCTGACCAATTAGCCCAACATTGTGCAAAATACCGAATTTCAATTAATATAAAGGTTGGGGGAAACGGAAACAGCTGCCAACTTTTGATGCTAGAGGGAGTGAATACATGGGAGGAAGTGAGAGACTTGCAGGAAGCAGCAGAGCCACAGGAAAAACAAAGATGGAGAAACTTCGGTTGTCGAAGGAGAGGTGCAGATGGTGTCATTGTTTACATTGATGATACGCCTGTGTTGCCAGACTGTATGCTTGCTCCTATGGCGAGGTTAATACATGGAGACACACATGTAGGCAGAGATGCGATGATTCGCATGTTCCGCCAAATATGGTTCAATTCGAAATTCAGAAGCGTAGCAGAGGCACTCTGCCAGAGGTGTTTGACCTGTCAGCAATTTAACCCTGGAAAGAAAACTATAGTGTTACCAGGGAAAATTGGAAAGGCAGAAGGCCCTTTTATTAGATTACAACTTGACTTCATTCAGTTGCCCCCTTGTCGAGGAATGAAATACCTACTTGTCATTGTCTGCCTGTTTTCAAAATGGGTGGAAGCATTCCCTGCACGTAGAAATGACAGCATCACAGTAGCCAAATTATTACTTAGGGAACTTATACCTCGTTACAGTTTCCCAGTCTTAATTGAATCTGACAGAGGAAGTCATTTCCAGAATGAAATAATAAAGCAAATCTGTGAAGCATTCAAAATCACGCAAAAACTGCACTGTGCATATCGCCCAGAGGCTTCTGGAGTGGTAGAACAGATAAATGGCACAATCAAATCAATATTGGGAAAGATGTGTGAATACACTCAGCTGGAATGGCCAGATGCTCTGCCTCTTGTGTTAATGGGACTCAGAAGTATTCCAGATCGGAACACGGGCTTGAGTCCACATGAAATCCTGATGGGAAGAGCAATGCGGCAAGCATGGGTGCCAGGATACAAAATAATAAGCATATCTGAAGATTTGGTACTAGAATACTGTAAAGAGCTGGCTGACCAAGTACGTTCGATCTCTCGCCAGGTTGGGGGAAAAGACGTCGCCAGGCCAACGACTCCAACACATGACCTGAATCCAGGTGACTGGGTCGTAATAAAGAAGCACACCCGGAAGAGTTGCCTTAAACCCAGGTGGGGAAAGCCACGACAGGTGATCCTGGTAACCACCACAGCTGTAAAGTGTGCAGGAGTACCTCGCTGGATCCATGCCAGCCACACGAAGAAAGTGACTGAACCTGACAAAACTGAGGCTGAAGGTTGCGCAGCTGAAGGATCCCAAGATATCGGTCCTGAAGTAGCTGAAGAAGAACAACTGAGCTCCAGTCAAGAAGATTGGGTCCCGATAATCGATCTGACAATCAACCCTATACGAACCAGAAGTCAGACTCAGCTAGATAGACAGTGGGATAGTGAGGACGAGACAGGTGAAGAAGAAGCTACTCAGGTTTTCGAAATCCACGTTAAATCTGATTCTGAGGAGGACCAGATAGGGAGAGAGCAGGTAATAGACACTCCTCCAAGGACACCTGCACCAGAAGAGGGACAGATAGAAATTAGGGCGAAAGTTCAAGCGGAAGAAAATGAAGAGCTCGAAGAGCTTGAACAGGAACAGGAAGGATTAGACAATTGTGTTCAGGAAGAAGAGATCGAAACAGATCAAAGCCAAAATCAGTATATACCTGAACAAGGCCAGTTTAGGGACCAGGCAGAAGAAACAGATGAAAGACCTGGACCTAGTCAGTTAGGGAGCAATACTGAAGACGAACTTGATCCCAATGTGCCACAACTGAATAAAAACAAAAGGGTGTTTGAAGAAGGCCAAGACACAGTGCCAGTTAAAAAACTCAAAAAGGGTGACTCAGTACCTAGATTTGTGAAAAGGCTGAGATTGCGTCTGAAGACGATAACCGAGGAGCCTGAACAGATAAATGAGGTCTCGAGTCAAACTGACCCAGTAGTGACAAAGCCAAAGAGAAGAAGTGCTCGAATCAAGAAACTGAATAACAAGTACTCGAGCCCTGAATGGACTTACTTTGTATTGGAAGAGTTTGAGAATTTGGAAGTAAGTGACGAAAGTAATGAAAGTGATGAAGAATTGATTGCCGAACAGACTGAAGAAGAAGCAGAAGCAACCTGAAAAGTTACTCGAGTAAGCAAGCTGTACAGAGTTACAAAGAGGGGTTGAAGCTTCTTTGGATCCAAAATGTCTGATTCTTCTGAGGATGGGAGACCGGGACGAAGTTGTTGTAAAACATGCTGCCAAGTATGTTTATGTAGTATAGCGATAGTACTAATACTTTGGATAGGACTAACCATAACTATTCCTTCGATGATGAGTAAAAACCCAAGTCTGTACCCAAATAATAACCTACCTGATGACACTGTAGAATCACACACTAGAATTACACCACGGAGAGTAGACGCATTGGACAAACCGCTTAGCCTGAAACAAACAAGCATAGATTTAGAAGCACCAGATGAGGGAGGATTACACGTTAACAAAATAAAGAACAAAACTCATTTAAATGTATTCGCAAACCTATTAGCACATTATGTAGAAACTATGGAAATAGACGATTGTTATGTCTGCATGAAGCTACCCACTTCAGTAGCTGAAGGTGTGACTTACCACCATTTGCCCTTAACCTATGGAATTTCCTGTAGTATACTAACTAGTTTATTTTATAAAAGAGTACCTTTACAGTACTATTATTCAAATTCTGATGTGACATTTTCTGAACTTCCTATTCGAAGAAACCTGAACCCTGTACATACAACTAGAGACGTAGCTAAATACATGAGTGATTATTTTCTAACTGTAGGAAAAATAAATGTAGATGACGCACACAAAAATAACTTGACCTGTTCTTTACATGAAAAAGAAAAGGAATTTCTGGATATGGTAGAAAAGAGAAGAGAAAGTTTCCAAAAGAAAGCCAAAGTCAAGAACAGAAAGTTCCCAAATGGGCAGAGAGTATAGGGAGCACCTCAAATGGCGGAGCTAACACTGCGATGTTGCTGGATTTCGAAAAGAAAGGGAAACTTTGTCTTAAAAGAGAGAAAACTAGTTATTATAACAATATTTTCATTAGTTCCAGTGAATGCGAACATAATTACAAGGTAATTGGAGGTTGGGGTTTCAAAGATGGGTCAGAGCCTGTGTTTCCGGGAATTTACTTTATATGTGGGAATAAGGCTTATTTCAAATTGCCCGACCATTGGTACAGAAGCTGTTATTTTGGTATTGTCTTCCCAAAGATATACCATGTGGGGAGAATCACTGGAAGCACTGAAAAGACTAATGAATTAGTACGCACTAAAAGAGAAAGTGCTGGTGAAATTGTAGGAGATATTTTTAGTGCACTGATACCTACAGTGGGAGTGGTTCTGAATACACACAGAATTAGCAAATTGTCAACAGTAGTGGATCGGTTATCTACTGACACTGCTGGAGGTTTCCTGATGGTCAATACCGAAATGGTTGCGGTCAGATCAATGGTTTTACAGAATAGACTTGCTCTTGATACATTATTGGTGAAAGAGGGCGGAGTCTGCAGAATGTTGAAAGCGCAACATTGTTGCATTTACATACCTGACAAAAGTGTACAGATCAAAGGGTATGTGAGGAACATTACAAGTTTGGGAAAAGAGCTTAAACCACTTGAGGTTGACAGTGCCTGGAAGAGACTTACTGATGGTCTCTCCGCCGTAGGTCATTGGTTTGCTAACCTAGGTAAAAGTTTTTTGATTAAAATACTGATGCCAATTGCGGGAATAGGTTTAGTAGTATTCATCATATTCATCTGTTGTAAATGTCGAAAGCACCAAAAGAAGTACACAGTGAACAAGGGAGGAGTGAAGAGGAATGTGGATGAACTTGAATTAGAGGAACTGAATAATCAGATTTATAAAAGGGTGAAAAATTCTCACCCTAATAAAGAGACTAAAGAAAAGCTGAACAGAATGTTTGAAGAGATTGAACTGGGAAAAATTTGAAAAGTTGGTTCTATGAATTTGTGATGATATAAAATATCATCAAAGAGGATTGATGGAGCAAGGAATCGCACGTACAGCGACTTGCTTGGATCAAGAACCTCAAATAACTTTAATAAAATGTAATCAACATATTCGTGTTACTAATATTGCACATTTTACATTACACGGGGTGTCCCAGTGACGCTTGCCTATGTGTTTACTTATCCTAAAACACTTGCCTCTAAAATGGCCGCTGCTTAGCGGGAATTTCTTCTGCGCATGCGTTGGTCACACTCACGTGACGTGACGTACTCGCAGTTCTCGGGGGGAAATCTCTGCACTTGCGCACTAGCTATAAAATGGCCGCTTTGTGTTCTCACATGCCGATGCTTGCCCTGCAGCTTATGCAATGCTGTTCGTTTTGCACTAATCTTAAATGCTATAGTTAGTATAAAGTAAGGGGAGTTATATAGGGATTCCTGGTATACAGTGTATTCATTTATTTCTATGTTCTAAATTGTTTTCCTTTACTTTTCATGTGGCGAGTCTTTTGGGCCTGGGAGGCGCTTAGTATTCCATCTTGAAGTCCCTACTGCGCATGTCACCCTGGCAGAGGGAAGAAAAACCTTGTACCAGTGGAACTCAGCCAGCTGGCAGCCACAGTGAAGATGCTCCTGGGAATCAACCTGTAGCCCAGCAAACGGAGACGAAATGTACTGCATTTGAAACAATTGTAATAAAAATCTGTGTATGCCATTGTTAGGTGGAGACCCATGTCATGGGAACCCCAAATCCAATGGGAGGTCCCTGAAATGCTAATATTGAGCTTAAGAAAGTCAAATCCTGGTTGGTGTGTTGACCTGTCCTTTATTTGGACCAATCGAAATTGGGAATTCTTACACTTGCAACATTTGGGGGGTGGTACACTGACCCGAAAACAGTATAACTAGCCTAGGTTTAGCTAGAGAAATTGTCCGACTTGTCCGAATAGCTGACCTGTCACTGACCCAACGCACTCAATAGGTGACTGATACAGAGAGCTGCGGAGCACTCTGTCCGTAATTTCCAGAGACCCAATCGGGGGTTAGGAAACCTTAAGTGTTGGCGGAGCACTTTGCTGGGAATTCGATAAACCCAATCGGGGTTTGACAGATAGCTGCAGAGAGGGTGTAGCACAGGCGTTGCTACCGAACTGCGGGTGCTGGTCTTTCCTTGGTGGTCCTGTCCCGAACCTAATCTGGTTTTCCTGTCCTATCCTGGGTGTCCATTCTGCACCTGCTGGCCTACCGGCGACTGTCTTTTCCTTGGGTTTCTCCTGTCCTTAACTGACCCGTGGCCAGGGTTGGTCTCCACACCGTTCTAGGTAAATATAAATCTGAGGGAACCCGATTTGCATTCTCTATTTTCCTTGCTTTGAATAAAATCGTACTTGCCCTTTATTCCTTTTTCCTTACCCTCTTTTGCTGACAAATGATAAAGTCCTATATTGTAGTTGTTATACTAGCATGTTCCATTTTTTCCCATCCTTTATGAAACTCCTGATATACTGTTCATGAAATATAGATGTTCCTTTTCTTTACCCATCCTTTAGTCGATTTAAAGTGATTATACCGACTTATTAGTGTGTTCCATTCTTACCTTTCCTATAGTTACATGGTATCTCAAAATTTCCGTAGTACAAATTAAAGTTCTATTTTCCTACCCTCTTCAAGGGGTAATACTCCACTGTGACATTCTAGTATGTTCCATGTTTTCCCCGTCCTTTAGACACTCCATATCAAATATGGATTCTGAAAATTCTTGTTAGTATGTTCCCTGTCTTTACCTTCCCTTTAGAGTCCTAAATGGGTGGTCTTATTTACTTCCTATATGGATATGTACTCTTTATAATCTTAGTTATTGACAGTTTACTTGCTGTGAACCTTATGCTTTCTGAATCTGATGAAAACTAGATAAAGGTTTTAAAACTTCCTGAGTCTGTGGTTATTACATAAATACAAAAATAGTAAATGGTATTTTGTATTTTGTGTCTGCCTTTCTTTTACAGCTAGCTCCCTGATCCATTGTGATCATAGGTACCCGTAACAGTGGATTGGTAAGTCGGGTACAGTGGAAATAAATAGGAAGGAACTGGGTTACTGATAGTAGAGTGTAAGGTTACCCGATTATTAAATATGGTGAATTTAATTTATGGGCCCCAAATGTGCATATGGTAAAATTTATAGTCGGGTGACCTGCGCGCTCTATCAGTCTTCAAATCGGATAATGGCTTAGTCCCTCCAGACATAACATAACATGTGTATTTGTAAAGCGCACGTTCACCACTACGGGTATCTTGGTGCTGAATAACAGATGTTTGTTGTTACCCAACTCAATGATACTCATTTTATCGTCCTCAGATGGATGAAAGGCCAAGTGGACCTATCAGGATTTGAACCTGTGACCATGAGGTCAGACACGGGCCCCTGAAGTAGATGCATTAGTCCACTGAGCCACCAGACCCAGATATCACCCAAGTGTTCTATGCCCAGCAGTTCCCACTTCATAAATCCCTTGACTCCCACCACTTCAGACAAAAAATGACTGTGCCATTCTCGCGGTCCAGCCCAGGAATCTTGTGGCAGCCCTCCAAATCCTGACCACCGTCACTGTATGCTGTGGTATGTCTCTGTCACTCCTCGCCCTCGACCCATCGCCTCTCTATCTACCCTGTATGCAGGGTTTTGCCGGTCGGCAAAGAACCACTCATTAATCACAAGGAGTTATGAGGCTTGGAAGCTTCCCTCCCCAGTGTATTTATTGAATTGTCCCCGACTGAAAATAAAAACTATCATTACAACTTGAGAAAAAAACCAGGCATTGACAGTTAAAAATATATAATTTTTATTAAGTGTTCAGCACTTTCTGGTCGTGTCCTCATGGTTCTACTCGGTCACGACAGCCCTCCGGCGGGCATGTTTGCTCTCCACTTTGGGGACCTCAATATCCTTTCCATGCTCCATTTGGATGATGTTTTGCAGGAGCCGCTGCCTCAAGGCTTCACGCTCATATGGCACCTCTGGGGAGAAAGAAGAGATGAGTCAGCGAAATGTAAGAGCCTAATACCTAAGGCAGCACCTGGACAGAGGTAGACTGGTCAACATATTCATTGAAATGCTCCTATGTAGTCCTAAGGATAGATATACCACCCAACAGATGAGTCAACAAAGAGAATGAGAGTGTCTCTTATGCAGCCCCTGTGGAATGCTGAACTACCCTATTGATGAATCAGCAAAATAATATAGCCTGGCTCCTATGCGGCATCTGGGTGATGGTTGGACTACACTTTAGATGACTCATCGAAATGAAAGTTCCTTATATCTAAGGCAGCCCCAGGCAGAGGAAGGCTGGTCCATAACTGAGTCATAGAACTGAAAGAGCCTGGCCTCTATGCTGTACCTGGCTCCTGATAGATGAGTCATCAAAGTGAAACAGTCTGGGTCTTATGCAGCCCGTGGTGGTGACTATTCTATTGATGAGTCAGCAAAATGAAAGAGCCTGATAGTATGCAGCCCAGGGAGAGGTTGACTACCCTATAAATGACCCATCGAAATGAAACTGCCTGGCTGCTTTGCGGCACTAGGGCAGAAGTGGCCTGGAGTATGGCTTGGTCAGATTAATTAAAGCAACGGGCACCACTGGAGCACCTTGCGAAAAGGAGGTGAAGAGCCAGACTGTTCGAAAAGTGAGTTGGCGCAGTGGAAGGGCATGGATCCTATGCAGCAGCGGAAGACAGGCTGGGTGGACTATCGTGGGTCAGTGAAATGAAAGAGCCCCTGAGCTGGGCCGGGTTGGCCTATAGAAAAATCTTATTTACTCCACACTCCGGAGTGTCAGAAACTCCAAGGGCAGAGCAGTCTTGTGAGAATGTAATTCCTTGATTTCACCAAAGGTCTACAGCTGGATCCCCACCATGGAATTCCATTCCGAATAAGCATTTGAGGACATAAAATTAACCGCCATGGGGTTCATTCCGTTTATTCCAGCAGCATCTTGGAACTGGGTATTTGTTCCTAAAGAAGTCATATGGTTTGATTTGTCATTTTTAATCCAACCAGTAGAATTCCCCTTAGGGTTTCTAATGGACCCGTATAAGCAGGTGATGCAGTCAAGCCTGACAAGCTACATAAGGGACTCCAGTTTGAATTGCCCCTGTCACTCACATTCTACTGCACAGTTAATACATCCCCGCACCGTGCTACCCCTTGAAATGCCACAGAGCATGCATGGTTTAGTCTTTAAGTGTGTGCACTGATAAAGTGTATTATGGTCCAATAATGCCATCCTGGGGTTCTGGTGGTATTTGCAAATATCGCCTTATCATTTATTATCGAGTCTCGTTTTTTAAAAAACGATAAAATATATAGTTAGCCATTGTGCATTATATAGGTCTGTAGGCTTGATAGAAGGAGAGATATTCGGATGGATGGATTAGACAGGCAAGAAGAGAGATAAATATCATGTATTTTCCAAGAGAGATAAATATCATGTGTTATACATACAGGAGGCATGTTGGCCAAAGAGAGAGATGGAAACATGTACAAGCATTTTCAGAACAAATGCAGAATGCTGAAAATCCCTTGAGTTGTAAGATTCTTTAAGGGCAGAAGAGCTAGTGGCCAAATTCCAGGCTTTACTGTATTTTTAGAGATCTGGGATTTTCCTCATGTTGAAGTAGGGGCAATCTTGCAACGTACAGAGAGAGGAAGCCCTCTGTACCTCAGGTTTTTAATGCAAGAAATGTTTGCACCAGGCACATTTTGAGATCTTGCGGCCTGATCTGGAGTTTAGCCGATGGTGCTCTGTCCGTCAGGATGGCAGAGGACATTAAATCTGCCACCCTGACAGACTACTGTCTGCCAAATTTAGAGATCACTGCTGGATCAGTGGTGATATCTGGACCTTGAGATGAACTAATGTCATGGCGGTTCCTGTCAAGGTACAACATGTTTTTGGGATGTCCGCCATCACTTTTCAAATGCGTACTCCAAACGTTAACAGAGTTTTCATCTGTCAACATTTCATTTGTTATTAAAAATAAAAACCTAATGATCCCACACCTCAGGGAGTTTTTGCTTGGGTGTGGGGAATCCTTTTTTTCTGTCTGTCTGGTGATAGACAGAAAAAAAGGACATCACAGCGTCCATCCTAAATAGGGCAAGCAGTGTAATGTCCTTCCTCCGATAGCCTCTACTACTTTGGGCCTCCAGAGGAAGCTTTCTGTGGACAAAGCCAACGGGGGCTCCATTGATGAAAAGGTGGCAGTCTTCTCAACCCATAATTGGGTGGGAAGACCATCAGTTTGGCGGAAAGGGTACCCATTTGCGACAAAGAACACAACCCTTTAACTGTATTTCAGCCCCTTGGACTCAGTGTTTTATCCGAGCTGGTGGTTGTCCGTGGGGGCCAACAGCACTCATTTTTGAGGACCGGCACTTATTTGTCCTGTTCGGACATTCCCAGGAGCAAGAGAGAGAGAAAACCACACAAACAGGAAAGAAGAAGAAAGAGAAAATGGAAAACCCTCCCAAATAGAGAAAGCAGAAACTTGCAAGAGTAAGATAAAGGGAATGGGGTGCCTGACAGTGGATTAGAGAGGTGTGAGATGGTTTGAAGACTACACAGCCTTGGTATTTGGTGGGTTGACGTATTAGAGCAGGCCTCGGAATTCTGAGCAGAGCTTTGGGCACCAGCACTCTTTCTATTACAAATTAAGTACTGCTTAGACTCTTGTTCTGGGATTACTCAAAGTAGGGCCCAGGGGCTGCAGGTGGCCCTCTTAAACGTTTGATAAGCCCCCCTCCTGAGCTGCAGCACTAAGCTGCTGCTTACTTGATAGAGCACAAACATTCAGAAAGCTATAAAATAGGCGAGCAAAAGATGCAAAGACGATGGCCTGCACATCTTATTGCTAGTAACACCTTAAACACCATAGTACAGCAGATTAAATCGCAGCACTGAGAGCCATTTATTAGAAGGGCTGATTTTCAAACATGAACTTAGAATCATTCATGCCTCCCTTTCTGGACAACAATGCCAGAAGTGAACCAAAATGAAAGACATTTGTCAAGCGCACCCTCTGTGTGGCCTAGGTAGTTATTATTATTGGAACAACATTACCATTCAAGAAACCAAAGACAAGAGAAGGTTTTGTACAGACACATCCTGAAGTCATGCCTTTGAAGGTGCTCTCATATGTGGTAATGAAGGAAAAGGAGGCTCAGTGAAATAAAACATTTGCCTAGAATCACACAGCTTGGCCAAGTGGAGAACCTGGGATTGATCCCAGGTCGTCTGGTTTCACACTGTGCAATCCACCCTCAAAAGGAGTATTGCTTTCCTTCTCACGTTTTACTTCAAAAGCGAATTCCTTGTCTTTATTTCTTGCCACATGAGGTTAGAGTATGAGCGGCAGACAGAAGCCACGTGAAGGCTTTGCGTGTTGTCCGCACCATGTACATGTTTCACTTCCGCCTTAAGGCACCCGACTCTCGGGCATGCCACAGACCATACCTTTTGGCCCCTGGGGAAATGTTTACTTGTACCAATGCTCTAGTTAAATCCCCCTCCCTTCCTCCCATCCTCTTCCTCCTTCCCCACACGCACGCTGACGCAAGCTCAGCTCCTGCTCCAGGAAGTTTGACTGGCAGGTACTGCGCTTCGTGAGAATAATTATGCCTTCTCCGGCTTAGGAGGGGGTGTAATTGCACGGTACCAAGCGTGGGCATGGATTCTAAATGTATCCTGGCATACAGTGCCAAGGGAAAGCTCTGCTATGGCTTGCTGGGAGCGCGCACTCATTTGCATATTCATGTTATTGGACTGAACATATGAACAAATAGGTGACATCCAGTCGAAGTACACGCTTGGTGTTTCCTGGGGATTCCGCAATATTTTATTTTAATGTAAGTCATTCTGCTATATGTGTCTAAACCACGGTCCCAATACCGGCCTGTTCTGGGTTTTATGATCACTATTGTTTACATTATTTAGATTGTTTATAAATGTATCAAATGTTGATGTTGCGCCATGGAACCGGTTTCGGTATAAGAGCGCTTTACAAATATTTTAAAATTCAAATTTAAATTCAAATTGTGAAAAGTTGGCATGGATGCCCATCAATATTGGATGTGTTTATGATTATTTGCAATCACTGTGTTAAGACTTCATATAGCATAACATGGAAAACCAGAAAAATAACTCAGTGGCTTAATGCGTCTCACAAGAGCAAATTTGCACGTACTATTGAGCAGTGCGGGTTTAGACCAGCCATCTAAGGCATGCATTTTGCACCATAGAAAATCCGAAGACGTCTGGATCCTCTTTGACATGTTCAAGAGCAAATGGAATTTGCAAAGATACGCTCCGTGCATCTTCAAATTGCTCTCAATATTTTCAGGTTTGCTCAAGTGCAAATCCTGGCAAAAACAATGAGATGTTTGCAAACATGACATATCTCGACAGCCAGTCTTAGGGAATTTGGTCCTTTCTGAATAAACAAAAGACAATAAGTTCAAATCTCTGCAGTGCCGACCCCACTGTTTGTTGTAACAGCCTGGCATCCAAAATATGTCCAGGAGGGTGGAATCCATGCCAGATTTTCAGTATAACCTCTGACTGTATAGATGAGTTCTATTTAGATTCAATTGATGTGAATTGATCTTATGTGGTAAGCCTGAAAGCTGGTAATGGGTCTATGGCAGATGTTCCGGTACTAGAATTTATGTATACAATAAGATGAAGGTAAAAAGATAAGATAAAATAGGTTTATAAAACTCTCGATTGCCATGGCATCTTGGCGCAGGGGAGTGTGAAAAGTAGGCTGCTCTATTATATAGCAGTAGTAGTTCTAAAGCAAGCATGCATCGCTCACAGCACTCCAAGAGCAATAATGTGAACAATATACATAATAGATTACCTGAGGCAGTCGCCACGGGTAGCTTTTCCATAGGAAATGCCTTTTTTGTTTTGCTAATTACGTTGGCACAGTTTGACAAACCTTCATGAACCTTTCCAAAAAAACGGATACTTTTTCAGGGCCGGACTGGCTACCGGGAGTTTTGGCATGCTGCCGAGCTGGGGGCTGATTTTGTTCATGGGGACCTGTGTGTGCTGAACGAAATTCGTTTTGCTTTGTATATTTCGAAGCACACGCAGGTCTCCATCAACAAAATTAGAACTTTTAAACCTTTAAAAGTTTCGGGAGGTATACTTGATATTTAATTTTGAAGATGTCACTAAGTCCGGAGTAATAGATTATCATAATTTGTTTCTTTTTCCCTTTTAATGTAATTTTTATCCTTAGAACTATTGGAATGATTTTTAAGAGTTTTGCTTTCTTATATTAGAATATAATGTTTATTGATAATGTGCTTATGATTCCCTGTATGTTGTGCGTCTGAACTTTTGGATAAGAAATACCATTTGTGAATTTATATATTAAAAATGTACACTTTTATCACAATCAAAGAAATCTCAACCGCGGTCAAATCACTGAAAAATAATAAGGCACCAGGACCGGACAGATTTACAGCTAATTTTTATAAGGCATTTGAAACCTCCCTCAACCCCGTCCTTCTAAACCTGTTCCAATCCTTCCTTTCGAAAGGTAGAGTCACCCCCACGATGAGTGAAGCAACCATCATAGTTATACCCAAAGAAGGGAAGGACCTGTTACTAACGAAAAATTATAGGCCTATCTCATTCATAAACCTGGATTGTAAAATGTATGCGAAAATATTAGCTGACAGACTAAATTGTATCTTGCCAACTTTGATCAGTAGCTGCCAGGTGGGTTTCCTAAAGAACCGTCTATCCAACGACAACACAAGACTCTTATGTCACGTATTAGAGAACTCCAAAATCTCAGACTCACCCGCGGTGGCAATCACTCTTGACGCAGAGAAGGCGTTTGATAGAGTGTCGTGGCCTTTTCTGCGTCAATGCATGCAAATATTTAACTTAGGGGATGAGTACATTAACATGGTCATGGCCTTATACTCCTGTCCATCCGCAAGAATCGCCATTAATAGTTCCCTATCTGAACCCTTTCAATTAGAGCAGGGGACTAGACAGGGCCGCCCACTTTCGCCTGCACTTTTCCTACTGGCTCTGGAACCACTCCTTCGGGAGATTAAACAAAATCAAAACATTACTGGCATATCTTTCGGCGCCACAAATATGAAACTTGCGGCCTATGCAGATGATATCTTGATAGTCACAGAACAACCAGATATCTCTATTGAGGCACTGATGTCATCTATTGAAACTTACTCCTCACATTCAGGCTACAAGCTAAACAGGGATACATCCGAAGTAAAACCTATGAACATCTTTACCAACAGAGAGGTGTTAGGCACATCCGGACTCTGCTGGCAGAGTAGCTTCATCAAGTACCTAGGTATAGAATTTGGTAGCTCCACACTTGAGACCCTCCAACAGAACGAAAACGCGACCCTTGAGAAAAACAAAAAACAACTAGATGGTTGGTCACCCCGTTTTATCACATGGTGGGGTAGAATCGAATCCATTGAAATGATGACTGTGCCTCTGATCAAATATTTAATATCTATGCTACCCCTAACGCTATCCCACGAGTTCCATTACAAACTTGATAAGATGCTCTCAAATTTCATTTGGAAAGGTAAAAGAGCAAGGATCAGTTTACGGAAACTAAGGTTGGACAAGTCACTTGGCGGTGTCAACCTTACGGACTGTAAAATATATCAAACAGCCTTCTTAGCCAAACAAGGCTCATATTGGCTGTCCCCCCCCCGACGGGTACTCACCTGTGTGGCTAGATATAGAAAGGGCCCTCCTGGGGGATATCCCTCCACTCTCAGCACTGTCAATAAAAACGAATCAAATCTCGTGCTCTAAATCCATATTTATTAACACTAAGTTGGCCTTATTTAAAATTGACAAACTGCTGAACGCGTCAGAACGTCGGTCTAGATGGGAACCAATTTGGAATAACCCTAGGATTACCTATAAAGGCAAACCACTGCACAACCACTCCTGGATTGAGAAAGGCATCCACTTTCCGCACCAACTTTATAAAGGTGCGTACTCCCTTCCTTTTTCAGAAGTTCAATCGAAATTCGGGATGAAACCCTCCGACTTCTACACCTTTCTGAATATAAAATCGTTCTATGTTATGACTGCGCACTACGTGTCTGTAGGGAACTTTTAGTGTAAATGTATTCGTGCTCCACAGGTGTACTCCCTGCACTGGAGTATGTACTTAAATAGATAAAGGTTGCACCTACACAATCAGTATGGGTGTCTCCTGGGGCACAGAAACGTGCGAGAATTCTGCTACCACAAATTCTTCAAAATTAAATCAGAAGGACTATGTGAATGAGTCTTCAAAGTATTTCAATCATACTTCTTTTTATTTCCACGTAATCATTTTCAATTCCATAATTGGACATATATTAAGATGATCAAAAGCAATTTAGATAAACATCATTCCATGGTTTGATTTCATAACTTTATATTCCAATGCATTTTGGCAATAAATGCCTTCATCAGGGAAATCAACAAGGGAGAAATAAATAAACATTCTAATGTTCTACCTCTAGAATTCATAATGTCAGGTATGTACTTTCACATTCGTAAATATACAATTGAACAGTAGAAAATGCATGCACATTAGTACTATCGGTTTCCGTGCCACAGTATTCTGATATATAAATTATAAATTAAACCTAATAACATAAATGAGTGATAACAAAGACATATGTTGAAATGTATTCAACCTGTACACGAAGGAAATTTAAACTAAATCAAAATGAGGCTTTAACACAGTGACGGGTATGGTTATCTGATTCAGATTATTAACATTTCATTAGTGGAATCGTAATCGCTGATGGCGTAAAATCCTAACTCACTCATACCTGGTAACACAGAATCGCTTCACAAACGGAGGACACGGTATAATGTTACGCGTAGCGCTTAACTCGTGAAACGATATTCAACGAAATTTCTTCGTGCTGTATTATTAAAGCCGCTCGATGTGTGCTAACGCTTACCGCTATGAATCAATGAGTCTCCAACACGCCTGGATACGTGCCGTACGTTGATCCAGTCTGCACAGGCGAGTAACCGGCAAGGGTTCCCTTGTCGTTTGAAGTTAGCGTGTGACGCAAGAGGGGGAGTGGCTAAATACATGATACTACGATGCTCCGGGTTAATTAAAGGGGAAGTGTGGAAAAACGGGTGGTGTGTTCTCTGTGAACGAACAATAAAGTGAAAAACATTCAAAACGTTGCTGCAGCAGCGTGGTATACACATTCTAGGAGATGAGAAGAAGATTCTCTACATGTGAATCCTCACGGCTGACTAAATATAGGTAACTAGAGTGTAACAGACTAAATTAAGAATAAGTATGACATAGTAACTGAGTGATCAACAACAGCGCTGAAAGGCAATGGTTAGTAAGCACAGGGTATAACCATTGCCTTTCAGCGCTGTTGTTGATCACATGTAGAGAATCTTCTTCTCATCTCCTAGAATGTTTATACCACGCTGCTGCAGCAACGTTTTGAATGTTTTTCACTTTATTGTTCGTTCACAGAGAACACACCACCCGTTTTTCCACACTTCCCCTTTAATTAACCCGGAGCATCGTAGTATCATGTATTTAGCCACTCCCCCTCTCGCGTCACACGCTAACTTCAAACGACAAGGGAACCCTTGCCGGTTACTCGCCTTTGCAGACTGGATCAACGTACGGCACGTATCCAGGCGTGTTGGAGACTCATTGATTCATAGCGGTAAGCGTTAGCACACATCGAGCGGCTTTAATAATTCAGCACAAAGAAATTTCGTTGAATATCGTTTCACGAGTTAAGCGCTACGCGTAACATTATACCGTGTCCTCCGTTTGGGAAGCGATTCTGTGTTACCAGGTATGATTGAGTTGGGATTTTACGCCATCAGCGATTACGATTCCACTAATGAAATGTTAATAATCTGAATCAGATAACCATACCCGCCACTGTGTCAAAGCCTCATTTTGATTTAGTTTAAATTTCCTTCGTGTACAGGTTGAATACATTTCAACATATGTCTTTGTTATCACTCATTTATGTTATTAGATTTAGTTTATAATTTATATATCAGAATATTGTGGCACGGAAACCGATAGTACTAATGTGCATGCATTTTCTACTGTTCAATTGATTATTTACGAATGTGAAAGTACATACCTGACATTATGAATTCTAGAGGTGGAACATTAGAATGTTTATTTATTTCTCCCTTGTAGATTTCCCTGATGAAGGCATTTATTGCAGAAATGCATTGGAATATAAAGTTATGAAATCAAACCATGGAATGATGTTTATCTAAATTGCTTTTGGTCATCTTAATATATGTCCAATTATGGAATTGAAAAAGATTACGTGGAAATAAAAAGAAGTATGATTGAAATACTTTGAAGACTCATTCGCATAGTCCTTCTGATTTAATTTTGAAGAATTTGTGGTAGCAGAATTCTCGCACGTTTCTGTGCCCCAGGAGACACCCATACTGATTGTGTAGGTGCAACCTTTATCTGAATATAAAATCAGCCATTACAAAAGCGAATCTGTCCTCCTCTCCACCATCGCTGCCATCATAATTCTCCAGACTAAATAGAATAGGTCACCAAGTCTCGAAGATCTATAAATTGCTAGGCCCACAGCCATCTAGTCTGATCGAACACACTACGCAGTTTTGGTCCTCCCTCGCCTCCTTTAATATTTCTGAACAAGATTGGGCCGCGGCGTGGAAGTCTTGCATGTGTCACAATATAAGCCCTACGCTATCACAAACCAAATTCTGACTCATGCACAGAGTCTTCTGGACGCCAGCTCGCCTCTATGCACACAAAATCAGCCCTGATGCCTTTTGCTGGAACTGCAAGTCTGCGGAAGGGGATTTGAACCATCTCATACTCCAATGTGAGTGCGTCTCTGCCTACTGGAAGAGTATTTTTGAATTCATACACAAATTATTCGCCATTTCAACTCCCAAAGAACTTCCCTTTCTAGTTTTTGGCTTCATCAAAGCTGAGCACCTAAATGAATCTGACAGAGCCCTCTTAGACCTCCTACTCATAGCGGCTATTAAAGTTGTACTTAACAACTGGAAAGATACAAAGAAGGCCAACTTCGCATGCTGGTTGAACTGGGTGATTAACCTCTAGGGGCAGACAATATTACCCTACAGCAGTCACCTTGGCGCCCCGCACGAAGGAAGATTTGGATCACACTGGATAACTACTTCAGCGCTCATAAACCTCCTTGCTCACTTTGCCACAGGATTCAAGCAAGCCGGGCTGAAGACGGCTGTAACGCCAGAAACCGGTCCTCGGAAGCTTGTTTCCGGTCCAGGGAAGGCATCGCTTGGCAGTTCGGGCTGGACTGTTCCCATGAGGCACAGGGTCAGACTGATTTGCATATAGCCATGTCTGAACTGGGGTGGCAGAGTGGGCTAAAGAACGGTGATGGATTAAACCCAGATCTTTTGACTGGGTGTGAGTGTTTGATTGGTTCGGATGCTCCGTCCATCACCACCCCCTTTTGTACCGCTTTCAACTGCCATAAGTGTGGCAGGGTATGCTCAGACGTGAGTCCCTTGCTCACTTTGCCACTGGATTCAAGCAAGCCGGGCTGAAGACGGCTGTAATGCCAGAAACCGGTCCTCGGAAGCTTGTTTCCAGTCCAGGAAAGGCATGGCTTGGCAGTTCGGGCTGGACTGTTCCCATGAGGCACAGGGTCAGACTGATTTGCATATAGCCATGTCTGAACTGGGGTGGCAGAGTGGGCTAAAGACGGGTGATGGATTAAACCCAGATCTTTTGACTGGGTGTGAGTGTTTGATTGGTTCGGATGCTCCGTCCATCACCACCCCCTTTTGTACCGCTTTCGGCCGCCATACGTGTGGCAGGGTATGCTCAGACGTGAGTCCCTTGCTCACTTTGCCACTGGATTCAAGCAAGCCGGGCTGAAGACGGCTGTAATGCCAGAAACCGGTCCTCGGAAGCTTGTTTCCGGTCCAGGGAAGGCATGGCTTGGCAGTTCGGGCTGGACTGTTCCCATGAGGCACAGGGTCAGACTGATTTGCATATAGCCATGTCTGAACTGGGGTGGCAGAGTGGGCTAAAGAACGGTGATGGATTAAACCCAGATCTTTTGACTGGGTGTGAGTGTTTGATTGGTTCGGATGCTCCGTCCATCACCACCCCCTTTTGTACCGCTTTCGGCCGCCATAAGTGTGGCAGGGTATGCTCAGACGTGAGCCCCTTGCTCACTTTGCCACTGGATTCAAGCAAGCCGGGCTGAAGACGGCTGTAATGCCAGAAACCGGTCCTCGGAAGCTTGTTTCCGGTCCAGGGAAGGCATGGCTTGGCAGTTCGGGATGGATTGTTCCCATGAGGCACAGGGTCAGAATGATTTGCATATAGCCATGTCTGAACTGGGGTGGCAGAGTGGGCTAAAGAACGGTGATGGATTAAACCCAGATCTTTTGACTGGGTGTGAGTGTTTGATTGGTTCAGATGCTCCGTCCATCACCACCCCCTTTTGTACCGCTTTCGGCCGCCAAAAGTGTGGCAGGGTATGCTCAGACGTGAGTCCCTTGCTCACTTTGCCACTGGATTCAAGCAAGCCGGGCTGAAGACGGCTGTAATGCCAGAAACCGTTCCTCGGAAGCTTGTTTCAGGTCCAGGGAAGGCATGGCTTGGCAGTTCGGGCTGGACTGTTCCCATGAGGCACAGGGTCAGAATGATTTGCATATAGCCATGTCTGAACTGGGGTGGCAGAGTGGGCTAAAGAACGGTGATGGATTAAACCCAGATCTTTTGACTGGGTGTGAGTGTTTGATTGGTTCGGATGCTCCGTCCATCACCACCCCCTTTTGTACCGCTTTCGGCCGCCATAAGTGTGGCAGGGTATGCTCAGACGTGAGTCCTTTGCTCACTTTGCCACTGGATTCAAGCAAGCCGGGCTGAAGACGGCTGTAATGCCAGAAACCGGTCCTCGGAAGCTTGTTTCCGGTCCAGGGAAGGAATGGCTTGGCAGTTCGGGCTGGACTGTTCCCATGAGGCACAGGGTCAGACTGATTTGCATATAGCCATGTCTGAACTGGGGTGGCAGAGTGGGCTAAAGAACGGTGATGGATTAAACCCAGATCTTTTGACTGGGTGTGAGTGTTTGATTGGTTGGATGCTCCGTCCAACACCACCCCCTTTTGTACCTCTTTCAGCCACCATAAGTGTGGCAGGGTAAGCTCAGACGTGAGTCCCTTGCTCACTTTGCCACTGGATTCAAGCAAGCCAGGCTGAAGACGGCTGTAATGCCAGAAACCGGTCCTCGGAAGCTTGCTTCCGGTCCAGGGAAGGCATGGCTTGGCAGTTCGGGCTGGACTGTTCCCATGAGGCACAGGGTCAGACTGATTTGCATATAGCCATGTCTGAACTGGGGTGGCAGAGTGGGCTAAAGAACTGTGATGGATTAAACTCAGATCTTTTGACTGGTTGTGAGTGTTTGATTGGTTCGGATGCTCCGTCCATCACCACCCCCTTTTGTACCGACCTAGGTTCCTGACCATACACACTCGGAGTAGAGTTCCCAGGACGGGTGGAGATAATAGTTTTCTAGTCACTGAGACGTGGTGCACTCTCTGCTTCTTCTCACTACTCTTCCTCTTACTCCTCTTCTTCCTCTTATCTTTATCTTCTTCTCCGTATCTGCTACTTCTCCCTCTTCTTGACTTTCCCCTTCTCATAGCCTTCTGTTAGTAATTAGGGTGCTTGTATAATACTCGGACACACCTGAACGTGCTAATACCTAATCTGACTGCCAAGTTACTTATCAATTGTTTTACCATGTTATCAACATTTCGGATCTAGACTTAGATGTATGGACACCTGTCCACTGATTGTACCCACATTGCATCCTTTTGTCTTGTATCATTGAAATAATTCAATAAAAACATTTGAGATAAAAAAAATGTACACTTTTATGATTCTTTTCTAATCGAATAAAATTATTTATTAGAAATTAGTCCCCACCGTAGAGACATCAGTACCCAGCTCGGCAGCATGCCAAAACGCCCGGTAGCCTGTCCGGCCCTGTACTTTTTGCCTAGTTTGGGCGTGGAAAGTTTCAGGGTGATCTGTCAAGGAGTCGCAGCAAAAAAAGGGGAGTTTCAAAATGCAAAATCCTCATGCATTTTCTATAGACTTTTTTTGAACAGCGTTACCACAAAAATTGCTAAATTAATTATACCAAATTTGGCAGAAAGCATGCTATTTGTAATTTGGTGTAAATCCGTTCAGTAGTTTTTGAGATATTCAGCAATAAAAATATTTTTTTATCTGGACATGTGGTTTCAAGGGACTCTCACGAGTGTCCAGAGTCCCTAGAACCCAATAAAAAAAACAGATTGTTCTGATTGATCATGGGGTCTTTTTTTCCCTTCAGACAATTCGCTCCCACAGGAGACACACTCTAGTGAGAGCTCTGATTGGCTGCCAAACACATGAAGAAAATTGTTGCTGGCAGCCATTACATGACTCAAGGACTTAGTCCCCTATCCTGCATTTTTTATTGAAAAAAACATAAGACAGACGAATAGGGATACCCTGCCCCCACCTGGCCCTTATGGCAGGGTCCTACTGAGAACACCCACAACTCCAAAAACAAATTGCAGGTGTTTTTTTGCCACATTCTTGTGAAACTCCTCTGGGATCGCAAATAAAAAAGAAAATGGCCACCAGTCACTTAAAAAAAATGTCTTTAGGAAAGAGGGCGTTGGTGGGGGCTGCCTCCCTGAGCCCATTCTGGGCCCTGGGATCGCAACCCCAGAGTCAACTTTTAATGAAAGGGTAGGGTGGCAGCAAGCAGAAGAAGCTGCTCCCGCTAAGCAGGAGCAATGCTGGTCCCATGCGGGAGGCGGCTGAGACCGCAGGGGCTCTTCCCGCGAACCCCATTGTTATGTTTTGTGAGGTCCGCTGGGCTTCTTTAGTTTTGGGAAAGGAGGCCGCATGCATCCTCCACTCTAATAATTTTGGCCTCAAGGAATGGGGAGGGGGCCGCGCGTCCTGCCCCTAATATTAATGTCTTTGGCTCCGGGGAATGGTGTCCCTGGGGTCTTCTAAGGCTCAGGGAGGGGAGCCCTGTGCCCCACTCCCCTATAATGAATCTATACCCCCAGTGAATGAGGTCCCCAGGGCAGAATTGACCTGGGGGTGCAACCCCTCCCCTAAAAGGAATGTTTTGGCCCCAGGGGATCTGCAGCAAAAATTGAAAAAAACTTTTCTTTTTAAACATACCGACCCCCGAGATGCGCCAGAACCCGGGGGGTGACAGTAGCTTTTTATTTTGGAGAGGGGGATGCGTGGCCCTATTCCACAGGGTTGTGGTAAAAAAAGATGGGAGGGGTGCGTGGCCTCCCTCATTTTTACTATCCCTCACTGCCAGTATGTTCCTGACAATGACAGACGGTAAAAAAAAGCAAGAGACAGCCCACTCTAAATAGGAACTGCAGGTGGATTGCTTACCTGTAATGGCCAGTACTCCCTTGGGCCGTCGGAGTAGGTTGACCAAGAGTTTGGCAGACAAGTTTTTCTTTCATCGTTGTGACAGAGTATCCTGTCCATCAAACTATAATTCAGGCCCCTACTATAAGACCCTGTTGTTTTATATTCAACGTGCACTAAATAGCACAATACTGTTTAGAAATATCATTGTTGAAATATCAGAAATACATTTGCATGGTGACATTTGCAGATGAGAAAAACATGAGAAGAAAAACGCAAAGGGGACCTGGCTTCTCTATCTGGAAAGTGATGTAAATAAATCTGCCAGAAGGGGGCCTGGACAGAGCCCAACTCCAAATGTTCCCTCTCCTTGTCTGTTGGAAGCTACCAGATGGATGGGGCCAGGAAGAGCTGCTAGGCAATGTCACCACTAAAAACAAACAAACTTTCTCTTTCAAAATAATTTCAGTTTTCTTGGAAACGTTGAATTTTTCTAGGAAATATAAAGCTATTCTAAAAAAACTCCAGACTTACACTGGAATGAACCAGTCGCAGATGCTAGTGAACGGGCATGGGAGGGTGGGGTAGGGCAGGGGGTTCTAGCAGAGTGGGGAGGGAATTAAAACATTTTTAAAAACCTGGATGCGGCCGGCCAGCCAGCCAACCGCTACCTAGCCTCCATCCTCTCTTTTTCTTCTGGGGCAGCAGTAATGCAGCCTGGGTGGAGAACAGGCAAAGTGCGGCCAAATTGTCATGCGCACTTAGGAAGTGCCTACCACTCCTCCCCCAGCCTCTAAACATCCCCGCCAGTACCCCAACCAACTGAGCCAGTACGCTTCAATAAAATGATAATAGCATTAAGTTATTATCATTTTATTTTTCTGTTTTTAATTGCTCAGTGGGGCAACGCTCCTCTGCCTGAGCGGAGGAGCCGCCACTGGATTTAAATAATGACTTCACGTCTCAGTGGACCGCAACTCCTACAGTGACCGTTCTCTTAACCACAAAATCACACCCCAAATGTAGCTCTTCTCCTAACTTCAAAATTGCACTTCTTAGGCAAGTCCATCACATCAAACTCTACAATGAACAAGTGTAATGGCAGACTTGGTTAGACAATTTTCTCATCTGCCATCACCTCCCAAACCTGAAACACCCTCATACACCACAGAACCCAATCATTCCAACACACTGCAGGCAGATACTACAAAATCATCAGCACTGAGGAGCCGGAGGCAAGCTATAGCTCAGTAATGGCAATCACCTCAAATGTCCTCTGGAAGATCTCTACGGTGACATCTCAACCACGCTAAGTCACAAACAACACTTTTATCATGGACCCAGTCAAGCAAAGGTGAAAAACAGCCAGGAGCTTCAGCACCAAAAGACACAGAAGGAACTATAAAGTGCTTAATTTGTAAAAAAAAAAAAAAAAAACTAGAAAGACACCACCAGTGCTGCTGAGTGCTGGGGTTTGTCAAATACCAGGGCCACCCAGTCTTGATTCCATCTCATGCCTCTTTCTGCCACCACACTACACTTACTGTCTATCAGCCGCGGCCGAAAGTGGGAGTACCTGCAGGGCGGTGACGTGGGGAGGGGGAGGGGCAGGGTGCGGGTTAGTAATGTATGGATTACGGAGCTTCCCAGGTAAGTAAATATTTAAATAAATAAAACGAATTTCGTTGAGTGCACTGCATCCCCAAATGCGATGCAGTGCGCGCAACGAAATTCGTTTTATTTATTTAAATGTTTACTTACCTGTAAAACTCTGTAATCCATACATTACTACCCCCACCCTGCCCCTCCCCCTCCCCACGTCACCGCCCTGCAGGTACTCCCACTGCCGTGGCTGCTGTCTATCTGTTGTCCATTTTTTTCTCCTTGATCTCTTTAAGGAAAAAGTATAATGAAAAAATAAGCCCAGGCCCCCAAAAATGTCTGAGCCACCACCAACAGGCACTTACACATATTAAGCACTGGAGGTGTGTAAACAATGTTTAGAGTGGCAACAGTTTGCTATCATGCTAAATGCGTTAGCAAAGCCCCACAGATGCCACGCTGAAACTGTATTGGGCGAGGCCTGAAAAAGTGGCTATAGAGAGGGCAAGGCTGTGTGGCTGCTGCTAACAGACGCAAACTTCAACAGTGACAGACAAGGAGCGTCAGACAGCAGTTGGCTCTGGCCTATCATGTAGCCCCTGGTGTAACACTGTTTAAATAACTATTATCCATTTCAGAAGACCCTCGTCCCATTAATCGGGCCAAAATCAACCGGCCCTCTGCTACTGGTTGAGATGAGTAACCCCCTTCATCATGCCCAGGTGAACGAGGGGCAGGGGAAACCTTACTTGCGGTGGAACTGGTTGAGGTGGCGTAGCAGTGTGGATCATCATGACATTATGTGGTGCAAAAAGGCATCAAAGTAGACGTAGCAGGTAAAAATGGAGAGCTTCGCCTTTCTGAGGGATATAACAGAAGGAAGAAAGCGCAACTTTAAATGCTCGATCACAGGAAAACCCTGTCACAGAGGAAGAATCCATGCTGAGACAGCCCATGTTGGTCCTGAAAGACGCCAAAGTTACTCTTGAATCAGAAATTGATACTGTGATGATAAAAGTTGTGCTTTTGAAAGACTTTAGAAAGGTCGGTGAGACAGGCAGAATCCTTGCTCATGACACTTAAGGAGGAAGTGACAACATTGAAGTCTACAGTGTTCAAGAAGGAAAACGTACTGGCGCAGGCCCAACTGGAAGACTTGAAGGGGGCTCCCGCAGAAGCAACATCCATCCGGCGTGGGCCCTTAACTAGTAGACGGGTCAAGCATGGACTTATTGGTTGAAGACTCGGTTTTGAAGCACCTGTGGATTAAAGAGCTGTCTGACTTCTTTTCTGTTGATGGTGGGTACAGTTCGTCGATGCCCCCATCGAAGTCATACGTATGTTCATAGGGAGAATGTTGAACTACCGTAACAGAGATGTTATCCTGCAAGCGGCCAGAGAGCATGGAGAGTTCAGATTTGATGAAACCACCATTAGAGTTTATCCCAGACTTTACCTTGGCTGTTCAAAAGCAAAGGCTATCCTTCGACATGGTGAAGAAGCACATAAGGGACCAGGATAACAAGTATATGATGCTCCTCCCCGTTAAGCTCTGGTTCATGACAGATGGGAAGTTGTGGACATTCTTCTCACCGGACGATGCCTGGAGGGCAGGAGGCCGGTGTAACAGAGGGCCTCAGCCAGTACAGCAAGGGGTGGACAGACCAACAAGGGAACCCTAGGGGAGATGACACTTGTGGATGATCCCATGGAGGCGAGGAGGGAACAAATCATTGGCCCCACCTCCCTGCAAATAGAAGGCACCATTAACATTGACAAGCTGGAGGCAGAAACAGCTGTCAAGGTGGATGATCTGGTGACAAGCAGGAGAGCCCATGTCGTATGTGGGGGGATGCCAAAGGCTGGGCATGGGAACTGCACACCAATGCCATTAAAATCAGAAATATCCTACCACTCACACACATGGACAACACTGAATCAAAAAATATGGGTTTCGATCTGTGGTTGACAGCCTCCGACCAAATTTAAGTGGTGGATAGTTTCAACATGTATTGTACCGAAATGCAATGCTGAGCTGGGAAAAGATGGGGCAAATAGCAGAGATAAAATGCAGAGGGAAATAACCCAGAATGACGTCTTCAGTTGCTTGCGGCTAGAATGATAGGGGATTTAAAATTATATCCTGAAAAGCAAACGGACTGAACTGTAAGATAAAAAGGGGTATAGTCTTCCGAGTTTTAGGCGCTGTTGCCCTGATGTGGTCTTTTTACAAGAAACCCACCTTAGGGGGGGACAACTGTAGAATGCTGAATAGAGGTGGGTATAGGCTGTTGGTACATGTAGGATACACATCTGACTCAAGAAGGGTTGCTGCAGTAACAAAGAAATCCCACCCACTGAAGGTGGAAAAAGTAGTGAAAGATCAACACAGCAGATAAGCACTATTGGTGGAGCAGGGGGTGGTCTGATTGTGTGCTCTGTCTACCTTCCTTCCCACTTGCAGGTTGCGGGGCTGCAAGACCCATTTGCCAGCACTTTTCTTGCCTTGGGGGGACTTCAATCTAACAATGGATGAAGACATGAACAGGCAGCATCAGGGGACATCGAGTGAAGGAGCTCATTGCCGGAGATCTGCTGATGCCCATGAGTTATTAAATATATGGACGCAACATAACCCACTAGTCCGACAGGTCTTCTTTTACTCAGGGGCCCTCAACTCATGCTAATGCCTGGATTACTGATTTACACAGGTACTGAACATACATAGATTTTCAGATGATAGGTTTTTGGCTAGAAGGATTTCAGATCACTTGCCTCTGATGGTGGACATCGGCCCCCGCCAAAGGGGGGATCACCAGGTATGGAGATTGGATATGTGGTACCTGTAATGCCCTGAGGTGTTGGAGGAACTGTGGCACACCACAGAGGACTGCTTCTGTGAAAACCAGGGCATGGTACATTTTGGGGAGGCCCTTTCGGAGGCATAAAAACCAGTACTGCGGGGTCAGGTGATTTTTCTCGCCTCGGCTACCCAGAAATGTAGATGGAGGGATATGCAGACTACTGAAACACAACTACGAACCATCGAACTAAGACATGCAGAACAGTCAGCTACTGAACTGCATCATCAATTGGAATTAAAAAAAACAGGAATACCAAGCATTGTCAACTGATGCATTGATCACAAAGATAGATTAGGCCCTGTGTACCCCATGCCCCATGGTGTCTACTACAATTAAAGGGATGTTAGGTGCGTGGTTCCCTTCCGCAAGCCTTCTTAGGCCCAGAGCACTACTTAAAATGAAGGAGAGGGAGGGTACACTGCCCATCTCCCGGAGCCTGGTTAGGCCCTGGGGAACCTATCCCCCAAGGCCACTATTACAATTAAAGGGGAGGGGGCTGCGTCGTCCATCTTCTTGAGCCTTGTTAGGTCCTGGGGACCCCATTCCGCAGAGGCCACTCTATTAAAGGTGGGTGCCCTTTTGGCCTACCCAGGGCACCCACCATAGGATCGTTGGAGGTCGTGGGGGTAGGCCCAAGGCCCTCGAGGCCACATCCGGCTTCCCGCATGCAGCGGTAGCCGGCACTGCTCCCTCCCAGAAGGAGCATCTATTTATGCTGCTTCCTCCAGGCCGGAACAATATTTAGATCTCTTTTGCACAGATCAAAAGTCTGCTCCCAGCTGGTGAGTGCATTTTCAAAGCTCCCTTCTGCTGGGAGCAGACTTTGTTTGCTCCCTCTTGGCGGGAGATTTAAAAACACAGGGTTCCTTGCCCGCTCCAGTGTGGGGAGAAAATCAATATTTCCCACGGATGGGCTCCCCAGGACAAAGCATATGAACAGGCCCCAGGCAATCGGGTCCCCAGGACCCTGCCTATATACATTCATTTTGGCCAGGGAAGGCTCCCCAGGGCCTGTTATGGCTCAAGGACGGAGCCTGGCGGGCCCCCTCCCCTTTATTATTGAATTCAGCCCCCCGGGGATGGTGTTCCCAGGGCTTCTGGATGCTCGGGGTGCCACACCTTTCCTTATAGAAATTTCAGCCCTGGGGCCATTAATCGTCTTTTTTCATGATTTTAGCCTAGGGATGGAGAGTCGTGTGGCCTGTCTCCTCTTATTGAATAAAGCCCTGGGGGTGGGCTACCCGGGTCCTATAATTTATCAGTGCACCCCAGTGTTTTTTTATCCCATGGGATCGTGTCAATTTTTGCTGATGTATTTTTTGTTTTTGGTCTCAAGCGGGTACTTCAGGTCCCATTCCATGCGGCTTGGGGGGGGGGGCAGAGTATCCCTACCCTGTCGCCATATATCTTTTTTTCCGCAAGTTCAGGACAGGAGGCTAAGTCCCAGAGTCCTGTAATGGCTGCCAGAAACATTTGCCACGAAGGGGTAAAAAGCTCAGTGGGCCAATTACAACACTCCATTTTAAAATTGGTGCTCCCGCGAGAGTCTCACTAACCTCTTGCGGCACACAACTATCCAGATATCTATATTTTTTCTAACTTTAATTTCTCAAAAATTTTTGAACATATTTACATCGATTCACAAAAAGCACAATCTGCAAACCAAGAAGTCTATGGGAAATGCATGGGCATTTTGTGTTTTAAGACTCCCTTTTTTTCTCGGCACCCACTTGCCGGATCACCCCAAAATTTTTAGCGCACAAACTAGTCAAAAAGTAGCAACTTTTTGGAAAGTTTAGTGGGGATTCGCAAACTAGCCAAAGTTATTAGCAACACAAAAAATGGTTGACCTAACTATATCTACAAAGGGGCGACCACCACTGGGAAATATACATACACCCACACACACACACACATATATACGTATATATATATATTTATATCCATAAGAAAATCGCTCCCAATGTCTTCACCTTTTTATTGGTAGGGAAACGGAGCGTACAGCATTGCCCATCCAGCACATTAAAATTCACCAAACGCGTTTCGGGCTTCCATTACCCCCTTTTCACTGGCATCTTAGCAGAGGAACAGCTGCAGAAATCTTCACGCATTTGCTGCAATTGTTTTATGTCCCACCTCAGTGGGCGTATGCACCAATGGCATTGTGGTCTTTGAAGTTCTTATTGTTGTGCTGCTGTGCCCCCAAGAGTCTTAATTCAGTGTGTCGCTGAAACTAGGCAAGGATGGGGCCCCGATTTTTTTTAACTCCTCACCAAATGTGTCCGTCCAGCACATTAAAATTCACCAAACGCATTTCGGACTTCAGAAATCTTCACCGCACTCGCAGCGATTGCTTTATGTCCCGCCTCAGTGGGCGTATGCACCAATGGCATTGTGGTCTTTTGGAAGCAATTTTCTTATGGATATTTACATATGTATGCACCACCCCGGTACCCTTGGGGTCACTAAAGTGAAGCAGCAGTCGTACTTGGAATCGAGGACGGGCCCACTTGTGGAGTCCATACAGGACTTGATTGTGCGCTTTCCGGACCACACTTCCCAGAATGCACAGTCTCATTTGAGCCTCCCATCGGTGGGTGTGTTATATATAAAATGGGGAAGTGGGTTGGCGGTTGCGCACACCGCTTCCGTTAAAGCCCCTAAAGAGAAGCATATGGAGCTTCGAAACGCGTCGGGCAGATCCCGTACGGAGCGGCGTCTACGAGTGGATCCCCGTCCTCACCTATACATAAACCAAGCTGCTGTTCGCATGCTACTCAAAGGTGGACACCTTCGAGCATTGATTTATACGCGGCCGTCCAGCCGCAGAGTATGCACCACCCCGGTACCCTGGGGGTCACTAAAGTGAAGCAGCAGTCGTACTTGGAATCGAGGACGGGCCCACTTGTGGAGTCCATACAGGACTTGATTGTGCGCTTTCCGGACCACACTTCCCAGAATGCACAGTCTCATTTGAGCCTCCCATCGGTGGGTGTGTTATATATAAAATGGGGAAGTGGGTCGGCGGTTGTGCACACCGCTTCCGTTAAAGCCCCTGAAGAGAAGCATATGGAGCTTTGAAACGCGTCGGGCAGATCCCGTACGGAGCGGCATCTACGAGTGGATCCCCGTCCTCACCTATACATAAACCAAGCTGCTGTTCGCGTGCTACTCAAAGGTGGACACCTTCGAGCATTGATTTATATGCGGCCGTCCAGCCGCGGAGTATGCACCACCCCGGTACCCTGGGGGTCACTAAAGTGAAGCAGCAGTCGTACTTGGAATCGAGGACGGGCCCACTTGTGGAGTCCATACAGGACTTGATTGTGCGCTTTCCGGACCACACTTCCCAGAATGCACAGTCTCATTTGAGCCTCCATCGGTGGGTGTGTTATATATAAAATGGGGAAGTGGGTCGGCGGTTGCGCACACCGCTTCCGTTAAAGCCCCTGAAGAGAAGCATATGGAGCTTCGAAACGCGTCGGGCAGATCCCGTACGGAGCGGCGTCTACGAGTGGATCCCCGTCCTCACCTATACATAAACCAAGCTGCTGTTCGCGTGCTACTCAAAGGTGGACACCTTCGAGCATTGATTTATACGCGGCCGTCCAGCCGCGGAGTATGCACCACCCCGGTACCCTGGGGGTCACTAAAGTGAAGCAGCAGTCGTACTTGGAATCGAGGACGAGCCCACTTGTGGAGTCCATACAGGACTTGATTGTGCGCTTTCCGGACCACACTTCCCAGAATGCACAGTCTCATTTGAGCCTCCCATCGGTGGGTGTGTTATATATAAAATGGGGAAGTGGGTCGGCGGTTGCGCACACCGCTTCCGTTAAAGCCCCTGAAGAGAAGCATATGGAGCTTCGAAACGCGTCGGGCAGATCCCGTACGGAGCGGCGTCTACGAGTGGATCCCCGTCCTCACCTATACATAAACCAAGCTGCTGTTCGCGTGCGACTCAAAGGTGGACACCTTCGAGCATTGATATACATATATATATATATATATATTTAAAAATATGAATGTATATATATATATATTTTTTTTTTTTTTAAATTTAAACTTTACACATATTCGCAATTTCTTCCTGCCCCGTGGGACAAATGTGGTCACTCCAGACAACGTATAAATTTCAAAATTCTTTATGGCAGTACGTCCATCACTGACGTGTATCAGATGATCACAGCCTTTCTCAAAGTCTGCATATATATATATATGGCCACACACTTTGCCAAACATCACCAGAGTAATCCCACTCTACTAAACTATTCAGGTATCAAATTAAGCAAAATCTCAGAAAGGGGTGGAGATCAAACTGCACAACTGAGAAGACTTGAATCAAGAATGATATTGAGCATGGGAACTGAGGTGCCGTTTGGGCACAACCTGGATGCTGAACTACATGTACATCTGTAGATAACATTTGAGACTGTGTAAATATGAGACTGAGATCTGTTCACAACAGAGAAATGTAACTAACATACATCATAAAGATGTTGAACTATGTAAAAAATTGAGGAGAATATTGGATACAGCATATAAACCAGAACCCAAATCATAATATCATCCAACCCTATTGTAGCCCTGTATAAGATATAACAAGGGTAGTGAAACGGAGATAACCATAGAAGTCAAGGGACCACTGGGACGGGTACTTAATTGATACAAGGTACTTTACGGATATCATGAATAGTTAACCCGCGAACCCCAACATGAAATTGCCATAGAAATTAGAACCAACGAAATATGTACATACTTGTAAATACATGATTTTTTGCATTGGTTATGATTTGAAAAATTGTACATATATTTGTGGGACTGTAATATGGTGATAAACACATGACAATATGTTTAGAAATTAGTAAACCCTGAAAATGTAAATAGTGGTTTATAAAGGTTGGACTGAATATACGTACTTTACGGTAATTTGGGAATGCAAAATGGCTATGAGTATATGCTGGCCAAAAAATACTGTGTAGGGTTGCTGGTCTAGATGACCATGGAAAGGGAAGAGGGTACTTACACATAACACTTATTTAAAAAGAGGTCTAGACTCGAGGACTCTATGGTCCAGTTGAAGGCAAGGAGCCGAAACGCGTAGACCGTCCGTTCTTGATGCACTTTATTTTGCACAAGGTGTGTAAATAAATCTGTGAAAACCAACCTGTTGCTGTGCCGTGTCTTCATCTGCGGGAATCATGGGAAGGAGAAACAGAAGTTATATATATATATATATATATATATATATATATATATATATATATGATCAAGACCCTCTGGGGTTGAAACGCGTCATGCTGCTGTTGTTTGTTGGAATCAAATAAAAATTGGAATCTGCACCTATTCGTGGTCCGTGCTCCTGTTCCTGAGAGTTCGAGGGGAGGTTGAAGTTCTGTATATATATATATATATATATATATATATATATATATATGTATGTATATATATATATATATATATATATACACTTCACAAAGATGGTACCGATAAACAATGAATGCACACCAGGAATATCATTATTGCTATTTATTACGCTTACACGTTAAAAACCCCAGACAGATGCGTTTCGAAACGTTCGCCTTTCTCAATGTCGGTGTGGCTTCATTTCATTCAACCTTTTAAAACAAATGAAACAGAAAAAGAAAGGCAAATACATTGTTCATTGAAATCGACAAAGGGCAAAGAAGCTCACAATAGCATTTACTTGTGTCGGCCATCTTTGAGTGGATCAAATTATATCATTATCTCTCCACATTTTGAGATACAAGGTTCCACATCCAATATATCCATATTTATCATAACCATTTTATGGTGCCGAAATGCGTCTATCCGGTATTTTTAACATATTGGCATAATAAATAGCAATAAGGATATTCCTGGCTTGTGCTACATTGTTTGTGGTCACAACAGAACCATCTTCGTAGAATTGAAGCATGTTTCACCAATGCAGAAGTTTGCACCCACGTCGGGTGGTGCAGCAGCTGGTAGCGACATAAAGAAAATAAAAAAATAAAAACAAAAATATTTATATATATATATATTTATTTTTTATTTTTTTTTCACTGAAAAAAACCTAGGTTTCAGGACTTATATAGTTAGGAATTAGCATTTAAAAAACCTTTAAAATTCACTCAAAAAACTAGCTGGCGCGTTGCAGAGGGGGGACTAATTCCCTGGGTCATATCTGCCCAAATGCCGAAATTCCGAACAATTGAAAATGACTTTTCTTGAGAAACATTTGGATTATCATGTCCTATACTTTGCAATTTTTGAAAGACCGACTTTGAGGATGCTATAAATTACTCAAGTCTGCCCGAATTGTGTGGGTAAAATGGATACCTAGTCACTTTGAATAAGAATGTACTTACGTCTCGTCTAACATTTGGAAGAAATATCTAGTTAAATGACAACAGGATACCGACATAACTTGAAGGAAATAAGAACGCCCTGAAGAAGTTCTGTTGTACAGAACGAAACGCGTCAGCTGGCTGTGGTACATAAACTTAAGGAAAATAAAAGCATTTGAATATACACCAAGATTCAGCGCTTCAATAAGGACTCTAAGTGATATGATTTGATTGGACTTATTGTGCAAGTGTTGCTGTGCCAAACTTTGGAATATTCTCCACTACTCTCTACTAATTACTCTCTACTACTCCACTACTCTCTAATACTCACTCTCTACTACTCATTCTCTACTACTCTACTACTCTCTCTCTACTACTCACTCCCTACTACTCACTATCTACTACTCTCTACTACTCACTCTCTACTACTCACTCTCTACTACTCTCTCTCTACTACTCACTCTTTACTACTCACTCTCTTCTACTCTCTACTACTCACTCTCTACTTCTCACTCTCTACTAATCTCTACTACTCACTCTCTACTACTCTCTCTACTACTCTCTACTACTCACTCTACTACTCACTCTACTACTCACTCTCTACTACTCTCTACTACTCACTCTCTACTACTCTCTCTCTACTAGTCTCTACTACTCACTCTACTACTCACTCTCTACTACTCTCTACTATTCTCTCTCTCTGCTACTCACTCTTTACTACTCTCTACTACTCACTCTCTACTACTCACTCTCTACTACTCTCTACTACTCTCTACTACTCACTCTTTACTACTCTCTACTACTCACTCTCTACTGCTCTCTACTACTCACTCTACTTACTCTCTACTACTCTCTACTACTCACTCTCTACTACTCACTCTCTACTACTCTCTACTACTCACTCTACTATTCACGCTACTACTCTCTACTACTAACTCTCTGCTACTCTCTCTACTGCTCTCTACTACTCTCTACTACTCACTCTCTACTCTCTACCTCTCTACCTATCTCTACTTCTCTCTCTACTAGTCTCTACCTCTCTACCTCTACCTCTACCTCTCTACCTCTACACCTCTACCTCTCTACCTCTCTCTACACGCACACATATACACATATATATGCTTATGCATTTATATATATGTATGTGTATATATATATATATATATATATATACATACATATATAATCTGTATATCTATATAAATACAAATATAAATGCATGCATACATATACATATATGCATACATATGCAGGTTATTTACATGAAAGTTTAAAAAACACTAATAAAAGCAAAGCTAAAAAGCCACCTCATTACAAACAGAATGGCTTTAACTTAAACGAGGGCGAGATCTATTGTATTTTCAATGCTTGTTTACTTTGGTTCCATCAAGAAGGCATTCAGATGTGTCACACATTTGCCATAAATTCTGAATGTTAGCACTCTAGTTGCTCATTAGATCACTGTAGTAAAGCTACTGCTCACCAGGGAAGTCTGCTGCTGGTATTCAAAGTGCATGTTTCAGTCTGCATGTCAGAATTTTTTTTATGAAATAGAAGAGGACTTGAGAAGTCACTCAAAATGTGCCCTAATTTTTCTTTCTGACGCACTAATCATACTTTCTATGGCAAAATGAGCCCCCTCATTTTGTTCCTTTTTAAATTAAATGTTTTCAGACTTACCACTTCATTCCAATCAAGATGGCTTCTGGTGTGCCATACTTTTGTCATAAGTAAGACTGTTAGCGCTCTAGTTGTTCTTTAGAACACTCTGGGACATTCTGTCATTGGGCTATACTTGGGCTACATCTGGGTGATATTTGGGCTACATTTGGGCTCTTTTGTCTCTGGTGGCCATCTTGGGAGACTGCATGTCAGAATTTTTTAATGAAATAGAAGAGGATTTGAGAAGTCACTCAAAATGTGCCCTAATTTTTCTTTCTGCAGCACTAATCATACTTTCTGTGGCAAAATATACCCCCTCATTTTGTTCCTTTTTAAATTAAATGTTTAAGAGTTACCACTTTATTCCAATCAAGATGGCTTCAGGTGTGCCATACCTTTGTAATAAGTAGGACTGTTAGCGCTCTAGTTGTTCTTTAGAACACTCTAGGAGGCTGCAGTAGAACACAAAGGAATCAAATGACAGTCTCTGTCCTTGTTGGATGTACATGTTTTACTGAGAATGTCAGAATTCATTCTCACATGACTGAGAAAGATAATGTGAATTTACAGAAAATATGCTTTCAGTTTAGCTTATATATCCCCTTCCAAACCACTGTGGGAAAAGCATGAGATAATAGTTTTCTTTCAAACATGATTCATGATATCACAACAGAAGGTTTTTTCACATGGTAAAATCACCTTAGAACACACCACAATTCCTAAAATGAGTATGGTACCAACAACAAATGATTTATAATGTAACTAAAGTCCTAAAACCCTCTATTAACTACAATGCTTTTTAATGAGGTGCAATCATGTATATTGGTCCCAAGATGGCTGCCAACACTTCTTGGATGAAGTGCTGACAGCCAATCAGATCAGATGTGTGGTTAGGCTCCGCCCAGATATATATGTGTTTTTGAAGTTCATTTTCATAAAAACCACTGGAGCAATTTTCACCAAATATAGCAAAGGCACTTCTGCGTACCAGTCCCTACAATTTTGCCAAGTTTGGTGTAATTCCGTTCAGCGGTTCGGGCTGTAGACTTGTCAGAACGTCCTACGGAAATTAACATGGGGAAAACACGTTTTGGGACCCCCCTTTTTTCTCAGCCCCCGCTTCACGAATCCCCCCGAAACATTCAGGGAAGGAGCGCAGCAGAGCTGGCCAAAATATTGGAAAATTACACGCAAATTCCTCAACCGGCGCCAAAGTTATTCCCAATAGAATGTTGCGGATTTCCTATGGTAGCTAGGTCCTAACTATATATACCTACTGGCTATCGCCAGTAGGTAATATATATATATACCCTATTCTTTATAAAGATGCAACTTCAGAACCCACCCTCCGCCTCCTACTCAAGGATTAAAACATAAGACTTAATTTTGTGCACCATATTACTCCGCCTACTCAAGGATTATAATTCACTCACCTTTGAGAACTACAGTAACCAGCATGCCTGGGGACTAGACTCTGTTAGTAACAAACACCCACTTAGGGCGTAACCGTTTCATATAAATTGCATTTGAAGCACAAAAGGTGAATAAGGAGTGATGTACTGTCCATGAAGAAGGGGCGTTTCCAGCCCCGAAACGCGTCGGACTCCTGTAATGTTTTGGAGGGAGGAGATGAAGCTGCTTGGGTGCTAGCTGTTAGACCGGATGGTCGAATGCCGTGGTGAGCTCTCCTACAAGCGCTGGAGCGCATTGCTTTTTACATTTACCCACACGGTCGGTTCCTGTCGTGGGGAGAGGCTCCACTTCATGAAGCGTTCAGGAATGCTGCGCCAATGAAGACTGAGGTGAGATGACTTCATCTCCAGTGCCAGCGCGACATTCTTTATAAAGATGCAACTTCAGAACCCACCCTCCACCTCCTACTCAAGGATTAAAACATAAGACTTAATTTTGTGCACCATATTACTCCGCCTACTCAAGGATTATAATTCACTCACCTTTGAGAACTACAGTAACCAGCATGCCTGGGTACTAGACTCTGTTAGTAACCACACCCACTTAGGGCGTAACCGTTTCAAATAAATTGCATTTGAAGCACAAAAGGTGAATAAGGAGTGTGTTGATGTACTGTCCATGAAGAAGGGGCGTTTCCAGCCCCGAAATGCGTTCGACTCCTGTAATGTTTTGGAGGGAGGAGATGAAGCTGCTTGGGCGCTAGCTGTTAGACCGGATGGTCGAATGCCGTGGTGAGCTCTCCTACAAGCGCTGGAGCGCATTGCTTTTTACATATATATATATATATATATATATATATATATATATATATATATATATATATATATATATATATATATATATATATATATATATATATATATATATATATATATATATATATTAAGGCTCCACAGTCAAAAAATGTATTATATTGTATTATATTATGTATGTATATATTATTATGTAGAACTAATATAAACTATATTTCACAAAACACCAAAGGCTGATTTGACCGAAGATTTTTTTCCAAAATATACTTGGAATCAGCCCCTTCCATTGAATTTGTATAATTTCAACACTGCCAACGTGGCATAGCCTTTTTCGGAGCAGGGCATCGATAGCTTTATCGGCTGATTTCTCTGATGACAAACTTGGAACACATGGGGGGGTCAACCCTGCTCCCACTGTCACGCACTTCAAATGTCATGATTCACAGTGAATCCAGCAGAGAAGTGCTTTTTCCTTTGAACAAAAGGTAATGCAGGGTTTGAGAATGGGATGACAGGATGTCAAATCAGGCATTGATATGAGTGGGAGGGAAAGAGAGAAACAAGACAAGGGGAGAAAGGAAGGCTCTAAGACAGGGAAGTGTTTAAGGTTGCATAGGGTTGAGTGGGTAGAAGATAAAGGATCATTTTTTGCACATTAAACTATTAAACTGTGCAAAGTAGAGGCAAAGTGAAAAGTATTTGAATGTAAAAAAGTTGTTTTAGGATTTCCAGACCCTAGAACACTTTGAGGGAGGCACTGCATCCATTTTTAGCTGTGCATTCTTGTTGGCAGCATGTTATTACACAAGGGACCTTCCAATGAAACAACAGACATCCAATGTTGCCTGCCCAATCCTGCATCACCAACCATCAACAATAGCTAGGATGAATTGTCCGAAAAAGCCACAGGAATTTGCGGCTGGGCTGCAGGAGCCTGAGGCTGCAGTCATATACTGCCAATCCTGGTCAGGCTTAACAATTTGCATTACTGCATTCGCTATGCAGACACGCCCGGTAGGATGTGACACACTGGCGGTCCAGAATCTACAGCAGACTGGGCCACCTATGGGGAGGTTTTGTGCGCAGACGCATCACCACCCCTGCTGGACTGGATGGAAAAATGGGCAGTAACGAGTTTTTTAACTCAACTCTGTACTACTGAACTGTATCCCTAGCACAGAAGCAAATTCATCAAGGTGTTATTAGTAGCAATCTGGAAACTTGGGAAATTTCTTGGTGGCACTTGCATGTTGCGATCTATCACAGTGATCTCTAGGAATTCATGGATTTCACTTTATCCTCCTAGTACAGATGGCATTACTCTGGCACCGTGCAGCTGCTGGTAAACCATTTTTCAAGACTGAGCTCTGATCCTAACTTAGCCCTGAATGTCGGGATATTTGATGATGTCTAGTTTGTCTCTTAGGCCTACTTTGACACAACTCATGCAACGGATCTGTGCAGTAAAAGTGTTCTGAAACATTAAAAGTGAACATCCAGCACTTCTAAAACTCTGTTGTAACAAATTTGCCAAGCATACTGAATAGGGGTGCATACTTCTCTTCCTTGCACTTCCTGTCCAAACATGCAGTGTTCATGTTTTGTCATTGTTAATTAGCAGGTGTCTTTGTGCATAATGTTGCTGTTGATGTGAAAACGCAACACCTTGTATGTGGGCAGACACGGGACATGTAGTATTTTATTTCCAAAATAAAGCGCTATTCTTAAACCAGTAAAACGGGTTAAAATTGTTATTTCTGGTTATTCTGTTGGCAAGTCACTACGTGTCTAGAAGATCTTGGTGGAAAATTGACCAGACTATTGTGTCTTGGTTTATGAATGGTGGGATTCAATAGGCTGTATTCCAATAGGAGTATCAGACATGTAGGCCACATGCCCTCAGAAGTGAGGAACTTAAAATGGATACCTGTGGCAGCCATTTTTGTAGCAGCTGCAACATACATAAATGCTTTAATTGACGTGTATGGGCTACAAAAGTGAACTCTGTTAGGTCGGTACCCTCTTTGGTCTATGCTCCAGGTTCTCCCGAAACCTCTAGTTTATTTATTTATTTTTATTTGATGAGTTTTATATAGCGCTGGCTAGACCCGGAGGTATCAGAGCACTTTACATGAGGTTACATTGTTACATCAGGGCCAAGTTACAAACTGTTCCAAGTATAGACATATGAGAGAAAACATGAAGTTACACAATAATACGAGTTCCTTAAGAATTAATTAATAACGTAAGGTACATCCTGCAGATAGAGTGCCACAACCCCTTGTAGACCTTTCACACGTTGCCACAGAATGACACACAATACCGGCTCTCCACCGTCACCGGATGAGGAGGCGATATCACACTATGGCAGTGAAAACGAGCTGAAAAACACTTTAAACTATGGATTTTCAACACGTATTCATGGGCTTTGAACTGCCAACATTCATTAAGGGGTGTGAAAACACCCCACGACATAGACACCAGCCTCAGCAAGGTTTTTTAGGTTGAGCCTAGTGCAGCACCTATGCGCTGCCCTAGGAAAACGACCTCTTGGAATCACTCTGGACTTTTCACATGCTCGTGCGCTTGTTTTTTTTAAACATTTTTTTTATTGGGCTTTGCGTGCGTCTTTCTAAAAAGACAGCACACAATTGGGCAAAGGCAGGTGCACGACCCACCTTTCCCAGGAACTGTATCCACCCACGGCCTACAGCTTGCGCTTACGAGCAGGGGCACCATCTGTTCGGGGTCATGTCACCATCTGTTTTTGATTACTCCTTCGTTTTGCACCCTGTCTGCTGAACTCGTTCCCTTTTCCCCCCTCTCTGTAAGTAGCATTCTCTGCGTATAGATCTGTTGCTTTTTGTACTTTGCTTTTTACTTTATAAAGACACAAAGGCTGACCCCCCCAAATGTCCTGCTTTCAACTTCGTAATGCTGGGGAAATTTGAAAGGTGTGGAAAGGGGAGCACCCCCACTCAAACTCAATTCGCATTCTTCCAGAGCTTATTTTGTTCATGTCTCAGTTCTGAGCCTTTCTTCCTTTTTCCCTACAAAAGGCTTTGCTGAGCTAAGCAAAAAAAAATCCCTCTCTCCCAGCACGGGCAAACCCCAGATATGGCTTTAATAATGAATGGGGCAAGTCTTTGCTCTCCTCGGCAGGGTGGAGGCTGCTTTAGAAGTTACTTTAAGCAATACTCAGTGCCTGGTAGGAGAACACATTTAATAATGAACTGGTTACTATGGTTCTGTCCGACTGTGGGGCAGCGCACTGTTCTCGGCCTGTTGATAGCTGTTCATTGTAGAAATGGTGGGATGTGATCAGCTTTTCCCAAACAAACATAAATCCGGGTTCTCTCCGCAGCCTGGAATGTCCCTTTGTTGTAGCTGGAGCCATCTTTGTCTGTTTTTTTTTTTAGACCTGCATTGATTTGTGCTGCATGGCTACACATTTATAAGGTTCCAAAGGCGAAACCTATTGGCTATGCCAATGCTTGTTTCTCTTTGTTTTGTAGATTGGGTGTAGGACGGGGCTGGGGCAAAACAGCCCTTGTAGGTACTTCTCAGCACCAGGCCCCGCCCTTCCAAGGTCCGGCCCCCTCCTCACACAATGAGTATTTTGTTTGGTTTGGCAGGTCTGCCCTTGATCACTCTAACACTGATTAGAACTGTGGCCAGCCAATTAGAAAGTCCCCTTTTCATACTATATGTACTGGTACAGGCCCTCAAATGAAGCAGGCAACTTAAATTGTCAAGCCATCCTAAAATGGCCTATCAAGGATTGTCACAATGCAAATCCTCTACCCCCATCCGGAATGGTCTTTCGGGGGAGGAAGGGGGACTGGTTAGTTGGGCAATGTTCCAAGGCGATTAGGTGAGGTCTGATTGTGATAAGGTCAGGCCTTGTCGCCTTTTGAACCTCTTGGTCGCCCCGCCCGTCTCCCTGTTATTGGGCGGTTCGTCTTTCAAAAAGGCGCGCCCAATCCTTGACCATCTTTTTTCGTGGGGCTTTTGCCCTTTTCTCTTCAGGTGTCATGCCGCCGTTAGGGTTTCCCCCGCGGGTCCTTATCTGGTCTGGCTTTGCCGGCCCGCGTCACGTTCCATGCCATAGGTCTGTTCTGTTTATTATGAAACGTTAGAATAGAGTCAGTAGGCCGGACCGGGCTATTGTGAAAAGCATAAGTTAGAGGCAATTTCACTTTTAGGGTGGATTGTTCTTGCACTGTGTTATTATAGTTAGTAAACAGGTATTTTGTTACATGGAGTATCACAATTCACCATGTTTTTGTTGGTGGTTACTCCATCACACACACGGGGGTGGAAGATTTGCACTAATACTATCCATGTTAGGCCCTCTTAGAAAGGACTGTGTTTAGCTTTGCCAACCCTAATTTTTGTAGATATATTTGACAAGTCAATGATTTCACCATAATGAAGATCCCATTTACAACCAGTTCTGAGTAACCGGGATGGGATGTCCCACACAAAAAGAAGAACATCTGGATAAGATATTTTTAAAAAACCTGTACATGTGCAAGTGCGACCACGGTAAGGCTCCTTTGAACTTGCTGGGGGAATGAGCTTAAATCATTTTGTCAACAGAAGCTGTACATCTAACACTACTGTTCCCATTTCTCATTCTGTGGTTTGGTTTTACCAGTGTAAAAAGTGGTAAGAATGAACCTTACACGTCAAAGTATGTATATTTTTCAAAAAGTCCATGAATAGCTGACAGGGCATGCATAGGCAAAAGGACAGCAGGGCACCTGTGCAAACATCTGTATGTGCCCTGGGTACTCTGAAGTGTTTGTTTATTTTCTGTTCACAATGTTCCCAATGTCCCAATGTCTGCAAACATTGGGAGAAAAAAAAAAAAAGGAAAGATAAATTGTAACCAAAAAAGTAAACAGAAAGTAGCTTGGCGGCAGAGCAAATGCTGCATGTTACATAACAGTGTAGGCAAGCCTGCCAATCTAGGAGGATCTCTCCTGGACATGTTTCACAGGCCTCGTAGAGATAAAAAAAAATTATTAAGGGCTGTCTCCTGAACTCTCCTGGCCTGGCGAGGGTCAGAGAGGCTAATTACACTCTTCCCCTTCTTTGTTCAAGGACGGTGATTTCATGAATTTCCTACCAAACTTTGCCTACGTGCCAGGGAGCACGTTGGCACCCATACCTTACCTTCTTGTCTCAGGGCGGCTGGGCAATACCAGGATATCCTAGAACCACCCCTGTGTCTCCTTCCCAGGTGCAAGAGGGGGTTTATTATACTGCCCCATCCTCCCAACGACACTGCCAAAGAGCGAAGAGGGGGTGACTTAAACCCCCCTCGCTTTGCAGGGATCATTGCATAAGCTCCCCCTCACCTTTCCCAATGAAGAGGTAGTTTATTTACTCTCTCCCTTGATTCTGCATAAGTGCTGTAGAGGATTATCGATTAAAAACGTTGTTTATCATCCCTAAGAATGAGTTGCCCCGGCCCCATGCGTTCGGACACTGGCCATACATTGAGGACAGGGCCTGAAATATGAACTCTGGAGATCATTGGAATTATTGGAACTTTCTAATAAAAAAATCACCCCATAATTTCTATTTAAATCTTATGATGAAAATAATAACAGAGGGCCTGATTTATGAATCGGTGGGCGTAGTAATCTGTGTTGGCCTAGAGGAGGACTCAACGTCCACTGGGTCGAGACGACTCCGCATGCCAAATTTAGAAATGACAGACCAAAAAAAAATGGTAATTTCTAAAGCATTGGCAGAAACTGCAGTCACAGCGGTTCCTGTTAATGTTGTGTACAGTTTGGTGCAGGGCTTCTCAACATGGCAGAGCCCCAACATGACTGATCCCTGCACAAAACTGTTTCCTTTATTTAAAAAAAAAGAAATCCTGTAGCAGGATTTTCTTTTTAAAAATTCCTCTCTTGGCCAAAGTGCTGGAAAAGTGTGTCCAAACACAGCTAAGTCACCACATCAACAACTTTCATCAACTCGACGACTGCCAATCCGGATTCAGACCGGGTCACAGTACTGAAATCACCATGCTCCACATTGTTGATTATGCTCTTCTAGCCCTTGACCAAGATAAAACCTGTCTCCTGATCCTCCTCGATCTATCCTCCGCCTTCGACACGGTCAACCACGAGATGCTACTCGAACGCCTTAAACTGAGAATGGGATTAGATGGTACAGACCTCGACTGGTTTAGTTCCTACCTTCAAAACCGATCTCAGAGATTCTTAATCAACGACGAACTGTCCGTCCCCTCCATGGTCACGGTGGGAGTCCCGCAAGGATCAACATTGTCCCCCACCCTCTTCAATCTCTATTTTGAACCCCTTGCCGAAGTCATTCGCACTGCAAATATCTCCTTCCATATGTACGCTGATGACACTCAGATCTACATAAAAATCTTTCCTTGCGGAGATCCTCACCTTGAATGAGGCCCTGAAGCTGACCGTCAGATGGCTCTCCTCAAACCAACTTAAACTCAATGCTAAGAAAACTGAGTTCCTTTTAATCTCCCCGCCCAAGAACAACCCTGAGATCCAGACATGGATTAAAGCCATCACTGCCTTAAACTGTTCTCCAACCATTGTGGATTCAGCCAAATCTCTGGGAATTACCTTGGACCACAACTTGAACATGCGAGACCATGTCAACGCAATGGCCAAATCTGCCAGATTCCACTTGAGCTACCTATGGAAATTGAAACCCTTTCTTGACGCTCCTGACCTAAAACTAGCAGTCCAATCATTAGTTATTTCTCGACTGGAATATGGTTGCTCCACCCTCTCCGGCTTACCTAAGATCTCGCTGGCCCTATTAAAAGCCTGCCTCAATGCAGCCGCCAGACAACTTACAGGCTCGAGAAAATTCGATCACATCACTCCTCACTTGAAAGCTTTGAACTGGCTTCCCATCGAGGCTAGAATCCACCTCAAACTGGCATGCATCACGCAGAAGGCCTTACACTCTAACTCCCCTGCGTATCTTGCACAGAAGCTTGTGATATCTGGAGGAAGCAGAAACTCACGATCGGCTTACACCCTCCTCCTCCGGCCTGCACGTTTCAGGAAAACAAAAACCTACAATCGAGCCTTCGCTGGATCTGCACCAAGAATATGGAACTCCCTCCCTCCTGACATCAGAACAATCCCCTCCCTTGCACGCTTCAAAAAAGAGGCTAAATCCTTCCTCATGGGTAAATTCCTTGGCTAAACCTGCTCCTCAGCTACCTAAGAGACTATTGCCTCATCCTGCGACCCTGTACAGTACTCGTGTGATTTCCTGCCTATTGTATGACTCGTGTCTCTGTAAAATACCCCGATGTATAGTTTCTCCCTTCCCAAATGTACAGTATTTGTTGGAATCTCCTGCCTACCTTATGACCCCGCAATTCTGTAAGCTCTATGATGTACAGGTCCTGTGATATACTGCGCTCTATACTACCCTTTGAATATGTAAAGCGCTCTGATACCCGCACGGGTCAAGTTCATGCTCTATAAAACCTTAAAATAAAATAAATAATAAATGAAAAAGAAAATGCTCCCAACGCCATGGTAGTTCTCTTCCATGTCGAGGAGAGCATTTAGCAGTTTTCTCTATCCCTTATCGCCCGGGATTTCCTGGCAGTGACAGGCAGTGCAAACTGACCTCTAATTCTGTCCATCTAAATTAGGTGGGTGCAATTAAAGATCTACCTCTGACGGTCCTTACTACACAGAGCCATCAGGGTGGTTTAATCACGGCGGAGACAGATTGGTCTCCACTATGATTAAACCTAAGGTCCGCCGGCATTTAAATCGGGTGGGCAGACCTTTATCCGCAACAGAGTACACATACAGTCAAGATATTAATCAGGCCCTGAGTGTTTAAACTTAAACCAGACTCATTTGATTTACCTTTTCATCTCTGTGTTCTAATAAGCAGTGTTAGGCAAGGGATATTTCAACCACAGGTCAAATTAACCGGTCTATTGCGTGGTGCCATCCTGCCTTTTGCCTCTTGTACTGGTGAATGCATGCTCATATTCGGGTGCTTCTGCAGTCAGATATGAAGTCAGGTTGATGGCTGGATGATTATAGTTGTGTTTTCAGATGATGTTGGCGGATGCAGTTATGAAGGAGGGTAGGCTGTTTGGGTGAAGGAGGTAATGATGATGGGGTGTTGGTGGATGATATACATTTGTGTGATGTACTCATTTTTGTTTGAAGACGTGTGTGATATACCAAACACTGTCTGCTGTGGGTAGGAGTTACGGTTGACTTGGTACGGACGTGTTCGGGCACGAAGTAAAGATACCACCTTACCTCTTGTATTTCTTAAGGTTTTTGTGGCAAAGTCAACATAAACACAATCATCAATCTCAACTCCCTTACAACTTTGGTTTATTAAGGGAATTTCTTTTATTTAGTTTGTTTCCCCTATATAATTAAAAAATATATGCATTAACCTAGTGTTAGAGCTCTGCCATCACGTCACTTACAGTGAGATATATTTGAGAGATTTATTGATTCTATCTCACAATTATCACCAGCTTAAAATATTTACACAATGGCGACCTAATCCTGCCCAAAACATTATAAGAGATCTTTGTGTTGCCAGGAAGAAAGGTAAAGGAACAGTATTGATGTCAGAGCCTTGCACCCCAAAGCTCAAGTAGACTCAGCTAAAAAAACACTCAAAAGACGCTCCGTGAGGTGGTAAGAAATGCCTTTAATCAGAATCTCATGAACGCTATAGCTAGGTCTACAAGAAATCTTTTGCAGGGTCGTTTGCTGACAAAATCCCCCAAATCAGACTAGACATCACCGCTAACACAGTCATCACGCCCAAGTTGACATCACCGACAAATTAGAAGAATGTCCTCCCCTCGCTATGCAAACCTATGCAAAAGTGGTCACTGCACTCAATCCATCATGATACATACGAGATTATATATCCATCCGCACTGGATGAGAACTTTCAAAGTATACTCCTAATAACCCACTCATCGAATGGAAGTGGTTATTTGTGCTGGCCTTTGATTCATTTTGAATGTAGAGGTTATAAGGTATACAAAGAATTTTTTTGTTATAGAAAATAAAAATATTTTTTAAGCTGTTTTATCATTTCCTTATGTTTGTTTAATTTACAATAAAAATGATTTGGAAGCCAGTGCATGTTCAATCTGAAAGACACAACTACTTATAACATGCAGTGACACAAGCAAAAAGAGTACAAATCTGTTTATTTTAGATAAATATCAGATCTGTATATAAATTGATTTCTGAGCCTCCAAAAAATCCACTCGTGTGCATTTAAAGCAAAGATTAAAAAGTACCCGTGTCTATCAAAATATTTCTTTTTTAGTATGAAGGTGGCATGAAGTGACAGAGTTAAGGTGGAGGAGCGCCACCCTATTGCTCTTTGAGCAGTGCAAAAAGGAGAAATAAAATAACACAATGTTATTGTAATTTTATTTTTTCCGCTCTGAGGCTGTCTTACAAAGCGGGGCTGTCGTCACAGCCAGCAGGGGGAGAAGCGGGCGGTGGACTTAAGTGCACATGACAGTTTGGCCAGCTGTCTTGGGCCGGCCAAACAGTCATGTGCACTCAGCATGTTCTCCACCCGGCTGTATTGCCCAGCCTGTGTGGAGAACATGCACTGGCTCCATGTGTGAGCGCCGAACCATGCCACTCAGACTAATCACAACGCGCCTGTCATGCTGGTGACAGTAGCATCGTGATTATCTAGGGGAGTTTGGGAGCCTGTGTGCTTCCTATTAAGCTTCAATCAATCAATCAATCAATCAAGAAATTTATAGAGCGCGCTACTCACCCGTGGGGGTCTCAAGGCGCTGGGGGGAGGTGGGCGGTGCTGCTACTGCTCGAACAGTCAGGGTTTGAGGTGTCTCCTGAAGGTGATGTGGTCCTGGGTCAGACGTAGGTGGGCGGGGAGGGAGTTCCATGTCTTGGCGGCCAGGTAGGAGAACGATCTTCCTCCGGTGGTGGTTCTGCGGATCCGTGGGATGGCGGCGAGGGCGAGGGTGGCGGAGCGGAGCTGGTGAGTTGGAGTGTAGAACATGAGGCGTCTGTTGAGTTATTCGGGTCCGGCGTTGTGGAGTGCTTTGTGTGCGTGGGTGAGGAGCCTGAACTTGATTCGTTTGTTGATGGGGAGCCAGTGCAGGTCTCTCAGGTGGGCGGTTATGTGGCTGTGTCGGGGAATGTTCAGGACGAGGCGTTCGGATGCGTTCTGTATGCGCTGGAGTCTGTTCTGAAGTTTTGCTGTGGTTCCTGCGTATAGGACGTTTCCGTAGTCCAACCGGCTGGTGATGAGGGCCTGGGTGACCATCCTTCTCGTTTCAGTGGGGATCCACCTGAAGATCTTTCGTAGCATGCGCTGGGTGTTGAAGTATGAGGATGAGATGGCGTTGACTTGTTTGGACATGGTGAACGAGGAGTCCAAGATTAATCCTAGGTTGCGTGCGTGGTCCGTGGGTGTCGATGGGGAGCCCAGCGCGGTGGGCCACCAGGAGTCTTTCAGGCAGATTGTGATGTTCCCAGGATGAGGACCTCTGTTTTGTCTGAGTTTAGCTTTAGGCGGCTGTATTTCATCCATTTCGCGACGTCTTTCATTCGTTCCTGGAGGTTGATTCTGGCGTGGCTGGGTCTTTGGTGAGGGAGAGGATCAGCTGGGTGTCGTCGGCGTAGGTGATGATGTTGAGGTTGTGTTTGCGTACGATGGCGGCGAGGGGGCTCATGTAGACATTGAAGAGGGTCGGGCTGAGTGAGGAGCCTTGGGGTACGCCACAGATGATTTTGGTTGCCGCGGACCGGAAGGGAGGGAGGCGGACTCTCTGGGTTCTGTTGGAGAGAAATGAGGTGATCCAATCCATTCCAGGGCCTTTCCTTGGATCCCTGCGTTGTGGAGGCGGGATCTTAGAGTTCGGTGGCAGACGGTATCGAAGGCGGCAGAGAGGTCTAGAAGGATGAGGGCGGGGGTTTCCCCGTTGTCAAGCATGATCCTGATGTCATCGGTGGCTGCAATGAGGACGGTCTCGGTGCTGTGGTTGGCTCGGAAGCCGGACTGGGAAGGGTCGAGGGAGCCATTTGCCTCGAGGAAGTTGGTCAGCTGTTTGTTGACGGTCTTCTCGATGACCTTCCTTGGGAGATGGGCCGGAAGTTTTTGACATCCTTTGGGTCCGCTGTGGGTTTCTTCAGTAGGGCGTCGATCTCGGCATGCTTCTAGCTCTCTGGGAAGGTGGCGGGCAAGAGGGAGTTGTTCATGACGTTCCGGAGGTGGGGTGCGATGACGGCGTCTGCTTTGTTGAATATGTGGTGAGGGCAGGGGTCTGATGGTGAGCCGGAGGGGACGGTGTTCATGACGTGGGTGGTGTCCTCGATGCTGACGGGGGTCCAGGTGCTGAGGGTGTCGGTGGGGGGCGTTAGTTCGGTGGCTGGTAGTGGGGTCTGGGCGTCGAAGCTGTCGTGTATGTCGGCGATCTTGCGGTGGAAGTAGGTGGCGAAGGAGTCGCAGAGGTCTTGCGAGGGTGGGATGTCGTTGGAGTTGGCGCTGGGGTTGGAGAGTTCTTTCACGATGCTGAAGTGCTCCTTGCTGTTGTGCGCATTGTTGTCTAGGCGTTCTTTGAAAGCAGTCCTTTTGGTGATGCGGATCAGTTGGTGGTGTTTGCGGGTGGCGTTCTTGAGAGCTGTGAGGTTCTCTGTTGTTTGGTCGTGGCGCCAGGTCTTCTCGAGGGTTCGGCATGATTTCTTTGTGTTCTTGACGTCGTCGGTGAACCAGGTGGCTTTCTTGTTGCTGGGCTTGCCGGAGGGTTTTTTTAGTGGTGCGAGGGCGTCGGCGCAGTCACTGATCCACTGTGTGAGGTTGCGTGCGGCGGCGTTGGCGTCAGTTGTGTCGTTTGTTGGGTTCTGGCTCAGTGATGTGGTTAGCTGGTCTGTGGTGACTTTGCTCCAGCATCTGCGGGGGATCTGTTGTGGGCTGTGGTGGGATGTGGTTTTCTGGAAGGTGAAGTGGACCAGCTGTGGTCTGTCCAGTGTAGGCCGGTGGTGTGGCTGAAGGAGACGTTGCTGCTGGCGGAGAAAATGGGGTCCAGCGTGTGACTGGCGAGGTGGGTGGGATGGTCACCAGTTGCTTGAGTCCAAGGTTGGCGAGGTTTTCAAGTAGGGAGGTGGTGTTCTTGTTGTTGTTGGTCTCCAGGTGGAAGTTCAGGTCGCCCAGGAGAATGTAGTCTGCGGAGGTGAGGGCATGCGCACTGATGAAATCGGCGATGGCTTCGCTGAATTGTGGCGTGGTCCCGGGGGTCTGTAAATGAGGGTTCCTCTGAGGGTGGTCTTAGGGTCAGTGTGGATCTGGAAGTGTAGATGTTCGGCGGAGGGGAGGGCGTCCTCGGTGTTGGTCGTGACGTTGATCGAGTTCCTGTGGATTATGGCGATTCCTCCTCCGGTTTGGTTGATGCGGTCCTTCCGGGTGATCTTGTAGCCGTCCGGGATGGCTATGTAGATTTCGGGGGCTGAGGAGGCATTCATCCAGGTTTCCGTGAGGAAGGCGACGTCCGGTGCAGTTGTGTTGAGGAGGTCCCAGAGTTCGATGGCGTGTTTGTGGACGGAGCGGGTGTTGAGAAGGATGCACATGAGGTGGTTGTTGTTGCATGGTCCAGGGCAGGTGAAGTTGCACGTTCGGCAGGAGGAGGGTCCGTGGGTGCGCTTTGGGGTGGCTCGGTAGCAGGTGGATGCTCGGCCGGTGTTGAGTGCGTGGAGGGTGGCGGTGTCGTAGCTCAGCCTGGTTGTATGGCTCCGGCGGGGGCCAGGGGTTATTGGGCTGGGCGTGGTCCAGGTGCGGACGGGCGCAGACGGGCTTGCCTTAGGCGCGCCGTTGGCGCGCCAGCGGCGCGGCCGCACATCGGCCTGCATTATGACGGGTCGAGGGAGGGAGGAGCAGCTGGGAGGGGGGAGCGGGAGCGAATCGGGGCTCGGTGGGCGGGGCCGCAGGGGAGGCAGCGGCGGGAAACAGACGCGGGGCAGACACGGGATGGGGCGAGGGGAATGAGCGGCACAGACCAGGCAATACAGAATAATGGGATACAACAGTGGGTAAAAAAAACGGCACAGACAAGGCAATACAAGTCGGGAAATAAAACCAGTGGGAAGAGCAAAGAAATATAGAAATCAAGCCAGCACAAAGAAAGACAGACATTAGGGAGAAGAGGCACAGAGAAACAACAGGTACCAATGAAGGAGACCCACCACTGGGCCACCAGGGATCGAACCGGCAGGCAGCAGGTCTCAGGGGCACGACAGGAGCAGGGTGTGCTACCGCGTTGGGGGAGCGACCTGGCCTGAAAACAGGGTCAATGGCCGCTCCTGTGCATAACGGACAGAAGGACGGCGGAGAGGCGTCAGTCGGCGTTCTGCAGGTAAGTCGTCTTTTCTTTAGTTTTTTTTCTAACCTGAATATAAAGCTGAACTTCCTGTGCATAATTTGTTGAAATACCTGGTTTTAATATCGGCATTAACCCTATCCATTCTCTTTTGCTTCAGCCTGCTTCATGCTAAAGACATTACATCCCAATGCTCCTATTCCAGCAAAATGGCGTTCAGAACTGCTTAGTATTGTCTTTGATTATAAAATGTTAGCTTTCTAGTTGTTCATAAGAACTCTACGGTGAGGCCAAAGTAAAACACTGGGGAATTGACGGACAAGCAGCTGTTAGATATCCCTTTACTCAGTGTCAGACTTTTTTTCTCACAAGTATGAAGCAGATATTTGAGATTTGATAGAAGTATCTAACTTCACTTATATCACTAACCATCATTTCCATATCATGAGAGAAAACTGTGATTGTTCATCAAAGCATAGGATCAGCATTTACCTGGGACTGCACCACCCCCATTGGATAATATTGCTTCAGTATCAATAACACCTTAAAAAAACAATAATAATTTTTTGGGGAAAAACACAAAGTGCAGCTATAGTATTCTGCAGCAGTCTGGTGAGCAAGTCAATTAGTAAGAGAGGGAGGAGAGTAAGGCATCCACCGGGGACCTGGAAATACAGGTTCATCAATGTGCGTACATTTGACCCAAGAATGAGTGTATCCTCTTGGCTGTGCTTATTACGCTTCCATACCATGTGTGCCCTGAACCATATGGCAGGTCCAGTTCGGAGGGGGGGGGGGGGGCATGGGGCTGCTGGGTCTCAACCGTTGGGCTTGTGGCTATTTGCCTCTTGTGTCCCAGGAGTTTTCTGCTACAGCTCTGAAAACTTGGCCTAGTACTTCCCTCCAGCACTTGACTCTCAGTGGTAGTGATGGTGAGCAAAGGTTTCTCTTTCTCGGGAAAGCAGTGCGGTGGTGCTTGAGCTTAGTCGTCAATAAACACTCATTAAAATAATAACAGATTGTCCATCCCAGTGCTTGTCTTTCAAGAAGAAAAGGACTTTTAATTTACATTAGAAATTAATACTACACATAGAGATCGCATGTGATGTAGTTTAGTGTCAGGCCTCTCAGAGTGGATTAGAGCATCCTCTCACTACTGACCCCACCTTATGGTCCAGTTGTTACCTTCCTGGCTCGGCTACCTAGCCGAATAGCCTCAGGTGCAGATTATCCCCGTACTCTAGTGTAAACTCATCACAATACTCAAGTGTAAGCCCCTCACATTGCGTAATGGTGGCAAGCGTTTTTTTAATGACCGCCCGGCTCCTCTAGGGCTTGCTCACTTGGTTCTAGGCTGAGATCAAGCCTGCAAACATTCTTGTCCTCTTGGTGGCTGTCTAGAAGAGAGCTGGATACATCTTCTGATGGGTGCTCGTTGCAGCCCCTTTCGGACTATTCAGGTCCAGTTCAGTGTAGCCGAAAGGGCACATCAGGACTCAAGCAGCGGTCAGTCGGCTGGGACCATGCTGTGTATTTTCAATGCAGGTGCAATCTTCACATCTCCGGCACAGTGGTTCAGGTCATGCAGCAGACTTCAACAATTCAGGCACAGCAGCACAGGCTATTCCACAATGTTCACTATTACCTACAAGAATCGCACAAGGGAGTCTGGGGGTCTCTGAAAGTAGGGCATGCAGATCGCTCTCTGCAGTCCTTCTTTTCTGCCACCCAACCCTATTGGGGCTCAGTGCACTTTGCTCCTTCTGGACAGTCACTCCTCCTGCAGGGATGGCAGGTTCCTTCTCTCTCCCTCTCTCTCGCTTTCTCTCAACAGGCAGGCTGGCTTCTAAGCATTTCAGGACAGGCAATCAGCTCTAGCAGCAAAGGATGTCCCCTCAGATCTTGGAAGCTGGCTGGCAAGCAGACACCACATCAACTTTCCCAGCAGTCCTCTAAGTACTCTGTGGAGAACTGATTTCCTTGGTCATAGACAACTTGGAACTGGAACCACAAGTGGGTCAGTTGGTCCCACTTTTGTACAGCCAAAGCAGACAGGAGATGTGGATCCACTGTCTGCATTTTTAGAACCAGTTTGGATTGGTTCCAAGTGTCCCCTTCAGACTACTCTCCAGACACAGGCTAAGATACTCCTCATAGAAGGGTAGTCTCCAGATTAAAGCATCTGCACCACATGCACAAAGAGGTGTGAACGTCTGCACCTGGCTGTCCTCGGCCACGCTGAAGTGAGATCAACGGAAGACAAAAGCATGGCCTTAGCTAAAGGGTCCCTTTCACCTTGAACAACAGAGACAGCAGCCCTTTCCTTTAGCACCCCCCCACCCCCACCCCCACCCCCTTCTACCAATTGACAGGGCTACAGGAAGACTAATCAGCAGCTCCCCTCTGCAAAAGGACAAATGGAATGTGAGCAATACACTTTCACTGTCTAGGAAAAGAACCAGACCTCCATTTTGTGCACAAGGCCAGATTTGGGGTATCCAAATGGAGACAATATACCTCCATTACTCTGGCTCACTTGTGCACACCATGCAGATATTACACACACAATATACACTTGGGATGTTAGTGCTAGGATCCATGTTAGCGGATAGAAGCAGAACCTTCCAAAAGTGGGCAAAAGGCCTAAACTCCAGTGGCACAGATAAAAACGTCTGACCACAACTATGGATTCACAAATCATGGTACATTGCGACCACCTCTCCATGAATTAAACACATGACAGGAACAGTAATCCATCATCAGTACAATGGAGGCATTTTGGTGCACCCCACAAGGTCACAGGCCAGGTCTAGGACCCCAGTCACGTCAAGGTATAGGCCTACGCCCTTGAGCACAGAGCTAGATTAGTGTTAGGCTAGGGACAATATCGAAAACCTGGATATCAGGTACTTGCAGCTGGGCACCCAAGGAAGGAGGTCTTATCAGCACACCAAGCAGGGGACATGCCAGTGCCAGCACCTGGCATGGAGCCGCAAATGTGTTCTCTGGGTTTGCAGTAAGTAAGTAGAGAACTAAAAATGTAGTTAATAAAATGGTTGTGGGAACAAAAAAGGTAAAACAACGATATATACTACACCACTAAGAGATGGCTGACTCATAACAGGTTAGCATAAGGGGTCTCTTAATGACCACAGGTGGTGGCCACATTGGCTGCAAAAGAGGATAAGAGAACACAGGCAGGTGAATGAGGTAAAAGAATGGAAGGAAAATTCCTTTTTAATTCTAGGAGGGCCATGTAGGAGAAGAAAATAGAAAAAAGAAAAAGACACGACTTGCAAGGAAGAGAGAGAAACATGGTGGAAGGATGCAAGGGGGAGAGAAGATGAGGGTAGGAGGGATGACAATGCGGAAGAAGTAAAGAGAGGGTGTTGAAGAAGTGTGGCAAAGGAGTGAGTAAGGGAACTCCGTCCATAAAATTGTGGAAGAGGTATATTGAGATTACCATATCGAATTACAACGGAGGAAAAATATACATAAAGTTAAAAAAAATCATTTTCTCACAGCAATGTTTTTGCAAATGCCTTATGACACAACGAATACCTCTACGTTTTTGTTTACTGTTTTGCAGTCTATTGATATAGATACAAGAACAGGCTCTTCAGTGGGGACTGAACAGTATGTATCTGTGTGTAGCAGTATGCATGATAATACATAACAGAGGCTGCAAGACAGAATACGTAGGTATCAGCTCAAGGCCAGAGCTTGAATCAGCAGTGAACTGTTTGAAAGATACATTTATGGAGCTGCAATTAGTAGTTACATTATGCCACATTTAGGGAATGTCACTGTAGATGCAATTTGTTGATCTGAACGGACAAGCACTTTGGTCCACACTGGACCATGCATAGGACTTTGTGAAGTGCATCGCTCATGATGTCAGCACCAGATTCAGTTTTGGTTTTCACTTATTGTCCAGAAACAATCTAAAGCCCTGGACATTGCATTATATTATAGATACAAGGGAGCATATGTACGAAGAAATGACGCAGCACAGCGCTTCACGCAATTTAGCAGCGCCACATTGCGTCATTTAAAATCTGCAGGGATGAGCCATATTCAAAAGAATACGGCACACCCCTGTGTTTTCCCTTGTGCCGGCGCTAAAGAAGCTGCCTAGCACCAATGGAGACATCGTTGCACCATGGTACAACAAGGGTGCTTGCGTTGCAGGGATGATTGTTTATGTGAGGGAAGGGACACCTTCCTGCACATAAACAATCATTAAAGGCGATTTGTTCCTTCTATGTGTGTGCAGAATCCACCACGAAAGAGCAAACAACGAGGAGATATAAAAGTCTTTCTCTTCGTTGCGACATTGTAACGCCTGCTTTTCAATGGCATTTGTTTTGGTGTAGCATCAGAATTACAGATCCTTGTAAATCTGGGGAAGAGTCCAAAAGCAACAGGTGTTGCTGTGGAACGCCCACACATCACCCATTGCATGCCCCTTTGGCGCAGAAAACAGCATGAAAGGGTACGATATTTACAATGCAGCGTTAAGCCACGCAAAGTGGCTTAGCACTGCATTGTAACTATGGAGCAGGGTATTAACTCCACTGGAGCGTCATAAAAAGTGACGCTCCAGTGGCACAATGCCCTTGTAAATATGCCCCAGGGTATACAAGGCTGTCCTATGTTATTCAGTGCTTGCTGCTATGTCACTGCACTGCGCGCTTTGCTTTTGGGTTCAATGTTAGTCTCTGCTGTGAGGTGACTCACTCTTCGTTAAAGAATTAAGCTTAACTTTGAGCTGTTTCAGGGAGCCTTTGTAGACTTCTCTCTGACAGTCTTTTCAGATACCAACCATGAAAGCAATATAGGTACAGGCCTGCCTCTCATGGGGGACACACAGGCTCAAATACTATTGGTGTTGTCTTTCTGGAAAGTCCTTAGGGCAGTTTGTGTCCCAACATCCAGGCCAAGGACAATTTCTTCAGGTTACCTGCCTGACAGATAGAGCTACCCTGTCTGAAGAGTGGATCATCAGCTTCTGAGTGTCTCAGACCCAGAAATATGATTCTCAGAAGAGGTTTCTATAGATTGCATTTTAGTAGGGATCCCACCTGCCTACTGCATTACCTGTTTTCACCCAATGAAGTTTGTCAAGTACAGAGGAACAGAACTTCAAGTTACCTGTATCATCCGTTTCTTCAGGTTCCGCTTCATCAACGATGATGGGTAAGCTAAATTTAGCGGGTGGTGTAACTTTAAGGAGTCCTGCAGCACCCAAGAAGGGGTTCAGGGAAGCGTCAGCCATGTCTGGTTCTTCTAGATCTTTAAGGCGTTGGAAGGCTTGAATTCTCAGAAGCTCATTGGCTTTCTCCTCAATGACACCTAGGAAACAAAGCCAAAGCTTAACAATCACACAAGAAGCATGCAGGACATATTATAATGATGGACATCTTCTGAAAGGAGAGTATATTAGCCAAGGGAAGGTGTTGACCTGCTAATCACAGTGAAGGGACGTTAGTTGTGTGAAAAGAAATCAAAGTTTAGCACAGGGAAAAATGTAAAAAATATATCATAAGTGATATGGATAAATCAATCACTCATGCTCTACATGCACTGCACTGGGGGTAGTTCCATGCACATGGTGGTAAAAATATGTGTTTGATGTGCCAATCTCTATTGGGAGAAAAAAAACCTGAATGGTAAAAAGAGGATTCATTTGGCGGGATCAATGGCGGATGACCGAGATGGGTGAGGGGTGGATGGAGAAGATGGTCACACGGTAAACAAAATGAGATGTAAGAGGGTTTTTAAATCAGCGCTGTTGCTTCTCTTTTTCATGTAATCTGAAATTCACCTTTCAGCAGTGTGCTTATTTATTTAGTTAGTTAAGTATTTATGTGTTTGTTTATTTATTTATTGTGCAAGAATGGAACATTTAGGCACGAAATGCTGTACAAAGAAACAAAACAATGGTCCTTAGGAGGCAAGTATAAAACAACAACAGATACAATGTAGACCTGAATGGGTGCTATAACATTTACGATGTCCAGCCGGACAACGAGTTTAATATGGAAATAAGAACATAGATTACTTTGATACTGGAAGGAGGAACAAATACAACGGGATGCAGTCCTGCACCCGATCTGTGAGTCAGAAGAACGAAAAAACATTCAACATAAAACATAAACACAAAATAACAGGCAAAATTTGGAGCTTTGGAAGCTTGCGCTATTAGTTCAGTGAATCAAGCTAACCAATTATACCATATTGAACATACATAATAACAATAAATGGCACTATTTAACATGTCGACGACGTTTCGATCCCAAGCTCATTAAATAATAGGGATCATCATCAGGACTAAACAATTTAATTGCCTGGTTTTAACCACACTGCCTATTGGGACAAGACATGGGAAGAATAAAACAGTTGCATATTAAACTCGTTGTCGGCTGGACATCGTAAATGTTATAGCACCCATTCAGGTCTATCTTGTATCTGTTGTTGTTTTATACTTGCCTCCTAAGGACCATTGTTCTATAAAACAACTGATACCCGAGGTCCTTAGTTACTTTTCGGGTTCCCTTGTGTGTTTAAAATAGTACAAAGAAACAGAATCACAGTAGATAAGGTCATAAACACCTTGGTGGGAGAAAGAATCTTGGAGGAAAGATGCATGGTGAACAGTGGATTTGGACATTAAGCAGAATAGACACAAAAGTGCTGCAGCTCCTTTGTGAACATGAGGGTTGCTTCCTCCCAGGTCTGATATACCAGGTATCCATCAGTATCCTTGGATTGTTCAGGAGAAAGTGCACATATTGCCACAGAACAAAGCTCTAGTACTTACTAAAATACAGCATCATGGTTGCATGTGTGATGCCTTCGCTCACTCCCAGCAATCTATTAATCACTGCCGGGTCACAGTCTATGGCCTTGAAGAGATGCTCAATGGAGAGCATCAGCTGGTCCAGGGCCTTGCTGCTCTCTTTGTATTGTTTCTCGTAGCGGTTGGCATCTACTGTGATCTTCTCCAGCTTGGCCTATCCATGGAAAGAAAGGATGACAATGTATTTGGACAACAGAAGGTTTGCGGAAGTCCTCAGAAGACGTTGCAGGGGTGGGCTCTAATTAATATGCCCGAAGAAGCAAAGCACAGTTCATTATGGCATTAGCTTTAACCAATTTCAAAACATTATAACAACCCCAAAGATATTGCAGCTCAAGATGTGTGGAGCATGACGGGCTGCTGAAGGGAGATGGGGACGGGAGCGGTCAGCGAGCCATTCAAGATCTAACGCCTGTGGACATGATATTGTCTAAGGTTTGTCAGACAAAAGTTGATACACCGGGTGCAACCCATAACATGGACCCCTATTTGTGCTACAGTATGTTCTGTTATAGGGGTAACACGCTGGGTGGTACTCCTTTTTGAAGATGCCACAAAGAACCACCCATTTGAGGGCAGCAGGTCCCTTCCTGCTCTAAGTGCAGAAAAAGAGAGCAGCGTGAAGGCTACAGCTACAGCTTTGAAATGAGCAACAGGAAAAACACCCCTTTGCACAATTTATATTTGTTTAAATCTTTGTATTGACATTTTTGGTTCAAACATTAACCATAGTGCAAACAACATCATACTTGTTTAGTCACAATAGGGGTCTGAGGATGAAAACAATATGTTCCTTCGCGCGTTAACGTATTACACATGTAGAAGCGCCACTGCGCTGTTCATAGGGACCGAGGCCCTGCAAGTCCGATACCATGGCCGCCCAGTTACTGGCCATTGGAGACTTTTTTTTTTTTAATTATTTTATTTGTGGCATAAAAAAGGGAAAAAACAAAGTGTTTTACAATCGATTTGGCATTAACATCGACAAACACATCAGATTAAGGCAGTTATACTTTGTAGTCTTTGTTATACTTGACAACAAAAGTTATCCCACATACAACATGCGCAGCAGTCCCCAACAAATCAGTTCTACATGTGAAATGCAAGAAGTACAGTGTTAATGCACAGCCCTCTCGCCCATCCGCCTGCGGCCAGCTTCCCACTCTGCCATCCCAACAAGCAAGTGCAACCCATCACAGATAGTGTGACGTTATTTCCTACGGTAGGGGTCACTAAATGTAGTCTAGGCCTATTCACTCCTGAAACAGGTGTGTCAGCGTGTTCGGTGTTCGTCTTGTATTGTCCTCTTGCGCCTCCGTCCCCAAGTCAGATCGTTTGTCGTCAGTGTCAGCAGTGTCCGTCACGGGCCTCCTCTCTAGATAAAGCGCCCAGTAGTTTTTTGGTCGATTTCGAGGGGGTAACAATTCACTGTACAGGCCTGTTTGTGTGCAACAATATATCTATCCCTAGTCCACCTGCTTAATGTCGGAGCGGGCCCTCTCATCCAGGTGAGTGCTACGCACCGCCTAGCTACTAGGAAGGCTATATCTAGCAATCGGCGAAATTCCGGTGTTATATCTTTGGAATATCCCAGTAGCGCAAGCAGCAAATCAGGGGTTAATAATAGCTCAGTAACTCTGTTTACCTCTGAGTAGACCTCTTGCCAAAAGGTAACCACCTTCGGGCACATCCAGGCCAGATGTAAGAAATCAGCAGAGGGCGCCCTGCATCTTACACAACTGGGATCGTCTCGTAACCCATATCTATGCAGGCGCTCAGGTGTGTAATATACCCTGTTCAGAAATTTAAAATGCAGTAATCAGTGTCTGCCATTTAGAGAGACTTTCCTGACATTGGCGCAGCAATATTTCCATTTGTCCTCTGGGAGATCAATCTCCAAATCAGACTGCGATGCTAGCCTGGGTTTAGCATAATGTGATGTTCTCTCCGCCAGTGTGTCACGATAAAGACGTGATATTAGGCGCGCCGGGGATGTAGCCGTGACCACATAGTCATATGTCTGTACTGTAGGTGGCTCCTCCATGTCTTCCCCAAGCAGCATTCTTAGGGCGCTCCGCACCCTGTGGAACTGGAACCTAGCATGAGGACCATCCTCCACAATTGCCTCCTCTCCCACGTTCGGACCTTGCCGTTAAGGAAAAGATCCCCAATGGTGGTTAAGTTTAATTTTGCCCGTGCTGATATAACACCTTTATCTCTACATGGGCCCAGCCATGAGCACCATTCTAGTTTTGCCCCTGGTGCATACAATAACGAGCAGGCTTGAGCGTCCATTAGATGGTGCCAAGCATGAGTTACTGCATTAAGGGAATCCAATAGGCCCGTACGTCTGTCTCTGGGATGAGCCATAAGTGCCGGTAACGGAGTTGGGTCAGCCACTATACCCTCAATTAGGATGTGGGGGGCGTTAGCAGGGCCGTGCATCCAACTGTACGCATGTGCGCCCTGAGCAGCTCGGTAATATAGCTCTAAATCAGGAGCCTGTAAACCACCGTCCTCATAAGGTCGAATAAGGATATCCCAAGCTACCCTGGGTTGTTTACCGGCCCAGACTAGTCGTAATACCAGTGTATGCAGCTGTTTAAAAAACGTGCTAGATAACACCATGGGGATATTACTGAACAGGAATAAGAAGCGAGGGAGTACAATCATTTTCAGCAGCGAGACGCGGCCCACTAAGGAGAGGGGAAGGCCGATCCATTTCTCTATATCGTCTTCCAGTTTGGAGACAGCAACGCCGTAATTTTCCATTAGGACCACCTCCGCGTCTGTGTGGAGCTTTATGCCTAAGTATCTGACCGAGTCCGTGGTCCATTGTATAGGGTAATCCGAGTCTACTCTGCTAGTGGCCGGAGTGAGAGGGAACATCACCGTTTTGTTCCAGTTCACCTTGATCCCGGATAATGATCCGAACAAGACTACCTCCCTCAAAACGCTCAAGAGGTTCGTATCTGGGTCTCGCACATAAAGGAGAGTGTCGTCCGCGTATGTAGAGACTATCAAGTTATAGCCAGGGAAACGGATACTTCGGTGTCTGTGGTATTCCCGTAGGGCGCACGCGAGGGGCTCCGCCACTAGGGCGTACAGGAGAGGGGAGAGGGGGCAACCCTGTCTGGTGCCACGCTCAATGCCAAAGGGTTCCGACGTGAATGATCCTATTCGGACACGCGCTGTTGGTGAGGTATATAGTGTGTTTATTAGTTGTATGAACAGCTCCCCAACCCCCATGCGTTGCAATACTGCACGTAGAAAAGGCCATTCGACAGAATCAAATGCCTTCTCCATATCCAGAAACACCACAACTGCATGCACTTCCTGTCTCGTGAGTTGAAAGGCCGCAAACACTGTGCGCAAATTGTAGGTTAAAGTACGGCTGGGGACAAATCCCGCCTGTTCGGGAGCCACCAGTGTCGGTATCAGCGGACTAATACGATTCGCGACTATTTTTGCAAAGATCTTGGCATCCACATTAATAAGAGATAATGGACGATAGGAGGCACAGTCCTCCGGAGGTTTACCCGGTTTAAGGAGAGCAATTATGACCGCCTCACACATTGTCGGGGGCATCCGCCCGTCTTCTGCGACCTGTTCCACTAGCTTCAGCAGCTTAGGAATCAACAGCTCAGAGAATGTCTTATAAAATGAAGCAGGGAAGCCGTCACTTTCCGGCGCGCTACACGCCCTCATAGACGACAATGCCCAGACAATCTCCTCCCTTTCGAATGGACGCGCCAGGAACTCGCGGTGAGTGTTGGTGAGCCAAGGTATTTCCCAGACTGTAGGGAATGAGTCTACTGAACACTTGTTTCTATCAAAAAAGTCTTCTATAGTGGTGGCCACCTCTTCTCGAAAAGCGTTGTCAAGCAGTGTATATGGAGGTAGTCGCCAGGAAAATGGAGGCGGTCGGCGCGCCGGGGCGCAATCGGCACCGGGGAATGGTCTGAATAAGTTCGTGGCAGTGTCTTACATGCTCGCACACTAGAGAGGAGGCACGCAGAGAAAAGCCAGTAATCAATGCAGGTATGTATGTCTTGTTGTGACGAGTAGTGTGTGTACCCCCCTAGTGTCGGGTATTTAGTCCTCCAGACGGCCTGAAGTCCCAATCTAGTCATTTCCGCATCTAGGATGCGAGAGGAGGCCAAGGGGCATCTGCTAGGTCCATCTGACCGGTCCATGGACGGGTCCCTTGTCAAGTTTAAGTCACCGCCCCACAGGAGCCATGGGAAACTTACGAAGACCCAACATGTCTTCCCTATTCAAGGCTAATCCCTCTGCCCTAGCCCAGTTGAGAAGTGATCGGTTCAAGGCTATTGCATGGGGGACTAGTGGGGAATTCCACTGCTTGGTGATGAAGCGTTTCGCTGTAACCAGGTCTAGGTCTTGAAAACAGGAGGTGGCCCTGTGTTTCTTATTCCTACTAAAGAGATGCAATATGTATACCTCCCAGCAAAAAGGGATGTTGCGTCCTGTACAAATGACCAGTGAAGTTGCTATGTTAGTCCGGTATTCTCCCAGCGAGAGGCAGTGCCACAGCATGTGTAGGAGATCTCCGTTAAGTAGCCTGCATCTAGGACAATCAGCACCCGTGAGACGAAAGTACTTGTTAATCTGGGCTGGGGTTAGGTATGCCCGGTGCATAATGAAGTATTGTATTCGCTTAAAACGTTCATTGCGCTGGACAAATGTGGGGCTCTCTAATACAGCCATCCACTCTTTATCTGTGAGCGCGTGCCCTAGGTCATCTTCCCAATGTAGCTTTAGAAAGGTAAGGGTGATCGCTGTGTGTTGTCCGAGTGACGATGCAAACCATTGGGTCAGATGGCCCCCATTATATGTAGATATTGCATCATCTGGTGTGTGGGCAGTTCCGTGGTGAGGGTGGCCCATCTAGGAGACAGGGAGGCTATGAGTGCTCTGTGCATTACACTTTGTACGGGGTGCAGGTTCTCCTCCAAATGCCCCTTTGTACAATTAAATACATTTTTGTAATGTGGTTCAGCAAACTGTCCCTGGACACAGGCTTGAGGCATTTCACAGACTAACGGTTCCCCAATATCGCTCACTTTTTGCCCTTTTTCAAGCCGACCCAACACTTTTCTAGTTTCTTGAAAACTGCTCAATAGATTTACACCAAACCAATCACCCGATTCTCACCTGAGTGGGATTTACTACTGCAGATTTCTCCACACTCTTGCTGGAGTAATCCACAGTTGTAAAGCCATTTATGCTTGCCTGGGGCTCTTTAGTAAATTCATGCAGGTGTAAATAAGGTTTCTCAAAGTTCTAAGATTACCTCCATTGGAAAAAACCCCATCAGCAGAAAGAGGGACTTCCTCACACCAACCAGGTGCAGGATAAAAAGTCACCAACAAGAAAGCAAGTCAGCATTGGGGAGGGAAAGAAGCCTCTGTTGTGTTACACTGATCTACTTCTATAAGATACTGCACTGGGAACTCAGCCCTCATGGAGAGGTGCTAATAGACAATGTACATCTCGCCCAGAAATCAGATTTTTTTAATGGGGCCCAGTATAAGGTTTTTTCCCCCCATATAGATCCCGAAAGTCATTATGCAGTGACTTACCTCTGACTCCTTCAGGGTGGAGCGCTTGCCTTCATCAGTGAGTCGTTGCTCAGTTTGCAAGTTAGTGAGGTCCATCTGCAAAGAAAACAAACATTCGGAAATTCAAAGGCTAGTTAAGCAACTTCATAATAGCACAGCTTCAGTAAATATGTAAAATATATTTTATTGCCAAAACCTGAAATGCTCCGGTTATTCTAAAATGTAATCTCACTATTTTTAAGGAATTTAATTAGGCAAAGAAACTGGAAAATTGTTGCTAGGGGTCATGCTTGCAAAGCTTATAGGTTATTTCAAGGCCATAAAGGAATTTGTTTATGAGGGTACATCTTGCAAATGTCCATTTTGAGCCACACAAGTTAGAAAAACATTTTTAACTGTAAAGCCAATAATGTCTACACTAGTATTTGATGCTTTCTGACACCCCCTATATGAGATTTAGAAGAACCTTTAGTATCCTACCAGCTCTTCTTTCTCGGATCACAGGTCCCATGTGTCTTACTGGTTTAGAGGCGGCCTGGGCTGGACATATGCAAGGTCAAGATCTCAGGGAATAAACACTGTGAGAACATTGCTCTGAGAGGGGAAATAACAAACACACGTGGCTTCCATGGCTTGGTCACCAGATACTCTAAGGTTATGTGACGTCTGTCTCTGGAGTGCCTCATTGTTGACCTGATCAAATTGGAGAACCAGGCTAGGCACCACGTGGGACAGTGGTTTAGTCTGTCCGCTCAATACTCATTCCCCGGAAACAGTGGGATTTCTGCTTCAAATGAGGACTGGAATGATGGCTTCTGCCAAGCTACAGTCAGATGATAGCCACATTTTAGGACAAGCAGGTGTCTCACTTTCTTCACCTCAAGCTTGGTACACCCATAATGCAGCAACTGACACCATGCAAGGAAAACTGAAAGGTGTTTTTGTGTATCCCTTCAGAACCTGAAAGCTAAGTTGCAGAGGACGGCTTTTGACTGACAGAAGTACCTCGGTCTACCGTCCATTTCCTGCATATGTGAGTAGCTGTACTCCACTGATAGAACCCGTCAATAAGTAGTGTTGTTTACCTGTGCTCTGTGTTCAATGATAGTGTGTAGAAATGACATAGAGCATACAGAAAAAGTTGCAGTTAGACTTTTTATGCCTCTACGGGGAAGACAAAACAGTTACTTATCTTTGGTGACAATATTTCTGGTGGAGACATAATCTTCCTGTAGATTCCTCACCTTTAGAATATTCACCTGGATTCAGAACAGCTATTCCCAGCAATAGTTTTACAGCACAGCTAGGTGGCGCCAAGCAGCTCCAGCCGCATCGCCACCTGCCAGACATGCCGGCACCTGTGTATAACAGGCACCAACCTGTGCGCTGATGTCAGTTCCTAAACTTCATTCTCGCTTTAGCAAGGCTTACAGAGAAGACCCTAGAATGCAACAATGACTGTAACAGAACAAATATGTTTGGATACCTTAGGAACTTATTATATATGCCTCTGACTCATCAGGGGAGGAGGAACAGAATCCACAGGAAGATTATGTATGCACCAGAAATGTTGCAACCAAAGTTAAGTATCTTTGACTTCTGATGGATGCATCTTCCTACAGATTTCACACCTTTAGAATGAGTCCCAAAGCAATACCCTCCAGGAGGGGCAATGAGTAGTGCCAATTACCCAAGGAAGTCATGCAGCACTGCCTTTGCAAAGAATGTAGCACTGCTTGCTTGGGCTGTGAAGAAGTAATGTTTAGCAAATGTATGCAAGGCGACCACATGCTACCCCTTCCCCCCGGCAGATTTCAGCCACCAAAACACCTCCGGTGAGAACCGTGGAAGCAATCATGGCCCCAGTGGGGTAGGCCTCAAGAGGCTCTTCCTTGGCCATGGTGTGCAAGATCTTAATATATAAGATGACTTAATAACAAATAGTGCATTTTGACAACACCTTTTCTTTCCTGACTGAGTACAGTCAATGTAGCAGGAGACCACATGCCTGGTATCCAGTCTATGAAGTATCTCTTCCTCATTGGTGGGATAAGGGTGAGGAAAGGAAGTAGGTAGAACGATGGACAGGGTCATATGAGAGGCTGAAACCACCCCAGGCAAGATGGCTGAAAAGGTACGCAGGACCGACCCGTCCAGGAGATAAAAACTGTGAAAGGAAGAGGAACTCAGAGGGCCTAATGTTCATGGACCTCACATGGAGAAGTTATTGCAACTAACAATACTGTGTTCAAAGTGAGGAGTCAAATTGGACAGTTGGGCATTGGCTCAAAAGAAAAGATGTCAAGAGATCCTAAAAGATTCAAATACAACTGAAGAACAATTACTGGAGTGAGAGGAAACAAGTAGAGCAAATCTTTAAGGAAACGTGGTGTCTAAACAACTAAAGATAATCAAGGAGAGACATAAAAGCTGACAAGGCAGCCAGGTAAACTTTGACTGTAGCCCTGCTGTGCTAGAGAGAGTGCAAAATGCAGGATGTTTGAAAGATGTGAGCTTAAAAAGATCCAAGCACTTTGATCCACATCACTGCCCACATTTGTGTAAGTTAAATGGATATTGCAACACGTTTCCTGGAAGCCAAGAGGATGCCTGAAACTTCATTAGGAAGGCAAAAGGACTGTAGATGGTACTGCTCATTTTCCTTGTGTGCCGCTGCAGTGTTTGCGAATTAGGGGATTGTTTGTGAATTAGAGTGGAATTAAGATGGAGGACCTCCTCATCATGCTGCAAGAGCAGGTATGCCCTGTGTCGGAGGGGAAACGGCCACTACAACGCGGCCGTTTCCACGAACACCATAAACACGCATGCATTACAACGCATGCGTGGTTACAACGAGAAGCCCTTACTACGCATACTTTTACTACAAAATACGCAGTAAAGAAATGTGTGGTAAAGTAAAAAAAAAAAAGGAGGGTTTGGGGATGTCTCCCCCCCACATGAAAAAGCATGGGTTTAAAAAGAAAAAAACACACCTGTTTCTGGAAAAAAAAGAAAAAGATGTGAAGGCGATCGGCGTAATAAGAGGAAACAGAAAAACACTATCCCTCTTAATGACATACAACGTCATCACGGAAAAACAAGGAGAGGAGAGGTAAGGAGGAATGAGTGGGTGGTGTAGCGGAGAGTTAAATAAAAAAAGTAAATTTTTAGGGTGAAAATCCTTTAACCCCTTCCACGCTCATGACGAGCTGGGCTCGTCATGAGGTAGCCTCCTCGCACGCTCATGACGAGCCCAGCTCGTCATGTAAAGTGCATTTTAAAAAATCTCAGCGTGCAAGCGGAATTCCGCCCGCACGCATGCGGTTAACATGAAAATACCATTTACATGCATACTTTTACAACAAAAATCGTTGTAAAAGTATGCATGTAAAATGATATGCTTGGTGATTGCATTCGCGTTGTAACGCATGCGTGGTAAAGGCATGCGTTACGACGGAATGCTTGTAAAATCATACAACCGTGTCGTAGATTAGCCTACCAGATCTTCATCCCCGCTGGGGTGATGAGAATCAGCTGTGCTTGATACTCCAGCAGCTTCCGCAGAATTTTCAGAAGGTGCAAAATCAATAGAAACATGAACAGACCCGGCAACCAGCTAAATATGAAGGCATCCACCAGGGAACCATTCAGAGGGAAGTGCATGGCACTTCCTGCACTGAGCTGAAGGTGAAGAAATCCATAGAGATGAAGAAGATCACTTCTGTCACGTCAGGATCTGGGTCCTACTTATCGTCCTCATGTAAGAGGCGTCTGAGAGTGTCTGCTGTTAGGTTGAGAAATCATGCCTGTTAGACTGTTACTGGGAAAATACTTCTCCACTGTGCAAGCTGACAAAGGCAAATCTCCTTCCAAAACAACATCCACTAACCCACTCTACCCTACCTGTTAATTTATTGGGCGTTGGTGGTATTATACAACCCAGAATGAAAGATGCTCTTTGATAATGAAGGGGGAAATGCCTTCCTGGCAAGGCGGACCACCTACAGTTCAAGCACTTTATGTGAAGATGCTTCTCTGACAAGGACCAAACTCCTCATCTCATTTTGTCACCCAGATGGGCACCCCAGCCCAGCAAGAAGGCATCCGTTACTGCGGTAGCCTATGCCTGTGGAGTTCTGATTGAATAACCCATGCACTAGCGCAAGTCCAGATGAAATGACTTAAAAATCTCTAACTGAGCTGAGAGACTGACCTCAAAGACACCACATCTGGCATGTGAAACCAGCAGAAGGCAAAAGCCCATGAGACCTTGTATGACCAGAAGATGCACTTGAGTCAAAAATCTCACCTGAATATACAGAATCCTCTGAGGAGAAGGAAAACCACTTTAACACCATGCCTATGAAGGTCAAGCACTGCATTGGAGTTAGGTTACAATCTTGGAACGTGCTGGTACAGCCTAAGTCACGGGTCAGTCATTGTGCATTGAATATGTTCCACGACCAGCCTGGGGGACTCCACCTTCACCAGCCAGGTATGGAAATACATGAACTCACAAATGTCTAAGAGAAGCTGCCACCATTGCCAGCACTTCTGTGAAAATACAAGGTGTGGCTAACACCCAAAAAGGGCAAGTCCACAAACTGTAGTGCTGGCACCCCGCAATGAACTTCAGGTAATGACCGGCATCTTGAAGGCACAGGGATGCCAATCAATCTTCTGCGTTCAGGGCTAGCAAGACTTGGCTCAGGGACACAATCTTGAACTTGACCTGCCAAATGAACAGGTGCAGAAGATGGACATCCAGGATGGGTCCCAATTCTGTTCTTCTTGAGGACCAAGATGTAAAGAGAGTAACATCCTGTGTGTCTTTCTTCCAGAAGCATGACATGTACAGTCACTTTGTTTAGTAGGGCAAGGAACTCTCCTTCCAAAAGTGAGGTGTGAGCCAGAAATCATATACAGGTGGAGGGAGGATGGTCTGGACAGGAAAGGCAGGATGTAACCTTTGCGAATCAGTTGGATGACCCAGCATCCTTCACAATCAAATCTCAAATGGTGGAAAAGTGGGTGAATCTACTCTCAACAGAAGATGGTGGTATAGGGGAAGTCAAAGATCTGGCAGAGGATGGATTGGACTGGATCTGTTATTGCTGATGCTGACCTTGTGATCCACCTTTGCCAACAAAGGATTGGTAAATTTGCTGAGGTGTCTACACTGGTTGAGAGGGCTTTCTCCACTTATCCCCCTTTATTGCTTATGGAACAGCTTTGCAGACAAGGCGAGTTCCAGTGAGTGGGCTTATGAAGCACTTCAGGGAGGAGTCAGCCTTTTCATTATAAAATCTGCTCACCATTGAGGGGCATGTCCATCAGAGTGGCTTGAATATCTCATGAAAAGCCAGTAGAATGCATCCAGGAATGTTGGTGTAAAGTGACAGCTGTGATCAGGCTACGGCATCCTCAGAATCCAAACCGCATTTCAGAATCTGTTTTCAGGCAACCCATCCATCACTTAACAATTCAGAAAATGATTCCTGTATGTGCTCCTGTAGGTTTACAACCTCTAGTTTTGCCAACTCCCACAGGGCATAGAGATAGCACCAAGCAGGCATATTGCACTCACCATTTGTACAATGAAACGGCCTGATGCAATACCTTTCGGTGCATGGCATCAAATATTTAGATTCATTGTCTGAAAGGGTTGTAGGGAAGACATTTGAGTTCAGTTTAGAAGGTGAAGTCAGAGCCATTATGGTCTGAGGGGATGAATGTGATAACAAGAATTTGAGGTCACCCACAGCTGGCCTAAGGAATCTGACAATGTCTCTAAAATGGTGGATCTGAGGAAGGCTTCTCCAAAGCAGGCAGTTGACTGTAGAACCTCGTTTAATGGAATCAAAGGCTTGGCAAGAAGTAGACTGTGCGATTTCTATCTATAAAATAGACTTTGGTACCTTGGAGAGCACAGTTAAATGCAGAATCCCTGCAGCTTCACACACCACTTTGGTTAAAGAGGATACCTTCCTTGTCATGGCTCCAGAGGGGTAAGGAATGGTACCTTCAGGTAAGGTGTGTGGATCGCTTGCATTTTGCAAATCAAGGTAAAGACCTACCTCAAAATAAGAAGGAGGCAGCAGATTACCGTCCTTTGACTCCTTATCGATCATTGTCATGACATCAGAGCTGAATATCTCCTCCATTTAGAAACATGTCTGGGCTGCAGGAAGAGGTTGTTCTACAAAGCAAGTTTTAATTTTCTCTTCCACTACCAGGACGATTTCAGCTGGCTTTCAGGGTGATGCCAGTAACCACTTTAAATATGGTGTCAAAACAAGCTCAGTTGGAGATGTCATGGGTGGCTTCATTTTAGATGCTAGGTCCTCCTGAGTCGTTGGAGGCATAGAGTCCGAAAGCAGTGGGGTCAGCACCCATAGTTGCCGCCCTCTCTGAGTGGCCCAGAAAGTATCAGAGTCACCCTATTAATAATAGCCAGCATAGCCTACCATTGCAGCCTGTGTGCAGTTTACAACTGCCAACTCGACCTGGCAAAATGACATTTTGCCAGGCCTAAACCTCCCTATTTAATAGATACCAGTCAGCCCTAAGGTAGGCCCTAAACAGCCTATAGGGCAGGGTGCAGTACATTAATTTTTTACACATAAACAAGGGAACCCAGAAGGTATAGTATAGGGACCTTGGGCAGTAGCATATTTTATAAAACAGTGGTCCCTATTTTAGAAATGAAATAGTCTGTGAGGACAGACAAAACAATGTTCATACACTTGATAGGTGAAATGACTTTTGTCCAGCCGGACAAGAATTTTTATTTTTATTTGATTTAGAACGATAATTATGAAAATGGAAGAACCATTTAGTATCAAGTGGGCACAGCCGTGACCCATACAATACAAGACAAGACAAGACAACAAAACAACAGTGGCCAATCAGTTGTTACAGATTTTAAATTTCATTATAACACTCCACTGCAAATGATAATATTTCAGTATTTTAATCTAGAGCGGTACCTGCAAACACAACAATGATTTGTGACATTGATCCACATTCTGTCCATCACTGTTGTGTTTGCAATTACCGCTCTAAGTGTACTGGGGATGCTCAGACGTGAGTCTCAGGCACTCCACACCACTGGAGTCAAGCTAGCCGGGCTGATGAGAGGTGTTACCTCGAAACCGGGCCGGTCCTCGGATGCTTGTTTCCGTTCTGGGAAGGGCATGGCTTTTGTAGTTCGGACTGGACTGTTCCCATGGGGCACAGGGTCAGCGCTGATTTGCATATCGCCATTGTCTAACCCAGGGTGGTGTGGAGTGGAAAAACAATGGATTTGGGCCCAGATCTTTGGACTGGGGTGAATGTGTGACATTGATCCACATTCTGTCCATCACTGTTGTGTTTGTATTTTAATCTAGGACATCATCATCAGGACAGGAAATGACAGTTGTTGTCTTAACCATTATATTTAAACTAAGCCTTTAGTCACAATACTAGGTGGAGGCTTAATGTGGCCGTATTCCGTGACGAGGTCGGTCAAACTGTTTTTCTGGAATCTCGGGTAGCAAGGCACACTGTTGCCCCTGCCAGAATAGGGAGGAGAGCCCAATGGCTCGAATAAAGGTCTGCTCAATGGCGTTTGTTCACCTTTCAGACCGAGCAGCAATGGCAATCAATCGGTGCGATTGATTGCCATTGCTGCTCGGTGTGAAAGGTGAACAAACGCCATTGAGCAGACCTTTATTCGAGCCATTGGGCTCTCCTCCCTATTCTGGCAGGGGAAACACTCTCTTTCACAACATGCAGAGGGAAACAGTGGAGGACATCAAGTTAACCAATCAATGGTACTATAGCCTCAAAAAAGCCTATGCTACCACGTCCTCTTCCTCTTTTTTTTCCTGCTCTCCGGCAGTTAAGTTACCTGTCTTACTATTCACTGGATGTTTCATTGTTTGCTTTTCTCAAGATTCAGTGCTCCCGTTGACTTTATTCAGGCAGCGGGAGCCCTCTTCAAACACTTCGCTCGCTGCCGTGTCTGTGAGTTCGGGCCAGGCAGTGGGCCACCTGAGGGCCCCTAGCACTCTAGCGTGTCCGTTTCTCCTCAGAGACGCGCTTCTTCCCTGTGGAGCCTGCATTGAACAGCCTGACGCCCGCGAGGTAGACTCCCTTGCGGGAGTGTTTTTTGTCAATTTTCACCGCGCTGTAAGAGCCGATCCAGCTGTTCGGGCCCAGCCCAGGTGTAACAGTCTCTCACTACATAGGGTGAGCCAGCCCTAGCGTCACCCTGCCTCTCAGTGCACTTAGCGCATCCTATCTAGGCTAGTCCCCAGCAGCCATACTAGCCTTTGGCTGCCTAAATTCAGTGTTTTTAACACCTCATGTGTTTTGACTGAGACTGGTCCCCAGTCACCGCATTATCCTTTGGCTGCTTAGTTACAACTATTTAGCCAGTGGGTGGTCTATATCCCTTTCTTGCTTTCTTGACCTCCCTGTGGGGTTGCAGCTTCTTTCCAGCCTAGGCAAAATGGATGAGGATTATGTTGAGAAGGAGTCACTCCAGGTTGTCCCCCCAGGATGATGATTTTTTCAATGCTGTGGATGCCTCCATCCACCAGGCTGTAACGGCAGCAATGGCCCCTTGGAGCACCGTGTGATGGATATAGCGTACGCCTGTATACCCCCCAGAATGCTCTTGACTTCCCTATGGGTTTGGTACCTAAAAAAGAGCTGAAGCACAAGCAGGAGTCCAGTATGGGCCTCAGCGCTTTTGAGCTCCTCAAGAAGGCTTTCCTAGCCCGACCAGCGCCTATCAAGGAGCCTGAGACCTTAATTGATGCTCCTGATGACCTGTCTCCCAACCTGGAGACAGAGGATGACCCCGAATCTACCGCTGAAGCAGGCCCCTCTATAACCTGGCACCCAGCCCTAGTGGGGTCTTCGGGTCCCAGCAAACCCTCAGATATGCTCAATCTGTAGAACCTGATCCACCCCCGTTCAGCGGAGTAATTTCATTCCAAGAAAGTGGCCGCTTATGTGGCCGCCACATTAGGAAGCCTCTGGACAAGGAAGTCAGAGCTTGCCTTTGTGTGGAATGCCCCCAGCCCTCTCTCCCTTGCAAGGTAGAGCAGACCCCTGAGTTGGACTCAAGCATGGCCACCTTCCAGAAATATATCAGGGAACCCAAGAAGGGGATTGACAGGTCCTGCCGAGCATGCCAGGACAAGCTTCTCAACATCTGTGGCACCCCCATAAAACTTCTGGACCTGGTTGAGGAGGCCATGGTCTTGGGTAACCCAGTACCCATAGAGTCTTTATCATGGTGGGTGCAACGCGCAGTGATCTTCCTAGGGAACACAAACTGCACCCTGTCAACTGAGAGGCACTGATGGCTGCTTTTGAAAGCTGACCCCATGTTGGGGGATTTGGCTTCCACATACGCTGGTGAGGTGGCACAAGGCGGCTCTTTGGAGAACCGTTTATAAAGGAGCTTGGTAAGTTAGTGCCCGTGTTCAGTTTGTTGGGCAAGGCACAAGTTTCAATCAAGATCTTCAACCCTTTGGATTTTGCCGAGGCTGGCCGCAGAAGGGGGTGTGCAGCCAGCCGCATCTATACCCAAGGCCCTTCCCGAGGCTTCAAGGGACTCCTAAACGGCAGTTAACATTTTTTGGTGGATTCAGTGGAGATACCTCTGACCCTCACGACCAACACAATTTTGAAATTGACAACTTCTAAGTTTTGACAAATATTATTTAACACAGGGTGACAACATTTAGCTTTTTTATATATATTTGTAGTTTTTTATTACGCAAGGTCACCCAATAATTTCGCATCACAATGTGCGATCCCTCAGACGCAGAATAAGGAGTGAATGTAGTGTGAATGAGATAGTTTGCTTCAGGAAATTGTAAGATTTGTTTAGGTTTGTTGGTCTCTCCTGCATGGTATGGCTATGTTTTTTATTATTCTAATGAAATACTGTATGTTTTATTAAATGAATTGTGACAATTTGTAAGCAAAAAGAAGTAAAAGATGAATGAGATTTTGTACATAAAAAAATAATAAAAACTACAAATATATATAAAAAAAAGCTAAATGTTGTCACCCTGTGTTAAATAATATTTGTCAAAACTTAGAAGTTGTCAATTTCAAAATTGTGTAGGTCGTGAGGGAATATTTCTATATGTTATTTTTGTTGTTCCTCTCTTTCCCTGACCTAAAAATATATATAGAGGGGGTCCCATATTCATGTTGATACCTCTGACCCTGCCTCCTCCTCGGAAGGTGGCAAAAATGTGCAGGGACCTGAGGAGGCTGTTGTCCAGGTCCATGACCTCCCTCCATCAGGTTGCTTGGATTGTGGGCCATCTCTCCTCGTCTATTAAGGCGATCTTCCTGAGCCCCCTTCATTACAGGGCACTCCAGCATCTCAAGACCTTCCACCTCTAATGGGGCTTCAGTATTCCAAGCTGGTTCCGTTGTCCAACCAATTCAAGGACAGGATGAGATGGTGGCTCGACCACATGGAGGCATGGAATGGTCGGGCTATTTTCAGCTCCGATCCCGATTTGGTGATGCAGTCTGATGCCAGTATGCTCGGCTAGGGGGCATGTTGCAGGGACTCTTTCACAGGAGGAAAGTGGTCAGCAAAAGAGCGGCAGCTCCACATCAACTGTCTAGAGTTGATAGCCGGGTCCTTCGTGATCAAGTGTTGGATGAAGGACAGGGTTGCCTGCAGTGTCCTTCTCAAGATGGACAATGTGTTGGCTGTAAGGTATATCAACCACTTGGGGGACACCAACTTCAAGGTGCTGACCGATCTTGCCAAAGAATTTTGGACATTCTGCCTGTGCTGCAACATCTCCGTGATGGCTGAGTTCCTCCCAGGGGCATCCTATGTAGTGGCAGATTGGTGCTCCAGGGATTGGTCAGACATGAGCCTGTGGCAGCTGAGTGCCTTGGTTTTTCACAGACTGGAAGCTCTTTGGGAACCTTCTCTGTAGACCTGTTCACCTCGCGGCTGGGCCACCAGCTTCCCGCTACTTCAGCTGGAAACCGGACCCCTTAGCTATGGCCCTGGATGCATTCCTGCAGGACTGGGCAGTGGAGTCGGGGTATGCCTTTCCCCCCCTTCACCATCATCATGAAATTAATGGCACAGGTTGGCAGGCAGGTGGCAAGGGTGGTCCTAGTCTCAAGTATGGTTTCCAGTTCTTCTGGAACTTTGCTGGGATTCTTCAATCCTCCTACCCCGAGTCCCAGATCTTCTCCGGGATCTGCTGGACAACCACCACCCTCTGCTCCTCCAAGGTTGCATGTCTCTTATGGCGTGGCAGATTTCCAGCATCCTTGGAGAGTGCCAGGCCTTTCAGGAGAGGCTGAACAGATGCTCACCGCAGCCTTGGCCGATGGCACAAACAAACACTACAAGTTGGCTTGGGCAAGATGGGCTGGTTGGTGTCTTGGGTACAACCAGGATCCCATGGGGTGTGAAGTGGTCCATGTCCTGAATTTCCTGTCTTCCCTGGCTTCTCAAGGCCTGGCTTACCATACGATTAATTCCTATTGGTCTGCTATTTCTGCCGCTCATCTGTCAGTACAGCGTTTCCCTGTGGGGAAGCATCAGCTGGTGTGTAAGTTGATAAGGAGTATTTGGCTAGGTCTTCCTCCAGAGCCTCGATATTCCACCGTTTGGGACATCAATAGGGTTTTAAACCTTTTCAAGGCCTGGCAACTGAATAGATATCTTTCTCGTAAGCAGTTGTTGGCAAAACTGGCCATGTTGTTTTGCTTGGTGTCTTGCAGGCAAGTATCAGACGAGAGAGCCTCGGACATGGCGGGTTGGGTGTTCACACTTAGTGAGTCACATTCCACATCACTCGCAGAACAAAGACAGATTCCAGGTTGGTCTCCTACCCGGCTTTTGACAAAGCATCAAAATTGTGCGTGGTAAGGTGCCTGTGGGCTTACGAATCAATGACGGAGGAATTCCATCCGCATGGCGATTTTCAGTTACTGTTTTCCCTCAGGAAACAGTTCAAGGAGGTTGCTCCTCCAACCATTGCTCGCTGGATCTGCTGGGTAATGCAGGAAGCTGGTATAGATGTTACTCAATTCGGAGCTTATTCTGTCAGGGGGGCATGGCCTCCAAGGCTTTTGTCCTGGGAGCTCGCTTGGAGGATATTATTAATGCAAATGACTGGTCGCCGGTAATGGATATGGTGCCTTTGGTGGTGGACAAGCTTAGAATTAGCATAAATCTATAATCCTCGCCTCCTGTCCTGACATAGAATGAAAAATGTCGCAGTAAACATGAAGGAAAGTTTCAATTTTATTAAGGACATGGAGGTGAGGATTATTCCCACCCATGTTTCAAGGGGTCACTGTTCTCCCTACCCAGGAAATTAAGTTCTTTCGCAATTCTACCTTGGATGTACTCCAATTTTTTCATATCCTCTGTTGCTGCCTTGTTCAGTTGCTGGCTGCTGGTTTCTGCCTTGCTTTTAGGGTTGAGTTATTAGTCCCTGGGGTTGCTATTGTTGCTTGTGCCCTCCCAATGTTGAGTTTCATTTGGGTTTTCTCTCCCTTTCAGGTTCGGAGGGTTTGAAAGGAGAGTGAAAGGGTGATGGGGACAGCCTCATGTCACAGCCAAGGAAGAGGACGTGATGGCATGGGCCTTGTGGACTATGGAACCGTTACTTGGTTAGCCTGTTGACCTCCACTGTTTCCCTCTGCATGCTGGAAAAGAGAGTGTTCTGTCTTTATTGTTGAAAACTGCTGGGAGGAGGAATAAAGAAAATTAAAGCATAATCCTCACCTCCGTGTCCTTAATAGAATTTAAACTTTCCTTCATGTTTACTAAGACATTTTTCATTTTCTACATATTTATTTATTTATTTATTTATTATGAGTTTTATATAGCGCTGGCTAGACCTGGAGGTATCAGAGCGCTTTACATGAGAATCAGCAAGTTACATGTTACAAAATTACAACAGTTACAGGAGCGAAGAATAAACAAAAGGAGAAAAACAGTGATTAGGTAGAAAGGGGGGGTAGCCACAGGATCGTGGAGGGAGGAGGCGGGGGAGGGAAGGAAACACAACGGGGTGAGTAGGAAAAACGATGTCCAATGTCCAGATGGGTAGGTGATGGCCGAGGGGGTGAACCAAAGCCTAACTCCTCTGTAGCTAATCACCTAATCACCCGCAAACACCACCAGCTAATCCGCACCACCAAGAAATCAGCATTCAAGGATCGACTAGACAACAACGCCCACAACAGCAAGGAACTCTTCAGCATTGTCAAAGAGCTCACCAATCCCAGCGCCGGCAACAACAACATCACTCCCTCTCAAGACCTCTGCGACTCTCTAGCCTCGTTCTTCCACAGCAAGATGGCAGACATTCATAACAGCTTCGGCGACCAGTCCACTCCCCTCACCACTGAACCGAAACCCCTCACCACCACTCTTCATGCCTGGGCCCCGATCAGCACTGAAGACACCATCCGCTTGATGAGCTCCATCCACTCCGGATCGCCTACCGACCCATGCCCCCATCACATCTTCAACAAGGCCGACTCCGTCATCGCACCCCATCTCCGGGACATCATCAACTGCTCCTTCAACACCGCTACCTTCCCGGAAAGCTGGAAACATGCCGAACTCAGCGCCCTCCTGAAGAAACCTACAGCAGACCCCACCGAACTTAAGAACTACCGCCCCATCTCGCTCCTCACGTTCCCCGCCAAAGTCATAGAGAAGACCGTCAACAATCAGCTTGCCGCCTTCCTCAAGTCTAACGATTCCCTCGACCCCTCACAGTCCGGCTTCCAAGCCAACCACAGCACCGAGACCGCCCTCATCGCAGCCACAGACGACATCCGGACTCTGCTCGACAACGGGGAAACAGGGGCCCTCATCCTCCTGGACCTCTCCGCAGCGTTCGACACGGTCTGCCACCGCACCCTTGTACAACGCCTCAGGGACGTCGGGATACAAGATAAGGCATTGGATTGGATCATCTCGTTCCTCGCCGGAAGAACCCAGAGAGTCCACCTCCCCCCTTTCAGATCAGAGGCCACCGAAGTCATATGCGGCGTTCCACAAGGATCATCGCTCAGCCCCACCCTCTTCAACGTCTACATGAGCCCCCTCGCATCCATCGCACGCCAACACAACCTCAACATCATCTCCTATGCAGATGACACCCAGCTGATCCTTTCCCTCACCAAAGACCCAACCACCGCCAAAACCAACCTACACGAAGGGATGAAAGACGTAGCCGAGTGGATGAAGAACAGCCGCCTTAAACTGAACTCAGACAAGACGGAAGTCCTCATCCTAGGGTCATCCCCCTCTGCCTGGGATGACTCATGGTGGCCCCCGGCCCTAGGCAGCACACCCACACCAACGGACCATGCTCGCAACTTGGGATTCATCCTAGACTCCTCCCTCTCGATGACCAGACAAGTCAACGCCATCTCATCCTCATGTTTTAACATCCTACGCATGCTCCGAAAGATCTTCCGATGGATCCCCACCGAAACAAGGAAGACGGTCACCCAAGCACTTGTCACCAGCCGACTGGACTACGGAAACACCCTCTACGCCGGAACCACAGCCAAATTGCAGAAAAGACTTCAACGCATTCAGAACGCCTCCGCTCGACTCATCCTGGACTTACCTCGCCACAACCACATATCCGGTCACCTGAGAGACCTGCACTGGCTCCCCGTCAACAAGAGAATCACGTTCCGTCTCCTCACCCATGCACACAAGGCACTCCACGAACTAGGACCCAGATACCTCAACACTCGCCTGACCTTTTACACCCCCACTCGCCAATTACGATCGTCCAACCAAGTCCACGCCGCGATCCCTCGCATCCGAAGAGCCACCATGGGAGGAAGATCCTTCGCCTACTTGGCGGCCAAGACCTGGAACTCCCTCCCCACCCACCTCCGTCTTACACAAAACCACCTCTCCTTCAGAAAGCAACTCAAAACCTGGATGTTCGATCAGTAGCGAACTCCTCTCCCTTAAGTGCCTTGAGACCCTCTGGGTGAGTAGCGCGCTATACAAATTTTGACTTGACTTGACTTGACTTTGACTTGACTAGCTGCCTAAACAGCTCCACCAGGCATCAGCCATGTTGTTCTGTCTCCACGGTGAGTCCAATCTTCATGGTTTCTGCCCGGGGGGAATCGTCATAGATCCATCTGAAGCACCATTACCGGTGACCCTGAGCGTAGTTCAAACATCAAGGCAGCAGTAACGATGAAAAATTTTGGAGCAGATCTAATCCTAAAGATGTTAGAGCACTTGACAGTTTTCAAGAATAGGAGCAATAGTAGTTTTACATTTATAGTTATGGGGAAGAATGACGTTGCTGTTTGTATTTAGAATATTTTGTGCAATAAAGGTTTACATATAGTCAGAGAAGATAACAGTCTTGGAGATAAAAGTCTTGAAGATAACAGTCTTGAAGATAACAGTCTTCTCCAACTAGTGTTCCTGTATCAGTGGGTGGTGTGTATATAAGAGTTATAGACTATACAACAAGGGGGAGCGGTATTGTCATATGTATTATGATGGGTAACAGTGGTGGACTTGGAGCTCAAATAGCCTGGGGAATGTGTTCATACCAGCTTCATAATATACAGAGTGAGTGCAGCCACCTCCAAGAGAATTTAGGGGAGCACATTCTATACATGTTTAAAAGAAAATTGTGTGCATTCCTTTAGGGATGTTTGCCAGGCTGGCCTGCTGATGTCCCCTATGTGTAGCCAACACTAAAAGCAACAGGAGGTCCCCATCACCTGCCCGATCACCTACTATGGCTCAGGGAGAACACACAATGCCCCCCACAACCATGCATCATCCTCCCATTCCCTAGCTTATCCTCAACACCCCACCTCCTCGAACCACCCCGCACAGGCTGCCTCATAGACATCTACCACCTGCATCAAGCAGATGATAAATGTCTGAGTTAAACCCCAATCAACAAGGGATGCTGTATGGAATTCCGCTCAGCAATTCCAGGGCTGTAGAGTTATTCCCCATTTTTGGGGTTTAACTTGTATTGGTGTACATATGTGCAGAAGTCCTGGGTGTTAACAGAAATTGCAGTCACCCGAATTTCTACACCTATATCTACCTAACTGGTCTTCTGGGCCCGAGAATCGCCACATCAAGTTGCTAACTTGACCTGAGCATGTTTTCCTGTCATGTTTCCTAGAATATTACAATGGAGTCATGATATTCTCATGGGTGTTGCATTTCCAAGGCTTCTGAGAGCACAGAGGCTTTAGGACTGAGGATTGCCAGTGTGGCACACTGCTGCTAGAAAATGGATTCATGTATATGAGGGTTTGAGAAGATGCAAAACTCCTGGTCAAGGGGTTCGACTCACCGCCACGTCTTTGATCTTGAAATACAGCCTGTCCACCTCTTGGTGCATTTCGTTGAGGTAAGTGAAGGTAGAAAAGTTCTTCTCTTCCTTCTTGGTAAAGTCATCGATCAGAGAGTTGACATCTTCATAGCCACTCCCTGTGACCAACTGGTCATAAACTGCTTGGTAACTCTCAAAGAGGTCAAATTTCTCCTTTCTCTCCTTCTCCGCTGCAAGAGCTACAAAAATACAGATCAAGAACAGGATTAGTGACCGGTCTTTCTGTAGGACTAGAGGCAATGTTTTCTGGGAGTTATGGGTAAGGGATGGACAACTACACAGTGTGATGCTTCAGTTGCACAGAGACTCGAGTCCAAGTTACCTAAAATTGGAAGCTCAATGTGCATAAGGCATGTCAACCCAGAAATTTAGTACGGAAACTCCCAATTTGTATGACACAACTGCTGCTTCAAAGCCCTTCGGATGCCCTAAGAGACAAACGCTGTGCAAACAGGCCCATGGATAGGGTGATCTGGTCAGAGATTCCGGAGGCGAACATGATGGCCTCCGGAGATCATTTAGCTGGCTGCGACTGGTGTCATCATCATCAAGTAACATAGTAAATAAGTGGTCTGAGGGAATAGGAGGCTCCTTTTTGACTAATATTTAACAAAAAATATTGATATTTTTCATCTTTCTTACTTTCTCCACCCTGTAGGTGAAAGGCAGATACAATGTTTCCAGTTTTCACTCAATGAACTTGATTCACAATGGTAAACTTACACTTTTGAAAAATAGTAAAGTTAGACTTTTCTTGTACCTTTGTGAAGTTTACCTTTGTGAATACTGAAAAGTAGTAAACTTACACTTTTGAGTAAGTTGACTACTTTTCGGTATTCACAAAGGTAAACTTAGAATAAAAGTCTAACTCTACTACTTTTCGGCATTCACAAAGGTAAACTTAGAAGAAAAGTCTAAATGTATTACTTTTCGTATTCACAAAAACTTAGACCAACAGTCTAAGGGCCTGATTCACTAAATGAATTTGAGACAAAATTCTAACTTTATGACTTTCTGTATTCACAAAGGGCATTTAGGAGTAGTAAAGTTAGGGTTTTGTCTCAGTTAAACTTAAGTTTTACTTAAGTTAAACTTGAGACTGAGACAAAATCCTAACTTTACTACTCCTAAATGCCGTTTGTAAATACCGAAAGTCGTAAAGTTAAGATGTTGTCTCAGATTACTCAATATGATTCGGGCCTTATCTTCACTAGCAGTAACTTACCTTTATGAATACCGAAAAGTAGTAAAGTTAGACTTTTGATCTAAGTTTACCTTTGTGAATGCCGAAAAATTGTAAACTTACACATAAGTGTATGTTTACCTTTGTGAATCGGGCCCAATATCTTCCTCTTGGGTGTTCAAGTGGCACTTGCTAAATTTAGATATTTTATATTTGTATTTAAACATAATCCATAATTGACTCGTTACCCACTTCCACCTTTTACCTCCACAATCAGCGCACCTCAGGCTTCTTTATTTTCCGAGGGTAACACCCTGACAAGCTGATTCACCTTTGACCTTTCTCAAATTACACAGTGAGTAACAATGTCTAATAGTAAAACCCCTTATCAAAGCATAAATAGTTCAACTCACTTATGATGTGGTATAGGCATTATATTCCGATTACTTTCACGGATCGATGGTAATGTCGTCTTCATTCATTGAGCTATGGGTGCATGAATTTGGCCTTTACGGGTTTATTTATTTAATGATTGATTTGCTATAGCACCTTTATCTAAAGGTCTTTAACACCTTAGCCGCGGCGTGAATTTCACCGCGGCACGGGGGGATGGGGTGTGAGCGCGGCGCCACTGTGCTCGTGACGGAACTACGGCATCATGAGTCAAGAGCGGCGTGTGCTCATGATGGCGTGGCAGCCGCATGACGGAACCACGCCGTAATGAACACACGCCGCCCGTGGCTCATGACGGTGTGGTTCCGTCATGAGCAGGTAAGGGGTTAAGAAGCAAGGAGCAAGAAACAATACTAGATGGAAAAATGTAGGTATTTGGATCATGTTTAAATCCCTGACGCTGATGCACAAAGCATTGTTTGGTGTAGGTGCTGGATACCTGCGGCGAAGATTGGCCTTCTATCGCCCAGCCCGCTCACTGCGGTCCGAATCTCTCTTTAATGCTGTGGTTCCGCGTGTGAGGAAGGCCCGCACTGGGGGGCGCTCTTTCAGCTTCAAGGCCCCCCAGCTGTGGAACTCACTTCCGCTGGCGCTTCGCAGCACCTCCAATCTGCTTCAGTTCAGGAAGAGCCTGAAGACTTGGCTTTTTAATCTCTAGGCTTTTTCTGGTGGTTTTTTTTTCTTTTCTTCTTTGTATCTGTTATTTCTTGTTGTGTTATTCTACATCGAGCTGCCTGTGGAAAGCGCCGGGACACTCTTCTAGAGTAGCCGTGCGCTATATAAACTTAATATAACATAACATAACATAACATTTGCATAAGTACAACAATTAGGTATCTACATAAACACTACAGGGCTACACTCACTCTCCTACGGTCGAAAAAGTTATTTCAATCATTTCCAGAAAACAGAAATTGCAGGAACGCAAGTGTATAGGAATTGGGAAGTAACTCCATAAGTAAGGAGTGGGGAGTGTGAGGGAATTAACTAAAGAGAAAAAATTGGGACCCAGAACGAAAGGAGAAATTAGTGGTACATGGAGAAATGAAAGACATAGATAAGGTGGAGTGAGTGAATGAAGGCACTTAAAAACTAAGCAAAGGCAGCGGTATCTGAGCTGACACTCAAGAAGTACAGTGACGGGGGGCACGGATGGGGGGAGCTGGAAGCACCCATCTCCCAGGCTCCCTGTAGCCAATAATGTTGTGATCGGTCTGAGCACTGCGGTTCGGCACTCAGCCAGGGACTAGAGGCCTTGGCATGTTCTCCTCCCAGGCTGTAAAACCACTCCTCCTCTGCCCTGCCCCGAGAGCAGCCCCACCCACTAAGCCGCCACAGCAGGGAAACAAAATGATAATAAAAACCAGTTATTATCATTTTGATTCCTTTATTTGCGCTGCTTTAAAGCAGTGGGGCGAAGCTCCTCCACCTTAGCAGAGGAGCCGCCACTGAAAATGGAGCCAACGAAACTGATCCCGGAAGGGAGAAATACGATAGTCAAGAAAAAAGAAAAGCAAGACATAGGAGTTTCGAATAGATGGGGCCAGAGCAGATATTTTGGAAGGCCAACATGTCATGAGGAACAGTAGTTAATTTGATAAATAAAAAAGCACTGAAGCAGCAATTTGAAAAAGAAGAAAAATAGAAGAAAAACAATTCTGATGTGATGCAATGCATACAAAAAATCCAGAAAATTAACCACAAAAGTTGTTTGGAGGAAATCAATGCTAAAGCAACAAGCAGTGGCAAAGCCGAAAGGTTTCGCCTATGCGAGAGCTTTTGGCTATGTTAATGTTCATTAAGTTATGTTGCACTGCAGCACGGGCTGCTATGCAATATGCCTTAAAGTAAAGAAAAAAAGAGCTATGACGGCAACAGCATTGACAGCATCACAGAGATTTTGGTTTTTTACTTTAAGCCATGTTGCATGTAAAAAACATTGACAAAGTCAAATAGTATTCCGCTTTGTTATTTTTTTTTAAACATGTCGCACAGCAACCCGCGCTGCTGAACAACATGTCTTAAAAAATTTGCAAAACCAAATAGCATTTGACTTTGTTAATGTTTTTTAGAAACATTTCATTGATCCCTGTGGACTTCCCAACCATAAGTGGACTACTGACCGGTTGCAGCAAGCCATTATTATTAGATATTGCTCAGTATTTTAGGTATGGCTCAATATGACCCCTCCCAATACATTTTCTGGGAGAAACATTTATATTGATTACAATTGTGTTGGACACAATAATTTGTTATATATATGCATGATTGTTCGTTTAATTGTGTTGATTTATTTAAATTTTATGTGTTGTCTTTTTTTGTAGATGTTTTTGATGTAACATAAAAAACTCAGACCATCAATTAGCTTGTACGATGATGATACTGTCATTTGAATGGATCGAAACGCCATCAACTATATAACCTTGGGCTGTATTCATATTCATGTTATAGTGACAGAAGCATTGCACTCTCATTTCACATGTATCACACTTTTGCCTGAGCACTTTCCTCATTTCACTTGGGTTCACATCCCACTACAGTTTTGTTTTATTGTTTTGAGTACATTTCTAACTACAGATTGTGTATATTAAAAATACAGCTTTTTGATCTAGAACATTGATTATGACTTCAGGGCTATCGGTGGTCTTTAGGGGCCACTGTTGTTTCATAATACTAATAACCACAGGTCCCTATGGTACACGGGGTATCCCTTGTTCTTCATAACAATGCTTGTTACAGGGGCAGTCTGCAACATAATGGACGGAGTGAGGTGCAAGCAACACAAGGGAGGGAGGTCGGGGCAAGAGGATATGGCAATACGGCCAGAGCTGCAGACAACTGGGGAACTAGCTTGAATCTCTGTGTTGGCTCAACATCCTGTAATTTTGAGCCTCACTTAATCATTCCAATACCTAAAAATATTAAGGAACCTGACTTTTTGTAATGTAACTGGTGCACCTAAAAAAGCATTCCAATACATTTGAGTTGCGTCGGCGCACTATAAAACTGTAAAAATAAAAAAAGAACATGGACAGTGGATCAAGCAACATGAGAGAGGGATGGGAGAAGGGGACGAAGAGAGTAAGCAAATACATGGACAGAGGTGAGAGGGGGACGGACTGCAGACACATGCACTATTACAAGAGTGTATGAAGTAAATGAGAAAAAGTACCTGCAGGAGCCTGCGCCAGTGGAAGGACACTGGCCACAGACAGGAAGCTGTACTTGGTCCATGCTCCACAGCAGGACAAACTCTCAAAGCCCTAGAAGGCGAGCAGGAGATGCTGACCAATACGAAGCACTGAACAAGGGTGGCGTTGAAGACATTTATTGGGAAGTAATGATAAGTAACAGGTGGTCTCTAAGCCTGTTTTAAGCGTTTTTATATTTACAAGAGATTTCACAAGCGCGGCACACGCGATGTGCAGGCGAAACCTAAGAATGATTCCATGATTCCTAGCTGAGGCCGAAAATGGAAAAGGAGTAGAGGAAAAGGGAATAGGTGAAAGGTTAAGGGTAGGGGTTTGCAAAGCTTTTATTACGCAACCATAGTTTTGCAAAGTTTTTTATTATCGTTTGGGGAGTTTGATGCTTACCCTTTCCCTACAGCTAAGTGTAGTTTCTCACTACTAACTCAACATTCGAATGGAAAAGGTACACTAATTGACACTCACATACAAAATAATGAAAATAAGGAGTATTAGATTCAGAACAAACGTCCCAATTTTCATTCAAAAGGGTATTGTGTGCAACTTCACAATCTTTGCATATTTGCCATCTTTTTTGTGAGAAACATGGAATTGTAGAGAAAAAACATTGTACACCCCTTTATAATATCGGAGAATTAGACATTGCTTAAGCACATTCAATGTCAACAGGCATGCCAATTGGCCAAAAAATGAGTACTTTTGGGTTTTGTGAAAGCCATCTGGTGAAAGAGAGAAAAAGAGAAAGAGAGGGAGAGAGAAGAGTGAAAGATCGACAGCTCAAAGAGAGGCTGTGTGACTGTTTCGAAAAGAACAATATCGAATAACATGAATATCATGTCACAAATATTGTCTACAAAAATATTGCATTTACATACTTTTGCATGTAAACTAAAAAGTATTCTTTCTGAAATATCATGGAAAAAAATAACGCCAAAAAACGTGCGAGTTAAAAAAATTAGAATAAAAAGATATATAATAAAAATATATAATAATTAATTACATGAATAAAAGTAATATAAAATGAATTCACTTTCTATTACAAAACAAAATTTTACTAAAAATAATACAATACATTTTTTTTAAAAATAAAAACAAACAACGATAGCAAAATAATTAACATATTTCCAATTTAAACAAAAATAGGAAACATTTTACACCTTGCACGTACTACATTTACTATTTTCACTCAAGTGTAAGCAAAAGCACGGAAAGTTTTGGACTATGGAGCAGTTCGATTTACCATTCCCATTCTAGTCTAAGCAACAGTAGGGACAGTGTTGGACTTTGGAGGGGTTAGATGTACTATTCCACTCCAATTTAAGTAATATAAGGGAAAGTATTGGACTTTGGAAGGGTTAGATTGACTTTTTCGGCTCCAATCTAAGCAACAGTAGGGGAAGGGTTAAGTTCAGAGGGGTTACATATGCTAGTCCAACCCATAATAATTTTGTTTAAAAAAAGGACTTACTACATCATATATTAAATAAAAAATATATGCCATAAAAGTTTGAAAAAATAGAATTTTAATTACATTCTTTCCTCTCCCTAATACTCAAAAACTAGAGGTGGGCTCTGACCCCTTCAAATCAGACATTTCTATGGACATGTAACCAGACGTAGCTGGCCCTATATCTGCACATTGCCAGAAGGACTGATATGCTGCCAGGAGGGACTGCCACTCTGCTAACTGGTCTGCTATGCTGCCCTGCTGCTGTTAAGCTGCATGAAGAACTGCCACTTACTTTGCTGCCTGCTTTGTTAAACTGGCCAGCTGCCTGCTAACTTTTCGCTGTGCTGAGTAAAGAGTGTTCTCCAAGAGCTTGAACCCTGTTCTTGAAGTCTCAGGGCCATCAAAGACTTCGCTTTTTCCTCGATGCATTGGGACTCTGCCATCATGAGCCCGGCAGCTACATTTTGACCCAAGCAGACAGTGCCTGATCACCCGCTTGAGCTGTGAAAATCAAGCACCTGGCCGGGAGAAATATTGGGTGCCTTGCTGCCTGATTTCCGAGTATGTGCATTTCCAGCTTCACCTGCTGACACTGCAGTGCCGAGAGAAGCTTCTGTGCTGAATCAGAGGGATGCCGGGCAACACTGTGCCCCACCTCCTCTTCAACAGAGAGATCCGCACAGCGGCGCACTTTGATTTACCCCGAGCAGCCCCCGAAAGAAAATTGCTGCACCAAGAGCCCCGACACCAGCGGCTCACCTCTTTTCAAGCACCCGGAGCAGGTATTGGTTCCCTGGAGGTCCTAGAGGCTTCCAGCGCTCCAACTAACAGGCATTTGGGACTGACTTTGTAGCCCGGTCTCAAGAGACCGTTATGGGCCTTGCTGCGGTCATCCATGCTGTGGAATGATTACCGGCTCAGTAGTAGCCATGTTATTTTACATTCCTCTGCTTTAAGTAAGGCAGAGTAAACTGGTCTGCGAGACCATAGTTACCCGATCAAACACAAGTGTTCCTTCAACACACGAGGAATTTTAAGCATTGCATTTTATTTACCTTTAAAAAACGGGAAACAACCTTTACAACGCAGTCATCACATCGCACTCAATTTACAGTGCAGTCATTACATCACAAACAACGCAACCATTATATTACATGTCACTACAATGCATGACATACAACGCATGACACTACAACGCAGGCATTACATCGCATGTCATTACAACGCATACCATTACAACGCATAGTACCCCTACACTATCCAACACTTACCCTACTGTTGCACCTCCTGGAGTTAGAATAGTCATTTTTACCCCTACACTATCCAACACTTACCCTACTGTTGCACCCCCTGCAGTTATAATAGTAATTTTTACCCCTACATTATCCAACACTTACCCTACTGTTGCACCCCTGGAGTTAGAATAGTAATTTTTACCCCTAGACCATCCAACACTTACCGTACTGTTACACCCCCTGGAGTTAGAATAGTAATTTTTACCCCTACACTATCCAACACTTACCTTAAATGCAATGTAATGGTATGCGTTGTAATGGTATGTGTTGTAAAGGTATAATGTGATGTAATGGAATGCGTTGTAAATGTAATTTAAAAAGATTTGTTGTAATGGCATGCGATGTAAATATATGCGTTGTAAGGGATGTTGCGGTGTAAAAACTGTGTTGTAAAGGCATGCACTGTAAATGTATGCGTTGTAATGTCATAATTTTTTTTTTTAAACGCTTATAACTTGATAAATACTTATGTGTTTTTTATTGTTTTGGTCATGTTTTGTTCAGAGTTTAATACGTTATTTTTTACAAAACTGTGCAAAGCCTTTTTTGTGTAGTATTCATTGTGTTACTGTTTGTGTTACACAAATACTTTACTCACCGCCTCTTTTGATAAGCCTGCCTTATCTGTGCAAAGCTACCAGAGAGAGAGCACAAGTTATCTCAGGTGTATATCTAGCTTATCCTGACTAGAGTGGTGGGTTCTCCCTGGCCTGGGTGCATACCTTAGCCAACCAGAAATCCCATTTCTAACACTTAAGATCACACAATTTAAGCAAGAAAGCTGCGATTTATCCAAGTTTTCTAGTTTCACTTTGTACAAATCAGTCAAGAAATGTGTCTCTATTTGTCTTTCCATACAGTAAGGCTTTGTTTTTACCTCTTAGTTCATTTTCTGTAGTTTTTAAATACAGTACAAACTTGAACCAAAGTAGAAGTGATTTACATGAGCAGTAGATACATTACACAAGGTCATATGCATTGTTTAAAGCCAGGGGAAAATTAAGTGATGTGCCAAGAATCACAGGATGTTGAGCGGATGCCGAAACTCGAACCTGATTCCCAGTTAGCAGCTTTGACAGTCGTGCCACATCCTGGGTAGAGGGAGGAAGGCAGGCAGGCAGAATCCACATGAAATCTCGGCTCATTATGGGCTCATTATGGGCTCGGGGTTCCAAGAGGACCTTGAGTTGAGCCAGAGCCAGGCTCCACGCTCGAGCCTGGCTCAAGCTTTCAGTGGCTCGCTGTCACGGCTCGCGGCGTTGCCGCGGCCGGCCATTTCCGCAAACACACACGGGAGGCCGGGATACTCACTTCCGGCGGAAGTCGAGTACCCGGTCTAGTCACCAGGCAGCAAGGCTCAGAAGCACTTCCGGGGGAAAACGCATAAACCTCGCGTTTCCCGCCGGCTGAGTGCTTTGGATTCCAGTACCTTGCTGGAACACTCGTTTGCCGAGACCTGCATGCCCTTCCAAGCTCTTTGTTTCCGCTGCCTTCCCGGAGAGCCGCGCTGAAGGGATACTTTGTTTCCGCTGCCTTCCCGGAGAGCCGCGCTGAAAAGATACTTTGTTTCCGCTGCCTTCCCGGAGAGCCGAGCTGAAGGGATACTTTGTTTCTTACACTTCTAGGAGGCAAACTTCCCACGGCGGCCGACCTGGCCTTGATTTCGTACAAGAGGTGGTTCGTCTCCATGGCATTCCGTCCGTGGTCATAACGGATAGGGGATCGCAGTTTGTGTCCCATTTTTGGAAGGAGACATGCAGGATACTCGAGATGGACGTACGTCTCTCCTCAGCATACCACCCCCAGACCGACGGACAGGCCGAAAGGACAAACCACACCATGGAACAGTACCTCCGTTGTCTGCTGCTGTCAGTCGAGAAGGAATGGTCCGAAGTGCTATGGATGGCAGAGTATGCGTACAACAACAGCAAGCATTCGGCCATCGGCATGTCCCCTTTCTTCTGCCTCCATGGACGCCATCCCCGCACGTCGGCATGGGAAGAGCCTCAGGACTGCCCCTTGCCCTCCGTACGTTCTTACCATGCGACACTGCGCGACCTGTGGCAAAAGGCACGGTTTGAGTTGGCAAAAGCAAAAGACAACTACAAGGAGCGAGCAGATGCTCATCGACAACGAGAACCCGCGTATCGCGAAGGCGATAGCGTGTGGCTTTCTATTCGGCACCTGAATGTGCATGGGCCCAAAAAACTGTTGCCACGTTATGTGGGCCCCTTTCTTGTGGAGAAGGTAGTCAACCCTGTGGCCATGAAGCTGTCCCTGCCTCCGCACATGAAAATCCATCCGGTCTTCCACGTCTCCCTGTTGCGGGCGGTTCAGTCTGGCGGTTCTCTTCCGTCTCCCCCTTCTCCGGTGGTGGTGGAGGGCCATGATGAATATGAAGTCAGAGCTATCTTGGGGTCCCGTCGTACCAAGGGCAAGCTGTTCTACCTAGTGGACTGGAAGGGGTACGGTCCAGATGAACGATCCTGGGAGCCCTTGTCCCATGTACGCCATGCTCCTGTTCTGGTCCGTGCTTTCCATCTACGTCATCCCCTGTGTCCTCGCCCTGTCTCTCTTTTCTGACTTCGGGGGTGGCTTTGGAGGGGTTCTGTTCTGGGGGTGGGTACTGTCACGGCTCGCGGCGTTGCCGCGGCCGGCCATTTCCGCAAACACACATGGGAGGCCGGGATACTCACTTCCGGCGGAAGTCGAGTACCCGGTCTAGTCACCAGGCAGCAAGGCTCAGAAGCACTTCCGGGGGAAAACGCATAAACCTCGCGTTTCCCGCCGGCTGAGTGCTTCGGATTCCAGTACCTTGCTGGAACACTCGTTTGCCGAGACCTGCATGCCCTTCCAAGCTCTTTGTTTCCGCTGCCTTCCCGGAGAGCCGCGCTGAAGGGATACTTTGTTTCCGCTGCCTTCCCGGAGAGCCGCGCTGAAAAGATACTTTGTTTCCGCTGCCTTCCCGGAGAGCCGAGCTGAAGGGATACTTTGTTTCTTACACTTCTAGGAGGCAAGCCGCGCTGAAGCGCTACCTTGTCTCAGAAAGCGCCATTCAGGAGCGCTTGTGCAATTCTTCACCTGGGGGTTCCAGGAAAAAGCTCATTTTTTGTTTTCATGACCCTTGGTGCGCAGGAGCGCCCTAAGGGTGTACATTGAACCTAGGATTGTGTTTTAGGTGTATACTTTAGTTTTCCCACCGCGCAGGAGCGCTATTGGGAATAACTCTGCCTACAGACCCTGTCACCTTACCAGGGATACCACATGTTTGGTGGTGGTTTCCGGTTGTCAGCTACCCGCGCAGGAGCGCTTTCATTTTGTTTTAGCTTGGGTGAACGCGCAGGAGCGCTTTCTTTAGTTTGCACTTGGCGATATCGCGCAGGAGCGCCTTCCTCGCTATTCACATCCGGAGCTGCACTCATCGGGGACCCTTCGTTTCAAGAGCCTTGGTGAGTCCTCAAGGGTAACTGGTCCTGTGTGTGTGTATGTGGGGTGGTTCCTTTTCGGGTCTGCTTCACTTTCTGATCTTTCTTGTTCTGGTTTCCAGTGACACCGGGACGCCCCACCAGCTCCACGCCATCCTTAACCCTACACCCTGGCTCCCATCCCTGCGTCCATCTCATCCCTGCTGGGTATAATCGTCCACGAGGGTCAGGTGGGTACAGGGACGGGTGCTCTTGTCGCCTCTGCGGAATCGCGCCACAAGCAAAGGTAAGACTTGTGGGGCAAACCTGACACTCGCCCACCTCTACTAAAAACCACAAACACAAAAAATAAATTCAGTAATACATAAAACAAATGTAAATTTTAAATAATACTTAAAGCAAATAAAATTGGAAAAAAAATGGTAGTCAGAGCTCATATATTTTAAAGTACTTTCATACACGATAATGAAGAAAAAAGAGTTTTGGTGCATTAAAGTATTTGCTTAAGATCACACAATTTATGCGAGGAAGGTACGATTTAACCAGGATTTCTTGTTTCACTTTCTACAAACCAGCCAAGAAATGGATCTCTATTTGTCTTTCCTTACATTAAGGCTTTGTTTTTACCTCTTAGTACATTTTCTGCGGTTTTTAAATACCGCACAAACTCAACCTGTTGGCCGAGCGCTTTACATGAGCCCCAGTAACAGTACACAAAGTCACATGCACTGTTTAAAGCCAAGGGAAAATTAAGTGATGTGCCCAGAATTACAGGATGTTGAGCGGATGCCAAGACTCAAACCTGATTCCCCAGTTAGCAGCTCTGACTGTAATGCCACATTCTGGGTAGAGGGAAGATGGCAGGCAAACAGAATCCACATGAAAGCTCGCCTCATTATAGACCTGAGGTTCCAACAGGACCTCGAGTTGAGCCAGGTTTAATGCTCGAGCCAGGCTCAAGCTTTCAGTGGTTCACCCACCTCTGTCTAAAACCACAAACACAAAAAATGTATTCAAAAATGCATAAAACACTTCAAGCGTGGGGCTGTGCTACGATGGGGGAAGAGGGAGATGATAGATGTGCTGCTGCTTCAGGAGACCCACATGCTGGGCTCCAAGGCCCTTAGCCTCCCGAGATATGGGTTTCAACAAGTATACCATGCCGGTTTTACAAGGGGCTCGCGGGGGGTGGCTATCCTGGTGCACCGCAGAGTGGCTTATGTGCATGAGAGGCAATGGATAGACCCTCAGGGCCACTTTGTTTTCATCAAGGGCCAGCTGGGTTCTGAACAGGTGGTGTTTGGTAGCGTGTACGCCCCCCCCCTCTCCAATGGGCCCTGTCTGAGCGGCTGTTCGCGCTGTGGGATGAGATTCCGGAGGTGCTGACCATGGTGGGAGGTGACTGGAATGAGGTTATGGATGTGGGCCTGGATCGTCGGAGGCAGGCGCCGGCTGTGGTGGATCCCCCCCCCGCTGCTGCTCCCACCAGATTGAGCGCGACTGCGAGTGGTCTGGGATGGGTTGATGTGTGGCGCCACTTTCATCCTGCTGAGCGTGAATTCACATTTGTGTCAGCGGTGCATGGGTCCTTTTCAAGGCTGGACTATCTGTTTGTGCCGGGTGCCTGTCTGAGTCGCGTCAGGGATGCGGTGATACTCCCCAGGGGCCTGTCTGATCACTCCCCGGTCCTGGCGACTATGACCCTCCCTTCCCGACGACAGCCGTTTAGATGGCGGATGTCGTCCTGGCAGCTGCAACGGCCCGAATACGTGCATCACCTGCGCGTGGCGATTGATCTTTATTGGCGTGAGAATCTTGTGGGTGATGTGGATGCAATGGTGGTGTGGGAGGCGCTGAAACCCACGGTACGGGGTATTGATATTGCATGGTGTGTGGCTGCTAGGCGGAAGCATCAGGAAGCCATTGTGACCGCTGCCGCCCGTGTGGAGGAGTTGGAACGGCGTGGTAGTCTTGGGAGCGACGAAGACGTGGTGCGGCGGCTCCTACAGGCCCAACAATCGTATGCCTCCGTCTTACACGATGAAGCCCGGCAGGCGTGGCTCGCCACGCGCAGCAGGGTATACCAGTGGGGCGACAAATCCTGCACTATGCTACACAGGTTGTGCCAGGCGACTTTCCAGCCTCTTGTGTTGCCGGGCCTTACGGCTGAGGACGGCTCAATTATGACTGACCCGGCCCTATTGGCGGCCAGCTTTGCCCGCTATTATGAGACGCAGTACGCCCCTTGTGACCAATTGGAGGAGGCTGGGATCTCCGCTTATCTTGACGACCTGCTACCGCGGGCCGTTCCTGATGAGACCAGGACCGCCCTGGACGCCCCGCTCACGGCTGAGGAACTCGGGGAGGCCCTTGGTCAACTGAATGCCGGGAAGGCGCCCGGCCCGAGTGGCTACCCGTGCGAATTCTATAAACAGTTTCACGTCCAGCTGGGGCCCCACTATCGGCGTGCCCTGGAGGCGGCGCGGGTACAGGGGGAGATGCCGCCGGACTGGCGCCATGCCGAGATCGTGGTCTTTTTAAAACCGGGCAGGGAGCCGGACAGGCACGACTCCTACCGGCCTATTTCCTTGTTAAACATCGAGGCTAAGATCCTGGCTAAGGCCTTAGCGAACCGCCTGCTACCCCACATCTCTGACCTGGTCCACCCGGACCAGGCTGGATTCATGCCTGGGAGGGCTACCCGACACAACATCCGACGGGCACAGGCGGCAGTGGATGCTATGGGAGCTAGCGATGAACAGGCGGCACTCTTCTTGGCGGATATGGACAGGGCCTTTGATTCTGTGAATTGGGTTTATCTGTTTGCCCTCCTGGCCCGCCTCAACCTGGGGCCGGTTTTCTTATCGTATGTCCGTCTCCTCTACACTAACGTGACGGCCTCGGTCCGTGTGGCCGGTGCTACCTCTGGGCGTTTCCATATAAGACGTGGCACTCGGCAGGGCTGCCCCCTGTCCCCGTATCTGTTTGCCCTTGCCATGGAGCCCCTGGCGTCGCGGGTACGAGTGGATGCCCGATTGTGTGGCTTTGTCTGGAATGGGGACCTGGCGGACAGGATTGCGCTGTATGCGGATGATGTCCTCTTCTTTCTCACCGACCTGCAACGCTCGGGCCCCCGGGTCCTGGAGATTATGCGGGCGTTTGGCGAGGCATCGGGCCTCCATCTCAACCTCAACAAATCGACCCTGTGGGTGCTGGGCGGCGGAGTGGTTGCCGACCCCTGGGCTGCGGAGTTGCGGGTGGCGACGGGAGGCCTAAAGTACTTTGGGCGTTTTTCTATCGTAGTCGCGGGCTGTGGCCTGGGCGCGTGGAGTCCTGCCGGTGTGGGAACGGGTACAGGCTGATGTCAAAACTTGGTCCAGGATGCCGCTCACTATCTTTGGTAGATCGGCCATCTTCAAGATGGTGGCGCTTCCGCGTCTACTGTACCAGCTCCAGAATTTCCCATACCCTATCGGCCTGGAGTGGTTCCGTCAGGTTAACTCTGTTTTGGGTCGTTTCCTGTGGGATGGGGGTGCGGCCAGAGTAGCACTGAAGACGTGTTTTCTGTCCACATACTGTGGCGGCCTGGCCACCCCGGACCTCCTCTCCTACTACCAGGCTTCCCAGCTACTTGTACTTAATGAGTGGTGGTATGGAGATAGAAGCGATCCAGCTTACGCCCTGGAACGGTCACTCATGGGTGACCATACGCTCCACACCATTCTGTATTCGGCTCGCCTGCGTCGCGGGTTACCCTCGGTCACAAGGGTGGTCTTTGCCGTGTGGCGACAATCCTTGCGCCGCATGGGATGGTGGGGCAAGTTGACGGCTGAGACGCCGCTTTGGCATAATGGTCTGCTCCCTGAGCTAGCGGCTCTGGCCGGCTTTGAGGGTTGGGAGGCCATAGGGGTTACACAACTGGGACAGGTCGTGTCTGGCACCACTCTCAAATCCTTCGAGGAGCTCCGCACGGAATTCCAGATGCCTCAGTCCCAATTCTTCCGTTACCTTCAGCTGCGCCATGCCCTCGCCCCGAGCGTCGCCGGTCTCGACTCCCTGCCAGAGTTTAGCCCGATCGAGGCCAAGGTGTTTATGGGAGACTTGGGAGACAGGAAGGTCTCCAAGATATACCAGACACTTGTTGTCCACTGCTCCTCCACCCTGCACTCCCTTCGGGAGGCGTGGGAGGTGGACGTGGGTCCCCTTGATGACGACGACTGGAGGGAGGCGCTGGAGTCCCCACGTGGAACTGCCATTGCTATCCGGCTCCGGCTCATTCAGTTCAGGTACCTGCATCGGGCATACTATACACGTGAACGTTTGTGGAAAGCTGGTTTGATTGCATCCCCGGAATGCTTGCGCTGTGGTGCGGTGCCTGGGTCCTTACTGCATACTGTGTGGACGTGTGGCCGGCTGACTGGGTTCTGGAGGGGTGTGTGGAGTTGCCTGGCTGAGGTGCTGGGCTGGGACCTTCCTCGTACCCACCGGTTGGGCCTACTGCACATCATGGAAGGGATTGGGGGTAACATGTATAAGCGCCATTTACTGCTCTTGGGGCTGGTTGTGGCCAAGCGAGACCTGGCCCGGGCATGGAAAGCGGTGAGGGCCCCCCCCCTTTCTGCTTGGAAGGCGGGGCTGGATTACTTCATGGGTCTGGAGAGACCGGTCTTTGAAGCAAGGGGCTGTCCCCACAAGCACTTCAAAATTTGGAAGCGTTGGGCTGACTATCGTGGTCTATTCCTGGACCCCCCAGCGGAGCGTGAGGAGGACATTTGTTCACAGTGACACTGTTGGCCCGAAGTACCATTGCCCTGGCGGCGCTGCACCTACTTGCTTTTCTTTATTGCTTTCTATGCACGTGTGGTGGGGGGGTGGGGGGTGTCCGGGGCGGGGGGGTGGTGTTGTGGGCTAGGGTGGGTCACTGGGGTGCTTCTATACTGAGCATATTTTCTGAGTCTACTCTCGCATTTGCTACCTATGTAATTGCTGTTTTGATGCTGTCGTGGTGTTCTTCGGTTGTGGAGATACCACATTCTCAATGCTCATTTGCTCAATAAAATTGGTTGTGGGAAAAAAAAAAAATGCATAAAACAAACATAAAATCCTACTTAAAGCACATACAGTTTAAAACAATAATAAATATAAATTACATGTTACAAATATTATCCATACATTCATAAATAGTTCAAATATAACATAAAATGTACACAATAAATAATCAATTTGAAAATGAAATATTTAGTTATCAATTGAACATTTAAATAACATAAAGAAAAAAAGAAAAAATTACCTCTCAAATAACTTCCCACCTTATGTGTCTACAAACCCAACTACCTGCTTCTAAAATATAAATTAATAATTAAACTATACAAAATCATGTAAAATTAACAAATTTGACTTAAAACAACAAATGAATAATTTACATAATTAATCATCATTAAATATTAACTGTACACTAAATATTAGTATTAATAACAAATGGTCATTTACTTAACTAATAACCCTATTCATCAACAAATCCAACAAAGGTATAAGTTACTAATTAAACTTTTTTTCAGATGCAGCCACTGAGCACACCTCCATCCACAGGGCACCTGGCAAGGCTTTCAGCTCATAATATAGCACTGGAAATTCATCTAGGTTTAAGGTAGCATGGTGCAATTGAGCACCCTTCTATGTTGAAAGTCTGGTGATGCCATTAGGCAATTCACTGTGTTAAAAGCCACATGATGCCATTGGTGCTGATTGACCTGCACATCACCCTACAGCAGTAAGGCATCTGAAGTACCTTGCACCAAAATGTGATGGAATTAGTAACAAGTTCCCCGGGGGAAATCAGTCTTACCCGCACCTCACAGGATCAGAGCGACCGGAGTTCCTGAGAGCCCCTTCCACACCTGCTGGAGCGGCAGCATCCGATTTAGGTGAGTTTGCTGCACGCGCCCAAGTTGGTAGCACTCAGTGGTTAAAAAGTCCTCACACTCGGTTGCACCTTTGCAGCAACAAGAGGTTCTCACAAGCTCCTCTTTGCAGTGTACGTCTCTGGTTCCTCCCAGGATGGGGTGGGTGATGATATGAAGCTCCTGGTGTGAACCCTTTGTGCAGGGCAGGTGCCTAGGATCCCCCAGTGGCCTCACTCCTCTCTGCGACGACTCTGACGAGATCACACAATTTGCTGGTCCCTGTGACCTCCTGTGGCAAACGGGGTGATCCTTTCCTCATGCTACATGGGCTCTGGCCCAATCAGCACAGTTTCAAGAGCCTTGGTGAGTCCTCAAGGGTAACTGGTCCTGTGTGTGTGTATGTGGGGTGGTTCCTTTTCGGGTCTGCTTCACTTTCTGATCTTTCTTGTTCTGGTTTCCAGTGACACCGGGACGCCCCACCAGCTCCACGCCATCCTTAACCCTACACCCTGGCTCCCATCCCTGCGTCCATCTCATCCCTGCTGGGTATAATCGTCCACGAGGGTCAGGTGGGTACAGGGACGGGTGCTCTTGTCGCCTCTGCGGAATCGCGCCACAAGCAAAGGTAAGACTTGTGGGGCAAACCTGACACTCGCCCACCTCTACTAAAAACCACAAACACAAAAAATAAATTCAGTAATACATAAAACAAATGTAAATTTTAAATAATACTTAAAGCAAATAAAATTGAAAAAAAAATGGTAGTCAGAGCTCATATATTTTAAAGTACTTTCATACACGATAATGAAGAAAAAAGAGTTTTGGTGCATTAAAGTATTTGCTTAAGATCACACAATTTATGCGAGGAAGGTACGATTTAACCAGGATTTCTTGTTTCACTTTCTACAAACCAGCCAAGAAATGGATCTCTATTTGTCTTTCCTTACATTAAGGCTTTGTTTTTACCTCTTAGTACATTTTCTGCGGTTTTTAAATACCGCACAAACTCAACCTGTTGGCCGAGCGCTTTACATGAGCCCCAGTAACAGTACACAAAGTCACATGCACTGTTTAAAGCCAAGGGAAAATTAAGTGATGTGCCCAGAATTACAGGATGTTGAGCGGATGCCAAGACTCAAACCTGATTCCCCAGTTAGCAGCTCTGACTGTAATGCCACATTCTGGGTAGAGGGAAGATGGCAGGCAAACAGAATCCACATGAAAGCTCGCCTCATTATAGACCTGAGGTTCCAACAGGACCTCGAGTTGAGCCAGGTTTAATGCTCGAGCCAGGCTCAAGCTTTCAGTGGTTCACCCACCTCTGTCTAAAACCACAAACACAAAAAATGTATTCAAAAATGCATAAAACAAACATAAAATCCTACTTAAAGCACATACAGTTTAAAACAATAATAAATATAAATTACATGTTACAAATATTATCCATACATTCATAAATAGTTCAAATATAACATAAAATGTACACAATAAATAATCAATTTGAAAATGAAATATTTAGTTATCAATTGAACATTTAAATAACATAAAGAAAAAAAGAAAAAATGACCTCTCAAATAACTTCCCACCTTATGTGTCTACAAACCCAACTACCTGCTTCTAAAATATAAATTAATAATTAAACTATACAAAATCATGTAAAATTAACAAATTTGACTTAAAACAACAAATGAATAATTTACATAATTAATCATCATTAAATATTAACTGTACACTAAATATTAGTATTAATAACAAATGGTCATTTACTTAACTAATAACCCTATTCATCAACAAATCCAACAAAGGTATAAGTTACTAATTAAACTTTTTTTCAGATGCAGCCACTGAGCACACCTCCATCCACAGGGCACCTGGCAAGGCTTTCAGCTCATAATATAGCACTGGAAATTCATCTAGGTTTAAGGTAGCATGGTGCAATTGAGCACCCTTCTATGTTGAAAGTCTGGTGATGCCATTAGGCAATTCACTGTGTTAAAAGCCACATGATGCCATTGGTGCTGATTGACCTGCACATCACCCTACAGCAGTAAGGCATCTGAAGTACCTTGCACCAAAATGTGATGGAATTAGTAACAAGTTCCCCGGGGGAAATCAGTCTTACCCGCACCTCACAGGATCAGAGCGACCGGAGTTCCTGAGAGCCCCTTCCACACCTGCTGGAGCGGCAGCATCCGATTTAGGTGAGTTTGCTGCACGCGCCCAAGTTGGTAGCACTCAGTGGTTAAAAAGTCCTCACACTCGGTTGCACCTTTGCAGCAACAAGAGGTTCTCACAAGCTCCTCTTTGCAGTGTACGTCTCTGGTTCCTCCCAGGATGGGGTGGGTGATGATATGAAGCTCCTGGTGTGAACCCTTTGTGCAGGGCAGGTGCCTAGGATCCCCCAGTGGCCTCACTCCTCTCTGCGACGACTCTGACGAGATCACACAATTTGCTGGTCCCTGTGACCTCCTGTGGCAAACGGGGTGATCCTTTCCTCATGCTACATGGGCTCTGGCCCAATCAGCACAGTAATCTCCTTGTGGCAGCCTCTCCTGCCATACAGACTTGCAGGATACTATCGCATACGAGCAACAGCCCTTACCACATGGAAATTTCACACTGCATCCCTTCCTGGCACACAGGGTTGCCGCTTCCCTCTACACATGGTCTTCGGCCGGATTTGCACAGTGATGCTTTTGGCTCAGTTCACGGGGGCCCTCCTCTGGCATACGAAGGTCGCTGACTTCGTTCTGCACACGGGCAATGACCTGATTGGGACAGCAGCCGTCGTCTGACACCTCACAAAGGGAGTCCATTCAACATGGCTCTCCACTGGACCTCGCTCCCTCCAATGCTCTCCTCCTCCTCACAGAGCACAGTGGTCTCGGCAAGCAGGCCAGCACTGGTTCTCTATGCTCCAGTGCAGGTAATCTTGGTTTCCTAGGTGATGTACCCTCCCCAGCAGGAAACTAGAAGATCTTTGTCCCCAGTGCTGGTCACAGGCAGAAGTCTTTAAAGTCTGAGTCTTAAACGTTTATGTTGGGGGCCTGCTTCATTTTTACAGCCCACTCCTCTGCTCTCTTCTTCCTCTTGAAAGCAGTTTGTCACAGCAAAAGCGACTCCAAAGCTGATATCCCCACAACAAAGGCCATGGGAGTGACTAGAGTTCACACCTGGATGTCAGTCACAGTGATTTGTGTATCAAAAGGTTAGCCCAGGGCCCAGCCTACTCCATATGATTCCCTTATCAGCCCCATCTCCTTTCTGAGATGAGCCCAGACCCCTCCCTTGTGACAGCTCACTAAATAAAGAGCGTCCTATGAAGTGTACTGGGGAAGCCTGGCTCTCCCCTATTCAGTGTGTGTCGCACCCAGCTTACACAAAAGCATCAGTACACAAATCTGTCTGATGGGATTTCTCTACCTTCTCTCTCTCTGTTTCACCATACAGGCCTGGGTCTCCCAAAATGGAACCCAGGGCCTTCCATGTAGAGCACAATCCACGGGCAGACATACAACCAGTGCAAGCATACAACTTACACGCACTACACAGCACTGTATCCTTCATGTACCGGACCACTCACAGGCACACATACATCCAGCACATGCATTTACTATGCATGCACTGCACAGCATGACATCCTCCATGAATTGCACCACTCATGGGCACACATCCACCCAACACATGCACTCACCATGCACACACTGCCCAGTACTGCATTATCCTTGTCTTGTCCTCTTCCCAAGCACATATACACCCAGCGCAGATACACTATTCATGTGCTTTGCAGCACTACACACCAAACAAATGTCGGGCAAGGGTGACTTAAGCACATAGCAGTGAAACTTTAAAATAAGTGAGCCTGTCGGCCTCACTCCAGTGACAGAGATTAAATGGGACCTGTTCACTCCTACTGATCACTACGCAGTATGCTGCCACCGCTGCTTTTGTGCAACTAAAACCCTGGTGAAGGCAGAAGCCACTCAACACTATGAGTGTAGAGCTTTGGGCTCCCCTCTTGGTACAGCAAGACCACAATCTGTTAGACAAGCTTATGTCATGGCCCACATGCATCATCCTTGTTTTCCTATAATTCAGCATTAGGAATCTAGACATCAACACAATTGGGCACTCAGGGCAGGGGTGCATGTCCATTATCGTTCAGAGGACTTTTCTGCCCCAACAGTTAGTGTCTTGTTGCAACTCACTAGTATATAACAACAGCACAAACAGGACTTTGCTATGCATAAAAGAACCCCAAGTCTTACAATTGTTTTATCTACTCTATGTACATGTTCAATACCTTCTCTTTTCCTTCGTATTTCTGGTTCTCCAAATTCTAAGCGCTCTGAAGTTTTGATCCTCATGAAATCCTTTAATTTTTTCTCGTGGTCCAAGTTGCGTATGAGCTCTGTAAGTTCGATGTGATACATTGCAATTTCTTTGGCATGCCTCTCCTTTATGGCTGCAATCCTTGCCCCTGCCTCCGAACTAAACAGAAAGACATATTGATAACATATTCATTCATTGCAGTATACCATTACTAATGCTATGAGACACACAGTAGACACAGGTTTAACAGAAAATATAGTATGTGTATAAGCACATGGAAAATTTGCTAAGCATGCTTTAAATCTCTTACGTCAATTAGAACATTGGTATGCATAGAGCTCTAATGCAACCAACTGAGCAGCAGCCTTGTAAGAAATTGGGATATTGTTTGGGAGAGGTAGAAGCCCCACTCAAATAGTAAACACAATACATATCAAGGCAAACAACAGAAGTCATTAAACTAACCTGTGCTAGGTAAGTTGGAACAAAGTAATTAGGCTTAACTTAGCGGCAAAGTGTAAAGTAGTTATTCATCACACAAAAAGTAATAAAGTGAAAACAAAATATAATAAAAATCTCACATTAGAAAATGAAAGTACATTTTAATAAATAAATCGACACCACCATGATCAAAATCCAATCAGTAGAACCAGAGATTTGTAAAGTTTTAGGTATAAAAAGTGTCCAAACGGTACAAAATGCATCTGTGGGTATCTGGTCTCATTGGACTAGGACAAAGTGAACAAAGTGACAAGTTTAGGCAGACTGAGATGGAGCACAGGTCAGGTCCAGGGTGAAGTTCAGGCTGCTGAGAGTGGTACCTTATGTCCTTAATGCAAAGTCTGTGTGTAATTGCTTTGCAGGGCCTTGAGTCGCTCGTCGTCAGATCCAGTGAGACCTTTGGGTCACTGCTGCAGAGCTCTGCATTGCTCTGCATTGGATCTGGTGTAACCCTTAAAATGGGATTGGCGTGCCGCTGCTTTGTAAGGCTGTGCATCACTCTGCATCTGACACGGTGAAGGCTTCGATTCGGAGTGGTGCAGCTTTACAGGGCCCTGCTTCGCTTTCTATCAAATCTGATGGAACATTTAGTTAGGAATGCAGGATTAGACTCTGATGCCAGCCAATGGCCCTGGACCTGAGGGCACCACTTGGAGATCAGGACTCACTCCAGCAGGGGCCAGCAGGAGGGCTCAGGCAAGTCAAGTTAGTGCTAGTCAGATAGGCAGTTGCTGGGCAGGCCCCTAGAAGCGTTTTGTGACCTTGTAGCTTACGCAAGAGGCCCTTGGAGTCCTTCTGGGTAGCCTAAGATCAAGGGAAGCAGGCCCAATATTCCTTCTTCAGACTGCAAGGCAGCCCGTCAACAGCTTGACAGTCCTTCTTCTGAACTTTCCACAGGTTCAGGAGTGTTCTGATGAGTGGGTCTGAAGGTCCCATGTTCATGTATGGTGCCAGCCTTTGTGTGGGGGCATTCCCTGACCTACCCTCAAAACTGGTTGCGGTCAGTTCTTCCCCCAGTCATGGCTCCACACTCTAGGGTGACAATGGCAAGGGCAGATCTGGTGTCAGGTTCCTTTGTGTCTGACCTCGGTAGGGCCCTTTGATGTGTATTCTGGGTGGGGGCAGCTCGTCTCCAGCAATCTTGTCAAGGAGACCTACACCACTCACACCTAGGCCTTCTTTGTTCCCCATCAGGGCCAGACTGGCCATAGCGGGCACTGGGCAATCCCCCAGTGCGCCGCATGGGTGGGGGCCGGTTTTGGGCCCCTGGGGGCCGTTTTTGTTACAAGAAAAGTTTTTGCAGCATAGCTGCAAAATCGGCCCTGTACCAAAATCGGCCAAAAATCGGCCCCGGCAAAGAGCTCGGCAGCAACTCCGGGCATGTTCCCAATACACAAACCTCAACATCAGAGACATTCACCGTCATGTGACCCAGGACACTGGAAGAAAGGCACAGTTGGTTAGGATCAGAAAATGCCAACTTTCTAAAAGTGGAATTTTCATAATTGTAACTGAAATCTGACATTGCCATTAAAGAGGATTTTAAATAACAATTCATTAGAGTGTAATCTGTATAACTCTATATCCTCCCAATCTGAAGCTAGCACTTATCAAATTGAATAAGGTAGCCCAATGTTAGTGTATGGGAGTGTTAGCCATATGGAAAACCTCCTTTACCCCCTACTCCACATGCCATTAACCCGCATTTTTTACTCTGCAAAATCTTTTACAATGCAGGGCTTTACACCGCAAACTATTACAATGCATTCCCCAAAGTAACACCCCAGTGGAGTTAGAATAGTAAATAACGTTGTAATGGGGATTGCGTTCTGATGGATTGCATTGTAAAGCCCTGCGTTGTAAAAGATTTTGCGGTGTAAAAACTGAGTGGTAATGGCATGCGGAGTAAAAGTGAGCGGGGTAAAGTGTCCTATTCTAGCCATTCACCAGCGAAAAACGACCACAGGAGTTTTTCACTGTTAGGGCATGTAAACCCTAAACCCACATGTCCTACTTTTTTTAATACCACATACCCTGTCCTTTGAACCTTTGGGACTTCCCTCGGGAGTCACTTGTAAGTATTAAAACGTATGGTTAGGGCCTGGCAAAAGGTTTATTTTGCCAGGTCAAAATGGCAGTTTAAACTGCGCTAAACGCTGCAGTGGCAGGCCTGGGGCATGATTTAAAAGGCTGCTAAAGTGGGTGGCATAATAAGCACTGCTGCCCCCAGTAGCATTTAATTCATAGACCCTGGATACATATAGTACTACTTACAAGTAAATTAAATACTCCAGTCATGTGTAGGCCCATTATACAATGTTTTCAAGGGAGAGCACACACACTTTATCACTGATTAGCAGGTGAAAAGTGCACAGAGACCTAAAAGCCAACTATAACTCATTCAACGAGAAAAGGCAGAGGCAAGAAAACATCCGGGGTCAGAAAGGGCCAGATGCAACAAAGCAGCTATTAACTTTGATATATGCATTTGAAATTCAGCTGCTCTAAACTACTATTTCTCCCCCTCTTCTCAAGATCAGTGGACATTCAGGGGGAGGGAAGAGGCTGAGGCAAGTAAGAAGCAGTGGTCGAAGTGGGTGGGAACGGCAGGGCACGGCGTGCCCCTACTTCTTTAATTCTGTAGATTCCGTTCCCCTACTTTTTTATTATGAACATGCGTCCCTGGACATCAGAAATATTCTGTTCGTGGACGGGCGGTGAGCAGAGAAGGAAAAAGTCTCTGTCTCTTACTTCCTGCCCAGACAAGACAAGGAAGGTGTCGCTTCTGCTCTGCCGCTGGCAGCTGCCCCCTCTTTCTTACTCTTATTCCGTCTCGTTCTGTCTAACTCCTCACTTTTCCGAAAAACATGAATCAAGAAATGGTTATCACCGTCTCTTCCTGTCGTCCATTTGTACCCCCGTGAAATGGATGCAAAAAAGAAAAACACTTTTGCTGGAAATGCCGTTTTGACATTTTTCTATTCCAAAGTGCAGCCTCGGAAATAAAATATTCAACCTCTGAAAAATAATTAAATAAAGCAAGATGGAGTGTTCTTAAAGTGGCCAGATAATAATTTTTTTCAAACCCCAACACATTAGCGCCACTTTACAGAGTTTGCCAGTAAAGCGCTACTTTTGGTTTCTTGTCTTTCTTTGAACAGCATTGTTTTCCTCCAATACCTCCTACATGGAGGTACTGCAATACCTGGCTGATGGGTGGATTGGAAAACAAAATGTGTACGGCGGCTTTGTGTTTACAAATGTGGTCTTTTGAAACCATACTGCTTACGTTTTGTAAGCATATAAGCAGTGGCCATTGAAATGGGTCCTTTCTGGGACCTGTAGTTATGTCCTTAACTTTTCAGGCAAAAATACTTGTTGATTTCTGAATAATGACTGTAAAAGTGTTAAGTTCACCATGTTCCTGCTTACATTTTACATGCTTTATTAAATCTTTCATTCCTTATGAGTGTTTGCTTTTTCCAGGATGTTGTTACCTTTTCTTTTAGGCAGCATATTGCTCTTTTTTTTTTTTTCCTTTAGTCCTCATTGTGCAACGTTTAAGTAAGGAGATATCGGTGTCCCACTTTCCCTTTATTCCCTTCCCATCCCACCTTCCTGGTGGATTCCGGGACTTATCCTTCTGGGAAATTTTGGGGCCCCTTACTTCCAATTACTATTTTGAAGGTTACTCTCCGGGGTTGGTTGAGCTAGCCATTTTGGCTACTCTATTTGGCCTTCAACCAGTTGGATTGTTGCTTGCACTAATCATAGGACTTAAGGAAAAGAGAAAAAAAAAAAAAAAAAACATATACAACCAAATTAGAGAGGACAACCCCACTTCCATTAGATCTTTAGACGCCAGAATGATGATTCTCCCATAACTCCCAAAACCTATATTTTTTAGAAAAGGGTTTCTTCTTTTTGTCTAAACTATACATTTTTAGAATTGTCGTACGCCACTCACCCCTAGTCGGTGGAATTGGGGTGATCCACTTTAAACAAATCTCTCTCCTAGCCAAGAGAATCAAAATAAACACCAGATTTTCTTCATGTTTTGTTAGCTTGACTACTGGGGGAGAGCCAAATACCCCAAATAATACTAAGCCAATACTCACAGTTAGCTGCTTTCCCAGTACCTCTTCAATAGTCTTACCCACTTCCTTCCAGAAACCGTCGAGATGGGGGCACTGCCAGAACATATGCAGGTCATTGGCCTTCGTTAAACCACATTTTGGACAGGACTTCACCGTAGATCCGCTGAATTTGGATAATTTTTCCGGCGTCCAATAAGCTCTGTGAGTGGTATATAAATGGTTTCTTTTTAATGCCGCAGATGTTACTATTGACCAGCATTTGCTCATTGATACTTGCCATAGGTAGGTCGTATCCAGCGTTGGCAGATCTTTCCCCCAAATTCTCTCCGGCATCCGAAATTCCTCCTCCCCTGCAGCTATGAGAGCCCAGTACCAAAATGATATTTCCTTCTTGAAGGGTTTTTCCAACATTTTCTTTTCCAGGAGTATATTGCCAGTCTTGGTTTCCTTCACGGACTTTGTCCAGCTCAAGAGTTGGTAATACTTGAATTTGGATAATGAGGAATTCATGGTCTGATTCAGAATCTCCCACTCCATGATTTTGTTCTGATATAACAGTTGTCCCCATGTTGTTATTCCTGCTGTTTTTAGGGGAGTTGAAAGGGAGTCCTTAAGGCACTCAGGTGTAGAAGGTGAGTTCCATATTGGGGCTTTATCACTGTGGAGTGGGATATTCACTGTAGATCTAATACAGTACCAAGATTTAGCGGCCGCCCTCAGAGTCTTCAGTTTAATTTTTTTGAAGAATTTCGGGTGACCGAATTTAAAAAGGAAGTGGCTGGTGTTCTTTGTTAACTTCTGTAAATATAATGGGTAGTCTTCATAAGGGCCTAGCATAATTCTTATATTTTTAAATTGAAATGCTCTGCAATATTCCAGGATATCTGGGGTAGCTAGCCCTCCCTGGTTTTTCCTTCTCCTTATTTTAGTCCAAGCAATTCTGGGTTTTTTAGATGACCATATAATGCTTGATAACTCTCCCTGGATTTTCTTTATGTGCTCCCTATTGAATTCCAACGGAATTGCACCAAAAATAAAAGTAAACTTAGGCAAGATTGACATTTTTAGGATGTTCGATTTCCCCAGGATCGTCAAGGGTAGGCCTTTCCATACATTCAATAATCTCTTAACTTCCACCTGTACCTTCTGTGATCAGTTTTTGAAACCCATCGTTCAAAATACACCTACATATTTGAAGGACACTAAGAGTTTACTCCACCAATTACAGTCTATGTCCTTTGACACTAACTCGATAATACTGGCTACCCTAGACATAGAGAGTCTGTATACGAGTATTCCTCAACATGAGACGATCAAAGTTCTAAGTTCAGCTCTCAACTCAGTCTCTTGGGAGTACACCACCCCCAAAGAATTTATAATAGACTGTGCGACCATTGCACTCAAAGAAAACTTTTTTGCATACAAGGGACAACTGTTCCTCCAATGCTCTGGCACCTCGATGGGCAGTACTTTTGCCCCGAGCGTGGCGGGGTTATATGTGTCTGATTTCGAAGCAAAGAATATCCAATCCATTACGAACCCCTTCACTGGAAATATATTCTTTTGGAAGCGCTATATAGATGATGTGCTGCTGATTTGGAAAGGGAGTATGGAACGTCTAATGGAATTTCTCGGATGGATCAATACCATCAACAGATATCTGAAATTCACTCACACTGTAAGTACCACTGAGGTGGTTGTCCTTGACATACTGATAACTAATAGTGGAACAACTCTAACCACGAAAACTCACTATAAAGCGACTGCAAAAAACAACTTGCTACAATTTTCCAGTTTTCACCCACGCCCATTGAGGGAAAATCTGCCCTATGGGCAGTATCTCCGTATTCGGCGTAACTGCAGGAGTACACATGATTTCAAAGAACAATCAACTGACTTGACTAAGAAATTACAACAAAGAGGTTACCCTAACCATATCCTGAATAAAGGATTTAAACGGGCACGTAATCAGCCCCGTGAAGTCCTCTTGGAACCACAACTGAGAACTGTGGAGGAACCTCCCCTTACATGTGTTACTACCTACAGTACCTTGTCCAACTTGATGAAAAAATCTGTGAACAAAAACTGGAAAATAATTTCTAGCACTAAGAAGGATTGGCAGAAACCCCTTTTCTCATTTAGGAAAGGTCGTAGTCTAAGAGACTCCTTAGTGCATACCAGACCTAAAGAACCAGCTCCCTTGCCAACACGCAGTATCACTGATGCATGGAATCTACCTAGGGTCACCGGACATTACCCATGCTCCAATTGCTCCGTGTGCCATCTGACAACGGCCACGAAATCGTTGTCCTTGGAACCGGACAAAACCTGGTGGCAAAGATCGCACACCAATTGTAACTCAGCCAACGTTGTCTACCTCATCATGTGCCCCTGTTCTTACCGATACGTGGGCATGACCACGAGGAAGGTCAAGCAGAGGGTGTGTGAACACAGGAGTAATATAAGATGCAAGAAGACCACCACCAAGATGAGTGATCATTTCTTGCAAGCTAACCATACCACCAACGATCTAAGATGGACTGTAATTGAACAGCTCTCTGAAGGCCCAAATATTGCTGAAAGACTATTTGAAAAAGAGCAGCGATGGGTGTATCGGCTTGGCACCCACCTTAGTGGTATGAATGATGACATTCCTTGGGGGACTATCAGAAAATAAACATTCCCATGTGCATGAACTCTGTCCATTGGTTCGGCGGTCATATTATACCAGGCATCCATGCTATGTATCAGCTTTAACAGATGACCTCACTCTCATTCGTTATTGAAGGGATTTAGCCTAGCTTCGAAATATACTTCGAAATATACTTCGAAATAATACTTCTTTAACACCTGCTAATCAAACTAGTAAGCTTACCTTCAACCAAATTAACCCCCACTGTGACCCTGCTGTTTTTTTAACTTGTTTTTGCTTTTCGAGCTTGTTCATTGTTTTTCCCCCGAGATTAGACTTATTATGGGAACTTCTGCGGAGGGTCCCTGGGTGGGTAGATGAAACGACCCATTCCCCGTCCTCATAGTCGATAAGAGAATTTTAACATACTGTAGTTTTTCTCTTACAGTTTTACTCTTACTGTTTTATTTAATTAAAATTACCTCCTCAGTTTGACTCGCCTTTTCAGTCAACTGGATAGTAGTTGAGACGTCGCAGTCTCTCTATGTCTATGACTGAACGTTTACGCCGACCGCCTTTCCTCATTGGTCGACTACACGCAAACGCGCCTTCGGCCACGCCAATTCCAGGAAGAGCGCGCGCTGTTGACGGAGCCCCGGCTTCATATACAGCTCAACCACATCGGCTCTTGATCGTCGAGACGCGGTCTTGAGGGCTGGTCAGGTTTACACACGGGTGCCTGGCGTAGTGGGCGTGAGTGTGGTCCCGGTTTTCTTCTGCTTCCTTCGGTATGAGCTAAGTACCTTCGAGGCTTCTCTACTAAGTTTGTCTCGTGTTTGTTTGTCTCTCTACGTTACAGGATGTGCCAAATGCGCCGTCACCCCCCTCTCGCAGTCTATGGGGTGATATTTTCTCTCCTTCAAAGTGAGAACCATTAAACGAGCATCTCGTTTTTCTGGGGATATTGGTCACAGGCCTTTGGCCCATTGATCGCTTAGTTCCTATCAAAGAACGCGTTATAGATTGAGAAACGCCCATCCCCCACCATACCACGCAGTTTCCACGCGCTGCATGTAATGACACATGCTCACTGGTGGGCCACATTTGTGTTCGCCCATCAACACTGGCACAACGTGATAATGATATTTCACCGATAACGCTATCATGTAGTACGATAAGATATAGCACAGGCAGAACCACACACCTCTGCGAAATAGTCATGTGCTGTGCACTTTCCTGTACATTTGAGCACTAGTCACCATTGTGTGTCTGTTGGTCTGCAGAACAATAACTAATTGTGCATTTGTCTGTTCATGTCTGTTTGTACCCTTTATCTTTACAGGTGCATCTGATTTTTGAGTCTCTCATTTTGAGACCAGAAGGGTTGTGCCTCCCGTTTTTTGATCGGTGAAGCCACCTTCACAGAGCACTCCGACAGATATTTTAACTTTCACGTCCTTTGGTAGGGTGGGCCTTAGCGTGCCCATACCGCCGGGGTTTAGTCACTTTAGGTCCTGACGAATGCCAGGTTAATTATACCAACATTGGCAGAAACATGTTGACCGCTCACGTAATGTTATTGGAAACAGGCCATCCAAGTTAGTTGACCTTGTTTACCAACACATTTTTTAATATGTCCTTGGTGATCAACCATTAAATTAATTTTTGATACACTCAAGCCATTTTTAAATCACCACATCACTCTATTCACTTGAACTTGTCACTTAGCCTTCACACCTTCACATTACCCGCTCCGCAGTAAATCTGGCGTTGAAGCACACTGGGGTGACATTCGGTCACACCCAGTGGGGCCCGATGATGAAGCATGTCACCGACCAGGTCGGTGAGTGAGGGCTTTCTTAACACACCTAATGGGTGTTGTTTGATTTCTAGTGCTCAGCTATCTTTGTGTCCTTCACTAAGTAGCACTCTTTTGTTGTTAGTTTCCTTCTGGAGATTAGCCTGTGCTACCTTATCTAGATCTTTGAGCAAGTCGATACCCAAGTATCTGATTTTTTCCTTATTATAAGGACTTTGATAGTTCTCGTTCCAAGTCATGGTTTCTGTCTTAGACTTGTTTATTAGGTAGCCCGAGATTTTCCCAAACTTCGTTAATGTTTCCTCAGTAGCTTTGAGGGCCTCCTTAAGATCAGCGGTGAAAATCATGAGGTCATCGGCATAAAGAGACACTTTTTTATGCCAATCTTGATATGAAAAGGGGGCAATATCGGGGTGGTTCCTAAGACATTCCGCTGCAGGCTCAATGTACAGGTTGAATAGTAATGGGGATAAGGGACACCCCTGGCGTGTTCCCCTCTTAATCGAGATTTGGTCAGTCAGCTCCCCATTTATTAATATTCTGGCCTTAGGTAAATTATAAATATTTTCTACCATCTTTGAGATATTAATTCCTACATCAAACTTTTTCAACACCTCACTTAGATAGATCCAATTGACTCTGTCGAACGCTTTTGCCGCGTCGACAGTAATTATAGACAAAGGTAGTTTCTCACTCGTAGCTATGTCCACTGCTCCAATAAGCTCATGAGTTAGTTCTTGTAAGTTTCTTCCCGCCACAAACCCTTTTTGATTAGAGTTAATCAGAGTGCCCACTACTCGTCCAAGTCTCTTCGCCATTACTTGGGTGAAGATTTTGTAGACACAATTTAAAATAGATATAGGGCGATACGACTCGCATTTCTTGGGATTTTTACCTGGTTTTAGGAGGACTGTGATAGTTGCATCGTTCTAAGACTCTGGGAGGCTGCAATTTTCAAGAAAGATTTTATTAAAGAGGGAAGTAAGAGGTGTCACTAAGGTGTCCTTTAGTTTGATATATAGCTCGTTTGGAAGGGCATCTGGACCTGCGGCCTTGCCTCTTTTGAGATTTCTTATGATTCCCTTTACTTCTTCCGTAGTGATTTCAGTGTTTAACTCATCTTTCATCTCTTGTGATAAATTAGGAAGATTTTGTGTATCTAGAAATGTATTTATCTCTTCCACTGTTGGGTTACAATCCTCAGAGTAGAGTTCCCCGAAGAAAGCTGTGAATTCATGCCTTATTATTTCTTCTTCTGCTCCATTATGCGCTGGATTACTAGGGTCTATGTAGGCGATTTTATTTCTGGACCTTTCTGTTCTTGTCTTCCACGCCAGTAGTTTTCCGCAGCCTTCCCCGTATTCATAATGGGCCCACTTACTGCAGTCCCATCTTTCTCTGATTCTATCTTCCAGGATCTCAGAAAGTTTGTCTTTTTGCTTAGTTCTTTCTAATTCTAATTCCGGCCCCCCAGAGTCTGTTAAGATCTGTTGGTCTATTACGATGATCTTATCTTCTATCTTTTGGATCTCTTTTTTAAGCTCTTTTGATTTATGTGAGGCAAGACCCAAAATCGCTCCTCTGATCACTGCTTTATATGAGTCCCAAACTATATGAGATGGGGCGCTCTCGTTATTTATCTCAAAAAAGCTTTTAGTTTCTTGCCTAAGTCTAGTGACAATATCAGGATTTAGGAGAGTCGTGCGATCCAATGTCCACCTTGGGGGTTTCATTACTTCTTTTAGTGATAGTGTCAATTGGACCGCAGAGTGATCTGAGAGATGTGCTGGTAGATGGACCACTTGTTGAGTCTTTTCCAACAGGCCTTGGTCTATTAGAAAAAAATCTATTCTAGATTGTATCCCTAACTTTTTGTTCTTGAACGTGAAGTTCTCTATCTTATCTCCCTTTTCTTTCCAAATGTCAATTAGAATTAGATCCCTTTTATACATTTTCAGCCATTCTCTCATTTTTGGCAGGTTTGCTTGTTTCCCCCTTGGATACCGATCAGCTTTCGGGTCTGGGATGATATTAAAATCCCCTCCCATAATAAGCGAGCCTGGTACAGAAATTAAATGGTTAAACAGAGTCTGCAGAGGAGCAGGGTCATCTAGGTTCGGGCCGTAGTAGCCCACCACCGACAGAGATTGATTGAGCACTCTGATGTTAGCTATCGCCCACCTTCCGTTAGGGTCTGTTTCTACGGATTCTAACCTAACTTTCAAGGAATTCTTAAATAAAATAGCAACTCCCTTTGTGACACAATCTTGATTAGTACATACATATGAGTCCACCCACCTCAAGTTTTTCGCAATCTCCTCCCACTCTTTCTTCAAAAGGTGTGTTTCCTGTAGTATTATTATCTCACTATCTATTGATTTTAAGTATTAGAAGATCTTTCTCCGTCTACTCTTCGTACGTAGCCCATTTATGTTCCAGGAGGTTATCTTTACTTCTTTCACCTTCTGAATCATTTCTTTTTTCTGTATCGCCACCCCCCGGATTTCTCCTTCTTTTTTTTTCTAAAGTGTTTACGGGGACATTTTTTTCTTTTTATTTTTACCCTATCTTGCTCCCCACCCCCGTGTGTTTCCACCCCTTTTTGTTCCCCCCTCCCTTTCTTCTTTTTTAGAATGTGAATATTAAAACTTAAGTAATAGTGAAAGAAAAGAAACAACAAAAGTGGGGAGACACACCCACCCTCCCAGGGGAAGCCTCCCTTTCCTCCTTTGGGCTCTATTTCTGGCCCCTTTTGAGCTCCTTACCTTAGTTCATATTTCTTGAAGTACGCTACTACTCTTTAGATTACGGAGATAAACAACTGCTCTGCATTCAAATTTGTGTTACAGACTGAATCTTTATCTGGTCACGCATAAGCTCCATGAGTGCTCCCACTTCCTTGGGGTCTTTGATATTATGCATTTTATTCCTCCACATTATTCTAAGAGAGGCAGGAAATTTCATCTGGACGGTTGCGCCTAATGATTTTAGTTCTGGCATCAACTGTCCTAGTTCCCACTGCCTGTACTGGGTAACTTTTGCGATGTCAGATCGAATTTTAAACGACCAATTGTCTTTGCTGATATCTCCTCCTTTCAATGCCTCACTCAGGAACCTTTCTTTAAGAGTATATGTCTTAAAATTCACTAGAATTTTCCTCGGGTTCTTTCTCTCTTTTGTTTTGCCAAAGGGGTCTCGGCGTACCCGTTGGATGTCGTCTCCTAGCCCAAGTGATTTACTCCATGGAAAATGTTCTTCCAACAATGCGACCACAATTTTTTTTACATCTGAGCCCTCTTGGCCTTCCGGAACATTAAGAAGTCTGAGGTTGCATCTTCGAGATTGGTTTTCTAAAGCCTCCAGCTTCTCCTCAATATTTTTGTCCTTGGCTTTCAGGGACCTAATTTCCTTCTCAGTTGTTTCCATCTTTTTGTTCAGTCCCTCCACCATTACTTCCACTGTAGTGACTCTCTCTCCCAGGGCATTAAGCTTAACATCCAACCTCTCAAACTTTTCATGCATCTTGTTTTGGTTACTTTCCAAAATCTCAAATCTTGCTCTCATCTCTTCCATCATTTTTTCTAAGAGAATCTCTGTGCTGTTACTAGGAGTAGCCTCTGCAGGTTCTAAATCAGCAACCTGGTTCCAGGAAGCAGATTTAGGCAGATTTTTAAAAGAGTTGTTACCAGGACTTTGTGTCGGACTTTGGAGTGGGCTCGAGGTTGGGCTAGGGCCCAAATTAGCTTTTGGACTAGTGCCTTTATTATACCCAGGACTGGGAAGCTCTGGAATGGGCGAGGATACCCGACTCGGAGAGTGAGCCGGGACTGGTTCCTGGATGAAACAAATGTCCTGTTCAGTTGTCACCCCTCCCGAGCTTACTAGGTCAGGTACTAAGTCGGTATCTAGGCTGTTTTCCACTTCCATTTCCACTCCCACTTCACCTTCAGACGCGAAAGATGTGTGGTTGCTTTTTTCGCAGCTTTCTTCCTAGCTACTATTTTGGAGCTCAAAGTAAGACCTCAGTAACGGGGTAACTTTAACCTTGGGAGCTTTACCCTCTATGCCTGCCTCTTTGTTATCCCTTAATTGTCCTTTTTTATTGTTAGATTTATTTACTTGAGGCTTCAGAGCTTTACGAGTGATTCTCCTGGTGATTTTAGGAACCACCGGTTGTTTAGTAACTGACGGGAGGCTTGCCTTAAGGAATTGTCTGTTTCTAAGGCAATAAGCAGACCTACCCTTATTGTCAGAATTACCTGGGATTGGGGCTAAACCTAAGTCTTTTTTAATTATAGCCTTTTTCTGGGTCTCCTTAGCTTTTTTCTCCACAACCCCCGGGGGAGTCAGACCAGACCTTACCCCTTTCTTCTGGGTTAGAGCCACCCCTACCGGTGCCGCAAAACAATCACTAGCTGCTGGCAAAGGGAAGACTGCCTCATCAAAACTCAAGTTTAACCCCTCCACTTTTGCTGAGGGGACACTCACTTCACTTTCTTTTCTCTGATAGGAAAACGTATGTAAAGAAAACTGGGCTATTAGCAGGTCTTTTGTGATTTTGTCTGAGGTAAAACAGTTCAAGCCCTTTATTGTTGTTTCAAAATTTGAGCCCCTCTGTAATACGTCAGGCAGTACTATTATTTCTCCTGAAACTGTTCCTTTTTCTGTTTCCGAACAAATACCTTCTCTTCCTACAACTAAGCGTGGAGCAGGGAAGCCTCTTGCAGATCTCCCAGCCTTTCCTCGCAAGTAGACAGCAACGTGGCTCGCAGCCCTCCGACAGCACCGGTGAGCCTCTGAAGCCGCCTCCCACCAGTTAACAACTGAGTGGGATGAGTGGGATGAGGTACTGATTCCGCGGCAGCCTTGCTTTGCCGGATTCACTCCCACTCCCTCTCCCTCCTCAGGATATGCCGCCTCCTCCGTTACCGCACCGAATGCCACGTCAACATCAAGATCGGTGTCAGCCCACGCCAAGTTTCCAGGCTGTTCCCTGACCACCATCTCATTTCCCGGTATGCTCCGGTAAGAACCGACGATTCGAAACACGATTCAAACCCGTCCAGGAGCCGTCGGGAAACCGCCGCAGGTGTGGGCTGTAAGGGTGAAATGCTCATTCACTGAGTCGGAGGGATGCTGTGAGGTCCGTATCTTTTTTTTTTATCTACTGGCTGGCCGATACTTGCAAAGTTCCTTTAATCTTTACTTTAGGCACAATGATGTAGTCGTATATAGTTACATTAAGAAATTAAGCCTTAGCTTTGCATTGCAGAGATTCAGCTCCGTTCGTAGCAGCTTCTTCCCATGGTCTTTCCGAGAGAAAGGTGCGGAGCTCACGACCGGCGTTAGCGTCCGGCCGCCATCTTCCCAGCATATTGCTCTTGCCTAGTGTGTAATTTGAATTGAGTCGCATCCAGTTATTTATAGCAGGACAAATTGGATTGTAGCTGAAGGCAGTATGAGTTTCTCTCAGTGGGGCAGTATGGTGTTCAGTGAGGGAGCAGATGTAGCACTGGGGGCAGAGCTGCTAAATTTAAAACTGGGGATCCAATTTCAGCCTTCATGAACAGTCCCCCAGACCACTCTCCTGAGGGAGCACATTCCCATTCTCCCTCTGTCTCACTCACTCTGACTGTCTCACTCTCTCTCTGTCTCTCTCTCTGTTTCCCTCTCCCTCTCTCTGTTTCCCTCTTTCTCACTCTGTTTCCCTCTCCCTGAACTCTATTTCCCTCTCCCTCTCTCTCCTTCCCTCTCTCTTTACTTCCTTCTCCCTCCTTCCCTCTGTCTCCCTCTCTCTCCTTCCCCCTCCCTCACACCGAGGTCTCCTTCCCTCACTCTGTCTCCCTCCCTCGCTCTGTCTCCCTACCTTGCTCACTCTGTCTCCATCCCTCCCTCGCTCTGTCTCCCTCACTCCCCCTCTGTCTCCCTCCCTCTCCCTCGCTCCTCTGTCTCCTCCCCCTCCCTCGCTCTTCCTCGCTCTCCCTCGCTCCTCTGTCTCCCTCCCTCTCCCTCTGTATCCCTCCCTCGCTCTCCCTCTGTCTGCCTCTGTCTCTCTCCCTCACTCTCCCTCGCTCTGCCTCGCTCTCCCTTGCTCTGCCTCTGTCCGCCTCCCTCGCCCTCCCTTACTCTCCCTTGCTCTCCCTCGCTCTCCCTCTGTCTGCCTCTGTCTCCCTCCCTCGCTCTCCCTCTGTCTGCCTCTGTCTCCCTCGCTCTCCCTGTCTGCCTCTGTCTCCCTCCCTCGCTCTCCCTCTATCACCCTCCCTCTCCCTCTCTCTGCCTCTCCCTCGCTCTCCCTTCCTCTCCCTCTGTCTACCTCTGTCTCTCTCCCTCGCTCTCCCTTGCTCTGCCTCGCTCTCCTTTGCTCTGCCTCTGTCTGCCTCCCTCGCTCTCCCTTACTCTCCCTTCTCTCCCTCACTCTCCCTCGCTCTCCCTGTCTGCATCTGTCTCCCTCGCTCTCCCTCTGTCTGCCTCTGTCTCCCTCGCTCTCCCTCTGTCTGCCTCTGTCTCCCTCTGTCTCCCTCCCTCGCTCTCCCGCAATCTCCCTCTCTCTGCCTCTCCCTTGCTCTCCCTCGCTCTCCTTCTGTCTCTGTCTCCCTCCCTCGCTCTCCCTCGCTCTCCCTCGCTTTCCCTCTGTCTCCCTCACTCGCTCTCCCTCCCTCGGCCTCTGTCTCTCTCCCTCGCGTTCCCGCCTTCTCCCACGCTCTCCCTCACTCTCCCTGTCTGCCTCTCCCTCGCTCTCCCTCTGTCTCCCTCCCTCGCTCTCCCTCTGTCTGCACCTCCCTCGCTCTCCCTCTGTCTGCCTCCCTCGCTCGCCCTCCCTCGCTCTTCCTCGCTCTCCCTCTGTCTGCCTCTCCCTCGCTCTCTCTCTGTCTCCCTCCCACGCTCTCCCTCTATCTGCCTCTGTCTCTCTCCCCCTCTACCTCCTCCCTCTCCCTCTGTCACCCTCTTCATCTCACCCTGCCTGTGTGTGCCCTGGCTGAGACAGCTTCCAGGCACACACACAGCCGCACCCGAGCACTTCACAGGTCTTTAAAAGACCACTTGCATGTTAATGAGGTTTTGTTCACCTCTTAGGCCCCTGCAGCTCCACTCTGACTATGGCGGGATTCGCCCGCCTCCACAAGGCAGCAGAGTCTCTTGAGTCGCGCTGCCGTAGGGGTGTTTGCTGACACACTGTTTTATTAAAACACGGGTACGATGTTTGGACAGTCCGCGGGCCGCCAGGGAAGGCTTTCCGGGCCGCTGTTGGCCCGCGGGCCGTACTATGAGTACCCGTGCCCTAGAGCAACACTGACTCTGTCACTGAGGTCACAGGACCCCTGAGAAGAGCTGGCTCTAGGGCGGTGCGACTGGTGTGACCGCATTGGGCGCTGACTATGAGTGGGGGTGTCGTATATTATGGTTTTAAAAGCACTTGCTGCCTCCTTCCTGGCCGCCAGCTATTTTCGGCAATAATAAAAATGTCATGATAACTCTGATGAATAAACTTCTTCCTAGAGCGAGATCAGAGATTTGTCTAGTGGAAGTTTTGACTCATGGAAAGATAGTGCAGAGGGTTAATGTGCCTGCTGCAAAGACAATGGACCAGGCCCATCACAAAGTGCACATATTGTAAAAAGGTCAGTGGGTTACTGCTTTTGTCAGTGAGATCCTTTTACTACTTGCAGTTTATAAGTTAAAATCCTAACAAAGAACAGTGAGCTATTAACTTTCAACTAAGAGCTGCATACAAACTGCAAGGTATAAACTAGAGCGTTATGTTTTTTTCCCCTAAGCCTTTGATTATCCTAATGTTGCAAAAAGTGTTATTTTTTATACAAATCAATAATGATTTTTAAAGAGAACTCCCAATCATGGTATTAAGTTTTAAATTCTGAGTTTGTGTTTCTCCAAGCCAATCACTATTAAACTATACTGTCTACTAGTATGGTTATCATGTGACTCCTACACCTTGTAGTCCTTTGTCTTATGTAACATTTCCTATACAGTCATTTACACACGTAAAATTGATTGTCTCTGTGTATATTGCTGACGACAGAAACCCCATGGCTCGGAAACAAATGGCTCGTGCTTCCACTTTTAAGCATTTTTGGGACATTCTGTGATTAAAATAAATTCACAAAGTGGAATATGTTTCATATGTCAATAGCTCATATTAATCGTTAAATAATCATGTGTATCCATTGGTTGAATTACATAACATAATAAGCTGTAACTGGTCAGTGAAATGCCAAACAAATACTAAAGATTGGGATGTTTTGCGCATCCTGGCCACACCTCTAACTCCGCCCACTGATCCAATCCTCAGGTTATTCCCGCCCTCTGATTCTCCGCCCACAGTTCCCCAACTTTTTTTCCCCCACTTCGACCACTGGTAAGAAGAGACGTCTTTCTACCTCAACACCGCCCCCACCCCCACTGTCATGCAAAGACAGAAGAGGCACTGCAAGATTGGGAAGCCTCCACAGCTTCCACCTAAGCCTCTCCATCTGCCCTGCAGGCTACAGGAGCACAGTAGTTTGGCAAAGGGAGAGGAAGGGGATGTAGAAGACTTGCTTTGAGCCCTTCTGGGGCCCTCGCCTTTGCTGAATGACAGTTGCGGAAGAGTCTGAGCATGCCAGCATGCATGGTCACTGATCAGCTTTCGTTCACTGAGTGCACCTAGTCCATCCATGCTCGGAATCTGAAGCCTCATTAGGGCCACCTAGTCCATCCATGCTCGGAATCTGAAGCCTGGTTAGGGCCACCTAGTCCATCCATGCTCGGAATCTGACGCCTGATTAGAGCCACCAAATCCATCCATGCTCGGAATCTGAAGCCTGATTAGGGCTGCCTACTCCATCCATGTTCGGAATCTGAAGCCTGATTAGGGCTGCCTACTCCATCCATGTTCGGAATCTGAAGCCTGATTAGGGCTGCCTACTCCATCCATGTTCAGAATCTGAAGCCTGATTAGGGCTGCCTACTCCATCCATGCTCGGAATCTGAAGCCTGATTAGGGCTGCCTACTCCATCCATGCTCACCTGCATGTGGCCGTGTTTACCACAATATTGTTGCCTAAACATCGTCTGACAAAAATCTGCAAAAATATAGCCCATTGGGAGTGAATGATGGGAACTCTACGCACATGAGAGTGATATGCTTGTAATTGATATTTATGACACAATATTTTTGTCAGACAATATCATGCAGTGATATCCTGACATACACTCCTCGTGGCACACAGACCTTACATGGCGCCCAACTTTACACGTGTTTACTAGTACAACCATTGTCCGCTTTGTGTTCCATTCTCTGTGAACTCAACGCCCCTCTTATTAAAAAACATGTTACTAACGCATGGTGCGGAAGGGCACTCTCTTTTACGGACGCACATTTCCCATTGGAATGGCCACATAATTCGCACTGACAGGCAGTTTTACTGATAAAACTGTATAGCGCACAAACGACAATGAGTAGAAATCGGGTTTCAGTAAATATGTATTACTGGCACACACAAAGGCCATTAAACATCTGGCGACGATGCAGCACAGCACAGGAGCAACCTTGGTCAACCCTTTTTATGTAGCGCTGTGGTTAGTTTGATTCTGAGTGCAAGCCACCCGCTGCCTTGCCACCTCTAGATTTGATATGTTTTACTTTTATTTGTTCTTGAAACAGCACAGATTATGTTACCACTTGCAGAAGAGGTAATATCTACACCTCAGAGCCCTGTGTGCCTGCGGGTGTGTTTCACCCAGGCTGGCATGGGAACATGCAGTTGTTCACTATACAGCTTTTGTTTACATTTCAAATATGTACAATATAATGCACAGAGAGATAAGTGAGTTTCTCAGAATCGTCCTAACTATTTTTGGTCAAGGGCCGAAGCCGGGTGGGGCAGCTCGGCCACTAGTCCACCCGATAGAAAGATTTCGTGGCTGGCAGCCTTTCCCTAAACATCGTTAAAATGCGACGCATTCTGGTGAAATGTGCGTGACAAGGGCCCATGTGTTTACTGTCAGCAGTGTGTGTTAACGAGTTGTATACACTGAAACTTGGCAGTTGTTCAGGGCGTGCTGCGCAGTGGCGCAGCAAGGAAGGGGGGGGGGGGCAGCGTTCCCTCCCACCCCCCTCTCTCACCTACGGCCCGCGCGGGGGGGGGGGGGGCTGCAGGCATTGCCAGCACCCCTCTCCCCCCGCCCAGCTCGCCACGGCTGGTCTAAGCAGCCGTACTATCGCCTCCTTCACTGCTCGTTTTATCAAAAAATATTGTCTCTTCTGCATGGGTGCCAGAATCACAAAATTATTTCTGGGGCTTGGTCACGTGACTCGATTTTGAATATTAATTGGGAAGAACTGCAGGTGGGAGAGGAATGTGGCCGGTTTAACCTCTGGTGAAATGTGAGCGTTTTTTTACCACTTGAAGTTAGTTAGATACAAGGTAAGGGTTAAAACAGAATTCAGCAGAAGGATCAGACCCGTTAATTAACACACTGGCAAACACCAAAACCACAGCAACAAGTGCTGCATAAAGTTTCTTTTAATTATTTATTGAATTACGACATGCATATTTGGATGGGTTTCCAAATTTATTCATGTAATTGGTTAAAACAAATCCTGTACTTGCATATTCCCACAACTATAGGGCTGACGTATTTGAACAGAGTGCTCATGTGCCTGTATGGCATCTGTTTGTAGGTGCTGGTGTTATCAAAAAGGCAAGTTTGGCTACAATGGGAACATCTGCAAACTTCTCAAACTAAACGAATTACACAGGGTATTGAGAGAGCGCAAATCGAGAAAAAAAATTAGAAGTGCACCATATTTACAAGCACGTTGCATCAGTTTAGTAAAGGTTACATAAGAGTGTCGAATTTATAGAGTGAAAATACATAAGTGTTTAATTAAAATAGAATGCATATATCAGTGTGAAAAGCTAATGTAGAAGTGTGTAGAGATGTTAGAATGATGTTGAAATCCCATGTTATGTGGCTGTTGTAGAGGAGAATGTAATGCTGCTAAACGTAGAAATGTGTAGGCCACATGGCAGTTCACAGAGAATGAAAGGGGTTGTTACCTTCTCACATGATATGGATTTTAATGTTGTTGTAATTCAAAGCATTATTGATCATAGAACTGAAATATATGTTTTATAGAAGTGTTTCATATAACCATTGTGTGTAATAAGTTAGAATACTGTTTAGACTAAGAAATTAAAGGTTTGCAGAGTGCACAGGCCCGTTTCATGTAATTCTAATAGGCCTGAATAGATAAGGTCATTTCTTTTGATCTGCATGTGTTAGTTAGAGAAATGTCATGTTAAGCATAAATTGCGGAGCCTGCTCGAAGGTTTACGACTTAGAAGATACGGTGGAGGCCGGAATTTGGGGCCCACTGTACAAGTGTCTGTTTGCAGGTGCGAGGAGGTTCCAATCAAGAGAGTGATGAATAGGGTTTTGTTCAGAGAGCCAGGCACAGGCCTGGAGGAGGCTTCAGGAATTTCCTGGGGGGTACCGTCCTGCCGGAGAAGAGCCTGAGAAGCAAGGTCAACGCTAACGATGGGCCCAGAGGAGTATCAGCATGGAAAATGCCAGAACCAACACCACGTGAGGGGCGTCTCTAAAGGGCGTTTCTATTGTAAATGTGATTTTTGTATTAGGGACAGCACCCCTGGGTGGAGTTAATGCAGATGGTCTGAGGAACCTAAGAGAGCGGATGGGTAGGCAGATAGGTTAACTGCGAGACACTGATTCACGACGAAGACTAAGGGAAGTGAGTGATCTTCTTTGGAAGTCACCACTGCTGACACCTTTTTAGGTTAAGATTCTACTAAGTAGGGATGTCACTTAGTCTAGTGTAGGGACAGTCTAATCTGGATTTTCTTCCTTTCTGTAAATGACTCACAAGCTACAGCTTGTGTCTATTCTTGCAACTCTGATGATTTTCGAATTGGTTTTGGTGATATTCTTCTGCCGACTAAGAGCATTTAGAAAATTTATGTTTGTATTGTTACCAGTATATCTTTTGAACCTTATTTTGAGATGTTTGTATCTCCAGTTAACTTTGGCTTTATAATAAACTTTTAAAACTTATTCGTAGTAAGTGGTTCTTTAGAGTGGTGTAAGTCCTTAACTGATTGACCTAGTAGTGGATTGCCTTTTACTCTATGACAGGTATCAACGGTTCAGTCGACCTGAGTTGGGATCTAGACCTATAGAAATAGATCAGAAATCCCGCCGTAACAGTTGGTAGCAGACAAGGATGGTTACCTTCTAGAGGAAGGTGATCTAGACTAGGTTAAGATTACCCCAAGGTCCCTAGAGATCGAGAGATGAGCAGCGGAAGAATGGCCTGCCGAAGAAGGTGCTGACGGTGCGAGAGAAAAGCAGCAGGGTCGGACGAGAGTGAGTATAACAAGGGTCATGCGTTGACAGATTGCGGTGTTTTGTGTTGTATCTGTATTGTAATGTCATGCGGAGTTGAATGTCTGTAGTGTGATTGAGAGAGGGTTGTGAGCGCTCGCAACCTGGCAAACTGGGAAAATCTTAAGTTCGGGGAAGAGCTTAAGTGGTTCGGGTGTATCGAACATCCAGAGTAGTTGTCGACCAGAGTAAAGGGGGTCATGAGGTACCATTGATCGCCCGCAGGACCGAGATAGGGGGAACGCAAGAGTGAGTGTGTGGGTAACGGACGCAGGTCGAAAGTTACCGTGTGTAAGTAACCTATCAGTTAAGGTGATTGTCTGGACGTACACGGAAAGACATTTCGTCAGTTAAGGTGACAATTACAGTTAGACTGTGGGCGTACAGTCAAGGAAAGTGATCGCTTGGTCGGAAGTAATCATTTTTCAGAGTATGAATGGGACGCATGCATGACCGGGAGACGAGCGGAGAAAGGAGGGGAACTGCTGCGAAGGGGAGACGAGTGACGTCAGCGAGAGCCGCGCTGTGATAGGCCGGTTGGTGTGAAGCCGCGCTGTGATAGGCCGGTTGGTGTGACGTCAGCGAAAGCCGCGCTGTGATAGGCCGGTTGGTGTGAAGCCGCGCTGTGATAGGCCGGTTAGCGAGAACCGTGCTGGGATTGGTGGATTGTCATCAGGAAGTAAACGAACGCGGAGAAAATAGAAATTTTGTAGATTTGAACATGAAGTGTTTTAAATGTTTGAGAGCGATCTTTAAGAGAAAAAGAAGAGAATCCTATCACGGGGAAGAGGCACCGCCAGAGGGTACACCAGCTCACTATATGGCAACGAATGTTGGGTTGCATACTATACTGTGGCTTGATACTTGGAGTAAAATTACAGAAGGGAATGAGGAACTGACTTTTCCGAAATACGGAACGTTTAGATTAGAAGTGTTGCATCAGCTGAAAGCAGTTATGTCCTCATTGAGACCTTTGCCTAGACCAACACAGTTTGAGGCGCTTAATGCGTGGATTAGGGCGGCGCACAACAGGAATCAGAACAGGCGCCAAGAAAGGGTAAGGCGATCAGTAAGGGCAGTGCAAGATGCCAAGTGGGATGCGGAAGCTAAGAAATGGAGGGTACAGACGATTGAGGTGGATAAGTTGTACCCAGTGAGAGAGGTTACAGGAGAAAAGAGACCCATAGAAGAGGATGACGAGAGCGAGTCGGAGGATGGCCTAATAAATAGGTTGTTGATAGATAGACCGCCTCCGGACAATAGGGAGATAGAAGGTACTGAGCTCCCAAGGGAAGATAGGGTTGACATAGAAGGGAACATGACACTCCCTATAACGAATTGGGTACCTACCAAAGGTGAGGAGACACCTCAACATAGTACGGTACAGAGAGTAGTCGGAAGGGTTGTGGTGCAGAAGATGCCAGCAACAGAGAGGGTTGAGTCTTATGGATTGCCAGATGCTCTTCAAGTACCCGTTACCATAGGTCCTATAGTGTCGGTTTATCACCCAGAGAAAGGGAGAGAGGAAGAACAGGTACGGCTAGACAGAGATAGAGTTGAGATGGAAAGAAGGAATAACACGACAAATGCCTGGAGGCAATTGCCAGGACCGATAACGTGGAGCACCCCATTGGATTCAGCAGTGGATCCCGTAACAGAACAGGGGGGTCAGAGAGGACCGATGGACCTGAGGGGACCACGACCGAAATCCTATAAAGAGTTGAGGGCTGACTTGAAGGAATGGGATAGGTCCACAGAAGCACCGAGCAACAGGTCAAGAGCAGAAGCTGAATGGGGAAGTCGAGGCAACAGGACATTATCTCACTGCGGGGCTAGCGAAAGCAGTCAGGAGCGGGACGGTAAAAGTCAGGAGAGTAGAGGAGTTACACGTCATATTGACGGTGGAAATGGGCAGGAGCAAAAAGGTAGAAGTGCGGAGTGTGGAGAGACGTCTCGTCTCATTCAAAGTGAGGGAGACCAAAGGACACAAGAGTACAGGGATCTTAAGTGCACTCTCCACGCACCTGATGATAACGTACAGCACTGGAATCGTGGGAACATGGGGAACCGCGAAGGATCTTGCCATGCGTCGAGTGATCAGAGATCACAGACAAATTGCGAAGGCATGGGGAATAATGGAATGTCTTACCATGCACCTAGAGAAACCAGGCAGAATGGGAAATGTGGGACTATGGGAAATAGAGAAGTGTTTCACTATACACCCAGAGAGGATGGAACTGCATGAGACCTGGAGAGATGGGAGCATGGGAGGACTCCCCATAACACGCCTGAGCCCAGACGTAGGACTCAGAGCTGTGATGGGAGAGATGTAAATGGACTCTCTAGAGATAGCATACTGAAAGCTGTGATAAAAGCCAAAAGACTCGATGTGACCAGCTTAAAATCTAACCTGGACGAGATAATAGATGGTGTGTTGCCTTTAGAAAGGATTGACATGTACGAACATGATGAGCTGCTGTTTATAGCAAAGGATATTACTCGAAAGGCAAGAGCAACTCATGAGAAACTGTTTGAACTGGCAGACAAGTATATGGTAGATTTGTCCAGAACAAAGGCATTGCAGGGTAACCATAGGTTGCATTATTCAGATCAGGACTTAGAAGAGAGGAGGACAACTGGATTAAAAACACACATAAGGGAAATGATCACAGGAATAAGAGCATGGAGAGATCTGGACAAATGGGAAGAGAGGTGGTCCAAGAAGGGAACTGTTAGGCGGAGCGCAAATGTGATGTCTCCGGAGGGAAGGCTACTGCAGATGGAGGCATTCCCTTTGCGAGAAATAGCGAATGGGAGTTATGTACACGTGCCCTGGAGTAGGGGAGATTTGGCTGCATTTACCAATTCATTTCCGAAGTTAAGGGAAAATCCCGTAGAGTGGTACAAGCAGGTAGAGAGGTTTGTCAAGATTTCAAAAGTATTGTGGATTGATTTGAACACCTTATTTGACATTGTGGTCCCAGGAGACTTGTGGATAGCATGCAAGGTTAGTGTCGAATGGCCAACTGCAGAACCAGAAAGGGATGCTCGTACCAATGGACCGTCAGAAACAGTAATGTTAAAATATGAAAGGGTGATGACATGGCTGAAGGAGAAGGTGCCACCACAAGATATAGATTGGGTAAAAATAGACCGAACAAGACAGGAACCCAAGGAGACAGCCATGAATTTTATGAGCGATTGCTGAAAGCGTTCAAACAGTACAGTGGATTAGATGTAATGGATCCCAAAGATATAGGACAGTTTGTATCGAAGTTCGTTTTGGGGTTGAGACCTGATATTTGTTTGATGATTCAGCAACATTTAATTTCTTGGCAAAACAAACCATTGGATGAAATCTTGAGATATGCAAGGTATTGCAGTGATGAAATAGATTCCAAAGCAAAGAAACTAAAGGAGAAACTGATGATGGTGCAGATGCAGTCGGCTGGAAGGGGTGGACAGCAGCAACAGGGAACAGGGACAATGGGACGGAAACCAAATAGTCAGAATAAGGACAGCGAGGAAAACTCAAGACTTAGAATAGACATTGCTACATTGAAAAAAACGACAAAGTGTCACCAGTGTCACCAGGTGGGACATTGGAAACGCGAGTGTCCCTATAACCCTGAAAACGGAGAACTAGAAGTAGAGGAGGAGGAAGTTCGAGAAGTTCCAGTTCAAAGGGGGACAGTGGCAAAGAGTAAGTTGGCCAAAGGGGGGACTTCGGCTCCACGAGCCCAGTTCCCGCAGCCACCAAAGATTACGACAGGGGGAAAGATCTATAGACAAATGCCTCTTTTTATAGACGAAGAAGAGTGTTACTACGTTGATCCATTGACGGGACGACGTGTAAGTAGAGAGGAGGACTGTACCCTCGGGGCAGTTCTGGAGGTGGATCAAAGAGGACCGTTTGTTGAGGCTGAAGTGGCAGGGTGTCCTACAACATTCTTAGTAGATACCGGAGCTACTCGATCAAGTTTGAGATCGGCAGTGGTTCCAGATCTACCAATGTCGGGGGAAACAATTCAAGTGGTAGGAGTCGCAAATAGGAGAATGACTAACCCTTTGACGGAACCAGTGCTAGTGAGAATAGGAAACTACACCGATGAACATCAGTTTTATAGTATGTGATTCTAGTCCTGTGTGTCTGTTAGGAAGAGACTTATTGTGCAAACTGAACTGCACAATATACTGCACACCTCAGGGAGTGGAGGTACAGACTACAGACGATGATGCTACCTTTAAAGTTGCAAATTCGAGAGTATGCGTAGAACTGTATCCTACCCTGACTGTGGAGGAGCTTCCTTGGGACTTACGAGTTACGGTGTCATCAGAGGTATGGGATTTTACTGGAGAAGAGATAGGATTGATCAAAGGAGTAGAACCAGTGAAGATCATGGTAAAACCAAATGTTGAATATCCAAGAACGCCTCAATACAAATTGACCCCGGAGACGATTGCAGGAATAAAACCCGTAATCGACTCTATGATTCAACAGGGAATACTGAAGGAAATCGTGGGTAGTCCAAGCAACTCCCCGATTATGGGTTTGCAGAAACCTAGTGGGAAATTTAGAATAGTGCAAGATCTTCGAAAGATTAATAACATAGTTGTTTCATGTTGTCCAGTGGTACCGAATCCATCAGTGATATTGTTTCAGATACCATTCCAAGCTGAGTGGTTCACCGTGATAGATCTTTGTCAGGCTTTCTTTTCAATTCCATTAGATGAGGAAAGCCAGTATCTTTTCGCTTTTAAGCTGGAAAATCGTGTCCTAACATGGTGTCGTATCCCACAAGGGTATACAGAAAGCCCATCAATTTTCAACCAGCTATTGAAGAAAAATCTTGAAAGTCTAGTACTGCCACAGAACTCTGTTCTGGTCCAGTACATAGACGACCTACTTGTTGCGTCAGGAACGGAAGAAGCTTGTAAGATTGATACCATCGCTTTGCTGAACCATTTAGCTGAAAATGGGCATAAGGTATCTCCAAGCAAATTGCAGTACTGTCTGACAGAAGTACAGTACTTGGGTCACCGGATAGAAAAAGGAAAGCGCAAGGTGTCACCAGATAGGATAGAGGCGATAATGAAGATGAATGCGCCTACGACACAGAGAGAAGTCAGGATGTTCCTAGGAATGGTTGGTTATTGCCGACAGTGGATAGCTAACTTTTCCCTGAAAGCAAAACCCTTACAAAAACTGACGCACAAGGAGGTGAGTGATCCGGTACCATGGTACAAGGATTGTTTGATGTCGTTCCTACAGCTGAGAGAGGACTTGTGCCGTGCTCCAGCTTTGGGGATGCCTGATTACGAAAAACCATTTTCACTTTACTGCTGCGAAAGAGAGGGTTGTGCTTTGTCAGTTTTAGTACAAACTCATGGAAATGCCCGTAGACCAGTTGCATACTTTTCGACTACATTAGATCCGGTAGCCGCAGCGTTGCCCGGATGTCTCAAATCCGTTGCTGCAACAGGTGTCAGCATTGAAAGGTGTGAAAATATCGTTATGGGACACCAATTAGTGGTGTATGTACCTCATTCTGTAGAACTGTTAATGACCAGGACCAAGACACAGCACTTAACCAGCAATAGGCTCACGCGCTACGAGCAAGTTATTCTTGCTGCGGAGAACGTGACCATTAAGAGGTGCTCTGTTTTGAATCCTGCTACATTGATCCCACTTCCTAATGATATAGAAGGCGAAGAATGTGAAGATCACGATTGCCTTGATGTGACTGAACTATGCACCAAGCCAAGACCAGATATTGTGGATGAGCCGTTGACTGACCCTGATGAAATTTTCTTTGTTGATGGCTCATGTTTAAGAGACGATACTGGTCGGTTGAGAGCAGCTTATGCTGTTTGCACCATTACTGGAGTTGTGGAAGTCGCTTGCCTGGAAGGAGTACACTCTGCTCAGGTAGCCGAAATCATTGCATTGACACGTGCCTGTTTAGCAGGTAGCAAAATTAGAGTCACCATTTATACCAATAGCCAATATGGGTTCGGTGTAGTTCATGATTTTGGGCAATTGTGGTCTCAGAGAGGTTACATGACCTCCTCTGGTTCGCCTATTCGAAATGGGGAATTTGTGCGACTGTTGTTAGAAGCATTACAAGGTCCAGCAGCAATTGCGATCGTTAAATGTGTAGCCCACACCAAAAATACAGATTTTGTGTCGTAAGGTAATCGATATGCAGACGAAGTTGCTCGCTACTGCGCGGAGCAAGGATATTCTTTCACGGAAGTGGAAGTAGATGGGACTCAGGAAAAGACAGAGTTAAACATGATGCTAGAAACAGTTGATACTTGGGAGGATTTAAAAGACATGCAAGAGAACGCACCTGATTCTGAGAAAAAGGCATGGGAAACAGCAGGTTGTGTGAAAAGTGAAATGGGTTTGTGGGTTTCAGCAGATGGAAGGGCAGTATTACCTGATGAACTAGTGAGTCCAATGGCACGACAGATACATGGTCCAGTACACTTAGGAAGAGATGCCATGCTGAGGTTATTTAGGCAGACTTGGTATAATCCTAGGTTTAGGATTGCAGCAGAAGCAGTGTGTCAAAGATGTGTCACATGCCAGCAATTGAACGTAGGGAAAAGAACACCAGTTACAATGAGTCACATTGGGAGGTCTGGGGGGCCTTTCAACAGAATGCAATTAGATTTTATTGAAATGCCAAAAAGCAACCGCCTCAGGTATGTTCTGGTGGTTGTATGTATATTTTCCAGATGGGTCGAAGCATACCCTACACGCAGGTGCGACACACTCACAGTAGCAAAGCTGTTGCTTAGAGAGTTGATCCCGCACTTTGGGGTGCCGACCTCCTTGGAATCAGACAGAGGAACTCATTTCAACAGCTTAGTTGTGAAGATGCTTTGCTCTGCATTAAACATTGATCAGAAGTTGCACTGTAGCTATCGACCAGAGGCTTAAGGTATCGTGGAGCAGATAAACGGAACTCTAAAGTCCCGAATAGCCAAAGTATGTTCATCGACGTCCTTAAGCTGGCCTGATGCTCTGCCCTTGGTACTCATGAGTATGCGTAGCACACCAGACAGGAGGACAGGTCTCTCTCCACATGAGGTTTTAATGGGGAGGGCAATGAGACTTCCGTCTGTTATAACTACAGCCTTGTTGAACATTACAGATGACCTGATCCTGGATTATTGCAAGGGACTTTCTGATGTCATTCATTCTGTGTCTCTTCAGGTGCAGGCTGCTGAAGTTCCATCTTCAAGAGACCTATGTCACGACTTGTGCCCTGGTGATTGGGTCCTTGTGAAGAAACACGTCTGGAAGAACTGCCTAGACGTGCGTTTGAAGGGGCCCTACCAAATAATCCTGACAACGAATACTGCTGTAAAGTATGGAGGGCTGCCAAACTGGATTCATGCTTCCCATACTCGAAGAGTTCCAGCACCCTTAGAAGAAACAGCTCCTCTCACAGATGAAAATCCAGCTGTGGACGGCGAACCACTAGAGGGGATCAGTCAAGCTGTGGGGGTGTCGGAAGAAGTTGGGAGTGCTACAGATCCAGAAGAAGAAAGACAGGACGACAGTGAAACTGAAGTTGCCACCGTAGGAGAAAGTTGCTGTGAATACGGCTCAGACACAGATCAAGACAAGAGTGATCAAGAACCGAGTGTGAGGACAAGAAATAGGAGAACAAGGCGTGGAGAAGCTAGTTGGCCTGAAAGAAAGAAGAGGCCGAGCTTGAAGCCAACTCCAGAGAGAACTCTTGCTCCTATATCTGAAGACTCGGATCTGGACGAAGGTGCACAAAGACAGGAACAGGAAGGTCCGAGAAGATCGAGGAGGGTGCGAGTGCCCTGCAGAAGATACGCTACTCCTGAGTGGACCTACCTAGCTGCAGATGTCCAGTGCACGGAGATCCGGGAGGGTGAGGGAAGTGACATTGACCAGTACTGACCCAATCATAACATTGGAAGTAGTGTTGTTGATATCCGGAGTGGAGGTCGAAGGGTTGCTGACACTCACTATTCCTAATCCTCCTTATCTGAGCAGGATAAGAGAACTGGTTTTAAACAGAATAGAATTTCCGACTTTTTGTTCAATGAGGCCAACACCCGAGGAGATCATTCTTCGTTTGGAAATATTAGAATACGTGATTAGAGCCGCTGGAACACGTATCATTCCAGATTGTTAAAGACTTTGTAAATAAACAGATTGAAAGGTAACCTAGCGCCAAGTGGAAGAAGAAGAAATTTAGGGACTTCCATTTAGTGGACGGAGAAGGGCTAGGGTTGTCTGTTACTATAAGAACTCAAAGACTGATCTTGCAGAAGGGATTATCAGCTTCCAGGTGTGGTTCGGAAAGGCTGAATAAGCAAAGAAAAGAGACTTTGTGTTGTGAAAGAAAATCAGAACTACACTGTCTTGAGATCATGGAGGCCGGCAACCCAAACCGCAAGACAAAATGCATAGTAGGCACACTTTTAGTGGGAGTAATTTTCCTTATAGTTTTAGTAGTTACTATATCATATGTAGTGGGACATGAAAATGAAGAGAAGGCAACAAAGGAAGCAAAAATTGTACCGATACAGAAACCTACTACTGCTGGTCAAAGGGGGGACAATACAGAGAAAGATAAAGCTTTACTAGCAGCAGAGACTCGTAGGTTGCATGTGGATGAATCACAGGGAAATTTCAAATCAAATGCATATGCTAAATTGCTTTATGAATATATTGATGCTATGGAGGCAAAAGATTGCTAAGTGTGCATGCAATTGCCAGCCTCTGTAGACGAAGGTATTAGATATCATCATCTTCCATTGACTTATGGAATCACATGTAGTTTGTTGCTCAGTATATTCTATGAACGTGATGGTTTTGAATATTATTTTTCAAATTTTGATGCTGTTTTACCAGAAGTTCCAAATTACAAGCACATGAACACGTGGGATTATTATAAGAGTGAAGATAGATTAAAGACATTTTTCATTCCTTGGAAAACGTTGGATACTTCACATGCCCGAAGAAATAATTTGACTTGTAAAGTGTCAGAAATTGAGAAAAGGTTTATAGGACAGGTGGATGATCGGTATAGGAGACAGAAGATCTTAAAGGCTTCAGGCCAATGGAAAACAGATTGGACCGAGGAGGAAAGGTCACACAAAAGAAAGGGTAGTAATGGTCCAATAGCTTTAGATCGAGAGCAAAAAGGGAAACTGTGTATATATAGGGGTAAAACCTATGATGAGAATGTGTTTGTGGGAGAAGTAAATTGTGAACATGCTTTCCAATTAGAATATTATACCAAGGATTTCTTGAAGGGAATGCAGGTGATCCCGAATGTATATTTTGTTTGTGGAAGGAATGCATACGTGAAACTACCGGATAATTGTTATGGATCATGTTATTTAGCAATTGTCTTCCCCAAAATATACCATGCTAAGCATTTAGAAATTATAGAGGGAGGAACTCAAGCTAGAGGAAGAAGGGATGTAAGCGATGAGGAGGTAGTTGGAGACGTATTTGGTGCTATGTTTCCTCTTTTAGGGATAGTACTGAATGATGTCAAGATTAGAAGATTGGCAACAGTTGTAGATAGGTTGTCTGCCAGTACTGCTAGATCATTAATGCTGGTGGAGGGAGAGATGCAATCGATAAGGGCAATGGTTCTTCAGAACCGACTTGCTCTAGACGTTCTGTTAGCCAAAGAGGGAGGAGTCTGTAAGGCTTTGAAGGTTCAGGAATGTTGTACTTACATTCCAGACAATTCAAAACCTCTAGAAAAGTATATACGGAACATCACTGAGATTCATCATGAGATTGAGGATTTGACACAGGTAAATGTGTGGGAAAAAGTAGGTCATGGAATGGGTAAAGTTGGAGGTTGGTTTGCCAACCTAGGAAAGGGTTTCATTTGGTACATACTGAAACCTATCATCATAATAGTGATTTGTATAATCACCTTGTGGGGATTGGTGCGGCTGTACCAATGGTATAGATCAAATAGGTTGCAGAGATCCATGAGAGAGCAGGAGAGGAGATTAGCTGCGATGCAGGATAATCAGTACAGGAGTCTGAGGGCTCTAGAGATGATGAAACGAGAGAGTACTGCAACGAGTTCAGTTTGATTCAATTCATACCTCAGGGATGGTGTTGTTATGGTGATGACTACTAAAAGTCATCAAAGGGGGGAACTGAGAGAGCGCAAATCGAGAAAAAAAATTAGAAGTGCACCATATTTACAAGCACGTTGCATCAGTTTAGTAAAGGTTACATAAGAGTGTCGAATTTATAGAGTGAAAATACATAAGAGTGTTTAATTAAAATAGAATGCATATATCAGTGTGAAAAGCTAATGTAGAAGTGTGTAGAGATGTTAGAATGATGTTGAAATCCCATGTTATGTGGCTGTTGTAGAGGAGAATGTAATGCTGCTAAACGTAGAAATGTGTAGGCCACATGGCAGTTCACAGAGAATGAAAGGGGTTGTTACCTTCTCACATGATATGGATTTTAATGTTGTTGTAATTCAAAGCATTATTGATCATAGAACTGAAATATATGTTTTATAGAAGTGTTTCATATAACCATTGTGTGTAATAAGTTAGAATACTGTTTAGACTAAGAAATTAAAGGTTTGCAGAGTGCACAGGCCCGTTTCATGTAATTCTAATAGGCCTGAATAGATAAGGTCATTTCTTTTGATCTGCATGTGTTAGTTAGAGAAATGTCATGTTAAGCATAAATTGCGGAGCCTGCTCGAAGGTTTACGACTTAGAAGATACGGTGGAGGCCGGAATTTGGGGCCCACTGTACAAGTGTCTGTTTTCAGGTGCGAGGAGGTTCCAATCAAGAGAGTGATGAATAGGGTTTTGTTCAGAGAGCCAGGCACAGGCCTGGAGGAGGCTTCAGGAATTTCCTGGGGGGTACCGTCCTGCCGGAGAAGAGCCTGAGAAGCAAGGTCAACGCTAACGATGGGCCCAGAGGAGTATCAGCATGGAAAATGCCAGAACCAGCACCACGTGAGGGGCGTCTCTAAAGGGCGTTTCTATTGTAAATGTGATTTTTGTATTAGGGACAGCACCCCTGGGTGGAGTTAGGGCAGATGGTCTGAGGAACCTAAGAGAGCGGATGGGTAGGCAGATAGGCTAACTGCGAGACACTGATTCACGACAAAGACTAAGGGAAGTGAGTGATCTTCTTTGGAAGTCACCACTGCTGACACCTTTTTAGGTTAAGATTCTACTAAGTAGGGATGTCACTTAGTCTAGTGTAGGGACAGTCTAATCTGGATTTTCTTCCTTTCTGTAAATGACTCACAAGCTACAGCTTGTGTCTATTCTTGCAACTCTGATTATTTTCGAATTGGTTTTGGTGATATTCTTCTGCCGACTAAGAGCATTTAGAAAATTTATGTTTGTATTGATACCAGTATATCTTTTGAACCTTATTTTGAGATGTTTGTATCTCCAGTTAACTTTGGCTTTATAATAAACTTTTAAAACTTATTCGTAATAAGTGGTTCTTTAGAGTGGTGTAAGTCCTTAACTGATTGACCTAGTAGTGGATTGCCTTTTACTCTATGACAGGTATCAACGGTTCAGTCGACCTGAGTTGGGATCTAGACCTATAGAAATAGATCAGAAATCCCGCCGTAACAGTAAGAGTGCGTATGAATGTGCGTCTATAGGAGGTCTGAGAAGGGCCTGGGGAGGAGAGCGAGCCACAAAGGGAAAATGCTGAATTTTCTTTCCCGGAAGGCACAATCCATCAGGAAGGCACAATCCATCAGCCTATGTAAATCATGTTATCTGTCTGGCTATTGATTTAAATATTTGATCTCATATTTTTATCACTGCTTAAGGATCTTTCAATGTTTGCGTAAAACGAGGTACATGTTCTGCTGCAAAACCAAAAGTCACATCAATTGCAAAATGTTTTGAACGGAAATCTCTGATCAGTTCGGAGTAGGAATTGGTGCCGACCTTATGTTGCTGCTTATACCTCCTGCGCTTTTTACAACTTGTTAATTCACGGATCTTTAAAAGGGAAATATGCGTATAGCTTTTGGTAAGTTTTGAATAGCTGGTTGTTTCTGTCTGTTAAAAATAACAGTTTATCAGAAACTCACGGCGACAGAATATTAATAATGATAATACAAATTGCTTAAAAACACCGACCTCATCTTTGAGGTCCAAGATTGTGTGATGTCACTTCCTGTAATGTTATATGGGTTAAACGGTGTTTAACGGCAGATAAAGTCACGTGTACTAGAGCAAGTGATTTTGGGGCATATTATCAAGACCAGCGATAAAATTATCGCCGCTTTAGCGGCAGGAAACTGCCGCTAAAGCGACGATAATGGGCTTGATAATAGGCCCTTGTGAATTCCCATTGCAGCCCAGGTTAACACGAATGTATGACGTTACAACGAATTCCGTTGCAACGCATGCCTTTACCACGCATGCGTTACAACGGAATTCGTTTACCACGCATAACATTTACCTCGAATGCTTGCGTGGTGACGTCATACGTCGTTAAGAGAAAGCGGAAGTTTATTTTCCGTTTTCTCTTAAACGACGCTGATAAAATACATAACCCGACGTGACATCAGGTGAGTTTTTTTATTGGGGGGGAGACCCCCCCAAGCCCCCCTTTTTTTACTTTTTACCTTTACCACATATACCTTTACTACAAACCTCGTAGTAAAGGTATGCGTGGTAAAGGCTTTTGTGGTAACCACGCATGCGTTGTACTGCATGCGTGGTTACCGATTTCTTGGAAACGGCTTCGTTGTAATGGCCGTTTCCCGTTAACACTAGAACCTGGGCTGCTATGGGAATTCACAAGGGCCTATTATCAAGTCCATTAGCGATAATTGTATCGCTGGCCTTGATAATATGCCCCCTTGTTTAGTTGACACCACTAGTTTTATACAAGCACTTTAAGTTTTTGCAAGAACATCAGCTCAACTTAAACAATTTTGTGGATTTTGAGAAATACTTTGCAGTAGCCATTTGTAATTGTAATTTTAGGTCTTTGAACATGTTGAGTTAAATTTAATTTAAACGAGTTTGAAATCAGTGCATTCCATAGAATGGTAGTGCCCCCTTCCGTTACCCAGGACGTACCTTTGTTCGAATGCGCGTGAGGACGTCTCGATGGCATTCGTCATCACGGCCTTGTGCTGGTTCAGCTCTCTCAGCAGCCTCCTGTAGTATCTGCTAAAAGCTGCCCTCTGCAGCCGGTAGTCCTCGATCAGCGTTCGAAGCCTGGCATTCTTGGTCAGCATGATATCAAAATTGACGGTTGTCTGTGAAAATAAATTCCAGTGTGAAATCGCATTTATTCATGTCACAGTGGAAGTTTTGCCTGTCACTTACGTTGCCAGTGCTTTAAAAAAAAAATTCTATTCTTTACACTTGATTTATTTTTTCAATATGTCTTTAGGTTACTGTAATTCAATGCCAATAGCACATTTTATTTGTGACTATAACAGTAATGGTTTTGAGTGATGTGCATTAAAAGTAAAACTTGCCTGCTAGGTAGCACCCTTACTAATCTATTAAAATAATATGCAAAAGCAATTTCCTTTCATTTACATTTTTTATTGCAAGGATATGACCAACGTGTTTAGGTGATGTGATACTTTCGTTTTTCTTCTCATTTTTGTGCCACGCGCACGCAAAAAACATCTATCTGCCAATGCCAGACCTACTGGCTTTGCCAATGCATGGTTGCTTAGTGGAATGACTACAGCAGTTTAAAGTATCCAGGTCGGTGACTGAGGGGCATATTATCAAGACAGGCGATACAATTATCGCCATTTTAGCGGCAGAAAACTGCCGCTAAAACGCCGATAATGGGCTTGATAATATGCTCTATGTGGAATTCCGATTAAAGCCAATGTTAAATGTGAAGGACATCTAACATGGGCTTCAACTGGAATTCCATAGAGCATATTATCAAGCCCATTATCGCCATTTTAGCTGCAGTTTTCTGCCGCTAAAACAGCGATAATTGTATCGCCTGTCTTGATAATATGTCCCTGAGAGTGGTAAGTGACTGAAAAGCGTAAAGAAGGAAGGATGCATTGAAGATAAACTACTGTTTTTTTGCTTTTTAAACTTCTATACACCATTATGTTTTTGATTTTTTACCATCTGAGCTTTCTACACTGAGCCTGAATGGATGTATGACGTTACAACGCATACTTTTACAACGCATACCTTTACAACAAATATTTTACAACGCAACATCCATTACAATGCATTCCATTACAACGCATGCCATTAAAACGAATTTTTAAAAACTACCTTTACACCGCATTCCATTACAACGCATACTACCTTTACAACGCATAACATTACATTTCATGTATGGTAAATATTGGATAGTGTAGAGGTACAAATTAGTATTCTAACTCCAGGGGGGTGAAACAGTAGGGTAAGTGTTGGATAGTTTAGGGGTAAAAAATACTAATCTAACTCAAGGGGGTGCAACAGTAGGGTAAGTGTTGGATAGTGTAGGGGTAAAAATTACTATTCTAACTCCAGGGGGTGCAACAGTAGGGTAAGTGTTGGATAGTGTAAGGGTACTATGCGTTGTAATGTTATGCGTTGTAATGGTATGCGTTGTAATGACGTGTTGTAGTGGTATGCGTTGTAGTGTCATGCGTTGTAATGGTTGTGTTGTAATGGCATGCAATGTAATCGATGTTGCATTGTAAAAGTTTCGTTGTAATGGTAGTGCGTTGTAAAAGTTGCGGTGTAAAGGTTGTTCCCCGCCTGAACTACAGCTCTCTGTCGGACCAGCAGCTCCCCTCTCTCTTCCCCATTTCCAGCGCCTTGAGACCCTTACGGGTGAGTAGTAGCACTTTACAAAACATCTGATTGAGGACATTCCAGGATATACCACAGAAGCTACTGTGATTGGCCAATGGTCAAACAATTCTGCGCAAAACAGAACATCCAGAGTTTGTCTAAATGATCAACCTTGCAAAGATAAATGTCTTTGTTCGTCTACCTGGTGCACGCTTGCCCAATTGTTGTTTTACTTTCTTCAAATAAATTGAGAACCTCAAATAGCTGAAAACACAAAACTAACTTGGACTGGATAGGCTTCCAGTCCAAACATGGGGAACTTTGAGAGATTCGCTTGCTCAAACCATTTTATGGGGGTTTAAAATGCCATCCAATGTTGTAGCCTACTGCAGTGTACTTCATCTATTAAGAGGGTCCGAGTCCCTGGTAGGAAGGAGTTTGCTTATTTAACCTTTTAGGGAATGAGGTGAAAAGATTTCCAATGCTGTTGTACCTGATAGCTGTACATGGTACATTGTTCCTGACACCACTGATGTAGTTACAAGTCAACAATGCTGCCAATCAAATCCTAATTGCCCCGCCCTCTCACCCCACCTCACCTGTCCTGGATGGAGGTTTCTCATGCCTTTACCTAGCAGCTGTAAGAATCTGTGGGAGTCTGTAACTCAGACAACCATTTAGATTCCACAAGAGCAGTGGTTCTTAACCTTTTGACTTCTGATAACCCCCACTTAAACATTACTGGAATGCCAGGACACCCACTGAATCATAATTGGAATCCGTGGATTCCCACTGAGTCATTAATGGAATCCGGGGACCCCACCATAAGCAATTTTGATAATCTGAACCACAAAACAATACACAAATTTACGGAAACTAGCATCATCAAACAGTAGTGTAACAAAGACCCCCGCCGTACGCGGGGGGGCTGAGCAGCAGGGTCCCACCTCAGCACAATATTCTGGCCTAGGAGCTCCTGAGTGAGTCCGGAGGGGGCTCCTCCATGTACTTTGCAGGGGCCCCCCATAACTTACTCTATGCCACTGTGATCAAATACGCAAATTATGTAATATTTATTTAATTTACAAACAAATATAAAAGTATCAAAATTAATTTAGATCTTATTGAGAAGGTCGGAGCTATTCTATTTTAAATGAGGCCACTCATTGTCCATACTATATTCTGTTTTGTGCACTTGTACTACTCCTACGAATCGATCTGAGGATTACAACTTACATTTTAGCCTTCAATTTCAAATTCCTCTCCAGCACGGTGGATTGGATTTATCTCATTTTGTTATTGAAGCTCATATGCCTAACTTTAAGACCAGATGAAGGAGGAGGCAGAAGAAAAGAAAAATATGATCTAGATAAAGGTTGTTTTCTAATTTCTCCAGGCATTTGTCCCCTGGTTGTGCAAACTCCAAGGCCAATGCAAGGTTCTTTTCGTAGGAAGTCAGAAGGCCTGGAGTGGTTCTTTCTCTGTCCGTCGTATCAAACTGTGCCTAAGTCATTCCTAAACCTTTCCCGATTGACAAAGGAAGGAGGGTTTGGTTAAGGGATGTAGTTCTCATTCCGTCTCAATATGGGTATGGTATGTGTCAAACTTATGCTCCTTAGATATTTAAAGGGTAGGCTCTCTTCACAATTCACCCACGTTTCAAAGAATATGTGACTCCAAGTCATCAAAAGGTAAATACTATTGAGTATACAAGGCTTACTCAATAATGAGGCCACATGTGTGGCTCCAAAGGGAAAAGAATCCAGGACTACTAATCTTTGTCTTTCTTTTGCAAAGGGCAATGGAGATTCCTGACCATTGGTGAACCGAAAGCTTATCTAGAAGACATCATTCAACAAGGAACAACTACAAATAATAACACTAAAAGTTGTCTTAGAAGAGTTTGTGGTATCACATGACCTACAGGACGGCTAGTAGCATGTTATGATTTATCATCTTCATCCGAAACTTCAAACATTTGCATAGGATGGGGAGCCATTGACACTTTCAGACTCTGCCATTTAATTCTTTGCAAAGGCAGCGACGTATATGGTCGAATGATCCCCATGTGCCAACGTCCAGACAAGTGGCTGTTGCACACTGTCTTAGCAGAAGAAACAATTTGGAAGTCACAACTCACTGATAAACCTAAAGAACCTGTATCTGAAGCTGACCCAGAGTCTTCCGTTCAGTGGGATGGTATTTTTGGATATGTGTTTTTACCTTAATAACACAAACATTTGTGCAACTTGCAAACTTTATCAAGCACTTCTCTACTACCAGAGCATCGCCTCCAGACCAGTGGAATGAGGAAACTGCAAGCCGGGACCCTAACACCCTTCACGTAATGAGAGCCAAGAAGATAGCACTATGATTAATGAAATAACCTCTAAAAAATGAACCATTTAAAATTATTATAATCCTTTACCCTAGGGAGCAAGAAAGGATCCTAGCCAAAACTTTAATTTGTTCAATGAAGGCATTAATCGGAACCTCATCAGTAATATCAAGGTGCCCACCTTGACAAGACCATTTTAAAAATTATTATCCTTGTATAAGGCAAACCTGGACTCTTGGCTTGCCACTTGCCTGTGGCCTCGAGTGCCTTCTTGTTCTAGACTGATCCAGTGACACCACACCTGCCTGGGTTTTATCTGACCAGGTTTTCCCACTCACCCTTCTTCCCGCCAACAGAATCCCCGACCACCCCAGGATCTACTTAATGCAGGTTGCTGTGCAGGAGATGTGCGGAGCGGGCACGCCGCTGGCATGCCTAAGTCAAGCCTGTCTGCACCTGTCTGCACCCGTCCACGCCTAGACCACGCCCAGCACCGTAACCCATTGCCCTTCTGCCCCCAGAAGATACACCATCGTCGAGCTCTACACCCTCAACCCTGGAAGCAGCAACAAACACTGCCACCACAGTAGGACCTTGCAACTACACCCACTGCCACTTCACCTGCCACAGTACACACACCAGCCCACAGGCCAGTTCCACCACAAAGACACCACAGACACTACCTGAACAAAAATATCAACTCGCATGCACCCTTCTCAACACAGGCTCACTATGCAAGCATTCCACTGAATTATGGGACCTCATCACCACCCTCACCCCGACATCCTCTTCCTCACTGAGACCCAGCTCAATTCCACAGCCGTTTCATACATTGCCCTAGCGATCCCCGACGGATATAAAATCACTCACAAGGACCGCACCAACAAGCCGGGAGGAGGAACAGTCATCGTCCACAAAGAGTCCATACTGTGTACCACCACCGCCGACAACACCACCACCTCCATGGAACATCTTAACTTCAAGCTCCACATGGAGGACAAGACAACCATCATATACACCCTCGCATACCGGCACCCAAGGCCGCAGTCCAGCTTCTGCAACACAATCTCAGACTTCATTGCACCTCTAGCTTTAGACTCCAAGTCTACATATTCCTCAGTGACTAAAATCTCCACAACGACGACCCCAACGACAAAAACACTGCACACCTATTTGACAGTATGAGCAGCCTCAGTTTGACCCAGGTCATCCACAACCCCACAGGCACCGCAGGATACACGCTGGACCCAATTTTCACCTCCAGCAACCACGTCAAATACAGCCATGTCACAGAACTCACGTGGACAGATCACTCCATTGTCCACTTCAGCATCGCCAACCCTGCACCGCCACCCCCAAGATGACCAATGCCCCCATCGGAGGTGGTACAAAATCACAGAGACCATCTGGGCAAATGCCCTCAACACCGTCAACCCTGCTACAGTCAGCAACCTTAAATAGGGAGTGAAAACTTCAACGCCTGGATCCCCAATTGCGCAGACAGCATCGTCCCCATCAAGAGCAACATCCAGAGAAAGCCCTTCTAAACGGCTAGGTGGTACACCCAAGAACTCAGAACAGCAAAACAGGACAGCAAACAGTTGGAGAGAAGATGACTGCCAGCAAGGACACCTCCAACAGGGCAGCCTTTAAGAACTCGCCCAACCTCTACCACCGCTTGCTGAGGGCAACAAAGAAAATAGCCCTTGCTGCACACATCGAAACCAGCACCAACAACAATAAGGAACTTTTCAACATCACTTGGATGCTAAGGCAGTTCCATATTTTTGTACTTCTTCTCCATTGAAATGAATGGCAACTCCATGACGAGTTACCCTTGTCATTAGCATCCAAGTGGTTAAGGAGTTGCTAGCGAAAACAACATCATACCCTCACAAGATCTGTGTGACAACCTCACCCACTTCTTCCACAAGATTGCAACCATATACTGAAACTTCAAACCCCAACCCACACCTACACACTTCCTCGACATATACGCCACCACCATAACCGACACAAAACCCACACTGACCACCTGAAACAAACTTTCCACCCAGGACATCACCTCCACCATGAAATTAATTTACTCGGGCGCTCCCACAGACCCATGCCCACACCACATCTTCAACTTCGGAAGCCAAAGGATTGGCCAGGAACTCACTACCCTACTCAACACCTCTGTCACCACCGCAACATTTCCCAATACCTAGAAGCATGCCAAAGTTAGACCACTCCTCAAAAAATACTCCGCCGACCTCAGCAAACTCAAAAACTACTGCCCAATCTTTCTGCTCCCATTCCAAGCGAAGGTGCTTAAAAAGATTATCAACAATCAACTCATGACACACCTGGAGCAGAACCAGCGACTCAAAGCATCCCAATCCAGCTTCCGCAGCAATTACAACACCAAAACCACTCTGATTGCAGCCACCAACAACTTCCAAACCCTCATCGACAGAGGAGAAACAGCAGCTTTTATCCGCCTTGATCTCTCAGCAGCCTTTGATACCTTATCCCACCACACGCTGATCGAAAGACTCCATCGAAGGAGACGCGTTCAGATGGATCCTCCTCCCACCTTTCACCTATGAACCCAAGGAGATCCCCTACGGTGTCTCCCAGGGCTCATTCCTCAGCCCCATGCTCTTCAATGCATATATGACCCGGTTGGCCAACATTGTCAGATAACACAGTCTCAACATAATTTCCTACGCAGACGACACCCAACTTATCCTCTCACTCACCGACGACTCCACCACCCCTAGAACCAACTTCCACAGATGCAAGACGACTAGATGAAGGACAACTGCCTGCAGCTGAACACAGACAAGATGGAAGTACTGATCTTTGGCAACAACAGTAATACATAGAATGACTCCTGGTGGCCATCAGACCTAGAACCCGCACCCACTCCCTCCAACCACGCCAGAAATCTTCGAATCATCACTGACAATAAGCTCACCATGAAATCACAGATCAATGCTCTCCTTCGCCTGCTTCCTCACTCTGCACATGCTACATAAGATCTTCAAGTGGCTACCTCTACGCACGAGATTCACCATGACAGAGGCCCTCATCATCAGCCAAATGGACTACCACACCTCCTACAGAGACTCCAGACCATCCATAATCCCGCAGGCAGACTCATTTGTGGCCTTCCCTAACAACCCCATATCACAACCCACCTCAGGCAACTCCACTGGCTCCCCATACAGAAGAGATGCCATTCAAGCTGCTGAGCCCACTCACACAACAAGGCTCTACACAACCAAGGACCCGCGTACATTAACCACCACCTGAACTTACATCAACCATCGAGAAGAGTTCACTCCACCTCTACTTCACTTGCCCATACTCCCTGCATCTACCGAAAAAGAAGTGGAGTACACTGCTTCTCCCACATTGCAGCAAAGACCTGGATCAGCTGCCCCACACACCTCCAAACCATCACCTCACTTCCGGATTTCCGAATGGCTTGCAAGACATGGCTGTTTGAATAAGCCTCTGGGACCTGCAAGCGCCTGGATACCCTATCGGGTGATTAGCCACGCTTTATAAATCCTGATTGATTGATTGATTGAAATGTGTTTAAAAAAAGAAATCAACCTGAGCAGCAAATGTTGCTACAATGTGATTCGCATGATGCTATGGTTACAGGGGAGAGGGAGTGTAAAACTGTCTTCTGCTTAGTAAATATCAAATGATTAATCATGAGACCTAGATATATTTATAGGTACCAGTGTCTCATCGTAAATGTCTTTCATGTCGGACTCTTTAGCGATAGATTCTAAGATATTTTGTAAAGAATCCATGGTTTTACCTGATTTAAATCCCAGCTAGTCCAACTGGCAGAAAATACTCTCCATCAATATACCCTTGCATTTATTCAGTCCTCTTATCATGGGTGAGTGGTGTAGGTGAAGGGATATTCTGTAAGTGACATAGAACCCAGGCAGAGCTGGATGATTAAGTGAATAACATGGGTGATGGGGAAGGTGTATGAGTGATGAGTGAATAGGAGTCAGCATGACTCTAGGGGTTTAGTGAAGGTCATCGAGCATAAGTCACATAACTAAGTGGTGAGTGAGCTCACGCAAGGGCCAGAGTAATGGTAAGTTTCAGCATGGTGGTTTAGTGACGGGGTGAGTATGTGACAGAGCTCAGTGATGGTCAGTTACTAGGAGAACAATGCTGATTAGTAGAAGGAGGCTGAGTCATGAAGAGCGAAGATGAGTGATGGGGCTAAGCAGTGATGACTGAGATGGTGTGAATGAGTATACCCAAGGGTTTGAGTGCCAAACGTATGAAGTAGTTGAGTGATGGTGAGAGGTTATGAGTGAGAGGGTTGAGTAACAGGGTGTGTTTATGACTGACGGGTCAAAGTGGTGGTTAGTGATTTTGAGAAAGGGTCTGAGTGACGGTAAAGATCAGTGAGGGGGTTGAGTGATGGCGAATGAGTATGAGCAAGGTGGCCGCATTGTAGTGAGTTTGAATAAGAGAGTGGGCTGAATGATATTGAACATAATCGAGGGAGATGAGTATTAGTTGTGGAGTTTAATTACGGTGATTGATGGTGGCAATCTAGGAGTGACGATTACGAGTGAAAGCAAGTTAGATGAAGAGTAAGAGAAATTGTTACATGGAACACTTTCTCATCAAACCTCATTGTCATCAGACCTCTAATTCATACCCATTCACAACCACTTAGCCCTCTCACTCATCTTATACAATCCCATCACCACTGGGCCCACTCACTCCTACACTCTCAAGAATGCCCTGCTTCTCATTCCTATGTACTGACCACCACTTGACCCTTTCACTGTTACACACCGACCCGTGCTCATCCTTTTTACTCCTACACAGTAACCACCATCTGACCCTTTCTCTCATAAATACTCACCACGATTTGGCTATCACTTACTCACACATTCTCTCTGACACTCTGCCCTCTCACTTAAATGAACTCACAATCATTCATCTCCTCACCAATAAAATCTCACCACCACGCGTTGACATACCTTGCTCATACACATCTACAGTCACTCAGTCAATTACTGAGATTCATCACTTGTACATACTTTTCATTACTCAGTCCCTTGTGCCTATACACATTCAATAAATCACCACACCCCTTACTGCTACATACTCACTGTCACTCACTGTCCTTCGGCCCCCAACTTACACAGACCTTCAGCCACACTTCTTCACGCATGTACATTCCCAGTCACTCGTCCCATCAATCTTCCATTGTCACATTACTGTGTGCCATTTTTCATATACTCTTACCAGAGCTCTACCCCACCACTTTGCTGCATTCCTTGGATGTAAGTCTGACATAAATGAGTAGTTCATGAATGATTTCATGTGCTGTGGAATTCCGCTGCATGCAACTACCAGTAGTCGGGTGTTCCCAATCGGTGTTTATGGGTGCAGGAACAACAAACTCCATTTTAATGGCATGGAATCCAGCAAGTAAAATCCCCTGCCTGCCACTCAGGCAAGGAGCCCAGGAAGCTTCTAAAACCCCAGCCTGCTAGCCAACATTCTCCTACTCCCACCCCCAACTATAACTTCCCACTCACCACTCCCTACTTTGTACCAGCCCTCCTCATACATTTACCTCCTGCTCAGATCAGGTGGCAAATCTATAAGCAAAGCCTCTCGATTTTGGGAATTCCATGTGGAAATTTGTCCAGTAAATCCAGGTCCATACAGTTACTCCCAATTTCAGGGGGGGGGGGGGGGGGTTCAATGTTACCGACAGGGTCTTACCATACAGTAGCAGTGTTTACCGGTGCAAAGTTTCTACCACACCAGTACTGTGCAACTGGTCACTAGGGCCAATGAGGAGAAATAGAGCCAGCAGAATACTATATCTAATGACTGCAATTTAAATATCCATTAAAGGAGGAGATGTGCAGACCACAATGGATGCCTGGAAGGGACATCCGACCTCCTTACAAGGTTATTTGTGAGACTTGCTTTTCACAGACTCACCCTTACAATTCTCTGCGTATATGTACACTGCGACAAAAAAGTTGCTTACATGCATGTTTCTAAGAACCATGTATGACTGTGTAAGTATGTGTTGCTACTTGTGGGACAGAGAGAACTGAAAAGGGGGCGCGACTCTGGATAAGGTACTATTATTGGCGGAAGGCCAAGGGTAGGCTCTCAGGTCAGGGGTAATGATCCTTGAAAAGGTGTGACTTCAGCTTTTTTTCTGAATTGTTGTAAGTGTTAATCTGATGTCAAGAGGCATGGTGTTTGGGTTCTTGGGAGTATGAACAGAGAGGGCTTGCCTTTATTTTGTTTTCTTCTTGGAATGTTTTGCTTCCAGTCTGGTGAAATCTAGGCTTCTGGTCTGGCTTTGTCCGGCAGACATGGCTAGTTTATTTGCCAGGTAAGCAGGGGTCTTGTTGTTCAGGGATTTATAGGTTACGCAGCTGGTCTTGAAGATGACCGGGGCCGGAAGGAAGAGCTAATGTAAGTCGTTTAAAGTCGGGGTGATTTGGATGAAGTTCTTCGAGCCCTTGATGAATTATGCTGCTGCCTATTGGATCGTTTATGGGATGCTACGGAAGTATCGAGAAAACCGCTGAGCAGGACGTTGCCTCTATCCACCTGAGAAAGGACCAAGGTGTTTATGGTTGTTCTAAAGTCTTCTTCCAATAGAAACAGCTTCACTTTCTTGAAGAGGAAGAGTTGAAACCGAACTTCCATGGTCTTCCTGGCAACATGTTGCTTGGTTATGAAACTGGTTTATAGAAGGGGGACATATGTTTCCTTTGTATAAATGTACTCACCATCAAGAGACAACACGGCTGCCATTTTCTTACATAAAACATATGGACACATCCATACAGAGACAAATTGTGCATATCTTTTTCTATTTACGCATTCCCCGTCTGCAAGAGGTGCAAATTCAATATGCTAACCCACGCCTACAAAACCCTGCACAATTAAGGACCAGCATACATCAACCACTGCCTGAGCTTCCACCAACACTCCCAACACCTTTGCTCCACTTCAAGGCATGGAACAGCCTCCCCATCCACCTCTGGACCTCACCATCCCTGCAGGTATTCAGAAAGGAACCCAAGACCAGGTTGTTCAATTGATGTCACCTGAGCAGCAGAACCCCCTGCACCTGGATACCCTCGCAGGTGATTAGCAGCGCTATACAAATCCCGTTTGATAGATCGATCATTCTGATTTGTACATGCACAAACTGTGTTTACACATATCTACAGTGGTGCACAGACATAATATCGACTCCAAAATATCGTCTGGACAGAATATCGAGTTTTAAATATCGTTTGGAGAAAATATCGACTAGACAGAATATCGACAGCCAAAATATCGTTTTTAAGGTAAGTGAAGTAATATCGACTGTAAATAATATAGACAGTGAAAATATCCAAGTATATAATCTAGATAGTAAAAAATATAGTTTTTTAAATAATATTTAATTATTTATAGTGTGTTTATGTTATAATATGTGTGAAAAGTGTCAATTTATTTTATAATTATTTTTAATTATTTTTTTAATTATTGTGTAATTTAATTCTGTAGCGGGTTGTGGGTTTATAGGGGAATAGGGTGGGAAGTAATTTAATTATAATTAATTAAATATGTAAATTTATTAATTGGTAGTAATAATTAATTAATTGGTAATTAAATAATATATGTTAATTATTTAAAATTTAATTGGTAATTAATTTTATTTAATTGATTAATTGCTAATTATGTCAATTAAAATAATGTATTTTCTCTAGCGGGTTGTGGGTTTATAGGGGAATAGGGTGGGAAGTAATTTAATTATAATTAATTAAATATGTTAATTTAATAATTGGTAGTAATATTTAATTAATTGTTAATTAAAAAATATTTGTTAATTAATTAAAATGTAATTGGTAATTAATTTTATTTAATTGATTAATTGCTAATTATGTTAAATGAAAGGGGTATTTTTAGGGTTCAGGGTCAGTTTTTAGTTTTTGGGTAAAGGGGTATTTTTAGGGTTCAGGGTCAGTTTTCAGTTTTTGGGTAAAGGGGTATTTTTAGGGTTCAGGGTCAGTTTTCAGTTTTTGGGTAAAGGGGTATTTTTAGGGTTCAGGGTCAGTTTTCAGTTTTTGGGTAAAGGGGTATTTTTAGGGTTCAGGGTCAGTTTTCAGTTTTTGGGTAAAGGGGTATTTTTAGGGTTCAGGGTCAGTTTTCAGTTTTTGGGTAAAGGGGTATTTTTAGGGTTCAGGGTCAGTTTTCAGTTTTTGGGTAAAGGGGTATTTTTAGGGTTCAGGGTCAGTTTTTAGTTTTTGGGTAAAGGGGTATTTTTAAGGTTCAGGGTCAGTTTTTAGTTTTTGGGTAAGGGGTATTTTTAGGGTTCAGGGTCAGTTTTTAGTTTTTGGGTAAAGGGGTATTTTTAGGGTTCAGGGTCAGTTTTGGGTTTTTGGGGTACATATACAATATTGCCTATTATTTAATTAAATTTTGTTACTATATATATATATATGTTTTAAGAAATATGATTAAAATTTTTTTTTTTTTTACTTTCATTAAATATTTAATTATTAAAAGTTATTTTAAGTATTGTTAATTATATTTTAGTAATTAAATTTTTATATTAATGTAATTAAACATTGTTTTTAGTAAAGTCGATATTTTTTACAACGATATTTTTGTAAACGATATTTTGTAGTCGATATTTTTGTACTTACCTGTTTGTACATACAAACTCGATATTTTTGTAGTAGATATTTTCTCCTCGATATTTTGGGTACTCGATATTGTGGTAGTCGATATTCTTTCAGTGATCCATCTACAGTCAATCTACCCTGAATGTTTTTATTAACGGCTGAAAACACATATATTGAAAACTTTGAAATTGAGAACGTCCAGAAATAGAATAAAGAGGTGAGATTTTTTTCTCTGGTGAGAATATAGCACAAGTAAACTGTAGGACAGTAAACACAGAACATACTTTAACAAATACATATCTTTACCTTTACAATATAGTTAGTGAATACGTCTTCCATTTTTACCATTTCTCCTACTGGCCCCTCACCACCATCATTCTGCATTCTGAGATTTCTTTTCATCTGAACCTCAATTATAAGAAACTATTTAGTGATGATTCTATGCAGTGCATATTTCGTTTAAAAGTAAATGCAAGGGCCCAAACCATTTTCTTAGCACTCTGACGAGTTTTCTGAATACCAAGGCTACCTATTCTTGATATTACCTCATTCTTGCTTGTTTCACTTGACACCCTCTGCAGAGTCACACCCAAATGTTTTCCTTTCACACACTTACTATTTTAGCTGAATTCGTTTTTTTTGGGCTTATGCACTTTACCAATGCTAACCATTGCTAAAGTGCTTCTTCTCACTCCCTAAAACATGGTAAAATGTGCTTACACCTAAATGGCATATTTAATTTACTTATAAGTCCGTAGTAAAATGATACACCATATAACCAGGACTCGTAAATTAAATGCTACTAGTTGGCCTGCAGAACTCATTAGTTTAGTTTAGTTTATGGCATTTGTTAAGCGCTTGGTTGCACAGAGAACAGTGCGTCCCCGCGCTGACGACCCTACCTTCATCTCTTCAGCTTGGCTCGCAGAGGGTGAACACAGGGACACGAGTGAACTATACTGAATTTAACGTAGGGAAAAGATGGGTTTTCAGCCTCTGTCTGAACCTGGTTTCAGACGGCTCCATCCTCAGTTCGATGGGTAGATTATTCCAGTCGTTGCTGGCATGGTGTCTAAATGAGCGTCCTCCCATTCTTGCTCTATGTATCCGAGGCACCACTAATTGCATGCTACCCATTGACCTCAACGGACGTGCAGGACGATAGACTGGGAGCAAGTCCTGAAGATATGGAGGTGCTTTTTTGTAAGCTATACGGTGGGTGATGCACATAGTTTTAAATTTGATTCTTTCCTTCATTGGGAGCCAATGAAGGGAGTGCAATGCATGTTTACCCGAGGCTCTCCTAGGGAGGTTAAGGACCAGCCTCGCCGCTGCGTTCTGGCGCGTTGGAGCTGTGTTAGGCCCTTTTTACTAAGTCCACATAGGAGGGAGTTCCCATAATCCAACTGGGAGGTGACCAAGGCGTGTACCATAGTTTTTCTGGAGCTCGGGGGCAATAGGTCCAGGATTTTCCTTAGGACCTTCAGGAGTCCATAGCATAGCATTGAGCAGCCCTTTAAAACATCTCAGGTCTGCCATTGCCACCTGCTAGATGTTAATTCCACTTAGCAAAATAACCCCCTTGCCAAGCATTAAACTCCCTTTTAATTACATATAAGTCACCTCTAAGGCAGGCCCTAGGCAGCCATAGGACATAGTGCTTTGCACGTTTTAAATGTTCTGGTAGAGAAAAACTCCTAAATTCGTTTTGAACTACTGGGAGGCCTACCTCTCCCATAGGGTAACATTGGGTTGCTTAATTACATTTAATAGGTGCTAACTTTGATTGGGAGCAAGTAGGATTTTCATGTTTGATGTCTGAGAAAGTGAAATTTAAAAATATTCTTTAGTGGTAAAATTGGATTTTAAGTTACAATTTAGAAAATGCTACTTTTAGAAAGTTGGCTTTTTCCTGCCCTAGCAATGGTTGCCTCTAGCCTTTTCCTGGGTCACATGACTGGGTGTAATTTGCAGTTGGACTTTGTTTATTCCTCTCACTCAGTACTGGGATTAGGTGTGCCTGGATGGACTATCACTGGCAGGATGAGGGGTGGGCGGAGCTTGGCACAGCCCCACTTGCAAATCAATAGCTGTGCCCTGCCTTCACACAAAGGACTTTCCAATACCTCATTGTATAGGTATTGGCTAGCCAGGATAGGGGAGGCAGGAAACTCCAAGCACTTCAAAGGGAAAACTCTAGAAACTTCTCCTACTTCAAAGAAGGCACCAGGTATCAAAAGAGGACCCTCAGACCCACTCTTCAGTGTACTTTTGGGGAATGCGGAAGGACTATCAGATGACTTCCTTTTGCTGTGACCTGCTGCGTAATTCAGAAAACTGCTTTGCTACACACTGGAAGTTCTGCTCTGCTTCCTGAAGCCTACCTTGAACTCTCAGAGGCCTGCCCTATTGCTTGAGCCCTGTTCCACTTCTTGATCCCAGGTCAATAAGAGTGGCTCCAAGTGTTAGTTGGCTGGCCTCCTGATCAGAGCCTCAGGGACAGAAAAGGCTCCAACCATCTTGAACCTGCGCCTGGACCCAGCTTGAGTGGGACCTGTGCCCCCCCAAGTGGCGCCTCTCCAGTCCTGGACCCTTGATAGTGGTGCTAAATGTGCCCAGATAGCCAACATCCAAAACTTGGGATTTTTTGTCTAAAAACTGTGCTGAGAACAACCAGAAGACCAGGCCCAACCTTCTACTCTATCTGCCCAAGGTGCATCGCCGGTCTACCTGACTTTGTGGCTTTCTCTGCAGCAATAATTCCTGATCAGTGGTTCTTCGTAGAAGGGGTGTCCAACCTCATTGCGCCCTCGTTGGCTACAGCCCCCAGCCTTGTTCCGCAGGAGATTTTCGACTTCCAATAAAGAGGCTGAAGGCCTGATTATGAGTTTGGTGGTCTCCCACCCACTGTATTATGAGGTTTCCGATGGGCCAGCGGCGGTCTTCCTGACGGCAGTGAATGGTTTTCCATATTGATCAATGCATTTCTGTATATTTTGACTGCACATGTGCCAAATATACACATATACATGACAGATATGAAAACATACCTACTACCCATTGCTTGAATCTGGACCATATGTCAGTCAATGGGTATATGTTCCAAAAAGGACGGAATTTCAGGGTTGTTTTCTTCGGGGTCAAGATGCTGCTGTGAAGGGGGAACCTGGAGAAAGGGATACACATCATAGACTGAAGCAAAGAAAAGGAAATGGGTGAATATGCACCCCAAATACTTCGATTCCGCCAACTCAAAGTAGGCAGTCCCACCGCCACCCTCTGCTTGTCGGACGACCAACTTGTAATATGGACGGCTGTGAATATCTCTGTACCGCCCTATGGCAGCTGTTTTTTGCCGATCACAGCACCTGCGGTCTGCGGATGGCTGGCAGTGTCAGTGGTCCTCTGACGGTCTTTCAAACAGCAACCTGACAACCTTGTAATACGGTGGTCAGACGGCCAAGGTCATGGAGGTCGAATCATTGAGGGCGCTGCGGTCGGCCTGCCAAGGCCCTAAGTCTTAATGTGGAAATCTTCACCGCGACTTTATCCAGTAACGTCCTGATGATCCTCAGACACCGCCTGCAGCCTTGACCCGCTGAACTTTATCGTCTCAGAAATGTTTCCCCACTCCAATGAGGTCAGTCATATTTTTTTTACTTTGACTATTTTTCTAAACTGGTCTGGAATTTTTCTTGTGTTGTGTTTTCCTTTTATTCCTGTTTGTGTGCTGCATAAATACCTTACACTTTACCTCTTTGTTAAGCCTGACTTCTTTTGTGCCAAGCTACCAGATGGTTAAGCACAAGTTAATTTAGTGAGTTTTGTGGTTCACCCTGACAGGGATTGTGGCTGTTGTTCGAACAGGGTTAACACCCCACTCAACCAACAACTCATTTCTCGTACTCCTTCTATCACTACCACACACTTCCTGTCTATCACTCTTTCAAATTCTTTTTCGTTCATGTTTCCCCCCTTTGCCACTATGTTCCTATTCTTCTTTATGCCTTTTCTGCCTTCCTTCCTATCACTTGCTCTGGGTCAGTCTGATGATGAAAAATCAATCCTAATTCCCAAATAGAAATGTGAGTGCCAGTGCCTACCATCAGCAAACTTCTTCACAAATTAAGCACTGATTCTATGTATTTCATGTTTGGAAACATAATTTGACCTGGAAATTACACTGCGGCTCAACCCTTTGTATTATATGACACTTGATACAGATATTAAAAATATTAAGAATAAATACTTCAAGTTTGTGGATGATCCAAGATGGAAAGATTGGGTATGAGCTCAAATATCTGGCTTGTATCAAAGCAGCATAATGGAGAGCTTCCCTGAAGGTACTACCATTGGTTTCTACGGTGACTTGTTGTGATGAATTACATGTGCCATGAAGAACAAACAAGACAAATTCGACTCTTTTCTCAAAATAGCAGTAGGTACCAATAGACACCAATCATCACTTCGAAGGTGCAACTGGAATATTAGCAGTTCAGTTAGTTGTCTCAAACACATATCAACCAGAAACCAGATCTAATACAAACATTTTGTCTCAGGTAAACTGTGATTTTGTCAGGGTTCGGAAGCACCCATTCCCGTCTGACAAGAAATGGACTGCAAGCATGAGATCTGAACCCTGGAAAGCTAATGTGTATGATCATTGATTGGTGCTGAGCAAGAAATGTTTGCTTACCAGGTTCAGCTGGTTCTCCAAATTCCGGATTCGCTTATGCTTCTTCAGAGTTTCCTGAGCGCTTTTTGATGCAGACATGAGACGTTTTTGCTTTTTGACTTTGTCCTCTAGCTCCATGATCTGAAAGAAGACACAACACAGTTTTTGAATTCTTCAACTTTTCCATAGTTGATATTTTTACCTTGCTTCCCCTAAAATTAATTTCAAGAGTTATACAAAGAATGACAAAACTTCAACAAACTCTTGGGTTTAATTGCATGTATTTAAAACTGGACCAATGGTTTTCACCACCCTATTAGAAAGGATCCAATGACCTGATGTATATGTTGGCAGTAAGCATACTCTGTCGCATTGGTAAGAGACTATGCCTACCTCCAACATAATGGTCCATCTACTGAAATTAGATGCATGAGGACCATATGTTGGCCACAATTCTTCAACAGCCCAACAAAGTAAGGGCCGTCAGAGAAATGGCTATATGTCCATCCACCCAATTTAGATGGGCAGACATATAGCTGTTGTTAATGTCCTTCACCGACAGGGAAACCATGGCGGTAAGGGGCAGTAAAAAACTAGAAATTCCTCCCCCACCATGGGAGATAACTCCCATGGTGAGTTGAGTTTATTGTTTTTTTTATAAACAAAAATCTACTTTGTCACATTTGACGCATCCATATTGAAAAGTTCCTACGAGCTGGAAGGAATACCCTTGACAGTGGTTCCTGCCAATGGTTAAAATGCCCATCTGATGAATATTTAAAAATTTGACTGGAGGTTACTCCGTCAGGGCAACAGCGTAATTTACACAGTCACCCTGAAGGTAAAAACCATCCGTCTGTCAAAATATAAACAGGCCGCAAAACCTTATTTACAAATGACGTATGTAGTATAGAACTATTATGTCAAAGCAAAGGGAATGGTGTAGCATTTCCACATTAGAGGTTTCAAGATCCTGGTTTCTTAAACAAGTGGGTTCTTTCTAAATGGGCTAGAAATAAAGCAGGGAGAAAGAAGACAGGCAATGTGGCTGAGAGCTGTATCTAGGATAGATAAGATAAAGTGTAGAAACAATGAGCTTATATGCCAGGTGCTATCCATTGTTGCTTCAGGAGACCTGGAACTGGGCCACATTTTCGGGATAACCACTGACTATGAAAATGATTCTCATAACAAAATGTGCTTGTAATTGTATTCAATGTTATCTTACATGTGAGGCCACAGCAAGTCCACTTATTCATTGCATACAACCTTGTGGTGCCAGGCTTACCCTGGTGAGGTTTTTCATCCTTAAGTCTGGACTTTAAAACTTTCATGAGGCCAAATCACAAACTTCTGTCCTAAAGCATTCCCTCACATTTTGGCTACAGTGAGTCCTCGGTCCCATTCAACTGCTGTGTGGACATTTAGAGGATCATTTAAGGTTAAGTTGAGTGGGTGACCCGCCGTAAATCAACACAGCTTAGGACCCAGAAAAACCAGCGTTCCCTTCCCTTTGAGATGGTGAAATCAATTTAAGTGTAAGTGTAAAGCAACGAAGTGAAGTGAAATAAAATGCAATAACATAACACAGAACCATCCCAAGCGGTAACAGCATATCTAATCACAGTGCATTATCCTCCATTGAAGGTGACTTCAAGATTCAGTAAATTTGTGAATACCATTACTGAAATGTAATGGTTCTGTGACCTCGTGGAGTTCAGCGCCTTCCCTATGTATCCACAAATGCACCACTACAAACAGTATCACCAGGACAAAAGACAAGGCATGCTCTTTCATTTACCACACTGTTGCCGCACACAGTATTACACTGTGTTTTTCATCAGCTGGTAGAGTACCAGAGTGGGGGCTATGCCCAGCTACGCGGGAGCCCCGACCAAGCTCAGCAAACGACTATAACACATCCAAAACGCCTCGGCACGACTGATCCTCGACGTACCACACCACGGCCACATCACCCCCCACCTGAGAAACCTGCACTGGCTCCCCGTCAACAAGAGGATATCCTTCAAGCTTCTCACCCACGCACACAAGGCACTCCACAAGACCGGCCCAGCCTACCTCAACAGATGGCTCTCCTTCTACATCCCCAACCGCCAGCTACGCTCTGCTGACCTCTCACTCACAACCGTCTCGCGCATCCGAAAAACAACCACTGGTGGGAGATCCTTATCCCACCTCGCCGCCAAGACATGGAACACCCTCCCACTGAGCCTATGACAGACCCAAGATCTGCTGACCTTCAGGAGGATACTCAAGACCTAGCTGTTCGAGCAGTAGCGACCCCCCAGCGCATTGAGACCCTCGCGGGTATGTAGTGCGCTTTACAAATGATTGATTGATTGATTGATTGCTAGTGTGGAATCAGCATGTTCCAGGTTAAGTTATCATCTAAGGGGGATTTATTCAATGCACTATCACCATCAAAGGCAGCCCTTTGCCACTGAAGTTTACACATAACAATACAACAATTTAATAAGCCAATCAGATTTGAAATAAGTAGGTTTTAAATTCACACCTGATCATGCAGAGCATGGCCTGGACACTGTCTCTTCACATACGCCAGTTCACAAGAAACATACAAAAAGAAAAGCCTCACAAACAACATGGAGTGAACACAAACACAAGACATCTAGAGTTGCCGACATGGCGTGCAACCAAAGATCTGCCATAGTACCTGTGCATCAAGACGGGCTAGGAGTGCCCTCAACTCCTCAATTTCAGCATCAATTTTGTCCTTCCTTTCCAGCAGATCCCTGAGCTCTACCACATTCACTACATCCTTTGCCATGTTTCTAGGAGATGTTGTCAGATTGATGGCGAATGTCATACTTCCATGTTCCTCATTTAGGGCATCGTATTCTTCTCTGTAAAAGAAGGGAGAATAGAACCAAAAGTTAACAAAATGTTGGTTGCACAGAACATCATTTGCTGCCATTTACAAAAAGTTTACTTATGTTGGGGGAGTCAGAAACAACCATTCTCTGTCATTCCAGAAGTTGGAAGACGTTTCCACTGCCCACAACGCTGGAAAAGAAAAGTGGCCAGGTTTTGCAACATATTGTGAGAGACAATAAGGACCTGAATTAAATGTTGGTAGCAAGAATACTCCATTGCAGTGTGCTTGCTGCCAACATTATGGTCTGCCCGCCAAATTTAAAAGCAGGCAGACCATAGTTTGACACACTGATACTTCTCCGTCATAGCCAAACTGCTCTGATGGATGAAGGGTCATCGGAGATTTGGCTATATGTCTGCTGGCCAAGGTAGGAAGGGCAGACATATAGCCGTTATTTACTGCCCGTCATCACCAGGCAAACCCTGGCTGTAAGGTGCAGTATAAAACCAAGCATGCCCCATCACCATGGGAGGTAACTCCCATGACGAGGGGGACATTTTCTTTTTGTAAAGAAAAAAGAAAACAGTTTGGCGCAGGGCTCCCTCATGTTGACAGAGTTCAGCACCAAATTGCAAAAAGCATTGACAGGAACCGCTGTTTGCTGATAAAAAATTTAAAAATTACAACTAGCTTAATGGTCATTTCATGTTTTGGCAGGCGGAGGTGCACTCAAGGCGAGGGAGTAAATTACTCTGTTGCCCTGACTGCAATACCTCTTACCTCCAATGTATGAATCGGCCCCTAATTTATTTCTATAACTTCACTAATGGCTGTAGATTAGCCCCCTAAACAGCTTTACTGCACACAAGGCATTCTGTTCCAAATCCCTATTTCTTAAGCACCGAGAAGAGCCAATGTCAGATTTACACTCTATACAAGTTAAACGTTGTGATCATTTGACAATAGAGATATGGTACCCGATTATCCACTCAGTAATAATGAGCCCTCATTGGGAAATCCAATAATGTTATGCAATAGGAAGAGTTAGGCCAATGCTCAATGAGAGATACCCACTTCTGCATTCCTTGGCCTTTGCCTGTTTAATCAGTTATGTGAGATCTGTGCCAATGTCACATTGGAGCTAGTTATTTGTGACTAATGGTGGCCATGAGTTTCAGATAGTGTGGTAGTTCTATTTGTCCTGAAGACTATCCCTAGCTTGTTCCTCTGGACAAATGTTATGCCCAAACTTCAATATACCAGAAGAAACTCATTTGTAACAGATTACCTGGTTCATCTACCTTATACTAGTCTGTAACAGCGATGAATAGATGCTGCTTCAAGGGCAGCTTTTCCCATCCAAAGCGAGATGTTCTTCAGCAAATTCAAGAATAACAACGGTACGTGACAGCTTCTTTACAGACAAGAGGATTCTAGAATAACCAGGAATTACCAGAAGTCAACCTATGCCACAATAGGACAAAAAACTTCTGCTGGAAGTTGGGACTCTGGCAAGCCTCAGAGGTAGAACTCCAAATCTGTGATTTGTTCAGTGAACCAAGCATACCCCAGGTTGTTAGTGTGAGTAGGGAATGCCACCAATTGGGGGTCACCCTGCAGAAGTTTAAACCAGGGAAGAGAGGATATAGAACCTGTCATAGTCATGACTAACCAAACCACTGCACAAACTATCTGTTGTTTCCTCTGCTTACCCAGACACCATCACAGTACAGATGCCAATGTGGTCAAACACATGACCAAGCCCAGTGCAAAGGCAGTAGGGGGAGAAAATACAGACCCAGTGAAGATGCAAAGCAGGCCCATTTAGGAAGCTGAATGGCATCCAGGCCTACAAGATTGCTGAAGACAGCAAGGAGAGAGATAGTTCTTTTCAAGTCCACCTATAATACGTTTGAGAATATAACATAGTCCTTCACCTGCCAATTTACAAGATATCTCCTTCCACTCATGTTTTCCTTGCTCAACATCGAAACATCTATTATGAACTCATTCAAAAACAATCTTCAGAACCAGGCAAATGTTATCTATAGAACTAATATGTTAGAATGCCAGTGCTTCAACTAATCTGCCAATTACACAGAGGAATCTGGGAGTAACAACTAACACCTTAGCGGCTTTGAAATCCCACAACAATGACATCATACGATCTGGACAGTTCGATGGTGACATGATACAGTCTGAACATTAATTAAGATACTAAATGTCTCTATAGCAGGGATGTTCCGTATAGGACCAGAAGAGTCTGATGCAAGCCAGATTTGTAGCACATAAACCAAAAAATACATTTATACACAATTAGTGAAAACTGATCTTTTTAGGGCTCGACCTCTGGCAATGCGCAAGCATTGCAGATGTCGAGACATATTGGGGCTTATCCAGAGCTTATCCAAAGGGCGATTTGATGCTGTGCCCGTGAAAAAGCGCGTGCACAGCATCAAAGCCACCAGCCTCCCTCCCACAAGCTTTCCCCAGCGTGCGCTCTGGCATTTCTCCTCCCCTAATTATTCACTGCCCACGGCCGGCCGGCACATCAAAGGCTGCTGCTCCCCGTGCGTCTCCACACCCTTACTCTCCCCTATTCTTTCCTTCTTGCCTCTCCCCTCCCCACCACAGCAACAGTTCTCATGAATGGTACTGCAGCAGAGGTAATTAATGGGCTTCATAGGGATTCGTGTTGTTTTTGTCGTGATAGGACGGCATCATTTCAGTTGCTGGCTTTTTGGAAAAGGACCGGTAAATGAAAAGCGTGCACTTACTTATTGGTTCAGGATTGCTTGCATAGCCCAATCTTCTCTTTTGTGCTGATACCCTTTTGTGAAACTGTTAATGAAGGGACCAAGACTGTGGGTCTGAAAAGCTCAAGAAGTATATCTTTGCTGCTTTAGAGGTTTGTTTGATTTCGCCATGTTTTTGTACTCAACACAATATTTTGCCTTCAAGCATAATAAATTATCTCATTTTTGTCCAAAATAAGATTGTGAGGTTAGAGAAATACATTTCCTTAAATGTTTCACATCACAATTCTAGGTAATTTTTTTGTTGTGCGAGTAGTTCCCAATGGTACTTTTCCTACTGTTAGTGTATGCCTTAAATGCGTACCTACCTGAAGGCCTTTCTCGTTTTAATACCGGTGTCCCTCAGTTCTCTCAGCACGTTTTGGTGTCAGTATTTATCTCAGGCTTTGCTATCAATTATTTTTTCAACATCTGTTGTGCCTATCTAAAGCAATCTCTCCGTCACTGTTTCTTTATGTGTCTAATTATCTCTTCCTCTGGCTGTACTTCATGGTGTGTTCTGATTAGTAGTTGTAAGTATCTGTTTATATATGTGTGTGTGATTCAGTCTGTCTTTTGGTCTGCCAGTTCTGTCCGTATGTTTTAAGCTCTCTCACTGTGTCTGCTGTTAAGCTGGCCTTTGGTCTTTCCTTGTATGTTTATTATTGCTTCAGTGGATAAGAGTATTTATTCTAAGGACTGTCTGTCTGTGATTGTCAGTCTGTCCGCTGCTGTCTAGGACTGTGTAGCTGTCCTGCGCTCACCCTGACCGGCTACCAGCCAGTCATCTCATTTGAGGGATTGTCTGCTGTGTCTTCCCCTCAGAGATCCCCGATGTCTGCTGCTCGTACAGACCGCACGTCCGCTGCCTTCAGTGGCTGCCTGTCTTTCTTCTGCCGGCGTCAAGGCCATCTGCATCCCTTTGGTCTGCACTCCAAGGCTGCCTGCCCCCCTCGGCTCTCCAGAGATGTCTCTTTGTCTGCACTCTGGTCTTCATGTCTGGTGTCTCTCTGCGTGTACTCTTCCACTTTCCTCTGCTCTCCAGGACTGTCTCTCTGCCGGCCCTCTTCTCGTTATGCCTGTGTCTCTGTCTGATCTCCGTGCCCGTCTGTCTGAGTGCCCTGTGCTCTCCGGGGCTGCCTCTCTCTGTCTGTCCTCTTCCTCTCCGTGACTGTCGGTTTGAGTGCCCTGTGCTCTCCAGGGCTGTCTCTCTTTCTGACTTCTGCTCTTCATCTCTGACTTTCTCTGCCTGTCCTCTCCCTCATTGACCGTCTGTCTGAGTGTCCTCTACTCTCCAGTACTGTCTCTCTATCTTCGCTCTGCTCCTCGTGTCTACCTGTCTCTTTGTTTGTCCCCTTCCTCGCCTCTCATAACAGTCTGTCTGACTGCCTTCTGCTCTCCAGGGCTGTCTCTCTGTTTGCCCTCTGCTCTTCATGTATGGCTGTCTCTTTGTCTGTCTCCTTTCTCTCCACTCAGTGACCGCCTGTCTCAGTGCCCTCTGCTCTCCAATATCTCTGTCTGTCCTCTGATGTTCATATCTGGCTGTCTCTCTGCCTGTCCTCTTCCTCAGTGACCGTCTGTCTGAATGCCCTCTCCTCTCCTCCAGGACTGTCTCTGTTTGCCTTCTGCTCTTCATGTCTGGCTGTCACTTTGTCTGTTCTCTTTCCCTTCTCTGTCCTCTCAGTGGCCGTCTGTCTGAGTGTCCTCTGCTTTCAAGGGCTTTCTCTCTGTCTGCCATCTGTTCCTCATATCTGGCTGTCTCTCTGCCTGTCCTCTTCCTCAGTGACCGTCTGTCTGAATGCCCTCTCCTCTCCTCCAGGACTGTCTCTGTTTGCCTTCTGCTCTTCATGTCTGGCTGTCACTTTGTCTGTTCTCTTTCTCTTCTCTCAGTGACCGTCTATCTGAGTGCCCCCTCCTCTCCAGGACTGTCTCTCTGTTTGCTCTCTGCTTTTCGTGCCTGGCTGTCTCATTGTCTGTCCTCTTTCTCTTCTCTCAGCGGGCGTCTGCCTGCCTGTCTTCTGCTCTCTATCGTCGCCGTCGCTTCTCTGTCTCTCGACTGCTTGACAGGGCCTACTCATTGACACTATCCCATCATTCACCGTTCCCCAGTCTTTCAGTCTGCTCACAGTGTTGCCCCAACATGGCACTTTGACATCAGCCTTACTCTGCCCCCAAGCTGCCTCTCACTTTTACCTTTTACTGTGGGCTCATTGGGAAGTGAAAATAATAAAGTCACCCCACTGCCTGTGGGTTGCTGCTCTCACATCACCTCCCCCATTACCCCCTTCATTCACCCGTGGCCAGCCAGAGTGAATGCCAGAAACCGGTCCTCGGAAGCTTGTTTCCGGTCCAGGGAAGGCATGGCTTGGCAGTTCGGGCTGGACTGTTCCCATGAGGCACAGGGTCAGACTGATTTGCATATAGCCATGTCTGAACTGGGGTGGCAGAGTGGGCTAAAGAACGGTGATGGATCAAACCCAGATCTTTTGACTGGGTGTGAGTGTTTGATTGGTTCAGATGCTCTGTCCATCACCAACCCCTTTTGTACCGCTTTGGCCGCCATAAGTGTGGCAGGGTATGCTCAGACATGAGTCCCTTGCTCACTTTGCCACTGGATTCAAGCAAGCTGGGCTGAAGACGGCTGGAATGCCAGAAACCGGTCCTCGGAAGCTTGTTTCCGGTCCAGGGAAGGCATGGCTTAGCAGTTCGGGCTGGACTGTTCCCATGAGGCACAGGGTCAGACTGATTTGCATATAGCCGTGTCTGAACTGGGGTGGTAGAGTGGGCTAAAGAACGGTGATGGATTAAACCCAGATCTTTTGACCGGGTGTGAGTGTTTGATTGATTCAGATGCTCCATCCATCACCACCCCCTTTTGTACCATTTTCAAAACAAAAACATAAATAAAAAATGTGTCATTTACAATACTAATACCTCTAACTTTACTAATGCGAGCCCTATTGCATTGCAACTGCTTATTTATATAGTCGGTGGTTATCCTATAACCTCACCTGGCTCCTACTCCCCTGACCCTGTGCTGGTCACGCCAGTCATATCCTCCCAACTTCACCCATATTCTTTGACCACCATATCGTACAAAAAGTGTGTCACTTACTTGTGTTGTTGCAAGATGAGCTGAATCTTGTCCGTGTAGGACTTATGGTTCTCCTCCATGACGCGGAACTGCTGCTGCACCCTGCGCATCTCGATCTCGGCTTGCATGTCGAGCTCCCGCTCTTTGGCCTTGGTTCTTTGCTTTGCCATCTTCTTCCTCTACAGTGGTACACTGCCATCAATTGACACAAAGAAAACATGGACATCAGTTTGGAACTGCCAAGGCAGCATGTGGGGGACAAGAACTATTTGTGCCACAAAAAATAGATATAGTGGAACTTGTAAAATACATTTTGTTTACTATTCAGAAACAATAGATACCATTTTGTTTAATACATATTTGCCAACATTTACTGACAACGCTTAGATTTTAAGGTAATTGTGGCTGCTTCCTTTTAACAGCTATTCTTAACTTTTATGGGAATAGAGCCCTCCTTACCCAACCCAGGAAGGGAATTTTTACCAATAGTATCTTGACATCTCTGTTATTAGTACTGTGTGAGGCTGTTTTAAATTGTGGCCTTAAACTGACATCTGGGACTCCAAGCTGGGAGACATAATTGATTAATAGGCACATTACTTCATTCAAGTCCATTGTATGCAAATTTAGTTCATGAATATTCCTTGACAAAACCTTGACTACCAGACGGGATCAGTTAAGGATGATCATCAGCCAATGCTTAGTCTGGGAGCTAACCATAGACAACATGGCTAAGATATAACAAAGAGCTTAGGCTGAGTCAAAAAATAATATTTGATATCCTGGATGGGCCAAAAGGTGCAACTGACCTACTGTTACTTTCAACCAAACCCAGAAGAGAAGCTCCCAGTAAAATCAAGGAGAGAGAGAATCTGCTCTTCCAAAGGTGGCAAGTCAAGGAAGCAGTTGCCCTTATGGTTGAAGAAGTGTCAAGCACTTCCTTGACTGGAAAGTGGCTAAAGCCCAGTTTAAACTATACCTATTAGGTCAAGGGTTGAGTACACTCAGGGTGCTGTGGTCTGGAAGTACCATTTACTGTTGTGCTGCCTTCACCATCTGGATTGTATTCATACTCAACTGTTGTACCGCTGAATATCGAGCCCAAGAATATCGAAATACAAGAATATTATAGATAGAATATAGAGGGACAAAGTATTGAACGGCAAGTGCATATACGGGTGTATCGATATCTATTCCTAACTTCTCATCTGTTTACCTTAAAGATATGTATATGATCAAGATACATATATGTGGAGTTCGGTATCAAAGATCTAGACTTACTTACCTTTCGATATTCTGGATTCAATATTTTGCCCTCAAGATTTTCAACATGAGATACAGGATATCCCTCAATGGCACTGATTTATAAATTTAGTGGAGAGCCTGAAAATCTGTCCTGGACCAGGTCTTCGTTACCGAATCATGGACACCCCTGGTAAACATTCAGGAGCAGGCGGATGTGTTCCCATGGGTCATTTTACGTTTATTTTGGGAGGGTACAGGGAAGGAGCTAGAACTGCTTTTGGGAACAAATGAGGATTGATTTTTCTAACACATACAGAGCCATGGGGCATTGACTTCACCTTTCCCTACTACCCAGTGAGAACAACACCCTGGCCACATAAGAATTTGAAAATATGAAAGGAACAGAAGTCAGAAGACCATGCTGCTGGTAAGGAGATAGGAAGGACTTCTGGGTCCTTTTTCACAAAGAGTTGGTTACCAGTGAACAGGAGCACTATAGGAGAGACCGTGCCAGCATCATGTAAAAAGAGAAAAGAAGGTGGATAACAGCTGTGCCCTGCTCACTTTGCCCATATATTACCTACTACCATCCTTCGTTCTAATAATTACTGGCTCACTGCAAGACTTGGCTAAAAATCGAGTTTTGTCATTTGCTCTTCTTTCATCCCTGACAGACACAGTTCAGGGAGGCTAAGAGTTCCTACATAATGCACGGGGCAGTTATGCAGTCTGTACAAGCATTCACATCCCCCATGTTAGCTCTAAGTACTAAAAATCCTTGATAAAGAATCCCTCAGTTAAGAGGCAGGGTGAGGCGGAGAGGGTACAGGCAAGTGAGATTCGAGTTAGGGCAACTCACATGGTCGGCCTTTGTTGTGTTTACTCGGCCATCCAAAAAGGAGCAGTGTAAAAAGGGGCGTAGCCCAGCTGCAATCAGAGAGACAACACTGCTGTCTAAGGCCTGAGCCTTTGAGACACCTCTGCTACCTCGCGCCTAAGTTTAATTCTGTGTTAAAAGGTTAATGCCTCTGGCACCTGAGAGTTGAATATTTCTGTTCTTTATCTTACCAAAGTGTGTATGCTTTAAATCATCTGAGGAATAATTCGAGAGAGCTATTCACAAACTGCATTTTGTAGTACGTTTAGTAGAACTACCACAATACTACTAACATACTACAAAATGGTATTCAATCAATCAATCAATCAATCACATAATTTGTATAGCGCACTGCTCACCCAGAGGGGTCTCAAGGCGCTGGGGGGGGGACGGGTCTGTCACTGCTCGAAAAGCCTGTAGTGTAGTTCCTATCATCCCAATAGGCTCTGCGCATTGGAATAATACCTACAGCAGTAAAGGCCTAGACCAGACGTTAACTAGGTCTACTACTGTCGATACTAGACTTAAAGTTTTGGGTTTGCCAGCTAGCTCAGAGTTCACTAGAAACTTTCTCGAATGTTCAGGAAGGACTTAACTTCCCTGATTAGACAAGAAGGGATTTAGTTTCTGACAACCATAGAACATGACAACTTTGCTCTCCCCTAATCAAGAGTATATCTCGAGAGTCGTGTGAACAAAAGGCAATTTATTTTACTCAGTCAGTACGTGCATTCTTAGTCTCATCAGATTGTAGAGAAAAGGAAGAGACGGGCGTGTTCAATAAAAAGGTGTTATTTATTGATCAGTCTCTTTTCTCATACAAGAGAAATGGATCGATATTATTGCAATACTTATAGCTAAGTAAAGTGCATACATTAAAAGCAATAGTATAAAATAATACTGTAAAAACATTGATATGGTTTCTAAGCCATAAGATGTTTTAAAATGAATAAAATATATTACATACACATATACATTTGACTAAACGTACTCAACTGGTGTTTCTAAATACGCCTACCCCGTGTACCTGACCTAAGCCTAATACGGGGGCGGGAATAGAAAGTTACAGTTTAAGTTAAGTTTGTTTTTGCCAAGTGAATAACTAAAGAATTCTCTGTGAGGGGTTATTCAGTTCTGTACCTGGAATCTAGGTTGAATGAGGGATGGTATCTCTCGTCTCTGGTCTCGATATTCCAGGCTGCCTGCGAGGGCTACCCAGAAACGCCGGTGCTGGATTTCTCGGCAGGAGAAAGCAGCTTCTCTCAGCGCGTCAGGAAGGCGGGGCTGCGCCAGCGGGGTCTGCTCTGCTCTGGGCTTCGGCAAGTATGGCTGCTCCGTCTCGTCACCACCGCGTGTGTTTGCATAGGGCAATATCGGTAATATTTATACCTTTAAGGTGCCGAGATTGACGTAAGGATGGACATAGATACGTCAATAAGGATGTCATACGACTTGCTCGTTAGCACATTCTTTTGCTGAAGTTCTCGGTGAAATCAAAACAATGGCCGCAGGGTTTTGCCCAGGTTGTCATAGGTTTGATTTGTTATGAGAACTCCGTATGCCTTATCAGGGGCTGGAGGAATATCGCTTGTCTAATTAGATCGCAAGCGTTAGGACCTAATCAGATAACACGTTTCTGTGCCGTAGTGTGACTGCGTCAGATAACGGTATCTGCATCATGGGGGTTTTCTGCCTCATGGGCTGACTGTTAGTTAACTTGTTGGTTTGTTTAACCAGAATAGGGTCAGGAATAGGGGGATCGATTCAGAACCTATAGGAATACATCACACCCACTCCACGCTAACTATGGTCATATTTACTAATCTATGCATAGTAAAACATAGTACAACATACTATAGAGTATTGTGTATACCTTACTGTGGAAAATTAGTACGGTCTGGTAAACATTATCTGTGCCATCTTGCCTTTTTCCCCTGATGCCACACTTTTTGTCGTGCGCACCCGCCATTTTAGGTGCCTCGATCAGAACAACCCTTTTGCATGCCACTGGCCCCCAGCATAGCCCTCCTCCCTCACAAAGCCCGCACTCTGACAACCCCCGCTCGCACATGCCTTGGGTCATAAACCCCTCTTCAGCGCAGCTCTGCCTCAGAACCCCATCCTGTCCCCAGCGCGACACCTCCCTTCCTTCCTTTCATGGTCCCAGGCCCTCTTTGATACAAATCCCCTTTTCCTGTGTGCCCGTTTGTCTTCCTCGTTCCCAGGCCGACACCTTGCTCTGCCGATACTGTTCCTTGCCCCTCCCCGTACAGTAGAAAGCTTCCCTCATCAAAGGACCCCCGAGTTGATCAAAGCCCTCACCCTATGAGATCCGACCAAACCCCCACATTCCATGAATCGGCGGAATGTCCAGCTGCGCGGTAGTCATCACCTGTTGTGACCGGGGTGAGGACTTCAACTGTAAATGTGTGTGGGAACGGGCCTGAGGGGGAGATTCGGAGGATATCCTTCCGTACATCAAAGCATTGCCAAGAATGTGTTGTATGTAATAAAGCAATAAACCTGTGTATAAGAGGCCAGGCCTCAGAGATGCGGTTAGAGCACCTCCTGACGATACCTGCTGTCTGAACTGATGTGTTCTCCTCCGGAGAGAATAAACCTTGTTTCCTGCCTTCCCGTCTCCAGCGCCTGCCTCTTCATTGATTAATAATTCGTGGGTTAAAGAGGCGATACCGCCGGGCAAATATAGATTGTCCCTTGACCTTAGATTTAACAATTGGCGTCCCAAGCGTGGGGCCCATCAGCGACTCATGGATCCAGTGGGAGAGGTCCTGACGACAGAGTGAACGACTGCGACGATCGGGAGAGCTCTTGCCCAATAGACCCTCGTCTGGCAGCCGATCATCCGAACTTCACTGGTTCCGAACAGACCTCTCCCGAGTGATCTACGGTCCTGACTGGGAACCATCAGGAGTGCTGCGAGGAATACAAAGAAAAGAGGACGATCGGGCGCTGGATTCGGAAGACAAGAAACTGTCCATACGGTCCGGGTAAGGTCGTGTAGACACGACGAAACACGAAATAATTGTTTAATTGTTCAGAAAATACTAGTATTACTCTTTGTTGACCTATTTGGAGATTCACTGTCTGCACACGAAGAAACAGTAGGCTCTTTCTCTTTGCAAACAGTGAAGGATAGGTAACGCAGCCGTCGCGCCTATCTTTCTCCCCCACTGAATCGATTATTTATTAACGGCCACTGATTAACTGTTTTTGACCCCGAGCTACTGTTCGCGGATTGTTTTCTGGAGATTCTCTGTCTACAAACAGGAAAGAACAGGTTCCCCTTTGCAGATAGTGAAAGGGTAGAGGACGCAGATCTTTTACGAATCTACTTATTCTTCCCACTGGTCCTCTTTTTGTTCATTTGATATTGGTTCATGAGGTATTCACTGCCTGCAAACAACGTAGAATAGAAATATTCTGTCTAGTCTTTGCACACAGTGATAAGATAGGCAGTGCTGACTTTTGTCCCTCGTTGTGAGCTGTCATGTCTGTCTTCTCCCCACTGGTCGATAGCTGGTTCAGCCCGGACCGTTTATTAGAGGTGTATCATCTAGCTCCGCTGGAAGGCACCCCTAATAAAGACATGTTCATAAACTATGGATTAGTTACCATAGCCTATAGTAAACTGTGGCACAGGTATACCAAAGAAAGTCAAGAGAAACAGTGGCCACTGATAGGATCCTTCGATCTTGATAAAATAGAAACGTTAGAAATAGCCCTTCGTGATAATAAGACAACGCCTATTATGCTCGACTGCCTCGGTATGTGGCGCAAAGAAGCAATGCAACGAAAGAATAGAGACGAGGACAGAGCAGGTAAAGGAACATATCGACAGGACGACCCCAGGACACAACGTCCCGAAAGTAATCCCCCGACACTACGCACAGGACGGCCAGACTTAGGGCAAAACCAATGTGCTTTTTGTAGATATGCCGGGCACTGGAAAGCCCAATGCCCGACTCTACTGAACGTGAGTAGGAGCAGAGGACCGACAGGAATAACAGGCCGGCAGAAAGGGAAAAGGCGCGAGACAAAGATGAATCAGACTGACTTGGACAGGCCAGATAGAACCACCACGTTCGATTATGCCCGATGGCACAGATTTCGCCAAGCCGATTTCAGCGACATGTTCGAGTCCTCATAGATCAAACAACGATAAGACGGGAAAACCCAGTGTAGCTCTAAATTGACAGACGACAAACCCCGAAGAAACCAGAAAGAATAATGTACACACATGATCAAGCATCCTTACGTTTAGCCAAGTAGGGAAAAGTTTAGGGTATTTCGAGGTAAGGGTTACACAAGTATCCTTCGCCGAGAGGACTAGGGATATTGCCAATGTCTGAAAACCTACTACCTCCTTTCTTCCGCATCCTTATAGGCATATAACTAAAGCCTGCCCCATTGCTCTAACAAAAAGTATGCGCAGCATATAGAAATAAGATAATTATGGCCAATAACTGTTTTATGTTTGTCTTGGGTCTTTTTATATAATATTTGTACTGTCTCCCCGTCTGAGTTTGTGTGTACGGAATGCATGAATCTGCGTCATCCCTCTGCCTGTGTTACCGTGGTACTTAAACTTCTGTTAACAGAAGCTTTAGCATGGAACAACCTGGAAAGAAAGGAATGGGAAAACGAAATCCGTAGGCCACTGATGAACTTGAACTTTTATTTAACATAACGAACAAGAAACAAATAACAGTACGTAATAATAACACCTATCAATGCCCTAACAACAGAAAACGTTTGAAACAAGAATGGTAAACTAGAAAATGAAAGTCAGCAGAACATTCGCCCCCCCCCCCATTCTGGAACCTTCCAAAGTAGGGCAGGGTTACGGCTACGCCCAGCCGGCAGCAACCCATATAAGGTGGGTCCTGCTGCCAACAGTCGGCCAGGAAATCGTAACATAGGATGGAGCCGGAGGAGAGACAAGGGCCAGCGGGACCCAGCCAGGGGATCACCTTGACCACACCGGAGAGTTGTAGGGGGGGGGAATGTCTATGTCCTCGACCCCCCTCTCTCTCTCCCCCAGTCCGGCCACGGTGGCGCGTGGGAGTTTCAGGTAGTCCCGCCACATGTCTTCCCGGTCCGGCCACCAATGGCCGGGGACTGGGGCCAACTGGATCCGGCTGCAGCCGATGAGCCAAGGAACCCGTTCATGGGGCCAGAGCAAGGGGCGTCCGGCCGACATCCACCGGAAGCCCGGCCCAGAGAAGGACGGGACACTTCTTTCTTTTCTCCTCCGTAATGGCCGCAGCAGCACGCCCGGCGCCACTTGAATAATGGCTGCGACAACTCTGGGGGGAGGGATGTCTTGTACATACCTCCGCGAAAATTAGTCCAGGTCGGGCTGGGAGGGAGAGGCGACGCGGACGAGCCTCTCCCACCTCCACGGATAGGAGGTTTCCCAGCCCCCAGCCCAGCGCCGAACTCCTCCAGCCAGGCGGTGGTGCCAATACCTGCGTAGCACCGAACATACCATGGTGGCGCCCCAGTACTTGCGCAGCACCGAACATGCAACGGTGCCGATACTTGCGCAGCACCGAACATACAACGGTGCCGATACTTGCGCAGCACCGAACATGCAATGGCTGCGCCAATACCCGCACAGCACCGAACATGCACCGCAGGTGGCCATACTTCCGCAACACTGGACATGGGTTCACTCCAAAAGGTCTCCTCCACTCTTGCAGACTCGACGAAGGGCGGCTGCTGCAGGCCTCAAAATGGCGTCTGGGCCCCCTGGAAGGCGGGTCTCGGCCGCTAGAGTAACTTTGAACAACAACGTAACTCGGGCGCTTGCCCACCGGGGCACGAGCCCCCACCTCCGACAGCACCCCCACAGCCTTGAAGATTCTACAAAAGTCCCAGGAGCCCTCGGCCCCTGCAGGCTTCCGGTGAGGAACAACTGCCTTGATCGCTAACGAAATAAGCATGACATAGCCATTCCTTCTGTTAGCATGAATTCTCGAACTGCCGAAAAGGACTCTGGTCCAACTGCCGGTTGTAGGAGACATTTTTTCCCTGACGCTACTTCCGGACTAACCCGGCCCTGCCCAAAATGGCGCCGGTATCAATAGGAACTCACGAACACCTCGTGGTGTTTTTTTAGCTAAAAAGACTCGATGTTCTGAAAAATATATATGATCCTTTGTACACTTGACGAAAAAGAGGGAGGGTTCACTCGATGAACATGTAGAAGGGCCCCGTGAAAACTGTTTTTTCAATGTACGATTCATTATGATATTATCATGTAACCTCGCTTATAACACACACCCATGGCATACCTATAGGAATTTGATTACAACTAGTCCAACTGTGTTTCCAATTATGAAATGAATGCCCCTTGGTCCCTCAACTATTCGATAGACGTTTTTAGTTCCCTGCAAATGAATGAATGAACCTTTTTAAACATGTTTTTAATCCTACAAGATAGCCCCCCCCCCTCTACTGTACGCACTTTAGCCATTGCCGTATCCGGCCAACCCCGATCACACTATCCTATCAACATGCTGAACGATTGTGCAAATAAAGGTTTTCGAAACTATGAACGGGTATTGCATGCTTTATTTAAAATGTGGGATCGGCGGGAGAGTTTTTTTCTGTGCACCCTACTCTGCTCTCTCTTTAAGGTTAATAGAAGTGGTTGCCCAGCCCCGGATGGAGGATCGAATCTAAGACACGACACTCTGCCGTCAAATATGCGACTGACTCAGGGACTCGCGCATGGAGAAAGACCTCGATTTCTGGGGTTGGGTAAGGCGAAACGGTGTAAAAGATGGAATATAAAGGATGGGTAAAGTGAAACGATGTAAATGATAGAATATTATAAAGATACGACACTCAAAGGTACTAGGGAACAGAGTTGACCGAAGAGCTGATAAACCTTAGAACATCACAGCGTTGGAAGAGATTTAAGGACCCCGATAGCTAAATACACCTACCAACTAGAAACCTCGCGCTAAGTGCTTCTGATTCTCTAACGTTTTCCTACTCACAGCCTATAAGGACACACTGCCCCCCCCCCCCCCCTTGGCTCCAGAAACCACAACCCCAGGGATTCTATCCCGAGGAGATAAGACGAGTATGAGGTAAGTAAAAGACCTTCGTACCCGTGCTCTTGATATGCTCGAATGTTGTCCCCCTCCCCTCCCCTCTTTTCCCCCCCCCCTTGCAGGCCACATCGGAATCACGACCAAGGTATGGTGAAGATCTGAAGCCTCGCCATGTCTGATACACGAAGCGGACTAACACTGCCTGGTGGCACCTAAACACACCCACAAACTGCTCTTGTACCAAAAGAGCCAATAAATTGTATGACATGATGAAAGCGATCACCCTTAATCCGTGTTGCGTGAATGGACACCTGTCACGTATGTCTGAAACTATGAGATGATGTTTGTGTATGACTGACGCGTTGACTTAACTGGTTAAAGGACCGAGAATGCAAGAAATACGACACAATGGTGCCCTTTTTACTCGATGCATGTCCCCTGTACCCGGCCTAATGCTCGTCCATCCCAAACTGCATGCTTTCAACATTCTAACACAGACCCGTAATGTCTTATGTTGTATAATGCGCTGAATAGCCTATCTTAATGCACGGCCACTCCCCATGTCGCACGTGTACTATTTAGCCTGTTGTTGCACATCTCTCTCTGTCTCTCTCTCTCTCTCTCTCTCTCTCTCTCTCTCTCTCTCTCGCTCTTCCGAACGACTAGCACCTAAATTGGCAAACCGCCACCCCTAGTGCACCACCAATTGGCTCCAAATACCACAAGTATTTGCTCAAAATTTATCCTAAATAAAAATCACCCTGACGCCGTGTCACTACCTCTCCTTTCTGCAAAAAAATTGATGAAACCGAGATTTGGCCATTAGGGAAAGGACAGGTAAGACGACTGAGGTTCCCTAATCTGACCCAAAATAAGGGAACTACATGTCAGCGGCTCCTGTGTTATAAAAAGATGCCTCAGATAACGCGACCTTCCCCGTCCCGAATTGTCGCAATACCCAAACAGTAAAGGTGATCGAAACATCCTCATGTTCCCGGAACGCCCCCTGTTTCGTATCAGCTGCCCCAGACGAGGGTTATAAAACTGTCCCTCACCCCCGGTCGTAAGAGATGGGTCTATTTACGCCCTTACCACAGTTTTCTATGTCCCTAGTTGTTTCCCATAAGACCCCTGTCTTTTCTAATTAAGTAGTCAGGCCGTAAGAGGCTACGTAGGAACCAGAATGATGTTTTACAAAGTTAAAGATTAGACCGAAGCGAAGAAATCATTGCAATGAACCCTGTTGAAAGCGAAAATGTTTAGTTGAAAGGCAGGATGCCTTGATAGAATGAAAAATGTTTAGCCTATGTTCGTCCCTCAGCAAGATACCTGTCAGACCATGGTGATAGCACACAGCACCCTTTTTAAATATAAAGCCCTGGAGAACGGTATAGCTTCGTAAGGCTCATATTAAGAAGGTGGGTCTCCGTCAGAAGAACTGACGTAACTGTAATGCAATAAAAGGTGCCAGATCTCGTCCCACGACCAACAAACACCAAAGAAATAGCTGTGAAGGAAAGTTATAGTAAATCCAGCAGGCCCATCATCAATCATTTATATGTTAGTTGCGAACCCTAATATAACGGACGTTTCCATTTTTGCCTGGAGCTGGGAGAGAAATGTGATTACCTTCCTCTGCCAATTCTCTAAAGACTGTCTTTTCAAACTCATTTAAGGGTACGACTGTCGTAGGAAAGAAGGACCGGATGTGGGAGCACGTGGCCTGACTACAGATCGTGGAACATCTGCGACATTGGCCAAGGCGAGACCGCGACAGAAAGGAGTTGCAGGACGAGGCACTGTTTCCGTCAAAGTGAGAGGAAAGGGCTGACCTGATGCCCCTGCTCAATGTTCAACGTGTGCCGAAAAGTCCCCGCTCTCTGAATTCGGTCATGAGCCCGCCTACCTGAAATTTCCGCCCCCCTGATCTGTTCCCGATTTGGCCCAGCTCCATCCCCCCTTTTTTCTCCGACCTACCCTATGGACTACACACTCTTCTTCCATCTGAACCTTTTTGACAATCAACTCGAAGGACACAGGGCGAAAAGGACCTTTTTGACCAGAAACGCGAGGAAAAGGTCGTGCCCTGCAACGCGGGACCTAGAATAGAGCTGGACCTGTAGCTCCACCGCCGGTGCTCCACAGCGCCAACAAAAGACGACAAAGAATGCTGAGAACTCATTAACTTCGAACATTGACACCCTCAATTATCGTTTCTACTACGTCTCATTTCTCCCCCAGCCACCATTGTATTAATTATGCTCCAACCAAACATGAACAGAACTCACATATGTAATGACCTATCAATTTACATTCCGAACGACTATAAGTAGCTATGAAATGTACCCAATGCTCTCACTACAGAATCATCTTTGTCTGTTATTGCATTACTATGGCTTTCCTGCAAACGAGTTTTTTTTATCGATAGACCCGCCTCCTAAGATGAAAGATTTTAAAATGTAATGTTTATAACTCCTTCACCTGGGTACCTACTTCTTTTCCTATGACCACCACAGTCGACATGAATTGGAAATAGGCCAGCAAGATGTCTTGGATATGTTAAAGGGAGGACTGTGGAAAATTAGTACGGTCTGGTAAACATTATCTGCGCCATCTTGCCTTTTTCCCCTGATGCCACACTTTTTGTCGTGCGCACCCGCCATTTTAGGTGCCTCGATCAGAACAACCCTTTTGCATGCCACTGGCCCCCAGCATAGCCCTCCTCCCTCACAAAGCCCGCACTCTGACAACCCCCGCTCGCACATGCCTTGGGTCATAAACCCCTCTTCAGCGCAGCTCTGCCTCAGAACCCCATCCTGTCCCCAGGGCGACACCTCCCTTCCTTCCTTTCATGGTCCCAGGCCCTCTTTGATACAAATCCCCTTTTCCTGTGTACCCGTTTGTCTTCCTCGTTCCCAGGCCGACACCTAGCTCTGCCGATACTGTTCCTTGCCCCTCCCCGTACAGTAGAAAGCTTCCCTCATCAAAGGACCCCCGAGTTGATCAAAGCCCTCACCCTATGAGATCCGACCAAACCCCCACATTCCATGAATCGGCGGAATGTCCAGCTGCGCGGTAGTCATCACCTGTTGTGACCGGGGTGAGGACTTCAACTGTAAATGTGTGTGGGAACGGGCCTGAGGGGGAGATTCGGAGGATATCCTTCCGTACATCAAAGCATTGCCAAGAATGTGTTGTATGTAATAAAGCAATAAACCTGTGTATAAGAGGCCAGGCCTCAGAGATGCGGTTAGAGCACCTCATGACGATACCTGCTGTCTGAACTGATGTGTTCTCCTCCGGAGAGAATAAACCTTGTTTCCTGCCTTCCCGTCTCCAGCGCCTGCCTCTTCATTGATTAATAATTCGTGGGTTAAAGAGGCGATACCGCCGGGCAAATATCGATTGTCCCTTGACCTTAGATTTAACATTACCACCCCAAAATACATAAATGCATTTTGAAATTTTCAAATATACGGAAAAGTTGCAATCATATGTATGGTATGCACTCAAGCTGTATAATAATGCTAAGGTAATCACGCATTTGTATACATTATTGCTATTTGGTATATGAGAATTTACACATGAAATGGCTCTTAATACAGAAAAAAAAGTTCGAGACCATTCCATCACAGAATAAAATATTTATGAACATACCAGCGGGCAGCTAATGTCTATAAGCTATCTAAAATTTAGAAACCTTAGTTCTTTAAGAATAGTTCTTACTTTAAGCAGAAGATAGTGTCCCGAAAAATATGAAAAAATATTTTGGGGCTGCTGAAAAATTGCTGTCCGTGAACTGGAGGAAAAATTGTTCATGTGACTTTATTTTTAAAGTTGAAGGCCGAATTCAAGGAACGCCGTGTGCGAGCTTGTTCAAAAGTCTCTATTTCTGCTCTGGTGAGAACATCATATCATTTAGGCTTTCGAAAAAACTGTCAACAGCTTCCTGGGAAAGTTCCACTAACTCGGAAATAGGTGTAATCATGCATTCGTGCGCATGATTGTTTCCATTGACATTCTGATTTGCATTGCTGACAGAAGGTCGTACCTGATCGATGCTGCTTTCATCTTGAACTTCACTACCCATCAATCGTAGTGGTGCAGCTTCCACGAATGCCGTCATCAGGATTGGTAGCCTTTGAGGGCAGCACAAAGCATGAACCTTGATCGGGCTCAACAATCTTTCTGCATCCATTGGCGCATCCGATTGTAGCGTCAGACAGGTGTCTAACACGCATTCTTCTCCGCATAGCAGACACCTTAATACAGGTAAAACACATCTTTGCCACATTGGTCGAAATGATAGAAACCAAGTCATGTTCAGGTCTCTAAGCCGGGTGAGTCCCAGGATTTTTTATATCCGGTCCCGGTATCCAATGGCTAGGATTGTTTCTTCCCTTGTCGCAAGAGTTTTGTCTGTGACATGGGTTGCCATACCGAAAAATAAGGACCAAGAATAGGATTCCTGCAATTAGTCCTAAGATCAGGGGAAGTCCGCCAAAAATCGAATGGACGAAATCTGGAAAAATACCCAGTATGGCTTTGAATGGTGTTAATGCCATCGAAAATACTGTCTTAAATACCTTTGAGACCCCATTGGTATCAGAAATATTTAAGATTTCGTTTAGTATTTCTGCGAAATGTATGGGGGAATTAGTTGATAACAATGAATGTATCTCTGCAGTCGTCCTTGCGACTTGTAGATCATACGTTTCTTTTGATGACGTGAGCCTTGTAGGCGTCTGAAGAAGCACTGTTTTCATTCTGCTTAAAGTATCTATTCGAATAGAAGTAATTTTCAAATTGGGCCATGCCCTTGCCTCCCTGTCTGGAAAGGAGCTGGGGAACAATGAGCGTCCACAGCACTTGACCTTCGCAGTCGTAGTGACTAGATAAGGAGTCCCGGGCATAAGACTACAACATCTGCGGTCTACAATTAGAATGTAACTCCCATTATAGAGTCTTTGAAAGAATGGTTCTATTTCTGTTGCAGGTGCGCCTTGCTGGTGATATGAAATGTTGTATGAATTCCCTTCACAGGCTCCATGCAAACTAATTCCGTTACACAGAAGCGTGCCGCTTAGTGACATCGCACAATTATTGCCACTAAGAAACACTTTCTGTCCTTTATTACTGACACATGCATGTGAATAGGGCAGGTTCCATGATGTTTTAATGTACCCCTTTCCCAATTTCTCGTACATGCCAGCCTGTATATATTTTTGGCAGTATTGAAACCTGAAGGTTGAGATTGGAATATTTATTATCCCATGTATTATCCATTCACTGACAGGTCGTTCTGACATTGTCACTGGTAATCTTTCGAGTTTTTCAATGCTCAAGATTGTATAATCAGCACCCTTTTGTGCCATACTGATTTGTCTATCAGTAAGGTTAAAGATTTGGAATAGTGACGTTGTGTTGATTAAACGCCAAGGCACATAGCCTTAACGCAGATTTTGTAACGTCCAGCCAAGCTGTACAATAGAGCGCAATTGGGACTGACCGTGTTGTAATAACAGTAAGTCTTGCGACAATATGTCGATTGCTGAAGACACAATGTTGTTCAAAGCAAAAATTCTGGAGGACAGGGTCATTAACCCATTGTCCACTACAGAAAGTGATTTTTCCAAATTAATACGGTCAATTTCCCGTATTCTCTCTGCTGTTTCAATTTGAGTAACCTTCCAGGCCTCATTGTATGCTGCATATACAGAGGCTGCTATGAAACGTTTTTGACGCTGTTTGCGCGGTCCCATAATGAAATCACGCAAGTCAGCACCATCAGTAAGTAAAGTTAGGTGTTGTTTAATTTCTGCCAGTGTGGAAGTTTGTAGCCATTGAAGGCATAATTTGCCCACACTGTAGGTGGTTATTATCCCTGGGTGATGTCGTTGGGGATATCTAGGGTCAGGCCTGGTCATTTTGAACCCCTGTGTTTTGTTCAGGAATCTATCTTGACAGTTATTTGTATCTGTGGGCCAGATCAACCACTGTTTCCAATCAGGATGTGTTCTGTTTTGGTTTAATACATAAATTACGTCTATCTCTTCATCTGTAGAGCTATTGCTGAACATTGTTGGCTTTGGAATTGACGGTTTATTTAAGTCTTTGATTTTGGCTAGGCCAAGACAGGTGGTTTGTTGAACAGTGTCATTTAAAAATATCATTTGTTCTGGGATCATGCAGGCTCTAAACATAGATTCTATGCCCTGCACTTGCCATTCTTTTGTACCCCAAACACTTTTCAATTCAACATTCTTGTCCCAATAATCAAAACCAAAAGTATTCATTTTTTCAAAGAATGAGTCTGAATATATCAATTTTGTGTTGGTTATCATGGTCTTTGTCCCTGTCTTGTTTGACAATTTAAAATAGAATGCTTCAGCATTACTTGTGTTAAAACCTGAAAAGTATGAATATTTGTCATAGAAGGTCCTTGAGCTTCCTTTTGGAGGGGTTGCACAATGTTCCCATTGATTATAATTTAAAACATTTCTAGGTTGTGCAGATCTATGTAAAAAATGATTATCATAGTGGTTATAACAGTACATACTATCATAATTTGTAGAACCCTGCAAATAATCATGTTTGGTAAATTTAGCAGACATTACTAAGTCAGACATCATATTATTAATGCTTTCGAAGTCCCAATCATCAGCAAATGAGCTTGGTTTTGCAAAGTCACTCAATGAGATCTTAATTTGGTGTGGATATTTCAGGATTTCGACCGGACCATACATTTCATAGTCAGTGTTGTCCCAGGCTACCCCACCAGGTATCGGATTGGCTGTGAAGTTGACTGAAGAAAGTTCTCTTTTCTCGATGTGTGAAGATGTGTGTGGTTTGAGGATCAAGTTGATTTTCTGACTTGCTGTGTCCATTTTTGCATATTTTCCCTCAATGAAGCGTCCCAAAGTTAGTATCATGATGAGCCAAAGTATGAGGATAAATGCACCAAAACCCACCCAAAATTCAATCCATGGAGAAATCAGATATGTTTCTTTCAGTTGTTTCAAAAGTTCTTTAGCTTTATCTTTAAAGGTTTTTGATGATGGCTGTGTCTTTGATTCACTGAAGCCTTCAGAGGAATCATCGAAGTTTATGAAGTAGCCGGATGCAGTTCTGTCAATTGTTCCAATTGGTTCAGGATTTCTGTTTCTTGCATTTTCACTTGGTACTTCATTATAGATTGGTGTGTCTCTGCTAAATGTTTTTATTTGGGTTTTCAGAGGTCTGAGTTCTATTGCATTGTTGCATAGTCCTTGTTGTTCTTCTGTAGGCGTTTCGAATGTGATGAGCCTCTTCGTTAGGACCTCTGTACTGGTAGCAAACCTTGGTGTTCTGCTACTTATTGGGAGTCCACTTGGCCTACTGTTTGTTATCGGCCACATGTTGTGGTTTTACCAGGTCGATGGATACAACTCGGTTCTCCTTTTTACCAGCAAGTGGCGGTAGTACAACTGATCTTGTCCCGTTGACAGACAAGACAGGAACTGCTTTTCTGCAAGAAGGCCCAAATTCCTTCTTTACCGCGATCTTTTCCCTGACTAGATCCCCGACTTTTGGAATCCAGACAGGTCTTGCTGGGACAGGTGGTGGTTCTTCAGTGGTTGTTGGCTGTTGTTTCAATTTTATGTTGCTCAGGTCTTTTCTTGTTTTGTTTAAGTCCTGCAAAATAGCCAAACGGTCTTTGATATCAAAGCTTTTTTCTTTCACCACTGAAGTCTGACTATCAATGTCAGAGATCAACATCCTAGTTCCAAATAATAATTCGTACGCACTGAATCCCTTCAGAGAATTTCTTGGCAAGTTATTTAGACTACGTTGGACACTTATTAGATGTTTGACCCACCCAGCTCCCGAACCTAATACCTTTGCCGTTATAGATTGCTTTATGTCACGGTTTTTTCTTTCAACAATTCCGTTCCCCTCAGGGTGAAATGGACAAGAGTACCGCAATGCCACGCCCATGCTGACCATGGCCTCCTTATAAGCTCTAGAGCTAAAAGCAGGACCGTGGTCCGAATGCAGCATGCCAATTGCGTATGTGCCGATAAAGACTCGCAAATCTTTTATAACAGTTCTGGCGTCAGCCGTTCGCTGGGGCCACATCCATATGAATCTCATGCATGAATCCACTGCGACCAAGATATATTTATAGTTACCATCCCTTTGTAAGGGACCACAGTGGTCTAGATAAACACAGGCTAATGGTTTATCCGAGATTAGAAGGGGCGTCTGTGCTGGACGTCTCACCGTTGATACTTTCATTTTTTGACATATTTCACATTCTAGAACATAGTTCCTTGTTTGTCTTCTCATTTGTGGCCACCAGTATCTCTGTTTTAATAATGATACTGTGGCTGAGACGCCAGCATGGATCGAAGCAAGCCCTTCGTGTGCCGCTATTATTAGTCCTAACCTGTGTTCCATGTTTGGAATTGCCCTATCCCCCACTCCAGGGATTCGAGCAAAAGGAACATTGTTCGCATCAGTTATGTATGAGTATTTTACTGGAAAGCCTTTCGGGAGTGTTTCTATCGAATCCTTTTCTGAAGCGCTGACAGCTTGTAATATTTCGCTGTCTATTTTTGTTTTTGACCGGGTGATGGCAGCTACGGAAGCCGTTTGCACAGCTGCCTTCGCGGCCTCATCAGCCAATGAATTCCCTGCAACGTGAACGCCATCACGTTGATGACTCAGCGTATGAATCACGTGAGTCTTTGGTAGTTCTTTTTGTAAAAGAACTACTTGTTCCCAGAGCATTTTATGCTTGATTGTGCCTCCTTTTGCATCCTTAAAACCATTCTGAAGCCAGATCTGCAAATATTCATTATAAGACTGAACGCAATAATACGAATCGCACACTATGAGTGTGGGGAATTCTCGATCGGTATTTTCAAGCGCCATCTTGAATGCCAGTAGTTCAGCTCGCTGAGCTGTACAATCTCCTAAAGATTGTGTTTTAGTGATTGCTGGTTTAAATTTTCCTTCGTGCCAGCGACCTTTAACGATCGCGCACGCAGCACTGTAAGCTTGCTTACCCCCCACCGCGGGTTGTGCTGATCCATCTGTATATATTATACAGCCGTAGTGTTCTAGAGGCAAAATTTCGGTCGGCGGAGGACATTCAAATTCATATTGGAGAAATTCTTGTGTTTTTAAATAAGGATCAAATTCGTACGCCACGTCTGTTGCAGCAAGAGAATTAGCCCATTGTATCCATCTCGGATGGAGAGCCTTAGCATTTGGAATGCTTGCTGTTGTTACAGCCTCTAGGGCTGGTATCGGTGTCACGATTATTATTCGTTTACCTTGTGCCAGGGCTCGTTCTTTTGCTATAGCTGTCTGTGTTGCGGTAAGAATTTTTTCCGTTGGGCTAAATTTCATTTCAGCCTTAGTGTACAAGTGTGATTTGAATGCAATTGGTACCTTTTCTCCCTTATTAGAGGTCAGGTATGTGAATCCGCATCTCCCTGGGATGACTCGAATCACAAGATTGCGTGTGTTATCACGTGTTTCTAATTTTGTTTTAATTAGCATGTCTGTTTGTAGGGATCTCAAAATTTCTGTGTGTATTTGAGTCCAATTGGATCTTTTAAAATCGGGTTTTATCAGATCATAAAGGGGTTTGACCCTTTCTGCGTAATTTGCAATGTATGTTCTTCCGAAATTTAGGAAGCCTAGAATTGACTGTAAGTTTTTTAGTGTTCTAGGTGCTTGGAGTACGGCACATTTCTCTAGGAAATTGTCAGCCAGGCTTTTGCCTTCGCTTGATAATTCATATCCTAAGAACAGGACTGTTAGATGGGCAATTCTGGATTTTTTAAAGTTGAATTTGTAACCCTCTGCTGCGAACCCAAGTATTATGGTGTTCACTCTTTTCAAGTGAGTCTCCAAGTCATCATCTGTTAAGTATATGTCATCGACATAAGATAATGCTTCATCATCATATAGTTGTAGTAATTCTGTTAGTCTCGCTGAGAATACCCCCGGGCTGTTCTTGTACCCCTGGGCTAACCGACAGAATTGTTTTTGAGTGCCATTTATTGAGAATGCAGTTAAATATCTGCTCTCTGGTGCTATGTTTTGACAAAAGAATCCATTAGAGATGTCTAATGTTGTTTTGTATTTTTTGCGCACTATGTTATTCATTAGTGCAGCACTATGTGAGTTTTGCACTGCAAAAGTTTTGCAACATGTGTTAAGGTGTCGGTAATCCAAAACTAGACGGTATGAATTGTCTGGTTTGGAGACCGGAAACAAAGGGTTGTTCATTTGTGAGGTGCAAGTTTCAATCACCCCCTGGTATTCTAGCTGATCTAGTATTTCATTTACCTGTTTTTTAGCTTCTTGCTTAATTGGGTACTGCCTTTGTGCAGTTGGTTGTGATTTTAACTGGATTTTGTGATGAGGAGAGTCCTCATCCCATCCCACGTGATTTTTATATAAAGCAGGAGCTAGAGCCACTGCCCACTTTCTAGCAAGTGTGTATTTTTTATGAATTGGAATTTGATTTGAGAAGGCAGGCATAATTATTTCTTCGCCATGAGGGCACTCCCTGACAAACTCTGGTGGCCAGTCTTTTTCAGCTAGAAGGATATCATAGCCCTTGGAGAGATTATCCCAAAATAGTCCCCTTATTTTTCTAGTCTTATCCCCCTCTATACGCAATGTTATTTTGTATATTTTGTGAGGTTTGCTAACTCTGGTGTCCGCAGTTTCCACTTGAAGATATTCATTCGTGTCCACTGTCTCCAGATGATTCATAAGGACTTTGCGAGCTATGCTCACTTCTGCTGCGCTGTCTAGCATTGTCTGAGCCCATTCTCCGTTTTTCAGTTGTGTCCTCAGTATTCTCGGCATTGTTAACTACCTTGATACTGGCTACCTTCTTTTTTGGAAATTGTAATTTCTTTTTTAGCTGAGCAGGTTCCTTGTCTTTGGACTTGGCGTGCTCTTCTCTTTGTTCTGATCGTCCTTTTCTTTCCGATTTCTGCGAGGAAGTCTGAAAAGATTGAGAGGGACGTGTATCAATGTCTTGATATCTATCAGGTTTTTTAATATTATCCCTATTTCTAAGGTTATATCTTTTCCCAGAGGGGTCACTCTGAGGTGACCTGTGTCTTTGGTTCGGAGATTTTTCTCTTCGCCTAGGAGACCTTCCTCGGGACTGGAATTTCTTTTCTTTAGGATTGGATTGTTTGTTTCCATCCCAGTTCTTTTTTGGTGATGTAGAATTATTATTAAAAAATATTTTTTCAGGACTTTCAATTAGTTGCGGTTTTACTGGTATTCCACCTAAACTATCTCTACCTAGTTCCTCATAGGATTTTTCTATGATTCTGGCAATTTCTGCTGGTTGGTCTGCTATATCTGTCTCTTTTAACCTCTGGCGGATCGCCACGTTTGCTGCTTCACCTTTTATGTTGGCTAATAATATAGCCGAGACCTGCTTGAAGTCTTTCAGTAATTTCATACCAAGAGTTAAACCGGGTTCTGGACCATATTCATCTTGAATTTGTTTTAGCACATCTGGTATTACCGAAATGGATGGAACACCGTGCGTTTTTGTGTAGATGGAAGCAAAGACTGTACCCCAAGTGTCACAGTCCTCAATGTGTGGTGCGATTCCCATTGGAAGACAGATAGTCAGAATCCTGTGCTTTTCTAGCGGGGTAGTGTCTGGAAACACCGCCTCTATTTGGGTGATTTTCTGCGCTAGCCAGAATGGTATTTGTTCCCGTTTAGCCGGTACTTTACCTAGGCAGGACTGGATGTTCTGTGGTGTAATTTTATTTGTGTTCCCCTGGTGAGGGGTCAGCTGTGGGAGTTTAATCGCTGGCTGAATTGTTGAAGTCCGCATCACATACTGGACTAATTGTCTATGTATTTTTATTAATTGTTTTAGCTGTGTTAACAGGTTAGCTGCAGACATCCCGTCGATGTCTGGATGTGGTGTGTATCCGGCTAGGACCGGCCACGTTGCTCCTGGTCTACCTAAAGGACCGAGCCTGGTGATGTGATTATTATGTTTTAGGGCGCCATCAAATAAGAGCAAATGCTCTTGAAATTTGAGTGGTACTTCCACCTCCTCGAAAGGAGTGTACGTTTCAGGAGGTTCCTCTATTTTGTAATAGTGGAAGTACTTTGTTACAGGATTTGCTGCTGGAAAATGTATCCATGAATAGTATACCTCTGTCTGCCGATATTCGTGTGCCTCAATTACGAATATGACTGTACCACCTCTAGGTGTCAGTCCATTTTCTATAAGTTTTATGGTTATAGATTTCCTTTTGATGACCGGAATGAGTATTATATTCGGGTCTGCTTCCTGCATGGTAGCATCAGCTTCTGCGAGTTCAGTTGCTAATCTAACTGCCTCTCTTTCTTCATCACTGTCTACCATTTTACCGACAGGATGGTTATTCTGTTTGTTTGCAGATCAGGTTTCTTATGGAAACAAAGATTAGATGCACAATATTTTGGAACAGTGTATCCTTCAACGTTGACTTATACCAAGAACCATACATAGGAGTTCCCTCCTGCGAGGTCTGGCGGATATAACCTTTCACCCACTCCAGACGTCTTTGGAGTATTATGGGAAAAGGGGTCTGAGTGAGAAAGCACGACTGAGTTACTCTAAATGTCTTACGTTAGTTTTATCGCCCTTTCCAAACGCGTTGGGCGCCATGTAGTGTAGTTCCTATCATCCCAATAGGCTCTGCGCATTGGAATAATACCTACAGCAGTAAAGGCCTAGACCAGACGTTAACTAGGTCTACTACTGTCGATACTAGACTTAAAGTTTTGGGTTTGCCAGCTAGCTCAGAGTTCACTAGAAACTTTCTCGAATGTTCAGGAAGGACTTAACTTCCCTGTTAGACAAGAAGGGATTTAGTTTCTGACAACCATAGAACATGACAACTTTGCTCTCCCCTAATCAAGAGTATATCTCGAGAGTCGTGTGAACAAAAGGCAATTTATTTTACTCAGTCAGTACGTGCATTCTTAGTCTCATCAGATTGTAGAGAAAAGGAAGAGACGGGCGTGTTCAATAAAAAGGTGTTATTTATTGATCAGTCTCTTTTCTCATACAAGAGAAATGGATCGATATTATTGCAATACTTATAGCTAAGTAAAGTGCATACATTAAAAGCAATAGTATAAAATAATACTGTAAAAACATTGATATGGTTTCTAAGCCATAAGATGTTTTAAAATGAATAAAATATATTACACATACACATATACATTTGACTAAACGTACTCAACTGGTGTTTCTAAATACGCCTACCCCGTGTACCTGACCTAAGCCTAATACGTGGGCGGGAATAGAAAGTTACAGTTTAAGTTAAGTTTGTTTTTGCCAAGTGAATAACTAAAGAATTCTCTGTGAGGGGTTATTCAGTTCTGTACCTGGAATCTAGGTTGAATGAGGGATGGTATCTCTCGTCTCTGGTCTCGATATTCCAGGCTGCCTGCGAGGGCTACCCAGAAACGCCGGTGCTGGATTTCTCGGCAGGAGAAAGCAGCTTCTCTCAGCGCGTCAGGAAGGCGGGGCTGCGCCAGCGGGGTCTGCTCTGCTCTGGGCTTCGGCAAGTATGGCTGCTCCGTCTCGTCACCACCGCGTGTGTTTGCATAGGGCAATATCGGTAATATTTATACCTTTAAGGTGCCGAGATTGACGTAAGGATGGACATAGATACGTCAATAAGGATGTCATACGACTTGCTCGTTAGCACATTCTTTTGCTGAAGTTCTCGGTGAAATCAAAACAATGGCCGCAGGGTTTTGCCCAGGTTGTCATAGGTTTGATTTGTTATGAGAACTCCGTATGATTTATCAGGGGCTGGAGGAATATCGCTTGTCTAATTAGATCGCAAGCGTTATGACCTAATCAGATAACACGTTCCTGTGCCGTAGTGTGACTGCGTCAGATAACGGTATCTGCATCATGGGGGTTTTCTGCCTCATGGGCTGACTGTTAGTTAACTTGTTGGTTTGTTTAACCAGAATAGGGTCAGGAATAGGGGGATCGATTCAGAACCTATAGGAATACATCACAAGCCAGGTCTTGAGTTGCTTCCTGAGGGAGAGATGGTCCTGGGTCAGCCGTAGGTGGATGGGGAGGGAGTTCCATGTCTTGGCTGCCAGGTAGGAGAAGGATCTTCCTCCGGCAGTGGCTCTGCGGATGCATGGTACGGCGGCGAGGCTGGTCGATCGTAGCTGGCGGGTGGGCGTGTAGAAAGTAAGGCGGTTGTTGAGGTACTTGGGGCCCAGGTCGTGGAGAGCCTTGTGTGCGTGGGTGAGAAGTCTGAAAGTGATCCTCTTGCTGACGGGGAGCCAGTGCAGGTCTCTCAGGTGGGCGGAGATGTGGTTGTGTCGGGGGATGTCCAGGATGAGTCGTGCGGAGGCGTTCTGTATGCGCTGGAGTCTTTTCTGTAGTTTGGCTGTGATTCCCGCGTAGAGGGTGTTCCCGTAGTCCAGTCGGCTGGTGACGAGTGCCTGGGTGACCGTCTTCCTGGTTTCGGTGGGGATCCATCGGAAGATCTTGCGGAGAATGTGCAGGGTGTTGAAGCACGATGATGAAACGGCGTTGACTTGTCTGGTCATCGAGACGGAGGAGTCCAGGATGAAGCCCAGGTTACGTGCGTGGTCCGTTGGCTTGGTAGTGGTGCCTAGGGCAGGGGGCCACCAGGAGTAGTCCCAGGCGGAGGGCGATGATCCCAGGATGAGGACTTCCGTCTTGTCTGAGTTCAGTTTCACTGTTATAAAACAGGGGTAGACCCAATATAGTCAAAGGACCTGGGTATTCATTAGTATAGACAACAAATGGTCCTCGACATCATTTCACTGGTAAAAATACTCATAGCATTTGATCAATCTTATTAACTCCACAATCAGACTTAATCTATAGTCTTTCTGACATGAATGATGTTAGCCCACAACTTCAAAGAACATTTACAGTATGTGCCAATAAATCAATAAACTCGAAAAAGGAGGAGGTTCAGCTGACGTAAGTAATTTAATATATCATGTATTAACAAATGGAAATCAATATTTCTATGTACATATATTTACACAAATCCTAAGACGAAATACATTTTTACTCTAAAACAGGAAAAAAAGGAGAGAACGTGCACAGAGATAGATAAAGCGTGTGCTCAAGTGAATGATCAAGAAGATCAGGAAAACAGTGTAGATCATTTATATACAGGGAAACATTGAGCCTGTCCTAGGTATAGCTTGTAAAAAATACTTCTTTTTTACTCGCTAAGTGCTATCTACAATTCCTTGGTCCTTGAATTGCCCCGTTGGCAATAGGATTACCAGGGAGAAGGGGATGGAAGGTGGACTGGGGACAGGGGTCAATAGGTACAGGCTCCCACAGGGGAATGTCGTCGACGTTTCGACCCAAAAGAGAGTGGGCGGTTTAAGTCCTCAACAGCGGGTCTTCATCAGGACGGAGTGACAAGGAATATCTCTCAAAGTGCACGTCAATTAAAACCATTTGTGTGGCACCCTCCCGTGGTGCCTTGATACGTCCAAGTGCGACGACTGGTCCGCACTTGTAATATGCAAGTGTCCAAAATTTTTTTTACCAATGCGTTTGTCACTGGTGTACTTAATTCAGAGTTGTATGCTGTTAACTCAGCACGTCTGGTGCCTCACGCTCGTGTGTACAATCAGCGCCGAGGTATCTGGTTATTTAGCTTCGTTTCGCGATGTGCAGCCTTCCGTCTTGCACCGCGTTTTGGAATGCTTTGGTCCGCATTCCAAAACGCGGTGCAAGACGGAAGGCTGCACATCGCGAAACGAAGCTAAATAACCAGATACCTCGGCGCTGATTGTACACACGAGCGTGAGGCACCAGACGTGCTGAGTTAACAGCATACAACTCTGAATTAAGTACACCAGTGACAAACGCATTGGTAAAAAAATTTTGGACACTTGCATATTACAAGTGCGGACCAGTCGTCGCACTTGGACGTATCAAGGCACCACGGGAGGGTGCCACACAAATGGTTTTAATTGACGTGCACTTTGAGAGATATTCCTTGTCACTCCGTCCTGATGAAGACCCGCTGTTGAGGACTTAAACCGCCCACTCTCTTTTGGGTCGAAACGTCGACGACATTCCCCTGTGGGAGCCTGTACCTATTGACCCCTGTCCCCAGTCCACCTTCCATCCCCTTCTCCCTGGTAATCCTATTGCCAACGGGGCAATTCAAGGACCAAGGAATTGTAGATAGCACTTAGCGAGTAAAAAAGAAGTATTTTTTACAAGCTATACCTAGGACAGGCTCAATGTTTCCCTGTATATAAATGATCTACACTGTTTTCCTGATCTTCTTGATCATTCACTTGAGCACACGCTTTATCTATCTCTGTGCACGTTCTCTCCTTTTTTCCTGTTTTAGAGTAAAAATGTATTTCGTCTTAGGATTTGTGTAAATATATGTACATAGAAATATTGATTTCCATTTGTTAATACATGATATATTAAATTACTTACGTCAGCTGAACCTCCTCCTTTTTCGAGTTTATTGATTTATTGGCACATACTGTAAATGTTCTTTGAAGTTGTGGGCTAACATCATTCATGTCAGAAAGACTATAGATTAAGTCTGATTTGGAGTTAATAAGATTGATCAAATGCTATGAGTATTTTTACCAGTGAAATGATGTCGAGGACCATTTGTTGAGTTCAGTTTCAGGCGGCTGTTCTTCATCCACTCGGCGACGTCTTTCATCCCTTCGTGAAGGCTGGCTCTGGCGGTGTCGTTGGTGAGGGAGAGGATCAGCTGGGTGTCGTCGGCGTAGGAGATGATGTTGAGGTTGTGTTGGCGTGCGATGGTTGCGAGAGGGCTCATGTAGACGTTGAAGAGGGTTGGGCTGAGTGATGATCCTTGAGGTACGCCGCAGTTGAATTCGGTGGCCTCGGATCTGAATGGGGGGAGGCGGACTCTCTGGAATCTTCTGGCGAGGAACGAGATGATCCACTCCAGTGCCTTCTCTTGGATTCCGATGTTGCTGAGGCGCTTTACTAGGGTGCGGTGGCAGACAGTGTTGAACGCTGCGGAGAGGTCCAGGAGGATGAGGGCCGCTGTTTCCCCGGTGTCGAGCAGGGATCTGATGTCATCGGTGGCTGAGATCAGGGCGGTCTCGGTGCTGTGGTTGGCTCGGAAACCGGACTGCGAGGGGTCGAGGGATCCGTTCGTCTCGAGGAAGGTGGTGAGCTGTCTGTTGACGGTCTTCTCAATGACTTTGGCAGGAAAAGGGAGGAGCGAGATGGGGCAGAAGTTCTTGAGGTCGGTGGGGTCTGCTGTCGGTTTCTTCAGGAGGGCGCTGAGCTCGGCATGCTTCCAGCTCTCCGGGAAGGTGGCGGTGTTGAAGGAGATGTTGATGATGTCCCGGAGTTGGGGTGCGATGATGGAGTCGGCCATGTTGAAGACGTGGTGGGGGCAGGGGTAGGTTGGTGATCCGGAGTGGATGGTGTTCATCGTGCAGGTGGTGTCTTTGGTGCTGACCGGGGTCCAGGCGCAGAGGGTGGTGGTGGGGGGCGTTGGTTCGGTAGTTGGGTGCGTGGTAGGTGCACCAAAGCTGTTGTGTATGTCGGCGATCTTGCGGTGGAAGAAGGAGGCGAGTGAGTCGCAGAGGCCTTGCGAGGGGGTGATGTCGTTGTTTCCGGCGCTGGGGTTGGAGAACTCTTTGACGATGCTGAAGAGTTCCTTGCTGTTGTGGGTGTTGTTGTCCAGTCGTTCTTCGAGTGTTGTTCTTTTGGTGGTGCGGATCAGCTGGTGGTGTTTGCGGGTGGCGTTCTTGAGGGCAGTCATGTTTTCTGTGGTCTGATCATTGCGCCAGGCTTTCTCGAGGGTGCGGCAGTTCTTCTTGGAGTTTTTGAGTTCGTCTGTGAACCAAGAGGCTTTCTTGCTGCCGGGTCTGCTGGGGGGGTTCTTCGGTTGTGCGAGGTCATCTGCGCAGTTGGTGAGCCACTGTGTGAAGATGCGGGCTGCTTTGTTGGGGTCCGTTGTGCTGGTGGGAGGGTTCTGGCTGAGGGATGTGGTGAGCTGGTCGGCGGTGATCTTGCTCTAGCTCCTTCGGGGAGCCTGTTGCGGGTGGTGGTGGGTCGCGGTTCTTCTGAAGCTGAAGTGGACGCAGCTGTGATCAGTCTAGTGTAGTCCGGTGGAGTGGCTGAAGGAGATGTGCTTGCTTGAGGAGAAGACGGGGTCAAGCGCGTGGCCGGCGTAGTGGGTGGGGGTGTTCACCATTTGCTTGAGTCCGAGGTTGTCCAGGTTGTCCAGGAGGGTGGTGGTGTTGCTGTAGTTGTTGTTCTCCAGGTGGAAGTTGAGGTCCCCTAGGAGGATGTAGTCAGCGGAGGGGAGGGCGTGCGGGCTGATGAAGTCTGCGATGTCTTCGCTGAATGGTGTACGTGGTCCCGGGGGTCTGTAGATGAGGGTGCCTCTGAGGGTGGTCTTGGGGTCGGTGTGTATCTGGAAGTGGAGGTGTTCAGCAGCGGTGAAGGTGTCTTCGGAGTTGGTCGTGACGCGGATGGTGTTCCTGTGGACGATGGCGATGCCTCCTCCGGTCTGGTTGACGCGGTCCCTCCGGGTGATCTTGTAGCCTTCCAGGATGGCTATGGCCATGTCGGGGGCTGAGGAGGCGTTCATCCATGTTTCTGTGAGGAAGGCGATGTCTGGTGATGTTGTGTCGAGCAGGTTCCAGAGTTCGACGGCGTGTCTGTGGACCGAGCGGGTGTTGAGCAGGATGCACTTGAGGTGGTTGTTGCTGGTGTCTGGCTTGGCGGGTGCGGTGTAGGTCCGGAGGCAGGTGAACTTGCAGGCTTGGCAGGTGAAGGGTCCGTGGGTGCGTTTTGGGGTGGCTTGGTAGCAGGCGGGGTTCCTGTCGGGTTTGAGTGCGTTGATGGTTGCGGCGTCGTAGGTCCGTCGTGTGGGCTGGCATCATCGGGGGCCAGGGGTCCTGGCACTGGGTGCGGGCCAGGCGTGGACGGGCGCATACGGGCTTGCCTTTGGCGCGCAATTGGCGTGACCGCTGCGCTTACCTGCGGACTCTGCCATAAATGGAGAGTCGGGGGGAGGATGGAGGGAGGAGCAGCTAGGAGGTGGGAGCGGGGTGGCGAATGGGAGATGGGAGAGGGAACAGAAGGAAAGGGGGCAGGGCCGCGGGGCAGCAGCGGCAGGGAGCGGGGTGGAACAGCGGGAAAAGGCGGCAGAAGCGCGAAATACAGAAATACAGAATCAGGGGCACAGCAGAATTACAGAAAGACAAAAATCAGGGGCACAGCGAGAAAAGGCGGCAGAAGCGAGAGATAGAGAAATACAATAAATCAGGGGCACAGCCAAAATACAGAAGTACAAAAATCAGGGGCACAGCAGACAAATACTGGTACTATCAGGGGAGAGACCAGGGGGAAGAGGAGAACCTCGTCTGCAGGGGCAGCGGCGAGCAGGCGGTGGCAACAGGGGGACCGGGTGACCTCAGGAGGAGCCACGCGGCGGGTTGAGCGACCGGCACTGACGAGGTCAGGTTGGGTCACCACATATGTGCAGAAATCTATGACTCATCGTAGCCTATCTTTTATGTACGGAGATCTCCGCACAACAGATGACTTGGGCATAGCAAAGAAAAACACACCTACCACTGTCTCCTAAATATTTAAACAAATAAAGTAAGACAACTTGACATAGAGAAAGGTACACAAGCATGTGGGTTCAGCCACCATAAGCCCTCAATCAATAAAGAATCCTAATTTTCAACAATAAGAAACTGCTACTCCACACAATTGTACTCAAATGGACAAACCATGTTTATAATCACGTTACGGATTAATGTCTTTTCTGTATAGTCTCTAGATAAATAAAAGAAATGGTCCTTGATGCAATATGTGATCAAACCTTTATTGTTAAAATTCTTCTCATGCAAACACCATTCAATTGAAGCCAAAATAAATGGCGAAAACAAGTTTTTTCCGCTTGGGACTTCTTCAGGGCTAAAAAATTCTGAACAAACAGTGTAGTGGTACTGCAATATTCCGTATATTTCCTGCCTGTTGACACGGCTATAACATAGTAATACCTGTTGAGTTTTCAATTGTGAAGGGTGGTAGTGGAAAGAAAATCTTCGAACTCTAAGTACAGCCAAGTGGCAATCAGTTTGGTCCCCTGAAGTGAGACAAGTTGTTCCCTCCGACAGTGTCCTCTGTGGCATGCTCTTTGCACTTTAGTTGAGATTTTTTTTATTTTATTATTATACTTCAGAAAAATTATTTCTTGTAAATATACATTTATGTTACTAATGCTGTAACTTTTCATATTATTTTACATTTTAAAAAAAACATTAATATTTAAGGACACATTCATTTTTTTTGTCATAGGGAAATTAAGTGATTTGCCCAGAATCACAGGATGTTGAACCGATGCTGAGACTTGAACCTGGTTCTCCAGTTCCAAAGTCAGTAGCTCTGGCCGAAACTCTACATAGTCTCCCCTTCCCTTGTCTCCCATTGTGAGCCCTGGTGGCAGAGATCTCCATCTACGTGTCAAAGATTACAAGTAGTAACTTTATACTTGTAAAATAGGCTTGATCCTGTGAATTCAAGTGGTGGGGACAAGTCTCCACTTTTGAGTAACTTTACACTCAGAAATGAAGAATAGCCCAAAGTAGTAAAGTTGGTCAAAAGTCAAAGAGTAAACTTATACATGTAGATTTACTTATGTCAGGACCGCTGGAATTTTATGAATGCGCGGCACAGCATTTTTCGCATAGTTATAGATTTACTTCATTTATCACATAATCTATCATCTGCTGCATAATCTGTAGTTTTTTACAAAACTAATGTTGTTTCTACCTCAAATGGTTCAAAATTTACGATAATCGCAGCAAGACATGTTGCTTTGAAAAGGTTGACTGATCACTTTTCTGTTCCTTATTGCTATACTTGGGTTTTAAACTGGTATTAGTGAGGTGCAGCTAATGACCAGACAGTGTAAACTAGTGTAAGATTGATAAAACTATGAAGTGATACTATCACAAAATGTGCCGCATTATGCCGCATAATTTGCCTTTTCTCGCCACATAATTTACTCAACCTTGCCGCATAATTTGGCCCTCCCTTGCCGCATAATTCCAGTGGTTCTGAGTCATGTGTAAATTTGCCCTTGTGAATAGGCCCCCTAATGTCTAGAGTTAGAATTTAAGAGTCTTATGTATCCTTTGGCGGACGGCCCAACATCCCACCATGTCAGCAGACGGATGTCCTCTGCGGCCCTCGAGGAGAACCACCCACTATAGCTATAGATCCCTACCTGCCTTGCGGGCATCTCTCTGCTATGAAGGGAGATACCTAGCCAAGGTTGTCAAACGAGCACCTTGTTTGACGCGCCGTTTTGGCAAACTTTTTTGTGCTCAAAAAACAAACTCCCAAAGCAGAAGTTTGTGTCTTGAAATCAAAAATCTAATGACCCTGACATGCAGGGACTTTGCTCCCTGCACGTGGACCCATTATTCATTTTCCCTGCTCGTGCCCACCATAGATCATACAGCGAACACAGGCGCAGAAAATGAGTGATGATCGTCTTGTGCTCAATAGGCCTGGACCACCATCGCCGTGATTGACGGCCCATTGGTGGATACGCCGCCAGGGCAAAGGTTTACACCAAAGGACTCGTGGATGATTATCCAGTGGTGTAACAATAGCCCCCATGGGGCAGGGGGCCCTGAGCTCCAGGGGCCCCCTAAAAACACAGTATACTGACTGGGTCTGGGACCAGTTAGTTTGATACGCGTGCAGGGCCATCTTAGCACCACTATAGGTCACTCTGCAAAGCAGTGCACTGAGCCCAGCCTACACAACCAATCACTGGAATAAAAATAGTTAACGGAAAATTTTGTTACATTCTGGTCTGCTATGCTTATGGGGCCACTGGGCACCTGCCCAGCATGCCCATGTGTTAAGACGGCACTGTACGCTAGAGCACGGCTGCACGCAGTCGCACACACCACTGTGCACGAGCAGCGCACCCCTGGCCTGAGAGCTCCTGACTGGATCGGGGGGTGACTCCATATACTTTGCAGGGGGCCCTCTTCAAGGTTTGTTACACCACTGTGCTTACCCGGTGTAAACTTGGAGCTTCCCTGACTCTAAACAGAGCAGGGGAGCTGCATGTGTGGGGAACTGCACGTGTGGTGGGGAAGGAGCCCCGCTCCGCTGCACCAAATGTTCTGTATCACTTCAGGAATAGTTCTGCTTTTTAGGTCGCGCATGCAAGACCTCTTGTATTTACTCTAGTATATACTTATATGTGTATGTACTTTGTGGGCTCTGGAGATCAGCCCTAGGACTTGTCTGCTTCCACTTAGGGACTTTTTTTCGTGTTCAACTGCCTCTATTTAACTGTCTTGAGGAATTATGACAAGCAGAGGTCAGTAAAATACCAGAATTGCTTTCTGCTGAGGGAATTCCTTTCTTTAAATATTTCTGGCAACTGCCTCTATTTAACTTTCTTGATAGAAAACGACCAGCAGGGGTCAGTAAAATACAAAAATCACTTAAGCATTCTCTAGATTCCAGTCCATAGAAATTGTCTTCCACGAGCACCCGTATTTTTTTCAAATCTTGTATTTTCAGTGATATGACCACTGAAGGCCCTGATTTTATGTTAAAAACAGAGCTTTGGACTATACCATTTCCTGCTGAAAGGCAATGTTTCTCTCCATGCGTTCCCATACCTGGCATGTCACACAGTTTGGTACCTACTTTCCCTCCATGTTAAAGAACAGTAGATGTTTCAGCACCCAGGTTAATGTGCTGCATAGCTAAATACATATACGGTTCCAGGGCCGGACTGGGTACCAAAACCGGCCCTGGCAAAGTGCTCGGCAACTCCCCAGCCCCCGGGGGTTGGGGATTCAGGGTGCGGCCGAGCTGTTTGCCACGGCCGGTTTTGGCTATGCTGCAAAAATGGCCTTGTAACAAAATCGGCCCCAAGGGGCCCAAAACCGGTCCCCAACCCTGGCTGCCCACCGAGGAAATGCCTAGTGCCCGCTATGGCCGATACGGTCCCAAAGGCGAGACCGATTGCATTGCAAATGCTTGTTAAGACCAGGGTCCTGTGAGGTTTGTCAACCTCCACATGCACATCTGTTTTGTGACTAAGACCTGTCAGACCTGTGGAAGCTGGGAATGATTCTGCTGTCTATAGTTAATACCTGTGTAACCTATGGGTGTGAGGCAGAGCTTGTAAATTCTGTATTCTCTAAGAGTTAGGTTTGCTGTCTAAAGCCACCACCTCGAGGTTTGATAGCAGATAGTTTGCCTAATGGCTGTACAAACCCCCAAAAAACACTGGAAAACGATAAAAGTAATAAAATAAGGAGCAAAAAAACACTGCACCCTGGTCGTGTCCATCCAGTGCCTCCCACCCTTCATGACCAATTAAATGAGTTTCTGGCTGGGGACATTTCCCACTTTTCCACGGAATGTTTCCACATCCCTGAACGAGCTATGAATCTCGCACTTAGCCACCTTCTCTCTCAGCCCTGCCTCATGATAAAACAAAAAACATCTTCGTCAGCAGTGCGCGCGTGCGGGCTGGCAGTGTTCCCTGGGTTCATTTTTGGCACGTGACCACTATATTCCAGATGGCTGCTGATCGCTTTGAAACTCGTCAACAGGTCTGATGGCGCAGCCTGACACATTTTCTTTTCGCTTTGCTGAGCAGTGGGCAGGGCACCTACCAAGGGTTCTGGGCAGTGCTGGGGCTCGCAGGCTTTCGCCGGACACCGGAGGCCGCTGAACTCTGAAATGTCGGATGGGCTGGGCCCTAGTCAGTCGAGCTGGTACGAGCAAGCCTTCTGGTGAACTTGAAGAACAGATGCCGCTGGTGGAAGTTAATGTTCAGATATAGGCACACAAAAAGCGACAAGCTGTATCCTTAAAACACGTTGTCTTGTGGTCGCTATGGCGACAGAATTCAGCTAGTGCAAAATACTTTTATAATTGCATGCTGGATAGATGTTTTCCACATTTGAGGGGTACTCACATTCTAACCATTGTACCAAAATATATGGTACAAAACGAATTTCCCCTTATTTTGTCAATGACTGGGGTGGGGTTGTCAAGCTGGCCTTCACATTAGGATTCACAAAATCTCACATTTGTTGTGTTGGATTGTGTGGTATGGAACTGTGTGGCAGTGTGCGAAATTATGCTTATTGGAATTATGTGTTATGGTATGGAGTGTATTTATGTGGATTGCTGGTATTCCATCTTGTTGTCCACCTTGAATTCTGTGGGTGTCGGTGGTTCCGCCCTGGCCTGGATTGCTAATTTCCTTTCTGACCGCACTTTTCAAGTCTTCTCCTCCACGTCAGTCTCTTCAACACTCCCTTCCCCTCACGGTGTCCCCCAGGGATCTATCCTGAGCCCTCTTTTTTTTTAATTTATATGTGAGACCTCTTGCTTTTTTGGCAGAACAAGCTGGTCTCAGAATTTATTCGTATGCTGATGACACTCAAGTCATCTACTCACTCTCTACCAATAAAAATCTTCCTACTTCCTCCCTACAGCTCGGACTGAAACAGATATCTGACTGGATGCTCAAACATAAATTAAAATTAAACGGGGACAAAACCGAACTGCTCCTGTTTGGTCCAGATACCTTGCTCTGGGGCCCGCAGCATTGGCCTCCGGAGATGGGTCCTCTACCGACCCCAACTGTGACAGCCCGTAATCTCGGGGTCCTCCTTGATAACCAACTCTCTTTTAAGCAACACGTTGTGAAAGTCTCCGCCACCTGTACTACCATCATCAGGTGGCTGAGGAAAATCACGTGGATGCTTCCTACCGACACCATAAGGACTGTAGTCCAGGCTCTCGTCACCTCACGCCTGGACTACGGGAACATCCTACTCCTAGGTGCTAGTAAGGAGGTAACCAGGAAGTACCAGGTGGTACAGAACATGGCAGTTCGCCTTATATGTAACCTACCTGCCAGATCCTCGGCCGCTTCTCATATGCGTAAATTGCATTGGTTGCGAACTGAGAGCCGAGTCAAATTCAAAGCACTCTGCTTAATGCACCGGATCAAAACTAACAAAGCCCCGAACTATCTATCCTCTTTGGTGCAGCAATATGTTCCCCCCCGTACACTTAGGTCTTCCACTCAGAACAAGTTCAGGATACCGCGTGTTAACAGAGCCAAAATGGGAGGTCGCTCATTCTCCCTGTTAGCACCTTCCTTATGGAATTCTCTACCCCAATTCCTGCGTTCTGAAACGTGTTATTTGACATTCCGTAAAGGTATCAAGACATGGCTTTTTGATAATTAGTCTCTGTGTTCATGTCCCTCTCACCCTGTTTACCTTCTGTTTGCTTTAGCGCCGGGAAACCTCCGGGTAGCTGCGCGCTTAACAAATGTAATTATAATAATAATAATAATGTGGTATAGAGTTCATTTATGTGGGGTGTATTTAAGTTGTATTGAATATAGTGTAATTATGTGGTGTGTAATTATGAGGCATTTAGTGGTATTACGTGGAGTGTAATGATATTGTGTGGTGCGGAATTGTGTGCTTAGAATTGTGTGGTTATGTAGCATAGCTTAGAGTGGTATTAAGTGGCATGGTGTGGAGTAGTATTATATGGTGTTTAATTATGTGGTATTTTACGAAGTTATTTTGTGGAGTGTAATTATGTGTTTTGGATTTTAGTGGATCTATGTGGAGTTGAAATATGTGGCGTGAAATGTAGGTTGGTGTGTAATTACGTGTTGGGGAATTAACTTGAGTTGAATTGTATTGTGTGGAGTGGAATTTAATGGCTTGGTGTGGAGTGGAATTATGTAGCAGAGCGGTATTATGTGCAGTGAGCTTCGGGAAGTCGCTGACAAGAGCAGATGTCATTTGGCCACGGAGCTGGGAGGGTTGGGAGCCCCTAACTTTGAGGTTTATCACCTGGCGGCACAATTGCAGTGGCCCACGCGCAAGCTGGCGGGTCGTTTTACGGAGGAGCTGGAACTTCCTGACGATACCCAAGCTCAGCAGGTGGTACATCACTCCTTTCTACCAAATGCCAGTCTCCTGTGCAGAGTGAACAGTCTGTTTTGAATTGTCTTTCTCAACTTCCAACGCAGCGTACGACTCATGCCACGCATCCCCAGATATTCCTCCGAGGTTCCATTATGTTCACTGGAACCCTTTGCGCGCATGCTGGGTAGTGCGGGGATGGAAACCTGGGTGGCAGCGGGTGTGTGCACGTTAGGTGATTTGTTCCGTGACGGCGCCCTCTTGCCTTACAAGCAGCTTAGGGAGGAGTATGATCTCCCGGTGGGACATTTTCTGGCGTATGGTGGTCTCCTGGCATGGCTGGAGCAATACTGGGGTATTACAGACACTGAACCTTCTCAACACCCCTTAATACGTACACTGTATATTACGGACGTGGGCAGAGAGTTAGCACAGAAAGAATGAGAGAAAGTGTTATGCTACCATAGGAAAGTATCGTGGATCAGAAAGTTCCAATATATCCAGCATAAGATGCTCCATAAGGCCTACGTCACTCCCGCTCACCTGTATCGAGCATTTGATTCCTCCTCAATGTGCATTCAGATGTCCACAATTGTAATTGGACACGTTACAACGCAAACTTTTACAACGCATGCCTTTACAACGCGGTTTTTACATTACAACGCATGAGTTTACAACGTATGCTATTACAACGCATTATTAGAAACTACACTTACAACGCATTCCATTACAACGCGTACCATTACAACACATAATACTTTAGGGCAACAGTAGTGTAAGGGTTAGATAGTGTAGGGGTAAAAATCACTATTCCCACTCCAGTGAGTGCAACAGTAGGGTAAGTGTTGGATAGTGTAGGGGTAAAAATTACTATTTCCCATTACTTACCTTATAATGTGTTGTAGTGGCATGCATTGTAATGGCATGCAATGTAAGGGATGTTGCGTTTAATGACTGCGTTGTAAAGGTAGTGCATTGTAATGGTTGTTTCCCTCCTGCACATGTTCTGGACTTGCCCGGCAGTGGTATCTCTATGGGGGGAGGTTTCTGAGGCACTAAGGGAAGTGACTGGTTGTTTGGACGTGTGCACGATGGAGGGATACCTTTTGGGCCTGTTTACATGTCCTAAGAGGGTAAAAGCGACTGACAAATTTATTGTTTTAGCTTTATTGATCACTCGCCGACATATTTCCATGCATTGGAAGGCACAGGCTTTCCCAGGACTGTTGCACTGGTGCAGTGCGATGCTCGAATGAGGACGCGCAGAAGTGGCGCCGCTCAGGGGTGAAGAGGTTCGAGGACTGCGTAAATACCAAGTTGCAGCTGGCTGATTTTTGCACTTACAGCGAAAGCCTAGTTGCCTAGCGTCCCAGTACCTGCTACCTGTCGTGTACTTTACCAGCTTTGCTCAGTTAGAGGTTATCCTCCCGTCCACGCAGGGTCCTAGCGCCTTGCGTTGAAACGCCCTGCTGGGCTATAGTCGCTGCATGTATATTCGCTGTGCCCACGCTGCCATATCTTAGTTGTCCATCTGCAAGTATGGAATAGCCTTGCAAAGCCCGCGTGGGCATCTGCAGGGGCTCCCTGGGGACTCAATGATCTACTATGGCAGGATGTATCGCAATGGAGGTTTTTAAGACTTCCAGTGATTGAGTATTGTCACTGCATTTTATTATTGGTAATTGCTGTTTTTTTTCTTTCTATTGGTGTACTCCCAATTGCACTGGCTGATCGAGAACTCCTATTGATATCGTACTTATTGCATACTTTGACCTCATCGATGTAATGGAAGCGCTATATGTACGTAATTATCAGGAGACAGTGCTGTAAACTGCCTATGTTGTTTTTGGTAAAAATAAAAATTGTTTGAAAGAAAAAAAAAAGAACAGGCTATTTCATACATAAACCAATGCAGGATCTACAGCGTGTCGCTCTGTCTTTACAGGTGTGCTTTGCTGCCCGTCCAAGGCACACACACGCCAAACACAGTAGCCCCATTTTATCGGTTATTTTGGGAGTATTAGAGTGACAATAACCAAGCAGTAGTGATTGACACCCACAGTTTAGTATATTCTAATGACACTTGGCTACATTGGTATCACGTTGCTTCCAAATAGACCAATGCATCTTATTATGCAACTGGTGCGATGGATTGTTGCCAAATATTGCACATAAATTAACCTTCTCTGACGCATTCAATGGCCCTGCCTGCATTACAGATGGCCCCTTTTATCTTTATTGTACACACTTTTAAACTAGGGGAAAGCAGACTGCACAATGTTTCCTGATTGCAACGCAGCTATATTTTTGGCAGGCCACTGATTACGCTAAAATACATCTCCCGACCATCTGCAGCTTATGAACCAAAGAAGAAATGAATCTGACTACAGTATAGAGAGTAAATACGCATGCTTATATGTAGCTGCATTTGTGTTCGTGCAAAATAGATGGTTAGAGATTTTCTAGCATATAAAAAAAAGCAAAATGGTTATTGTCATACTGTTGGAGCAGAAAATAGTCCTAAAGGGAAGCATACCAGATAATCAAACTCCGATTACCCAATTTGCAATGGAGTTTACACTCTTTAATAACACGACTGATAAAGCAGCGCGAAGGTTTATGTCAATGGTAGAGAGGTGAAGGTCGGTTCAGAGGAGCGAACAGCCTCCATAATTACAGAATGGAAACAAAATGGCTGCCAGGCAATGACATTCACACTGAAGCAGTCCCTATCTGTCCAGAACAGATAATTTGTCGTGCCCTGAAAACAACACCATTGTGTGATGCAAACCCCCCCCCCCACCCCCTTTTTTTTATATGGAAACAAAATCTTAGTGGGGATCAAAACATGTTAGGGAGTTGAAAAAGGACAGTGGAAATGTTTACATGTGAGATGAGAGGAGTTTAAGAAAACCTATAAAGTGGAGTGCTCGGCCCCAGTCGGCAGTGTCTTAACCCCTTCGACGCTCATGACGAGCTGGGCTCGTCATGTGGTAGCCTCCTCGCACGCTCATGACGAGCCCAGCTCGTCATGTAAAGTGCGTTTTTAAAAATCTCAGCGTGCGAGCGGAATTCCGCCCGCACGCATGAAAGCGGGAATTGTACATGCATTCATTTACTGAAAAAGACTGCATTTTTCTAGGACTCCTCCACTGCAACTCTAGTCCAAATAAAACAAGTTATGCAGAGTAAAGACATTTCTCCAGCTGAGAAATTGCAGAAAGACCTCGGAGACACTTGCATAGAAAAGTAACCAAGCTTACCACCTGTCCACTATTTACACCAACAGTAGGTGAACTCAGCCCAACATCAGCTGTCTGCTATTGGTCATTTTAAGGAATACATTTGCGCATAATTCAGTACTTCCGGGTCGCATGGCAGCCAATTGCGTGGCTTTACATATTCCAGGCCCAGTTTTGAAAGTGGGTTGGACTATTAATGTGTACGGCCATATAGAGTTGAAGACTGTTTGTGCAGCCCTGACTGTACCTCAGCCAATCCTGAGTAGAATAGCACAGTTTCTGATTTGCTAATTGACTTTGGAGTCGGAACGCGAGTCTGCATAGTTCTAAAACATTGTCCAGCCACTTAGAGGGTTCCACTGAGATATGAATGAGCTTTACTTTTCTGGTGGATGACCCCCAGGCGAGTCAGATATGATCTTGGTCGTAAAATTTGAGCACAGTGGCGACAACCAGGCGAGGCCGAGATAATGCCCTGCTGCTACCCGATTCTGGGTGGGATGAAGGTGGGGAGTGGGTGGTTGCCGGTTGTGATGGCAGAGGCATCAATTTAGCAGCCAAAAGTAGGATTGACTAGTTTGAAAGATCGGTGTTCGTTTGGATAGCCATGCTGCCATGTGTAGCCCTGCCGAGTGCACACGTCTCAGGTACAGTAATATATGTTACTAATTTCTTATAACCCCCACAAGGATTGGAAATTGTCACGCACAATGTTGGCAGCAGTTAAGCAACAAGTAACATGGCGGGAGGGGTGGGGGACCAGGACTGGAACACCAAGTGGAGTGGGAGGTGCTGAATGTGGCACAACATACAAAGCTGCAAACTTTGGGACTGGGGAACCGGTTTCGAGTCGCAGCGTCAACTCTCCCCGATTATAACAAATAAAATGAAACATTATCGAAATAAAATAGGAAAGGAAACAATGACAAACTACGGCAGTGGTTGATCTCTCTTCATGAAGCATTCAGGGTGAACAAAGAAGCCCTTCATGAACGTGTACAGGATCGGGTAAACAAAGAAAAAAAGAGTGTGCCAACAAATCATATATAAACAAAAGAGTAGGGGGACAAGTAACTGGGGCAGGTGACCTGAAAGTGAAAAACACTCCCAAAGCAGGCTAGCTTGAATCCAGTGGCAAAGTGAACAAGGGACCCACGTCTGGGCATACCCTGCCAGCTTGGTGGAAAGAAAAGGCACTGCTTTAATTGAGCAGGTTCTGTCTGGTACTGAGTGCCTGCACTTCTTTAATTTTGAAAGGGGGTGTACCTGCACTGCTTGGTATTAAGGTGTCGCTGCTGACATCGCGATGTGGCATACCAGGTCACTAGAAAAAAACCTGGCAGGGCCGACACACACCTTCATCCTTCCATGGTCTATATTGAATACCATTAAACTGAGCAATACCCACACCTCTTAATTACAGTGCTACATAGTAGAAAATCCTAATGTTGTTTATAGTCATTTAAGAACAATGTATTACTAAAAATAGTTAATCCTTTAATGTTTTTCTCCATTATGTCCTAAAAAGTGGCGTATCTCTCCTAATGCTTAGCTAAAAATCCTCAGTCGCTCTATTTTTAATAAGCAGATTTGTCATGATGTGTAAAGGGAGGGGTTTGCAAACCACGTAGGGTTTAGGAGGGTTACTGCGGTTAAATGGCCTTGACTAGGACATAGTCAGTAGCCATGACTAGTTTTCAATTCTTTTCTACGTCAAGTTATTGAGGCCTGTTCATTGTGTTTTTTTCGGTCTGCTGTAATTGTGACAAAGGGGTTTTCATTAGATGCACAGTAGGAAACATACCTTTGACTGGAGACCTCAAACCTCACTCATTGAGAGTGAGACTCACACATTTGGAGGGCGCGGTGAGCTGTCACTCACAACATACTTAATGTTACACCTGGTAAGAAGGGCTAGAACTTGAACTCAAAATGCAACTGTTTTCAAAGTTTTGCTGTGCATGGAGCGTCTCAAAGAAGCAGTAAGTGCTTCAGAAGGAAAGTGCATCACAACAGAAACCCTTCTACAGGTCCCTTTAGTCGATGGGAGGCGCATATCGGTCACATCAGAGTGTTTCTCCCTTATTTCTCCCCTATTTCTGGAAGCTGGGAGTCTACTTTAGTCAAGATTTGCTGTTGTTTTAATCATTTTACATTTATTTTTATTCTATGAATAATTTTATCGTGAGCTCTTCGTGTTCTTCATCAAAGTTTGCTCACGTCATTTCCTGTGGTAAACACAAAAGTAAGGGTAGCCGCTTGGATTACTCTCCAGTCTGGGGTTGCTTTTGTTCCCATTGGGAGGGGCGTGACCTGACAGTTCAGACTGGACTATTCCTATTGGAGCAGAACCTAGGCTGATTTGCATATGACGGGTTGCTGTCTGAGGCTGCAAAAAAAATTATGGACTGGGATGCGGCCCCAAGTAATATCATAACATGTGTATTTGTAATTGTAATATAAGTTTGTAGCCGGGTCTGGAGGTTTAGGGGACTAATGTAGGGCCTGTTTGACCTCATAGTCACAGGTTAAAAACCCAGGGGATCCAGTCAGCCTTTCATCCTTCTGAGGTCAATAAAATGAGTACCATCGAGCTGGGTAAAAATAAAAACATCTGTTATTCAGCGCCAAGATGCCCATGGGTGAGCGTGTATTTACAAATACACGATATGTAATAAGACCTCAGTTTGTCCCATGGCCAGATTAACTAGTATTTCATTCAGTCCTGCTTCAACTCTGTGTACTATTTTGCATTTCCCTCAAAAAGTAAATGCTAGATCGTGATTAGTGCTGTCAGTTTTATGGTATTTTTTAGATTTCTGTCTCTATTCATATTTATTTTTTCTAACTCACATGTATGTCTAGTATATTTCCATATTTATTTACCTGACATGTTCACTCGCTCAATGAGTTCTATACATTTTTGTGCAAATAGTCGCGAGCAATAAAACAACACCTAACCTGAAACCATTAAAACAAGCACAGGAGCAGACCTGCAGCTGCTTAAAGGCGCCATAAGGTGATTGTTGTCACAATAGGTGTCAAACCCAAGCAGACCTAATCAAACAACACAACAGCTGGTGAGTGTTAGAAATGAAGGGCTGGGTACAGACCTCTCTTTCTCTCTGGCCCGGAGAGGTCCCTCTAGGGTCATTAGAGAATCTCCAACCCCTCTCTATAGGAGAGTAATCGCTGAGAGCACCGAGAGATAGCTAAAGAAAGCATCATTTCTGTTTTTAATGTGTTTGATAAATAAATGCTGACAGATTACGGATTGCTTTCTGTCTGAATATATATGTAAAGATCAGAAAAAGAGAGAAAACTGGGTGGGGGAGGCGTAATTATAGAGTACAAACCAAGAGGACAGAAAGTCTTGCCCATGCATGAGAGGCCATTTTATGATCTCTCTACCTGCTGAGAGTCAGTGCTGTAAATATACCCCTCAAGCCTTCAGAACAGCAAAGAACTGCCCCCTTTCACCTCAAAGAACACTGGATCACAACTGTTTGAAGATTTAAAGCTGTATTATCTGTAAGTACAATGTCTCTATTATCTGGATTATTACTTTATCATAGCCATCTAGGCTCCTATCAGGAGTGGTACACCTAGTCACAGGGCCTTTTAGTACAGCCCCCGTTACAAGGGCCATATTGCTATCATAACTTTCTATCCACTATGGGTAGAATGTTATTAAATCGGGAGAAAAAGAAAGGCAAACATTGGAATGCTGGATCAGAAGGTCCATGCCAGCCGTTATGGCCTCCTACCTCTAGCTAAGCCAACTTATTGACTCCCTACAATAGCTGGTATAGGCCGAGGCAGTAGGGCTTTAATGCCAATAGAACATACTGCCCAGAAAGGGCGGAAAGATCTAAAATAGGGAAAAAACTTTAATATAAACATTGGAACGGAACAGAAGGTCCATTCCATGCATTATTGTCACTCTATTGTCTTCAATGGAGCTCTCAACATTCTAGTGTTCTAATTACTAACACATAGCCCCCCTATATTCCACACCCCATGCTTCTAACCACAGAGCAGGCCATGGAGGCCCCGCCCTGCAGCTGCGGGCTCTGAAGCCTAGGTTAACCCCCTGGGGCAGAGCATTAATATGGCTCCCTGACTAGCACAGGCTGGCATGAGGCAAAGCCCCAGCTTTTGCTGGGAAACATTCCTAAAATAACATCTAATGCTAGCCTAAAAACAGTTCTGACGGATGCTCATCCCCGGTTCAAAGAGTAGAAGCTATTTTGGTAACTTCATAAAGGGCTGATTAGCCAGCAAGTGTTGACTCATATCACAACAGTTTGTTTCTGATCCACTCAAAAACAGCTGCGAGCGAAATTAAAGCCAACACTGCAGATTCAGAGTAAAAAAATCAAATGTTTACTTGGAGGTCACTGATACCATGTTGCAGTGCATTTCGCACGACATGCAGCCATGTTTCAGCTATGGCAATTGATGCAGAGGAAGGAGAACCCCACTCATTTTTAGGTCTGGTGACAGATTTAGCTGCCTCACCATCATCATATATCAGAAACAAATCAATAAAAAAATTCACAAATATATTCTTACACAGAGGTACTTTGAGTTAGCCCTCTTCATCCATTGGTCTGTTCAGCAGTCATTCAAATTTTGTTTCCACCCACCACAGCATACAGCATGGGGCAATGAGACAATCCTTTTACTTTGAGATGTGGCATTTTATTGATCATGTGAAGTGCACTCCGGCGCCAGGGCTGACAGGCAAATTCTTTTCTTTGCCAGAACTTTCTTATTTCTATTCCTTTCCTTTATTTTATTTAGTCATCCTCGTGTGTTTTAACTATGTTTTCAGGTTACAGCAATTCAAAACCAATAGTCGCGTTGTTTTGCACCAATAACAATTATATTTTCCTATAATGTGCATTAACACTCAAAATCATTTTTACAAATGTTCTTAGTAAACCTGCCTGTTTAAGCACCTGAACTGTTCTGTAAAAATCATATACAATGTTAATTATGTTATTTCTTTTTTAATTTAAAATTGTATTCCAAGCATGTGACTGCCACATTTGCTCAGTGGAATGGCATGATTTATTTTTTTCTTATGTGTGTCATATTTGTTTTAAAAAATTTGCATGATCAAGTTCGCACTATATAAAACTTTATAAATAAAATAAAATAAAATAAATTGCACCATCTTGTCAAGAGCAGACCTATTGGCTTTGCCAGTGCTTGTACTAAAATTAAGCATGATCCTCTTCCCTCGGCAACCTCACCAGAGCTTCGATGCATGGCATATCAACAGACACAAAGAGTAACTGACACAATCTTTGCTTGCTTCCCTCCCATGCATGGGAGCACTCTACTTTTTTTACCCATGTGTACCAGGGCATCACGGTTGTGCATGCATGCGCTCGCACACACTTCATCGCCAAAAAATTGGCTGCCTTTTACATGTCACTCTCCCAAGAACATAAGAGCAAAACCAATGGGGCAGTGATATCTTGAGGTTCAAAGATGATTCAGATAGTTCCAGAGCATGGCTTGGAGCCGTGGCTGGAGGTGGTCATGAGGACGCACCATGCTGAGTCACATAGTGAGGACTAAGGGCCTCATGACTAAGGGACACATGTATCAAAGGGTTTTACCCATTCTGTGTCTGTGGGAATATGTGTTAGTACATATGGGCCCATGAAACTAGGGCTATCCAGTGCATAGGGTGTGGCGTAGAGGGAGCTGGGATAGGCACAATCTCCCCAGGGCTTTTGGGGAGAGCGGGGCAGTCCAATGGAAGCTTCATGGTGAGATTGGCTAGTTAGTCCAGGGACCAGGATCAGGGTGGGTTTAAAGGGTGGTGGGGCAGATTGTAGATCTCATGCTCTGATAGGAAAGGAAGAGAATGCAAGCTAAGAGGGCGAGCACAGGATAGAAATGCACTTACGGGGGGATGAAGCTGGGCGCTTAAATGGAAACTATTTAGAAAGAGGAAAGATAGGAGTTAAAAAGGTTTGAGGCTGATAGGCTCAGATGGGCGACCCCACGGACCTAAACAACTACCGCCCTATTTCCAATATTCCTACCCTGGTCAAACTTCTGGAAAAATGTGTTCACCACCAACTGACAGAACATATTGATCACTTCAACCTTCTTAACAAACACCAATCTGGCTTCCGAGCAGGTCACAGCATGGAATCAGCCATGACACACATTATTGATGATGCACTACAAATACTTCATCAGAACAGTACATGCCTACTCCTCCTACTAGATCTTTCCTCAGCCTTTGATACGGTCAAACACAAGAACTTGATAGATCTGCTGATCCACAGAATGGGTCTATCAGGGTCAGTGCTTAACTGGTTTACTTCTTTTCTGCAAAACCAGACAAAAAAATTCAAGGTCAACAACACCCTGTCCAAACCCGTTCCAGTTACGCTAGGAGCCCCGCAGGGGTCCTCGCTATCCCCGACATTTTTTAACTTATTCATGGAACCACTCACCGATCTGCTACAAGCGTCCAACGTGCAATTTCACATGTACGCTGACGATACCCAACTATACCTAAAGATCCACACCCTTGAAGACATTAAATTACTTAACACTACGCTTAAGAGCACCCAAACATGGCTGGCAGAGAACCTCCTCAAATTGAACCCTCTAAAAACTGAATTCCTCCTAATTTCTCCACCCGCCAAAGTCCCCATAATGCACGACTGGGTCAAACACCTTGCAGCACTCAACGTTCAACCAACCATTGTGGATTCAGCAAAATCATTGGGTATAACGCTTGACTGCAACCTCAATATGCAGAAACACATTAGCAACGCAACTAAGGGAGCAAACTTTTAGATAAATACATTGAGGAAGCTGAAACCCTTCCTGCCCGCCAATGACTTCAAGATGGCGGTTCAAGCTCTAGTTTTACCTCGGTTGGACTATGGAAGTGTCTCTCTATGCGGCCTCCCCAAAGCTACTACAGCTCCCCTAAGAGCCTCTACTAATGCTGCAGCGAGACTCATCACTGGCTCGAAAAGAAGGTCCCACATCTCCCCTGACCAAAAATCTTTAAACTGGCTACCATTTGAAGCCAGAAATCACCTGAAAATAGCGTGCATGACGCATAAAGCCATACATCACAATGCACCCAGCTATCTCACACAGAAACTGACAATATCTGGTGGGATAAGATCCGTAAGCAGTGCGGAAAACCTACTGCTGAAGCCACAAAGATTCAACAAGAAAAAAACATATAAACGATCCTTCTCAGGAATGGCGCCTAGGATATGGAATGCCCTACCCCTAGAAACAAGACTGAACTCCTCCACTGCATCTTTCAAAAAGGAAGTAAAAGACATTCTAATGGCAAAATTCACTTGTACACAGACGTAGGAATTTGTGAGAACATTCATACCCGATATCCAACTAGTCAACCCAATCATCCTATTTGCCTTAGTCATGACTCATCAGGACTCTCCTGTTCTGCACCTTATTGCTTTGCTTTATGTTTGCTCAAGATGTTATGAATATTTGACTTACTTGTTTTTAATGTATTATATAATTAACCTCACTTACTGTAAAGCGCTCTGATACCCGCAAGGGTCTTGTCTGCGCTCTATAAAACTTTCAAAATAAATAAAATGGTTGAGGGTTTGCTTGTTTCTTCACATTAATGAGGTGGGATGCCAAGTTGGGTATCTATGCCGTGCAGACCTGTCACAGTAAATTAACTTTTCACACACTAAGGGCCTGATTCACAATGGTAAACTTACACTTCTGTGTAAGTTTATGACTCTTTGGTATTCACAAAGGGATTTACGTGTATTATCTTTACGAGTGCGAAGTCTCAGCACATAGAAAGATAGGACAGTCCCATCTTTTATGTACGGAGAATCCACACTTATGAAGATACTAGTAAATCTCTTTGTAAATACCAAAGAATCATAAACTTACACAAAAGTGTAGGGTTATCTTTGTGAATCAGGCCTTGAGGCCTCAATTAAGGATCCCGGGTTACTGATGCAATATTTATCACACCTAATGAATAACAATACCCTGGGAATTATTATTTATTGGGTTAGATAAATACCACCAATTGTGAAAATTAGACATGACATGCAGATTTCGGTGTTTTCTAAACTAGAAATCCAGATGTCCCAGTACTTAATCAGACCCCCCAGGATATAGCGGCATGGATTAGCAAATTTAGCGGCATAAAAAAGGAAATTTAGCGGCACAAATATGGAAATTTAGCGGCAATTTTGCGGCATTTTATGTGGCCATTTTTCCTACAACAAACACAGATATCTTCGTTTTTTTAGTTATTTAACAACATGAAGCTATGTATATTTGGTTTATTTACAATGTAGACACTTTGTTTCCCTCGAGCGTGTGCTTCACAATTATGGGCTGCTGCAGTTTCACAGCAAATCTACAACTAGGAAGGAATATTTCTTTCCTGTCCATATTTTATTGTATCTTGCTCCCCGTCTCATCCTTCCCCTGTTGTTGCAATAACACCTCCTCACTGTACAGGAGTTTTTCCAGCTAGTACTGCAGCCACTACGTCTGGTGCACTACGTGATTTTAACATGGCAGCTCCCAGTCTATGATATTGAGTATTGTGAACCACTAGTAACTCGATTGCTCTTGACGTTCACTCACACATTTGTCTATACCATACCTAGGCATCCTACTGGCCCCCACACCGGTGAAAACACTTGCAGCCAACTAAGGCCCATTCTCGCCCAGACCAACACAACTCTCTCTGCATGGAACCGCTCAGGGCTGTCATGGTCCGGCCGTATTGCGGCTGTCAAAATGACCACGGTATTTCCAGGCTAAACAGTTATGCTTTATTATGCAGAACCAAGAACAGGGAAGAGGTGTGGCGCCGCGGCCAGGGCGACTGACGCTGGAATCTGGGGACCACGGTTCGATCCCCGGCTCCGGCGGCAGGTTAGCCCAGCACCATGTGACTCTGGGCAATAGCTCGCTTAATCTTCCCGACGGCCCCCAGCGCCTAGAGACCCTTACGGGTGATTGTGCGCTTTACAAATGTGGACTTTACTTTTTACTTTACGGGGAAAGTGGGTGGTCTAAAAAAAGGTAAACATTAAAATGGAGCCCGAAAGACATGAGGACATGAGGCCGTCTGCCGCACAGACAAAGCGGACCCATGGAAACAGGGTTGGTGGTAGAACAGGCCTTGGTGGTAGCCCTCGCAGAGTCGCAGCCTAGCATTGAATGGCGCGTCCATACTGTGCGCTGAGATAGGAGGGTGGGCGGGGCCTTGAGAGGAAAGGGGGCCCTTCTGGAGCTGGTGAGGCCCATCTACCTGTCGGCTGATGCCCGCTCTCCTGCTGCGGTGGGTGAAGGCTCACACCTATGGTAGGTTTCATGTCTGGCTGCCGCTAGCCTTTCCATGACCATTAAATGACATCACTCGGGTCGGAGGCTAAAGATAGATCGCCATTCACGAAACGAGAGGCTACGTGTGTGTCTGGCCATCACGTGTGGATTAATCCCTCCCCCCTCAGCCCCCACCCGTCTCCCACCATGCCCAGAAGTACAGTCCCTGAGGGAGGTGCAAGTCTGCGGGACAGCAGTCTCCAGCTGATGGAAGTTTAGAATGGGCGACAGGTGGCGCGTGGTCTCGATGTTGCCCCTCCTTACTTTCTAGGCATTATTGTTTCAGATAGGATTGCGTTCTTTACTGCGTAAAACTGCTCTATTTGGTAGAAATTTTTTTTTTCCAGTGTTACTTTGTAGAACCAACATGTTCCTTCAATCCTGCAGTGTTGGTCTCACCTGGAGGTTTCTCTGTCCACAAAGAGCTTTCCCAGAACCTTCTTTGCCAGACTGGGGTGGGACTACATCCTCCAGTTCTCTGAGCAGCAGGGCGGGCCAAACAACATCGTGCTCTTAAGCGCACCATTAATCCTGCAGCGTGGGTCTTTATTTCTTTCACATTTGTAGCTGTTTCAGAAAGATGGACATTACTGATGGAAACTAAATTATTGTCTTGCTTGGAGGTTTCCCTGCCTGCATACAGCTTTTCCAGAACTTTCCTCACTAGTCTGGGCTGAGACTACTTCCCTAGTCCTCCAATTGGTCCTCCAATTGGCATAGCGGGGCCAAGCAACAACATTGCACTCCTGAGCACACCATTAATCCCATAGTGCGAGACACGCTGCGCCGTTCCCCTGGGCGAATCACCCTAAAGAGGCAGGCCGGGCCTTCTCTCTTTAACCTACGCCCTTTGAACTTGGCTGCTGTAGTTCTGTAAGTGCACTCTTATTCAGACCCCCCAGGATATAGCGGCTTTTGTAAAAATGCCGTGCGATTTCTACAAAAGTGCCGATTTCGCGGCAAACCACGCAATCGCAAAATCGCGATATCCTGGAGGGTCTGCTTAATAAACTTTTTTCACCCAGTATATTTTATCATGTTTTACCTGCCAAAATGTATCAGGGTAAAAACAAGCAAACTCCTTATTCCAGTGCCCAAGGAAGCATGGGTGTGAACTGGTATATGAATTTATTGAGGAACTCATACTCAAGGCTGTGAGTGTGTGTGTCGTGATTGCACTCGCCCTGTCCAGTTGATGGTTGCTGTTCGTCCTCTGTCTCACTCTTGGAGCACTCCACCGGTGTTGCTCCGTCAAACATACCTAGTGGGTGGTCATGCTCTGGTTGTTTGGTCTCCCAGAGCAGCTATTGGCGCAATGCCTGTCTGAGCAGAAACTGCAAAGGGTTGAGTTTGGAGTAACATCCTGAAGTTGCTGCTGGTGCCTTTGATCTCTTTTGGAGGTACGTGCAGGTCTCTTGCAGCTCATGTGGACATTTGTAGCTGCCAACTGTCCCCATGGAGGGCCGGACTAGGAACCCAAAGCAGCCAGGGGAGGGGCATGCAGGAGGCACTGCTGATTAACAAAACCAGCCAACCAGAACTGCTACTTTTGTTACTCTGGTAGATTTGCAGCATCACTGAAAAACCGCCCCCAAGTAACAAAACAGGCCCCACCAGCTCCAAAACCGTCCCACACCCCCTTCCAGCCACCTGGGCAAACGCCCGATGCCCGCTACAGCCAGTCCAGCCGTGCCCTCATACTGCATGTGACACCGTCTGCCAGTCCTGACTTTTTAGCCAACAGCACTTTTCATGCCTGTTTATTGACCTCTTTTACAATATTAAGAATGAAACCCTAAAACCGGTCCTAGGATGCTTGTTTCCGGACCAGAGAGGACCTGGCTTGGCAGTTCGGGCTGAACTGTTCCCATGAGGCAGAGGGTCAAGACTGATATACATATGGCCAGGTCTAAACTGGGGTGGCATGGTGAGCAAAAGAATGATGGATTTAACCCAGATCTCTTTACTGGGGGTGAATGTTTTGATTTGTTCTGCATTACATCCATCAATTGTGTGTCTTTTGCTCATATCGCATGTGACACCGTCAGCCAGTCGTGACTTTTTAGCCAACAGCACTTTTCATGCCTGTTTATTGAGCTCCTATTTACAATGTTAAGAATGAAACTACATATCTAAGAAGGCAACGTGTTGGTTGATAAGGTAAACATCCTTTACAATGCAACTTTTACCACGCAGTGCCTTTACGACGCAACTGTTACAGCGCATGTCATTACAACGCATAGCGCTGGGGGGCGCTCTAGCATAGGGAATAGATTTAATTTACTATCCAACACCTTCCCTACTATCCACGGGGACTGGAGTTGGAATAATAAATTAAACTATTCACTATCCAGCACCCCTTAACGCTTTTGCGTTGTAACAGCATGCGTTGTAAAAACTGCGATATAAAGGCATGCGTGGTAAAACCATGCGTTGTAATGTCGTACAACCGGTTGATAAAAATGCAGGACTTGCTGAAGGTACCACATATGACATGAGGCCATTAGGCAGCTGTGGTCATTAACCTTCCCTTGACTACCTTCGACTCATGCTGGGCCAGGTGACAAGGACAGCCAGGTGGGGTGCTGAATCACTCACAGATCCAGATTTCCTTTGAGGCAGTACGAGAGGGCCATTGTCTGTCTGAAGTTCCTCTTGGATACCGTAGATGGCTATTATCTTCTACAGGTTGAGTCTTACTGCATCATCCTCCATTGCGCCCATGATCTGGCGCCATGACTACCAACTATTTCCCATCTGGCGATGGACAGAGTTCTCAGAGTCACAGCCTCACAATTCTGGAATTCTGTCCCCATCACTTGACAGCATCGCACTCTGTTTCGTTTTCAGGAAACTTCTAAAAAAGTACCTTAGCTCATCTGATTAATTCTATTAATTTTGTAATTCCACTACTTTTTATAATTATGCTAATGTCATTACATGAGAAGTGCTTTTATATTATGCTTGTTCTATTTTTCTTTTTTCCTGTTTTCTACATGTGATTGCAAAAATGTTCCTGTTCTAGCTAATTATTAATATTCAAATGTTTTCAATACATTGTTATTATGTTACATTTTTAACCTGCTACTTGTTATTTCCCTTTTTCCTTCATAATTAACTTTACTTTTAAAACTTTAAAAAAAAGCCCTCCTTGGTGTTGAAGTAGACAGTTACTGCACAAAGCTCCTCCATGGGCTTTGCAAGGTTTGCCAGGTTGGGTGTGAACCTCCCACAATGTTTTACCCTTCCTAGAAAGCTTTGCCCTGGGACCCTGTATGGAACAGCAGCCATCTATGCCCTGCCCTTCTTACTGTGATACCTGAGACTCCGGCAGTAGTGATGAATGTCAAACTGAGCTTTATAATTTCACCTTTCACACTTGGACAAAGTTAGGTCACAGGTCTTCTGACAGTCTCTATGGGGCTCTTCTTACCATCCTTGCAAAAGATTCTTTTAGAAGACATCAGATGTCTAAGGCAGCCGGACTTGGAATAATATGTGACACTGCGTGAGCTACCTAAGAGTAAGATTCTCTATTCCTTGATGCGGCGTACCCAAGTATAAGACCGAAAGATCCGTATCACCCAATTAGATCTCATGGTATTGCCTGTAGAACAGTCATTTGTGTTTGCTTTTGTATCATTGCTTCAATACCTTAATACTCGTTTAGAGTTGGACTCTAAATCCCAGAGAATACGGTGTGCTGCAATGATTTTAATTGTTCAGTGGTTGCAATTCCAGGAAACGATTTAGAGGCCATGTGCAAAAAAAATTTCAAAACAGGCAGCACATAAGTTGCAAATACCATACCTGCTGTGTTTGTGCTTCAATACCACCAGCCTTGAACTGGTGATAATTTAGTGTTACTGTTGGACCTGGCCCTTTCTGCAGGGTCATCCCCTGACTGTTGCCTTTACCCTCCACCTTTTTGCTGAATTCGTTTTTCTTGGCTTTAGGAATCTGTGAACTTTACCACTGCTGACCAGTGCTAAAGTGCTTGGGTTATCTCCTTAAAACATGGTAGAATTGGCTTATGCCAAATTACTTATTTAATGTACTTATAAGTCCCTGGTAAAGTGAAACTATATGTACCCAGGACCTGTAAATTAAATGTTTTTAGTTGGCCTGCAGCACGGATTGTGCCATCCACTTAAGTATGCATTAGGCCTGTCATTGCAGAGCATGTGTGTGAAGTTTTAAACCTTTTGCCAGGCCCAACTCTTCCTTTTGAATACATATAAGTCACCCTATGGGTAGACCCTGGGTAGCCCAGAGGGCAGTGTGCAATGTATTTAAAAAGTAGGACATGTACTTCTAAGTTTTGCATGCCCTGGTCCCGTGCTTCTCATGCCACTGGGCCCGATTTATATGTTGGCGGTAAGCATACTCCGTCACAGCAGGGATGGAGTATGCTTACCACCAACATAATGGGTCACCTGCTAAATTTAGAAGTGGGCGGACCATAGTTTGGCTACGCCAGCATGGCAGAGACTACTCCGTTTCTGCCGTGGCCAAACTTCCCCAACAGCCCAATGAAATAAGGAATGTCGGAGAATTGGCTACATATCCATCCACCCTATTTGGATGGGCCAGGAAAAGCCTGGTGGGAAAGGACAGTAAAAAACAAAAAATGCCCTCTCGCCACGGGAGAGGAAACCCATGGCGAGGAGGGCATTGTTTTTTTTATTTTCAAAAACAAAATCCCACTTTGAGGTTTTGTTTTTTAAAAGAAAAACCTTGGGAAACTTTGATGTATGGCTCTGTCATGTTTTACAGAATCGTATGGAAAAGTTCCAATGCATTTACAGGAACCAATTTGACATTTCCTGTGAATGCTAGAAATGTCCGTTGGGCTGAAGGACATTTCATAATTTGGCAGTCAGGAGTAAATTACTCTGTCGCCCTGGCGGATGACGGCCCGACCACCAAATTATAATTTGGGCCCTTAGTTTTTTACCCTCGTGATGAACATAGAGTTACACAATAACTGCGTATAGCATAGACACACTGCATCCAGGCCGTTAGTTAAGAAATCCGTGCATTGTTATCAGCTTCGTTCTTTTCAACAGGCCTGATTAGAAGCAGGGCTGGAAAACATTATTTATAAAAGGAAAGCCAAGGACTGGAAAAGGAATCCTGGTAAACTTGGGTGAATGGACCCAACCCACTCGGCATTCCTGGGGGCAGAACGCTGCCCCTTTAAATCCTGTAGTTCCTTGTAAGTTTAAACAAGCATTGTCAATGGCATTCGGCCTCATGTTGACAATGTTCTTCGCTTACTCCTTTTGCCTTTCTGGATAAGCAGCATTGAGAAAAGAGAGTGCGGAAAGTTGGAGACATCATCATGCACCCCCATGGAGTGCCTCATCACAAATGGCATTGAAAAAAAAAAAAAAAACTAGTTCCCTTCAGTGGAGGTATAAAACTAATCCAATCAAAAGAGAGGTCAAAAAAGAAATTGTTCAGGGGTGGGACAAACACAATAGGGAGAAAAGCAATTCAGTCAAGATCAAGGAACTGTGATAGACAAGAAAGACATCACTTCTTGAGCAAGGGGCTGACGTAAAGAGCACTGTACAGCATTGTATGCCGTGCTGGCTGCAACAGACAGCTGAAACAGCAGAAACTCACTGTAGCGAGAACAAAAGAAGAGATTAAGAAGTAGCTATTGCAGGGGGCGTGGCTTGGATGGCAACGCAGGCGGTTGCCTAAGTTCGAGAGCTCCGTGACCCCGGGGAAAAGAACGGCGAGCAACGCGGCGAAAAGACCCCTAAATCCCACGCAAACCAGTGCAAAGGGTGTGGGAACACATGGAGCAGAAGGAAAAAGGTTCCTAAGCAAGCGCGGCTCCTGAAAGAAGGCGGAAAAAGCTAAGTGCCCTGAGACAGCGGGTGAGGAGTGAGGCGGACCAAGATGGCGGAGCAATAAAAAGAAGACGCAACTCCGAGACAGACACCAGGCTCGTCCGAATACCAGGAAACGCTGAAAGCAAGAGCGGAGGTAAGGACGGAGTCTGCAACGAGCGCGGAGGGCGAATCCCGGGCAGGAAAGCAGCCCAAGCCACGCTGAAAAGGGAGAAGCGAAACTGAAAACCAAGAGCCGAAGGCGGCCATCTTAATTACCCCACCGCAGAAATACATCAAGCAAGCGAGCGCTCAAGAAGCCAACTACACAAGAGCGCAGGGGGTGCAAGGCAGATCACTCGCCTGATCCAAATAGCCACAGACTAAGGAGCAAGGCGCAAGGCGAGGCGGCGAAGGCGGCCATCTTAAGTAGAGTGGCGAAATCTCCGCAAAAGAAGTCAAACCGAGCACAGCTGGCAGTACAGGCTGTACAAACGGAGCGTTTAGTTCCTGCAGGTGCCAAACACATCCTCGACCAAAAAGCGCCCAGGGAACGCGGCGCAAACCTAACGCCGTGGCCATCTTAGAACGGGAAAAAAAAATACTACGGCGGCCATCTTAGAGGAGGCAGAGACTAATCAAACGCTCACTAGCCCAAGGGCAGGACGGCAGACGGCAGAGAAAGCGAACGAATAAGAGCCAGAAAGAGCCAGAAAGGTCCTGGAGAAGAACGATCTCCCCCACCAGACCCCAAAAGAGACCGGCGACGAGCCTAAAAAACAGAAGGCGGAGATACCCTAATTGGGGCAAACGGAAGGCGGACACTCTGTTCGGGGGAAAAAGTGTGGCGGTCACCACAGAAGAGACAGAAACCAGGCAGAAGCCTTGAGGTGCCTAAGGCTAGACGGCAGAAGGATCAAACAAACAGAAAGCCAGAAGGCACGAGCAAGGAAACAGGAAACTGTACAAATAAGCGCTGAAAGAAAGAGGCAAGTGAGAACAGGACAAAGTCTCAAGGCAGCAACGAGCCAAAAAGAACCAGGTAGCAGGCGCAAGCACGCAGCTACTGAGAAGGGGGACAGCGGAGGAAAGCGGTGGCGGCCACCTTAAGAAGGGCACGCAGTAGGGGAGAAAGTTCCAGGGGAAAACCAGCAGAAGGTCAGTGGGCAAGGCGCAAGGTGATAGAGGCAAGGAAACAGATGCAGGGCCGGTGAGGCGCTGTTCATTAACGCACGTCGCCCCAACTAGCCGAAGAGTGCTCACACCCCCAGCCATCTCAGAAACTCGAGAAGGTTGCGAACGCTCGGCCCACAGCGCCAAACAACGCCAGTATCCGCATCCTAGGTGCAGACCTTAGCCTAGGAAGGCACAAAGCAACTAAAGCAAGCAAGCAACCATCGAACAGGAGAAGCGGGAGGGACAACAAGAATAAAAAGCGGTGGCGGCCATCTTAAGTAAGGCACGAAGTGATGCACTGTGAACTCAACCAACCGCCCCCTGCTCAGATATAGAAGCCCTGGCGTCCGAGAAAACCAGAACAAGAACTGTGAGGTGGCCAAGCAGGTTCACATTCGGTGGCACCACAAAGGACAAAGATACGGACAATATAAGCAAAAGCCCACCACAAGGAGCCCAACAGGCGGATCAGCAAAAGAAAGACAGGCTTGCCATCTACCAGGGAAGAAGAGGTTTTGGTAGGATGTCGGTCAATGACAACAAAAAAATTAGGAAAGACCTGGACTCACCAATTAAATTGAAGACCATTCAGAACACGGAAACAGCAATGGACCTGCTCGTCAAAAAAATAACGGAAGCCAACGACCTGGCCAAAGCCACCAAGAACTCCATGGACAATGTTCAGTTAGAACTCACAGCCATACGCGCTGACCAGAACAGAATAGCGAGCAGAGTAGGGGAAGCAGAAAGAAGAATTAGCGAAATAGAAGACAAATCAGACACCATGGATAGAGATGTACGCTACATCTCCAAGATCTCAAGTGACATGCAGAGACTGCTGGCGGAACAAGAGGACAAAAACAGGAAAGGGAACATCAGGATCCTAGGGGTCCTAGAAGAGGAAGAAGAAGCGGCGGGCTCATGCGCGGCGCTACTTGAGGAACTAATCCCCAAACTGACTGGCCTCAACTTCGAAAGAACCTTCGAGATCGACAAAGCTTACAGAGTACCGGCCATAAGACAACAGCACATGAAGGGCCCAAGAACAATCATATGCAAACCCCTGAGAGCAAACCACACCGATGCCATCTTCGCTTTTGCACGTAAGGGCCAATCGCTCAACTGGAAGGGCAAAAAGATAATCATCACCCAGGACTTCTCAAAGGGTACGGTAGAAACAAGGAAGGGCTTCCTGGCGCTAAGAGACACTCTGAAGAAGGCCAAGATAACGTGTAGCTTTGCGGGACCAGCAAAAATGAAAATAACAGACAAAAAAGGCACACGCTTTTTCAACAACCCGGCAGAGCTATGTAGGTACCTTCGGGATCCAGAGCAGGAGGTGATGGAACAAAACAGCCCGGGAACGGCAAAGAGAAGGGCCTCATCGGACGGCTCGGAAACAGCTGGCCGTGGATAAAGTACTCTGACAGGAAACCAACCGTTAAAAAAAAAAAAAACGCAGACAACAACTACCTCAAAAGGAAACGGACACCTACCTCAGCATAAACGGAATGAAGAGCTAAAGACTACCAGACAAAGTATTACGAGACTCTCAGGAATGTTCACTGTTCACTGAAGGGCAGGCCCCAGTATATATCCTTTCATCGCATGCACAGCACGGAGGTAGCGGGGGGGGGGGTTATTTTGTTTTTTATTCTGTACCCAGGGGGGCGGAGGGCGGAGAACCGTTGCTGTTGCACGTTTACAGTACATTGACAGGGGGGAGGGGGGCGGGGGGGGTGAGGGCCGGGGGGTAGGCCATGAAGCGCGGACAATCACACCTTGGTGGAGCTATTTCTTCTTCTTTTCCTTCCTCCTTCTATACATACACATATCCACATTCCTACCCATACCCCGGGGGGGCAAAGACTGGTGGCGGGAGGCGGTGAGACACCAGATACAGAGGTACAATATAGTAACCAGCACAGCTAGCAGCGAGATAACGAAGGCACCATGACCACACCAGACACTCAGGCCCTAGCACAGATAGCCGCAGACATCAAGATCGTTTCACTAAACGTCAAAGGCCTAAAGCACCCCGTCAAGCGACGGAAGACATTAGATTACCTAAACAGACTCAAAGCAGATGTATACATCCTCCAATAAACCAGAGTATCCATAGAGGACGCAAACAGGCTCAAGGCAAACTGGATAAGTGAGATCGTATGCTCTCCAGCCGTTAATAAAAAAGGAGGGGTGATCACCATTATCAGCAAGAAAGCAAAGTGCAGGGTCCACGACAACGTAGCAGACACAAAAGGGAGGAGACTACTCACATGCATCAAAAGAGGCGGGGAAACCATACACATAGCAAACATCTACGAGCCGAATGCAGCGGACAAAAAGGTATGGAAGGAGGTAGAAAGCGAGCTCAGCAAAATCCCAGTGGGTGAACTACTTATCACAGCGGGAGACATGAACCAGGCGATGGACAACGCCATAGATAGACACCCACACAGACCCAGCCATGCCATACAAGAACAGAACACACTTAAAAACTTATGTACCAAACTGGCGTTAACAGACCCATGGAGACTACAACACCCCAGCGCTAGAGAATACACGTTCTACTCGAACCCCCACAACTCATATAGCAGAATAGACTATATACTCATGTCAAACACACACACACACCTGACGGACACAATCGAAATAGGACCCATAGCAATTTCAGACCACGCCCAAATCTCCCTCTCCATAAGCGGGAAACACAACGAGACTCCAAGCAGAAGCTGGCGCCTCAACAGCGACATACTAGAACACCCCGCTAACATCACCGAAATAGAAGAGGCGATCAAAGAATATCTCCAATTCAGTGACACAGAAGACACAGAAGTCATGACACTGTGGGAAGCACTAAAAGCCACAATAAGAGGGAAACTCCTAAGCATTAAGGCAAGAATGAACAGAGGCAGGAACAAAAAAATTAGAGAGCTAGAGGATCAGATAAAAGAACTAGAAGGGAACCACACTTTAAATTTAACGGACAGGAACACACTTACGACACTCACAAAGAAAAAGTATGAACTCAACAGAATACTAAGCAAGAGAGCCTCCACATGGATCAACAAATACAAATCCATAAACTTATGCTCAGCAAACAAAGCAGGAAGGGCACTTGCAGGATACCTAAAAGCCAAACAGAGGCAGCACTCAGTTGCAGCAATCACAGACATAGACAACAAAACGCACACGGCGAACAAACAAATCCTCGAAACTTTCAGGAGGTTCTATAAGGAACTATACACTGCCGACACATCACTGGAGGCAGACGGGGGAGCAAGCCTGCTAGAGACACTAGACCTACCTAAACTAAGCAACGATCAAAGAGAGGCGCTAGACCAAGACATAACCAGAACAGAAGTAGGAATGCCATAGACTCGCTAAAAGCCAACAAAGCCCCAGGGCCAGACGGCTTCACGGCAACATTTTACAAACAGTTCCAACCGCTGCTCAAAGACACACTGGTCAGAGTCTTCCAGACATGTGCGGAAAAGGGGAATACGACAGACTCAATGGCGAAGGCAAACATTATTGTCATCCCCAAAGAAGGGAAAGACCCTCAGTTCCCACAAAACTACAGGCCAATCTCCTTAATAAACGTGGACTGTAAAATATATGCAAAAGTAATGGCTGCGAGACTAAATGCATATCTTCCCTCTCTCATAAACAAAACGCAAGTGGGCTATCTGAAAAACAGACTATCACAAGACAACACCAGACTGCTCTGCCACTTAATAAACCGCACTGCAAACAGTACGGAGAAGGCCGTTATGATCGCGCTAGACGCAGAAAAGGCCTTCGATAGAGTCACTTGGCCTTTCCTAGACCAATGCATGCGCAAATTCGGACTTGGGGAGAGATACAGAGGCATGATCATGTCTCTGTACAAAAACCCCCGGGCCTGAGTGGTGGTCAATGCGGCCACATCAGAAACATTCACCCTAGGCAGAGGGACAAGACAAGGGTGCCCTCTATCACCAGGACTATTCCTGCTGGCACTAGAGCCACTCCTCCACATGATCAGGTCAAACCCGCGGATCACAGGTGTGCAAGTGGAGGTTCAAGCCTTCAAGCTAGCAGCATACGCGGATGACATCCTGATCACCACAAGCAACCCACAAGAGTCAATAGAAGCGCTCGTACAAACAATAGAGGAGTACGCACAAGTCTCAGGGTACAAACTTAACAGGCAGAAATCCGAATGCAAACCGATGAACTACCATACCACCAGAACAGTCCTAGGAACGTCCGGACTGGCGTGGCAAACAAAACCCCTAAAATATCTTGGCCGCCTCTTCGGGAGAGACCTTAGATCAACCTTAGACCACAACGAGGAAGGGATGTTGAAAAAGATTAAGACCAAGCTAGAAACATGGGGCCCCAAATGTATTAGCTGGTGGGGGAGAATTGAGACAATCAAGATGATGATCACCCCTATGCTAAACTACTTGCTGTCCATGCTGCCACTTACTCTAACAACGGATTTCCACAAACACATAGACAAAGCTATCAATACGTTCCTATGGGGGGGGGGGGAAGCCGAGAATCAGCCTAGCAAAACTTAGACTTAAAAAAGAACAGGGTGGACTGAACCTCACAAACTACAAGGCATTCCAAACGGCATGCCTTGCCAAACAGGGATTGCACTGGGTTGCCCCCACACCAGAGTACATGCCGGTATGGATGGACCTGGAAAGGGGCATTCTAGGGGGTGCAGACCCGATCATGGCGCTTATGGCAAACAGACACCCAGAAGTCAAAAATGCGATACTCCGGAACACAAAAACAGAACTACTGAGAGTAGATAAGGAACTGGAAGTAAGCATCAGAGGTACCAAATGGGAGTCAATATGGCACAACCCCAAAATCACATACGGAGGGAAGGCACTAGATAGCAAAGAGTGGTACAGCAGAGGAATTACGACGCTGGCACAACTAGAAGTAGGAAACAATCCACTCACCTACAAGGCACTGTAGCAAATGACCAGACTACCAAACAAGGAATTCTATGAATTCCTAAGAATCAAAGCAGCAATCACCAGGGCAAACCTCTCCAAACATAAACCCACCATCATACAGTACGCACAGAACCTCAACAAGACAGGCCACCAAACAGCGCAGATCTACAAACTAATCACACCACGCACCACAGCTCTAAACAACAAAACAATAGCCTTCTGGGAGGAGATTATACAAAGACCGCTAAACGAAGAGGAAAGGGCTAGAGTATGGATATCGGCGTCCAAAAACAAAGTAACACCGCAGTTGGCACAAACAAAATACTGGATACTACACAGACTACACTGGACACCAGCGAAACAAGAAACAGTGGGAGCAAGCGGAAGTAGCACCTGCTGGAACTGCCATAAAGCGAGGGGAGACCTAGCCCACATGGTATACGAATGTCCCAAAGTTAGAACATTCTGGAACAAAGTATACAACCTCATAGACACGATCACAGGAAGCCAGACACAACGAGGCCTAGCGGGTATTGCCACTGCCTTCCTAGCACCACAGCTTCAGTCCAAAGAGGAACGTGAACTAATCGACGTTCTGCTGACGGCAGCGGTGAAAACTACCCTGAGGAACTGGAAGGACACTAGCAAAGCCACCTTCAAATGCTGGTTTAACTGGGTGACATTCCTTAGGGGGGCAGACAACATTACCGCCAAACACAAGGCGGCAAACCATACAGCCAAAGAAGACATGTGGGAAGCCCTCGACGCCTACCTGAGGCAGTAAACCGCAACACCCCCCACCCCCCCCGCCTCTCTCTCTTCTCTCTTCTTCTCTCTCTCTTTGGCTCCACTGTACCAAAGCACACATTGTAAGAGCTGCCCAAAGTAAGACAACTGTTTTGTTTTGTATATGTAAGAAATTTATTTTCAATAAAATATTTTGAAATAAAAAAAAGAAGTAGCTATTGCAGATACACACGAGCTCACATGTATTGTATTGTATTTGCGATTATATAGCGCTTACTATCGCTGATGAGGATTCGAAATAGCACGCTACTCCGGAACCCATAAAGGATTAGTGGTGAATTAGTATAGTGAAATAAGAAATTAATTTGAGCAGTGGCTATGTTAGTCTGTTATTTGGATTGAGAAGGATAGTGGAGGGTTAGAACAGGGAATATATATAGCACTTGCTACCCTTGATGAGGTGTTGAAGCACTTTCAGGCAAGTAGCAGGCTACTCAAAAACCAAAAAATGATTAGTGGTGAATTAGTCTGGGGAAATATGAAATGTGTCACAGTGAGTTCAGGACTGGAGTAGAACGAGGCTCATGGGTGTCCTCTGGCCCTCTGCAGTCGTAGCATGTTTCACAATTACTACATTTTTAACGTTTGAATGGATAGGTGTTTGAGTAATACTAAATACACATACCTGTAATAAACGTCACTTCCTACACAGATGGCGCACTTTCCGCCGACAGACCCGCCACCTCAGAAGCACCTCTGAAACGGGAAACATCATTTACCACGAAGGCATTACCACTACTCACGTTTACCACGTGACACTTACCAAGCAGGGTGCCTTCCACGCAGGGTACCTTCCACGACGTCTTTACCACGGGCTAGGGGGGAGACGTGGTATTCCTTCAAGTCGATCTGCGTGGGCATGGGGGGGCAGAGGGAGGGGGGGGGCTCGGAGGGGGGCTGGGGGGGGTCTCCCCCCCCAAAAATAACAAGCAGGTTACTTTAACAAAAAAACGAACATAAATTTAAAAGAAAGAGGAAAGAGCCTCCCCCAAAGACGTGCCGTGTACGTCAAAAAAGTAGTCCTTTTTTTATTTTGGTATACGTGTTTTGACGCTTGTTTCAAAGGAGGATGGAAGTAAGGGCTCGTGGAGAAAGACGTGAAGGTAAGACGTTGCAACGCGTAGTAAAATGCTACGTTGTAAATACCAGCGTGGTAAAGCCACTTGCGAGGTAAAATTCGCGTGGTAAAGCCATGCGTGGTAACTGAAATCGTGGTATAATCATATATTCCTCTGAAACAAGGATGAAGACAGAAAACGCGATATTCGAAGGGGATTTTTCCAATCCTGACTCCTTCTTATAAGGCCCATGCTATATTATATTGATAATATTCAGTGTATAAATTCTTCCTTTTTGTTTATACAGCTCGAACTCGACCCAAAGGTATAAAGTGGTGTACACGAGCATAGTTGTGTTACAGACCAACGCATTCATTTTGTTAGATACGGGGAGATTACGTTATTTTCCCAGAATCACAGGATGTTGAGCGTCCCTGTCGAGCTTCGAACCCAGTTCCCCAGCTGCGAGGTCGATCGCGCGAGCCATTAGGCCTCCTTTTATATTCCTTGCACATAAAGTTATCAAATTTGAGCCTCTACCTGTTATACAAACATGTATCTTGTGGCTGTTGTACATACATTTATCTTACTTGAATCGCCCAAAAGTCTGGCCTGGATTGGAACTGCGACAGACATCAAAACCTAACAGGTTCGAGACTTAACATGCCTGGCGTGGTGGCCCATCTTGCCCAGATGGACTCTGTGCCAGTGGCCACTCATACGGACTTTTCCTCTCTCACTTTCCCTTGTAATGTCATTAACTTACCAACAGTCCTGAACTCGTCCCGTTGCCTGAAACTGACGCAGGATCGACACGTCCAGTTCCTGCTTGGTCCCTCCCTGAGTGAGACCTCGGATGCTGGCTGCTTGGCCGCCTCCCTGGGTGAGACCTCGGATGCTGGCTGCTTGGCAGCCTCCTTGGGTGAGACCTCGGATGCTGGCTGCTTGGCTCCTCCCTGGGTGAGACCTCGGATGCTGGCTGCTTGGCCGCCTCCCTGGGTGAGACCTCGGATGCTGGCTGCTTGGCCGCCTCCCTGGGTGAGACCTCGGATGCTGGCTGCTTGGCCCCTCTCTGTGTGAGACCTCGGATGCTGGCTGCTTGGCCGCCTCTCGGGGTGAGACCTCGGATGCTGGCTGCTTGGCCGCCTCCCTGGGTGAGACCTCGGATGCTGGCTGCTTGGCCCCTCTCTGTGTGAGACCTCGGATGCTGGCTGCTTGGCCGCCTCTCGGGGTGAGACCTCGGATGCTGGCTGCTTGGCCGCCTCTCGGGCTGAGACCTCGGATGCTGGCTGCTTGGCCGTCTCTCGGGGTGAGACCTCGGATGCTGGCTGCTTGGCCGCTTCCTTGGGTGAGACCTCGGATGCTGGCTGCCTGGCCCCTCTCTGGGTGAGACCTCGGATGCTGGCTGCTTGGCCGCTTCCTTGGGTGAGACCTCGGATGCTGGCTGCTTGGCCCCTCTCTGGGTGAGACCTCGAATGCTGCTCCCCGTTGCTATGCACTGCACTGTGGGCGTTCGGAACAGAATGCCTGCACTTATGAAGCAACCTGGGCCGCGAGCACACACAGTGGATGTCTGCCGGTGACGTCACAACGGAGGGATGAGTGACGTCTCACTGACGTCTCACTGGAGAAAATCTGCAGACATATTTTTAAATGTCTCTGCCCAAAGGATGTACAATTGAGTTGCAGAGAAAATCTGTTACTTGGACAGCGCCAATTATAAAAAGTAAAGTACATCAAGCAGCTTTGACTGCATTTATTTTAAACTATAGAATAATATGCTAATTAAAATATGTGGGGTCTTTGTGTCATGAAGCTGACGCCTGATGGAAAATCGTTGGCTGTGACTTGATCCAGTGGCCCAGGTTTTCACTGTCTTAGTCTGCCAGAGGTATGGGCGACCCCCACCCCCTTCCAGTAGCCATTTTACTGCCGACACTAGGGAGCGCATAAGGACAAGGTGCTTCGCAGAACAGGCATGGAATGGTGGAAAAAAACAGAAGGCAACACAACCTCAGAAAAGACAAAGAAGTCCTGGACTGGAATACTGACCGATGCTGAGCAGGGCACGAGTTCGGAGACACAGCTGGAGAAGAAGCAATCCTTCCAGAAGAATTCTATGGAGGAACAGGAGAGAACTGGGGGAGCAGCACATCCCAGAAGGAAGAAGGATGAAAACTAGCAAAACAATGGGAAATACCTGACATTCAATCAGGAGCGCTGGAACAAGACAAGACTGCACAAAGTCAGATAAGCTATGTATGTGTTGGTTCCAAGGGGGAGTCCACTGCAATATCATCGGAAGGGAAACTCCCCTAGCACACTCGCGTTTTGGGGCAGTGCTGGTACACTCATTGAGAGGCTTGAACCCTGGGATTCCCAAACAAAACATAAAAATCGCAAAATGAGGATATAAAAAAAAAAAAAAAAAAAAGACTGCACAAAGCGCTGCAACTCAAGGAATTAACTAATTTCCCTTCTTTTATAGGCCAATGGAACAGGAAATGTCTAGGAGTCCATATTGAATTAGGAAAAAGATTTAAGACTTCAATCATGTAGCGTCCATCTTGGATTGGTGAAAATATTATTCCTCTGAAATCCTGTCAAGGAATTCTGGAAGAGAGAAAGGACTGGATTAACAGAGGGACTAATGGCGTCTCCTGATAGAGATTCCCAAGGGAGAGGAAAAGTATTGTTGGGAAACAATACCCGCTGGCTGGTCACCTCATGTTAAGTTTAGATTGAGAGCCCAGCGGCCTGGCAGCACTCTCACAGGCCTCCCAGCGCTATTCTGGTTCGGCATAGCCTTGGGCACTGACAGTGCAAAACTCTGCCCCTTTGCGCAAAACCATTCAGCAACAGGTTTTGGGTACTCATCTCTGGGAATTCATCTCCCTCAAATATATCTTCCCACACACGCCTGCAGTGTTTTTGTGTCCTTCTACCAGGGGTCTTCATCCTCAAAAGCACCCTATTCCTCTTGTTTCGGAAAGGTTTGAGTCTAGCGTGATGGGCGTCACTCAAACGGAGTGTGAGGAATCCCAATTAGCTGGATTCTACAACTTTCTCTTGGTTGGTTACCACAACACGTTGATGCATGAAATCGGCTCATGGCAATGCTGCTAAGATAGAGCTTATTGTGGTTGGATCTGGGGTTCGTGTTACAAAACTGAGCAAAATTCCTGAGATCTGGCCTTTGGGGGGGTTAGAATATCACAGTCTCCGATAAGTCATACCAATCAACAAACACATACATGCTGCTTTCAGGTATGTATGCATGAGGTCTTTTTTTAGTGTGAACCTAGATGAAAAGCAGCAGAGCACTGAGCACGATCACTGGCAAAGATGAAGGCGATGAGTGATTGGAGGCTTAGCTGGGTTCTGAGAGTGTAGGTGCACTGTTGCCCTGCTGTGATGTTGTGTTCTTTAAAAAGGTGTGTCTTCAGCTATTTCCTAAATTGGAGCAGCATTGGAGCAGCCATGATGGATACAGTGGATATTGTTGCAGATCCTGGGTGCATTGATGGAAAAGGCCTGCTGCCTTGTTTTTCCTCTTTTGCACTTCTTCGTCTCCAATCGTCCTGGCTCAGAAGCCAATTTAACGTAGAAAGAGGATGATCAGTACTTGAAATGGAAAAATAGAAGTGCAGGTAACCCATACCATACCTCCTTGCTTCTGAGAAGGTCCTGTACTCTCCAATTAAATGTAATGCACCGCTCAAGTAAACACGTCCAGGTACTCAGTACCAAACGGTACTGGGGAAGGCCACAGTCTAACTAACCTACAGGAAAGGGGGTAAGCCCACAGACACACACACAGCTTGCTCTGGACCAGACCGGACTCTCGTGGTCAGGCTGGCTCACAAGTTGGTCCGGAACAAGACTTCTACTAAAGCAACAGGGTGTAGGAAGAATAAAATGTCAAACGTTTGATGGAGGTAATGAGGGTGCCCGCCAGGCAGAGTCTCTACCCACTTTACCTGTTTTTAGGTCTAGCTTGACAGTACATCTATCTGCAAGACCTACTTTTACCAATTCTTTAGGATATACGTAGAGTTGCCTTTGACTCCGCCTAGAGGAATATTCTCACTCACCTCATGCTATTGACTGTTTGGTGTATCATTCCGCCTGCTATGGAGTGCTTGATATGCAGGTCATCAGGGAGAAGGTATTCATCTCCACAAATTCCTCACATGCTTCTTCAGCCTTTGTGTATCCTGTAAGCAGGCTTCTGCATCCTCAAACACACTAAGATCCTGTTGTTTCACAGAGGTTTGTGTCGAGCACGATGGGTGTCACACTGATGGGGGCATGTACAGTTCCAACGAGCAGGGTTCTAGAACTTTCTCTTCATTGGTGGCAGCAACACATTCATGGATGCAAGAAAGCTGTCTCATGTTGATGACACTAAGATGAAGGTTATGCTGGTTGGCTGCAGGGTTTGTGTTGCATAACTGAATGAGAATCATACGATTGTGAGACTAATCTGATTGTGTCTTAAAGGACACAGAAGCATCACAAATTAAATTATTTACTTCCTAGTTGCATTTTATACAGAAAGATATTTTTTTCATTGCAGCAGACTTTTTATGTTTTAGTTAGTCTCAACAAACCATCTGAAATGCTTGCTGCAAATGCAGTTTCTGAAGGTAGCATTTGTCCGGTCTCTCATGATGGGCAAAGAAGGTCCTCTGTCCAAGTCTCTGGACTGATTTCAGACATTTCACTGTAGGGCAAACACCGACACACTCTCGACACCCGCGTTTGCCCAGTGATGATTGTCATTTTTTTATTAGGCATGCGCTGCTCTGGCGAGACATTTAGTGTGTGGGCTTTTAAAAGTCCGACCACACGCTTTTGGCTGGCATAGAGCGTGCGGTTATGCGCACATTGACGAGCAGAGGCGCCATCTGGCTTTCCTCTCTCATCATGGTGCGCCTACTTCGCACACCACTCGCCAGCCTGCTTCCACTTTTGCCGTCGTGCTCGCGTTTTACAAAGCTCTCTACAGCAACATCGCATCCTACCACGCTCCCCTACTTCAACAATCGTGTGGCATCAGAGATTCAAGAAGCAAAGAAAACAGGCCTCGAAAAATCATAACAATGTTACATGGCCTGTATTTTTTCCAATGAAAGGTTACTACCCTACTTACAAAAACATGATGAAGATGGACCTGCACTTCCCTAGCATCCTTGTTAAATTGCAAGCCGGCTATAGCCGCAACTCCTGCAATGACTATCAGAACTCGCCCAACAACCGACGTTACAGGCGAATAAAAATGCACTTTCGGTCTACCAAAGACGAATGCGGTTTCCCGTTAAACGTTACAAGTGATGAGGATTCGCCTGATCTTAACATGGCTGCAAGAGTGACACAAACACAGTCTAGCATTTCAATACGTCTTGTCCTATATATACGAGGCACATGTGCTCCTCTTCCCTGTGGCTAAAAGTAAGCAGACTCTTGTGACACCAAGAAAACTTACTGTCTCCTCTTCTTCCATCCCCGCTACTCCTGAAGATCCACATTACACGGCTTTCTTTCACTAACTGTATTTTTTTTTATGAGAAGATGCCCCCACAAGGTAGCATGTTCAAACCATGACTCTGGAGAGCAGTCAAGGATATAAAAGACAGACTAGAAGGGTAGTGTGCCAGTAGTTGTCATGGATATAAAAGACAGACAATCAATGCTGGGGAAATGCGGGGCCATCTTAGAATGGTAGTTATGTTTTTTACTCCCTGGTTTACTGTATAGACGGTAGTAACCCTGACCTTGTTTTACATTAAATAAGATATTTTTTATTTTATTAGAATAATCAGGATTTGGATTCCATGACTGGAAGGCAAACTGCAGTGTCACGTGCAGTGACGGCTCCCATAACTCCAAGGAGTGACAAACACGGAGGGGAGGACCTACGGCTTTAAGTGGGCCGGGTACTGCCGGTGCTCAGCACCCAAAGTTCTAATAAGCAGCGCTGTGACGGGGCCCTATCGGGCTGTCCATTTCTGTCCTCACCCTCAGGCTGGAAAAAAAAATCTTAACTCTACAGCAGTACCACTCTTCACTGACTTTGATGTAACTTCAAAGAGGCTCGTTATAGTTCTTTTACAGTCTCATCATGTCAGAACTGTAGCATTTTCAATATTATATACACCAAAGCCATAGTTGTTACTCATTAATCTTATACAACTAACAACCATTGACACAGCCAATAGTCCTGGCTTGTTGTAGGTGTTATCAAGTAATGTTACTTGTATTATATATATGGATAGGGTGACCTGATTCTCAAAACAAGCATTGGCATAGCCAATAGGTCTCGCCTTTGGGACCTTATAAGTGTTTAGCCATGCAACAGTTGATGTTGTTGCACAAACGACATTGTGCTGCATAACTAAATACTAATAAGGCCCCAAAGGAGACTTATTGGATATGCAAATGCTTGTTTTTTTATGGAGTGTGCCCCCTATATGCCTGCTCTCCTCCCCACCCTGCCCTATGGCATTTCCCCACCTCCAATTGCAGCCTTTTTTAATTAGGTGCTGCAGGGCAAGCGGCAAAATATTTGTCAGGAAAAAAAACGCATACCTTCTGGACTCCACGTAGGAAAGACGGGTTAACAGAGCTTCAGCTGGGCCTTCAGACTTGTTCCGTGTGAAAGGGAAACAAGCAATGCTCCAGGTTCAGGAAGCACCAAGGGCTACAAAGTCCACTCAGGTGAGGGACTGAGTGATATACAGAAAGCTGGAGGGGAGGTCCAGTTTACAGTAACAGTTGGGCAGCAACTCACTTCCTATCAATTTCTGTGCATACCTCAAAGTAAAAAAAAAGTCCAGTCAAACGGCTGAGCCAGAGTATTCTTCCTGAAAGGGGATTCTGGGAATAGCATACTTTCTTCTCCCACCATAATGCCCTGCAGCGGTTAGTGGCAGAAGAGACTCAATCCAGAGACCTGCTCTGGTGGGAAAACTTTAATATTCTCTCCAGATGGCCCTGGGAAATAAAGGCTCTCATTTAGATCTTGAAGGCAAGAGGCTACATACACCCTGTGTCAATGTACCACCACCATCTGCCAGTTCCAAGACAAGGTGGGCATAGCACTAATAGATGATGTATTCCCCGCCTCTGCCAGTGGCTTCCCGAACCCCTGTAGTGGCAACTGCCAGCCAATGCATCATATAGATTGGAGGAGCAGGAGGAAGGCATGGTGGTGGGGTGGCGTGTGGCCCCCATCACCACCTCTTTTGAGCTCAGGAAATCCCTGGGACTCCCCCACTACCTTTGCACACATTCCTGTCATTACCGAAGGATTACCTTCCCTGGCATGTACGCACTGTACATGTGCCCAGTGCCAGCAAGGGAATGCCAAGATTCTTCTTTGGTAAGAGGGAGATCACACATCCCATCAAAGGTAGTCCTTGCAATAGCAGAGTGCTGGGAGATCCTCAGCTCTAGGGATTCCCTGGAGATCCCTTACCAATAATGGCAGCATGCATCATTGTGGCAAAAGAACCATGGGGATTCCCTTACTGATACTATGGGCATATGTGAATCTAACAAGACAATCCCAGGCGATTCCTTCACCAATACTGTGTGTATGTGCCTCAACCCACACCAATCAGGCTTCCGAGCAGGGCACAGTACTGAAACCGCTATGACTCACATAATTGACGACGCCATCGAAATCTTAGATCAGAATAATACCTGCCTCCTCATCCTTCTTGATCTCTCTTCAGCATTCGACACAGTGAAACATGAGAACTTACTCGAACTCCTAAAGACAAGAATGGGCTTCTCTGGGACTGTGCTTCGTTGGTTCACTTCCTTTCTACACAACAGGTCTCAAAAATTCAAGAGCAAAAACCTGATGTCTTCCCCAGTACCGGTATCGTTAGGTGTCCCTCAAGGATCCTGCTTATCCCCTACTTTGTTCAACCTAGTTATGGAACCTCTCACCACCCTGCTACAAGCGTCCAATGTACACTTTCACATGTACGCTGATGACACTCAAATATATCTCAAGTTACAATCCCCCAAAGACATCATGAGTCTGAATTCAACGATCAGAAGCACCCAATCTTGGCTGGCCGATAACCACCTCAAACTCAATGCTATGAAGACTGAGTTCCTCCTAATCTCACCTCCCACGAAAATATCTTCCGCACAAACATGGCTTAAGCACCTAACAGCACTCAATGTCCAACCGACCATCGTGGACTCAGCAAAATCCCTAGGCATAACACTCGACACCAACCTCAACATGCAGCAGCATATCAGCAAGGCTACTAAGGGGGCGAACTTCCAAATAAATACCTTGAGGAAACTGAAACCCTTCCTCCCAGCAAAAGACTTCCAAACAGCAGTACAAGCTCTAGTCATCCCTCGCATAGACTACGGCAGCGTGGCCCTCTGCGGCCTCCCCCTAACGACAACTGCACCCCTCAGAGCGTCACTAAATGCGGCAGCAAGACTCATCACTGGATCAAAAAAGCATTCGCATATCTCCCCTGACTTCAAATCCTTGAACTGGCTGCCTCTTGAAGCCAGAATACAGTTGAAAATTGCCTGCATGACGCACAAGGCCATACACCTGAAATCACCCAGCTACCTCACTCATAAGTTGACAATTTCCGGTGGGTCCAGAACTACCAGGAGCACAAACAATCTTCTGCTGAAACCGCGAAGATTCCGGAAGGAAAAAACTTACAAACGCTCCTTCTCTGGAATGGCGCCCAGGATCTGGAACGCACTTCCTCCTGAAACGAGGCTCATCTCTTCCTCCCTTCTTTTTAAGAAAGAAGTCAAAAGTATCCTTATGGCTAAATACACTTGAACAATTCATTGCGAACAGTATTACCAGTTTTTTGTTATGTTATAGCCTATATATTCCTATGCACGTGTGTTTTGACTTATATTAGTCTAAAGTGCTTAGATCCCTGCTCCCTCATATCAGTTTTTCTCTATTTCTGTAATATTTACAGCGTTTTGATGGCCTACGCTCCAACTATGCCTTGCTACCTCATACCTGTACTATACGTAATATTTTTTATGATAATAATATTCTGTAGTATTTACAGCGTTTTGATGGCCTACGCTCCAACTACGCCTTGCTACCTCATACCTGTACTATACGTAATATTTTTGCTATGTACATGAACTTGATGATCTACCTCCCTACTATGCCCCCTTGTTCCCCTACCCCTCCACTTGCCTTTGTAAAGCGCTCTGTTATCTGCAAAGATCCTGTTCGCGCTATATAAAACTCTCAAAATAAAAAAAAATAAAAAAAAAAATGTGTGATGCTTCCATGAGAATCCTCAGGGATTCGCTTACATATACTGTGTACACATGTGATTCAGGTAAGAGAATGCCTGAGCTTTTATCAGGCCTCTGTGATGCATCTTTTCTGACAGTCGGCCTTACAGGGCTTTTGCGATTTACAGGGACATCAGTATGCCCGCGAGTGTACCATTACCTGGCTGTCCACCACTACCTTCCATCCTCCAGTCATGGCCGCTGCAATCAAGTGCAAACACTGTCAGTGAAGATTTTTGGGGAATGGTAGACCAGTGAGAAGATGGTGCCAAAGGAAGTTGAAGAGAAAGGGGGGATAGAGATGTCTTTGCTGTCCTCTGTCAGCAGTATCTATTAGCCATCTTGACACATTCAAGCCTACAGATGTTAACGAACAGCTAAAAGTCACCCTAACGACAGCTGCGCCAATAGTGAAGGCAAGCTATCTCCTTTTCCACGCGTTCTGATGTTTGCTATCATATACTTCAAAAGTGATGCAGGCTGTACCAAAGAGATTTCAAATATGCGAAGAAATAAACATGAAGTTCCCCTCATCTGATACAAGCCTCTGGACTTGAGCTAAATGGGGAGGCCAGTCGGCTTTACACCTAACTGCATCTCCTGCACCTTAAAACCAATAAATGCTGCCATCAGCCATGGGGGGTCTGGGGAAGGCACCCCCTTGTGTCTAAACACATAGAAGTTTCAAAACATCATTTCAGATTGTTTATGTGCAGGAAGGGACACCTTCCTGCCCATAAACAATCATTTCCCTCAACACACTATCGTGCAAGGGTGCCTGCGTCTGCGCATGGCAGCTAATTGTGCGCCAGCGCAGGGGAGAGAAAAGAACTCTCTCATATCGTTGTAGATATGACGCATCCCTGTGCTACAGAATTAACGCAAAACGAAAACGAGCTATATGTGGAGGCCAGTAGGCTTTACACCTAACTGAATCTACTGCGCCCTAAATCCAATAAATGCTGCCATCAGCCAGGAGGGGTTTGGGGAAGGCACCCCATTTGTGTCTACAGGTTGCTGCCCCCAATGGAAGATCTCCCATCTTATGGCACATCAAAGAGTGTCTCTGAGGAGCAGGTGCAGGTGTCCATCAAAGTCAGGAGACCCACATGCGTTAAGCAATAGAGAGAAAAAGCCACAGAAGCAAAGGAAAAATGGCGGGATGGCATGCCTTCTCCTTGTACCCGGGACTTTAAGTGTCACAGCCAGCATTAGGATTGTGGACAATGTAAAGAATTAAGATTGATTGAGTTTAAAACGAAATAGAACAGTATCCGATAGTAAAAACAAAATGTGGCTAATGTTTTAATGCAAATAAAAACTCAATAAAATGTACAAAAGTAATTGATGCCATGTTTTCGTCATAATTAAATTTATTTTTGGCACCTCATTGTTGCCAGCCTAATGTAAAATGAAACATGTATTGTTCAGTTTAGCATGCTTCAGCTCCCTGCTTGTCAACAGATCTGAGTCATGGGTGAAGAAAGTGATGCCAGCTCAACCCATGATGGAGCCGTGGGTGGTTCAATTTACCAGCCGTGAACAAGATGGAAAGTGCACTTCCGCCAAGGCGAAAGTGTCAGGCGATGCACAGCGCCATGTCAGATCCGCGTTACATGACATATGATCGCACCACATTAAAAAACAAAAGAGTGGAAACTGGAGCAGAAAATCTTTGAGAGTTGGCACAGAGCTTGAGTGAAGAGAAAGCAGCGAATGGTGCTGGGAGCAGACAGAGCGACGAGCAGGTGGCAGAGTAAAATCAATACCAGTGACCGGGCCAAAGAGCGTGAAAGGCGATCAGCAGGCCCCTGATGCGAGAGCAGAATTAAAAGCACAGCAAACAGGGCAGGTGACGAAGCGTGAGGAGCAAGAGTGCAAGGGAGGTAAACAGCCTGCCAAAGCACCAGGGAAAAAAGGTGACTGTAATTGCAAATCTATTTATATAGCGCTTACTACCGCTGACGAGGCGTCGAAGCGCTTTCTAGGGGACTAGCACGCCACTCCAAAACCCAAAACGGATTAGTGGTGAATTTGTATAGGGAGATATGAAATTTGTTTGAGCGGTGGACATGTGTGTTTGTTATTTGGATTGCAGAGGATAGTGGAGGGATAGAAGAAGGAAGGTTTTGCATTTATATATCGCTTGCTACAATTAATGAGGTGTCTAGGTGTCTTTCGGTGGGTAGCATGCTACTCCAGAACCCAACAGGACTAGTGGGGAATTAGTAGAGGGAAATATGAAATTAATTTGAGCGGTGGACATGTTAGCCTGTAGGAAGCAACACCAACTCACATCTCAAGGCTTCCGTCTGTCTGGACCAGCAAGACTGTTAAAGGCATGTGGGTACTGTTAAAGGCATGTGGGTACTGTTAAAGGCATGTGGGTACTGTTAAAGGCATGTGGGTACTGTTAAAGGCATGTGGGTACTGTTAAAGGCATGTGGGTACTGTTGAAGGCATGTGGGTACTGCTGAAGGCATGTGGGTACTGTTAAAGGCATGTGGGTACTGTTGAAGGCATGTGGGTACTGTTGAAGGCATGTGGGTACTGCTGAAGGCATGTGGGTACTATTGAAGGCATGTGGGTACTGCTGAAGGCATGTGGGTACTGTTGAAGCCATGTGGGTACTGCTGAAGGCATGTGGGTACTGCTGAAGGCATGTGGGTACTGTTGAAGCCATGTGGGTACTATTGAAGGCATGTGGGTACTGCTGAAGGCATGTGGGTACTGTTGAAGGCATGTGGGTACTGCTGAAGGCATGTGGGTACTGCTGAAGGCATGTGGGTACTGTTGAAGGCATGTGGGTACTGCTGAAGGCATGTGGGTATTGCTGAAGGCATGTGGGTACTGTTGAAGGCATGTGGCTGGGCTTGTACCATTCCAACACAATCCAAAAAGTTGTGGCATCCTGAGCATACAATGGGGTTTATTCACAAAGGCAAAGATACACATGTATATTTACTTATGTGTGCATTTACTACTACATGTAGGTGTAGCTCAAAACTTTTTTTGCTATTCACCATTTCTGGGTGTAGATTTACACCTAAGTGTAGACTTCATGTCTCCACCCTCTCAAGGGGTAGAGACAGCTACAACTGAATTTACGAGTGTCAAGTTATTACTAGTAACTTTTCGCAAGTAGGTGTGGTCTCTGCCACCATGTAAGAGATCTTCGTTTGCGAAAGTAAAGGAAAAAGGAGTACACTTTATTACCCTAAAAACATATATTAAAATATTTTAATGTAAAATAAATTACAATAATAAAATAAAACCTTAACGCACACTAACTTAATAAAACACATGTTTATTAAATGATTTAAAAAAATTAAAATACTTATATATTTTCTAAATATCAATTTTAAACAAAACAATAAAATACCGCTCTCAGAGGCATATGAGAGGCGAATGCAAAGGACTCCTCCTGTAGGTTAGTGACCAGCATTTGGTAATATGTATGTAGAATTGCAATAGTATTAATTCACGTACTACAAAGAGAAGTTTGCAAATAGTCTCCAAAATCAGGCAGTCTCACTGCGTGCACTGAATGACGATCTGACAGAACAGACGGGAACAACATGAAGTGTGCCTCTCCTCTGTAATATGCTCTCTCCCCGTACAGCCCCTCGGCATAAGTGAGGTTTTCCATGAGGCAGAGCTGCTGTTTCTGTGCAGCACAATTCACTTTGGGAAATATGTGCCTTTTTTAATCATACTCAGCATATTTTTTTCAGTTTCATGTGTCATTCATCTCAAACTGATTAATGTTGGGCTACCTTTCTTTTCATTGACCTTCAGGCTGTTTACCTTGGGAGTGCTAAAGTTCATCACATAATTTATTTATTTTGTAATCAACTGGAAGGAGGCAGACCCCCCACCCACCTATCCTTCCTTTCTTCCCTTGGCAATACAATTTATCCTTTGCACCATTTTACCGTATCTCTTGGTCATTTCTAATAAGTAGTTGTTCTTTTTCCCTAATACTGACCTCCTCCTTTGTCCTTTTTTTGTTTTCAGTATTTTGTCTTAGGACGACCTCACGGTCATGTCCAGCTTTGATGCCTTCATGCCAGGTCTTGAGAATATTCTCACAGACTAGAGTAGTTTGTGTGAGTAAGGTGATCACTGGTGTTGGTGTGGTGAATGTTCCATGTGGATGTTTGTTGTGTATGGCCGGAGGCTGGTACCAGCTTGGGTTGAGCCATCTATACGGTTGGTATGAGCATTGCCCAGGTAAATGTATGAGGTAAATCAGACTATAGGGTTTGACCTTTTTCTGTTGTGTTTGGTGCTGTTGTGAGCTCTGCCATTGCAGGCCGTGTGGAGTGTTGTGAGCTTTGATTGCTGGCTGTGTTGAATGTTGCGAGCTCTGCCATTGCTGGCTGTGTGTAATGTTGCAAGCTGTACCATTGCTGACTGTGTGGAATGTTGCGAGCTCTGCCATTGCTGGCTGTGTGGAATGTTGCGAGCTCTGCCATTGCTGGCTGTGTGGAATGTTGTGAGCTCTGCTATTGCTGGCTGTGTGTAATGTTGCAAGCTGTACCATTGCTGACTGTGTGGAACGTTGCAAGCTCTGCTATTGCTGGCTGTATAGAATGTTGTGAGCTCTGCTATTGCTGGCTGTGTGGAATGTTGCGAGCTCTGCTATTGCTGGCTGTGTGGAATGTTGCGAGCTCTGCCATTGCTGGCTGTGTGGAATGTTGCGAGCTCTGCCATTACTGGCTGTGTGGAACATTGTAAGCTCTGCCTTTGCTGGTTGTGTGGAATGTGGTGAGCGCTGCCATTGCTGGCTGTGTGGAATGTTGTGAGCTCTGCCACTGCTGGCTGTGTGGAACGTTGTGAGCTCTGCTATTGCTGGCTGTGTGGAATGTTGCGAGCTGTGCCAGTGCTGGCTGTGTTGAATGTGGTGAGCTCTGCCTTTGCTGGCTGTGTGGAATGCTGTGTGTGAGCTCTGCCATTGCTGGCTGTGTGGAACGTTGTGAGCTCTGCTATTGCTGGCTGTGTGAAATGTTGTGAGATCTGCCATTGCTTGCTGTGTGGAACGTTGTGAGCTCTGCTGTTGCTGGCTGGGCGCAACGTTGTGAGCTCTGCCTTTGCTGGCTGTGTGGAATGTTGCGAGCTGTGCCAGTGCTGGCTGTGGGGAATGTAGTGAGCTCTGCCATTGCTGGCTGTGTGGAACGTTGTGAGCTCTGCCATTGCTGGCTGTGTGGAACGTTGTGAGCTCTGCTATTGCTGGCTGTGTGGAATGTTGTGAGCTCTGCCATTGCTGGCTGTGTGGAACGTTGTGCGCTCTGCCTCTGCTGGCTGTGTTGAATGTGGTGAGCTCTGCCCTTGCTGGCTGTTTGGAATTCTGTGAGCTCTGCCTCTGCTGGCTGTGTTGAATGTGGTGAGCTCTGTCCTTGCTGGCTGTGTGGAATGCTGTAAGCACTGTCATTGCTGGCTGTGTGGAAGGCTGTGAGCTCTGCCATTGCTGGCTATGTGGAACGTTGTGAGCTCTGCCTTGGCTGTTTGTGTGGAATGTGGTGAGATCTGCCATTGCTGGCTGTGTGGAATGTCGTGAGCTTTGCCTTTGCTGGCTGCGTGGAATGTTGCGAGCTGTGCCATTGAAAACTGTGTGGAATGTTGCGAGCTATGCCACTACTGGCTGTGTGGAATGTTGCGAGCTGTACCAGTGCTGGCTGTGTTGAATATGGTGAGCTCTGCCCTTGCTGGCTGTGTGGAATGTTACGAGCTCTGCCATTGCTGCCTGTGTGGAATGCGGTGAACTCTGCCATTGCTGGTTGATTGGAATGTTACGAGCTCTGCCATTGCTGGCTATGTGGAATGTAGCACGCTCTGCTTTTTCTGGCTTTGTGGAATATTGCATGCTCTGTCATTGCTGGCTGTGTGGAATGTAGCAAGCTCTGCCTTTGCTGGGTGTGTGAAATGTTGCAAGCTTTGTCATTGATAGCTGTGTGGAATGTTGCAAGCTCTGCCACTGCTGGCTGTGTTGAATGTTGCCAGCTTTGCCAGTGCTGGCTGTGTTGAATGGGGTGAGCTCTGCCTTTGCTGGCTGTGTGGAATGTTGCAAGCTCTGCTATTGCTGGCTGTGCAGAATGTTGCAAGCTCTGCCATTGCTAGCTGTGTGGAGTGTTGCGAGCTGTGCCATTGCTGGCTGTGTGGAATGTTGCAAGCTCTGCCGTTGCTGGCTGTGCAGAATGTAGCAAGCTCTGCCATTGCTGGCTGTGTTGAATGTGGTGAGCTCTACCCTTGCTGGCTGTGTGGAATGTTGCGAGTGCTGCCATTTCTGGCTGTGTGGAATGGTGTGAGCTCTGCCCAGCGTCGGATTGGTAACGTGGGCATTCGGGCAATGCCCGAGGGGCCGGTGTCCAAGTGTTGCTGTGGGCCTCTTTTTTTAGCAGTCTGGGGGGCCATTTGGGCGCTGTCTCTATTGTTCGAATACAGCCAGCGGCCCTGTAGGTGTCTGAGTGGCCTTTCTAGAGGCAGATGGGCGTTCATTTCCTCCTTTTAGCAAGAGGTGTCACTCCCTTTGTCTCGCTGGCCGGCCCATTAATGTGTGCACATACTGAGTGGTGGCAGGGGGCCTGAGTAGAAGAAGCCTAACTTGTTTCACCGCTGTAAACTAACGCGTGCATTCTTTTGAACCCCCCTCCTAAAGTTTTTTTATAAGATTATGCCAAAGCAGTGATTTGAGGAGTGATTATGCAAATGTGGGCCGATTTTGTTTTGTTGCGTGCACGGGCCTATTTTCAATCCCAATCCAACCCTGGCTCTGCCATTGCTGGCTGTGCGGAATGTTTGAGTTCTGCTGCAGGGGTGCACAGTGTTCTGCTATATTGTTGCAGTTTAACCCTCTACATGTTTCGGACGGCCCCTGGCCAGCCGGCGTCACAGTGAGCGTGTGTGTCGGACGGCCAGGGGCCATCCGAATTGCGCATGCGTGGAATTCACCCGCACGGCGGGTGAATTCCGGCCGCGCCAAAATGGTTAATGGCATCTGCAGAGATCGCTGTGAGCGCAACAACCTTTGAGAACTAGTAGCATTCACACACCTCTGCATTCCCTATTGCAGCACGCAGAGCTATGCACAGTTGTGTATTTTGTTTATTAAAGTGGGTGCAGTTCTGCACTCATTGATGCTCAACAACATGGGATATCTGAACTGGGCTGGAAGGGAGTGCCAGGTAGAGTGTAATGTGTGGAGCTGATTGTTTGTTGTTGCTAAGAGAAGAGTGCTGTTGTGGGCACAGTGATTTGCTGCTATGTGGTGTATCTGCACTCTGTTGGATGAGTTATAGGTGTTTCTATTGAATGTTTGCTTTAGAGACAATTGTAACCATGCAGTTGTCTAACCCAGAACATTTATCATCCATATACGACAGTACTGATAAAGGAGATTTATTTAACCAGTTAATGTGCACTTGTGCCTGAACGCCTGACAGGTTTCAATGATACATACACACTCAGGTGGTAAAATATGCACTTGTAAGAAAATGTGTACATTTTTAGCATCAAGGATGTGCAAATCTGCTGTTTAAGGCTCTTTACTAAAATCCCTATATATTTTGTAATCCCCTTGCCTGCAAATCCGCACAGCTATTGGCCTGGCAGTCATGATTGACAACATTCAGAATCACTCAATAACAACCCAATTTCCGTATTTATCCACATTTAAAATCAAACACAGACAGGAAAATAATTGGTTTTCTGTATGTATTTATCTGAAAACAGGGAGCCTAACACGGAAGCTCCGAGGGGGTGGGATAGAGGGGACAGAGGTAAACATTGGTTAATTTAGACAAGTTGTTACAGGATTTATTTATGTAATAGAGTTTTATATAGCGCGAACTAGACCCGAAGGTATCAGAGTGCTTTACATGAGCACCGGTTTCGTTTACAGAAGGACACATTCATTTTTGTTAGGCACAGGGAGATTAAGGGATTTGCCCAGAATCACATGATGTTGAGCGTCGTTGCTGAGACTCAAACCTGGTTCCCCAGATTCGAGGTCGACCACTCTAGCTGTAAGGCTACATCCTCTCCCCAATTTTGGATTGAGGCACATGTAGGTCTGATTACTTTCACTGTTTATGTTGGAAAGAACATAAATCTTGTTCTATCAACTAATAAAAAGAAACAGAAATAATAAATTAGAATCACTACATACAGTACATATCTACAAGGATAACACGTGTTGCCAATTTTCTTTTGTGTCTGTACATGCACTTGTTATTCTCATGTGTCTTTTATTTTATTGTTTTCAGCATAAGCCATAACAATTGCAATCATAAAATACAATAAAAGAATAGCCAAAAAAAGATGAGAAGCGCAATCAAACCATTCTTAATAACTCACCCTTTCAAACAGCACCTAAAACCCGCATTCCCCCCTCTTGTTTATCAAGTACTGCAGTGGCAAGACTAGCCATGGGGCTAAGACCCCAGTCTGAAGCCTGGGTTGGTCTCGTCATGATCCAGGTGACCAATAGGCATAGACATGTAAATCAAGGGGTATCCTTTCGGTGACAAAGTGTAAGTGCATCCTTGCACGTTAAAATTGAAAACAGTATAAAAAGGGGCACTAGCCATTCACAGCGCGGGTTTGGGGGGTTTGTCCAAAATAATAAAAAGTTTAATATATTCGTGTCCCCCAATCTCACAATCACAGAGTTCACTAGTAGATTGGTTAGTTGAAAACCTAGGCGTTTGCATTCTAGCAGGGAAACCCCCAGTCGGTATAAAGTGGGACGTCCCTCTGGTAAAACGGCATTAAGATGGGTGTCTGCCCCCCACGCATGCTTGATAGAAAGGTATTCGGCAGTCAAGTGTGAAGTTTCTGAAAGTGCAATGCGAGATTTACACTTAAAAGCAAAAAAATGAGTCGTTGACGTCAGAGCTTGTGTCACTTGTTATTAACTTTCTAATGTGATTTCTCCAAAGGAGAACCATCTTTCCACGTGGAGAAACTGCTTCGCCGCAATCCATTAATATTTAGGGGGATTCGCCTCCAATCCCAGCATCTTTAGGGGGCTTCGTCGCAATCCTGGAGTATTTAGGGGGCTTTGCCTGCAATCCCAGAATCTGTAGGGGTGTACCGCCATCCTTTCCCACCCAGGAAGGAGATTACTGCTTCCCTGGAATACACTCTGACACTTTCTGAGGTAGGGAGTGATCGGAGACAAGTTTGTGAATACCGCCAAATATGTACGGGAGTGTTTTTTGGGGACAAGAACTCTATTTTCATCATCAGAATTTTACCCAGAGGAAGAGGGAGAAAGGCAGTAAGGGGGAACAAGGACTGAGTTGAAGGATAGAAAATTAAAGAGTGAGATAAAGAAACAGGAAGTCAGGGCTTTAAGTGGGCCGGGTCTCAGACATGGCATTATTTAAAAACGCACCTTGAAAGGGGTCCCTATCTGGCCCTACCTGCATGGTCTTAATGTTACTGGCAAAACACTGATCGATTTTTTAACAATTCATGTAAAAAACGTTAAGGTAATTCATGTCAGTGCTTATGTTTATGTTTTTATAGCACTTTTTTGTTATTCTTGCATTCCCTAAGAGCGCCAGAAATTATCAGGATATTGTGTTTATTTTTTTTCATATAGCATATTACTCTCAGATCGTGTATACTTTGAAATGAGTCGCCTCAAGGGGTTTATAACACAACACGGTTATGATCATCTCTGGAGTTGGGGCTAAAGGTGCAAGTTTTTCACAGTGCTCCTCAGAAGGCCAGAAAAAGATGTTCAGAACACATGCTCATCCAATCCTTGGCCACTCTGTCGAGTGCACAGCGCAATATTCACGTATCAAGATGCAACTGGGATCCTGTGTAAATGAGCGTGAAAGGAATGCAGGTGTCAAAATATTGACAAGGAGAAAGTAAAAGAAAATGTACTGTTTACGGGTGAGTGTGTGCACTAAGTGTTTGGGGGTGGGGGCTGAAGTTAAAGAGATCCGAAGAAGTGCATACCAGTCGGGTGGCCAAATATGGGAATCACAAAAATTAAGTTTACTTGTTTAAGCCACGGCCTTAAATACATAGGCCACGCCCCTTTAGAGCCCCAGTCCCACACTTTTTTCATCCCATTTAAAGCCCTGCAGGAAGTGAAGAAAGAGGCATGAGATGAAATCAAAACTAAACTATAGCAGCAGAGGGCAGAGGAAGACATATCAGCAGCAACCCCCGCTCCTGCCTGTGTTTATTTTTCCTTTTTCTCATGGATAACCCTTGCTAAGAAGCTTTTCGGAATCTCCGTCTGGCAGACAGCAGTAATCCTCCCTGACCTGAAATCTTCATTCGACTGACATCCTTGCTGTAAATGCATGCATGCACTTCCGCTTGCATTGTGGGGGTATCGGGTGTGATTTTAGGCTTCAAAAACCTCCTTCATATTAATTATGCAAACAGACGCAAGACTCACGTTAGGCCAAAGGTCATACTATAATTACCAATCCTGGGAGACTTAACTCGTGTTTATTTTTCATATAGTGGAACGAATAAATGCACAACGCAAATTTAGCGTCCAGTATACATCATGTACCTACAAGAGGCTCCAATCTAAAGTTTAAGGGCCTCATCCAGTGGTCGAAGTGGGGAAAAAAAAGTTGGGGAACTGTGGGCGGAGAATCAGAGGGCGGGAATAACCTGAGGATTGGATCAGTGGGCGGAGTTAGAGGTGTGGCCAGGATGCGCAAAACATCCCAATCTTTAGTATTTGTGTGGCATTTCACTGACCAATTACAGCTTATTATGTTATGTAATTCAACCAACGGATACACATGTTTATTTAACGATTAATATGAACTGTTGACATTAGAAACATATTCACTTTGTGAATTTATTTTAATCACAGAATGTCCCAAAAATGCTTAAAAGTGGAAGCACGAGCCATTTGTTTCCGAGCCATGGAGTTTCTGTCGTCAGCAATATACACAGAGACAATCAATTTTACGTGTGTAAATGACTGTATAGGAAATGTTACATAAGACTAAGGATTACAAGGTGTAGGAGTCACATGATAACCATACTAGTAGACAGTATAGTTTAATAGTGATTGGCCTGGAGAAACACAAACTCAGAATTAAAAACTTAATACCATGATTGGGGGTTCTCTTTAAAAATCCTTATTGATTTGTATAAAAAAACCACTTTTTGCAACATTAGGATAATCAAAGGTTTAGGGAAAAAACCATAACGCTCTAGTTTATACCTTGCAGTTTGTATGCAGCTCTTAGATGAAAGTTAATAGCTCACTGTTCTTTGTTAGGATTTTAACTTCTAAACTGCAAGTAGCTAAAGGATCTCACTGACAAAAGCAGTAACCCACTGACCTATTTACAATATGTGCACTTTGTGATGAGCCTGGTACATTTTCTTTGCAGCAGGCACATTAACCCTCTGCGCTATCTTTCCATGAGTCAAAACTTCCACTAGACAAATCTCCGATCTCGCTCTAGGAAGAAGTTTATTCATCAGAGTTATAATGACATTTTTATTATTGCCGAAAATAGCTGGCGGCCAGGAAGGAGGCAGCAAGTGCTTTTAAAACCATAATATACGACGCCCCCACTCAAAGTCAGCGCCCGGTGCGGTCACACCAGTCACAGCGCCCTAGAGCCAGCTCTTCTCAGGGGTCCTGTGACCTCAGTGACAGAGTCACTGTTGCTCTAGGGTCTGCTACTTCATAGGCCTGCCCGCAAGACTGGAGGTGAACTTCAGTATGGATTGTGGTGGGCAAGCCTTAAAGGTGAACCCACACTTGCCACTGTTAGGGTCCACCTGCTGGTGCTAACACACCAGGGTTTTTCTGGTGCCTTCTAAGGTCTGGCATGGGAATGTGCTCCCTCAGGAGAGTGGTCTGGGGGACTGTTCATGAAGGCTGAACCTGGTTCCCCAGTTCTAAATTTAGCAGCTCTGCCCCCAGTGCTACATCTGCTCCCTCACTGAACACCACACTGCCCCACTGAGAGAAACTCATACTGCCTTCAGCTACAATCCATTTTGTCCTGCTATAAATAACTGGTTGCGACTCAATTCAAATTACACACTAGGCAAGAGCGATATGCTGCCTAAAAGAAAAGGTAACAACATCCTGGAAAAAGCAAACACTCATAAGGAATGAAAGATTTAATAAAGCATGTAAAATGTAAGCAGGAACATCGTGAACTTAACGCTTTTACAGTCATTATTCAGAAATCAAGAAGTATTTTGCCTGAAAAGTTAAGGACATAACTACAGGGCCCAGAAAGGACCCATTTCAATGTCCACTGCTTATATGCTTACAAAACCTAAGCAGTATAGTTTCAAAAGACCACATTTGTGAACACAAAGCCTCCGTACACATTTAGTTTTCCAATCCACCCATCAACCAGGTATTGCAGTACCTCCAGGCAGGGCCGGTCCCAGGATTTCCGGGGCCCTGGGTAAAAGGGAATATGGGAGGCCCCTGAAATCTATATAAGTGACACCTTCTGATCTCAGGGAAGCTGCTTTGTGCAGACTCCACTTGGGCCGCAGCTCCTCTTCTCAGCCACCCCAAGCAACTCTTGTACAGCCCATTTCGAACTGAAGGTGTGAGAATTGCTTGGGGCTGAGTTAAACCTTTGTGGGCTAAAGTGCTGACAATGGGCGCCCTGCCGAGTCTCTAAACTGGCTGCCTGAGAGGTGTACCTGATGGAGCAAGATTTCGCAATATTACGCGACTTGCTTGAATTCAAGAACCTCAAATAATTTTAATCATGTAATCCAACCTGTCCGTCTTACTAATTTCCCTTTATTTTGATATTTGGGGTGTCCTAGTGACGCTTGCCTATGTGTTTACTAACTCAATAACCCTTGTTCCTAAAAATGGCCGCTGCTTGGCGGGTTTTCTTCTGCGCATGCGTTAGTCACACTCACGTGACGTGACGCACTTGCAGTTTTGGTGGGAGTCTTTGCGCTTGCGCACTTGCTTCTAAAATGGCTGTCTGTGTACTCACATGGTGAAGCTTTTGCGGATGGTTTTATGTTGTTGTCTGTTTGCACTAATCATTCACGCAATAGTATATTATACAGTAAGGGGTATAGAGTAGATGTTCATGGTATACAGTGAATTCATTTATATTCTATGTTCTAATTTGTTTTCGCTTACTTTTCATGTACCGCGATATTGGGGGTCTGAGGGAGACGCGAACCATCTTGAAAGTCCCTACTGCGCATGTCGCCATGGCAGAGAGAAGGCAACCTTGAGCAGTGGAACTCAGCCAGCTGGCAGCCACAGTCAAGATGCTCCTGAGAACACGACCTGCGACCCAGCAGGATGGAGTTGACTGTACCGAAATTGTAACATTTGTTATTTTTCCATTGTATTCCGAAGATTGTCTCATGAGAACCCCAAAATCACTAGGCGGTCCCAGAGCATGCAAATTTAGGCTTGTAGAATTCGAATATGATTGGTGTGTTGACCTATCCTACCTGGGGACCAATCGAAATTGGGGATTCTGACACTTGCAACATTTGGGGGGTGGTACACTGACCCGAAAACAGTATAACTAGCCTAGTCTGAGCTAGAGAATTTGTCCGACTTGTCCGAATAGCTGACCTGTCACTGACCCAACGCACTCAATAGGTGACTGAATACAGAGCGCTGCGGAGCACTCTGTCCGAAATATACCATAGACTCAAGAAGGTTTTACTAAACCTTAAGCGCTGGCGGAGCACTTTGCTGGGGAGTTCGATAACCCAATCGGGGTTCTGGCCGATAGCTGCAGAGAGGGTGGAGCGCAGGCGTCGCTTCCAAACTGCGGGTGCTGGTCGTGCCTTGGTGGTCCTGTCCTGATCCTAATCTGGTTTTCCTGTCCTGTCCTGGGGTGTCCATTCTGCACCTGCTGTCCCATTGATGACTGTCCTTCCTTGGGGTATTTCCTGTCCTTGACTGATCCGTGGCCAGGGTTGGTCTTCACACCATTCTAGGTAAATATATAGTGCTGAAACTCTATACTGCACCTTCTATTTTCCTGTCTTTTGATTTAATAAAGACACACCCTTGCGTATATTTGATTTTCCATGCTTTCGCAAAGCTACTGAATAAAAGCTCATACGTTATTGCTGTTTTCTAGCATGTTCCTATGTTACCCTTCCTTTAAGTACAATTCTTCATACCGTTTATGAAAATATAGATGTGGTTTATAATTTTCTCCTCTCGAATTGATTGAAGTAAGGTTTCTAGAACTATAGCGTGTTCCAATTTTTACCCTTCCTATAGCTGTATAGGATTTCTAACTTCTCACCTAACTGTTGAAGTATTTCCCCGTAGTGTAATTCTAGTATGTGCATAATCTTGCCCATTTTAGTTATATTTTTCTTAAGTTCCATTCCTGAAATCTGTTTAGTATATTCCTTTTATCCTCACCCTTATTAGACTCATAAATGGTTGCCCTAATATATTTTCTCTATGGTTATGTGCTTTTCGTCATTTTGATTATTGATTGCCGTTTGATGGTAAACTGTATGCTTTCCGAATCTGAATTCTAGATAAAATTTTAACACTTTCCAGTAGTCTGTGGTCATTTAATGAAAGTATAAGAGTATATGTTGGTATTTTGGTTGTCTGCCTTTCTTTCACAGCTAGCTCCCTGATCCATTGTGGTCATAGGTACCCGTAAAGGTGGATTGGTAAGTCGGGTACACGAGAAATAAATAGGAAAGGACTCAGGGTTACTGGTAGTAGAGTGTAAGGTCACCCGATTAATGTATACGATAAATTGAAATTAGTATACGGGCCTGGTACGTGTATGGTGAAATTATTGGCCGGGTGACCTGCGATCTCTATCAGTAATTTTCTGGTAGCAGAGCTAGGGTTAGGGACTAGTTAAAAGTAGGTAGGACTAGTTAAGATAGATAGGTAGGTCGGATGCTGCTAAAAATTTTATTGCTGCTAAAACGGTGAACATTTTTGTGACTTGATCAATCACGTGAAATGTTTGCTTTGAAAAATATGAAATGTTTTAAATTGTTTTTCTTATTATTATACTGATAAATGTATTAACCCACTCGTTAGTAATGTTAATGTTTGTCTGGAATCCCCGGGGAATTGAATAGCGAGTGGTGAAGAGAATCCACTTTGCTCTGAGGTCAGTGGCTCGAGGAAAATTGGTGCAGGTTAGGCAGAACTGGAAGCACTAATTAGGGTTTTTCTGAAATGTATGTTTGAATAAATGATAGCAAACGAGTTCGCTGGCAAAATTTCTATTGTGATATAACCTAGTAAGGGTCACATTGGAAAGAGTAGCAGGTTCATCGAAGCTTGAGTGACAGCAAAGGAGTTCGCTAGTGAAACTTTAGACTTAGTATATATCCCGGAAAGAAGTTGATGAGTCAAAAGGAGTAGTAGGTTCCCTAATGCTTGAGTGAAAGGTAGGCGGAAGAGATCTATCCGTAGTGTGTGAAAAGTAGACAGAAGGGGTTTACTTGCAGTAAAACGTATCTTTCTTTCTAGACACTCGAGTACAGTGGCGAATGTGTAATCGTTGTTTAATAACAAAAGCACTTGCACTTTAAGAGAGAAATTAAGTTTCCGTTACCTTGTGAGGGAGGGAGTCAGTTGCAGAGCTGCTCTGACGTCACTCTGTGCCGCGCTGGTATTGGTCGAAACAGCGGGTGAGTAGCGGAGCTGAAATTGTAAAGGAGGGGTGAGTGCCGAAGCGTGAGAACCTGTCTCGCGAAAGGCCGCGCACCCATTGGTCGGAATTTTTTGAACTCGTGCATTCTATTGGTTGCACGAAAATAAAAGGTGCATTTGGATTGGGAGTGATTTAGTAAACAAAGTTGCTCATAGAAATCGTATGTGGCATTCGTATAGACCTGCGACTAGACCTGATCCAAGACTGTTAGGGTTTGAGAACGATCAGTGGAAAGGTCATAAAACCGACATTATGTACGGAAATAAGAGAAAATTATCCCTTGTAAACAAAGTGAAGAATTATTTAAAAAAGGACAGACCGATTAAAACTAGAGAAGGTGTTGTCATTCCGCCACCTAATACTCCCGCATCGTTCATGATGTTTGATAAAGGGTACCATTCGTGTGTATGGTTGGAAAATTGGGCGGAATACACAAAAGATGACGGAATTTTGGCTTTTCCGTTAGAAGGTACATTTAATGGCAGGATTTTATTTAATTTGAGAACCCGAATGAATGATTTACATCCCAGACCTAGATTAACGCAGTACGAAGCATTAGAGGAATGGGAGATCGAGGCTTTTGAGAGAGACAAGCCCCGAATGGATAAGGGGTTAACAAAGTGGTATCCGAAATTGAAACAAGATACCCGTGATAAAAAGATGAAACAGTGGAGGCAGAATATGATTGTGGAAGGACTGTTTCCAATGATGCCAATGGGTGGTCCTTCGGGAGAGAAAAAGACAGAAAAATGCAAACATTGGGTGCCCCTTGGGGAGTCGGATGATGAATTATTAGATGACATGTTTATGAAAAGTCCGCCTCCTTATAATGAAGGACCCGGGTCCTCTAGTGTAGGGGATACCTCCCAACGTCCCCCGTGTCAGGAAGGGAGTGGATCTGGAAACCCAAGAGATAGCTGTCAAATACCTTCCTATAGTGAGGGCTTAGGACTTATGGGTGCCAGAGACACCTGTCTAAGACCTCAATTTAGTGGAGAATCAAGATATTCAGGCGAAAGAGACTTTGGGTCAAGACCTCCTTATGAGGAAGGACCGAGAGCCTTAAACACAGGAAGCTGTTTCCCAAAACCTAATTATGGTGAAGGACCTAGTATGACGCATCCAACAGCCCCAACATTGACTCCGCAAATAGTACCTGAAATAAGCTTGAAAAGAATGCTGCAGGAAAAAGAGCGAGAGGCTCTAGCCAAACAGAGAACCGAAATAATTCAGCAACTCTCCCAGTTAAACACAAGCCCCGAAGCCTTGACTATTCCCGTAACTATTGGACCAGTTGTTCTGTTATACGGGGATAGACAAGGGAGTCCACAAGCCCCAATTATTACCCCGAATATAGTACAGCCCCGAAGAGAGCCCTTAATTGTAGATGATCAGACAAGTGAATGTGAGTCTGAGGTTTCATTAATGGATTTGCCCATCAGGGATGTAGGAAAAAGAATGCAGAAAATACATAATCCTTTCAATACAAGAGAGATTCAAATGGAATCGACTTCGGGTACTAAGAGTGTCACGTTAGTGACTCCTGAAGAGATTGAACGATGGAGTCGAGAATTAGAAAGACAGACTCCTCAGTCGAAACCTTTAGACATCTACAAACTGAGAATAGAAATGGAAGAACTGATGGCAGCAAATGTAGGTCTAGACAGATTAAATACCTATTCTGAAGAAGAGCTGCTGTTTATCGGCAAGAGTCTTACCCGGAATACCAGAGTGCTCCATGAGAAATTAACAGACACTGCAGCTAGTATGGGAATAGATATTTCCAAATCAAAGCCATTACAAAAACCCTATAGAGCTGATTTTTCCGACAAAGATCTGGAAAATATGAATGTGTCAGGGAAGAAGGCGCAGGTCAAAGAATTATTGACTGTGTTGCAAAAATGGGGAGACGTAGAAAAATGGAAAGCCAGATGGGCGAAGAAAAAGGATGAGGCTATATCCAAACAGACGTCTTCCGAGTTCGTTCTAAAGGAAGCTGACAAGCCAGAGCAGTTATACCCTATGCGTGAAGTGCCAGGTGGAAAATACGTGCACGTTTCATGGTCCAGACAGGATATTGTGTCCTTTACCAATGACTTTCCCAAATTACGAGAAAAGCCTGTGGACTGGTACAGGCAGGTGGAAAGGTTTGTAAAGGTGCAAAAGTGCCTGTGGAAAGACCTGGATGGGTTTTTCGACATAGTGGTCCCTGTGGATTTATGGACCGAATGCAAGGTTGCCGTTGATTGGCCTAATAAAGAATACTCCAGGGAACCTGTTACTGGTGCTCCCTCGGATGAGGTGATGAGGAAATATGACCAGGTCATGTTGCACCTAAAGAAAAAGGTGCCTGCAAAAGAAACTGATTGGACAAAGATAGACAGAACCACGCAGGAAAGGGACGAGACTGTGCACTCTTTTTATGAAAGACTGTTACAGGTGTTTAAAACATACAGTGGTATAGATAACATCGAGATGAAGGATATGACCCACTTCATTTACAGGTTTGTAAATGGTTTAAGACCCGAAATTTGCCAGTGGATCAAAGACAATAAAATTTGTTGGCAGTCTAAGAAGATGGATGAGGTTTTATGATATGCAAAGTACTGTGAGGATGAAATGGCAGATAAGCGAAAGCCTCTGAAAGAGAAAGTTATGTGGGCACAGGTAAAGTTGGCAGAACAACAGGAAAAACAATTGAATAAAATGAATAAAAATTCCCAAAATCAAGGCTCAGGGGGTGGAGGGAAGCCCAGAGGGAAAATGAGCAGAGAAGAAGCTAAAAAGAAATTTCCCTGTCACCAGTGCGGAGAAATCGGGCACTGGAGAGACGAATGTCCATATTTACAGCATGATAATACCCAAACTACTGATTTAACTCCACAGACGCAGAATGAGAAACCAAGAAAGACCCATCATCAGGTAAAGGCAAGTCAATTGCCCCGAGCACCTAAACCGAATTATAAAGGGAAAACACTGCAGGGTGATGACATAGAGATCTGGGGAGGAAATGAGGATAGAAATGCAGCAACTTCGCAGTTTCTGTTGAATGACACTTTTTTCTGTGACGATCAATACTGACGGGGCCTGAGAGGGGAGAACGAGGAGTGCGTACTTGGCGCCTCCTTTGCGGTAGACCAGTCAGGGCCATACATTGAAGGAAAGGTTGACGGAAATGATGTCACCTTTCTTTTGGACACTGGTGCTACCCGTTCTACTGTGAGAACAGCGGACGTTCCAAACCTATCCCTCTCGGGAGAAGCAATCCAAGTAGTGGGCGTGTCTAATCAATTGATTAGTACCCCAATTACTGAGACCATGGAGATCACTATAGGGAATTTCAAAGAAATGCATAGATTTGTAGTTTGTGATACCAGTCCAGTAAACTTACTGGGACGTGATTTGTTGTGCAAAATGAACTGTACCATCTTTTGCACACCAAAAGGCGTCGAAATTCAAACCCCAGACGAGGATGGCATATACAAATTAATGTTAATCAGACCAGACTCAGAAATTAAACAAATGACTATACAAGAGTTACCCGAAGAACTCCAAAAGACAGTGAAACCAGAAGTATGGGACTTTACTGGAAAGGACGTAGGTTTAATGGCAAATGTAGACCCAATCAAAATAACCATGAAAGAAAATGCAGTTTACCCCAATACCAAGCCATACAAAATGAGTGCAGAAGTGAGAGCAGGAGTTGCCATTGAAATAAAAAGATTGCTAGAAGCAAACATCATACAAGAAGTGATGAGTAGCCCATGTAACTCACCCATAATTGGAATCAAGAAACCTAGTGGCAAGTACAGGGTAGTGCAAGACCTGAGAAAGGTAAACAAAATTGTCGTTCCTTGCTGTCCTATTGTTCCAAACCCAGCAGTGATTCTGTATCAGATCCCCTGGGATGCTGAGTGGTTCACTGTGATTGACTTGTGTCACGCTTTCTTTTCGATCCCATTGCATCCAGACAGCAAATTTCTTTTCTCATTTGCTTTTGACAGTCACGTGTTCGTTTGGAATCGTGTCCCTCAAGGGTACACAGAAAGCCCCTCGATCTTTAATCAGATTTTGAAAAAGTGCCTTGAATCCCTAGTTTTACCGGGAAAATCTGTTTTGGTGCAATACATAGACGACCTCTTGGTGGCATCTAAAAGCCAGAAAGACTGTGTTGATGACACCATTGCCTTACTGAATCACCTAGGTAAAAGAGGACATAAAGTATCTCCTGATAAATTGCAGTTCTGTACAAAGTCAATAAAACATCTGGGGCACCAGATAGAAAAAGGCATCAGAAAAGTCACCTCAGAGAGAGTCAGAATAATCCGGAACATGCAGTTACCCCGAACTCAGAAAGAAGTTACAATGTTCCTTGGAGTTGTAGGTTACTGCAGGCAATGGATTGTGGGATTTGCAGTCCTGGCAAAGCCTTTGATAAAAATGACCAAAAAAGGAGCAAAGGACCCCGTGGAATGGGATGATGAAAGCTTGACATCATTTACTAAGTTACGAGAATGTCTGTGTACAGCCCCTGCTTTAGGCATGCCTGATTATTCTAAGGAATTTTCATTGTTTTGTGATACACAAGACAATTGTGTGTTGTCAGTCCTAACCCAAGCCCATGGTTTGACTAGACGTCCAGTGGCATATTTTTCTGCCACTTTGGATCCAGTGGCTGCTGGATTACCTGGATGTCTGAAAGCTGTAGCTGCAACTTGCACAAGTCTTGAGCAAAGCGAGTCCATTGTTATGGGACATCCTGTAACTGTGTATGTTCCACATGCAGTTGTAATCCTACTGACCAGAACAAAGACCCAGTATCTCACACCTAGTCGGCTGACTAAGTACGAGAGGATTCTTGTAGGTGCTGCAAATGTAGTCATTACTCGGTGTAACATATTGAATCCAGCAACCTTGTTGCCTGAGTCGCTGATTGCAGAAGCAAAGGGAGAGGTCGAGCATGATTGCATTGACCTAACAGAGTTCAGTACTAAACCACGCCCAGACATCAAAGAAGTACCCCTGCCCGTAGAAGATAGCGAGTTGTTTGTGGATGGCTCATGTCTGAGACACGAACTTGTAGGCCTGAGTGCTGCTTATGCTGTAGTCACGGTAAAAGGCACTGTAGAAGCATCCTGTTTATTTGGAGTGAAGTCTGCACAAGTAGCCGAATTGGTTGCATTGACAAGGGCCTGTAAAATTGGGAAGAACAAAAGAATAACAGTATATACTGACAGTCAATACTGTTTTGGGGTTGTGCATGACTTCGGCCAATTGTGGCTACAGAGAGAGTTCCTGACTTCTTCAGGTACTCCTATCAGAAATGGGAAAGTTGTACAAGAACTACTGGATGCAATCCAGTTACCAAAAGAATTGGCAGTGGTCAAATGCGCTGCTCACAAATCTGGCACTGATCATGTGACAGTGGGAAATAGATATGCTGATGAAGTGGCCCAACATTGTGCCAGACATCGAATGTCTGTAAACATCAAATTGGGGGGATATGGAAACAGCTGCCAACTTATGGTGTTTGAGGATGTGCCTACATGGGAAGAATTGAGAGACTGGCAACATGCTGCGCCAGCAAAGGAAAAGGAAAAATGGAGAAAGCTTGGTTGTCGACAGAGAAGTGAGGATGGTATCATTGTGGGCCCTGATGGTATGCCTGTGTTGCCTAGATGCCTGCTTGCTTCTATGGCCAGACTGATACATGGAAATACACATGTTGGTAGGGATGCCATGGTTCGTGTTTTTCAACAAACATGGTACAACCCGAAATTCAGGAAGGTAGCAGAGTCGCTCTGCCAGAGGTGTTTGACGTGTCAGCAGCATAACGCTGGGAAGAGAACAGTAGTCGAATTGGGAAAAATTGGGAAATCGGGAGGTCCCTTTGTAAGGGTACAGGTAGACTTCATCACGCTGCCCCTTTGTAAAGGAATGAGATACGTCCTTGTCATCGTCTGCCTGTTTTCAAAATGGGTGGAAGCCTACCCAGCCAAAAAGAATGATGCATTGACTGTAGCCAAGTTATTTCTACGAGAGCTGATACCTAGGTACGGGGTTCCAGTCACAATTGAATCAGATAGAGGGGGGCATTTCCAGAATGAGGTAATCGATCAGCTCTGTAAAGCATTCAAGATTACACAAAAGCTGCACTGTGCATATCGTCCAGAGGCTTCTGGAGTGGTGGAACAAATAAATGTCACCATCAAATCAAGATTAGGAAAGATGTGTGAATCTACTGGCATGAACTGGATAGATGCTTTGCCTCTTGTTCTGATGGGAATCCGAAGTATTCCAGACCGAAAAACAGGCCTGAGCCCCCATGAAATCCTGATGGGAAGAGTGATGAGACAGGCATGGGTACCAGGATACAAACTGTTAAGCATTTCTGATGATTTGGTACTTGAATACTGCAGGCAACTAGGTGACCAAGTGCGTTCTATCTCTCGCCAGATTGGGGAGGACGCCGTCGCCAATCTAACAGCTCCAGTCCATAAATTGGTTCCAGGCGACTGGGTTGTAATCAAGAAGCATACTCGTTCAGATTGCCTTGCACCGAAGTGGGGACAACAACGCCAAGTGATACTGGTGACCACGACAGCGGTGAAGTGTGCTGGCGTCCCGAAGTGGATCCATGCCAGCCATACCAAGAAGGTAATAAGAGACGAAAAGAAGACTGACGCTGAAGGTTGCCCAGCTGAGGAGTCTCCAGACGTAGGTTCTGAAGTAGCTGATGACGAACAACCGAGCACCAGTCAAGATGAGTGGATACCCATAATCTACCTGACCGATGACCCAATCAGAACAAGAAGTCAAACATACGCAGACAGAGAGTCGAGACAGGAATAGGAGAAGACAATCAGATTATCGAAATCCATGTCAAATCTGAAGGAGAAGAAGAGCAGATAGGGACAGAACAAGTGAAGACAGGAGAAGACAATCAGATTATCGAAATCCATGTCAAATCTGAAGGAGAAGAAGAGCAGATAGGGACAGAACAAGTGATTGACACACCTCCACAAACCCCTGAGATTGAAAAGGGACAGACAGAAATTAGGGCGAAAGTTCAAGCGGAAGAAAATCAAAGGTTCGAAGTGCTTGAACAGGACCAGATAGAATTAGAAGAACGTGTTCAGGACACAGAAATAGAAACGCCCAAAAGCCAAATCCAGTATACACCTGAACAAGGCCAGCTTAGTGACCAGGCAGAAGAAACTGAAGAAAGACCTGGGACTAGTCAGCTAGGAAGGGAAGAAGAAGAAGAAGAAGAAGTGCCACAAACAAACGAAAATAAAAGAGCATTAGAAGAAAGTCAAATTACAGTGCCAGCTAAAAGACTCAAGAAAAAGAAACATATCGAACCAAGATATATTAAGAGACTGAGACTGAGACTAAAAACCGTAGAAGAAAAACTTGAGGAAAGAAGAAGAAGTTCTCGTATAGCAGAACAGTCTGGAGAAAGCTCCAAAAGAAGAAGTGACCGAATAAAAAGACTAAACGAAAAATATCAGGATCCTGAATGGACTTATTTGATATTGGAGGAATTTGAGGATCTTGATATAACTGACGAAAATGACGAAGAACAGACAGTTGATCAGTCTGCCGAAGAAGACGAACCAACCTGAAATTGCTCAGTGTCAGCTACCTGTGCAAAGTTACAAAGAGGGGTTGAGAAACTTCTTCTGAGCAGAAATGTCTGATTCAAATGTGAATGGAAGGCCTAGACGTAATTGTTGTAAGACATGCTGCAAAGTATGTATATGTAGTGTAGCTATAGTATTAATATTATGGATAGGACTAACAGTTTTTATTCCTTATATAGTGAGCAAAAACACTAATATCGACCCTACACAGACTGTGACAATGGACACTGAAGAACTGACAACACGAAGTGTAGAAAGACGTGAGAACACTTAGCCTCAGACAAACAAAACAAGACTTAGAAGCACCAGATGAGGAAGGACTACACTATCACGGAATCAAGAACCAGACTCAACTAAACGTATTCGCTAACCTTTTAGTACATTACGTAGAAACTATGGAAATAGAAGACTGCTATGTCTGCATGAAGCTACCTACTTCTGTAGCTGAAGGCGTGACTTATCATCACCTGCCCTTGACTTATGGAATTTCCTGTAGTATTTTAGCTAGCTTATTTTACAAAAGAGGACCGTTACAGTACTACTACTCAAACTCTGACGTGATATTTTCTGAACTCCCTATACGTGGAAATCTGAATCCTGTACATACTAAAAGTGACGTTACCCGTTATATGGGAGAATACTTTCTGACTATAGGTACCATAGACTTAAATGAAGCACACAGGGATAACTTGACCTGTTCATTACATGAACAAGAAAAAATGTTTCTAAACATGGCAGAGAAAAGAAGGGAGAGTTTCCAAAGAAAGGCAAATGACAAAAGACAGAAAACTCCTAAATGGGCTGAAAACATGGAAAGCACCTCAAATGGTGGGAGTGGTCCTGCTTTGTTGCTGGATTTCGAGAGAAAAGGGAAACTGTGTCTTCACCGCGAAAAGACTAGTTATTATAATAACATTTTCATTGGTTCCAGTCAATGTGAGCACAATTACAAAGTAATTGGAGGTTGGGGTTTCAAAAATGGGTCAGAACCTGTGTTTCCCGGAATTTATTATATATGTGGAAACAAGGCTTATTTCACATTGCCGGATCACTGGTATGGAAGCTGCTATTTTGGCATTGTCTTCCCGAAAATATACCATGTGAATGGAATTGCTGGAAGCAATGAAGATACTAATGGCTTAGTGCGTAGTAAAAGAGAAAGCGTAGGTGAAATAATGGGTAGTATTTTTAGTGCACTGATACCTGGAGTGGGAGTGGGTCTGAACACACACAGAATTTGCAAATTGTCTACAGTAGTGGATCGGTTAGCTACTGACACTGCTAGTGGATTTCTGATGGTCAATACCGAAATGGTTGCGATCAGATCTATGGTTTTACAGAACAGACTTGCTCTTGACACATTATTAGCAAAAGAGGGCGGAGTCTGCCGGATGTTGAAAGCACAACATTGTTGCACTTGCATACCGGACAAAAGTGTACAAATTAAAAAATATGTGAAGAACATTACAAATTTGGAAAAAGAACTCAAACCACTGGAGGTTGATAGTGCCTGGAAGAGACTTACTGATGGTCTCTCTTCTGTAGGTCATTGGTTTGCTAATTTAGGTAAAGGTTTATTGTTTAAGGTACTGATGCCAATTGGAGTGATAGGTTCCGTCATATTTCTCATATTTGTCTGTTGCAAATGTCGCAAGCACACAAAGAAGTACACTGTAAATAGGAGAGGTGTGAAACGGAATGTGGATGAACTTGAATTGGAGGAACTGAATAATCAGATTTACAAAAGGGTGAAAAATTCTCACCCTAACAAAGATGTGAAAGAGAAATTGAATCGAATGTTAGAAGAGATTGAAATGCACAAAGTTTGAAAAGTTGGCATCTGATTCCATTAGGTTTGTGATGATAGTAAATATCATCAAAGAGGGGATTGATGGAGCAAGATTTCGCAATATTACGCGACTTGCTTGAATTCAAGAACGTCAAATAATTTTAATCATGTAATCCAACCTGTCCGTCTTACTAATTTCCCTTTATTTTGATATTTGGGGTGTCCTAGTGACGCTTGCCTATGTGTTTACTAACTCAATAACCCTTGTTCCTAAAAATGGCCGCTGCTTGGCGGGTTTTCTTCTGCGCATGCGTTAGTCACACTCACGTGACGTGACGCACTTGCAGTTTTGGTGGGAGTCTTTGCGCTTGCGCACTTGCTTCTAAAATGGCTGTCTGTGTACTCACATGGTGAAGCTTGCGCGGATGGTTTTATGTTGTTGTCTGTTTGCACTAATCATTCACGCAATAGTATATTATACAGTAAGGGGTATAGAGTAGATGTTCATGGTATACAGTGAATTCATTTATATTCTATGTTTTAATTTGTTTTCGCTTACTTTTCATGTACCGCGATATTGGGGGTCTGAGGGAGACGCGAACCATCTTGAAAGTCCCTACTGCGCATGTCGCCATGGCAGAGAGAAGGCAACCTTGAGCAGTGGAACTCAGCCAGCTGGCAGCCACAGTCAAGATGCTCCTGAGAACACGACCTGCGACCCAGCAGGATGGAGTTGACTGTACCGAAATTGTAACATTTGTTATTTTTCCATTGTATTCCGAAGATTGTCTCATGAGAACCCCAAAATCACTAGGCGGTCCCAGAGCATGCAAATTTAGGCTTGTAGAATTCGAAGATGATTGGTGTGTTGACCTATCCTACCTGGGGACCAATCGAAATTGGGGATTCTGACACTTGCAACATTTGGGGGGTGGTACACTGACCCGAAAACAGTATAACTAGCCTAGTCTGAGCTAGAGAATTTGTCCGACTTGTCCGAATAGCTGACCTGTCACTGACCCAACGCACTCAATAGGTGACTGAATACAGAGCGCTGCCGAGCACTCTGTCCGAAATATACCATAGACTCAAGAAGGTTTTACTAAACCTTAAGCGCTGGCGGAGCACTTTGCTGGGGAGTTCGATAACCCAATCGGGGTTCTGGCCGATAGCTGCAGAGAGGGTGGAGCGCAGGCGTTGCTTCCAAACTGCGGGTGCTGGTCGTGCCTTGGTGGTCCTGTCCTGATCCTAATCTGGTTTTCCTGTCCTATCCTGGGGTGTCCATTCTGCACCTGCTGTCCCATTGATGACTGTCCTTCCTTGGGGTATTTCCTGTCCTTGACTGATCCGTGGCCAGGGTTGGTCTTCACACCATTCTAGGTAAATATATAGTGCTGAAACTCTATACTGCACCTTCTATTTTCCTGTCTTTTGCTTTAATAAAGACACACCCTTGCGTATATTTGATTTTCCATGCTTTCGCAAAGCTACTGAATAAAAGCTCATACGTTATTGCTGTTTTCTAGCATGTTCCTATGTTACCCTTCCTTTAAGTACAATTCTTCATACCGTTTATGAAAATATAGATGTGGTTTATAATTTTCTCCTCTCGAATTGATTGAAGTAAGGTTTCTAGAACTATAGCGTGTTCCAATTTTTACCCTTCCTATAGCTGTATAGGATTTCTAACTTCTCACCCAACTGTTGAAGTATTTCCCCGTAGTGTAATTCTAGTACGTGCATAATCTTGCCCATTTTAGTTATATTTTTCTTAAGTTCCATTCCTGAAATCTGTTTAGTATATTCCTTTTATCCTCACCCTTATTAGACTCATAAATGGTTGCCCTAATATATTTTCTCTATGGTTATGTGCTTTTCGTCATTTTGATTATTGATTGCCGTTTGATGGTAAACTGTATGCTTTCCGAATCTGAATTCTAGATAAAATTTTAACACTTTCCAGTAGTCTGTGGTCATTTAATGAAAGTATAAGAGTATATGTTGGTATTTTGGTTGTCTGCCTTTCTTTCACAGCTAGCTCCCTGATCCATTGTGGTCATAGGTACCCGTAAAGGTGGATTGGTAAGTCGGGTACACGAGAAATAAATAGGAAAGGACTCAGGGGTACTGGTAGTAGAGTGTAAGGTCACCCGATTAATGTATACGATAAATTGAAATTAGTATATGGGCCTGGTACGTGTATGGTGAAATTATTGGCCGGGTGACCTGCGATCTCTATCATACCCTCCCCTAGGCCTTCCCACACCATCCCTTAGAGGCCCCAGAGCCCGTTTGTGAAGCATTTCTTTCACTCTGATAGGCAGACATACAGGAGGACTAGTGGGGTGTTAATTGCCATTGTGGGGGGCCCCATCCTGGCAGGCGGAGTGCCAGGCCCTGGGCAGCTGCCCACACTGCCCAAGCCTAGCGCCGGCCCTGCCTCCAGCTAGGAGGTACTGGAGGAAAACAATGCTGTTCAAAGAAAGACAAGAAAACAAAAGTAGCGCTTTACTGGCAAACTCTGTAAAGTGGAGCTAATGTGTTGGGGTTTGAAAAAAATTATCTGGCCACTTTAAGAACACTCCGTCTTGCTTTATTTAATTATTTTTCAGAGTTTGAACATTTTATTTCTGAGGCTGCACTTTGGAATAGAAAAATGTCAAAACGGCATTTCCAGCAAAAGTGGTTTTCTTTTTTGCATCCATTTCACAGGGGTACAAATGGACGACAGGAAGAGACGGTGAGAACCATTTCTTGATTCATGATTTTCGGAAAAGTGAGAAGGAGTTAGACAGAACGAGAGGGAATAGGAGTAAGAAAGAGGGGGCAGCTACCAGCGGCAGAGCAGAAGCGGACACCTTCCTTGTCTTGTCTGGGCAGGAAGTAAGAGACAGAGACCTTTTCCTTCTCTGCTCCCCGCCCGTCCACGAACAGAATATTTCTGACGTCCAGGGACGCATGTTCATAACAAGCATTTGCAATGCAATAGGTCTCGCATTATTTAAGTTTAAGCTACTAGTACTGTAAATGGCAATGTTTTTATTTTTATTTATGCGCTATTTTAATTTTCTTTGCATAAAAAGGCGAATGCGCAGCATAAGAATATTCATTCTATGTTAAGCCAAGTGATGGAACACACATAGCTATAACCCGATCTATGCAAACCGAGACCTCGATGCTCATAGATTAGACATTCAGGATTCTAGGCGCAATGTTTTACTTGCGGTTACTTTCACTTTAAACCCTTGATTTGTTTCTTGGATATTTGATTGATATTACATAATTCTAGCGACATTCCAAAGTCCACCAATAAAAGCAGTTGTCGACTAATAGATAAACATTACAAAGAGCAGCTTTTTAAAATTCCCAATCTTGCAGATGAGCGCATTTTTAAAAAGGCTATTTGAAGACAAAAAAACGTTGGCACAAAATAATGCGCACTTACCCACAGAGATTCGTCACTCGTTTCCATTCAATTTACTGAAGGCGACATTCTACCGAACACTTTACTGCACCGTTCTGCATAATCTTTTCAACAACCATATCCAACTAAGTACATTTTCATTGATTGATGAGGTGTGCATAGAGGGCGTAGCTACAGCCGGGTCAAGTGATGGAACACACATGGCTATAACCCGATCTATGCAAACCGAGACCTCGATGCTCATAGATTAGACATTCAGGATTCTAGGCGCAATGTTTTACTTGCGGTTACTTTCACTTTAAACCCTTGATTTGTTTCTTGGATATTTGATTGATATTACATAATTCTAGCGACATTCCAAAGTCCACCAATAAAAGCAGTTGTCGACTAATAGATAAACATTACAAAGAGCAGCTTTTTAAAATTCCCAATCTTGCAGATGAGCGCATTTTTAAAAAGGCTATTTGAAGACAAAAAAACGTTGGCACAAAATAATGCGCACTTACCCACAGAGATTCGTCACTCGTTTCCATTCAATTTACTGAAGGCGACATTCTACCGAACACTTTACTGCACCGTTCTGCATAATCTTTTCAACAACCATATCCAACTAAGTACATTTTCATTGATTGATGAGGTGTGCATAGAGGGCGTAGCTACAGCCGGGTATATGCCCCTTGGTTCGGCCCCCCACTCCCCAGGGGGAGGGGGACAGTGGCTGGACCGGGGGTCTCAGTGGAGGCCGCCCCCGGGAGGCAGAGCCCGGGCACCAATGATTGGCGGGAGATAAGGGGTGCAAAGGCAGGGAAAGAGAAAGAGCAGGCCCACCAAGCATTAGGGCTGGGTCAGCTCAGCCATAAATTTAAGGTAGGAATGTGGTAGGGATGATAAGGGCTATTTAAGGATGGACACCGGGCACAAAGCCCTCTTTCTCCGGGGAATTTGGCAGGAGAAGAGGTGCGGCGTCGACAAAGTGCGAGGTGAGGTGGGGGAGGGGTGGGCTGGGGGGGTGATGCAGCATGGTGGGCATAGGAGAGAATGGGTGGTTGAAGGGCACGGGGCAGCAGGGGCGGTGAGTGGCTGGGGGCTGGGAGTGCGGAGGAGAGGGGAAAGATGGTGCAATGCAAGGAAAGGCTAAGAGTGGGTGGGATAGCGAGTATTTATGGCGGAAGGTAGGGCACAGCGGTTAGACTGCCCGCAAATTAGCTGACCATTGACGGCGCATGGGGGCGGCAGAGGATGGGGGGGAACACCATCAGGGGTTATGGGTATGCTGACTTTACTGGCTCGGGTCGGAGGGGGCAGGCTTGGGCTATTATGGGGATTGGTTTCTGGGCGGCTAAAGACATTCGTTCCTGGTGGCTGGAATACGGTGCTGTCTGAGGGGCTCTGGCCGCGCGCGGGCAAGGGCATCGCAGAGTTTCCAAGTAATGGTGACAAAGGCATCGCGCATAGAGAAGGTCGAATAGGCGTCTTGCGGGACAGTGGCGTGCGTCGGAATGGGGCAGGGTTGCCATGGTGCGCAGGCGACAAAAAGGACAGCAGAAGGGGTGAGGCCGAGCACATGTGGGTAGGTGTGAAGTCGGGGATAGGCGAGTCCTCGGGACTTGTGCCAGGGAGGAGCGCTCGGGAAAGGGTGCCTGCATGTAAAGTGTAGGGGCGCAGGGGCGGGTCGTGGGTGCGTGGTGGGGGTCGGGAGCAGGAGGTGGCTTGGCCGAACAGTGGGCAAGGGTGTTCGGTGGGGGGTGAGGGGCGGGCGAGGGCTTGTGGGCGGAACTGCCGACACGGGGTGAGGTCGCGGGGTGCCGCGCAGACAGTGGCCTCAACAATAAGAAATAATTTTTACTACCTCATGTATTTTGTTTGATCACAAATGTCACTATTACCTTTTGTAACGTAACGTACGCTTTGGTAAGGTTTCTCATTATGTTTCATTTCTGTTCCTTTTGTGAAGCGCTCTGACACCTTCGGGTGGGGTCCGCGCTATATAAAAATGCATAAATAAATTAGATAAATAAATAAGGGGAAGGAAATAATTAACGGCGCGGAGGGTTGGTGGTCAGGGGGGGTCAGGATTAGGGGTGTGCTCTGCCACGGGGCGGTTGCTTACGGTTGCGCCCGGGGCGGGGGCTCAAGGACAAGAAGGGGGTGTATGGAGATGCAGGCCAGGTGGGGAAATGTAAATGCCGGTGGGGTATGCGAGACACGGAGGGTGTCAGGTTTGCAGGAGGTGTGATGAGAAGTACGCAGTCGGGGGGGGGGGAGCTCTCGAAGCAGTGGGGGCTCTGTTTCGAAGGGAGGTCTCGGGGGGAGACAAAAGGTGGATGGGCGCAGGGCGGGCGGCGGCAGGGACGGGACTGCGGGGGGTCAAAGGAAAGATATGCTGGAGGGCTGATTAGAATGACGGAGCGGTGGGCGAAAGTCAGGGGTGGGGGGGAAGGCTCTACGGCTAGACGGTGAGTGCAGTCTCAAGGGATGGGTATGCAAGCGCTGCTGAAGGGATGGGTATGCAAGCACTGCTGGCAGAGGGCTTAGTTGCGGCTACACGGAGAGGTAGCTCATTGGAGTAAGAGGGCGACGTCGCCTCTCAAACATAATAATAGGAAGGTAGAGAAGGAAGGTGCGGAGTGAGTATGGGATGAGCAGGAACGTGCAGTCAAGGATAGCGGAAAAAAGCGCCAACGAGATAGCCATGGAAGAGGCATAAGGGGGTCGGAGTACAGGGTAAAGGAGGGAGGCATGGGGTGGATGGGAGGGGGCCGACCAGGAGAAGGAACGCGGGGAATAGGGTTATGGGCGAGGGTTAGGGAGGCACAGTTTAGTGCCATTCGGAAAATAAACTCCTCCGATGCAAAGGGAACAGAAATAAGAAGGGATTTGTAGATGCGTAACAGGAGCATATAGTTTGGATGGCACTCGTGGTGAATAAGCACTAAAGGGATGCTGCAAGAAGTAGGCGTGCATAGAGGGCGTAGCTACAGCCGGGTATATGGGTTAGCGTGTGCCCTGTGCAAAAACTCACCGCCGCAGCCCGGCTCGAACAGGAAGCCAGGCAACCTGTGTTGGGACGGGGGCGGGGCCGCAAAAAGACAGGAAGCAGACGGGAGCCTACCCCGAGCTCCTGTGCCCGTCAGCCGGAAGATTGCCGGAAGATTTGCGTGTCAGCTAGCGGGGCTCCCGTGCTCGTGGAGAGCCCCGCCTGCTGCTGAGGATGACCCGCTGCCTGCCGCTGCCTGCCGAAGGAGAGAGGGAAGGAGAGAGGGACACACGAAAAGAACTCGGTGAGTGGGGTGTGAGGGGGGGAGGGGACATGTGCGCGCGCGCGCGTGTGTGTCTGTGTGTGTGCCTGTGTGTGCGTGTGTGCCTGTGCGTGCGCGTGTGTCTGTGTGTGTGTATGTATGCATGCATGCGTGCGTGTGTAAAAAAATCCGATGACTGGTGGGGGGGGTTGCAAAGTGAAAGTAAGCAGCGCGTGTGTATGTGCGCATGCGTGAGTGCTGTGTATGCGTGTGCCTGTGATGTGCGCATGCGTGAATGTTGGTGCGCGTGCAAGCAGCTGAATCCAGCCGGGGAGAAGCGCGTGACAGTTTTTTGTCCGTCATTCCCCCGTGTCAGCTCGCTATAAGTCTCCGACCCTGGACGCATCCTTCGGATGCGAATTCCAGGGCGAGACCTAATAAAAAAGTAGGGGAACGGAATATACAGAATTAAAGAAGTAGGGGTACGCCCACTTCGATCACTGGCCTCATCTACAATATTTTGACCCATGGCAGCGCAGCAAGCCTTCCATCCTGCTGCGCTGTCCTGCATCAAAAGAAAAGAGGCTGTCGTGGGTCTTAAGTAAGGCTCCCTGTTATCCGTTTTTACAAATTTTTACAGATAAATACAGACAGAAAACATTTATTTTCTTGTCTGTATTTATTTTTAAATGTGGATAAAAATGAAAATTGGGTTGCTTTTTGAGTAATTCTAAATACTGTCCGCCATGACTGCCAGGCCAATTGCTGTATGGATTGATAGGTAAGGGGGCTAAAAAAGAAAGTAATTTTAGTAAAGAGGCTTTAACAGCAGTAGATATGCACAAAGTTGATACTGAAATATGCATGTTTTCTTATCAGTGCATTGATTTATCTGTGGGGGTTTACAACATTGAAACCTAGTAGGCATTCAAGCATGAGTGCATATTTACTGGTTAAATAAATGTTGAAATATACTCATTTCAGCTTAATTTTTCCACAAAACCCAAAATAAATATGGATAAATACAGGTACAATTAGCAGAAAATAAATTGGGATAAATACAGACGGAAATGTCAAAAAAATAAATACCATAAAACCGGGAGCCCTAGTCATAAGAAAAGGGCAGGAATGCACAAGACACAGAGCATTCCTGTCCTTTTCCCCAGAGAGTACGCACAATGGGCTACCATGCGTCAACGCAGGCTCCCTTGAGGTGTCTGAGTTGCAGGGGTGATTATTTTCGTGCAGGAAGGGACACCTTCCTGCACAAAAACAAGAACCAGAGGTGTTTTCGTTTTGCCACACACATGGAAAAGGAAAAAAGAGGAGAAATAAATATATTTCTTCTTGTTGCACCTATCTTAGCCTCCCCTTGGGAAGTGTAGGAATCTGACACATTCCCAGGTTTACGAAACTGTGTAAATCTAGGAATGCGTTAGGTTCCATGGATGTTGTGTGAGAACACCCACAGCAACACCCAAGGAACGTCCCTTTCACGCAGAGTAATTCGCGACAGGCGGGCATATTTACCAGGCCATGAAAAGCCACGCCGGGTGGCTTTACATTGGCTTGTAAATATGGGCAGGAACACTGCGCCCCCGGTGCGTCATAAAAGTGACAAACCGGCGGCGCAAGGGGCTTGTGAATAAGCCCCTAAGTGCGGCTGCTTGGCTAGTTTTCATCACAAAGAAGGCAATGGAAAGGTGTATTAAAGATACTGCAGGAAGCTGCCTTCCGGTCCCGCCATGAATGGGCACAAGAAAGTGCCAGATTTCAACAAATTGCCACAAAAGAGCTTCTTGTTAGAAAAGGCGAGCCCAAAATGCAAAATGTCATTTTGCCTGGGGCCCGAGAAACCCTTACACCTGGTCCGGAATAGTCCTGCACAGACTAGTAATTTATGTAGCATGGGTTGCAAACTGCACCTGTGCATCCTTATTGCTGGAGAAGCTGCCTCCTGCTACTGAGCTGGCAAAGGTGCACGATGCACAGCATGCACCCATTTTCCATAGTCACCATTAATTTGCATCAGTGCTACAACTGGTGCTACAAAGGAGTAAAAGAAAGGTTTTCCCTTGGCTGACACAGTTATAATTTCATGCCTATACACATGTGTTACTATGAAGACACTATATTACATACACTACAATCTATCCACACACAGGTTGTATAGTTTAAAACATTTATTTTTGTTATAAAAAAAAATTCGTTGGTACGAGATTTTATACACTTTTAAAATAATTTTTCATAAGCACAAAACACAATCACAATATGACATATTACAATTCATAAACACAATATTATACACTTGAATGGTTAAAAAGCGCAATAAGTAGATTTTTTGCACTAGATTATAAAAAAGAGAGAATCATATCAAAGGAGAGACATGCAAAAAGACACAAACAATTTTGATGTTACACATCTGAGACCCTAACGTTTTCAAAATCTGAACCTAGGCCCGTTATTTTCTGGACTCCAGGATAGATTTGTTCTCTTGATTGTGTATGTATGGCGTCGGCGCGTTTCGATGGCTACCATTGATACTCTGCCATCTTTTTCAAGACTACGTGATCAGTCTCTCCTAAATTCTGGGCACTGGGTGGTTGCCACTTTCAGGGATTTTCCTGATTACATAGCAGTCTTAATCTTGAAGGGTTTATTCACGATTTCAGACTTTGGACGGGTATTTCATCTCAATACTGCATTCTTGTAGCGGATATAATTACTCCTCGAGTCCGCCTATCTTTTGTCTCTTGAATTCATTCACCTTATTGCCTTAATATGGTGTAGTTGTTGATTTAGCTGTTGTCTGGTGGACTCTATTTCTTTGTTTTGGGGTTTCCGTCTTGTTGAAATGCCCAATACTTGTTTCGTATTGGAAGGGCGAGATTTTGATCGATACCTTATCACTATTGATCTAAACCCCGATCTGGTCGACTGAACCTTTGTTGCCTGTCATTGAAGGAAGAAAGTGCCTCTGCTACCAAGTTAGTACACCCAATAAAGGACCCCGCTCCAAAAGATCACAAACAACTTCTAGCTTTCAAAAGTTTATTGTAAGGATAGGATAAGCTGCAAATACAGACATCTCAGAATGAGATTCACGAGATACACAGGTCCAACTACATACATGTGCTCTCTGAAAGCCCTCAGACGAGCAACGGAAATTACCAGCACAAGCTCTAAGAATAATAAAGCTATCAGCATTGACGCATATCTCTCCTTCATTTAAGTTGGAGGAAAACACACAGGTTAGGCTGTCCCTACCCTGCTCTAGATGGTATCCCTACTTAACCAAGTCTCAACCTAACAAAGGTGTCAGCAGTGAATGACCCCCAAGGGAAGTCACTCACTCTTAGTCTCTTGGTGAAAACCTATAGTTCTCCAGTCATGACCCCTCTCTGCCTACCCATCCGCTCTCTAAAGGGTCCTCAGGCATCTGCTCTAACTCCACCCAGGGGTGCTGTCCCTAATACAAAACAGTCAACAACATTTGAGACGCCCCTCATGAGACGCCCCTCACGTGGTGTAGCTTCTGGCTTTTTCCATGCTGCTTTGTATTGGGCCTCATACGTTGGAGTTGACCTTGCTTCTCAGACTCTTCTCCGGCCCGCTGATACCCCTTAAAACATTCCGGAACCCTCCTCCATGTCTGGGCCGTCTACTGAACAGACCTCTATTCATATTATTTATAATCGGATCCTCCCTTTCTCTTGCAGACAGACATCTGCAGCCAAGAACCCAACTCTCATAGACTTCCAAAAAGGTTCGAAACATTTCTCAGCCCAGACATGTACGTGTAAATCAATGTTAAAACATTTCAGGCCTACAACATTTCTCATAATGATTATAGCATTCAACTTCTTCATTAATTAAAGCATGTTAATACTCTTATTCTATTATTCAGTAAACACATCTATAAATCATGGCCCATTAATGCAATAGCCAAAACATTAGTTCAATCTATGTCGTGAAAAGAAACACCTTCCCCTTCCCTTCTAGCTCTGGCCCTGAGGCCTACCACATTCTGCGTTTAACCACATGCCATCTTACATTTTAGCAGCTACACGACATGGATTTAGGAATAATCACATCTAATAAAATCATATAGTGTCACACATTTCTGTATTAGTTCCATTTCTACTTAAATCTCTACATTAGCTATACATTCAGAATATAATTGCAGATACTACTAGCACTCATGGCATTTCTCCTCATGATTTGTGCTTACTACAGGTAAGTGTGATGCACTCATACATTTAGGTCAGTTTGCGCTCTCTCAGTTCCCCCCTTTGATGACCTCTCGGGGTCATCACTAACATTTAAACTGCAGTTATTGCTAGCATAACTTGTCTCTGCGTTTCCAGAGCCCTCAGACTCCTGTACTGATTATCTTGTATGGCAGCCAATCTCTGCAGCTGCTCTCTTTGGGCCCTTTCTGACCTTCTTGCTCTGTACCATTTGAATACCCTCACCAATCCCCACAATATAATCCCACAGATCAAGATTATGATGATAGGTTTTAGGATATACCACACAAAGCTTTTGCCTAAGGTGGAGATCCACCCTCCAACTTCACTCATTCCGTGGCCCACCTTTTCCCAGACATTTTCTCTACTCAAGTCTTCGATCTCCTTGTGAATATCAGTTATGTTCCTAATAACTTTCTCAAGGGGCTTCGAATTGTCTGGAATGTAAGTACAACATTCCTGGACCTTCAAAGCCTTACAGACTCCGCCCTCTTTTGCTAGTAGGACGTCTAACGCAAGACGGTTCTGAAGAACCATAGCCCTTATCGATTGCATCTCTCCTTCTACCAGCATTAAGGACTGAGCAGTGCTGGCAGACAACCTGTCGACGACTGTTGCCAGTCGTCTAATTTTAACATCATTAAGGATTAGTCCCAAAAGAGGGAACATAGCTCCAAAGACATCTCCAACCATTTCTGCATCTCCTATATCTCTCCTTCCCCTCGATGATGTCTTGCCCTCGATGATCACTAAGTCTTGTGCATGATATATTTTGGGGAAGACAATTGCTAGGTAACATGATCCATACCAGTTGTCAGGTAGTCTCACGTAGGCATTTCTTCCACATACAAAATACACATTTGGAATCACTTGCATTCCCTTCAGGAAATCTTTAGTATAGTACTCTATATTGAAAGCATGTTCACAGCTGACTTCTCCCACGTATACATTTTCATAATACGTTTTGGCTCGGTGAAGACATAGCTTTCCTCTCTGCGCCTTATCTAAAGCTATTGGACCACTACTACCCTTTCTCTTGTGTGCCTTCTCTTCCTCGGTCCAATCTGTTTTCCATTGTCCTGATTTTTTCAAAATCTTTTGTCTCCTGTAACGATCATCCACCTGCCCTATGAACTTCTTCTCGACTTCTGACACTTTGCATGTCAGGTTATTTCTACGGGCATGTGAAGTATCTAAGGTAATCCAAGGAATGAAGAACTTGGCCAGTCTGTCTTCACTCTTCCAGTAGTCCCATTTGTTCATCTGCTTATAATTTGGGACTTCTGGCAACACTGAATCATAGTTGGAGAAATAGTATTCAAAACTATCTCTCTCATAAAATATACTAAGCAATAAGCTACATGTAATGCCATATGTCAGCGGGAGGTGATGATATCTAATGCCTTCATCTACAGACGCCGGCAACTGCATGCAGACGTAACAGTCCTTAACCTCCATGGCATCCACGTATTCATATAAGAGTTTAGCATAAGCATTTGACCTAAAGTCTCCTTGGGACTCATCTACGTGTAACCTGCGGGCTTCTGCAGCTAATAACGCTTTCTCTTGAGTGTTTTCCCTTTTCTCACCAGCAACAGTGGGTGTAAGCGTTTCTACAGATTTCACATCAGTTACCTTCGCCTCTTCCTCATGTCCCTTTACATAAGAAATTGTTACCACTAAAGCTATTAATATTATCACTCCTACTATTAGTGATTGATGCTTTATTTATTTCGATATGCACATATCATAAAAGCAGTACAAAAAATATAAAAACAGCATGTCGAAATAAGTAAGACTGTACAAATAGAATGGCAATTAAAACACGATATATCAGAATAAATTAGCTAAAAAGAGAATTAAATTGATATGGACAGTCTTCTAAGTCTTATCAACCAAGCCCATTTTAAAAATTTTGCAACAGCACAAACAATAGGGGGGGCTGTATTCGTTAAAAGAATCCGAAGGGCAACAGAGTGCTGACGAGTCCCCAATTCTCTGCAAATGGGGGCAAGCCAACGTGATCTGGGGCGACCATAGTCCGGGCATTCAAAAAGAAAGTGTGGCACCGTCTCTGGTTTATCCGAACAAGAGGCACAAAAGCGTGATGTGTGCTGGGCTTTATTCCACCTTGAGCAGAGATCCGCCAAAGGCAAAGTACCTAGCCGAAATTTTATATACAAGGACCTATCCATGGCTACTGTTATAATATCCATATATGGCTCATACAAGACAACGTCTTTAAACAACAGGAAAGCTGCGGTGGTTTTGCAATGCTGCTGGCTACTAGAGCGCTTCACGTCAACCCACTCCCAGAAAAGTTTTTTTAGAGTCTTCTTTGGTGGAGCGGAGTGACTATGCCAGCAAGAGGCCAAACCCAGTTCCCCTAAGAGGTGTTTTATGTCCTTCAGCCATTTGATGCTACTCCAGCCATCAGCATGCATCACTTCTGCCAGCCCATTGGCGTAAGATTGTAGCTCCGGGACCCTCCACAAGCGTGCCCAGAGCAGAAGGGGGCGAAGCCGAGCCTGGTCCCTTATGGCTTTACAACCAGTGTCCAAGAGCATTGGGACGGTCGGGCTGCTCGATGGAATAGCAAGAAGGTCCTTAATAAATTTATTTTCGGCCTTGCTCAGTGGATCGACCTTTCCCAAGCCCCACAGTTCCGATCCATAGAGAGAAGCAGGGACTGCACGGGCTTTGTAAATCTCGAGTATGGGAGCAACACAATGTTTTGAGGAGTTATTGTACTCCTTGAGAAGGGCGCCCCCCACCCTTTTATGAGCCAGAGTCATTTTATCAATGTGGGCAGTCCAGCTCATTGCATCATTCAGGCGGATCCCCAGATAATCAAATTCCGCCACTCTTTCTAGGGGTATAGAGTTCAGAATTGGAGGGAGACCAAGTTTACTGGGTGGGTGCATGACTAGGTACTTGGTCTTATCTATGTTTATGACAAGGCCTTTAGTGGTACAGAAATCCTGGAAGCGGTTCAGTAAGGACTGTAGACCTTGGGGGGTTTTGGAAATGAGGAGGGTGTCGTCGGCGAACAACAGAGTTGGAATTTTTACTCCACCCAATCTAGGAGCGTCTGATGGTTCGCCCAGAAGATAATCTACCACCCCGTTAATGTAGAGGGAGAATAAGGTGGGGGCCAAGACACAGCCCTGTCTTACTCCCCTCTCGACCCTGATTTTATCGGTCTTTTCCCCATTCAAACCCCATCTAACCTGAGCATAGGTGTTGGTGTGCAGGTTAATGAGGAGGTTCAGTAGGTACGGGGGCATCCCTAAACCATCAAGCACCCTCCAAAGTTCCTCCCTCGGTACCAGGTCAAAGGCAGTCTTAAGGTCAATAAAGGCCAAATAAAGACTGCCTTTGCCCAGCACCACCACCTTCCAGTGTATCAACAGAAGCCTAAAGGCCTGTTCAATGGTTCCTGTACCCGAACGGAACCCAGCCTGCATGTCGGACAGAATGTGATTGTCGTCCACCCATTGAGTAATTCTCCCCAAGATGGTTTTCCCGGCCAGTTTCTGACTGGAATCTATTAGGCTTATGGGCCTATAGTTCCCTGGTGAATCCCGACTGCCCTTTTTGAAAATGGGCACCACCTCCGCACCTCTCCAGGAGTCAGGCACAGGCCCTCCCCCCATGATTGCATTGAGGAGTGCAGAGATTAGAGCCCCCCATTCTTCCGGATAGGCACGGAGAATGTCCCCCGGTAGGCCGTCCGGGCCGGCAGCTTTCAAGGGGACCAGGCTTTTAATTTGCTTTGTTACGTCGAGGGGGGAAAACAATTCCTGGTCTCGGTCTAGAGTAAAGGATGGAATTTTAAAGGGATCATTAAGTGGGCCTTCAGTAGCAGAGTAAAGATTTTGGAAATGGGAAAACCAAGTCTGGGCATTGATCGCACAAGTCCTCCGGGAATCGTCGGGACGATTCCTTTTGCCCACCATGTCCCAAAAACCTTTAGCGTCTTTCCCACGGCTGGCCGCCAGGAGGTCCTGCCAGAAATTGTCCTCCCATTCCATCCTTGCATTTTTCTGGCAGAGTGTATAGTGTCTCCTGGCCTCTCTAGTCCTGAGTGGTAACTTGGATTTAACTGCCTCGATAAGAAGTGATTTCGCCTCCCTACACTTTTGGTTGTACCAGCCCTGACCCGGACGTGGGTTGGGTTTCCTTCCGCTCGGGTGGGCTGGGACTACAAAGAGGTCACCAATGGCCTGGATTATGGCACAAAACCTAGGAGCCACCTCCATCTGTCCTTCCTCTTGACAGTCGAGATTGGCCAGGGCTGAAGCCAGAAGCTGCCTGATCACAGAGGTTTTCTCCTCCGAAAGAGCCAGCCTCGCCCACTTCATCCTACGCCCACAATTCGAGACCACTGACAGGTCTGGAGCGGGGTTACAAGAAGCCCCACTCACGGTGCTATTGACGCACCTGTGTGACAGTGTGAGGGACAGTAGATTGTGGTCACTCTCCACAGAAGGTAAAACTACCATGTCCTCCACCATGCCCCACAGGTGTATGTCAAGGAGGAAATAATCAATGCGTGACGTGTGTCCTGGCCTATTGTAGGTGTGTGCCCCTGCCCTGTCGGACCTGGTCCTGCCATTGGCAGCTCTAAGCCCGAACTCCATAGCTAGGGAGTTGATCTGGAGGGCCACTTCCGTCCACTTTTTAACAGGGCCAAGCTCGAGGGGGGGAATCCCCCACCCATTATCGAGTTCCTCCTGATCTGCTAAGATATCCAGATCAAGAGGCTCGAAAGTGCAGTTCAGATCACCTGCCAGCAGTGTACAAGACCCGTATGAAGATGATCGGAGTTGCACCTCCAAACAAGCTATGACTGAGGATTCTCTTCCCCCCTTAGTGCCGCGGGCATAAATGTTAAAAATATTTAAGATGACTCTGCCCTGGGAATTGCGAAGCAAAATATTTAGGAGGTCAGGGCAGTTAGTGTCCTTCTCCTCCACCCTACAGTTAAGTTTGGTGGCTACCCAGATTAACAAACCGCCAGAGGGACGGCCCCTACCAGTTGCACTTTCTGCTGCCGGCAAAAAGTGGGTGGAATATCCCGCCTTATGAAGGGGCACCCGGCTCCATGTTTCCTGGAACAGGCATATGGAGTATTGCTCCACGCGCTCGTTCCAGTCCGGCAGTGCCAGCTTCCTCTCGAGGCCCGCAACATTCCAGCTGAAAACCCTGATCGGGATACATTTAGCTCTGCGGTTCTGGGTGCCGGCTTCCATTTCGTCAGACAATATGGCTCTCTCTTATCTTGGCACAAAGTTCCTTTCTTCTCGTTCCTTTACAGTCTCTTTTTACTCCTTTTGTCTTTAGAATCCACACAACTGGAAGCTGACAACCTTTTTCGCAAAAGTCCTTTAACAGTTCAATAAAGACAACCCTAGCCCTTCTCCATCAACTCAAGGGAAGTTCCCTAATATTCTCTGCTTCCTGGGCGCTAGGTAATCTTCTTTTTTTTTTTTTTGCTCGCTTTATTTACAAAGTCCTTTAAGCATCTACTATCAGGTTTGTACCTGCAGCTTCGATAGCAAAGTTCAGTATTTCCAAACGAAGATTGTGCTCTTCATGGGCTGTTATCGTTGTACCAAAGTCGGGGAATTGCAATTCTGAGAGAAACATGTGTTTTAACTTGCTGAGGCGGGGAGGTCTGGGGAGCATGAATGTTAGTGACCCTTCTTGTTCGACTCCGGGTACCAACAGTCGTATTTCCACGGTGACGATGGGCTCAGAACTGGACACCACCACCGCTCGAATCCTCCCTGTCTCCTGTTTCAAAGACATTTGTCGCCAGATATGTCCACTCAGGTGTGGAGTATCTTCTGTTAGGCACACGCACTCTTCTTGACCTTCTTCGGTCCGGTGCTTCAGCGCCCTGAGCACCTTCTTCCGGGTCTGAGTCTTCTGATATCGGAGGAAGGGTTATCTCTGGAGTTGACCTCAGGCTAGAGCTCCTTCTTTGCGGCCAATTAGCTTCTCCACGTGCCCTTCTACTCCTTCTCCTTCTTGTCTGTTCTCGCTCTCTGTCAGACCTGTCAGTGTCTGACTCGTACTCCCAGCTACTTTCTCCTTCTGTAGCGTCGTCTGTTTCGCTGTTGTACTGACCGTCCTCAGCTTGGTCAGACTCGTTCCCTGCTTCCGCTGGCACCTCTTCAGCTTGGCTAGCCCCCTCTATGGCTTCTCGGTCCTCTGCTGGACGTCTATCCGAGAGAGGAGCTGTTTCTTCCCGAGGTGCTGGAACCCTTCGCGTATGTGATGCGTGGATCCAATTGGGCAGGCCTCCCACCTTCACAGCCGTATTCGCGATCAGGATGATCTGGAAGGGCCCACGCCAACGAACATCCAAGCAGCTTCTTCTCACATGTTTTTTCACCAGGACCCAGTCCCCAGGATACAGGTCATGGCACGGGCCCTGGCACGATGGAACCTCGGCAGCCTGCACCTGAAGGGACACAGAATGAATGGCGTCAGACAGCCCCTTACAATAGTCCAGGATCATATCATCTGTGATATTTAACAGTGCAGTAGTTGGGACAGATGGCAGCCTCATTGCTCTCCCCATTAACACCTCATGTGGTGACAACCCCGTTCTTCTGTCTGGGGTACTACGAAGGCTCATGAGGACCAATGGCAGGGCGTCAGGCCAACTCAGGGTCGTTGAGGAGCACACTTTTGCAATTCGGGCTTTGATCGTGCCATTGATCTGCTCCACAATTCCTGAGGCTTCTGGTCGGTAACTGCAATGCAACTTCTGATCGATATTCAGAGCTGCACAAATCATCTTCACAAGCTCGCTGTTGAAATGCGTTCCCCTATCTGATTCCAAAGAGGCCGGCACCCCGAAGCGCGGAATGAGTTCCCTAAGCAGTAACTTAGCCACTGTGAGGGTGTCGCACCTACGTGTAGGGTATGCCTCAACCCATCTGGAGAATACACAAACAACCACCAGGACATAGCGGAGGCGGTTGCATCTCGGCATTTCAATGAAATCTATCTGCATTCGATTGAATGGACCTCCAGACCTTCCTATGTGACTCAGTGCAACTGGTGTTCTTTTCCCTACGTTCAGCTGCTGACAGGTTACACAACGCTGGCACACTGCTTCTGCTGCTATTCTAAACTTAGGATTGTACCAAGTCTGTCTAAACACTCTCAGCATAGCGTCTCTCCCTAGGTGTACGGGACCATGTATGTGTCTGGCCATTGGGCTCACCATCTCATTGGGCAACACTGCTCTGCCGTCTGCTGAGACCCAAAAATGGGACTCACCCACTACACATCCTGCCTTTTCCCATGTTTCTTTTTCAAAATCAGGAGCATTTTCTTGCATGTTTGCCAGTTCGTCCCGAGTATCAACAGTTTCCAATATCATAGCTAATTCAGTCCTTACATTTATTCCACCCACTTCCACCTCTGTGAAAGAGTACCCTTGTTCTGCGCAATACCGCGCGACTTCGTCGGCATATCTATTGCCTTTCGAGACGAAGTCCTCATTTCTGGTATGTGCGGTGCACTTTACAACTGCGATACCTGCTGGACATTGCAACGCCTCTAACAACAGGCGCACAAACTCTCCATTGCGAATGGGAGAGCCTGAAGAGGTCATGAACCCTCTTTGAGACCATAACTGCCCGTAATCATGAACCACCCCATAACCATATTGGCTGTCGGTGTATATGGTGACTCGAATTTGATTGCTTGCCAAGCAAGCACGTGTCAAGGCAATAATCTCGGCTACCTGAGCGGAGTGTACTCCTTCCAGGCACCCAGCTTCTACAACTCCAGTAATTGTACAAACAGCGTAAGCTGCTCTCAACTGCCCAACTTCATCTCTTACACATGAGCCATCGACAAAGTAAATTTCATCTGGGTCGGTCAGTGGCTCATCTACGATGTCGGGTCTGGGTTTGGTGCATAGTTCAGTCACATCGAGGCAGTCATGGTCTGTACATTCATCATCATCCTCGATATCATTTGGGAGTGGCATCAAGGTGGCAGGGTTCAAAACAGAGCATCTCTTGAGGGTCACATTCTCTGCAGCAAGAATAACTTGCTCATAGCGCGTGAGCCTGCTGTTGGTCAGATGCTGTGTTTTGGTCCTGGTCATCAACAGTTCAACAGAATGGGGCACGCACACCTCTAACGGGTGCCCCATGACAATATTTTCACATCTCTCAATGCTGACACCCGTTGCAGCAACGGATTTGAGACATCCGGGCAACGCTGCGGCTACTGGGTCTAAAGTAGCCGAGAAATAAGCAACTGGTCTACGGGCATTCCCATGGATTTGGACTAACACAGACAACGCGCAACCTTCTCTCTCACAACAGTAAAGCAAAAATGGTTTAGTGTAATCAGGCATTCCCAATGCCGGAGCACGACACAGGTCCTCTCGCAGCTGTAGAAATGCCATCAAACAGTCTTTGTCCCATGGTACCGGATCGCTCACCTCCTTATGCGTCAGTTTTTGCAAGGGCTTTGCTTTCAGTGAAAAGTTCGCGATCCACTGTCGGCAATAACCCACCATCCCTAGGAACATCCTGACCTCTCTCTGTGTCTTAGGCGCATTCATTTTCATGATCGCCTCTATCCTGTCTGGTGACACCTTTCGTTTGCCTTTCTCTATTCTGTGTCCCAAGTACTGCACTTCTGTCAGGCAGTACTGCAACTTTCCCGGGGACACCTTGTGCCCATTGGCAGCTAGGTGATTTAACAAAGCAATGGAGTCCTCCCTGCAAGCTTCTTCTGTTTCCGACGCCACGAGGAGGTCGTCTATGTACTGGACCAGAACTGACTTCTGGGGCAGCACTAGACTTTCAAGATTTTTCTTCAAAAGCTGGTTAAAGATCGATGGGCTCTCTGTATACCCCTGAGGAATACGACACCATGTTAGGACGCGACCTTCCAGCTTAAATGCGAAAAGAAAATGGCTTTCTTCGTCCAGAGGGATCGAAAAGAAAGCCTGACAAAGATCAATCACAGTGAACCACTCAGCTTGGAATGGAATCTGAAACAGTATCACTGATGGATTCGGTACCACTGGACAACACGAAACGACTATGTTATTAATCTTTCGAAGGTCCTGTACTATCCGGAATTTCCCATTTGGTTTCTGCAGACCCATAATCGGGGAGTTGCATGGACTACCCACGATTTCTTTCAGTATTCCCTGTTTAATCATGGACTCGATCACGGGTTTTATGCCTGCAATCGTTTCTGGAGTCAATTTATATTGGGGTGTTCTTGGGAACTCAGCATGCGGTTTCACTACAATTTTCACTGGGTCCACCCCTTTGACCAATCCAATCTCTTCCCCAGTGAAGTCCCATACTTCTGGTGCCACTGTCTCTCTCAAGTCCCAGGGGAGCTCATCTACTGTCAAAGTAGGGTACAGCTCCACGCATATTCTTGAGTTTGCAACTTTGAAGTCTGCGTCATCATCATTGGTCAATACCTCCACTCCCTGAGGTGTACAGTATATTGTACAATTCAATTTACACAACAGGTCTCTGCCTAGCAGACACACGGGACTTGAATCGCAAACCACAAACTGGTGCTCATCGCTGTACTTCCCTATTTTCACCTGTACCGGTTCTGTCAATTGGCTGGTTATTCTCCTGTTTGCGACCCCCACCACTTGTATGGTCTCTCCAGACATGGGCAGGTCTGGAACTGCAGCTGATCTGATCGTGGATCTAGTGGCTCCTGTGTCCACCAGAAATGTCGTGGGGCACCCTGCTACTTCTGCTTCGACATAGGGTCCCCTCTGGTCCACCTCCAAGGCTGCCCCGAGGGTGCAGTCTTCTCTTTCCACTCTCTGTCCGGTTAATGGGTCCACATAATAGCACTCTTCTCCTTCTACAAACAGGGGCATCTGTCTATAGGTCTTACCCATATTCCCTACTCGGGGAGGTTGCGGGAACTGGGCTCGGGGAGGGGCCCCCCCCCCTTTGAGCACCTTTCCCTGGTATGGCGTCACCCCTCTCGTAGGCGCTCTCTGGACCTCTTCCTCCTCTTCCTCTTGTTCTCCTATCTCTACATTGTAGGGACACTCGCGTTTCCAATGCCCCACCTCGTTACACTGGTGGCACCTAGTCGTTTTCTTCAAGGCAGCTATGTCTATTCTGGGTCTAAAGGTGGAACTCTCCTCATTGCCCTTGTTCTGACTGTACTGCTTCTTTCCTCCTGTACCTGTTCCTAGCTGCTGTTGCTGCTGTCCCCCCTTCCCTGCTGCCTGCATCTGTACCACCATCAATTTTTCTTTTAGTTTCTTAGCCTTGGAGTCTATCTCATCACAGCAGTACCTGGCATATCTCAGTATTTCGTCTAGGGGTCTATTTTGCCAACAAATCAAGTGTTGCTGAATCATTAAACTAATATCCGGTCTCAGTCCCAGGACGAACTTGGACACAAATTGCCCTATGTCTTTTGGATCCATTACATCCAAGCCGCTATACTGCTTAAACGCCTTCAGCAATCTCTCATAATATTCGTGGACTGTCTCTTTGGGTTCCTGTCTGGTTCGGTCTATTTTGACCCAATCTATGTCTTGCATTGGCACTTTCTCTTTCAGCCAAGTCATCACTCTCTCGAATTTTGCCATCACAATCTCGGACGGCCCATTAGTCTTAGCATCTCTCTCCGGCTCCGTTGTGGGCCACTCAGCGCTAACTTTGCATGCTGTCCACAGATCTCCTGGTACTACAATGTCAAACAGCGTGTTCAGATCTATCCATAGGACCTTTGAGATTTTTACAAATCTCTCAACTTGCTTGTACCACTCCACTGGGCTTTCCCGCAATTTAGGGAAGGAGGTGGTAAAAGCAGCTAAATCTCCCCTACTCCAAGGGACATGTACATAATTCCCATTTGCGACTTCACGCAAAGGGTATGCTTCTATTCCCTGCAGCCCTCCTGGTGTCGTACCAAGCGTGCTTCTCCTGACGGTCCCTTTCTTGGACCACCTCTCCTCCCACTTATCTAGTGCCCTCCATGTCCTTATTCCCGTGATCAGTTCCCTTATGTGCGTTTTCAGCCCAATCGTTCTCCTCTCATCTAGGTCTCGATCTGTATAATGTAGCCTGTGGTTACCCTGTAATGCTTTGGTTCTTGACAGGTCCACCATATATTTGCCTGCTAGTTCGACTAACTTCTCATGGATTGCTCTCGCTTTTCGAGTGATGTCCTTTGCCATATACAGTATTTCATCCTGCTCATACATTTCCATTCTTTCTAAAGGCAGGGTACCATCTATCATGTCATCCAGGTCTGACCTTAAGCTGGCGACATCGAGTCTCTTGGCTTTTATCTCAGCTCGCAATATGTCTTTCGAAGGGGGCTCACTGGTCTCCCTACCATCCCAACTCCGAGCTCTACGTTTGGGCTCGGGAGAGTTAATGAGTGCTCTCCCTTGCTCCCATCTCTCTAGGTCCCATGCTCGGCCATCCGATCTTGGAAGGTGATGGAACACGGGCCTGTTACCCCCACTCTCTCCTGCTTCTCTCCTTTCACCGTACGCCTCTCTGTTATTTTCCCTCTGGTCGCTACTCTCCCTTTGCCTAGTATCGCTCAGTATCCGATACGATCCTTCCTGGTTCCCCATATTCCCTGGGCTGCGCTCATTTCCGTCATCACAGGGACTATGGTGCGACCTCTCACAACTCCCATTCTGTTCTCTGGTGCCGGGCACACAGTGTGGACACTTAAAGCTGTTTCTGTACTCTTGCGCTCTCCTCTCCCCTTCACTGAGTATTGGGCACGCCACCCCTCTACTCCCAGGGCCCCCGTTTTCCAGGTCTGTTCTATCTCCACTCCGGGCCCAATGGGTGACTCCCCTACTATCTCTCTCTCTACAGTCCCACTCCGGGCTGCTCTCCCCAGCCCCGCAGTGAGTCCGAGCTCTGCTGTCCTGACTTTCCCTTTCAGCTTCTGCAGCTATGATGCTCTTGTGAGCCTCCACTGCCTCATCCCACTTCTTCATGTACTCATTTAGCTCTTGAAAGGATTTTCGTCCAGTTCCCCTCAGATCCGCTGGCCATCTAGGGCCCCCGGGATCCCCTCCTGGATCCCCTGCTGTGCGCATCGGGGTGCTCCACTCTCTCGGTATCGGCATCTGACTTGGGGAATTGATCGTATCGTTCCTCCTTGCCGTCTCTGCTCTTTCTCTGTCCTTCCGTACCCGTTCTTCCCCTCTTGCTCTCTCTGGGTCATATATCGATACTATAGGACCTATGGTAACAGGTACCTGTAGTGCAGCTGGTAATCCGTAGGATGTGGCGCACTCCGTTTCCGGCGCTCTTTGTACCACAAACCTCCCGACTACCTGTTGCACCTGACTAGGCTGGGACAGCTCTTTCTTTGCCTCAGGATCCCACTCTGAACTGGGAAGCGGTCCATGCTCTCCTGCATTGCCCCCCTTTTCTCTTTCACTATGCTCGACCTCTCCCCCTGCTCTATTATACGGGGGTGGCCTGTCTGTCAATAATCTGTTTATCAGGCTGTCCTCTGTTTCGCTCTCATCATCTTCTTCTAGGGGGCTTTTATTTCCGGGCACCTCTAACACTGGGTACAGTTTATTTACTTCCATGTTATGCACTCTCCATCTTTTAGCATCCGCATCCCACCTGGCATCCTGCACTGCCCTTACCGATCGTTTCACCCTTTCTTGTCGTCTGTTCATATTTTTTTCATGCGCTGCCCTAATCCATGCATCAAGGGCTTCAAACTGGGTCGGTCTAGGCAAGGGTCTCATTGAGGTCATGACTGATTTTAATCGATGTAACACCTCTAATCTGAACGTCCCGTACTTCGGGAACGTCAGTTCCTCATTTCCTTCTGTGATCTTACTCCACTCTGATATCCAAAGGATCGTATGCAGCCCAACATTCACTGCCATGTAACGAGCCGGCGTACCCTCCGGCGGGGCTTCTTCCCCTTCATCCGATCCCCGCTTCTCTTTTTTAAACGCCGCTCTCAACCATTTAAAACACTTCATAATTATGCGCACAATATCCAGCCTCGCTACTCTGTTTACTTCCTGATGACAATCCACCAATCCTGTCGCGGCTTTGCTAACTTGGCCTATCGCAGCGCGGTCTTTCTCCGGTCGGCCAATCACAGAGCGACACTTTCTGACGTCTTTGCTAGCTGGCCTATCACAGCGCGGTCTTTCTCCGGTCAGCCAATCACTGCGCGACACTTCCTGACGTCACTTTTCTCCGCTTCGCAGCAGCACCCCTCCTTTCTCAACTCGTCTCCCGGTCATGCATGCGTCCCATTCATACACCGAAAAATGACTACTTCCGACCAAGCGGTCACTTCCCTCGACTGTACGTCCACAGTCTATATGTAATTGTCAACACAACTGACGAAATGTCTATCGTCTCTCTGATAGGTTGCTTACACACACAGTAACCTCCGACCAGCGTCCGTTACTCACGCACTCACTCTTACGTTCCCCCTATCTCGGTCTTTCGGGTGATCAATGGTACCTCATGACCCCCTTCACACTATTTGACAATTACTCTGGGTGTCCGATACACCCGAACCACTTAAGCTCTCACTTAAGATTTCCACCGGTTGCGCGCGCTCACAACCTGTTCCACAGTCACTCTACAGACATTCAACTCCGCCAGACATTACAACATAGATACAATACAAAAACACCGCAATTTAACACGCATGACCCTTTATACTCACTCTCGACCGATACTGCTGCTTTTACTGTCTCACGTCATCCGGATCTTCTTCAGCGGGCGGTTCTTCCGATCATCGATTTCTAGGGGCCTTGGGGTAAGCTAACCTGGCCTAGGTCACCGTCCTCAAGAAGGCAACCATCCTCTATAGCTACCAACTGGAAGGGCGAGATTTTGATCGATACCTTATCACTATTGATCTAAACCCCGATCTGGTCGACTGAACCTTTGTTGCCTGTCATTGAAGGAAGAAAGTGCCTCTGCTACCAAGTTAGTACACCCAATAAAGGACCCCGCTCCAAAAGATCACAAACAACTTCTAGCTTTCAAAAGTTTATTGTAAGGATAGGATAAGCTGCAAATACAGACATCTCAGAATGAGATTCACGAGATACACAGGTCCAACTACATACATGTGCTCTCTGAAAGCCCTCAGACGAGCAACGGAAATTACCAGCACAAGCTCTAAGAATAATAAAGCTATCAGCATTGACGCATATCTCTCCTTCATTTAAGTTGGAGGAAAACACACAGGTTAGGCTGTCCCTACCCTGCTCTAGATGGTATCCCTACTTAACCAAGTCTCAACCTAACAAAGGTGTCAGCAGTGAATGACCCCCAAGGGAAGTCACTCACTCTTAGTCTCTTGGTGAAAACCTATAGTTCTCCAGTCATGACCCCTCTCTGCCTACCCATCCGCTCTCTAAAGGGTCCTCAGGCATCTGCTCTAACTCCACCCAGGGGTGCTGTCCCTAATACAAAACAGTCAACAACATTTGAGACGCCCCTCATGAGACGCCCCTCACGTGGTGTAGCTTCTGGCTTTTTCCATGCTGCTTTGTATTGGGCCTCATACGTTGGAGTTGACCTTGCTTCTCAGACTCTTCTCCGGCCCGCTGATACCCCTTAAAACATTCCGGAACCCTCCTCCATGTCTGGGCCGTCTACTGAACAGACCTCTATTCATATTATTTATAATCGGATCCTCCCTTTCTCTTGCAGACAGACATCTGCAGCCAAGAACCCAACTCTCATAGACTTCCAAAAAGGTTCGAAACATTTCTCAGCCCAGACATGTACGTGTAAATCAATGTTAAAACATTTCAGGCCTACAACATTTCTCATAATGATTATAGCATTCAACTTCTTCATTAATTAAAGCATGTTAATACTCTTATTCTATTATTCAGTAAACACATCTATAAATCATGGCCCATTAATGCAATAGCCAAAACATTAGTTCAATCTATGTCGTGAAAAGAAACACCTTCCCCTTCCCTTCTAGCTCTGGCCCTGAGGCCTACCACATTCTGCGTTTAACCACATGCCATCTTACATTTTAGCAGCTACACGACATGGATTTAGGAATAATCACATCTAATAAAATCATATAGTGTCACACATTTCTGTATTAGTTCCATTTCTACTTAAATCTCTACATTAGCTATACATTCAGAATATAATTGCAGATACTACTAGCACTCATGGCATTTCTCCTCATGATTTGTGCTTACTACAGGTAAGTGTGATGCACTCATACATTTAGGTCAGTTTGCGCTCTCTCAGTATCTACTGGGGCAAAAACTCGTAGCGGAGAGTGGATTCTCTGACAGACTTCTCAGGCGGTAATCAATCGGCCGTCTCCTGAAACCCGTAGCGTTCCACTCCCTCCTCTACCGTCCATCCTTACGTCTGATCTTGCGGTCCCGACATAAAAGTTTCTACAAAGGAGTACCAATGTTATATACTAATTCGATTCAAAATGGCTCGTTTAGCAAATGGCGGGCGGCAGTGGCGTAGCAACGGGGGTCGGTCCGCCCCAGGCGGCACGAGTTTTTGGAGCACCAGTCTCCCCGACACCTGCGCTCCTACCTGCGGCCGTCACGGGCAGCAAATGCAGGAATCGCCATAAAACCCCAACCTCCGCTCTTACAGGCGGCAGCCACAGGCCGTAAACACAGGGACTGCCACGGGCGCCAACAGGTCTAGGTAAGCTGTTCCATTGTGCTGTGAATGTTTATAGTGCACTCACAGCGTGAGTGCAAGTCGCTAAGCTCTGAAAGTGGATAAAATATACCACATAGATCACCCTTCCCATCATACGCCTCCCCCCCCCCGCAACGATGAAAGGCATAATCCAACTGTGTTTGCTTCCAACAAGACGTAGCTATTTATGTTTTGAAATATTTTTTATTGCACAATTTTTCAAATATTGAAGACGGAGCTATTCAATCCATTAAAATTCCAACAAGGAATGGAAGGGCAGTTACATAAATCAGAGATATGACAAGCAAGGAAGGCATCACACAGATTGCACGGCAAGTGACATTTTACCTATATAAAAACTAAATAGATTTAGCAAAGAGTTCACAGTGATAAGCATCTCAAAATTGAGGATCAAGGCGTCCAGTTGTATGGCCCAAATATGGGTGCAATGCTGACAGCAAATGATCTCCTTTAATCGTCCCCCACAGAACCAGGCACCTGGTGCCAACAATTTACATTCCCCACAAAGGATACAGTGGCAAATAACAAAACCAAAGGGGATGATGGACAGAGTGTTGAACAATGCAAGCGCTCACCCCCAGTCAACTGATCTGGGTTTAATCCATCATCATTCTTTAGCTCACTCCGCCACCCCAGTTCAGCCATGGCCATATGCAAATCAGTCTGACCCAGTGCCTCATGGGAACAGTCCAGCCCGAACTGCCAAGCCATGTCTTCCCTGGACCGAAAACAAGCATCCTGGGACCGGTTTCTGGCTAAACAGCCGTCATCAGCCAGGCTAGCTTGAATCCAGTGGCAAAGTGAGCAAGGGACCCACGTCTGGGCATTCCCTGCCAACTTAGGGCGAACAAAGCAATACCAAAGGGGATGATGGACAGAGTGTTGAACAATGCAAGCACTCACCCCCAGTCAACGGATCTGGGTTTAATCCATCATCATTCTTTAGCTCACTCCGCCACCCCAGTTCAGACATGGCCATATACAAATCATCCTGACCTAGTGCCTCATGGGAACAGTCCAGCCGAACTTCCAAGCCATGTCTTCCCTGGACCGGAAACAAGCATCCTGGGACCGGTTTCTGGCTAATCAGCCGTCATTAGCCAGGCAAGCTTGAATCCAGTGGCAAAGTGAGCAAGGGACCCATGTCTGGGCATTCCCTGCCAACTTAGGGCGAACAAAGCATTGGTTGGCTTGGTTTCAGTCCAGGGAAGACCTTGCTTGGCAGTTCAGGCTGGGCTGTTCCCATGGGGCACAGGGTCAAGACTGATTTGCATATGGCTGGGTTCAAATTGGAATGGCATGGTGAGCAAAAAACACGATGGATTTAGGCCCAGATCTCTGTACTGGGGTGAATGTATGACATTGTTCTGCATTCTGTACATCAACTGTTGTTTTTGAATTTTTCACCCCAAGTGGGACGGGTATGCTCAGACGTGAGTCCTGTGCTCTCCATGCCACTGGGATCAAGCTACCCTGGCTGATGAGGGCTGAAAGCCCGAAACCGGTCCTAGGATGCTTGGTTTCAGTCCAGGGAGGACCTTGCTTGGCAGTTCAGGCTGGACTGTTCCCATGGGGCACAGGGTCAAGACTAATTTGCATATGGCTGGGTTCAAACTGGAATGGCATGGTGAGCAAAAAACGATGGATTTAGGCCCAGATCTCTGTACTGGGGTAAATGTATGACATTGTTCTGCATTCTGTCCATCAACTGTTGTTCTTGCATTTTTCACCCCAAGTGGGACGGGTATGCTCAGACGTGAGTCCTGTGCTCTCCATGCCACTGGAATCAAGCTACCCTGGCTGATGAGGGCTGAAAGCCCGAAACCGGTCCTAGGATGCTTGGTTTCAGTCCAGGGAGGACCTTGCTTGGCAGTTCAGGCTGGACTGTTCCCATGGGGCACAGGGTCTAGACTGATTTGCATATGGCTGGGTTCAAACTGGAATGGCATGGTGAGCAAAACAATGATGGATTTAGGCCCAGATCTCTGTACTGGGGTGAATGTATGACATTGTTCTGCATTCTGTCCCTCAACTGTTGTTCTTGCATTTTTCACCCCGAGTGGGCCGAGTATGCTCAGACGTGAGTCCTGTGCTCTCCATGCCACTGGAATCAAACTATCCTGGCTGATGAGGGCTGAAAGCCCGAAACAGGTCCTAAGATGCTTGGTTTCAGTCCAGGGAGGACCTTGCTTGGCAGTTCAGGCTGGACAGTTCCTATGGGGCACAGGGTCAAGACTGATTTGCATATGGCTGGGTTCAAACTGGAATGGCATGGTGAGAAAAAAACGATGGATTTAGGCCCTGATCTCTGTACTGGGGTGAACGTATGACATTGTTCTGCATTCTGTCCATCAACTGTTGTTTTTGCATTTTTCACCCCGAGTGGGACGGGTATGCTCAGACGTGAGTCCTATGCCACTGGAATCAAGCTATCCTGGCTGATGAGGGCTGAAAGCCCGAAACCGGTCCTAGGATGCTTGGTTTCAGTCCAGGGAGGACCTTGCTTGGCAGTTCAGGCTGGACTGTTCCCATGGGGCACAGGGTCAAGACTGATGTGCATATGGCTGGGTTCAAACTGGAATGGCATGGTAAACAAAAAAACGATGGATTTAGGCCCAGATCTCTGTACTGGGGTGAATGTATGACATTGTTCTACATTCTGTCCATCAACTGTTGTTTTTGCATTTTTCACCCCGAGTGGAACGGGTATGCTCAGACGTGAGCCCTGTGCTCTCCATGCCATTGGAATCAAGCTATCCTGGCTGATGAGGGCTGAAAGCCCGAAGCTAGTCTAGGATGCTTGGTTTCAGTCCAGGGAGGACCTTGCTTGGCAGTTCAGGCTGGACTGTTCCCATGGGGCACAGAGTCAAGACTGATCTGCAAAGGGCTGGGTTCAAACTGGAATGGCATGGTGAGCAACAAAACAATGGATTTAGGCCCAGATCTCTGTACTGGTGTGAATGTATGACATTGTTCTGCATTCTGTCCATCAACTGTTGTTTTTGCATTTTTCACCTGAGTGGGACGGGTATGCTCAGATGTGAGCCCTGTGCTCTCCATGCCACTGGAATCAAGCTATCTTGGCTGATGAGGGCTGAAAGCCCTAAACCGGTCCTAGGATGCTTGGTTTCAGTCCAGGGAGGACCTTGTTTGGCAGTTCAGGCTGGACTGTTCCCATGGGGCGCAGGGTCAAGACTGATTTGCATATGGCTGGGTTCAAACTGGAATGGCATGGTGAGCAGAAAAACGATGGATTTAGGTCCAGATCTCTGTACTGGGGTGAATGTATGACATTGTTCTGCATTCTGTCCATCAACTGTTGTTCTTGCATTGTTCACCCCGAGTCGGCCGAGTATGCTCAGACGTGAGTCCTGTGCTCTCCATGCCACTGGAATCAAATATCCTGGCTGATGAGGGCTGAAAGCCCGAAACCGGTCCTAGGATGCTTGGTTTCAGTCCAGGGAGGACCTTGCTTGGCAGTTCAGGCTGGACTGTTCCCATGGGGCACAGGGTCAAGACTGATTTGCATATGGCTGGGTTCAAACTGGAATGGCATGGTGAGCAAAAAAACGATGGGTTTAGGTCCAGATCTCTGTACTGGGATGAATGTATGACATTGTTCTGCATTCTGTCCATCAAATGTTGTTCTTGCATTTTTCACCCAGAGTGGGACGAGTATGCTCAGACGTGAGTCCTGTGCTCTCCATGCCACTGGAATCAAACTATCCTGGCTGATGAGGGCTGAAGGCCCGAAACCGGTCCTAAGATGCTTGGTTTCAGTCCAGGGAGGACCTTGCTTGGCAGTTCAGGCTGGACAGTTCCTATGGAGCACAGGGTCAAGACTGATTTGCATATGGCTGGGTTCAAACTGGAACGGCATGGTGAGCAGAAAAACGATGGATTTAGGCCCAGATCTCTGTACTGGGGTGAATGTATGAAATTGTTCTGCAGTCTGTCTATCAACTGTTGTTTTTGTATTTTTCACCCTGAGTGGGACTGTTATGCTCAGATGTGAGTCCTGTGCTCTCCATGCCACTGGAATGAAGCTATCCTGGCTGATGAGGGCTGAAAGCCCGAAACCGGTCCTAGGATGCTTGGTTTCAGTCCAGGGAGGACCTTGCTTGGCAGTTCAGGCTGGACTGTTCCCATGGGGCACAGGGTCAAGACTGATCTGCAAAGGGCTGGGTTCAAACTGGAATGGCATGGTGAGCAACAAAACAATGGATTTAGGCCCAGATCTCTGTACTGGTGTGAATGTATGACATTGTTCTGCATTCTGTCCATCAACTGTTGTTTTTGCATTTTTCACCTGAGTGGGACGGGTATGCTCAGATGTGAGCCCTGTGCTCTCCATGCCACTGGAATCAAGCTATCTTGGCTGATGAGGGCTGAAAGCCCTAAACCGGTCCTAGGATGCTTGGTTTCAGTCCAGGGAGGACCTTGTTTGGCAGTTCAGGCTGGACTGTTCCCATGGGGCGCAGGGTCAAGACTGATTTGCATATGGCTGGGTTCAAACTGGAATGGCATGGTGAGCAGAAAAACGATGGATTTAGGTCCAGATCTCTGTACTGGGGTGAATGTATGACATTGTTCTGCATTCTGTCCATCAACTGTTGTTCTTGCATTGTTCACCCCGAGTCGGCCGAGTATGCTCAGACGTGAGTCCTGTGCTCTCCATGCCACTGGAATCAAATATCCTGGCTGATGAGGGCTGAAAGCCCGAAACCGGTCCTAGGATGCTTGGTTTCAGTCCAGGGAGGACCTTGCTTGGCAGTTCAGGCTGGACTGTTCCCATGGGGCACAGGGTCAAGACTGATTTGCATATGGCTGGGTTCAAACTGGAATGGCATGGTGAGCAAAAAAACGATGGGTTTAGGTCCAGATCTCTGTACTGGGATGAATGTATGACATTGTTCTGCATTCTGTCCATCAAATGTTGTTCTTGCATTTTTCACCCAGAGTGGGACGAGTATGCTCAGACGTGAGTCCTGTGCTCTCCATGCCACTGGAATCAAACTATCCTGGCTGATGAGGGCTGAAGGCCCGAAACCGGTCCTAAGATGCTTGGTTTCAGTCCAGGGAGGACCTTGCTTGGCAGTTCAGGCTGGACAGTTCCTATGGATCACAGGGTCAAGACTGATTTGCATATGGCTGGGTTCAAACTGGAACGGCATGGTGAGCAGAAAAACGATGGATTTAGGCCCAGATCTCTGTACTGGGGTGAATGTATGAAATTGTTCTGCAGTCTGTCTATCAACTGTTGTTTTTGTATTTTTCACCCTGAGTGGGACTGTTATGCTCAGATGTGAGTCCTGTGCTCTCCATGCCACTGGAATGAAGCTATCCTGGCTGATGAGGGCTGAAAGCCCGAAACCGGTCCTAGGATGCTTGGTTTCAGTCCAGGGAGGACCTTGCTTGGCAGTTCAGGCTGGACTGTTCCCATGGGGCACAGGGTCAAGACTGATGTGCATATGGCTGGGTTCAAACTGGAATGGCATGGTAAACAAAAAAACGATGGATTTAGGCCCAGATCTCTGTACTGGGGTGAATGTATGTCATTGTTCTACATTCTGTCCATCAACTGTTGTTTTTGCATTTTTCACCCCGAGTGGGACGGGTATGCTCAGACGTGAGTCCTGTGCTCTCCATGCCACTGGAATCAAGCTATCCTGGCTGATGAGGGCTGAAAGCCCGAAGCCAGTCCTAGGATGCTTGGTTTCAGTCCAGGGAGGACCTTGCTTGGCAGTTCAGGCTGGACTGTTCCCATGGGGCACAGAGTCAAGACTGATCTGCAAAGGGCTGGGTTCAAACTGGAATGGCATGGTGAGCAACAAAACAATGGATTTAGGCCCAGATCTCTGTACTGGGGTGAATGTATGACATTGTTCTGCATTCTGTCCATCAACTGTTGTTTTTGCATTTTTCACCCGAGTGGGACGGGTATGCTCAGATGTGAGCCCTGTGCTCTCCATGCCACTGGAATCAAGCTATCTTGGCTGATGAGGGCTGAAAGCCCGAAACTGGTCCTAGGATGCTTGGTTTCAGTCCAGGGAGGACCTTGTTTGGCAGTTCAGGCTGGACTGTTCCCATGGGGCGCAGGGTCAAGACTGATTTGCATATGGCTGGGTTCAAACTGGAATGGCATGGTGAGCAGAAAAACGATGGATTTAGGTCCAGATCTCTGTACTGGGGTGAATGTATGACATTGTTCTGCATTCTGTCCATCAACTGTTGTTCTTGCATTTTTCACCCCGAGTCGGCCGAGTATGCTCAGACGTGAGTCCTGTGCTCTCCATGCCACTGGAATCAAACTATCCTGGCTGATGAGGCCTGAAAGCCCGAAACCGGTCCTAGGATGCTTGGTTTCAGTCCAGGGAGGATCTTGCTTGGCAGTTCAGGCTGGACTGTTCCCATGGGGCACAGGGTCAAGACTGATGTGCATATGGCTGGGTTCAAACTGGAATGGCATGGTAAACAAAAAAACTATGGATGTAGGCCCAGATCTCTGTACTGGGGTGAATGTATGTCATTGTTCTACATTCTGTCCATCAACTGTTGTTTTTGCATTTTTCACCCCGAGTGGGACGGGTATGCTCAGACGTGAGTCCTGTGCTCTCCATGCCACTGGAATCAAGCTATCCTGGCTGATGAGGGCTGAAAGCCCGAAGCCAGTCCTAGGATGCTTGGTTTCAGTCCAGGGAGGACCTTGCTTGGCAGTTCAGGCTGGACTGTTCCCATGGGCGACCACTGTGCCCTCGGCCTGGTTGCCCCCACGCTCCCCGCCTGCTGCCTGCCTCCTACCTGCTGCCTGACTGCTGCCTGCTGACGCCACTCCAGCCCGGCGCCCCAGCCGCCGCAGGGCCGCCCGCCTCGATCGCCACTCCAGCCCGGCGCCCCAGCCGCCGCAGGGCCGCCCGACTCGATTTTCGCGCCGGTTTTTGCCGTGACCCCGCCCCCCCGCCTGCTGATAGGACAACGCGCTCCCCGCCTCACAGCTGACCCGCCCTCATGGATCCCTTCTTAAGGGGACCCCGACCTCCTTTCTGCAGCGACCACTGTGCCCTCGGCCTGGTTGCCCCCACGCTCCCTGCCTGCTGCCTGCCTCCTACCTGCTGCCTGACTGCTGCCTGCTGACGCCACTCCAGCCCGGCGCCCCAGCCGCCGCAGGGCCGCCCGCCTCGATCGCCACTCCAGCCCGGCGCCCCAGCCGCCGCAGGGCCGCCCGACTCGATTTTCGCGCCGGTTTTTGCCGCGACCCCGCCCCCCCGCCTGCTGATAGGACAACGCGCTCCCCGCCTCACAGCTGACCGGCCCTCATGGATCCCTTCTTATGACGCCCCCTCAGCGACCGCGCGCAGCGGGAGCACCGAATGAGCGCCGAAGGTGCGCCAAAGGTAAGCCCGTCTGCGCCCGTCCGCGCCTGGCCCGCGCCCAGTGCCAGGACCCCTGGCCCCCGCAGTTCCCAGCCCACCCGCCGGACGTACGCCGCCGCCACCCTCAACGCACTTAACACCGGCCGATTCCCAGGATGCTACCGAGCCACCCCGAGACGCACCCACGGACCCTTCTGCTGTACCGCCTGCAAGTTCATCTGCATCCGGACCTGCCTCGCACCAGCACCCGCCAAGACGAACACCAGCAGCAACCACCTCAAGTGCATCCTGCTCAACACCCGCTCAGTCCACAGACACGCCATCGAACTCTGGAACCTCATCGACACCACTGCTCCTGACGTTGCCTTCCTCACGGAGACCTGGATGAACGCCTCCTCAGCGCCCGACATCGCCATCGCCATCCCAGAGGGCTACAAGATCACCCGGAGGGACCGCACCGCCAACCAGACAGGAGGAGGCATCGCCATCATCCACAGGGACACCATCCGCATCACGACCTTCACCGACGACATCCTGACTACCGCCGAACACCTACACTTCCAGATCCACACCGACCCGAAGACCACCCTCAGAGGCACCCTGATCTACCGACCCCCGGGACCACGCACCCAATTCAGCGAGGACATCGCCGACTTCGTCAGCCCGCATGCCCTCCCCTCCGCTGACTACATCCTCCTGGGGGACCTCAACTTCCACCTGGAGAACAACAACGACCGCAACACCACCACCCTGCTCGACAACCTCGCCAACCTCGGACTCAAGCAACTAGTGACCACCCCCACCCACCTCGCCGGACACACAATCGACGCCGTCTTCTCATCCAGCAAAGACATCGCCTTCAGCCACGCCACAGGACTCCACTGGACAGACCACAGCTGCGTCCACTTCACCTTCAGAAGAACGACGACCCACCACCACCAGCAACAGGTCGCCCGCAGAAGCTGGAGCAAGATCACAGCCGACCAGCTCGCCGCTTCCCTGAGCCAGCACCCTCCCGCCAGCTCAGCGAACCCCAGCCAGGCCGCCAACAACCTCACGAAGTGGATCAGCAACTGCGCGGACGAACTCGCCCCACTGAGGACCCCGCCCAGCAGACCCGGCAGCAAGAAGGCCCCGTGGTTCACCGACGAACTCAAGAGCTCCAAGAAGAACTGCCGAGCCCTCGAGAAAGCCTGGAGAAGGGAGCCAACACCGGACAACATGACCACCCTCAAGCTTGCCACCCGGAAGCATCACCAACTGATCCGCGACACCAAGAAAACCGCATTCAAGGACCGGCTGGATAACAACGCACACAACAGCAAGGAACTCTTCAACATCATGAAAGAGCTCTCCAACCCCAACGCCGGAAACAACGACATCACCCCATCGCAAGAACTCTGCAACTCCCTCGCCTCCTACTTCCACAACAAGATCGCGGACATACACAACAGCTTCAACACCCAACCGACGAACGCCACGTCCAACTCGACCGAACCACCGCCCCCCACCACCACCATCCGCGCCTGGACTCCGATCTGCACCGAAGAAACCGTCCGCATGATGAACTCCATCCACTCCGGATCTCCGACCGACCCCTGCCCTCACCACGTCTTCAACAAGGCCGACGCCGTCATCTCACCCCACCTGCGTGACATCATCAACACCTCCTTCACCACCGCCACCTTCCCTGAGAGCTGGAAGCATGCCGAACTCAGCGCTCTACTCAAGAAACCAACAGCGGACCCCACCGAGCTCAAGAATTACCGCCCCATCTCGCTGCTCCCGTTCCCAGCCAAAGTCATCGAGAAGACCGCCAACAAGCAGCTGGCCGCCTTCCTCGAGACGAACGGATCCCTCGACCCCTCACAGTCTGGCTTCCGAGCCAACCACAGCACCGAGACCGCCCTCATCGCTGCCACCGATGACATCCGAACCCTGATGGACAACGGAGAAACAGCGGCCCTCATCCTACTAGACCTCTCCGCGGCCTTCGACACCGTCTGCCACCGCACCCTAGTGCATCGCCTCAGCAACGTCGGAATCCAGGAGAAGGCGCTGGAATGGATCATCTCCTTCCTCGACGGAAGAACACAGAGAGTCCGTCTACCACCGTACAAGTCAGAGGCCACCGAAGTCATCTGCGGCGTCCCTCAAGGATCCTCGCTGAGCCCAACCCTCTTCAACGTCTACATGAGCCCCCTCGCGGCCATCGCACGCCAACACAACCTCAACATCATCTCCTATGCCGACGATACCCAGCTGATCCTCTCCCTGACCAACAACCCCGCCGCCGCCAGAGCCAACCTTCACGAAGGAATGAAAGAGGTAGCCGAGTGGATGTCGACCAGCCGCCTGAAGCTGAACTCGGACAAGACGGAAGTCCTCATCCTGGGATCCTCGCCCTCCGCCTGGGACGACTCCTGGTGGCCCCCCGCCCTGGGCACCGCACCCAAATCGACAGACCACGCACGCAACCTGGGCTTCATCCTGGACTCCTCCCTCTCCATGACCAAGCAAGTCAACGCCGTCTCCTCGTCATGCTTCAACACCCTGCGCATGCTACGGAAGATCTTCCGGTGGATCCCCACCGAGACCAGGAAGACTGCCACCCAGGCACTCGTCACCAGCCGACTGGACTACGGCAACGCCCTCTACGCCGGAACCACCGCCAAGCTCCAGAAGAGACTCCAACGGATCCAGAACGCCTCAGCCAGACTCATCCTCGACATCCCACGACACAGCCACATCTCCGGACACCTAAGAGACCTGCACTGGCTCCCGGTCAACAAGAGAATCACCTTCCGTCTCCTTACCCACGCACACAAAGCTCTTCACGATCAAGGCCCGAGCTACCTCAACAACCGCATCAACTTCTTCGCTCCCAACCGACACCTCCGATCAGCCAGTCACGCCCTCGCCGCCGTCCCCCGCATCCGAAGAACGACAACAGGAGGAAGGTCCTTCTCCTACCTGGCCGCCAAGACCTGGAACTCCCTCCCGACCCACCTGCGCCTGACCCAAGACCACCTCGCCTTCAGGAAGAAGCTCAAGACCTGGCTGTTCGGGCAGTAGCAGCACCCCCCCCCCCTAGCGCCTTGAGACCCTCCGGGTAAGTAGAGCGCTCTATAAATGCCTATGATTGATTGATTGATTGATTGATTGATTGATTGATGGGGCACAGAGTCAAGACTGATCTGCAAAGGGCTGGGTTCAAACTGGAATGGCATGGTGAGCAATAAAACAATGGATTTAGGCCCAGATCTCTGTACTGGGGTGAATGTATGACATTGTTCTGCATTCTGTCCATCAACTGTTGTTTTTGCATTTTTCACCCGAGTGGGACGGGTATACTCAGATGTGAGCCCTGTGCTCTCCATGCCACTGGAATCAAGCTATCTTGGCCGATGAGGGCTGAAAGCCCGAAACCGGTCCTAGGATGCTTGGTTTCAGTCCAGGGAGGACCTTGTTTGGCAGTTCAGGCTGGACTGTTCCCATGGGGCGCAGGGTCAAGACTGATTTGCATATGGCTGGGTTCAAACTGGAATGGCATGGTGAGAAGAAAAACAATGGATTTAGGTCCAGATCTCTGTACTGGGGTGAATGTATGACATTGTTCTGCATTCTGTCCATCAACTGTGGTTCTTGCATTTTTCACCCCGAGTCGGCCGAGTATGCTCAGACGTGAGTCCTGTGCTCTCCATGCCACTGGAATCAAACTATCCTGGCTGATGAGGGCTGAAAGCCCAAAACCGGTCCTAGGATGCTTGGTTTCAGTCCAGGGAGGATCTTGCTTGGCAGTTCAGGCTGGACTGTTCCCATGGGGCACAGGGTCAAGACTGGTTTGCATATGGCTGGGTTCAAACTGGAATGGCATGGTGAGCAGAAAAACGATGGATTTAGGTCCAGATCTCTGTACTGGGGTGAATGTATGACATTGTTCTACATTCTGTCCATCAACTGTTGTTTTTGCATTTTTCACCCCGAGTGGGACGGGTATGCTCAGACGTGAGTCTTGTGCTCTGCATGCCACTGGAATCAAGCTATCCTGGCTGATGAGGGCTGAAAGCCGAAGCCGGTCCTAGGATGCTTGGTTTCAGTCTAGGGAGGACCTTGCTTGGCAGTTCAGGCTGGACTGTTCCCATGGGGCACAGAGTCGAGACTGATCTGCAAAGGGCTGGGTTCAAACTGGAATGGCATGGTGAGCAACAAAACAATGGATTTAGGCCCAGATCTTTATACTGGGGTGAATGTATGACATTGTTCTGCATTCTGTCCATCAACTGTTGTTTTTGAATTTTTCACCCGAGTGGGACGGGTATGCTCAGATGTGAGCCCTGTGCTCTCCATGCCACTGGAATCAAGCTATCCTGGCTGATGAGGGCTGAAAGCCCGAAACCGGTCCTAGATGCTTGGTTTCAGACCAGGGAGGACATTGCTTGGCAGTTCAGGCTGGACTGTTCCCATGGGGCACAGGGTCAAGACTGATTTGCATATGGCTGGGTTCAAACTGGAATGGCATGGTGAGCAGAAAAACGATGGATTTAGGTCCAGATCTCTGTACTGGGGTGAATGTATGACATTGTTCTGCATTCTGTCCATCAACTGTTGTTCTTGCATTTTTCACCCCGAGTCGGCCGAGTATGCTCAGACGTGAGTCCTGTGCTCTCCATGCCACTGGAATCAAACTATCCTGGCTGATGAGGCCTGAAAGCCCGAAACCGGTCCTAGGATGCTTGGTTTCAGTCCAGGGAGGATCTTGCTTGGCAGTTCAGGCTGGACTGTTCCCATGGGGCACAGGGTCAAGACTGATGTGCATATGGCTGGGTTCAAACTGGAATGGCATGGTAAACAAAAAAACTATGGATTTAGGCCCAGATCTCTGTACTGGGGTGAATGTATGTCATTGTTCTACATTCTGTCCATCAACTGTTGTTTTTGCATTTTTCACCCCGAGTGGGACGGGTATGCTCAGACGTGAGTCCTGTGCTCTCCATGCCACTGGAATCAAGCTATCCTGGCTGATGAGGGCTGAAAGCCCGAAGCCAGTCCTAGGATGCTTGGTTTCAGTCCAGGGAGGACCTTGCTTGGCAGTTCAGGCTGGACTGTTCCCATAGGGCACAGAGTCAAGACTGATCTGCAAAGGGCTGGGTTCAAACTGGAATGGCATGGTGAGCAATAAAACAATGGATTTAGGCCCAGATCTCTGTACTGGGGTGAATGTATGACATTGTTCTGCATTCTGTCCATCAACTGTTGTTTTTGCATTTTTCACCCGAGTGGGACGGGTATACTCAGATGTGAGCCCTGTGCTCTCCATGCCACTGGAATCAAGCTATCTTGGCTGATGAGGGCTGAAAGCCCGAAACCGGTCCTAGGATGCTTGGTTTCAGTCCAGGGAGGACCTTGTTTGGCAGTTCAGGCTGGACTGTTCCCATGGGGCGCAGGGTCAAGACTGATTTGCATATGGCTGGGTTCAAACTGGAATGGCATGGTGAGCAGAAAAACAATGGATTTAGGTCCAGATCTCTGTACTGGGGTGAATGTATGACATTGTTCTGCATTCTGTCCATCAACTGTTGTTCTTGCATTTTTCACCCCGAGTCGGCCGAGTATGCTCAGACGTGAGTCCTGTGCTCTCCATGCCACTGGAATCAAACTATCCTGGCTGATGAGGGCTGAAAGCCCAAAACCGGTCCTAGGATGCTTGGTTTCAGTCCAGGGAGGATCTTGCTTGGCAGTTCAGGATGGACTGTTCCCATGGGGCACAGGGTCAAGACTGGTTTGCATATGGCTGGGTTCAAACTGGAATGGCATGGTGAGCAGAAAAACGATGGATTTAGGTCCAGATCTCTGTACTGGGGTGAATGTATGACATTGTTCTACATTCTGTCCATCAACTGTTGTTTTTGCATTTTTCACCCCGAGTGGGACGGGTATGCTCAGACGTGAGTCCTGTGCTCTGCATGCCACTGGAATCAAGCTATCCTGGCTGATGAGGGCTGAAAGCCGAAGCCGGTCCTAGGATGCTTGGTTTCAGTCTAGGGAGGACCTTGCTTGGCAGTTCAGGCTGGACTGTTCCCATGGGGCACAGAGTCGAGACTGATCTGCAAAGGGCTGGGTTCAAACTGGAATGGCATGGTGAGCAACAAAACAATGGATTTAGGCCCAGATCTTTATACTGGGGTGAATGTATGACATTGTTCTGCATTCTGTCCATCAACTGTTGTTTTTGCATTTTTCACCCGAGTGGGACGGGTATGCTCAGATGTGAGCCCTGTGCTCTCCATGCCACTGGAATCAAGCTATCCTGGCTGATGAGGGCTGAAAGCCCGAAACCGGTCCTAGGATGCTTGGTTTCAGACCAGGGAGGACATTGCTTGGCAGTTCAGTCTGGACTGTTCCCATGGGGCACAGGGTCAAGACTGATTTGCATATGGCTGGGTTCAAACTAGAATGGCATGGTGAGGGAAAAACGATGGATTTAGGTCCAGATCTCTGTACTGGGTGAATGTATGACATTGTTCTGCATTCTGTCCATCAACTATTGTTTTTAAAATTTTCACCCTGAGTGGGACGGGTATGCTCAGATGTGAGTCCTGTGCTCTCCATGCCACTGGAATCAAGCTATCCTGACTGATGAGGGCTAAAAGCCCGAAACCGATCCTAGGATGCTTGGTTACAGTCTAGGGAGGACCTTGCTTGGCAGTTCAGGCTGGACTGTTCCCATGGGGCACAGGGTCAAGACTGATTTGCATATGGCTGGGTTCAAACTGGGATGGCATGGTGAGCAACAAAACGATGGATTTAGGCCCAGATCTTTGTACTGGGGTGAATGTATAACATTGTTCTGCATTCTGTCCATCAACTGTTGTTTTTACAGTGGCAAATAACTCCATCAACATTAATTTAGACAAGATTTACCTTTGACAAGACTAAGATGAAAAAGATACAGATTGATACAAAGGCACCCAACACCAGGGAACCACATAAAGCACCATCATAAGTCCCCACCTAAGCTGGTAATTAGTCAGTAAACATGCCTATATCTGTAGGCTTCTGCTTATTTATTTGGGCATATATGTGCTTTTTAGGGTGCTGGCTTGATGCCTTCTTATCACTTATGGGCGCTATGTAGGTTCACCAATAGACACTAGGGGGTCTCTTGTATCCCCACCTGCATTACCCCAACATCCACCATTCCAGTGCTTAATTTGAGCCGGTTGTTTCCGGTGCTGAAAAATGACACTTAATTATCAGCACCAGCACGTGTGACAGCCTGCCACAAGGTGGCACTGTCTAGCTAATTTAGAGATGACCTGAACCACAGTTAATTATTAATGCAATATTCATTAAAAATTACTGTTACCTGCCGCCAAAGCCATTCTTATAGCTTTGGGGGCCTGAAATAGTCTGAATTGTCAAACATGTAGGAGTGTAATGGTTAGTAGTTGTGTTGTTACTATCATTGGCAGCATGGCAGGGGCGATGTGTGATGGAAGCTGCAATGCCCTCCTGATGAGAGCCCTGGCATTTATTCTTTTTACAAACTAAGCACTGCATCATTCTCTGCAGGCACTGAATACAAAGGTTGGCATTTTGACATGCCCTGTACCCAGTAACCCTGCACCAGTAGATGCTGGCTCAAACCACTTGTGCACTTAAAGTCTTTCAGATCAAAGCAGTACGTCCCATGCTCATGTAATGCCCTGCTTTACAGATCAAACTAGCCTGCCTTTGGCTAATCTAATCCAAAGCCCTGTGGATCTAAGGAGCATGTGCTGGGCTCGTGCAAACCTCAGACCTGCAGATCAAAGCTGCATGTTCTGGGCTCATGCACACCACATCATTTCATATTAAAGTGGGGTGTACTGAATTCATGCAATCACAGCCCTGCAGATCAAAGGAGCATGCCAACCTCAACGCTGCACGTTAAAGAAGCACGTCATGGGCTCATGCAAACCGCAGTCCTGCACATTGAAGAGCAGATCCTAGGCTTATGCAAACTACAGATTAAACGGCACATTAAAGCAGCTTGTTCTGCAGGAGCGGCTGCTCGTATTGTGAAGTGGTGGGCGTGGATACACAAAAAGGACAATTACTAAATAAATAAAATTGCACTTATCGGCTCCGGCAGCCGCAGCCTTCCCGATCCATGCGTCTTTGTCCGGAGCAATGTGCACACTACGAAGGCTTACCATTCCCAATCCCAATGCTATTCCCAACATGTGAGCAGCGCTGTGATTCGCCTGAGCACCTCAGTTTGGCGCTCAGACATAGACTGGGAGCCTGTGTTGGTTTCTCCACTCAGCTGTACAACACAGCTGGGTGGAGAAAGGTTTAGTGTGCATGATGGTTTGGCCAGCCCTCTAGGGCCGGGCAAACTATCATGCATATTTAACAGTGCCCACCACTCCGCCCACCTCCCTGATGCTGCAGCGTCACTGTGGCTGTCCCTGCCCCTCTCTCGGCTCGGCTGGCAGGCAGCCTGCAGGATGCAAAATAAAATGATAATACAAATATTTTATGAACATTTTATTTATGTCCTTGCCTCTGTTAACTTTCAGCGGGGGGAGGGGCGACACTCTTCTGCCATAACGAAGGAGCACCGTTGTTCTTGGCTCATGAAAACCATGGCACGCACATTAAATCAACTGGCATCATGCAGCGGTGTGCAGTACAGCAGCATGTCAGGGGCACATGGGATGAGTGGAATGTTCTGTTCCACCCACAGAATTGGCAGGAATTTGGCCACTCTGTGTTACTCTTTAACGTGGAGTTCTGGCCAAATTCCGCCAATTGCCGCGTGGTGGAAATTTTGTTTCCAGAATATGCGAGCTGGCAAGAGGGAGCGAGATTTGGTGTCGCCTAGCGTGATTTTCTAATGCGGTCAGTCACGGCGTTCAGGGTCAGAGGGCTGTTGTTTACTGTCTCTCAAGTAGATTTTCCACTCGAGCAGCAGCAAAACCATCTTGAATGGCCTCGCGCTCCTGAGTAATATATAATGCCATTTGTGCAGATTTTTAGCGCTGTTGGCGCTACCGGCACTAAATTGCGGAATTCTGTGGAATCTCAGAGTTTTTCTGTAACTCCACGGAATTCCATGGTGGGAAACTCTGTGAGTTCTGCCACCCCTAGGCTCATATAAACCACAGCCCTTACAGCAGTGTGTCCTGGGCTCATGCACACAACAGCAAGGCCCAAATACAAGCAGTAAGTCATGGGCTCATGAAAACCACAGCCCTGTACATTACAGCACCAGGTGCTGGGCTCATGCAAACCACAGCCCTGCACATTAAAGCAGCGTGTCCTGGGCTCATGCAAACCGCAGCCCTGTACATTACAGCACCAGGCGCTGGGCTCATGCAAACCACAGCCGTGCACATTACAGCACCAGGTCCTGGGCTCATGCAAACCACAGCCCTGCACATTACAGCACCAGGTGCTGGGCTCATGCAAACCACAGTCCTGCACATTAAAGCAGCGTGTCCTGGGCTCATGCAAACCGCAGCCCTGTACATTACAGCACCAGGCGCTGGGCTCATGCAAACCACAGCCGTGCACATTACAGCACCAGGTCCTGGGCTCATGCAAACCACAGCCCTGCACATTACAGCACCAGGTGCTGGGCTCATGCAAACCACAGCCCTGCACATTACAGCACCAGGTCCTGGGCTCATGCAAACCACAGCCCTGCACATTACAGCACCAGGTGCTGGGCTCATGCAAACCACAGCCCTGCACATTACAGCACCAGGTGCTGGGCTCAAGCAAACCACAGCCCTGCACTTGAAAGCTGTACATCACAGGTTCATGCAAATAACAGCCCTGCATGTGAAAGCTGCGTGTCATGGGCATATGCAAACCACAGCCCTGCACATTACAGCACCAGGTGCTGGGCTCATGCAAACCACAGCCCTGCACATTGCAGCACCAGGTCCTGGGCTCATGCAAGTCACAGCCCTGCACATTACAGCACAAGGTGCTGGGCTCAAGCAAACCACAGTCCTGCACATGAAAGCTGTACATCACAGGTTCATGAAAATAACAGCCCTGCATGTGAAAGATGCATGTCATGGGCATATGCAAACCACAACCCTGCTCATTACAGCACTAGGTGCTGGGCTCATGCAAACCACAGCCCTGCGCATTACAGCACCAGGCCCTGGGCGCATGCAAACCACAGCCCTGCACATTACAGCACCATGTGCTGGGCTCAAGCAAACCACAGTCCTGCACATCAAAGCTGCACATCACAGGCTCATGCAAATAACAGCCCTGCATGTGAAAGCTGCATGTCATGGGCATATGCAAACCACAGCCCTGCACATTACTGCACCAGGCCCTGGGCTCATGCAAACCACAGCCCTGCACATTACAGCACCAGGTGCTGGGCTCAAGCAAACCACAGTCCTGCACATGAAAGCTGTACATCACAGGTACATGCAAATAACAGCCCTGGATGTGAAAGCTGCATGTCATGGGCATATGCAAACCACAACCATGCTCATTACAGCACTAGTTGCAGGGCCCATGCAAACCACAGTCCTGCACATCAAAGTTGCACATCACAGGCTCATGCAAATAACAGCCCTGCATGTCATGGGCATATGCAAACCACAGCCCTGCACATTACAGCACCAGGTGCTGGGCTCATGCAAACCACAGTCCTGCACATCAAAGCTGCACATCACAGGCTCATGCAAATAACAGCCCTGCATGTGAAAGCTGCATGTCATGGGCTCATGCAAACCACAGACCTGCACATTACAGCACCAGGTGCTGAGCTCATGCAAACCACAGCCCTGCACATTACAGCACCCAGGGCCGGACTGGCCGCAGCGGGCACCGGGCATTTCCCCGGTGGGCCACCAGGGTGGGGCCAGTTTTGGGCCCCTGGGGGGGCGTTTTTGTTACCAAGGGCCGGCAAAATCGGCCCCCGGTAACAAAATCAGCTGAAACTGGCAGTAGCTAACAGCTTGGCTGCACCCTCCATCTCCACTGGGGGGTCCGGCTGAGCAGTTTACCAGGGCTGGTTTCTGTCCGCAGTCCGGCCCTGACAGCACCAGGTCCTGGGCTCATGGAAACCACAGCTCTGCACATTAAAGCAGCGAGTCCTGGGCTCATGCAAACTACAGCCCTGCACGTTAAAGCAGCGTGTCCTGGCCTCATGCAAACCACAGCCCTGCACATTAAAGCAGCGTGTCCTGGGCTCATGTAAACCACAGCCCTGCACATTAAAGACACATGTCCTTGGCTCATGCAAACCACAGCTCTGCACATAAAAGCTGCATATCTTAGGCTCATGCGAACAACAGCCAGGCCCATATTAAAGCTGTGTATCATGGGCTCATGCTAACCACAATCCTGCACATTACGGGCTCATGCAAACAACAGCCCTGCATGTGAAAGCTGCATGTCTTGGGCTCATGCAAATCACAGCCCTGCATATGAAGGCTGCATATCATGGTCTCACATAACCAACAGCCCTACAAATGAAAGCTGCATGTCTTGGGCTCATGCAAATCACAGCCCTGCATATGAAGGCTGCATATCATGGTCTCACATAACCAACAGCCCTACAAATGAAAGCTGCATGTCTTGGGCTCATGCAAATCACAGTCCTACACATGGAAGATGCATGTCTTGGGCTCATGCAAACCACAGCCCTACACATGAAACCTGCATGTCAATGGTTCATGCACACCACAGTCATGACCACATTAAAGCAGCTTGTCCTGGATTCGTGCAGTCCACAGCCTTGCACACTAAAGCAACATGTCCTAGATTAGTGTCATCCACAGGACTGCACACTAAAGCAGCATGTTCTGGGATTGTGCAGTCCACAGCCCTGCACGTTAGAAAAGCTGCATGCCATAGGCTCATGCAACCCACAGTCAAACACACATTAAAGCAGCATATCCTAAAATCATGCAGTCCACAGCCCTGCACATTGAAGCAGCATGTCATAGATTCATGCAGTCCACAGCCCTGCACACTTAAGCAGCATGTCCTGGATTCATGCAGTCCACAGCCCTGCACATTGAAGCAGCATGTCATGGATTAGGTCAGTCCACAGCCCTGCACATGAAAGCTGCATGTCCTGAATTCATGCAGTCCACAGCCCTGCACACTAAAGCAGCATGTCCTGGATTTGTGTAGCCTTCAGCCCTGCACATTAAAGCAGCATGTCCTGGATGCATGCACTCCACAGCCCTGCAAACTAAAGCAGCATGTCCTGGATGTGTGTAGCCTTGAGCCCGGCACATTAAAGCAGCATGTCATGGATATGTGTAGTCTGCAGCCCTGCACATTCAGTGGCATGTCCCGGATTTGTGTAGTCCCCAGCCCTGCACATGAAAGCTGCAAGTCTTGGATTCGTGTGGTCCCCCCCAGCCCTGCACACTAAAGTAACATTTTCTGGATTTGTGTAGCCTTCAGCCCTGCACATTAAAGCAGCATGTCCTGGATTTGTACAGTCCACAGCCCTGCACATGAAAGCTGCATGTCATGTGCTCATGCAACCCACAGTCAGGCCATATCCATATCCTGGATTCATGCAGTCCACAGACTTGCAGATTAAAGCAGCATGTCCTGGATGTATTTAGCCCCCGCAGCCTGGCACATTATAGCAGCATGTCCAGGATTTGTGTAGCCCCCACAGCCCTGCACATGAAAGCTGCATGTCATAGGCTCATGCAACCCACAGTCAGGCCCACATTAAATCAGCATGTCCCAGATGTGTGTAGCCCCCCCCCAGCCTGGCACATTATAGCAGCATGTCCTGGATTTGTACAGTCCACAGCCCTATACATAAAACAAACTGCACGTCATAGGCTCATGCAACCCAGTGTCAGGCCCACATTAAATCTCGGCACTTTAAAGCAGCATGTCCTGGATTTGTGTAAACCACAGCCCTGCACACTAAAGCAGTTATGTTATGTTATGTTATGTTAAAATGGCTCTTGTAGAGCGCACGGCTACTCAAAAAGAGTGTCCCGGCGCTTTTAATTAACGAAGGCTGCAGTAAAACTAACATAACACATTAAAAAGAGAGAATTACAGATACAGAGAAAAAAAAACAAAAAAAAACACACAGCATGTCTGGATCCGTGTAGACTACAGCCCTGCACATTAAAGCAGCATGTCCCGGATTCGTGCAGTCCACAGCCCTGTACATGAAAGCAAAAAGAACAATTGATGGACAGAAAGCAGAACAATGTCCTACATTCACCCCAGTACAGAGATCTGGGCCTAAATCCATTATTTTTTTGCTCACCATGCCATTCCAGTTTTGACCCAGCCATATGCAAATCAGTCTTGACCCTGCGCCCAATGGGAACAGCCCAGCCCGAACTGCCAGGCCAGGTCGTCCCTGGACTGGAAACAATCATCCTAGGACCGGTTTCGGGCTTTCATCCCTCATCAGCCAGGATAGCTTGACTCCAATGGCACGGAGAGCACGGGACTCACGTCTGAGCATACCCGTCCCACTCGGGTGCAGAACAATGTCATACATTAACCTCATTACAGAGATCTGGGCCTAAATCCATAGTTTTTTTGCTCACCATCCCATTCCAGTTTGGACCCAGCCATATGCAAATCAGTGTTGACGCTGCGCCCAATGGGAACAGTCCAGCCCGAACTGCCAGGCCAGGTCATCCCTGGACTGGAAACAAGCATCCTAGGACCTGTAGGAGCACAGGACTTACGTCTGAGCATACCCGTCCATCAATTGTGTGTCTTTTGCTTTCTCACCCTAAGTGTGCTAGGTATGCCCAGACGTGGGTCCTGAGCTCACTGTGCCACTGGAATCAAGCTATCCTGGCTGAAGAGGGGTGAAACCCCGAAACCGGTCCTAGGATGCTTGTTTCTGGGCCAGGGAGGACCTGGCTTGGCAGTTTGGGCTGGACTGTTCCCATGAGGCACAGGGTCAAGACTGATTTGCCTATGGCCAGGTGTAAACTGGAATGGCATGATGAGCAAAAGAATGATGGATTTAACCCAGATCTCTTGACTGGGGTGAATGTTTTGATTTGTTCTGCATTCTGTCCATCAATTGTGTGTCTTTTGCTTTCTCGCCCTAAGTGCGCCACGTATGCCCAGATGTGGGTCCTGGGCTCATTGTGCCACTGGAATCAAACTATCCTGGCTGAAGAGGGGTGAAACCTCGACACCATTCTTAGGACTGGGGGTGAATGTTTTGATTTGTTCTGCATTCCGTCCATCAATTGTGTGCCTTTTGCTGTACATGAAAGCAGCATGTCCTGGATTCTTGTAGTCCACAGCCCTGCACACTAAAGTAACATGTCCTGGATTTGTGTAGTCCATAGCCCTGTACGCTAAAGCAGCATGTCCTGGATTCATGTAGCCCACACCCCTGCACATTAAAGTAGCACATTCTAGGCTTTTGCAACCACCCCTTCATATGAAAGCAGCATGACCTGCTGAAAACATGATTTAATTTCACCAGTGAAGCAAAAACCCTTAACGTTCAAGAAATGTACAATTTAGGAAAGAGAGCCATGACTTATGATTCATATTCTCAGAATTCATCTCTGCATTATTCTGTGTACTTTCCGGGGAGTAATGTTTATATAAAGCCTCTCATGTGCTGTTTTCCTGCATGTCTTGTTTGTTCTTAGCATTGAATTCCTGCATATAACATCTTACTAAAACTCATTGTGTTAGATACACACTGGTAAGAACATTGTGTGATCATCAGGTCACAGGATGATATTACAATAGTGTCAACTCAGCATTTTAGCCCAATGAAATGAGTAGTAATATAGGTATTCTAATACAAACTATGTAGAACAAGCATTTGCAATGCAATAGGTCTCGCATTAGGAAAGTTTGAGCTATTGGTACTGTAAATGACAATTTTTTGATTTATGTGTTGGTTTTGAAAATAGCCAAATTAATAGCTTTGACATTTATAATGCTAATAGTTTTAACTTTCGCAAATGTGACACCTATAGCATTTGTAATGCAATATGTGTTGCATTTACGTGACTTTGATGTATTGTTATTACAAATAACAATGGCTTTTCATTTTTTTAATCATTAATACTTAAATAAAAGTTATTTTAATTTATAATGGCAATAGCTTTTGTAAATAACTTTTTTGAAGATTAAGTTCATTGTATTTTATTGTGACAAAATCCAAGAACAGAAGTAAAATAACATCTTTTTGTGACATTTGTAATAAACCTTGAAACATTGAGAGAACATATTTGAACCACTTGTTGTTGAATGGTTGCACAGATTGATGCTGTACTGGCACTGAGTGTTGTGGTGGCTACGAGTAATGCTGTGTCGTTCAGTGAGGCTGTGGTAGCGCATAGTGATGTTGTGGTGCCCCTGAGTGATGCGGTGGTAGGGCTGAGTGATGTTGTGGTGATGCAATAGATGGATAGAGTGAGTGCTGGAGAGGAGTGACTGGGCTGGAGAGGGGTGACTGGGCTGGAGAGCTGTGAATGGGCTGGAGAGCTGTGAATGGGCTGGAGAGCTGTGAATGGGCAGGAGAGGGGTGACTGGGCAGGAGAGGGGTGACTGGGCAGGAGAGGGGTGACTGGGCAGGGGAGGGGTGACTGGGCAGGGGAGGGGTGACTGGGCAGGGGAGGGGTGACTGGGCAGGGGAGGGGTGACTGGGCAGGAGAGGATTTTTTGGTTTGAGAGGGGTGTTGGGCAGGAGAGGGGTGTTGGGCAGGAGAGGGGTGTTGGGCAGGAGAGGGGTGTTGGGCAGGAGAGGGGTGTTGGGCATTTACTGGTTTGAGAGGGGTGTTGGGCAGGAGTGGGGTGTTGGGCAGGAGTGGGGTGTTGGGCAGGAGTGGGGTGTTGGGCAGGAGAGGGGTGTTGGGCAGGAGAGGGGTGTTGGGCAGGAGAGGGGTGTTGGGCAGGAGAGGGGTGTTGGGCAGGAGAGGGGTGGTTGGGCAGGAGAGCGGTGAATGGGCAGGAGAGCGGTGAATGCGCAGGAGAGCAGTGAATGGGCAGGAGAGCGGTGAATGGGCAGGAGAGCGGTGAATGGGCAGGAGAGCGGTGAATGGGCAGGAGAGCGGTGAATGGGCAGGAGAGCGGTTAATGGACAGGATCACTGAAATGGGCAGGAGAGGGGTGAATGGGGATGAGAGGGGTGAATGGGGGAGAGGGGTGACTTGGCAGGACGGTGGTGAATGGGGGAGAGGGGTGACTTGGCAGGACGGTGGTGAATGGGCAGGAGGGTGGTGAATGGGCAGGAAAGGGGTGAATGGCGGGTGAGTGGATAAGGGGTGGGAAGGCGGTGAATAAGGAGTAACTCGAATATGGGCGATGGTAAAAATAAGTTTGAACGTGGATCTGGGGTGTGCAGCACCTCCTCTGAAGAGAGGGAGAGGCGTGGAGGAAGGGAAGGGACACCGAGGCCTGAGGAGGCAGCTGGGGCGCTGCACGTAGGAGAGGGCGCATCAGTGGATGTGAAGGTCGGCAGAGGGGGGAGAGTTCGAGGAGAGGTGAGAGTGGAGGAAGGGCTGTGAACAGGCTAGTGACCGAGGGCAGGAGGGGGGCTGCGAGAACATAGGGCCGAATAAAGCTAAGGGCGGACAGACGGGAGCCGCACCTCATGGAGGATTCCCCACATGAAGTACTGACTGAAACAAGGACAAGAGACGCAGAGGTAATATAGACTCTGCCAGGTAAAATAAAAAAATGTTAACTGTAGTCACCTCTTTGCCCAGTGACGTGAGGAAATCATGGCTGGCACTGATTCAGTCAGATAGGGACATTAATTAGTTAATGCCTCACTGCTGACGTCTGTGTGTAAGTACTGGGGGTCCTGTGTGTTATCCCAACAAAAGTAACTCCGCTTACATTTCTTCTAAAGTTTATAAATGTAATAACATTCATTGAAATGGGTAACAGCAACACGATTGACCGCACTCATGAACGGCAAAACCGCTATATCCCACATGCTACATAAATAAAGCTATTATACTGTAAAAGACGATACGAATAATGCGCATAGTATATATAAAATACGGATTGTAGTTTGAGATGTGAATGCCTGCGAGGAGTTTAAAGAGAAACGAAAGAAATAATATGCCCCACTCTTCGTCTCCTGGATGGGTCACATCGTCCTAACATCATGACAAGAGACGTGTTAGTGTTGTTTAATCACAGTATTTTATAAATATTTACACTAATTAAAAATTTCAGTAAATATCGTTATCCTAATCTTTGAAGGATATCCTGCCCATCCACAACATAGACCTATTTTCCGTATTGACTGAGAACATATTAGAGTCCGTAACTTGGCAGGGCGAGGTAGTCTAACTTTTTGGTGCTTAAGTGTAAACTCAGAATGAAAATGATGAACACTACTGTCTTGACATGCGACCCAACTCTATCGCCTGAAAACATGTTCCTCCGAACAAGTTATTTCTTCTTTTTAGCTCTTCCAGCCCTCAGCCACTCATGCTCACTCTTTCAGTCAGCGATACATTTCGCAAATAAAGTCACCTTGCAATTTACGGGCCGCGCCATGCCAGAGTCAATTGCCGAAAATTCACCAACTCAAAGCATCAATACAGCAAGACTTACCTACCGTCTCGCGACGGAGGATCTTCCATAAAAAAAAGCCACAGAAAAAAAGCCAAACACCCGGCACGCAGTGCTGACTCTTCTCCCCCAAATAAAACCTAGAGCTGGCCGCGCATGCGCCGTACATGCAGCTTGCGCATGCTCTGCGCCTCATGGCCAGTGGAGGCCCATGTGGACGCTGCAGGCAGCGCCTGTCTCCTTCCGGGGCTCCCGTGGTGAAGAGGGGGCCCCGGCGCTAGAAAAGAAATGTGGGAGATGAAGTCCCGGGTCCCAGGAGGGGGCCCGGGTGAAGAGCAGCAGATGGCAGTGCGGGGCCCCCGTGACTGAGGAGAGAGTCCCGCGTCGTGCTGCCGGACTGAAACTGCACGGAAACAGCAGCCAGCCGCCATTCAGCTGGAATCCTGCCTCAGACCCGGTAAGTGGGGGATTCGCGTAATATATATAAGCCGTCCCTAAATGGAGCTTAGTTGGAGGGGGGAGGAGCGCTTGTGTGTGCGACGGGTGTCTCTGTATGTGTGTGTGTGCGTGCGTGTCTGCGCTTGTGTGTGTGTCTGTGGCAGATGGTGCGAGCCCGGTTACGTAAGGGGGGTGCCTGTATGTGTGTGCATGCGCGCGTGTGTGTGCCTGCCTGCGTGCGTGTGAGTGTGCCTGAAAGCGCTCTGAAATGAAGAAACGAAACCAAAAGCACGCTCACACAGACAAAGAAACATGCTGAAAGAAGGGCGCGTGCACGCAGTGTAATCCAGCCGAAGAGAAGCGCGTGCCAGTTTCTTGTCCTTCATTCCCCCGAGTCAGCTAACTATAAGTCTCCACTTGGACGCATCCTTCGGATGCGAATTCCAGGCTCGACCTAAAAAGGGTTTACTTAGGGTGTTTTGTATAAAAGAGCTGCATACACAACAGTATATTCTTCTTCTCCACCTTGGTATTCTAATAGTAGCAGTAGATTGTTATAATTGATAATTTCATTACTAAGTAATTAATAATATTCTTTAGCATGTTGCTGAAAGGTGATGCTTTGTTCTTTGCTCGACACTATAATATGGAATACTCTAAGTACGTTTATATGGAACCTCCAGGTCCCAGAAGATCCCGATCACCTGCAGAGTTCACCTCAACTACTTGTCCCACTTCATCTTCAGCATCCACATGGATCCCTAGGACCTGTAGGCACAGATATCAACATCAAAATGGCAAACACCTATATTTGAAAGCCTCTGCTGCCATCCTACAACTCCAACATTGCCTGCACCTAATCCAGACCTGGATGTCCAGCAATTACTTGAGGCTCAACTCCACCGAAACATAATTCCTTGTATTTGAATAAAACAACACTCAACAAGTAGTCCAAACCTGGCACGCCAACATTGACCTGGATGAATTGAAATCCAAACTTTCACCCAATGCCTAATCACTGTGATTCCCCACAGACATTGGTCTCATCATCACAGAACATGTGGCTAGCAAAACAAGACAGCCTGGTACCTGTTATCTCTATGGAACAAGTGAAGTCATTCCTCCAGAAAGGGATTTCAGAACTGGTGTTCGAGCCCTCGTACCCTTGCATCTGGGTAGTGGCAATGCCCTGCTCCACTGTCAGCCAGACTTCACAATAGCCTCCCGTCAGGGGCATCTTACTTGTAACACCTCATCAAGAGCCTGAAGAAATATGACTACAGCACCCATACCCTGATACAACTACACTACCCACACCATCTTCAAAACCAGCCTTGACATCTACAAAACTATCACAAGCTGCATCCTTACCTATCTGGTTGATGAGTTTGCCATCTCCGGCGGATCGCGGCACACCAACAGCCAGGGCACCTTCCGAATGGAGATAAAGAAGCAGTCGCGGCCGCTGCAAAACTCAAGTGAGGCGGCAGGGGAGGGGAAGACGGGACGGAGGATTAGGGAAATAATGCGAATTGTTTTAAAACGTACTTGTTCTGGTGCCGACACTACCCTCTGCCTTGGTGCTCCACATCTCTCCTGAGGGTGTCCCAGCTGTCCCCGGGACACCAACACAGACTCCCCACCAAATCTTGGAGCTGCTCTCAATAGCATGAGAGCAGTGCAGTGCCATGATTGGTCTGAGTAGCTCGGTTTGCTGCTCAGACAGTACCTGGGAGTCTGTGCTGTTTCTCCAACCCAGCTGTGCAACAAAGCTGGGTTATAGAAACCTAAGTGTGCATCATGGTTTGGCCAGACAAACCATCATGCACACTTACAGTGCTGTAGTACTTCCCCCTGCTGTCATCACGGCCTTCCCAGACTGGACTGGCTCTAATGGGGAAAGAAAAATTGAATGATAATAAATTGGTTTTATTAGTGGAGGAGCCGCCGATGCGAAGAAGTGCAAAAGGCTAAAAACAATGCAACAGGCTTTCTCCATCTATGCATCCAGGATCTGGAACAACAATCCCGTGTTCATTAGGACAACACTAACCCTGCTCCAATTTAGGAAAGAGCTGACAACTCACCTCTTTAAAGAACACAACATCATGCACAGTAACTGCTCACTACCAGTTCCCTCTCCTATCACGTTGACTGTGCCTTTACCCCTGTACATTGCTCCAGTGCCTTTTGACTGGGTTTGCTCTTTATTAATACCACACCTATGCATACGTACATTCATTACAGCCATCAATATATAATGTGTTACACTGACATGTGATTCTCACCTCTAATGTCAGAATACAACAGTAAAAAGGTAAACCCTGGGCAGGCAAATCTGTGGTCTGTTGGGGGCTCCAAAGACTGCCCTGTCATGTTTCCTATTTAGAGATAGCCCTGGAGCAGCCAAGGGGTTAACAAACACACTATGATGCCATATTTGAAGGTGTATGCCACAGGATTCCATCTCTCAAGAAGTTGAGCTCTTTTAAGGGAGAGGTGTCCTCAGTAACCCTTGTCTTAAGAGGGCCCTGCACATATGCCTGGTGTGACTGTGAACAAAAGGAGCACTGGTGTGAAGTGCTGATAGCTGTTCTAGGCCTAGGATGCTCTAGTTAACTGTCCATGTGGCAAACGTCGAAGATGCTGGAATATCCCTGTGGTCTGTGTCATGGTCTGTGTCATGGGACATTTATTGAGTTTACTAAATTATCGAAAACAACATCATCATGGATAATGTAATTTGTGATGTCAGGTGTGATGTGTGGAGTCATAAGCAAAGCATTAGGGCATTACTCAGTGCTTAAACTGTAAAAGAAGGATTGTCGGTGCCCAAGGCTCAGCTCGAAGTGCACGGCCTGTGCATTAACAAGGTCAGCGCACTCAATCAGGGACGCACTAGGAACCGAAACCGTCCCTGGCGAACTGCTAGGCCGGCCCCTGGGGGTTTAGGTTTAGGTATTTATAGAGTGCATGTCTACCCATGGGCATCCCAGTGCTATAATAAGTAAGGACATATGACTGGAGTGAGTGTTTAGGGGAACAGCCAAGTCTTGAGTTTCTTTCTAAAGGACCGCTCGTTATCAATCGACCTTGACCTCTTTAGGTGGGGGGTGCAGCCAAGCCAGGGATGGATTCGGACGATTTTGTTACAGGGGGCAGATATTCCAGCAATGCTGCACAACTGACCCCTGGTAACAAAAAAGGACCCCCATGGCCCAAAACCGCCCCCTACCCTGGCGGCCCAATGGGAAATGCCTGGTGCCCGCTACGGCCAGTCCTCCCCTGCACCCAATACCTACCTTGAACCCACCTCATGCCTCTTTAATCCACTATCAGAACACTCACTGCTCCTTTGTCTCACTTTTGCAAGTTCCTGCTTCTCCCTTTATGATGATTTTCTGGCCTCTCGCTTCATTCGTCTTTCCACTTTGTTTTTTTTTTTTCTCTTTGTAAATGTCTGATATAGAAATTCAAGTGCTGGTCCCCAAAAATAAGTGCCGTTGGCCCTCACCGACAGCCACAGGCTCAAATTAAGCACTGGGGTTGTGTAGCTTACCTTCCTTGGTGAATGTGAGAGGTTTTATGTTTCTTGACCTGAAGGTTTGGGGTGTATCTGTTTCATACCACTTTTATGACACATATATAACCAAAAAACTCCAGTCATGGTTGACATGGTTATTTCATTAGAAAGTATTTTGTGTTATGATGTAGCTCTTTCAACACATCTGCTTGAAAATTTCTGAAAAAGTAACCTACTTTTGGTGGATCTTTTTACGTTTCACACATGGAATTTTCAGCAAAGTGTACAGAAACAAAGGACAGACAGATCATCCCAAAACGTGCCATGAAGAACGAGGACCCTGTCATCATCCGTGATTTTTTAAATTTGGTGTAAATCTATCCAGCAAATTTTGAGAAATTCTACAAAATATGAAGTATAGAAACTGCATTGACGTCTTGTCAGCTCGGGTTGTTGATGACTCTGGAATTATGATACAGAAAAGGGGGTGGTGATGAACAGAGTGTCTGAATTAAGCAGACCACTCTTACCCAGTCCAAAGATCAGGGCTTGATCCATCACCGTTATTTATCTCACTGCCCCATCCCAGCTCAGAACCTGGCTATATGCAAATTAGTCTGTCCCTGGCCCAGTGCATCATGGGAACAGGGCAGACCAAACTACCAAGCCAATTCTTCACCAGAAAGGAGACAAGCTACCGGGGACCGGTTTCTGGCATTTCAGCCTCTTCGGCCCGGCTTGCTTGAATCCTGATGGAGCAGTGAGAAAGGGACTCATGTCTGAGTATACCCTGCCACACCTATAGTGGCCAAAAACGATACAGAAAAGGGGGTGGTGATGAACAGAGTGTCTGAATTAAGCAGACCACTCTTACCCAGTCCAAAGATCAGGGCTTGATCCATCACCGTTATTTATCTCACTGCCCCATCCCAGCTCAGAACCTGGCTATATGCAAATTAGTCTGTCCCTGGCCCAGTGCATCATGGGAACAGGGCAGACCAAACTACCAAGCCAATTCTTCACCAGAAAGGAGACAAGCTACCGGGGACCGGTTTCTGGCATTTCAGCCTCTTCGGCCCGGCTTGCTTGAATCCTGATGGAGCAGTGAGAAAGGGACTCATGTCTGAGTATACCCTGCCACACCTATAGTGGCCAAAAACGATACAGAAAAGGGGGTGGTGATGAACAGAGTGACTGAATTTTGTCCACCATAAGCGTGGAAGGGTATACTCAGATGTGAGTCCCTTGCTCATTGCACCATCAGGATTCAAGCAAGCCGGGCCGACGACGCCTGAAATGGCAGAAACCGGTCCCCGGAAGCTTGTTTCCTTCCCAGTACAAGAATTGGCTTGGTAGTTTGGTTTGCCCTGTTCCCATCATGCACTGGGACAGGAAGAGACTAATTTGCATATAGCCAAGTTCTGAGCTGGGATGGTGCAGTGAGCTAAAAAACGGTGATGGATCAAGCCCTGATCTTTGGACTGGGTAAGAGTGGTCTGCTTAATTCAGGCACTCTGTTCATCACCACCCCCTTTTCTGAATCATTTTGTCCACCATAAGCGTGGAAGGGTATACTCAGATGTGAGTCCCTTGCTCATTGCACCATCAGGATTCAAGCAAGCCGGGCCGACGACGCCTGAAATGGCAGAAACCGGTCCCCGGAAGCTTGTTTCCTTCCCAGTACAAGAATTGGCTTGGTAGTTTGGTTTGCCCTGTTCCCATCATGCACTGGGACAGGAAGAGACTAATTTGCACATAGCCAAGTTCTGAGCTGGGATGGTGCAGTGAGCTAAAAAACGGTGATGGATCAAGCCCTGATCTTTGGACTGGGTAAGAGTGGTCTGCTTAATTCAGGCACTCTGTTCATCACCACCCCCTTTTCTGAATCATTTTGTCCACCATAAGCGTGGAAGGGTATACTCAGATGTGAGTCCCTTGCTCATTGCACCATCAGGATTCAAGCAAGCCGGGCCGACGACGCCTGAAATGGCAGAAACCGGTCCCCGGAAGCTTGTTTCCTTCCCAGTACAAGAATTGGCTTGGTAGTTTGGTTTGCCCTGTTCCCATCATGCACTGGGACAGGAAGAGACTAATTTGCATATAGCCAAGTTCTGAGCTGGGATGGTGCAGTGAGCTAAAAAACGGTGATGGATCAAGCCCTGATCTTTGGACTGGGTAAGAGTGGTCTGCTTAATTCAGGCACTCTGTTCATCACCACCCCCTTTTCTGAATCATTTTGTCCACCATAAGCGTGGAAGGGTATACTCAGATGTGAGTCCCTTGCTCATTGCACCATCAGGATTCAAGCAAGCCGGGCCGACGACGCCTGAAATGGCAGAAACCGGTCCCCGGAAGCTTGTTTCCTTCCCAGTACAAGAATTGGCTTGGTAGTTTGGTTTGCCCTGTTCCCATCATGCACTGGGACAGGAAGAGACTAATTTGCATATAGCCAAGTTCTGAGCTGGGATGGTGCAGTGAGCTAAAAAACGGTGATGGATCAAGCCCTGATCTTTGGACTGGGTAAGAGTGGTCTGCTTAATTCAGGCACTCTGTTCATCACCACCCCCTTTTCTGAATCATTTTGTCCACCATAAGCGTGGAAGGGTATACTCAGATGTGAGTCCCTTGCTCATTGCACCATCAGGATTCAAGCAAGCCGGGCCGACGACGCCTGAAATGGCAGAAACCGGTCCCCGGAAGCTTGTTTCCTTCCCAGTACAAGAATTGGCTTGGTAGTTTGGTTTGCCCTGTTCCCATCATGCACTGGGACAGGAAGAGACTAATTTGCATATAGCCAAGTTCTGAGCTGGGATGGTGCAGTGAGCTAAAAAACGGTGATGGATCAAGCCCTGATCTTTGGACTGGGTAAGAGTGGTCTGCTTAATTCAGGCACTCTATTCATCACCACCCCCTTTTCTGAATCATTTTGTCCACCATAAGCGTGGAAGGGTATACTCAGATGTGAGTCCCTTGCTCATTGCACCATCAGGATTCAAGCAAGCCGGGCCGACGACGCCTGAAATGGCAGAAACCGGTCCCCGGAAGCTTGTTTCCTTCCCAGTACAAGAATTGGCTTGGTAGTTTGGTTTGCCCTGTTCCCATCATGCACTGGGACAGGAAGAGACTAATTTGCATATAGCCAAGTTCTGAGCTGGGATGGTGCAGTGAGCTAAAAAACGGTGATGGATCAAGCCCTGATCTTTGGACTGGGTAAGAGTGGTCTGCTTAATTCAGGCACTCTGTTCATCACCACCCCCTTTTCTGAATCATTTTGTCCACCATAAGCGTGGAAGGGTATACTCAGATGTGAGTCCCTTGCTCATTGCACCATCAGGATTCAAGCAAGCCGGGCCGACGACGCCTGAAATGGCAGAAACCGGTCCCCGGAAGCTTGTTTCCTTCCCAGTACAAGAATTGGCTTGGTAGTTTGGTTTGCCCTGTTCCCATCATGCACTGGGACAGGAAGAGACTAATTTGCATATAGCCAAGTTCTGAGCTGGGATGGTGCAGTGAGCTAAAAAACGGTGATGCATCAAGCCCTGATCTTTGGACTGGGTAAGAGTGGTCTGCTTAATTCAGGCACTCTGTTCATCACCACCCCCTTTTCTGAATCATTTTGTCCACCATAAGCGTGGAAGGGTATACTCAGATGTGAGTCCCTTGCTCATTGCACCATCAGGATTCAAGCAAGCCGGGCCGACGACGCCTGAAATGGCAGAAACCGGTCCCCGGAAGCTTGTTTCCTTCCCAGTACAAGAATTGGCTTGGTAGTTTGGTTTGCCCTGTTCCCATCATGCACTGGGACAGGAAGAGACTAATTTGCATATAGCCAAGTTCTGAGCTGGGATGGTGCAGTGAGCTAAAAAACGGTGATGGATCAAGCCCTGATCTTTGGACTGGGTAAGAGTGGTCTGCTTAATTCAGGCACTCTGTTCATCACCACCCCCTTTTCTGAATCATTTTGTCCACCATAAGCGTGGAAGGGTATACTCAGATGTGAGTCCCTTGCTCATTGCACCATCAGGATTCAATCAAGCCGGGCCGACGACGCCTGAAATGGCAGAAACCGGTCCCCGGAAGCTTGTTTCCTTCCCAGTACAAGAATTGGCTTGGTAGTTTGGTTTGCCCTGTTCCCATCATGCACTGGGACAGGAAGAGACTAATTTGCATATAGCCAAGTTCTGAGCTGGGATGGTGCAGTGAGCTAAAAAACGGTGATGGATCAAGCCCTGATCTTTGGACTGGGTAAGAGTGGTCTGCTTAATTCAGGCACTCTGTTCATCACCACCCCCTTTTCTGAATCATTTTGTCCACCATAAGCGTGGAAGGGTATACTCAGATGTGAGTCCCTTGCTCATTGCACCATCAGGATTCAAGCAAGCCGGGCCGACGACGCCTGAAATGGCAGAAACCGGTCCCCGGAAGCTTGTTTCCTTCCCAGTACAAGAATTGGCTTGGTAGTTTGGTTTGCCCTGTTCCCATCATGCACTGGGACAGGAAGAGACTAATTTGCATATAGCCAAGTTCTGAGCTGGGATGGTGCAGTGAGCTAAAAAACGGTGATGGATCAAGCCCTGATCTTTGGACTGGGTAAGAGTGGTCTGCTTAATTCAGGCACTCTGTTCATCACCACCCCCTTTTCTGGAATTATGGGCACCAACATGATCCTATTGGATGTGAATAGTTAATCATTTGTCTTCATCACCACTTTCCTTTGTCCATAAATATGCAGACACTGGTGGCAAGGCCACGCTGCAGGTGACAGACAGGTCAATTTCACCAAACCAAACAGGACCAACTAAAGGCTGTGCCCAGCAGTCCATGGGACCAGCGTCGGATTGGGATTAGAAATCGTCTTGGGCACGCTATAAAAAAGTGTCCCACATCTGCATATTGCCTTTCTACAAAACACTGCTCCGGTGAAGTTTTATAAACACCTGAAAACAAGTGAGGCAACTGTAATGTAGTTGACAGTCTAGTAGTTGGGGGGGCGGAGCTAGTCGGGTTGAGGGGAAGAGGAGGAGCTAGGACAGGATGAGGGCAGTTAGAGTAGGGACAGGGTTGACACTGGATGTGAGGAATAAAGCTCCAGTCAAACCTCAAGCTGTGTCTGTGATTATTAGTAGCGCGATGCTACAACTGGCGACGAGGGTGGGATGACTAAACCCACTGTCCACAGACCCCACGAGAGCACCCTGTCCCGGGCAGCGTCGAGGAGAACGCTGCCGAGTGAAGCCGAGCTGCCGCCCGAGCAGAGTGGCCAGCAGCAGGTGACCCTGCCCCTCCAGAGACCGTGAGGGAGCCAAGAGGGGCCGAAGGAACGAGCGCTGAACCGCTCGAAGAAAAGAAGCTGATCGCGCCGAAGCGCGACTCACGCTTGAAGCGTGTGCCTTAGGTGAGCGCTGGAAGTGCAGAAGTCGGGAGCCCACTCCGACCCTGCTTCGCACCCAAGAGCGAAGAAGAAGTGCCCCAGCGTGGAGGACGCTGTCCCCGAAGGCCTGCTGGCAAGCGCCACCGAGCGTGTTGAAGTCGGGGCTCGAGTGCCCGTCGACGTCGGAAAATCTCACGCCCGATGCGTGAGTTTCGGCACGCTGTCGCCGAAGAAAGCGCGGGACTTTGCAAAGTAAGGTGGGAGCCCACCCCAACCTCACCTGGTGGCAGCAGTGGCAGGAGAGAAGTGAATCCTGATCTGTGCTGCCTCCTGAAGTCGCCTGCCGGTGAGTCCTGAGTGAACCGGTACCGAGTGAGGAGAGAGAGAAAGCCTCGTGTGCATGCAGTGACGGCGGCCATCTTGAAGTCAGGCACCATTCCAGACAGACCCCTTGGTCATTGTAGAGCGGCCGTTTTGAAGTCAGGCATACAGCAAAATAAACAAGCATTGGCGAGTAAGAATAAACAAGCATTGACAGGAACAAATAAACAAGCATTGACAAGAGCAAATAAACAAGCATTGGCGAGAAGAAGCAAACAAGTATTGACAACATCAAGTCAACAAACAATAACAAATGTGAGTGAACTACAAGAACGAACATTGACAAACGCAAGCAGTGTAGTGAGAAAACAAGCACAGGCAAAGGATAGAGTGAGAGGGAAACAGCGACACAATGGTAACCCCCAATACTTCACCACAGCGGAATGAAGCTAAGCCCATCATCGCGGGAGGATCGCACCTGCGAGCCCCATAACCCCTGACCGTGACCACGGGAGGGAGCATGGGCCCCAAGTGGCAAGAATGGCTAGAAGACTTCGAAGATTATATTGAGGGGTCCAAAGTGACGGTGGACAAAGAAAAGTTAATTGCCCTCCGCAACCTAGCAGGCCGAGAAATAAGCAAAATAATCAAGGACCTTCCGCCTGCAGATGCTGGAACTTATGACAAGGTACGTGAGGCATTAAACAAGAAATTCCTCCACAAAAGGAATGTGGACTATGAACGCCATACATTTCATCAAGCGCGTCAAGGAAAAGAGGAGGCAATGAGTGCATTCATCACCCGGCTGCGGCGGCTGTCGAGACACTGTGAATTCGAAACCTTCTCACCTGACGCTGCCATCAAATCGCAAATCATAACCGGTTGCCACTCGGAAACACTCAGAAGGCGGCTGCTGAGAAAACCACATGAATTAGAAGAGATCGAAGAAATTAATGACTTGTGTCTATGACCAAGCTGAAGAACACACCGCCACCATCGAAACAGGACACAGTGTAAGCCATGAGCAGGCGCACCGCGTTCAAGAAAAACCCAGTAGCAGACGAAAGTACTCGCAAGAGAAGCAATGGAGACAGAGACCGTCATCGCGCCAAAGACGCCCAGAATACAGGAGGAGAGAACCCGGGCCAAGGGACCGGAAGCCAGAAGGGACTAAACAATGTTACCGAAGTGGATATGACTATCCCCATGCAGACACCTGTCCTGCCATGGGTCAGCGATGCAGGAAATGTGGGCGGTCGAACCACTTTGAAGCAATGTGTGGAGACTATCACAAGGAGAGGCGAAGTGAGACAACGAGATCGTCTCGCTCAGACACAAGAAAGCATCACATACGAGCTGTTCGAGGTGAGTCCATGCGGTCCCCAGGCTCATCACATTCCAGCCGAGAATCACGCAGGTCACGATGGGAACGCAGATCCCCGTTTCGGGACTCGAGATCATCATCATCCAGGGAATCGGCGTACACCGTCGAATACTTAAACATGATTGCTGATCCTGACCAACTCAAAAGGTATCCACGCCTGGACATTAAAGTGGGGAATCATGACACCAAATTCGTAATGGACAGCGGAGCTTCGCTAAACTACATTCCTGTTACGGAATACGAGAAAATGACCCCGAAGCCCCCATTGACTTTTGCACCAGTCCGTGTCTTCACGTGGATGTCCAAACAGCCACTTCCTTGTCTGGGCAAATTCCACACGACACTCACTCATGACACCATTACCATACCAGCGGTCGTCCATGTCATCAAAGGACCTGAAGCCAACTGCCTACTCAGTCTCCCCACTGCAGAGCGTCTTCGTCTGGTGGCTATTTTATTCAAAGTCAATGACAATCAGAACTGTGTCAGCAAGTTCCCCAAGCTATTTCAGGGCCTGGGTAAGCTGAAAGGATGTCAAATTCATCTGCACATTAACGAACAGATCAAACCAGTTGCTCAGCACCCACGACGTGTTCCATTCCATCTTCAAAGTGCCGTCGAGGACGAACTTCAAGAACTCTTGTCTGCGGACATCATAGAGCGCACGGATGGCCCAACCCCGTGGGTGTCGCCAGTGGTCATCGTGCCTACAAAAGGGACTCCCAACAAGGTGAGACTGTGCGTTGACATGCGCCTACCCAACACTGCGATTGAAAGGGAGCGACACCCTGGACCGCATCTGAGCGAAATGATCGCTGCACTGAATGGTGCAAGGGTATTCTCGAAGCTGGACTTAAACAAAGGCTATCACCAGCTCGAATTAGACACCAAATCTCGCTACATCACGACGTTTGCAACACACCTTGGCCTTTTTAGGTACAAAAGGCTGAGCTTTGGTGTCTCCTCCGCCGCGGAAATTTTTCAAGAGGCGATTCGGCAGCTGATTCAACACATCCCCAACACCTTGAACTACAGCGACGACATCCTGGTCTATGGGTCCGATGTTCGTGAGCACGACATTGCTCTTGATCGTGTTTGTCATGCCCTGTTGGTTGCAAATCTGATGCTGAACAAGGAGAAATGTGAGTTTCACCAGGCTACTCTAAAACTTTTTGGCCATATCTTCTCAGATGAGGGCATGAAGCCTGATCCGGACAAGATTGCAACCCTGAACAATACCAAGAGCCGGCAGGACGTTAACGATTTGAGATCGTTCTTGGGGATGGCCAGCTACTGCGCTCGCTACATCCGTGACTCCGTCTTGCAGATCGTACTCCGCCGGATTCAAACCAATCGGTGGAGACATGACCCACAAGAAGAAGACATAGACCCCACGGTCCGGCAAGAGATACAAGCATTCCGGCATGTCTGCGATGAATTGTCGGTCACCACCGACAGAGTCATTCTATGAGGTCAACGACTTGTGATCCCTAGTCAACTACGGCAAGGAGTTGTCAATTTGGCCCATGAAGGTCATAGAGGAGTAGTATCTACAAAGCGAGCTCTCCGGGAACACGTCTGGTTTCCCTTCCTTGACCAGATGGTAGAGTCTACCCTGAAGGATTGCCATCTCCGCCAGTTGACCAACAAAAGCAATCCACCGGCACCACTACAAATGACCACCCTACCCAGCGGAGTGTGGCAAGAAATCGCCATGGACTTCTACGGACCGCTGCAGTCGGGAAAATATGTGGTTGCCATAATTGACGAATATTCAAGATTTCCCATCGCACAAATAATATCGTCCACAAGTGCCTCTTGCACTCTCAAGGTGCTAGATGAAGTATTTGCAACATGGGGTGTCCCCAAAGAGGTTAAGACGGACAATGGGCCCCCATTCAATGTACACGAATTCAGTGCATTTGCAAAACACATGGACTTCAAGCACAGGAAAGTTACACCACTCTGACCACAAGCAAATGGCACCATCGAAAGGTTTATGGCTACGATCAAAAGGACATTTCAGCAAGCCACGGCTGAGAAGAAGGAGCTGCAGGCTGCACTGAACGAAGTCCTCAGAGCCTACAGGACCACCCCACACTCAACCACCGGACAATGCCCAGCAACCCTCATGCAAGGGCGACCGAGGAGAAATCGCATCCCAACATGGGAAGGGGCCTTGCAAGCCGTGTCGCCAACTCACAATCACCAAGAGATGGCTGTGACTGACAAACATAACAAGGACAAAATGAAATCATACGCCGATGCCAAAAGGAGAGCGAGGTCTCCATCCTTGCATGAAGGAGACTATGTCCTCGTCAAACAGGATCAACAGAGAAAGACTGATTGCCGATTCCGTGATGAGCCACTGCTGGTTACCCAACAGAAGGGCACCATGCTGACTGCGGAATCCGACCAACGTCGAATCACCAGGAACGTCTCTCACTTCAAGAAGTGTCCTCGAGACATGAAAGGACCTTTGGTGAGCCTGACTGGTGCTCTCGCACTTGAAGAACCCGACCATAGTGATACTGAAGGCCGAGGTCAGCAGAATGGACTCTTGCCGAGTGAGTCCACTGGGGCCATGTCCTTGCGGCCACGTCGTGATATCCAACCACCAAAGAGACTCATTGAAGAGATGGATTGAAGCACTGTTTGCTTTTGTTTTATTAAGAAAGGGGAGATGTAATGTAGTTGACAGTCTAGTAGTTGGGGGGGCGGAGCTAGTCGGGTTGAGGGGAAGAGGAGGAGCTAGGACAGGATGAGGGCAGTTAGAGTAGGGACAGGGTTGACACTGGATGTGAGGAATAAAGCTCCAGTCAAACCTCAAGCTGTGTCTGTGATTATTAGTAGCGCGATGCTCCAGCAACTTCTGTTCAGGCCCCCTGCCCCCGCTCAGCATGCACACATTAATTGGCCGGCCCTGCGAGAGAAAGGGAGTGACACCTCTTCCGGTTGATAAAAGGAAGGTAATGGATGCCCATCTGCCTCCAGAAAGGTCACTCAGGGCCCTGCTGGGCCGCTGACGACATCTGAACACACCAGACGCAGCCCAAATCAGCCCCCAGGCTGCCAAAAAAGCAGCCCACAGCTGGAACTTCCATAACGGCCCCTCGGCCGTTGACCAACTGCCCGCTTTAGCAATCCGACCCTGCCTGGGATTAAGAGAGTGGGGACATGCCAGTCTGCATCCTTTGCTGAGAATCTTTTGGGCAGGCACGACGGGTTCTTCGGAAAAAGATATTGACCAAGGGTCAGGTCCTGTGCATAGACCCCACAACGAGTCCAAACAGATTAGCTACCAACAAGCCAGAAAGCACTTTAGGTTAAGCAGTGCCTAATCTGTAAAAATAAAATAGGTGTCAGGGCTCTCGCCAGGAGCATACTGCAGCTTGCACCACACTTTGCCCTTGCCAGCGCTGCCAATGACAGAACCAACCTAACTGCTAACAATCACACTCCCACAAGTGTGACAATTCAGGCTATTCCATGCCCCCAAAGCTATAAGAATGGCTTGGGCAACAAGTAAAAGTCATTTTTAATGTATATTCAATTAATAATTAACTGTGATGTGGTCATCTCTAATTTAGCGAGACAGCTCCACCTTGTGGCTGACTGTCACAAGCCCTGGTGTTGACAATTAAGTGCCAGTGTCGCGCACTCGAAACCACCAGCTCAAATTAAGCACTGAGGTATGGAAAGCACTATACAAAAGGTGCACTACCATGCAATGAATTTATGCACATATATTTGACAATTACATCTATTCATTTGTGAACCATGTCTAATGTATGCATGCGTACCCCATGTTGATGAAACCAGTGCCGGCTGTGTCCCTGAGAGCGCTGTTGTGAACCATAGAGCAAATGGAGCAAACAGCTCGCTGAGTCATTGACTTTTAGCTGAACTCGTAATACACTGTACTGTACAGATAAGAAGTAGATCTGGAGCCAGGGAGATAGGAATATGGGAGAAAGAGAAGGGGGCAAAAGGACAACAACAAAACAGGGAAGAGCAAGGAGCAGAGAGAAAGAGAGAGTGCAAAGGTCTGACCACTGCCAAGGCCTGGAGATTGTGGCCAGATGTCGCTGCTATTTGTATATAAATTCAGTGACCGCACTTGGGGCCTGATGTACCAAGCAATTTTACGGTCAGTAAAAGTCAAATTTGAGCATTTAGGACTTCAAAATGTCTTTTAAATGTACAAATTGTGATTCAGCATCATGTTACAGAACTACAGTTTGGATTGTAATTAGCATCCCTTCCAATTACAGATTCTTTAGCTTATGTTTTAATGTTTTGCAACCAAATTCCGGACACCCTCGCCTATGTGAAAGTCAGCAAAAACATTTTTTATGAGAAGGTCCTTAGAACCCTGCCTAATTGTAAACATTTTTTATAAAACTATTCATTTTCTTTTTTAGATGCAGCCAGTTTTCCTTTTAGAAAAGCAGGATCTATTAAAAAAAAAAGATTCCTTTATTTAAAAGCAATCACAGACATTGGTCTGCTGACCCCAGTAGGGCACCATGCGTGTAACTGGTATAGAGGGTCTAAATTTGCGACCGACATCATGAATATTAATGAGGTAGGCCGAATTGTGACCCTATACAAATCTGTATTTTATGGACCAACCTATTAATACATGGGTTGGTTCAGAAAATATCAGTGCATTCGTTAGAAGTTAGTGTGCAAATTGCACCCCCTTCAACCAAATCCATTTGAATAGATTACTAATTGGAAATCGCACATCATTATTTGATGCAATTTATGATTTCTTATACGGAATCTTAGTACATCAGGTGCTTGCTTCACAATCACTTCATGTTTCACCTGCACCAGTTCACACAGTCACAATCCAATCTTTACTGACAGCGCCCTTAAGCACCTGGACCTTGTCCTGGTGACTACTGATGCTAGAGTTTATTGGTGCATAGGTTTCCTGTGCCTGTTAGTGCTAGTGCCACATGGTCTCTGGTGTCTTTTTGAACCCCTGTCCATACGTGCGATTATCCAGGTCCTTAATGCTTTAAGTTCCTATTTATTTCCCGGTTATCAGTAGGTAGCAATTGTAGTGCCCATTTGTTTCAGGGCCGCTTGTGACCATTAGTATCAGCAACCATCAGTGCATGTGTTCTGGTGCCTGTTAGTGCTATTGTTCTTTTGAGGCAGCAGTCGTAGTGTGTATTAGTGCCAGTGCCTAATATTGTGAGGGTACCTTGGGGTTAATAATACTGCCAGTACCCATGGGAGTTCCCAATATGTAACAGGACCAGTGCCCATTAAAATCATGCCCCCTCATGTCTGTGTGTTAGTGCGTGCTAGTGCAAGAACCCCTGGTATATGTCAGAGCCAGAATCCTTTGCTATCTGTAGAATCAGTGTTTACATGTGCCAGGGCCATAGGTGTCTATAGGAGCCCATGACGTTAGTAACAGGGTTCCTAGTGGCTATTAGTGCCCATGCCCCTTAGTATCCAGGGCATTAGTTGTTAAGTTTGGATTTAGAGTAGTAAATCTGGCCCCCACACCCTCAAAGTCTCACATTTGCCCCAGTGCGGTTACATGTGATGGGGGAATAGTAGATCGGACTCACTCCCAAAGTCCAACAAATTCCTCAATGTGGTTAAGTTTTGACTTACAGTGGTGAATCTGACCCCCCTCCTACCACCAAGTCCAACAAAGTCCCCAATGTGGTGAACTATGGAGCTAGAATAGTAAGTATTACCACCCTTAAAGTCTAACAGTTTTCCCAACATGGTGAAGTTTGAAATGGGAATAGTAAATCTGACCCCGCCCACCAAAGTGCAATCTTTTCCTCAATGTGGTGCATTTAGGATTTCTAGGAGTAGTTCATTTTGAAATCTATAAGTACAGTGCTTTCACTCATGCAGTTACGTTTGGAGTGGGAATAGTACATTTGCCCCCCCCTCCCAAAAGTCCAACACATTCCCCAGTGTGATTAACTTTGGAGTAGGAGTAGTGAACCCGGCATCCCACAAATGTTCAACACTTGCCTCAATGCGGTTAAGTCTAAAGTGGGAATGGTAAATTTGACCCCCCCCCCAAAGTCCACCCCTTTCCCCGATGTGGTGAATTTTGGAGTTAAAATTGTAAATCATCCCCCCCCCCCTCCAAAAAAAACCAACGGGGTAATGATAGGTGTTGGAATAGTAAATCTGAGTTTACCAAAGTCCAACACTTTCACCAATGTGGCTATGTTTTTATTTGGAGTAGAAAATGTCATATTCATAAACTGTTGTGTGTTGTAGTATATGGTCATAATATTTATATTTTTATATTTGTGGGCGATATTTGTGTATTTCAATATTGATTCTGTCTATATGGTGTCATACACTCCGTCCATCATCCCCTTTGGTTTCGCTTTGTTCGCCCTAAGTTGGCAGGGTATGCCCAGACGTGGTTCCCTTGCTCACTTTTCCACTGGATTCAAGCTAGCCTGGATGATGACGGCTCATTAGCCAGAAACTGGTCCCAGGATGCTTGTTTCCAGTCCAGGGAAGACATGGCTTGGCAGTTTGGGCTGGACTGTTCCCATGAGGCACAAGGTCAGACTGATTTGCATATGGCCATGTCTGAACTAGGGTGGCAGAGTGAGCTAAAGAATGATGATGGATTAAACCCAGATCAGTTGACTGGGGGTGAGTGCTTGCAATGTTCAACACTCCGTCCATCATCCCCTTTGGTTTTGCTATATGGTGTCATAGAACAGAATCCCAGTTATAGCTGTTTTTTATAACCCATTTAGGGATCGGGGGTCAGTTATCCTTACCCGCATTACATCCCATTGACCCTTGCTTTGCCACTGTTAGTATCAGGGTTTTGGGGGCTATTAGTGCCAGTCCTCATTAGCTTCCTTGTGGCAAATATTTTTTAGTGACATTTTGTTTGTGTTCAATAACTTTTTATTTTAAAAAGTAAGAGTTCATACAAATATACTAAGATGCAATACAACATAGCAAGTGATCAATAAATAGGTAACACATTTAAGAGAATATAGACACAAGGATAGAATTCATGCCACAGAAATAATGAAATCACGAATAATACTGAATCAATATATAATAAGCAATGAATATTGCATAAACGATTGATAGCAAGAAAGAAAAAATGAGTTGTATTGCACCCAAACCAAAAAATAACAGAATAAATGTAAGAAGAAGAGAACAGGAAAGGTAAGGAGAAAAAGAAGAAGAAAGAAGAAAGAAGAAAAGGGAATAAGGAAAGAAAAAAATAGAGAGATGGATAGATGGGGACACCTGCTACAGTGGGGAAAATAAATTAAGAAGTAGAGACAAAAGGATATTGGGCTACCAACCGCTTTAGAGGACAACTTCATATATTTATCCAGGCAGCTCCAAATAGTATTAGAAATGGAAGGAGTACACTGTTTCTCTTCAACAGAGTTATGGGCTCCACGAAGAAATGATACTCAAGCCCACCAAGTATGATAAGACAGGGGATTAAAGGATTTCCACTCAGTTAAATAATTTTGACAGCAATTGATATAAGGAGATCTAATAGCTGTATATCAGCATCATCCAAGGGAAGAGGAGTACATGCAGCCCACGGTCCCAATGAGATCATAGGTAATGAGAGAACCAATGGAATATTAAAAATGAGTGATAAATGTTTCTGGACTAAATCCCAAAAGGATTGTAGTAACGAGCATTCAAAAAACATATGTTGGTGAGTGCCTGAGACCAAATTGCAATTCCAACACAGATCATTATCCCTCAGCTTCAACTTGTATAAACGAGCAGGGGCAAATGTATAAGATTCATAGTAAAGAATTTAGAATGCATTAGAGAAGGAGCAATCTTATTCTGTAGTGAAACCATCCCAATTAACTGCCATGACTCTTGTGAGATATGTTTGAAAATATCACTATCAAAATGATGTGACCATTTATCTTGTGTAATAGTAGTCTGTGAGGGAGATGGCACAGAATTTCTTTTATATATTTTCGTGGCAGTATGACCTGAACGAGACCACAAAGACAGAAGTGAAATAGTAACCAAGTCTGTACAGAGGGTCACTTTAGAAAGGGCAACCTTTAATTTAAAAAAATGATAGCAATCCATATTGCTAAGAATATATTTACTGCCAAGGAAGAAAAGGGAAGAGGATCATGGTTGGAGTCATAAAGATGTTTGACCAACGTAAGACCTCTGTTAGCCCAAGAAAACATCGTAGGAGGATCAATATCAGTAACAATTTTAGGATTATACCATAATGAGGACCATCTCGATTTATGAATGGGGTTGGAAACCTTTTTATCGATAAGTTTTAGAGCATTAATTGTGTCTGAAATAATACGGCTCCAATGAGGTAACACAAGTTTAGAGGCAGTGAGAAAAGAAGGGGTAGAAAGAGGAGAACACAACTCTTGTTCAATATAAATCCAATGGGGAGTATGGTGTGAATTTGATAAAAGCCAGAGAGCACCCTGAGACGTTAAGAAAGCAATTTGATACAAGTTCCAATCTGGAAGATTACATCCACCAAAGACAGATGGCTTCCTAAGATGTTTATATGCAATTCTAGCACGTTTGTCACTCCATAAAAAGGTTGACGTAAGTAAGTCAATCTTACGGAAAAAGGATGAGGAAAGCCTCACAGGCAGCATGGAGGATAAAAAGTTAATAATCAGAGTTATCATCATCTTAAGAGTTTGAAGTTGTCCCCACCAGGAGATATATTTCAGAGACCAGGAGGACAAGATTTTTAACCTTAGCTAGTTAATGAGATTCCTTATAAGAAATAGTATCTAACATGTTATTACAAAACCAAATTCCTAAGTATTTAATTTGAGTCAATTGCCATGTAAAGCCGGCCTCACCCATGTGAGAAGGGAAGCACAACGCATTAAGAGGGAACATTTACGTCTTATATCTGATCAGAGTATATCCTGAAACGCGTGAAAACTCTTTAATGGTATTGGAGATAGCAGGAATGGCAGTAGCAATGTCCTCGGAGAAGATGAGAACATCATCTGCGTGTGCAGCCGTTTTAATTGTATGTGGACCAAATTGAAAGCCTTTGGTATTCTCATTCAAATTGAGTAACCGAAGGAGTGGATCTATAGACAAAAGAAAAAGAAGGGGCGATAACGGCAGCCCTGTCTAGTACCCTGACGTAGATTAAAAAAAGAAGACGTAGCCCCATTGACTTTGATGATAGCTTTAGGTTGCGCATATAGGGACATTACCAAGTTGATAAAAGAATCACCTAAGTTATGAGATTGGAGTACTGCTTGTAAAAAAGGCCAAGAAACTTTATCAAAAGCCTTTTCGGCATCTAGAGCAATCGCAGCCGATGGCAAAGCAGATAGCTTTGCTTTCTCCAATACATGAGAGAAGGTTCGGATATTATCTCTAGCAAGTCTCCCTTTTACAAAGCCAGTCTGACAGCCATGGATAAGACTACGGATCTGGCCCTCTAAATGCTTAGCCAGGATTTTAGCAAAAATCTTAGCTTCCATATTTAGTAGCGAGATTGGATGGAAATTTTTAGGGTCAGAATGATATTTCCCTTCTTTTGGTATAACGACAATAGTAGCCTCAGCGGTTGACCCAGAGATTTTACCAGACATTACAAAGTTATCAAAAACCTTTGTGAGATATTTTACTATTGAGGATGAGAAAGTCTTGTAGAAAGCAATAGGATAACCATCAGGCCCTGGAGCCTTCCCCGACCGAATCGTCCTAATGGCTTGAATTATCTCTTCAGACACAATAGAATGCACCAGAGCAGTCATCTCCGACTGCGAAATAGTTAGTGTTGAAATTGAGGACAAGAATTGCTGACACACAGATAAGTCACATTGATCCTTGGGAGTGTAGAGTTTTTCATAAAAATCATGAAAACTTGTAGAATTTCTTGAGTATGAAATTTCCTAGAGCCATTATTGTCATTAATATAGGAAATCTGAGCAGTTTTGACAGTCGCATTTTGATACTTTAAAGTAGCAGCCAAAATCTTACCTGCTCTATTTTGAAGCAACAAGCATCTATACTTTTGAGCCTGTATACCAATATAAGCTCTCTTAGTGACAATGGAGTTAAAAGAATATTTAACATTTTTGATGTCTTGCAATAGAGACTTATCATTAGAGCTTCTATAAAATATCTCTTTACGTTTGATCTCATCCCCCAAAAATTGCAGCGACTTCTGATATCGCCATTCCGTTTTGAATTATTATTGGTAATATGGCCTCTAATAGTGCATTTAAATGCATCCCATTGAACAATTGGGGAGTTCACCGAAGACTGACTATCATTACAAAAATTGTCAATCTCCAGATAGTTCTTGAACTTCATCTTTATCATCCCAAATCTCTGTATTAAGACGCCAAGTACGAGGACATTGTTTATCCACCAGAGTAAGGAGAGTGAATGAGACAGCTGTATGATCAGAAACAACTCTTGGGTGAATTATAGCATTACTAGTGTGTTTTAGAAGAGCAGCATCAACTAGAAGATAATCAATGCACGAAAAACAAGAATGTGGAGAAGAGAAAAATGTGAAATTGCTACCCGTAGGATTATGTAACCTCCAAATGTTAGTAAGCTGATGAGAGGAGCACATATTAAGCATTTGTTTATGTGACCTAGGAGGACGAAATTTAAAGGCAGAATGTCTATCTAAGATAGGATCCAAAGGCAAATTAAAATCACCTCCAACAATTGTCCTGGCATTTTGAGGGATATCAGAGAGCTTTTTATTTATTGAACGCCAAAAGAGTTGATCGTCAATGTTGGGTGCATAAATATTCATAACATATAAATCATCAGAGCCATTAGACAAGCGAGAAAGCAGCCATCTACCATCCGTATCATGTTCAGCAGTGACAATAGACAGGCCAGAATTCTTAGAAATCAAGGTTACAACCCCGTTCTTTTTACCAGCGGCTTCAGAACAAGCAACATGAAGAACCCACTCCTTCCGCAGGAGCAAAGCTTCCTTAAAAGCTATCTAAGTCTCCTGGAGAAGACCAACATCACCAGATAAGCTTTTGCTGCAGTCTAGTATCTTGGCACTCTTAACAGGATGATTCAATCCACGAACGTTAAGAGAGATTACATTTAGACCTGTCATGAGTAGACAAGACACCAAACAACTAAGAGCATCTGATAAAAAAGAAAGGGAAGACTATACAACATGTCAACATGCACATGAATAAATGGAGAAAAAGAAAACCATAAAAGATTAGTCGAAGCAGGAGTCCCCAAGGAAGAAAAGATATAAATAGGAGAGGAAAAGGCTAGAAAGAAGAAAAGAGAGAGTAAAGATGCTCCAAAGAAAAAAAAGGAGCATAAAAAAAGAAAGACCCCACCAGGGGATGTCTGAAACAGACAATTTGCATGGGGAGGAAAAACGTGGAGGAGCAACCTCAGAGGCCAACATAGACAGTGTCGACTGCTCAGGAATAAATTGATATGTCATTAAGCAACAGAACATTAATGCACATGTATGCAATATGAACAATACTCATCAATAGAAACAGAGAATAAACATTCCAGTAACTATCTAATCTAAGGATGTTCAACATAGTATCACAGCCTAAATAGAATGAAGTGACATCAAAAAATATACATAGTAAATTAAGGCATCATAAATAACAATTATAGCTATTATAAATAACAACCTAAGGCAATATTCAATTAAGGCCTCATAAATAACAATAATAAAGATTAGAAATAACAGCCTATGGCAATATTCAATTAAGGCATCATAAATAACAATACTAAATATTATGAATAACAGTCTAAGGCAATATTAAATTAAGGCATCATAAATAACAATATAGATATTATAAATAATAGTCTAAGACGTGGTAAATTGTCATAAGTAGTGTTATAATTAATAAAATGAGGGATTAGAAATATCAATATAAAACATTATAATTCTTAAACCACTAATGTGCCAAAGACTACAGGAATTGGTAGCATCTGTGACAAAATACTAAAATATATAAATAGGTAATCAATCAGTAGGAAATAACAATAAATAATTCACAATCAATAAAATACAAGCACATCTGATGGGTATCCAACCTATAGTCATTCTGGAAATAATACGAGATATATAAATATATAAGAAGTAAATATTATAGTCCTCCTAAAAAATAATTCATGAGTTAAATACATAGATAAAAGAATTAATGAATATTTTCACATTATACAAATTGTACAAACAGAAAATAGATGAAGATAGGAAAAAGGGGTAACAGAAGAAGATAGAAATGTATAATAACCACACGAAAAAAGATTATGCACCAGCATATAGTCAGAAAAGGAAGAAAAGAGAAAGTTCAAGCCAAATGGATAAAAAGCATATAAAGGACATGAGGAAAGATAGGAAAGACAGAAAACAAATATCATAATAACAGGAAGAAAGAAAACCCAAAGCAAATCAACTATTTAGATGTACAAATCGACAACAAATTCATCAGAGAAACTAAGAAACAAAAAGATCATAAGAGGAGGGTGAACGAAAATAGCAAACATAGACAGAGTTGAGTAGGACAGGAATGACAAGAGATGAAAAAGAAGTTGAGGAAAAGAAAATAGAGCTATAATGATACCCACTAGTTAACAAGACAGCACCTAAACACTGTCCACAAGACAAAAATAACTCTTAAGAAACAAGCATAGAGGTATGAGCAACCTTAGGACGTGTGAAGGAAAGAGCAGTTAAAGAGAAGAAAATGAGTTAAACAAATACCTGTGAAGAAAAAGTCAGTCAAGAAAGAGTAACGACTATAAACTATCAATTTCCCTAATGTATCTTATCATATCAGCAAAGAGTACATGGGCACAATAAGGCGACATATAATGGCAAAAGCACAGGACATATGGATCCAGGTTATCAACACTGAGATACGTTAAGAATGAGACGTGCTAGGAAGCGATTCAGAAACCAACTGTTCCATCTGTGATTCAGACTGGTTATCCAAAAAAGTGGAAATCTCTACAGGTTCATAAAAAATCTGAGAGCGACCTCTAAAAAGTTATTCTGAGACGCGAAGGACCTGCAAAGGGAAATGGAATGTTCATATCGATCAGCCTTCTGCGTAAATTCAAGAAACCTTTACGGCGAATGACGGTATCTCTAGCAAAGTCTTGTGATATTGATATTCTGTGCCCCTCCCATTGTAATGTTTTAATCTTCCTCATATGAGCTAGGATTTGCTCAGAATGTTGATGGTGCAGAGGTTTAAAAATCACTGGTCTTGGAGAGGCTAACGAAATATCGGGCGTGGGTGAAGTCTGTATAGATCTCTTCAGATTCCCTTTCGAATCTCTATCCTTCGGAGTGACACCCATGCCGTCCGCCATTGAAATGTCCAACAAAAAACCACACAAAATGACTGTATTAACGTGGAGAAAGTCGTAGAGCAGGCAAAAATGCTGTGTATTATACTGAAGAGCACACCATCGCGCAAATAAGGACTCTCACACAACTCTGAATATAGTATAAAAGGTCACCTTTATTACCAGGACAGCCAGAGACAGACCCGCAACATAACTTTTCCAACAAAACTTTATCTTTATTTCTTCTCCAAACCTTTTACATATAACGATTACCTTTTTCCCAATTCTTTCTTTTCCAATAACCATAACTTGTTTGAATACCATCCTTGTGTTTTCCTTCTTCTTTCCATCTCTTCCCCACCTACCCTCCCAAGCCCTCCCCCTTAGAGAAAGGATGAATCCGCTCTAGATTATCCAATCCCCATCACACACGCCACCCAGGAAAACCCTTGAGTTTTCCTGCCCCACCCAAGAAAAACCCTCCCCTAAATGTAGAAATGGACCGCTCAAGTCAATGCATAATAACTGTGAAGGAAAAACCGTTCATTTTCTTTTCACTTCTTCGGTTTGGAGCACCACAAGTCGACACACCAAAGGTTGGCCAAAGTATCTCTGAGTTCCATTAGGTAATATGACTGACCCATTTGTGATAGATGAACCCCATCGTACCTCAACAAGTGCAACATGTCACCGTTAAAATGCTCGTGGGCAATGACCGTAATGCCCATTGCCACGCAGTATGACTTCAATGCTTTATTAACTTTTTTGCGGGCCCTCTCAACGGCTGCATGAACTCTGGCTCCTTTCCACTGACTCCTGTAAAGAAATTCCGTCCACACTACCCTGGTCCCCTCCCATCTGTCCTTGATTACAGCCAAATCCAGTTTCATCTGCTTGATTAAAGCAAGCCCCGAACACTCCACCAAGTCATTTTCCCCTAAGTGCAGGATCAACAAATCTGGAATGCCCCACACTTCCGCCATTTTGTTCAAGACCGAAAACAACTCCCCCCATTTCATCCCCCCTAAACCCCTCCAAATCACCTCATGGTCATTACCATACAATCCCAAACCTCTACCACATAGCTGTTGTTCGGCAAAGTTCGCCGCCCACTTCACTATGGAATGGCCGACAATCCATGTCCTCTTTTTCCGAGGAAAGTCCGCCACTCCACCTGTGATAGAAAAAACCACATTACTAACTGGCCTTATAAGATTAAAACATTGAGTCTTTGTTTTTTTTGTTTTTTAAAACCTAACATATTTAAAACAACAATTGGATTTCCATCGTCCAATACGCTGTAACTCCTCTGCCCCCCAACCCAACCTCGCAGCTTCAGTAGCCGCACCTATTCGGAATGAATGCGTCCCAAAACAATGTGGATTTTCCCCCACCAATGTTAATGCTTTCCGCAACACCGCTAAGAATTGGGAACAAGTTAAAAGCGTTTTGTTTTCATGGCAGAATATGTCACCCTCTCTAAATACACTTGAACCCACAAATGCCTCCCATTCCCCCACCGGGCAGCATTCCTCCACCCCGCTCCTACCCAGTCGCACCAGCATCCCTTTCCCTGCCTGATCTGTCTTCGACCGTCTCAACGTGATCTGTAATACATCATTACCCAGCAGAACAATATCAGATGACCGGATCCCACCCTGATTACGTAAACCTAATAATTCTGAAATCCGAAATGCACCAAAAAACAACCATATCATGCTTAACTTGAACCTATACCCCTCCCATACATCATAACAGCAGGATGGCAACACACCCAACAATTTATGTAACAATTCAAACGTAATAGGGCCCCTCAACTTCGTTGCTTGACTAAAGGACCTCCCAAAACCCTTCAGCATTTTCTGTAAGCCAAAACCCTTTTGAACCTCACACCCCAACTCCAGTTGGCTATAAAAGGAAATGCCTGCTAACTTGCCCAGAATGGTGGATGGCGACAAACCTTTGTCTATTAAACTCAGCACAAATCCCAACATAAACTTTTCATCCTTCACCGCTGTACCCTCCCTGCCGTGTTGAGCCGAATAAACCAAAAAACCAGACCATGCCAGCTGATAGCTGCGTCGTGTGGATTCCGCTAATGATTGTTCGACAAACTCCGCCATTCTCAGTTCCCCAGGTCCCATATGTTCTGCGGAATCGGTGTCTTGCCATGGTCGGCTCCCGGTGCCAAATCCCTAAACCTCTGCCACTGACAACGAGACAAAGCGTCGGCAATTGAATTGTTAACACCAGGGATGTGTTGCGCTTTAAACACAATATTCAGCTGCAGAACCCGCAACATGTAAGCCCTTAACAATTGCAACACTTTTTGATCCTTTGCTCGTTGCCCGTTCACCAAACAAACCACCGCCATGTTGTCGATATGAAACAACACACAGCGATCTCTGAACTCTTCACCCCAAATCTGCAGCGCCACCAACAAGGGAAAAAATTCTAAAAACGCAATGCTGCGACCTTGATGTAACCACTGTGCCGGCCACTGCTCCGCGCACCACCGTCCATCCCAGAATAAGCCGAAACCTAAAGCCCCGGCCGCATCTGAGAAGATCTGCACTGGCCAAACCATATCGTCTGACACGAAATTGATGGACACTCCATTGAACTCATCCAAAAATCGTAACCAAATTCTCAAATCCTCCTTAATTTTCACTGCCAGACGTATGTGATGATGCGGCAAGCACGCCCCAGCCATAGCAAATCCCAGCCGCCTGCAAAACGTCCTGCCTGCCCTGACCACTCGACAAGCAAAATTCAAATAGCCCAAAAGCTTCTGGACTTGCCTCAGCTGCACTCGCTTAGCGCCCAAAATTTCCTGCAAAAAAGACTTGATCTTCTGCACTTTCGTCTTGGGCAAACGGGCCACCATCTCTTTTGTGTCAATTTCTCTTCCTAGGAATGTCAAACCGTTCGTTGGACCTTCCGTTTTGTCCTCCGCCAAGGGCACACCAAACTCCTCAGCCAAGTCCTGAAAGCAGGCCAAGCCTTGAGCACATTGCTCCGTCCCTGCTTTGCCCACAAACAAAAAATCATCTAGGTAATGGCATACCACTGCTTGATTTGAGCGCTGGACTACACACCACTCCATGAACGTACTAAAAGTTTCGAAAAGTGAGCATGAGATAGCACAGCCCATGGGCAACACCCGGTCCACATAATATTCTCCTTCAAAATACATGCCCAGCAAACCAAAATCCGCCGGGTGTATAGGCAACAGTCGAAAAGCAGCCTGTATGTCACATTTAGCAAGATCAGCTCCCACCCCCGCCTTGCGTACCAATTCCAAAGCATCATCCACTGACACGTAAGTCACTGCCGAATCAGAAGTAGAAATGAAGTCGTTGACTGAAAGCCCTTCCGGCCAAGACAGGTGATGTATCAGCCGAAACTCCCCTTTTGCCTTCTTTGGGATAACACCAAGGGGCGATACAATGAGGTTTGGCAAGGGGCAACACTCGAAAGGGCCAACCACTCTGCCTAAATCCACTTCCTTCTGCAACTTCGCCCTAACCACTGACGCCATCTCCTTTGCTGACTTTAAGTTATCAGCCCATCGTGAAACTCTGGGGCCTTGGTATCCGATCCTAAATCCTTGACTAAACCCCCAAAACAACTTGGCCGCTCCTTCCACATCAGGATACCTATCCAATTCGCTCAACATGGCCTGTAACTTAATTGGAGTAGGCGCCTTTCGGCATAAGAGGTGGCACAAATCCTCTCCCCCCCCTCTGACCTCTAAATTGATCTCCCTGGTGTTGGTTGGGAAAGCATTGAAAGACAGCGTGTCTGCCCCCGCATTGAGAGCACTCATGTTTAAATTTACAATACTGGCGCACACAGGAACCTCTGTTGAAGCTCCAACATGCTCCAGTTGTGGGCAACTGTCCCCGTCCGACGCCACCCGCCCCCTGTGTGGCGGGACGCTGAGAAAAGGGCCGGTAAGGAATCGGCAACCCACTTGCCGTATGGATCGTGTTGGCAGAAGAATGACCCGACAGCCACTGTAACCACAGCTCTTGATCAACCTCCCCCCATGGCTTATCGTGAAATAAACTCATTCGCGCCCGAAACTCTTCATCGTAGTTCAGCCACGCATAACCCCCTGCTTGCAAATGAGCCCGTCTAATAACATCTACATACTTGAACAGCGAAACTGCCCTTTCCGGGTAGCGTTCACAATATACGCTGGCGTATATAAGAAAGGCCGCTGTCCAGTTTTCTATTGTTTTCGGCACTTTGGGACGGCGGGACAATTCCGCTTCCTCCTCTTTAGAACCTTCCTTTGCTTGCAGTTCCCTATGAAGGAGCCTGAACACATCCACGTACTCATGGTCCCAAATACGCTGCCTAGTTCTGTTTGACAAATGTATGCCCAATGGCATGGATACCTCCATGTAAGGCAGTTTCGAACCACTCATTTTAGGCATCTCACTCTGTTCTGAACTAGAAACCGATGAACCTGGGCTGGCATTCCCCGTCCTCCCTCCATGCCCCACCTTCACACTTTCACCTTGTTTTGATCCCAACCCATCCCCCTCCTCCCCCCTCCCTTGACCACCTTCTGCAGGCACCCCACCTGCACCACCAGCTAACGGCCGTGTCCAAGCAGCCCACCAGTCTGTCTTACCTGCTGGTAACTGCGCAGCCCGTTGCCGAAAGTCTTCCAGACCATCACGCCGATGATGTCCGCTCTGATTCCCGTGTGCCGGTGAGAGAACCGCTCCAGAACTCTGTAACACACTGGAAGAAGTTAATCTCCTCCCACACCTCCCCGCCCCAGCTCTACCCCCTCGAGACAGACCGCCTCTTGTCTCATATTCATTCTCTTTATTATAATCATCATCATTACCTTCAACGTTCTGTTCATGTTCCATCATTTGAAAACTCGTACCTGGCCTACTGCCAGACGCCAATTCGATAAAACTACTTTGAAAATCTGACTCAGGCCTCCGTGAAAAGCGCCCAGTCTCTGGTAGCAAATCCGCACCAGATCTGTCTCTCAACCTCGCTCCCCCCTTAAGCACCGCGCTCCGCGGCGCCGCTTGAGCATAGCAGAACTGCTCATCTGGTACCAGACCAGCAGCCACAGGAAGGTACTCGCCGCTCGAGCGAGGACCCGCACCATACTTACCTACCAACTGAACAGAAGAGGTACTCACCCTCTCCGACACCGGCAAAACTGTGTTATCCACCCACACCCATTGGCCTTGCGGAACCTCAGACCCTGTGTTATGAATTACCTCAGGAAACCCCCTCAGAGGCCTTTCATTTGGGAACACTGTAGTGGCTTCTTGCCCCTGCCCACCCACTCCCCTGCCACCCATGTCACCCCACCTCCCACCCCTGAACTGCCTGTCTCGAGGCATCCCTCTCAAAGCTCCCAACCGATGATCAACCTGTGGAACCAAAAAAGCACATGTTAAATCAGCACTCAAATCCTCCTCAATCAATTGTCTCGGGGGGCCTCTAGCCCGGGGAACCAGAATGTTCTGGTAGTCCATGACAGAAACTTGCTGGGTTTGTCCATCTACATCAGGCTCGCCTCCCCCAACATCGTCAAATTCATCCACATCTGATAAATCCCCTTCCTCAGACTGACTATCACTGGAATAGTCTACCAACATTGGGCTTCGCCTGTCAGCCTCCACTTCTGGCGCTATGTCAATTCTCCTGACCCTTGCTTGCTGACCGGCTGCATTCTTACGCGCACTCGTAGCCGCCTCAATGCTGGGTCGTGACACCGTCTCAACCAGCTCCTGAGTTGTAGCAGCGCACAGTACATCAGAAGCGCTGGTAGCCCCGCCGTCAAGCAGCTGTACCTGGGACACTCGCGTGTCAAATCCGCCGCCAGCGCTGCCTCCTCGCCTGCCAGCCCTACGTTTTGGCGTTGCCACACTGACGTTACGACCCCCCCGAAACTCACTGGGGGCCGATGACGAGCGCGGGGGCAGCTGCTTCTTACCCCGGCATCCTCTGCTCGTCGAGCGCGCTCTCCGTGCCCTTGTCGCCGGCATCCTCCTTCCTTCGTCCTCCTCATGAAGAGTATGGTGTACCGGTTGGCAGGCTGCTACTGCTCGTGACACCCCCTCAGCTGCCAGGCGGCGCGGCCGCTTCACCACCACTGAAGAGTCCACCACAGCGCCCGGCCGCAGTAAGTCGCTCCGTCCTACCGCCACCAAAGCGCGAACAGCCTCCAATGTGATATCTTCCACCGACATCCTTCCGTTTGTGACAGAAAATTCACTTCAAAATACACTTTCACAGCGCAAATGACAGCTCTGACAGGAAAGGAAACAGGGCGCCTCAAAAGCGACACCACCGTTCCTCTCACTCGCTCAGAGTGACGTCAGCCCTCCCTCCCCTCCCTTCCTTGGACCTAATCCCTCCCACCACCCAATCAGGTCGCATGAGGTCGTCCCTCGCGCGAAATACCCCAGGGGGACATTGGCTTTGCCAAGTGCCCCTGGGGGCCCACTGTAAAGCACAGCAAGTGGGAACAAGCACAGAGGAAGACTTGAGAAGAATGAAAATACAAACACAGTCAGATGAATCACTAGCAGAAAACGAGCAACAGCTGGCATTAGGCAATAGTATGAGGTATAGACTGCTCACTCTGCCAGAGCAAATATGATCTTCAAGGGTCGCAAAATTGCAAGCTAGCAGTTGGACATATGGAATCACCCCCATTGAAATAAAACCAACTGAAAAGCAGGTCACAAATAAGGCAAACAACACTCCGATCACAAATGTATATCACGGCCACCATTTTGTGAAAAAGATTGCCTCCTCAGCATATAGCCTCTTGAAGAAAAGCAGTGCATGACATAATGAAGCATAAAAGATAGTCGAGCAATACCTCATTCATGAAGGGAAAAGTTCACAGAAACCATGATGTAATTCAGTAACCTACTGATTTGATCCGTGAAGCAGCAGGGACTTTCACTTCTGCTGCCATTTTGGAGCTCGAGTTTGAGGAGAAAGTCGACGTAACGTGAAATACTCCAAAAGGGTTCCAAACAGAACGAAAATGGTACCCAGGCGTCCCCAGGTGTTCTGCTGCTCAAATCCGCTGCGTGGTGATCGAAAAAAACACAGATGCAGCATGTTTTTACGTGCGTTTGCATCCACGATTGGACGGAGCTCAAAGAGACGCGGCCATCTTGGTCGCGCGTCAAACCACGCCCCCTTTATTAGTGAAATTTTTAGGTTTTGCACTGATGTGTGGGTGATAAGTATGAGCAGTTGTGGCAGTGGTAGTTACTCCGCTAAGGCAGAGGATAGTCATCCCACTGCTTGTTGAGCAATGCAAAATTAAAATAAAATGATAATAACAACACGTTTATTTCTCTTTGCGGGACTCCAGCCAGGTCAGTCGGGCGGGGCGGGGCTCAGAAGTGTTTTGCACTCCCACCATAAGTGTGCCAAACAGTCATGTGCACTTGGCATGTCCTCCACTGGGCTCCCAGGTACTGCCTGAGCAGCCAAACAGGCTGCTCAGACCAATCACGATGCTGCTCCTGCAGCGTTGTTATTGGCTGGGAGAGCTCGGGGGCCTGGGTGCTTCCGGTGGCAGACAGCAAGGAAGGAGGAGGTGTGCGGCAGCGAAGAAAGTAAATTATTTATTTCATGCCTCCCACCTTCCCCCCACTACCCCCGTACAGAGGCAAATGCCACTGAGTCGTGGTGTTGTGGTAAGTGTGCGCGTGAAGAAGAACTAGTTGTAATGCACCATGGGCAGTTTGTTGTACAATAGTGATAATGATGTACGTGGAATACTTGGAGAGGTGATTGGTGGTGAGATTTGTTGGATGCTCCATTACCTGTTTATTACAATGAAAATGAGACAGCTGTACAGTATCAACATGCTGCTTTTTGATAGAATCCTAACTGTTAATATTTAACAGGGAGAATCTTAGCCAAAAGCTAAAGAAAACCTCATCACAAATCCAACCCTCATATCATTACACCTTGTTTGTATAACCTTGTCTATGGTCACACTTCCAAAAAAAGACAGAATGCTAACTTAGCTCACTGAATCTGCCAGCACTTAATTGCAGTGCACCCCTGTAGCCTTAGAATCCTTCATCATTTTCTGCAGCAGGTTAAATATATCTCAGATAAACATTTTTCTTTTCTGTGCAACGAGTCCTCGAATTAGCCCAAAAGCACATTTGTTATCCCTACACCATTAAGTCACATATATCTAAAGTCTTTTCAGTCTATAGAAATTGGGAAAGTGGTAGTAAGAAAACAAACTACAGAACGTATTTTATTGGAATCAAACTAGTAACATCTTTAATCTGTAACCGATAAAGCAAACTCACATTTGAATATTCCTTGTATATATGTTTGGAACCCTCCATGTGCTCAGGGCTACAATTCAGGCATAATACATGTCTTTAATTTCTTTTTAATAGGTGACTTGTGATACACGCAGTCACCTATTATAAAGACATGATGTAGCGCTCACAGTTGAGTTCTGACATCATAATGTCTGCTGCCAGCTGCCAAGTATTTAAAGAACAAAATAAAACATGGCTTTTCTTTCTTCTACTCTGTTTTTCTAGCTGTAGACTCTACAGTGTAGAGTAACAAGCAAAAAGGAGATATTTATGGAAACATGTTTATTTTTTGCACTTATTAGATAATTATAGAAAAGTTAGTCTTCCTGCATATTTCTACACATTCCGAGCTACTGCACATCTTTTAAAATAATTGACTTGCATTAAACTGATTTAATATCCTTTTGCAACAAATGTCTAACAGCTTTTTTGATGTGTTTAATTTTCACTACATATTCTATTTTTATTCTTAATGTTTGCAGACATGATCTCTCTCTTATATGCAAGAGCTAAGCAGAATTTAAGTGTTGTGTGACAGAGTAGATGGTGTGACCATGTGTAGGCAAGTAAGATCGGCTTTCATGGTTACCCCACTTTTTGCTGATGTTATTCTATTTTCTGACTAGACTGACAAGGATCCTGCTAATCAGGACCCCAGTCACTGTGCTTCCTCCCTAAATCTATACTTTGGTACCTCCTCAATTGGCTACTGGTGTACCCTAGTAAGTACCTAGTATATGTTACTGAGGTACCCAGGGCATAGGTTCACCAGGGGTCTCCCATGGGCAGCCGCATGTATTATTCCATCCATGAGAGCCCACTAAAATGGTGACTACAGGCCTGCCATTGTAGCCTGTGTAAGTTGGTGCTAGCACCACTTACAACAGATATAAGTTTCCTTTTATCTGCTGTCACAGCACTTAAAACCTACGTCACCCCTAAAGCAGGACTTTCAATCCTGAAGGCAGGGTGCGAGGTTAAAAGTGTGAGGGTGCCCTGCATGAGCAATACACCCCTTACAAAACCCCAGAGTCAATTCTCCAGGCTTTGTAAGTGTGGTCAGCCATTTAAATAATTCTGAGACTGCATCACGGAAGACTCCTGCTGCTCCTCGTATTGCCGTCCTGCCACCTGTATCACCTATGCCTGTGTTTCATCCAGGTTCTTCTCCAGGCCTGTGGGCATCAAAGACACCAGAAGACTGGTCTGCTGCTCCTGACGTCCTACAGACTCCGAAAGGCTCAGCAACACAGGTGGTGGTTCTGCAACTCCCTTGAGGCTGGCACTGTCTTCTCAAAAAATTTGAGGCCATTATCCCTCGGTGGAACTGCTGGAATAGAGCCCCGGTGCTCTGCGTCGTTTGCCGTTGCCAAGGCTTGTTGACTCTGTCCTCCAGAGCTCTTCGGACTACAAGAAGCTCCAGCCTCCAGCATCACTTCCTGCCAAGATCTTTGTCCTCATCACATCCTCTGCACCGTGGGCCTCCATCTTTGGTGGGCTGCTCGAGGTCTTCTTGCAACTCCTGTGCCTCCAGCCTGTGGGTCTTCTTGAGGGTCTTCTTTGTCTTTAGTGGGCTCCCCTGCTTGCTCAGGGCTTGCTCCAACTCTCCTGCACTTAGTGAGTCCGTTGGACCTTGCTGGTCGCAATGCTGCACCTTTTTCTTTTACCATGTCTGTTGCTGCTGCTGCTTTTGTTCGTGCTCCCACCAGACACTGATGCCCTGGTTCTTGACTTCAAACATGGGACAGCTTGTGAACAGCTACTGGTCTTCCAGGCATCGTCTGGTCCTCACAGCTGCAGCGACAAGGTCCCCTTGATCACTCCTGCATCTTCAGTCATTAGTGGTCATTGGTCTTACGTGCCTCCTAATCACATCCGAGTGGCATAGACTCAGCCCCCTCAGCTTGCAGGTACTCCTCTTCAAGAATCCACCCTTGGATTCCACCAAACTCTATCACCTTCTTTGCCAGTTGCATCTTTACTGTAGTCTCCAATGTGATCTACGGGGTTTTCCAATGTCACTACGCACCTATGCACCTGGCTTCCCTGGTACAGGTATCCGAGTTCCTGGGGTATCCACGAGTGGGTGACTCTCCAACCTTCTGTCTTCCAAGGGTTTCTTTAGGGTCCACTGGGAAGGGTCATTCTTCTTAAAAACTATCAACACAACTTTCCCGTTGACTTGCATTGAGTACGCAGCCGTGTTTCCACTCTGCACATAGCCTCTGTGGGGTTCCTGGGTACTTACCTCGGGTGGTTCCTCCGGCTCTTCGGAGTATTCTGGGCAAAGACCCGGCTTCAGTCACAGTTCGCATTCCACTTCTTTAGTATATAGTTTGGTCTCCCCTTGGAGACCACTGTGTATTTGTGCTTACTTACCTGTTTACATTTGAAATATTGTGTGTATTGTATTGATATCGCTGGGTAGAAGATATACCAATGTGTTAGTGAGTGTGTATATTAAATATAACTATTTTTATAACTACACTGTGTGGTTCTTTTTCATTTAACCTACACTATATGATTAGTTCTGGTAAAACAAGCTGGTTAACACTGTTTCTGGACTAAGTCTGAAAGCTGCTCTCCACAGCTACCACTCAGAGAGCTTTCTATGGTTCTCTAAGACCACTAAAATCACCATACGGGTTGTTTGGATTAGTGCAAGGTGCTTCACTTAAATAAGTGTGCACCATATACTAAGCCAGTCTCCTACGCCATGTATAATATGGAATAAAGTACCCCCTGGCATATATGATAAGGATAAACATGATAACGATATTGGAAGTCATTTTGTAGTTACATAACCCTATAAAGGAGCTCGAACTTGACTAGAGTCAAGATTCATTATTGATCTGGAAACAAAAACCCCTAAAGGGATGAATAGTGGGGAGGAGATGGCGGTACATCTAGGGGATTAGTCAGTTAGGTAGAAGGTCCAGAAGAAAGGGGAGAAAGAGAAAAAAGGAAGAAAAAAGGAAAAGACAAAAATGAGTAGATGAAATTTTAATGTATAGTTTTAATAATTGAGTGGTCCTTAAAATCAATGTCCAGCAGTCCAGAGTGACGATAAAATGGAATTGTTTAATGGGAGATTAGTTAGGCCGATACATGGCGTGATAAAAGCAATCGCTAAGAATCGTTAACCGATATACGGTAAAATGGTGATTATAGAAATGACAAAGCGCAATTGCGGTGTTCAGACTAGCTGTTAGGAACACAGTAGAAAGCCAATATGTGGCGATTGTAAATTTATGAATTGAAGAACTTTGAAAAATGCAAATACAATATCTGTTATGAATATTGTAAATGAATTGTTTTACTGAATGGTTTATATAAGCTATGCATAAAAGTACTATTCATTTCAGTTGGTTTTAACTATTACAATATGACGGCATCGCATAAAACTCGAGAAGTCCGTCTTCTATTCCTATGTCTTGGAAGTCACATGAACGGAAATGCTATGACAATAGATTGTATGTATAAAAATGCCGGTTTTGATAGCGTGCATGTAAAATATTTGATAAAGGCCTTAGCCGAAACGCATAATGTTTTGCTGGACAAAATAAAAACGGATAAGAAACGAGTCCCGTGAGTGCCTACCTCCTTACAAACTACAGAGAGTGAGCGTGAATATATATATATCTACTTGGAATCTGCTTCTGAATGCTGCTACTATATTATCATGAATTCTGGGCCGCCTAGTATCAAGTGAATTTTATCTGTATTCTTTTATGTCTTGTTCTTAATCGTGGTTTTTAACTGATTTTACTGGATTCTTTGGTTTTACCGGTTTTAGACATGATTGGAATATGGTATGGGAATTAGGTGAGCTTCATTTGAATATAAGGTTCAACATTAGATTAAGATAGATTGTTGAGTATCCTTAGGGTCCGTCAGATCCTTCCTCTCCTCTGCATTTCTGTATGTTGAAATTTAATTTTTACAGTATGCCACATGTTTACAGTTGACAACTGTATATAGCACTTTGCACTTTATAAATGGTTCCTTAAGCTGCTAACTGAAATCGAATGTAAGTGATAAAGAAAAACTATTAATTTCCGGTTTTCACTTTATGTACTTTTTGAGCACTCTGCACTTTATCCAATTTAGCGTCGGCTATCCATTACATATGATTTTCATGTCAATTTTAGCTTTTAGCAATCTATTATGAATTTAATATGGATTGTATTTTGCACTCTTGCACTTATTTATACTGTTCATGGTTCATCTTTTGCCCCCAATAATAGCCAAAATAGAGATTTGATGTAGTAGCATTGAGACAATTCGGTTTTAAACTAGATAGTATGGGCACTTGCCCTTAATTAGCCTTATACCACCATTTTTTTGATCATTTGCCAATATGTTGTAGCTATATTTACATTGGCATTAACAGCAGTTTACATTTTGTAATTTCATCTTTTGTACATTAATATGTTTTGGTGGTTGGCTTGAGGACGATTTTCCTTGTATATACTAAGGTTTCTGCCAAATGTCTTGATCTGCATCTTCATGTCGATTGCATTTCTAGTATTTTCTCTATGTTTATGACCAAGGAGGTGGGGCGTTTTAGAAGAACTCGACAGTATTTAAATCTGTGGTTTTTTTTAGCATGTCATGTCTCAAGACCGGGTTTACCCGGTCGAAGCGCGTCATGCTGCTGTCTCTCGAGGAATAAAGCACTTTATTGCACCATCTACGTTTGTGTTCCGTACCTGATTTCTGCACGCCTGCTCAACTTCAGGTTTGTGGTATTTCATATATATATCTATATATATCTATATATATCTATATCTATATATATATATATATATATATATCTACATTGAGAAAGACGTTTTACGACGAAACGCGTCTGTCAGTGGGGGGGGGGGGAGACCGCAAATTAAAGAACTTGCCCGTTACTGACCCACGAGTGCATCTTTTTGCTGTAAATACTTTACTGTGGTGGGCGAATATATATATATTCCCTGTATGGATTCCCACGATGAACTACACGACCCATCATGCAGTATGCTGGTGATGCAGCGCGAGGAGGTACACACCTCTTTTGGAAGGAGGGGTGAGAGACTACTAATTGGGACACCAGGTGAAGCAACCTACCTGTGAAACTGGCACTGATGAAGGCCGTTCCGGCCAGAAACGCGTCTGCCTTAGCGTTTCACGGACCTGTGAGTTCGACCGCGCTGGAAATAATTCATTAAATCCACCTGATAACCGGAGCTGTGTTCCGCCTGCTTCTGTACCAGAAAGTGGGCACTGTTTCTTTATATATATATATATATATATATATATATATATATATATATATATATATATATATATATATTTCCATATGCAAAAACCCAAAAATTGGAAAGCCTCACGCTCCGTATTCAAGACTTCTTTATTGACATCCTGCCAGGGCCGGCCCTAGGCATGTGCAAACTGTGCACCTGCACAGGGCCGCCAAACCCCAGGGGCGGCCACGACGAGGATCGGATCGGAAGGATCGTCGTGGCACTGGCGGCCCCCTGGCAGGATTTGGCGGCCTCCGGCTCCGACCCCGGTGGCTAGCAATGGCAGCGTTTAATTTCAGTTTCACTTGACTTGCCCAGCCAGCCAGCAGTTTGGGTCCCAGGGCCGTCAATCTTAGCCCTAGTACCAATGACGATGTGACGGCCCTGGGACAGCCCCCGCGCCGCGCGCTGTGCGCAGTGCGCAGTGCGCAGTGCACAACACTGCACCTGCTGCTCATGCTCAGTCTTAGCCGGCCGCTCTGAGTATGACGCGTCACGGTGGCCGCGGCCTTGTGCGCGAGGCGCACAGGCCGCGGTCCGGCACGGGAAGTGACCGACCGTCCATCCGGCGATTCCGGCGGCGACAGCCGCTGCAGAGCCCGCAGCATGGGGGGCTTCCAGAGCCAGAAGCAGAAAGAACCCGGAGCGGTCAGCAGCCCCCTCAGGCAGCCGGCGAAGAGGGGCAGCAGCAAAGCGTGAGTGAAAACCCACGGGTCAGCGCGGGAGGGCAGCGTCCGTTTATTGCAGCGAGCAGTGCCCGCTCTCTTCAGGGAGCGTTGTCACCAATGCAGTGCAGGGAGCAGTGCTCATGCACGGCAGGCAACGGTCACTACAAGAACACTGCCCCTTAACTGCGTAGTCGGGTGTCTACTCTCTTTAGGAAGCCATGCCAAATCACTACTGGTGCCAGTGCACGTGCACTGATGATGTGAGCTCAAATGCACCTCGTGGTCTTGTGTCAATTTACTGCTGGGACGGCTTTATTTCACTTAAGGAAATACTGGCCATAGCAGTGCAGGGCTCAGTGTTCCTTCACAACAGGGGGCAGTGTCCGTTTACTACGAGGGGCAGTGTGAATTTATGCAGGGTGTAGTTCCAGAGTTACCGTATGCATTGTCCTAAATTGTTGACATACTACAGAATATTGACTTATACGGCCAGAAGGTGATTGTTCGGTGTCGTTGGGGTGCCATAGAAATGTTTATACAGTCCCACAGAACGTTAGAGCAGTGCCAGAGATGGTTTTTCAGTGCCAGGGGGTTTCTGTGCTATTTGCAGATGTTTCAGCCTGGTGCTCTGTCAGAGGCTGCCTAAACGCAGCAAGGTATTTTCGTCAGAAGTTACGCTTTATCTTGCCTACAGAACTTCGCAGTTTTTATGTGAAATGCCAGATTTATTTTTACTCCATAAGCACCAACCAACCCATTTTTTTCAGTGTATACAGAATCCCGTTTGTACACAGATAATAAGATGCTTTCGAGGTTCAACAATGCAACCAACGCTGTTGGCGCATTTTGAATGTCAAAATCGATGCATATCACATTGTAACTTTTTCTTGCAGAACGTGTTGTATGTTATTGTTCGTATGTTGCCATTTTCATGTTTTAATGCCCCACTAAAGTTGTTTAACAGAGTGGGCCTGTGCTATGCTCACTACTACCTCTTCTTGTTTTCTCTGCCATTTGTCTCATTGTTTGTCTGTAAGTGAATGTCATCACCCCGAGCAACAAACGCACGGCTTCAGTTGTGCTGTAAACGTGTAATCACATAGTGCACACCTTGGTCTGAGGCTTCTCCCGAGCCAGACATAGCAGGAGCCCGGAGCGTCGCTGCCATTACCTGATCTAGACTGCACTGAATACGCGCTGCATTTACAACTATATAGGTCGAAGTGCAGAGCAGTAAGCAGGAGCGCAGGGGCGGGGGTAAAAGGTGAGGATATCGGGCGACCACTAAATTGCATTAGAACACCTGTTCTCAGGGCCGGTCCTAGGATTTGCGTGGCCCTGGGCTAAAAGGCATCGTGCGAGGCCCCCTCTAATTTAGATAAGTGGCCCCCTGCAAGGAGACCATTCAGAGACACTGTGGGGGGGCCCATTGTCCAGCATTTTTGCACCCCCACAGTTTTAACTTTTACTCCACACCTTCAGCCCGATAGGTGTGAGAATTGATTGTGGTCTAAAAGTTAAAACTGTGGGGGCGCCAAGATGCTGGACAATGGGCCCCCCACAGTGTCTGTGAATGGTACTCTTGCAATTGAGGGAGCGTCTCCCTCCCCTATGCCTCCAGACAGACACCATCCCTGAGAGGCCCGGGGAGGGGGGCCCCTCCAATGGACCTTAATTGCAAGGCGACACCTTTTTTAAATAGATCGCCTGGGAAACAAAAGGTCACATCAACAGTGCGTGGCCCCATGCTGGTGGGCTGAGTGCGAGGCCCTGTTCAGCCGCCCACGCTGCCCATGCCTAGCGCCGGCCCTGCCTGTTCTGTTGCACCACCTGCCCTTCGCGCACTTGCGCATGTGTCGGCTGTACACTTGTATACGTCAGGGCAATTTATGATTAACGAGTCTGAAAAGAGGCTTTACTCTCGAGAGCAGTGTCGGTTTCCTGACAAAGAGATTGGGAGAGAGTGGAGGCAAGAGATAGACATGGATGACATTTTGGGGGTGCCCAGAGGAAGCACCTGCTACAGTGTGTTGCCTTTTGACCTCCACCTTGCCCTTTGGTGACCGGTCTCCTTAGCAAAGTCCTTCCCCCATCCCCTACGTTTACCCCTCCCCCAACCACGCACACACACACAGACACAGTCACACCACACAAATTCAGCTTATGAAGAGAGAGAGATAAGAACAGAAACTAAAGAGGGCCCATGGAGCTTTGTTTACTTTTCTGTTGTCTCCATTTCTTGCTCTTTCCATAACACCTCAGCAGTAAATAAGAGGCCGTCGAAAGTCCAAGGTTAGACACGCCTGTGATGTCACTGGGTGTGAAAGGGAGTGACATGTCGCTTTTGTCACCCATAACATTTTGGCGAATCGATGTCCATGAGCGTCCGGACCCCCTCCTACGGGGCCCCCACCTACGCTCCCTGCACAGGGCCACCATGAGCCTAGAGCCGGCCCTGATCCTGCAGATAACAACTCCGGCAGTTCCCGCAATGAAACTGTCAATGCGCCTTGTTACACCATAAGCGTTTCTGGAAAATAGCCCTTTCTCAATGGCTTGGCACAAGGGAACATGGAAGGCATCCACGAAGGTTTTAAACATTGGACTCTAACTACCATCAGGCACTTAGACCACGCCCACTGCGGCAAGACTTTATGACACGCAGCGAGTGCAGAATTATTCTCGCCTTCTATGTTCCCTTGTTTCATCTGCCATCGGAATCCTATTACCCAGCAGCACAGCCTGCTTCCCATATGATGTATATTTTTCCTGCTGCAACTGCCATTTAAACATGGTGGATCCTGACTGGAAACATTATCAATGCCACCACTCACAGTGAGAGAACTCCCTGCATGTAAATGTACAAAAAATAGGAAATGCCATTTCCAAATTGTTATTCTTACCAAAAAGCAATTAGAAAATCGAAATTCCAAATGTAAGATACCTTAAAACTTTTAATTCGTGATTCCTAGTGAGTTGCAAATCGACCTACTTCCTGAATATTAATGAGGTAGGTATCAGTTTGTGACCCATTAGGAATGATAGCCATTACAGGGATGGTAGCCTGCTGAGGTCAGCAGATCACCATTTCTGGGATTGCTTTTAAGTAAAAAAAAAAAATTATTTCTTAAAGGAAAATGGGATGCATTTAAACAAAAAAAATTGAACGTTTATATTTCATTTTCCACTTTCTATTCCCAAAGAATATCTTGTTTAACATTCTCAAACGGGGAGAGGTCCCATTCTCATTTGCGAATGGTTACAAATATTTTTTAGTAGGCATAAAAAATGAATGTTTTGCAACCGTAAATTGGTCACAAATCATTAAAACATAATATTGCGAATCGGTGTAAGAAAGGGACGCCCTAAACACACCCCATCGAAATACCAAATTGCAAAACCAAATTGTGATTCATTAACTTGTCACTGAACCACAGTTTGGCTTTTGTAAATTTCAAAATGCCTTTTTGTGATCGTGAATGCAACCTGCCAAAAACTTTTGTACATGAGGCCTTTAGTGAGGACTACAACCTTCTCTGCATAGCAGAGAAACTCTCAGTGGAAAAATTCACAGCTGTTGTGTGTGCCAATCTGCTCTGCTAATAATAGGCTTCTGTTCCTTGGTAATGCCACTCAAATGCCTGCAATGCAATCACCACCTCACTGGGTAATCACTCCAGCTCAAGCAGTGCCAGCCTGCTGGGCATCACTACACCAGCACATTTTCTGTAAATGGAAGAAACAAGAGGTGAAAATGCATTACCTCTACGTCCCACTCGTCCTCGACCCAGTCATTACTCATGAGGTATTCCACACGACAGGAAACAAAACAGGAAACGCTTTTAGACTCCACCTACCCTCCTGTCAGGTGCTATAACACACCTCACCACCAGAAGCAGATCCTGTTTTGTTTCCTGTCGGTGGTTTGCTTGATGGGAGACGCTGGGGTGAGTCCCGGGCGCTTACCTGCTTCGTTTGTCCTGTGGATCCTCCTCTGCTGGGCTCTGGGGGGCTCCCATGGACCGTCGTGGGATTTCTTGGAGTGGGGCTGCTGGGCTTCCCTTTCTCCTCCTGGACTCAGGTGACCCGTACTGCTGGGCTTTGTGGGTCTTCCTGTTTCGTTTTTCCTGCCCCAGTCACGCTGATGGTTGTGCTGTGGATCTTCCTCCTGCTGCTTGCTGCTTTCCTGCTGGATCTTCGACCATGGACCAGGTAGGGGTTTGGGGCTGTGAGCGCTGGGCTGTTTTGGGGCGTGCTCCTCCCCTTTGGATTCCTCGATGTCGCCATTGCCTCCTTGCCTTGTGGAGGCCCTGGTGATGGCTCCTGCGTGTGCCTCTGGGTCGCGTTGTTCTCCCGACTGCTCTGGGACTGCCGGCTGTCTCGGCGGCGTCTTCCTGGATTTTGCGCGCATGCGCATTGCCCCCTGTTACTCCCATCGGCCGTGTTCGGTGCCGGGTGCTGGTGTGGGCGGACGCCCGGGTGGGCTCCGGGCGCTCCGGTGCTTGGAGCGGAGTCGTGCCTGATCCGTGTTTGTGCCCAGTAGGCCTTCTGGGAGGAGCACTTGGATTGATAGCTGCGGGAGGTCGGGACGCTGTTCTGGTTCCGCGTCTGACTTCCTTGCCGCATCGGAGTGTTTCCGGCTGGGATGCCCGTCCTGATTTGTGCCTATTGGTGCTGAAAACTCCATTTCCTGCTCGGCGGTGCGGTGTTTCCAGGGTCGTTTGCCCCGCTGGCTGCCGCTGCGGGCTCCCGGTAGCCCCGGGTCCGGACGGGACTCTGTCCACTATCCGTGCCGGTGGATACTGGCTGCTTCGCCTGTTCGGTGGGACAGGTTTTCTTTGCCTCCCCATGTAGCGGCTGCTACGGGGATCTTTCTGGCTGAAAAAGTTTTCCCCGATGTCCGTGGGGTTTTTGTTGCTGCCTGGTTCTATGCTCTAATCACCCTAGGACGTTCTTGGAGCTACGTGCTGGTCCGGTATGCCGTCTCTTCTGGGATGGCCTTGTTCGCTGTACTTGCACTGTGCCGTGCCGTGTTTTTGTGTTTTGTGCTAAGGTGGCAGGCTGGCCTTCTGGAAAACGCCAAGCTACAGACCAGAGACTCCTGGGGATGCCGGGGATTGAACCCGGGGCCTCATACATGCGAAGCATGCGCTCTACCACTGAGCTACATCCCCTCCACTAGCCTCTACTGTTTTTGGAGCTGCTGTTTGTTTCGTTCCCCATTGCAGTGGTCTTTGCTGCGCTTCCTCTACATTTGACTTCTACGTTGCCCGGTGTTCACGTGCGCTGTGGCCTGGACGCTGGTCTTCTGCATCTTGGCGTCCTGGCTTGTCGTCTGGTGGGGGTCTGCTGACGGTAAGTGCTCGGCAGTGTTGTTCTTTCATCGCTTTCCGTTGGAGGAGTCTGTTCCACTGCACTGCGTTCCCTCTCCTACCCTCTCCTGTTCTACTGGGGTAGTTGCTCGGATGCCTGGAGCTCGGCTTGGAGCGTTGGTCGTGTGCTGCCTCCGTCGTGTGGGGTGGTGTTTCTTTTCCGGTGGGGCCTCCTCCCCTCTCCTGGGATGCCTGGAGGTGTGCTGATGCCCGGTTTGGGCGCCTTCTTCTGGACTCCTGTTGCTTGCTGTTGGGATTTCTGTTTTCTTCGGTTCTTCTGGTCCTTGTTTTCTCCTTTTTGGGATGTGGCTGACTCTTTGCCTTTCTCCGTTCCTGTGGACTCTGCGGTGGCCTGTCTTATGGGTCGTCCTTCCATAGCTGCTGGTCACGTTCTGATGGACGGTGTGGGCGAGTGGGCGGATTCTGCCCTGAAGATGTCTTCTGCTGCTTCTCATCTGGCTGTTCGTTCGGGCGTTTCTGGACTGGCGTCTGTGGCCCGCCTGGAGGATCACATCTCTCGGTCGACGCCTTTGCTTCTGTGGGGGCTTCTGCTGTGTCCTGTAGTTCATCTGTTGCTACCCGCCGTATCCTGTTTCTGCGGGTTTGGATGTCGGACGCGGCCCGGCGTTCCATGGCTTTGGGGCCGCCTTCCGCTGATGCCTGTCTGTTTGGGGTCTCTCTGGAGGTGTAGCTACACAGGGTCTTCAAGGTGCTCAAGCATTCTTTGTCCTTTCGTGTTCTTCCGCCCAGAGGGGGTTCCTCCTTCTCTGGTGCCTGGGCTTTCCGCCTGCCTTCTGGGTCTCGCCGGTCCTCCTTTTGGGCTCAGCGTGGATCTGGCAGGTTTTTCCCCGGAAGTTTCTGGAGGTGTCTCAGTGGGGTGCCGGGTCTGGTCCGCAGCGTCCGGACTATGCCACCCTGCGGCCCGTTCTCGCTGGTGGTCCTCCTCTGGCTGTTGGGTGTCTTCGCGGGCTCCTTCGTGCTTGGCGCCTGACGTCCTCGGGCTGATGGGTGCTGGCTGTTTTGTCACTGGGCTTCCGGTTCGGATTCTTGTCTCCCCCCTCCACCCCCCTTCCGGGGTGGTGGTGTCCCCTTCTCCTCGGTTTGCTTCCCGCCGTCTGGCCTTGCTGGACGGTGTTCGTTCTTTGGTCCGCGTGCTTGTGGTTGTCCCTGTTCCGTAGGAGGTGTGGGGGTTGGACGTCTACTCCATCTTCCTTGTGGTGCCAATTTTCAGGGGGGGTCTTCGCCCTTCGGGGTCTGCCCTTGTTCGTGCTGGAGTTCCTGTTCGTGATGGTGTCTCTCCGGAGGATTTTCAGCTGATCCAGTCTGGTTGGATGTTCTCCTCTCTGGACCTCCATGTTGCGTGCCTGCACGTCCCGGTGGCTGTGCGGTGTCTACGTGTCCTGCGCTTCTGCCTGCTGGGTCGGCGCTGGCCGTTCTGCGTCCCCCCCCCTTTGGTCTTCGGTCCGCCCCCCGGGTGTTCTCCGTGGTGATGGCTCCCTTGGTGGCCCTTCTCCATCTCCTGGGGGTGTCTGTGTTTTCGTGTTTGGACGTCTGGTTGGTTCGGGATCCGTCCCTGGCGGTCGTGTCTCGCCGCCTTCACTTGTCCATGTCTTCTCTCTGGGGCCACGAGTGTTTGTTCTACTTGCCCATTTGTCTCCTGGTGCCTGCGTCCCGGAGGACCTTCGTCGGGCCAGTGTTCTATTCTGTGTTGGGCTGGTTGTTCCTGTCAGACGCCCGGATTCGTCTCCTGCAGTCTTTGCTGTGGTTGTTGCTGTTGCTTGTCTCGGCTCCCCTTCTTCGGTGGCTGGAGGTTCGGGCCTCTTGGCTGCTTCTGTTTTCACCGTGCCCTGGGCCTGGGTTCGTCTGCGGCCTCTGCTGTGGCTCGTGCAGAGGTGGATCCCCTTTCCTGTCCTGGACTTTGCGGTTCCTGTGTCTCTGGATGTTGTGTCTACTCTCCGGTGGTGGCTGGTCCGCTCCCGCCTTTCCGTGGGGATGTTGTTTCATCTCCCTCCTCCTCTGGTTGTGGCCACGGATACCTGCACCTCGGGCTTGGGCTACGCTCTGGCCCGTGGGGTGGTGCTGGCGCACTGGCTCCCGTCGGAGTCTCGCGGGTCATCCTCCTGGTTGGTGTTGTTTGCGGTACTAAGGGGGCTTCGTTATTTCCTCCTTCGTCTGGAGGGTTGCCATGTCTTGGTGCGATCGGTCTGCACGGTGACTGTGGCTTCTCTGTGTCTCCTGGGGGGGGGGGGCCGCGGTTCGTCCCTGAGTCTGGTGGCTTGTTCCATCTCGGCTTGGGCGGTGCTTCATCTTCTGGCCCTGTCTGCTCCACACATTGGGGGTGTGGTCAATGTGGTGGCGGACTCCCTGAGTCGGTGGTTTCCCTCGTCTCTGTGCCTGGGTTTGGAGTTCCTCTGCTGCGGGCCTGGCGATGGGGCCTCCTCCCCTCTCCTCTGTGGTCTCCGTCCCTCTTTCTGGACGTGGTCTGCCCGACCTCTTGCTTTTGGTGCTGGAGGCTTCTCGTTGGTGGTCTGCCTTGTCTTCCTATGCGGGGCACTGGTCTTCTTTCTCGAGGTGGTGTTCCTCCTCTGGTTCCCTTGCTGGGCCTTCGGCTGCTGTCCGTGCCTTCCGGATCCCGGTTTCCTTTCTCCCTTCTGCTGGCTTGTTGGGTTTCTGGATTAATTTCGGGGTTGCTCTCTTCTCCTTCTGGTCGCTCTTTGGTGCCCCCATGGGGTTTCTCCTTGGTCTTGGGGAGTTTGCTGTCTTCCCCTTTTTGTCCCTTTGGGATCTGTGGGCCCGTATTTCTGGCCTGGTGGCTTTTCTGTTCTTTCTTTTGGCCTCGCGCGTGCCTTGTCCTTTTCTGGGGCTCGTTCTGGGGTGTTTCGCTCTTCTGTGTCTCTCCCCGTGTCCTTTGGCTTGGCTGGTTTGGCTCCGGCTACTTCCGGGCTCTCTTTTGGGTCGCTGGTTTCTGGCGGTCTTTGCTCTTGCCTTTCTTGGTGCTGGTTTGCCCTGTCGGGCGGGTGTCCTGGCGCGTTCCGCTCGGGGCGTGTCTGCATCCTGGACTGCTTCCCTGGGTGTGTCTCTTGGTGGTTTTGCCGGGCTGGGTTCTGAGCCTCCGAATCCCCTTTCGTGCGGCACTGCTGGTTGGGTTGTGCCTTTTCTGCCCGGACCGGTTTTTGGTCCTGGAGTGTTGCTGGCTGTGGGGGGTTTTTCCCTCCGCTCTGATTCTGTTCGCTTTTGCAACTTTATCTTGCTGCACTCCTTTGTGTCTGGTCTGTGTTTTGCTGTGTGGTTGCCAAAGGCCTGTTTTGGGCGTTGCTTTGGTATGCCTCATGAGTAATGACTGGGTCGAGGACGAGGGACGTAGAGGTAATGCTACGATTACATATGGTAATCCCCATTGCTCTTAGTCCTACTCGTCCTCGACCCAGTCATACGTCCCGCCCGCCCTCCCTTTCCAGGCCTTTGGTGCTTGGTACATCAGGATCTGCTTCTGGTGGTGAGGTGTGTTATAGCACCTGACAGGAGGGTGGGTGGAGTCTAAAAGCGTTTCCTGTTTTGTTTCCTGTCGTGTGGAATACCTCATGAGTAATGACTGGGTCGAGGACGAGTAGGACTAAGAGTAATGGGGATTACCATATGTAATCGTAGCAATAATGCTCATGTTCCTCCTTACGAGGTTAATGTAGTTACACCCAAACTTGAGTCTCTCTTGACTCTTTCACCTTTCCCTGTCATCTTGCGGTCTGAAAGGAAGTATGCAAAGTGCAGTTACAGGAAACTACTGATTAATAGATACTTGTGGCTCGATTAGAGTTTAGCATCTTTTACCAAAACAATTTAAATTAATGACTTAAATTTAACTTAAATTTAAATTAACGACTGGTCTATTTATCTCATGAATTGTATAAGGCGACGTAGACTGTTTTCATATTCTTTTTTTAAAAATATATTTTTCATAATATTACAGACTTTTCACGTCAAAAAAACTCCCTCTGTAAAGCCCTAATCCTAATTTATAAATAACAAAACTTTACATAAAGAGCTTCAATGATTGAGTTATAAGGAGCTACAAACAAGCCGCAGATTTCTATTCTGGTTTACTCAAAAGCAAGTTACTGCTTTTAAAAAATAATACAAATAACCTGAACGGATAAAGCATATAAAAAGATGCAACTGATGACTTAGCAATGGACTGTTTATACTTGGATCTCCTTGGATAGTTTATACTTGCATAGCCTGGAATGCCTTTACACTTGTGTTGTTGCATTTGCAAAGGGTGCTTGTGTAGTGCACTCAAGAGGGGCTAGGTATGCAGACCTGTGGGTGTGAGAGTTTATTGAAGGGCTAAGTGATGGTCTGGGAGGAGCTCCCTGAGGGTCTGCTGTGGACCTCTTTTGGGAGCTGTGTGAGAGTTTATTGAAAGGCTAAGCGATGGTCTGGGAAGAGCTCCTTGAGGATCTGTTGTGGACCTCTTTTGGGAGCAGTGTGAGAGTTTATTGAAGGGCTAAGTAATGGTCTGGGAGGAGCTCCTTGAGGGGCTGCCCTGGGCCTCTTACGGGAGCTGTGTGAGAGTTTACTGAAGGGCTAAGTGATGGTCTGGGAGGAGCTCCTTGAGGGTCTGCGGTGGGCCTCTTTTGGGAGCAGTGTGAGAGTTTATTGAAGGGCTAAGTGATGGTCTGGGAGGAGCTCCTTGAGGGTTTGCCGTGGGCCTCTTTTGGGAGCTGTGTGAGAGTTTATTGAAGGGCTAAGTGATGGTCTGGGAGGAGCTCCTTGAGGGTCTGCTGTGGATCTCTTTTGGGAGCTTGTGAGAGTTTATTGGAGGGCTAAGTGATGGTCTGGGAGGAGCTCCATGGGGGTCTTCCGTGGGCCTCTTTTGGGAGCTTGTGATAGTGTATTGAAGGGCTAAGCGATGGTCTGGGAGGAGCTCCTTGAGGGTCTGCTGTGGACCTCTTTTGGGAGCTGTGTGAGAGTTTATTGAAGGGCTAAGTGATGGTCTGGGTGGAGCTCCATGGGGGTCTGTTGTGGGCCTCTTTTGGGAGCTTGTGAGAGTTTATTGAAGGGCTAAGCGATGGTCTGGGAAGAGCTCCTTGAGGGTGTGCTGTGAACCTCTTTTAAGAGCTGTGTGAGAGTTTATTGAAGGGCTAAGTGATGGTCTGGGAGGAGCTCCTTGAGGGGCTGCCTTGGGCCTCTTATGGAAGCTGTGTGAGAGTTTATTGAAAGGCTAAGCGATGGTCTGGGAGGGGCTCCTTGAAGGTCTGCTGTGGGCCTCTTTTGGGAGCAGTGTGAGAGTTTATTGAAGGGCTACGTGATGGTCTGGGAGGAGCTCCTTGAGGGTCTGCTGTGGGCCTCTTTTGGGAGCTGTGTGAGAGTTTATTGAAGGGCTAAGTGATGGTCTGGGTGGAGCTCCATGGGGGTCTGTTGTGGGCCTCTTTTGGGAGCTTGTGAGAGTTTATTGAAGGGCTAAGCGATGGTCTGGGAAGAGCTCCTTGAGGGTGTGCTGTGAACCTCTTTTAAGAGCTGTGTGAGAGTTTATTGAAGGGCTAAGTGATGGTCTGGGAGGAGCTCCTTGAGGGGCTGCCTTGGGCCTCTTATGGAAGCGGTGTGAGAGTTTATTGAAAGGCTAAGCGATGGTCTGGGAGGGGCTCCTTGAAGGTCTGCTGTGGGCCTCTTTTGGGAGCAGTGTGAGAGTTTATTGAAGGGCTACGTGATGGTCTGGGAGGAGCTCCTTGAGGGTCTGCTGTGGGCCTCTTTTGGGAGCTGTGTGAGAGTTTATTGAAGGTCTAAGTGATGGTCTGGGATGAGCTCCTTGAGGGTCTGCGGTGGGCCTCTTTTGGGAGCTGAATGAGAGTTTTATGAAGGCCTGTTGGTGGGTATGTAAGGCTATCTTGGTGGCTACGTGGGGGTGTTTAGTGAGTTCTCTCTTGGTCTGTTATTGTTATGCGAAGGTTTGTGGGGGCTTTTTTATGATCTGATGTGAGTTCCGTGGGGGTCTCTGATGGTGATGGTGACGCCTCCTGTGTGCGTTAGGAGAGTCTTTTCTTAAATGGCTGCTTGTTGGGAGCTCTCTGAGGTCTGTTAGGAGCTGAGTGAGGTATGTCCAGAGCAATGCGAGGAGAGTTCGCCGCAATGTGAGGCACTGAGTGAGTTCTGTGGAAAAAAAGTTTGGTGACAAACTACACAAAGTATGCAAAAGAGGAAAGATACTTTCTTCTGGATGACTCCCTATTCAGACAAAGACCCTTCCATGTAAAACACATGACTCCACCACAGACCTCAAAGTTGGCCAACTCAAATGCCTGTGTCCTGGTAAAGTCAGTAAAAACACATACTAATCGTACCATCAGCACCCTGCAATAGTGCTCACCAGTCCATGTACAGAATGGCCACTTGTTGATTAGTAAAAAAACACCAAACAGTCAGCCTGGAGGGATGAATATCAATTACAAGTCTTTTCCTCCCATTAGAGTCCATCAACTTAGTGCAGAAATGAGCAAGACATACATTACCAATGAAACCAGAATACGCAGTAGTGTAAGGGGAAACGTTACATAAAATATGCAAACACTGCTAAAAGTCCTATTTTAGATGGAGGGCATTCCAAGAGAAGCACCCAAATCATAAAGCGAGTCCCTCTTTCCTTTCCAAATGTGTGTATTATGCCACAGTCCTTAAGCATCTGGACCAGGAACTTATCATCCAGTCCAACACAGCCCAATCACTCAGAGTTGTCCAGTAGACCTCCTCGGGGAAGCTTGCACCGTATCACGGTTCAATGGGAGTGAATATCGAACGCGGTTCCATGGAAGTATCACAGTACCTGTAAAAAATTAAGAAAAATAAATAAAAAAATGGAATATGAGTTGGTTGTCAGTATAGTGATGGACATCCGCAGGCGGGTTGAGAACAGGACCTGGCCTTAGGCCAGTTGACCTATGGCCGGGCCCGGGGCCAACCCCTCCCTTAACACAACCGAAGAAGTAGTTAATTGTCAACTATAAGCAACGCTGCTGGAATGATGTAATTCTGCAGCATTTTCCTCATAATTATGGATTTGCTGCACTTGCCACATAACCCATCATCTGCTGCATACTTTTCAGAGTTAGCTCAATAGTTATTAGTTACTAAAACACTACCGCCCATGATGTCATAGAGTGCAAGGCCCTTTGGAATGCATAACTGGTCATCTTTCAGTTGTTGAATGCTCTACTTTGATGTTAAACTGTCACTGATGGGGTGAAACCTTGCTCAGATAGTGTTAAGATTACTAAACATTATAAAATAATGAAGTAATACTGTTACATAATGTGCATCAATATGCTGCATAATTTGTCCTTTCTTTTGCATAATGTGGTGCACCCTGCAGCAGAATTTGGTCCTTCCATGCCGCATATTACCAGTGACCCTTATACGTAACAACGAAAAGTTGAGAAGCATAAAAACATGGAAGTGTGTCAAATATGAAGAGTACATCATACCTGCAGGGTGCATCCACATTATGCTGGTTCACTCCATCCAGCCCCAGGGAAAGTCCATCCTCCCCAGACTCCCCATTACTTTTAAAAAGAAGATGATTCCTACTAGCTGTTTTTCCTGCTCAGTTGCATTGTCCCATTACATTTTAAAATACATTTACTACAAGCAGTTTTTACTGCTCTCTGTCTTTTTTACATGATGTCCTTTCTCTGTTTGGTCTTTTTTCCAAGGTTTTTTTTTATCGAGGGTCATATTTCTGCAGTTTTTTCACATGCTACCAATTAATGGTGGAAGCCTGGAGTGCAATGTCCTATTTTGTTTGTATTGCTTAAATTTAAATTGAAAATACAGTGGTTCTTTTCCTTGGGAGGATCTATAGACTGTAAGAGTGCCTTGAACATTGCTCTTCCAGCTATATATAGCCAGTGGAGTGATTGCAGGACTGGAGTCATGCATTCTGTTGGGTGGAGGAGTCTTGTAGTAGAAGTAGTTTGGCTCAGTTGTAATTTGCGTCTGATGATATTGGGAGCACAAAGGCATAGGCTGTTGGCATAGCAGAGCTTGGAGATTAAGTAATTAAATTGAATATATTCAAACTGTGAGCTCCTAGACACTTTCTTAGGAATCTGTTTGCCCTATCCTAGTCTTTATCCCACTATTTTTTTCCGTCTTCTGTTTCCACCTAGATCTAGCTGATTCATTCTGGACGAATACATTCTGTTTTAGGGTTACGTATAATCGTATTATGGTGCGGCCACCATTCCCAGGGTGAGAAAATGCTGTTGCACCTTGTCTAGTAGAGGTTCAGACAGTTCACACTCCCACATTTATTTCACAGGACGTGTCAGTCATTTATGTGTGAAGAATTGTCCTGCTGAGAGGTCAAACTCCATGCTAACCTCTTCCAAGGAAGCCAACTTCACTGCTATAAACAGGTCTTTGACCTTTGTTATATCTGCATTCTCCAGTAAATCGTGTCTTGCTACCCACACTATTTGTCTCATTTAGTTCATACACAGTAAAGTGCGTGTGTAAGCACTTTTCACTTCTTTTCTTCTAGCACTTCCTTACCACATAAACCAAAAAGGAAACAAAATGTCCCTTTCCCATGCATCTCTAGATACTGTGTACACACACAGTGCCTCTGCAGTTTTTGGGATCTGCTAGCTACCATGCCAACCACTGCAGCTTCCCTGCTAGGTGGTAACACTCATAATCAGGAATCCTGATTCCCCCATCCACCAGAGCCAACATCAGTTTTTCCAGTGCTACTCTATTTCTATCCCTCCACCCCCAATATCATGTTTGTGAGTTGAGATCCTAAAGAAATGCCCAGGAAGCAATATTGGAATAGTACTAAAATAGTGCAACATCTTCCCAGATTATGCACGGAACCCTTCCAGTACTGTTATGGTTTTGTTGAAGTCATCCTCCAGCACATCCCGAGCATCTTGCTAAATCCTAATTTGCGGGAAATTGAAGTGGTGGATCCCCACTATATTCACAGTACACTAGTCAGAGAGGCTTTGCTCCACATTCCTAAATGTGGGACCAGATAGGTTTTGTCTTTATTCAGATGTAAACCTGATAAACAATCAAATTTGTCAAAAATGTGAAGTGCATCAGACATAAACAGCAGTATATCATCTGCATATAGAGATATTTTGTGTGTTCGTGCGATCTACCCACAGTCCAAATCCCTTCTGATATGCCACACTTGTGGTTCCATTGCCAGTGCAAAGAGCAATGGTGAGAGAGGGCAGCTTTGTCTGGTACACCTCCACACCTGCCAGATATTCTATGCATCATCCAAACTATTTAGACTTTCGCCAAAAGTTTAGAGTACAGAAATTTCACACATTCAGAATTTTTCCCACCAATCCCTACATGTTCTTGAGTTGCATAAATAAAGTCACTGACACAGTCACTTGTTATGTTATGTTACATTACGTAGTATTGTGTTGTGTTATGTTATAGCTATTTATACCGCACATGGCTGCCCTAATCCAGGACTTCCCTGCGCACCCGATAGAAGGCAGGAGACAGAGCAATAATTAGCCAGTACTAACAAGCAGGTCTTAAAATATTTCCTAAAATTGCTGTGATTTGTGTTGTTCCAGATGTTCATTGGCAATTTAGTCCACAAACTGGATCCTCAGAAACAGAATGATCTACCGCCCTGCCTAATTAATTTAAATCACAGTATAGTTGCTAAATTAAGTTCAGATGATTTTAGCTGATGCCCCCCGCTGGTTCTCTTCACTCTGGGTGCCTTCTGCTGGTTTCTCCCCACTGGGCACCTCAGGACTACCACTCCCAGCCTGCACAGAGCGAGGACGTGCTATTTAAACTGAATGCCAGCCTGCGGCGCGGGTCACGCACGGGGACACGCCCGTCAGAGCCCGGAGGAGACTGGGCTGGGCCCCCCTCCAAAATCTGAACTTCTACATCCAAGTACTGGGTTTTTCCTGTTTGCGTGTTCTAGTTTAAATTCCACCTCAGGATGAGCAAGAGTAAGGGCCTGAAAGATCGTTTGGGAGATGGAATCGTGGGAACTCTCGACTTTAACTAGGGCTACGACAGTCTTAGCACATGAAATCGAACTGACAGAGCGCTGCTTGTCTGTCAAACCCATCCCTCAGACAGGAGTCGCTCTGGGGGCGAGACATCTTCCAACGCTCATAAGCAACCCCCCTTAGCTCAGGAAGCAGTAATGGAAACACTAATGGGAGTCATACCCAAGCAGCCAGCACTTACTTCCTTGATAGAAAGGTCATCCTTCAGGGCTGCAGGTGTAAAAAAGTCACTGGAAGCCAACATAGAACAACCAGGCAAGAGAAAAGGGGTAGGTGGTCCACAGAGCCAAACAAGCATTGGAAATGCAATAGGTCTCGCAGCATTAGAGTTAGTGCTTTTAGAATTGTTTATGGGTTTTTTTTGTAAATCTTTAGCATTTTTGTTTCCTGTAGGCAATGCTAAAGAATTACAAAGAAAAAAAGCCATAAACAAATGTAAAAGCTCTAACTCAAATGCTCCGAGACCTATTGCACTGTGTGAGGGTGAGGGGTTGAGGGTGAGTGAGGGTGAGTGAGAGTGAGAGTGAGGGTGGGTGAGGGTGGGTGAGGGTGAGTGAGGGTGAGTGAGTGAGGGTGAGTGAGGGGTTGAGGGTGAGTGAGAGTGAGGGTGAGTGAGGGTGAGTGAGAGTGAGGGTGAGTGAGGGTGAGTGAGGGTGAGGGTGAGTGAGGGTGAGTGTGAGTTAGGGTGAGGGGTTGAGGGTGGGTGAGGGTGAGGGGTTGAGGGTGAGTGAGGGTGAGTGAGGGTGAGGGGTTGAGGGTGAGTGAGAGTGAGGGTGAGTGAGGGTGGGTGAGGGTGAGTGAGGGTGAGGGGTTGAGGTTGAGGTGTTGAGGGTGAGTGAGGGTGAGGGCGAGTGAGGTGTTGAGGGTGAGTGAGGGTGAGGGTGAGTGGTTGAGGGTGAGGGTAGGTGAGGGGTTGAGGGTGAGTGAGGGTGAGGGTGAGTGAGTGTGATGCTGAGGGGTTGAGGGTGAGTGAGGGTGAGGGTGAGTGAGGGTTTGAGGGTGAAGGGTTGAGGGTAAGTGAGGGTGAGGGTGAGTGAGGGTGAGTGAGGGTGAGGGGTTGAGGGTGAACCATTAATAAAAGGAAGACGTTGCAATGGCCGACCAGACATCCATGGGCTCCTGCAGGCAGTGTCGAGTCTGTCCTCTGTTTTATAGAAGGCGACTATCGCCCACAGCTAGGAGGCGCTGCTGTCCCCTTAATACAAGTCTAGCAGTGGTAAAACTTCGTCTTCAAGGGGTTGCTATTCAGGAAAGAGGGGTAGAGTTAATTAGTCATACACCAATGCTAGGTATCTGCTACAATGCAGCAATGAGGTTGTCCTGGGCACCTGCAAAACACACTCTCAAAAGTAGAGGCAAAAACGGTACCCCAAAATGGATGAAAGCCTTAAAAAAGAAAAAACAAGTAAAACGGCGAATAAAAGGAAAAAATACCACTAAAAGAAAAAAAATATTAGTCTTAAACTAGAAAAGGATTTCTCCAAAATAATGAACGAAAATATTTACATACGAAGGGAGTAACTGCAAATTATTACTCGATATTTCTGCGATATGGGCCAAAATAACGAGATACCAGGAAAAATTCGAGATTTGATTCTACAAACTAACTCTGCTTAATTCCCACACGCCCGCTCTGAAGTGCAGACGTGATTACAAAGCGATACAGGTGTAACAGTATAAGGAAAACGAGAGATCAGGGAATAAAGCTAAAACAGTAAATACATACGCGGAACTGAGCTCATTTTGTATTTTTTCACGAACAAGGATGTAATATCTCAAACAAAAAAAACCTTTGTGTTTACTCGACCTCACCAATAATTAAGAAAAGTGATGAAATGGTTGTGAACTCCATCACTGCATAGCACATTTGGTCAGAGCGAGCTCCCGCCCTTACATAGCTATAGGTGCTCAGGAGTGCCCTTGGTCTGACGCGTGAGTAACTTGTGTGACATGTGTTGTGTTGACGCGCCCAGGCAGTGGGGGCGAGGCGCAATAAATTCCAACCCCTAGGGGAAGGGAATTCCTAGCAAGCCTTTATTACATGGCCGGTCGCGCGCAGTGTCTCGAGGGCCCGAAATAACACAAAGCACAAACGTTGCGACATCGAAAGAGGACTGGGACTGCTTCCAGCTACCTGTGTGGAATCGACTTCTGGGACAGACTCGTGTATGCTCTACTCATTCGGGAATATACTACTGGCCTTCAACTGCTGCTTGAGTCAAGATTTTGAGGTGAAATCCCGTGCCAGAGCGCTTTGAGGCGAAATCCTGCGCCAGAGCGCTTTGAGGTGAAATCCCGCGCCAGAGCGCTTTGAGGTGAAATCCCGCGCCAGAGCGCTTTGAGGTGAAATCCCGCGCCAGAGCGCTTTGAGGTGAAATCCCGTGCCAGAGCGCTTTGAGGTGAAATCCCGTGCCAGAGCGCTTTGAGGTGAAATCCCGCGCTAGAGCGCTTTGAGGTGCTCTGACGTGTTACTGGTAAACACAGGCGGATGTTTGGGTTCGGGTACCGTTCGGACTATATTATTATACGCTACTGAACTTAGAAGGCGATGTATAGCTCCAATTGCCCTTTCAGCTGCGAGGAAACCCCTCCACTCGATAGAACAGTCACCAAGTCAACAGGCATTGGAAAACCAATAGGCTTCACCGGTCAATGGCTTTACCTGAAGTTTTGGCATTGCTAAAGTCTTCCGCTGATGTTGTTCCTCCTTTGTCAAAAAAAGAAAAGAAAAACAAACAAGCTCTCGGCATTGCGTGGCGGGAGGGGGCGGGGGGAACGTCGAGGGCAGGCAGGATGACTCAGGGGAGGGGGCGGAGCGGGGCAGAGCGGCATGTGGGTGTGAAGAAGCCGGGCCTTTGAAGTGAAGCTAAGCTTCACTTCAAAGGTGTCGGAGGAATGCGGGCGGCTGTGCACGCGCTTTTAAGCTCAATGCACATGCGCATTGAGCTTAAAAGTCACGGGCACTGCAAGGAATCGCCACGATTCCTTGCAAGTTAGATAAAGAGTCGATGAGCCCCTATAGTCTCGCTTGCTCGATGCGCATGCGCATCGACAGGCGAGACCTAAAACCAGCAAAAGCACCCAGACAAGCAAAAGCAAGGGGAAATGGCGATGATTTAGTGGTGGCGCTAGGTGTGTTAGGTGGAGAAAATAACGCGGGAATTTCACCACCAATTACGAGTCCCACGCTAAACGAGGATATGTGGCAGACTTGAAACCCTGGTTGTCACCATGCTAAATCCTATTTTACTAAAGTTAACTCGGATTGAAGAGAAGCTGGCTGGCTTAGAGGTCCAGGCCACACGAAATACCCATATATTGGAATCATTGTCTGCAGGTCTGAGTCAAGGTCCGGCCAAGAGATTCAAACACTAGAACAGCCGCATAGAAGGGTCCCGACTACGAACTGTCCAAACACAGCTATTGCATTTACTGACGCGGCAAACTCGCTACACCCCAACTCTGATAACCCAAACACCCATATGAGCATGCATACTGACACAATCACCCATAGACAGGCTCTCCTGCAACACTCGACGGGAGCAGAGGATGCAACAAACCACCAGAGTCACCAACTCAATATAGCATCCACATATCAGGGTGGGATGTGGAACGGGTTGGGTGGCTGTTTTGGCCGCTTCGAGCATCAAAGGCCCGAAAAACTCAACCTTGGACAAACAGTGACTGGAACACAGATCTTACATCTTCCCCAGCAGCCGCAGCCCTGGTATTGGTGCTAGGGAATGCACCATGGCTGAGGGAGGGACAACAAGAATCCACAGCCCAACTGATGTCTAAAGCCCTGCACTGGCTGACGCAAAAACTCGATGAAGCGGGGGGCAACCAAAGGAGTCTCCCAAACCTCCTGATTATGGCAAGAAGGGTACCCTGGGTAGGCCCTGCGGGGAAAGATCTGTCAGGAGACTGTGTAGTCCTAAATTTCAAAGATGAATTTGTCGTTAGACTCCTTTTAGAGTATTTAGGTAAAGCTCCTCCAAAGAGCTCCCAAATTATTGTGCTACCATTAGGGTACTATTATAGACCCTCTCTGCCGCTAGCCCCAAGAAGCAACCGTTATCAGAGGGAGGGCCAGGCGTGGAGGAACTTAGAGGGTTACCCTGGGACACCAGCCATAAGTCTAAAGGACAGATTCGCCCCCCTGTTTGATCTGGAGGTATGTGATTGACTACATACACCGCTTTTAAATTCTCCACCGACTCCCGAAAGTATTGTCATCGCGGCTTCCGCCATTACAGCGAGCCACCAATTTGCAAGGGTGGGTACCATAAAGTCACTTAAGATAGCCATGTGGAACGTGGTCGGTTTCGCCCCAAAATTGAGTGACAGTAATTGGTTAAAAACTTGGCAGGACCACGACATTCAATGTTTCCAGGAGACATGGTTGACGGAGCCAATATTTATAAATGGCTACCTTTCTTTTCAAACCCCAGCCAAACCATCTGTATCAGGGAGGGCAAAGGGGGGCATCTTGACCCTGATTCCAAATAACTTTCCAGGAAAGATAACAAAGTTTGACTCTGCTAGAGTGGACTTGCCCAAAGCATTTAGCAAGGAATGCATAATTTCAAAAATGCATTTAACAGAGTAAGCAACTCGCTTCAATTTTTCCTGTGTAGTAATTTATAGACATACTTATAATCAGCTAATGATAGTTTTTAATGGCAGCTGAGTAGACCTTTTTCACTGTTGGGCCATATGATTTATGCCAGAAACGTTCAAGGACTTCTTTTAATGTTCAATTAGACACTTATCAAACCAGGGGGCATGTGATTTCCTTTTATGTTTAACCTCAGTTTCAGGGATAAGGGCATCAAGAACTGTGATGATCCAAAGGGTCAATATCATCACATAATCTTCTAGATTAGAGTCCACCACCAGAAGATAATGCATTAACAATTTACAAAATGTCCCTTCATCAAGTGTATGCTGACGTCTGATCACACGGATGCAGACACCTTATGAGGTGGAGAGTCATTTACCACCAGTGTTAGAGGGACCGCATAGTGATCAGTAAACCACACAATACTGGTCAACAGGCTCAATGATATCGGAATTAAAGGTACAGCCAACCAATGGGTGGCCTCGTTCCTGAATGATAGATCCTTTCAGTGTATGGGGGCTGGAATTTTGTCAGACACCATCTCAGCCCCTTGGGGAGTCCCTCAGGGACCTTCCCTGAGTCCAACCCTCTTTAATATTTATCTGAGCCCACTAGCTCACATAGTTCAGGAGTTTGGACCCTCTATTGTGTCATAAGCCAATGACACACAACTAGTGGTCTCAATTGCAGATTCTCATAACTCTGACCATTGGCAACTAACCCCCTGCCCGGAAAAAATAGGAACATGGATGGCCGACTGCAGTCTTAAGCTGAATGTGGATAAAACTGAGCTTATGATCTTGGGCAGCAACTTCAGCCCATGCTTAGAGATCCCCTGGCCAGCAAAATGGGGCTCCCCCCCCCCACTCCCCTAAAACTTTAGCAAAAAACTTGGGGATGTGGCTAGACCACAATTTAACAATGGAGACGCAAGCCAAAAAACTTTTGAGTACCTGTTTTGGGATACTTCGAATGATCAGGAAAATTATGAGCATGCTCCCAGAGAATGCAAGGAGGACGGTGGTGCAAGCCTTGGTAGTTTCGAGGCCTGACTACGGCAACTCACTATACCTGGGCTCCCCCAATTACTTCACCGACAGGCTACAAGTGGTACAGAATGCAGCAGCTAGACTGATCCTTAAGATACCCAGACACCAGTCAGTAAGAACATCCCTTAGGGAGTGACACTGGCTTCCAGTTCAGGATAGGATCGAATTCAAGTCCCTCTGCTTGGCCCATAGAGCCATGTATGGGAGATGCCCCGCCTTGTTATAAACTCTGATCTCCCACTATTCACCCCGTCGCCATCTCAGATCAGGGTCAAATTTTCTGATAAACATCACCAGAATCAAGAGATCTAGGTGGTGAGGAAGGTCATTCACACACCTGGTGCCCAAACTTTGGAACAGTATGGGCCCAGAGCTATGACTGATTGGAAACGAACAGTCTTTCAAAAAGAGACTTAAGCAAGGCTGTTCCCCTAATCCCTGTACAAGATATTCTCCTGTCCTGTTTCCTTACCAGCGCTGGTATGCCTGCGGGTAGCCATGCGGTTTACAAATCCATAAACCTAAACCTAGGCAACACCACTTCCCCCAGAAAATATCTTATATCTGCATCGTTCTCCATTCGGTAGCCCTATACAGAGAGAATAATAGATCCAGAAAATCTCAATAATGTATAGTCATGTAAACGTGTGTATTTTATATCTTCTTTGTCATCCAATAGAAGGAGAAAAGCAGTTTACAACTAATCATTTTAATCAGACTCAGTGCTTAATTTGAGCCGATGGTTTCCAGTGCTCAGCACCGGCACTTAATCATCAACACTGGTACTTTTCATGAGCACCAGTTAAGGACACATTTATTTACAGAGAGATTAAGTGATTTGCCCAGAATCACAGGATATTGAGCCGACACAAGACTCAAACCTGGATCCCCATTTCTGAAGTTGGCAGTTCTGGCGATTACGCCACATCTTCTCCCAACTTTCATGGTTAGTATTTGGTTCTGTTTTAGGTGGCGCTAACACGAGAAATGGGTTGGTGCAAGCTGCCTTCTGACGGGATCCCCAGGACTTATTTTTTTTACAAATTAACTACTCATCAGACATGTCAGTTTATCTCTCTCAGAGTGAATTCTAGCTGGTCACTCATGGTAATCGGTCCGTAGCTTTTCTAGAGTGTAGGCATAGCCTTCATTGTAAGCCAACAGATCCACTCTTAGTGTGCCATTGCACGCTACAGTCACTTCCGGATTTCTCAGTTCATTCTCTAGAGTGGACATATTCCCTTCACCACTACTTTAAAGGACTCCCACATGGTTTTCATGTTGTTTATGGCATTCTCATTGTTTCCAAACTAGTCAATCACAGGTGTCCTTACAGTAAGCACAAATACAGGAGCTAATATCTTCTGCAGATGTAGCTTCTAGGTTGGAATTCATGCCAGTGTTTTGCCCCCAACAAACAAGTACAATATTGTGAAATAGTCAGATGGCATCCTCCCTACTTACTCAACATCAGATGTTAATCCTGCCACATGGTAAGAGGTCAGCAATGAACCTATTGTAGTGGAAATTGTGCAGTGGAGAAACAAAGGTTTATCCTCAGTTCTGCGGGCTTGCGTTCATCCATATGCCCCATAATGCCCATTGATTCATCCAGTCATTAAACTGTTTTGCTGAATTAACACTAAAGGGGCCTCGTATCAGAGGATATGGCCACTCCCGTGCCATATGCAATTCAAATCCCCTGTACATATCAGTGGCATGTGAGATCAGTGGCAACTGCGGCCAAAGTTCGCTCAAATGTTGTTCTGATGCTACATTTGGGCTGCCTAATGCTGGTAGCAATAATGGTTCATCATCTAACCTACTCTCCATTATGGCATATCTGCTCTTTGGCTAAATCATTCAGGCAGTGCCAACAAAGGATACAACCCAATCCACCCATATGAGAATCAATTGGCAATGGTAGAATATTTTGTGCAGAATATTCTTTCAGTAATCTCAATCCCTCAGCAGCAGTACTGTGTGTCTCTTGTAGTGTAGCTATATGAACTCACCATCTTATAAATTCATGGAAAAAAGAAATCTAACTCCTGGATATCTGTGATCTGCTGTTGTTCATGAGATAAGTGTGTCTGGAGTCTGGGGTGTCACAACATGGACAAGAGTGATGCTGTCTTCAGAAATATTGGACCCGGTCTTCAAATTTGCCAGGTCATGAGCAGGTTTGGTATTCAGCTGCGGTATCAGGTGTGCTTTTTTTTGCTGAGGGCCCATTTTATGATGTCAGGCATTTATCTGGCCCTCCAGGCCAGGAGCAAGATGAAGGTTCTTTAGTGTCCTCTGTCCTATAGCTAAAAATTGCATTCCAGGATCATTCCATGCATGTTCCCATTTGGCAAGCCCCTCAGAAATGTCTTAAGCGGTGTTGAAAAAGTGAGCTTGACAGTCCACCATCAGCTTCAGCAGGAATAGCAAAATTTATTTCAGTCCTAGGTGACAAAGTCTGTGGTTATCAAACAAATATAAGTTGAGCTCTTTCTGCACCACTTCCATGTTTCCGGGGAACATGTGCACCATATCATTTTAAAACGACATGGGTCGCATCTGTCTGGCTCTTTGTAAGATATTATCTTGCTCTTTATAGTTCAACAATTTTCCTATGGTGTACTCGGTATGTCCCCTGGTGCCTAGGGGGAGGAATCAGTGCTCTGTGTGCTCTTTCAACCACAGAGAATGTCAACACTCCCCTTAGGGCAATCACCATCACAAAACAGTCCTCGAGAAATAATCCCATCAACGTCCGTCTGCTTTTTCAGGCATCCTCACAAAGCGAACATTGTTACTTTTTGACAATTTTTCCGTATCCTCTGCTCAGGACTCAATGTACTGTTCCCTGTCTTGTAAATCAAGAATATGTTTATTTAATTACGTAGCATCTGGTTTCTGCTCCTGCAGCTTGATTTCATAGTCCATTAATTTACGATAATCAGCTCTAAATAGGTTGAGTTGGATGGCTACAGTATCAATTTTTGTTTCCATTGCAGTCCATGCCTTCTGCATAGCCAAGAGACTGTGCTCAAACTTGTCATCAGTAGTCAATGCCATTGGTGCATAAGGAGGAATCAGGGGAGTACTATCCTTCTCTCTCTCATCCTCCCCATGTGACAGCTCCTTACTCTCCGAGATGGACAGTAGTCATGCAGCTTTGTTTCGGCCCATGATTCAGGATTGGATGGCTCCATGAACACAAACTGATATGCACAAATCTATGCACAGTGCAGCACAAGCATTGCAATCTTTGTGTTTTTGTTCTGTGCCCAAAATACTGCCCAGTGTACTATTCTAGTGGACAAGGTAGGCCACATCTCTGTTAAACACACCTTCCAATTCTACCGATTGTGCTCCGGTTTCCCTATTCTTCAGGTCAAACTTTACCCCTTTGAAATTTTGGCAGTCTCTTGTTTGCTTGTGGATTTCTCCAGTGACTATTTATACAACCTCACTCATTAGACAAGAAGGGTAGGCGCGTTCCACAATGCATTGTTTCCACATTTCATCATTTTGTCCTTTTGGGCTACAATGTTAGCCATTGTGTCCAGTTCAGTCTACTGCAGTATTCTAGAGGAATTTGGAGCTCAGTGGGTCATTTCTTATCCCCACCTCTATGTCTCTTTTTGTAGGGTTTCTCTCCAATGAGCTGCCAAGCGAGCTCATCTTGCTACAATACCCCTTATAAGGCAGAGGGGAAAGGTCAAGCCGCAGCACACTCCCACGAGCTATCTAACAGGCTTCACCCACATTTGATGCACAGTTGCCCCATGTACCAAGGCGGGAAGCTGTGGGCTCCAGCAAAGACCGGAGGCTTTTGGAAATCGTGCACATTTAACCTCTTTTGTTGCTAGCTCTGCTACTTTCAAGAATGTGACCATCTACCCACATACGTGTGCACCTGCTTTCCGCGAGCACTGCCACCTCAATTTACTGCTTCCTTCTCCTGCAGTCTACATGCAGTCCACCAATAGATATGCTCCAGTGAGATGCTTCCTCTCAGTGTTCTTTTAATGATATGACTGACAAAGGTGGCCATTAGAAGCACAGCTCTACACCACAAGGGTCAACCACACCCCTGCATATTAGGTATTTAAGTGTAATCTGAAAATCTGGACTTTTAAGGCTTCTCAAAAGGCTAGTATGTTCAGGTTGAGATTTGTCTTAGGTGGTTCCATATTCTTGGCGCATGGCTGATGCATCGTTGATCAACGCTTTCGTGTGAACCTGATGTAGTACAAATGAATGAATGGCTTAATAAATCAACCAGTATACCAATGGATCAATTGTTATATTTATGTTGCTAAGATGCCTCAAGTGGATTGCGTGGCACTGTTAGGATAATATGCAGATTTTGTGTTGAACACACGGGTAACTCCTCTGCTAAGGTGGAGGAGGGTGACCCCACTGCTCTTAGAGTAGGATAAATAAAATGATAATAGCATTGTTAGTTTCATTTCATTTTCGTAGGTTCAGGGCTGGATTAGGGCGGGGCAGGTGGCACAGGGGGATGAGTGTTTGCACACTCCAAATGCGCATGATGGTTTGGCCAGCAGTCCTGGGCCGGTCAAACAGTCATGGGCACTTTGCATGTTCCCCACCAGGTTGTAATGCACAGCCTGGTGGGGAACATGTACAGGGTTGCGCTCCCCGTCTAAGTGCTGAACCACGGCTCTCAGACCAATCGCAATGATGCATTGCAGGGTTGTGATTGGCTTAGGGGAGCCTGTGTGCTTCCTGCTTCCGGGACTCGCCGGAGAAGGTGACACGACGGTGGAAAGACAGTCACGGTGGCTGTGAGGAGGTGCGTTTATTTTTTGCCATCCACGTTCCCTGCTAGCAACTATTGATTAACCACTTAGCGCGTGACAATTACGAATGTGTTTTACGTATGAGTGGAAGGACAAAGCAGGCATATGTGTCTGTGACTCGTGTGTAGCCAAGACTCAGCTGAAGACCTAGGGAAAGGGGTTACCTGCTACAGAGATGTATATTATGCCTATAGATAATCAGTGTGTATTATGACCGGTCTCCATCATGACATTTTCAACCTTCTTTGGTCAATTAGATGAGCAGCGTCAAGTTGGGTAACAATAACATGTCATTTTAGCATCAAGAAATGATTCCCTTTCTGGTACCCATAAATGGGCCCACTTCAAGTGCTTTGCACAGTGGCATGGGGAGAAAGTGTTAGACAGGTGGACAGGGTACTCCATGTACATGATGCAGTCATTAAAAAACTGTCCTTTTCACATCAATGACTGAGGTATCTTGTAGAATAAATAATGGAAGTAGCATCACAACCTGAAGGCCCTAGCCAGTTTCATCCTACACTATATCCTTGTCAAGGAGCTCTCATTAGCCATTCCTTCTCCTAATTTCAAAGACCTTGATGTCCACTTTTGTTTTGTATCCGAGACACTTCCTAGATCTTTTGAAAGGTGAAACTATGACTATACACCTTGAGTAGGGTGACACTACCCCCATTCATTAACTTTTCACTTACAAATCTTTGATTTCTGGTGTGTTAGTCTAATTTGCTCAATGGACTCAAAGCAAGACTACAAGACCCAGTATGCATTTAGCTATCACCCAAATATACAGAGATGGAAATTGTGTACTTAATGATCTGGAGGAAGGTTGTTACCATAACCTTGAGCAACATATAAGTAGGATTAAGTGTTACTGCACACAGGTGGACTCTTTTAAGTAAGGGTAGCCCTGGTGGCACAAGGAAGGCCTTTCTTTTAGGAGCATCAGAGTCAAGTTTATTTTCACCCATGGTGATCAAACTTTTACCATCGTTGGAACTTAAGTCACTTTAGAAAATGCTTTTGGAATTAGAAATGGAATTGGGGACAAGGATTTCTATTCCCCTCTGTTGGGTCTCCCACGTACATCTTTTTGGTGTTGGGGTGGAGATGGAAGAACACCCCTCTTCCTCACAGACCTCAGATGAGGGAAATGCAAACAGCAAGGAATGGTGGTAAGCAGGGGAATACAAACGGGGATGATGGACGGAGCGTATGAGCAAATCAAACACTCACCCCCAGTCAACTGATCTGGTTTTAATCCATCACCATTCTTTAGCTCACTCCGCCACCCCAGTTCAGACATGGCCATATGCAAATCAGTCTGACCGTGTGCCTCATGGGAACAGTCCACCCCGAACTGCCAAAGCCATGTCTTCCCTGGACCGGAAACAAGCATCCTGGGACCGGTTTCTGGCATTTCAACCGTCATCAGCCAGGCTAGATTGAATCCAGTGGCAAAGTGAACAGGGGACTCTGTCTGAGCATACCTCGCCAACTTAGGGCGAACAAAGCGATACAAAAGGGGATGATGGACGGAGCGTTTGAGCAAATCAAACACTCACCCCCACTCAACTGATCTGGGTTTAATCCATCACCATTCTTTAGCTCACTACGCCACCCCAGTTCAGACATGGCCATATGCAAATCAGTCTGACCCTGTGTCTCATGGAAACGGTCCAGCCCAAACTGCCAAAGCCATGTCTTCCCTGGACCGGAAACAAGCATCCTGGGACCGGTTTCTGGCATTTCAGCCGTCATCAGCCAGGCTAGCTTGAATCTAAAGTGAGCAGGGGACTCACGTCTGAGCATGCCCTGCCAACTTAGGGCGAACAAAGCGATAGAAAAGGGGATGATGGACGGAGCATTTGAGCAACTCAAACACTCACCCCCAGCAACGGAACTGGGTTTAATCCATCACCATTCTTTAGCTCACTCCGCCACCCCAGTTCAGACATGGCCATAGGCAAATCAGTCTGACCCTGTGCCTCATGGAAACAGTCCAGGGTAAGCAGGGGAAGCCATTGACCAATTCAACAGCTCTTAGATGCATTTTTCAGAATGATAACTTTAACACCCTAAGAAAAACAGAGGGTTTCACTCCATCAAAAGATGCCCTCAGAGCTCTGAGTGCAGGTGATATAGAAGGACCCGTTACGGTCTCATAAAATGTAGGGGCCAACTGCTCAGGTCCAGGCCTTGACTTTATGTATGTAAAATTTGGCCAAATCAAGGCATTTTTATTTTTTCATTTTTAACTATGATGCCCATTTTAGTGTTTCTCACATTACTCTTACTTTTCATGACCTACTTTAAAGCAGTACCTCTCTATTGTGTGCATGTTTTTCTGTCCATGTTTTAGCCTATAGGCTCGAAACCCTGTCTCTTTCTTTCTTTGTTCATCCACGGAGGCATGTCCATGCTTATTCATGGTTACATATATTAACTGTGTTCCATCTTCAGGCCATGTCACAGAACCCACACTTGTTTCATGGACAGCAAGAGCCGCAGAGCAAATGTCCAGCGTTTGCAGCATCTGTGAATCCACCTTCTCTGATGTCAGGGCAAAGCATGGCCAAATTCATTGCAATCAAGTCATAATTATGTTGATGTGGATGCCTGAAGGGGGAGGGGAATGGCTCGTTGTAATTCAGTCACATTCCCTTTATCCACACAGCAAGCTTTTTTACAATGTGCTGCTTTAACAAATGCTAATATTAGACTGGTAACTGGCAAGCATGAAAGTCCTGCCTACATACAGGATCCATCACACTGCCTACTCCTGGCTATTTTCTCAGCAGCGCCCATGCCTTACCATTAATTAACAACAAATGGCAAATATACTCCAATTAACTGCCCGCTTACACTGTTAAACACACTAAGGGTCATATTTACAAAATAATGTCGGCGCTGCAATAAATTTAGCAACGCCACTCTCCGACGTTTTTAAAAATGCTGGGATGCGCCGTATTCACAAGAATATGACACACCCCGGTGCTTCCCTAGCGAAGGCACAAAAAAACTGCTAACTCTAGTGCAGGCAGCCTGCCGCTATGTTGCAAGGGTGCCTACGCTGCAGGGGCAATTTTTTTATCTGCAGGAAGGGACATCTTCTTGCACATAAACAATCATTCATGGGATTTGCTCTATCTATGTGTGCTGCATTCTGCAGCACACATAGAAAGAGCAAAAAACAAGGAGAAATTAATAATCGTCATCCTAAAACCAGGTATTCCCTGGCATTCGTTTTTGGCGCAGCCCCAGCCTTGAAAATCTGGGGCATGGTCAAAATGGAATGGGTGTTGTGATGGAACGCCCACTGCAACACACACTGCACGCCCCTTTGCCACGGAGGACTTCGGCGGGATATGCATATTTACAAGGTGGCGCTAAGTCACGTTAAGTGGCTTAGCTCCACCTTATAAATATGGGAAATGTCGCTATGCCACCACAGTTTCACAAAAAAGTGACACTCAGGTGGCAATAGGGGCTTTTAAATATGCCCTTTATGTGTTCCTTAAGATTGCACAAAACTCTGCACACCTGCTGCTAATTCACCAGTTGCAGGTGACATCTTTGCATGGAAAATTACACAAATCCTAATTTGTGAATTCAGATACAAAATGTATGCGCAGAGGTGCAACTTTTTTCCACACTTAAGTTAGGTTTGGCCTGCAGACCTGCCATTTAGATGTAGGGTGTTGTATTAAAAGCCTGGTGTACCTCATGGGTTACTCTAAAGCCAGAGTTTTTTGTCATGGACGTCATTTAGGGGTCACAGCAGCGACCCATAGCTTGCATCGTTAGACCCCTGGCATTGCTTTTGCGACCCCTGGACTTTGAGATCAAAAAGGCAGTGTGGCAGGAATAAAAGGAACATTGGGCTGGCATTAGCCCTCTTTAATTTATCTTGCTGAATAGAACTGGACATTTTAATTCTTAGATTTAGTTTAGATTTACATACTAGCTGATCATGGTGTGGTTCTAGGACATTTTTTGATTCTGAAACCGAGCGTGTAGCAAACCATGGTTGCACAGGTTAGTCATTGAAAAGAGAGTTGTAAAGATATGGGTAAGGGAAAAGTTAAATCCTAATCAGGCTAGAGCACCACAGACTGTAATACAGATAAAGGAGGGGTAATCTAACATACATGAACTTTGATCCTGATGTGTTATTGCTGGCTCCTGCACCAGTTACATCAATTGATGGAACAGAGGTGTGAATGGCTCAAAGGTTCTTCAGATAATTCTCTCTGTGCCACAACTCATGGTTGTGCACAATATTCCCTTTAATATTTTGCCTCTGTGTGCAGCGACTGAATGCATGTATGCAGTTTCCTATATTGTGTGCAGACTATTGTACAAAGTGGAGAACTTAGGAGGAGTGGGTAACTATATGCTCTTTAGCTTCTAATTCTAAATGAAAAGGATCAATTTGTACAATTTGGCACCTTATTTTGGGTGAAAACACCATACCATCATGTTTATAGTCGATGCCACTGGCACCTTATTGGTTGCAGGCCTGCAAAGATACACTGATGTTTCTAGATGTTAAATATATACAGATCCAGAGTAGTATTTTCATTTCACCTCGAATATGGTTAATTAACTACAGAGAGGTGTATATAGGTCCGTGAGGGCTGGGTCCATGCCAGATGTTCAGGATATCTACTGGCTAAGTAAATATTTTCCATTTAGATTCATTGCGTTACATTAGTGTTCTGTGGCTAAACTGAAAACATAGCAAGAATCTATGTCTCCCGAACCTCTTTTTAACACTCATGTCTTATGGCATGGTCACAATTTACGAGTCTGGGTGTCACAGAATATATAAAATCAAACATGAACACCTCATTTTGAGTGCCCCAGTTATCCTGATTCAGGTGCAAATGGAATTTTCAAGTAATACACTGGGTTCAGACCTGGTGCATTATTCCTACACAAATTTAGCCAAGTTAAACTGGCTAAACTCTGTGCAAGGATAAAACAGTATTCTGAGGTCTGCAGTTCTAATTGGGGGGAAAAGTTCAGTATTCTGACAAACAGAACTTGGACTGGGGAAAATAGCAAGCACTAAGCATAAGCATTTTCCCAACAGTATTACTGCACAGGAATTCCCATACTTTGGATTGGCCTAAGTGCCCGATTACAAGTTCCAACGAAATATATGCAGAGACACTGAGTAGTTGAAAGGATTGATTCCAGCCAGTATCTCTACCCATATTTCCCCCTTTTAAGAGTTAAATTCCACCGAATGGGAAATAATTCTACAAACCTGTAGTTACCAAAGACAATTGTGCATGAAATTCCCAATCCTTTGGGGTTTATCACTCACATTCACCACCTGCTATGGGCAGCAGGTTCACTCTATGCAAGGTGGTGGTGTGCAGCAGTGTGGGAGGGTGGTGGTGTCAAGGGTGGGAAAGCGAGTGAGGTGGATGTTGTCTCTGGGGAGGATTATTAGATGCTCCCCTCTGTGGTTTAAAAGGGGATCAGGTGGAAACAGTGACCCACACCCAATGTGACTTTCCAGCTGGTAAAATAGGGTCCAGTGTTCCTACACCAAGAAAATCCAGGTGCGTGAACACCTGCACAGTGAGCGGGCCAAAAATCCACCTGGGAATTCTGCTCTGTTCCATTTATTTGTAATCGGGTCCAAATGTTCATGAACTTCCAAACAGAAAGTGCAGGTTGTGCAAAACCAAACAAGGCGACATATTACATCTAATCTGCTTATGCAAGGACCTGCATCAACCACGGAAACAACTTCTCAAAGAACCCTTCAGACAGAAAGGCATCAGCACCAGGAGGCAAGCAGTGCTAGCATGCTTAAATCCAGAAAACACGCAACTAGATTGCAGATTGGTCAAATTTCTTATGTTGGCTGAACAGAAAATGCCCAAGATTACAAAAATCTGAACCAGGCCTGGGCAGCACACTGATAACAGGGACAATGTCCCCAACCAGTACATAATTAGAACAAACTGCCAGAAGTAAAGGGATAACCCATTAAACAAGTGGAGAAAGCCTGACCAACATAACCACGATGACCTTCAAAAAACCCACGGAATATGTGTCTGTAAAGCGCAGTATTCAGACACACAATGGCACATAGTATGCTTATAATTAACTCTGTTTTTATTTTTGCAAAGACTCATCCAATATTTGGTTTTAAATTAGGTTTTAATTAGAACATTCCCATGTATAAAGCTAAAAAGAATAAAACATCTAATTTTGTACTTTATGCAGCAATATTGCAATGGTTTTAAGTAACTATGCAGGAAATACAGAACTCATGAACTTCCAAACAGTGTTTTGATTACATTTGTAAAAAGTTGGACATGTGATGAGGCTGTGCTTGCTGTGTCTCTTTCCTTTCAAATTCTTGGACACAGTGTCCAGCTTCCCGATTAACAATGATTTCCAGACAAAAGAGCAAAGGTTTTCCAGCATCACCAGATATGCCCAATGGAAAGGTAGAAAAGGCTGAGTTTGATGACTGAACTAGGCATTGCCAACGCTTGTTGTAAGCATGTTTATGAAGCAGTAAAACAGTGTCAACAAGAGCTGCATATGTTATCATTTTCTTATGGCGGACTTTCAAACGAGTATTCAAAGTTTTAAAATTTGCACAGCTCATAAAGGAATTCTTGTTTTCTATTTCCTATTTTACCATGTCACTTCTTTATGATGCAAACTTGTATTTTTAATATGATAAACAATATCTCTATTTTTCAGCTGTATACATGTGTTCCATTTATTACATAACACGAGCAATAAATAATGTTCTTGTAATATAATAGATGTGAAGTGTTAAATTATTTTATATAAACACACACACATATACATATATTATTTTTTTGACAATTTGCAATGCATCCAGCTAAGTATAGCCCCTAATCTCACTCCCGTAAGTGATCTTCGAGATACATTTACTTTATAGATCTCCAGGAGTGCCCGATAGGTCTGCTTCCCTGTCTGGAAGCAAAGTTAAAAACAGCAGCAATCGCCCTGGCCAGATCCCTTTTCTTTCGGCTTGTCAAGGGCGCCAATTCCGGATATCATTGAACACTACGCCCAGGTAGGAAAAGACATCAGTCTTGGGGATTGGCATAGCCCCTACCGTAAATGTATAGGACTAGATGAAGACCAACCTGCAATATGAACGATTTGCTGTGATTGACCAACAAGTCCAGGTCCTCCATGAATTGTACAAAGAAGTTATAGACCCCTCGCTGTCCTCGCCATGAGGACAGTATCATCAGCATACAGGAGCACCCACAAACTTCGCTGACCCACCTGGGACAGTCGTTGTTAGATTCAAGAGGACCTGCTCCAAATTGTTGATGTACAAATTAAAAAGGGCCAAGATATAAATATAATTTTTTTAATGTATTAAACAAATGTAAATTTTGGGAGTTTGTTTATGGAAAAGAAAACATTTGGGGGAATGCTGTCAAAATGGAGGGTGACGACTGATGTTGGTTCCTCTGATGGCGCTCTCTAAATTTGGGAGTCTTCTGTCTATCATGATATACAGGATACCCTTGCGGGTGAGAGCGCACTTTACAAATACACATCACGTAGCAGACATAATGTCCTTTGCAACAGAGTAAAGACCGCCATAGCCTAAATCAGAGCCATGGTTTGGTAGGTTACAACCCAAAAGGATACAAATATTTTGACAATGAGATTATATAACTTAGTAAACATTGCAAGCAAAATAAACATTATACTGAGGCTTGAGGCCATTATACATATAAAACAATGACTACACTTTCATAGTACATTCTACTATTTGTCTGAGAGATGGAGATGGAATTATTTAGAGTGGTTAATATAGTTATCACACAACATTCATAAATTGGGCCACATAGTGTATTTACAGCACTATTTTACAAAAACATTGGTTGTAAAGCTATTGATATCCCGCAATACAACGCAGATCTCCTTCTGGCAATGCCGTGCAGATCACAGCAGCTTCCCTGCTCTTGGTATGGTGCAGGCTCCTATGTTTATCCCAGCATCCATACGCCGCTGTTTCTGGAAGCCACTCTTGACACTCTGTACATTCTTTCTCCGCTAAGGACGTAGACACCACATTACCTGTTTCCCTACTCTAGTCTGGATCTTGTGAGGACCAGGTTTCTCAACAAAATCTCTACTTTGGATATGTTGTCTGCCTAGAGATTTTATTTTAATTTGCTTGGCTTTCTTCCTCCAATGAGTGACTCTTCAAGGAGGCACAGGTTGCTTCCACGTAATACTCCTAAGTGTTAAGCAACACAGTGGATATGGGATGAAGTTGCCCTTACTTATTGCAGCTTTTACCAGAGAAGAAGGTGCGACGGTGTTTACCAGATATTGACATTTACACATTTTCAGGACATTTAATTAAGGGAACTTTGACATAATCTAAAATTTCTAGTTCTGTTAAGGTACCCAGGTGTATCATTTCTCGAGAGCTTTGTATCATGTATGTGTCAATCAGAAACACATAATTTAAACACTAAGTGAAGGCAGTGAACGTTTTACCTAGTTTAAAAGCTATGTTGTAACTATAAATCAACGCCGTTGCATTATAGTGTAAGGTAAACCTTAGAAGTTTCACTATAAGTGAATGTTTTTTTCCCTACATGCAGAAGAAAGTTGTCAGAGTCCAACTGTCCCTGCAAATAAAATGATAATCAAATAAAAATAGAATCAGCAGTAAAACACATGAAGTCTAATATAACCAAACATAAACATGTAATATTTACTAGGAAACAAATGAGACATAAACAACATCGGTGAATCTTGTCGAGCTCTGTGAGGTCGACAATAAAATCAAATAACTCATTTCAATTATCCAACCTTCAGAAACACAATTTTGGTTAGTTAGCATTCTGCTTCAAACATTTGTATTAGCCTAATTTATTGTTAAACTTCAAGAATAGACTAGTCTAAAAGATTTTAAAACACAAGCAATACATTTAGAGTATTTACCATTGAAACAAAGCTCAGCACTTAAGTATGGTTCTGCACCTAACTATGGGAAAGTGAGATCATAAGGAGATCCCTCTTAATTGTATTAAATTGGGGCACAGACAGATTATGTGTTCTCTTGTTTAGTCCCTTTTACAGCATACAAGATAAGTTATTTCTATTTTTTCAGGTTATATCATGAACCCTCATATTGAACATTTTAAATATATAATATTCTCAACCTAAAGAATTCAACTTTTATCTTTGGCCCCAGATTACTATCCAAGTAGGGCTGGTGTTTATGGGTGTAACTATTATATACATTATTTGTGTTCTTATACCTGGATGATAAGTAATTCATATAAAAAGGGCATTTTACTAAGTGACCTAAAACTTTCCTTCATATATTCAGTTTTCATTGTTGATAGCATCTCTAGAGTTGGTAGTTGGTAAGTTAGAATAAGATTAGTGAGACATTTGCTGGAGGCTGTTAAAATGCTTCCTTTTATATGATCTGTTTCAAAGAGTTTTGCTCTACAGCAGTTAGTCATGTAATTCAAAAATTGAATAGTGTCAAGACAAACAGGAGACACCAATCCAAATTTAAGACAAATTCTACAGTGTACAGGAGACAATCTCAGGTTACAGAGTGATCACATTTAATAAGTATTTTATCCAGCATTTCAATAGTTCCAATCAAGAAAGTAATGACCGGTATAACAATATTGGGGTTCATTTTGTGTTTATGTCCGCCAAAGTTGGACCAAAGGACCGATCCCCATATTTACAGGCAAATATTTTAATGGTATGAGTAAGATCTCTACATCTTGTTTTTAATTTAGAAATGTAGGAGTTGTGGGAGAATTTATTATCAATAGTTAACACCTTGGAATGGGTACTTAGTGACCATTTCAATATTTAGGAAATTCACTGACCATTTAAAGCCAGGTTTAAGTGTACCAATTGCCATTATTTTCTAAATTTATTTAAAGATTGTTTTGCTATCTTTTGTTGTGCAATTGACTTCATTATAGTAATGTAATCTTTTGTCTCTGAAGGCCCATTTGTGTCACTGGCAAATATCAATCTGCATATGCGCAGTGAGTTATCCTTTGCAATTCTAGGTTTAGGAGTGAGATATCACCATTAGCCAGGCATTCTAGCAGATCTATTATATAGAAAGTGAACAGCAAAGAAGCAAGAACACACCCCTGTTTGAGACCATTTGCTGTCTTTTTCCTAGGGGTAGGATTACTGCCATCAAACAACTTTACGTATACCCATGTATCAGGGTGTAGCTCAATTAAGAAGTAAACTAATGCCAATACCCTATAAAAGTACCTATGCCCAGCGACGATTCTAATCGACTTTGTCGAAGGCAGAGAATAATAGTGATGGGCAACCCTGTGTCGAGCCACCAATTGCGAAGAGTAGCAGAAGTGACATCTCACACCCGCGGACTCCCAGTGACATCACAGGGTTCACCCACTGCCTCACATTCGGCTCCTCAATATACTTATATTTGCAGGTAAGTGTCTAGCGACCAGACAAGGAGTAAGATTTACTTGAAGTGAGTATAGCCTTTAGAACCCACTTTAGGTATTCTTCCAGCTGCTCCTTCATGACTCCTCAGGCCAGGGTTAGCCGGTGTAGTGCCAGGAGTAACAAGGGGCAGTCCAGGGGTGGCAGCGGGTACCCCTGGTGATCCTTAATTGATGCCCATGCCCTGACTGCAGAGAAAAGCGTAATACCGCTCAGGTAATCTCCATAGCACAGCAGAGAGTTCACCACAATCTCTCCAGGTAAACACTAGCCATTGTTTTTTTTTGTTTTTTTTTCTCATATTTCTTATATTGATTTTTGCAATCAAAGAACAGTACAAAAGATGATAACACCCTCCACCCCTCCCGTCCCTCCCCCCACCACAACTGATCCAGATAGAGAGGCATTACTTCAAAAAAATGTTTGTTACAATATTTTAGTAAACATGACTGCTCCATTCTCAGAAATAACCTACAGGGAAATTCAAGGGCATAATGTAAGATTATACAAGATGTAGCCTACGGATCAGTAGGTATGCAGCAGCAAATGCTTTGAACCCCCTCTTTTCGCTCTAAAAGGACAAATGGAAAATGGTGCATTTCGAGCAGATAGCACAGAGAAAATCACATTTGTGCCACCCACGCTCTGCATCAGCTGTACATTTGGCACCACTGAATAAACAGATATGACTTGCTCTGAGTGCCAGCACACTGTGATCTGGCTCCCTCTTCCATGTCTCTTACATCAGCTTTTTGTTACAGCACTTCCTGGTGTGGCAACTCACAGAATGATGGCACTTTTCCGGGTATTGTGCGAGCAAGCATTCTGAAAACAATGTGAAGTTATTCAGTTGCACAGACTTCAAAGACCCCGAATGTAAGGGCCAAAGCCACCTCAAGTGTTTGTGGGGGCCTTGGAGCTAAAATACTGTAGGACCCTCTTTTAGGAACATGAAGACCCTTAATGGCGCTAAAATATTGTAGGACCCTCTATTGGGAACATGAAGGCCCTTAATACAAGTGTAGTGGTAAATTCTATGTGGTTATATCACACCTGAAATTAACAATACCACAGAGCACAGACATTTCAGGGTGTGGTATTGCTGAAATAGCACATTTCACATACATGCCTACTAATGTGAGACGATCACTACAACAGAATTTAAATTATGTTACGTCAGGTGCCCAACTCGTGGGTGGTTGATCATGCTGTGTTGCTGCAGTGCCAGTGGGTACAATAAAATGTAGTTGTTGTGCTGTGCCTACTTTGTCATGAAATGAGCCATATGGGGTGAGTTATTGTTCAATGAAGCAAAGCTGGACCCCTAGTCCGCACCTCAAGCCAGTTCCAATCAGTAAATTTGCTGTGCAGCCATCCCCAATGCCAGCCGTTGTGTGACGCTACTGTGCTCCAGATCAAGGAAATACTTTTTTGTCCAATGGGAGTGCGCAGCTTTAGTAAGTCCAAAAGCCAGATAGTAATTTTAAAAAGTAATTTCTTTTTTTCAAATCAGTATAATTATTCAAGCTAAGAAACTCCAGCCAACGCGTTTCATTCCCTTTCTGGGAACTTCATCAGGGCAAAAAGAGTAACATCTGAAACGTTCCCTCCTACAGTGGCAAATGTTGGTGTTCTGTTGACATCAAAGAACGGGGATTCCTCCAAGGTCAGTGTGCGCCCTTGCCTACGTCAGATAACGATAACTCCAATAAACCCTCTAATGAGAATGAATGTACAAGTTCATTGATGTCAAGATAGATGTGTTCTCCCACGCTCTGCATCAGCTCTACTTGCACTGAGTCCAAGTACAGACATATAGTGAGTCTGACAGGTATAATAAATCCAGCCATCCCAACTCTGTACGCTGAGCAAGTAATTCTCTCCATATGGAGAGGGAGAATTTCTCGCTCGGCGTACAGAGTTGGGTTGGCAGGATTTATTATAACAGCGGATGTTTGGATGGTTCCAGTGCAATACACGGGATCTGTATTATAGGAATCTACCACGTCTTAATAAACGACGTAAGAGATTTCATCGGGCAGGAACTGTCAGACTCACTATATGTCTGTACTTGGACTCAGTGCAATATACATAAACAAGTTTGAATAGTATTTAATATGTGACATTGAAACCCTAAGAGGAATAGGCTCTTATAAGGAAACGTATCGACCTTGGGAGAACACACCTATCTTGACATCAAAGAACTTGTACATTCGTTCTTATAAGAGGGTTTATTGGAGTTATCGGTATCTGACGTACGCAAGGACGCACACTGACCTTGGAGGAATCCCCGTTCTTTGATGTCAACAGAACACCAACATTTGCCAACCAATGTAGGAGAGAAAATTTCAGATGTAACTCTTTTTGCCCTGATGAAGTTCCCAGAAAGGGAATGAAACGCGTTGGCTGGAGTTTCTTAGCTTGATGAATTTTACTGATTTGAAATAAAGAAATTACTTTTAAAATTACTATCTGGCTTTTGGACTTACTAAAGCTGCGCACTCCCATTGGACAAAAAAGCATATGGGGTGAGTTGTTCTTAGGGTTGTCCCTTGCAATGCAAGCTTCTGCCTACTCACTGCACTACAGTCAATACTGACACTGCTCTGTAACTCACAGGACAACTGAACCACTGAAGTAGAACATGCAACAGACTATGGGCCCAATGTAGAGTGTGGCAGACAGCGGTTAAACCGTCCGTACGACGTCATACTTTACTCTCACCATACTGAGGGTTATCCACCCTCCAAAGTTAGAGATGGCGGACCAGTTGATATCGCTTAACATTGGCAGGAACTGACGTCAGGGCGGTTTCTGTCAATATATTAAATATTTGACAGATGCCTCCTGTCAACATGACGGTACCCTACGTCAAACTGTTAACATGTTTTGTAGTTTCAAAAACAAAATCCCAAAGCAATATTTTGATTTTGAATATACACAAACTAAGAGTCCACAGGCCAGGGGAATTGTCTCCCCTGATGTGCAGGTTATTTTACAGTTTTTACTACCCTTTACCACTACGTTTTACATGGTGGTGACGAACAGCGAAAATTTACCATTCACACTCTCACTCTAAATTGGATAGGTGGTCCCATGGCGAAACCTGCAATGGCCTTTGCTTCGATGGGCTGTCGGAGGAATATGTCAGCGACAGAAAGATCTCCATCACTTACATACTTAAGGTGGGCCCATCTGTAAATCAGATGGGCTGATCTTCAGTTTGATAGAGGGTACAATACAAGACATTTAGCAACCCTGTGGTGAAAGGATTGGCCCCTTCGATTGACTGTCAGTGTGGCCTCTGCCAAAAGTCAGTCAGCAATCCATAAGTAATCCCTTATTGAGATGAGAGCCTTTCACTAAAACCCCACCTAGCTACATCCGCTTACCACCAGAAAGTAACAAGATCATGGCCCTGCCTCACTCTATACACACGAGACACAAAGAGTGTTGAAAGGTGTACATCAATTTGCTGATGACGTGGGCAATGATGAAATGGGTCTTTTATGGATGGGCTCGACAAGGAGACAGATACTGGTGTCCAAGGTTGTAAGGCAGTCTGTGCTCTCTGTGGTTGTAGCACGTTAATCATTTCTCACCGCTTGTTTTTCTTGGTGGTACCATAGAGTATGTAATTGGAATGTATTTCACACGCGCAGCCCTAAGCAAAAAAAATTATATTCAAAAAGTAACTTCTTTGCAGGGCCAACTCCCATTCCGAGCAGTGGATTCTCGCCAACTGCAGTGCTCTCGCCCGACTGCTACACTGCCCTGCTCTTTCCCAGAGGGGAAACATCCTTTACAACGAAACTTTTACCACGCAGTGCTGTTACAACGCAAAGATTACAACGAAAACCTGGAGGGCGCTCTAGGATAGGGAATAGTTTTAATTTACTATCCAACACCTTCCCTAGTGTCCACGGGGACTGGAGTTGGAATAGTAAATTAAACTATTCACTATCCAGCACCCCCCAAGTGTAATGCGTTGTAAAGGTTTGCGTTGTAATACTTGCGTTGTAACAGCATGCGTGGTAAAAGCATGCGTTGTAACGTCATACATCCTTCACAGAGTGCAGTTGTCTCATCCCACTACCACCAGCAATTACATTGTCACTACAGCTGTATATTGCCTTCTCATTACATGTCAGCAACTCTTTCCCGATCTAACCGACAGCTGCTGTCGTTCATATGCTGACAGATCATTCTTTGCAGCAGTCTGTCACATGCTGACATTTCCTTCTTTGCAGCAGTCTGTCACATGCTGACAGATCATTCTTTGCAGCAGTCTGTCACATGCTGACAGATCATTCTTTGCAGCAGTCTGTCACATGCTGACAGATCATTCTTTGCAGCAGTCTGTCACATGCTGACATATCATTCTGTGCAGCAGTCTGTCACATGCTGGCAGATCATTCTTTGCAGCCGTCTGTCACATGCAGACAGATCCTTCTATGCAGCAGTCTGTCACATGCTGACAGGTCATTCTTTTCAGCAGTCTGTCACATGCTGACAGGTCACTCTTTGCAGCAGTCTTTCATGTGCTGAGAGATCATTTTTTGCAGCAGTCAGTGGTATGCTGACAGATCATTCTTTGATGCAGGTTGTCACATGCTGACAAATCGTGCTTTGAAGCAGTCTGTCACTTGCAACAGCCTGTCACATGCTGACAGATCATTCTTTGCAGCAGTCTGTCACTTGCTGACAGATCATTGTTTGATGTTGCCTGTCACATGCTGACAGATCATTCCTTGCAGCAGTCTGTCACATGCTGACAGATCACTCTTTGCAGCAGTCTGTCACATGCTGACAGATCACTCTTTGCAGCAGTCTGTCACATGCTGACAGATCATTGTTTGATGCTGTCTGTCACATGCTGACAGATCATTCTGTGTAGCAGTCTGTCACTTGCAGCAACTTGTCACATTCTGACAGCTCATTCTTTGCAGCAGTCTGTCACTTGCAGAAGCCTGTCGCATGCTGACAGCTCATTCTTTCCAGCAGTCTGTCACATTGTGGCCCTATACAGTACAGTAATCTCCAAACTGCAGCTTCATATACAGGTGTGTGCACTCAGGGACATATCATCAATTGGTGATGCAGGTGCAGTGGCACCGAGGCCCAGTAGACTGATTGTTGATGTATTTTTATAATTCAAACAGTTGCCAAGGGGGCCCATTTACTTCCTTCCTTTTAAGTAATTATAAATCAAATATTTTCAAAGCGAAGGCAACATATTTTGCGCAGAAAATTGAACTTGCTAAGAATTCAACTAAGGATCTCTTTCTAACTGTCACCAGGCTTACAACGACCCCGGAAAAGAAGCTCACCAACTCTAGCCAGTCTGTTTACAACAAGATTGCCACCTTTTTTAACAAAGTCAACTCGATCTATAACGACCTATTCAGTACCCGTAATCCACTGCAGTGTAATTTCCGTAATCCTCTGCAGTGTAATTCCCGTAATCCACTGCAGTGTAATCCACCCTCTCCTAGCCTTCCTCAGGCAGCTTCTAAGGTTTCAAAGTTCACCCCACCACATATCAACACTGTTGTGAGATTGATTAGGTCAGCCAGATCTGGCTCCCCAATGACCTTGTCCTCCTAGGGTCGCCGCCTTAAATGCTGAGACTTTGGCCTCGGTTCTCAGAGACATTTTCCCACACAGGTTACAGCGCAGCCATTTTCCAGATGTATTTAAGAAACCTTCGGCCTACCCTCATCTCAAGAAACCTTCACTGGACTCATCCGATCCAAATCACTTTCGTCCAAAATCATGTCTTCTTTTATCGGCCAAGATTGTTGAGAAATACACAATTTGTCAATTTACAGAATTCATCCAATCCTACAACTTTCTGGATTCCACTCATTTTGGGTTCCGTTCAGACCATAGTACGGATATAGCCCTAATCAAAGCCAGCGAAGAGATCAGAGCGGCCCTGGATGCTGGCAGCAAAGCTGCTTTCATCCTCCTTGATCTATCGACGGCATGTGACACCATCCACCATATCAAATTGCTGTCCTGCCTTACCGAGATTACTCAGATCTTTTCTACAACCATGCAAACAAGTTGTCCGTTTGGACAACTCTGTATTGCAATTCTCTCCTCCTTGTGGGGTTCCACGGGGACCCTCACTCAGTCCCACGCGTTTCAATATTTATATCACCCTCTAGCAGAACTTATCAAGTCTTTGGCTTCCCTTACATCCTATACTGACGACACCCAAATCATGGTCTCTCTCAGTAGTGAGGTGCCTGATCTAAGCACCCGCTTCTGTCCTTGCTTGCGGGCACTCAGCACCTTGATGTCCGAAAACTGCCTTCGGCAGAATTCTAGTAAGACCAAGGGCTAGCTTTTCAGCACTCATCCTTCTTTCTGGAATCCCACCTGGGGGCCCCACGAATTGGGCACTCCTACCTCACCATTTAGCAAAACCCACAATCTTGGAGTCAGGATGAATGACAACCTTTCTTGTACAGACAAAGTCAACGCAGTCTCTCCTAGAGTTTGTATACTTTCAAACTGATAATAAAGATCCTTCCTTTCATCCCACCCCAACTCCAGAAATCAGTTGTTCTATCTCTCACAATTTCCAGACTTGATTATTGCAACGCGCTTTACCTTAATGCACATAAGTCGGTCCTCAACAAGCTTCAAACACTTCAGAACACTGCTACACGTCTTCTTCTCAGTATTCCACAATATCAGTCTGTACCTAAACACCTGAGAGGGCTTCACTGGCTGCCCATCAGACACAGAGTTACATTCAAGGCTCTCTGTATCGTCTTTAAAGCCCTACATGACCAATTTCCAGCATTGCTGAAAAACAGCCTCAGCTGGTATACTCCCAACAGGGCCCTAAGATCGGGCTCAACCAAACTTGTAACTATCCCTAAATTCAAACGCGCGACTTAGGGTGGTCGCAGTTTCTTATTCAGGGCTTCCACCGCTTGGAACAGTCTTTCACTCTCTATCAAATCCTCCAGTAAACGCGTGTCTATCAGGAAGTCCCTCCAGACCTTGTTATTCAATACAGCCTAACTTTTCACTTTTTTTTCCTCCACTCTGCAGCCAGCGCCAAGACGCCCTCGGGTATTCGCGTACTAAACAAATACATTTAACAAAACATTGCAGTAGGGCCCATGGCACACTGGCTACACTCCTGTGTGTACTCTAAGGAGTAGAAGACCTCCATCACCCCAAGATGTAAGGGTGCATTGCAGAACTATACTGAGGATGGGTTATGTACATTATTTTGGGTTCATCCTTAAAGACCATATTAAATGGATGCTGTGTCCCGAAGGGTTGAGCCTACATATGTCTGGGAGCGGTGCAGTCATCAGGCTCTCTTCTTGTGTTTCAGACCTGGCTCTCAGCACTGGGGAGAGGTACTTAATGAAAAGTACAGACATTTAGAAGCCCATTCACAAAAGCATTTACAAGGACGGGAAGTACTTATCTTTTATGTACTCTTGCATGCTGTATGTCTCTGCCTTGGAACGTCCAACTCCCTCTTAGTAAAAGTGCACAAAAAGGGAACAGTTGTTTCTATTTGTACTAATTGCATGTGAAGATTTCTGAATAATCCCACTTTATTCCAATTTTAAAGCTTTTTGGCCAACTCATAAAGTATGTGAAAAGGTCCTGCATAAGTGCTATTTTCTGGACTCTTGCATACCTTTGTGATTCAGCCCAAGAGTTTGCAATGTTAGGGGTGGCTGTACAGTACAAGGGATATGCATGCACAAATAATGTCTGAGCTCCAAGAGTACAAGGATGTTTAATCTAACCCTGTTAATATACACCTTTGTGGTGTACCGTGCTCGCACACGCATCCTGCCTGCATGTACTGCTCTGTGTAAACAGTGGCTTATTGACCCATGTAAATAAAGCTTCTGCGTGTTGCCTTGGGTTTTGGCACTTAATACGTGGCCTCATAAAGTGTGAAAACAGCTTGCACAAATGATCACTCATTCCTAACAAGTGTGTGGTCTTGCACAGCCTGCCGTTGCAGGGATTCAGCTCAAGAGCAGATCTATGATTGGGACCATAGAATATCTGATTGTAGGGACTGCGTTACCATACCACCTCAGAATCTATGAGCCCGGGTCTGACTAGCTATAGTACCTCACTTGCCCTCCTAACCTTTCCAAAGAAATAAGTGAATTGGCACCCCAGAGCACAACACTTGATCCTTGCAAGGACCGCAGTGACAGGATACACCCTTTCGCTCTCTCACTTGTACTTGTTCACAATAAGATAAACAAAAGACATGAAGGAAGTTTATAATATTTATTTCAAATATCGTGCTCTAAGATGCAGTGTTTGTGCCACAATTAGACAACAAATTCATATCAAAAATATCATTAGTATGGTTAACAAACAATATACCATAAAATCCATGTCATATTATGAGACAGATCAGCCTAAACCCCCTCCCCGTCTACAGAAGCTAAATGATTATATAGCCAAGATCTCTGGGATTAGTGGTGGGCCCCATACATCAGCATACGTAGATGGATGTTCTATATCCTAGCTGATTCAGTAATCCTGCTTCAGGACCTTTGCTCTATGTGTGTTTTCAGAACTCCCATCCCCAGTTATACTCCAAGACATGCATGCTCACAAACAGCATCTGCATTCTTGTGTTATGTCTAGGTGTTACTGTCTGTCCAGAGAGAATAACAAAAGGCATTGTTGTTTGACCTTGTCTATGGTGTTCAGACTAAATCCCAGGCAAGACAAGAACATGAAAGCATATGCAGGTTCGGTGTTAAAATACAATGTGGCACAAAAGCAAGCGCATTTATGTAGTAATGTGGGCCAAAGAAATGCGGCCTACAATGTGCACCATTAGGTTAACATACGGAAAACGACAATGGGCCATGCAGGAAACACACAACAATACGTCCTATTGTGAACAGGCTCTACATTGGATGGCCCAGCATGCACTTCACTAACATTACTGAAAATATATACAATGCATGTTTGTTTCTGCGACTTTGAATATAACGTCTTTAGTCCATGCATGGCATTGGGAAATGCAGGCCTGGTCTGTATTTCAGAGGGATATGTATCTAACAGAGCTCTGAAAAGCCACACTGTTTGTATGGGACACTCTTCATTACGCCCCTTACATCACTGTGTGAAGAAACTGCACCATATGCAAATCTTGACTGACCCGATGCATGCCCTCCCATAGCGTGTCCATTTGTGTTCTCCTTGTGTCTTAAGCCACATTCTAAAGGCCCAGAATTGGGGTACCTAATGAGGGAACTCAAAGGAGGCATCATTCTCTCCTGCAGACAAACACCACATTCGGCTCCCCCTTACTGCATACTGTAACTCTCCCTTGCTACCCGCACACACCTGTTTATTGCATTACCCTCCTGGGTGCCACTGTACTGTAATATGCGAGCATTGCTGGGGTTTTTTGTTCTTTTTTTCTCTCTCCTACTTGAAATGGTTATTGCTTTTTGTCCTTCCTCCCATCATATTGTAAAGCGCTCTGCTGTCCCTCCGGATCTTGTTCGCGCTATATAAAACTTAAAAAAATAAATAAATTGATCCAGTTGGCTGTCATTGCCAAGTATTGCTGCAGGTGGTATCTTTAACCAAAATGGCGCCCATGTCCATGCTGCGGAGAGGATATTACTGGCCCGGTCAGACATGAGAACAATGGCTACCCTTCATGGTGAGAGAATCTGGGGGAGGGAGGTGTGATGACAATGGGTTCCTTGTATGAGCACAGAAAGCTGCGCACATTCCAAAATATAATCAAGAGGTATGGGTTGAGCATTGGACAGTTTCTTATATATAATGCAATTGGATCTGGGGGCCCTGAAACGGGTCAACTATGTCTGTGTCATTTTGTTTTTGTCATCCTATTTCCACTAAGTGGTTTTAGCTTGTTCATTTTTTGGATCCAGAACTTAAATATATTTAGGTTCAGATTCACAAAGATCATGTGTCAGGGTTGCATCACTGTTTTGACACAGCCCAGATACAAAATCCTTTTTGGTACTCATAAAGCCACACAAATGTTGATATCTGCAGCTAAGTAAAAAAAAAAAGTAATGATTGGCGGTGCAATGCACAGTCCTGCATTCCATTTCTTCAAATAGGCGTTCCATGGAGTACTCCATGGATGGTGCATGCCATCCCCACGCACACACCCATGAATTTGATGGAAACCCAGATTTCCATAGGTCCAGATTTACAAAACTGTTACATATGGGTTACGTCACTTTTTTTGATGCAGCCCGATGCAAAATCCTTTTTGGTATTTTCAAAGCCAAGCAAATGTCAATTTGCGTGGCTGTGTAAGGAAAAGTAATGCAGTGCAGTACGACACCTTTCATTACTTTGAATCAGGTAGACTTTTCATGGGTGTGCATGGACATTCCCATGCACCAACCCGTGGATTATAACCAAAACGCATATTTACAAAGCATTATAAACATAGGTTTGTTGCAGGGATTCTGCTTGGAAACAGAACTGTGCCTTGGGATCACAGGACATCAGTATGTAGGGACTGAGTCTCCTTATCACATCAGTACCTATGAACCCAAATCCGACAAGCTCACAGACCTCACCTGCCCTCCTAACCATCCCATAGTAACAGGTGAATTGGCAACCTAGAACACGACTCTCTAGTCCACAGGGGAACCCTGGAAACAGATCATCACCTTCAGTTTCTCACTTATGCATATCCATCTTATCTTATCTTATCTTAAGGGGATCTTCTATAGCGCTCTGACACCGTAAGATTCGTGGCGCTAATTGAGTGCTGAGAGGTGTAGAAGCGGGGGTTCTAGCCAGTCTGTGTGAAAAGGCAGGTTTTCAGGAGTTTTCTGAATTCCAGAATGGAGTTGGAAGATTTAAGCGGAAGGGACAGCTGGTTCCAAAGATTGGGAGCCCGGTGAGCAAATCTACGGCTGCCAAATTTTTTAAGCTTGACAGGGGGAACAACTAACAGTTGGCGATGGGAGGACCGAAGGTTGCGTACCGGGCAGTAGGGAGTGACCAAGGATTTCAGGAAGGCGGGAGAAGTCCCAGACACAGCCTTGAATGTCAGGCAGCCGATCTTGAACGCAGCCCTCTGTTCAACCGGTAGCCAATGGAGTTTGCGAAGTAGTGGTTTCGCAGACTGCCACTTCGGGATTTTATAGGCCAGTCTCGCCGCCTGGTTCTGTACAATTTGGAGCCTGTGGAGGAGGGATTTGGGTAGGCCATGGTACAGAGAGTTTGAAAAATCCAGGCGGGAGAGCACCAAGGCGATCAAGACTTGTATCAGAGCCTCAGGTGTAAGGAGGTGAGAGACTTTCCTGATTTTTCTGAGCTGGAACATACATGATGACACAACAGCTCCCACCTGAGGCTTGAGGGAGAGCTCCGTGTCAATTATGACCCCGAGACTCTTTGCTGACTTGGCCGGGGCAGGCGGGGAGCCAAGCTCAGCCGGACAGAACTGTGGACCCCAGTAAGTGGAGCTGTTGCCTGGGAGAATTAGCTCCATTTTCCCAGGGTTCAACTTGAGCTGGTGAGAGTTCATTCACTGCTGGATGTGTAACATAACTGCTTGACAGTCGAGAGCTGCTTTGGGAGTGTTAAGCGGAAAGATAATTTGCAGATCGTCTGCGTAGTTGAAGACGGTGATGTTCCACCTCTTCAAGGAATGGATAAGAGGTTGGAGATAAAGATTAAAAAGCAGTAAGAGACAAAGATGATCCCTGAGGCACTCCGCAGGTGGATGGTACCTTCGCGGCTGTAAAAGGGCCTAAACGAACCGCCTGGGTTCCGCCCGACAAGAAAGATTTTAGCCAGGCAGAGGCCAGGCCCCGGATGCCGGCTTGCTCGACACGGTGGAGAAGGATGTTGTGGTCCACCGTGTCGAATTCCGCCGACAGATCTAGTAGGACGAGCACCTGAGGTGCCCCTTTGTCGGCATTACCCCTTATAGAATCCATAACTGCCAGGATCACAGCCTCGGTCGAGTGGGCTGGTCTAAAACCGGCTTGATTGGGTTTGAGATAGTTGGAGCACTCGATAAATTGAGAGAGGCAGCTGGTGACGTGTGCCTCCAAAAGTTTGGCTAAGTAGGGCAAGAGGGAAATTGGCCGATAGTTGGCAAGGTCCTCCGGGTCAGCTCCAGGTTTTTTCAGCAGGGGCACCAAGAGAGCCTCCTTAAAGGAGTTGGGCACAACACCTGTCTCAAGAGAGGTGTTTAACAAAGGCAGAATGCAGTCCGGCAGGGCCAGGCAAATGTCGTGGAAGACAGAGGGGGGGCAGAAATCATTGGGCGAGCCGGATTTGACTCGGGCAGCGAGTTTGGCCAGAGTGATGGGATCGAGAACGGGGAAGGATGATAGTAAGAATGGGTTTCCAGGAGAGGAGGCTAATGTGGCAGCGGAGGAGGCAGGAGGAATGGTATTCTTAATCTTGATGATTTTTTCGGTGAAGAAACTGTTTAAGGCATTACAGGACTCTTGGGTGGGGGCCTGAGAAGGAAGGGTCCTGGCGTCAGACGTGAGCTCGTTCATGACTAGAAAAATCTCCTTGGACTTGTTAGGGGCAATGAGGATCCTTTCAGAGATATGTGAAGATTTTGCTGCTATAATAGCACTTTTGTATTTTTTTCGTGCAGCGACGTATAACTCTCTGTCGGTGGGCGAGTAATTACGTCTCCACCTACGTTCCATCTGACGCAGTTCAAGTTGCTGAGTTTTCAGGGTGGCGTTAAACCAACTGTGTGACTTGCTGTGCCGGGAGCGAGGGAATCTGGAGAGAGGGGTAAAGTGGTCGCTGGCTTTGGTGATCTAGCTAGAGAAGTCCTCCTCTAGAGTGTGAGCAGTCGCGGCACTGCGCGGCGGGGGACAAGTCTCACCCAGGAACGAGAGAAAAGCTTGAGAATCAAGGGCACTCCATTTACGAGCGACCCCACCTGCCAGAGGAGGAACCTTCACACGGCCCCTGACTGTGATCACAATGTCGATCAAATGATGGTCCGACCAGATACAAGGAGTGATCACAGGCCAGGAGAGTGTGAGGTTGTGGGTCCAAATATGATCTAGAATATGGCCCCTGATATGGGTGGGAGAAGTGACTATTCGGATCATGTTAAGGCTAGAGAGGACTTCAAACAGCTCAGCCGCATGGGGGCCAGCGTCGGTGTCATTGTACCAGTAGTTAAAGTCGCCCAGGATAGCGACTCGGGCAGATGAGGTAATCAGGTTGGCTAGCTGTTCGCTGAAAGCGACGGGAAACAGAGGCATAGAATGGGGGGGGCGATAGAGAACAATAAGGGTGAGAGCTCCCTCTCCAGTTTACAAGCTTATGATGGGATTGTCCACATCAACAAGAGTGAAAGAGGACGTGGAAATAAACTTGAACTCCTTTCGAATGACAGCTGCCACCCCTCCATAATAAATGAAAGAGAGACATGAGGAAAGTTTACGATATTTATTGAAACTATCGCACTCTGTTATGAAGCAGTTGTGCTGCGATTAAAAAACATATACATCTAAGCAAAGAAAACAACATTGCTAGCAAACTGTATACAATGTAAAGCCCTATAATGACAAATGATACATCTGTCTAAGCCTACCATCGCACAGGGATATATGAGTGATCTCTAGGATTAGCACAAGACCCCCTATATCGCATTTGTAGTTCGGTGGTCTGCATCTCAGGTTACACAAGGGTGGTGCACCCATTCCAGGACCATTCCCTCTGCTAGAATTCTCTTCTCTTCTTCTAAAAGGCAAGTCTCGGTTTATATGATAAGAACTACTGTGTTGGAAAACAGGAGCTGTGCCACTGTGTTGGCTCTAAATGTTGGGAGATGTTGCTGACCAAGCGCAGAAAAAACAGTACACCATGTTGTCCGGCCTTGTACAAAATGTTCAGACTAAATCTCAAGATGAAGAACTGAATAATAATAACATGTACTGTGTATTTCTAAAATAATATCATAGGTAAAGAATCGCCAGTCTTTGCTCCTTGCAGGATATGCGATTGGCTGCAGAGAAGTGCCAATTGCCAATGAGGTAGCGCATGGCCGAGCATAGAAGAAGCACCCTGAAGGGACACCCCCAGGGTGCGGGCTCAGAGACACCACACGACGTGTGAGCGTTTTCCAGTCATCCCTCAGCTGCTGAGCCCCGGAGGACAGTGGTTTACCAGACCTGGTGAGTGGTTTATTGAAAGATGGGAATAGGGGGTGCAGGTGAGGAGGGGGTGCGAGTGAGAAGGGGCTGCATGTGCAGGGGTGCAGGTGAGAAATGGTGCCTGTGAGGAGGGTGCGGGTGAAGAAGGGGTGCGGGTGATGAATATAGCTGTGTCTGAACTGGGGTGGTGAGGTGAGCTTAAGAACGATGATGGATTCAACCCAGAGCTGTGACTGGGGGTGAGTGTCTGAAAAGTTTCAGCGCTCCGTCCATCATCTCCTTGTGTTTGCAATGTTTAAGGGCAGCACGTGCAGGGTTGTGATCAGTGAAACAAGTGTATTTCTTTCTGCTCGGGTTGAGTGTACTTTGGTTCTCGTACAGAGAAGGGGCTGTTAGTCTGTGAATGAGCGGTCACTGTGCACTCAACATAGTACTTAATTGAAAAACAGTATATTCACTTTACAAGGAGGGCCCGGGCGAGGCCGAGGGGTCGGGACATATGTGCAGCCAGTATTTAGTTATAAATGGAAACTGTTCAACTGAAGATATGAGAGTGGCCTGGGGTCCGTGGTCGTTAAACGAGGGAAGTCTCTTATCTGTTTAAATAGAAGGGAACTGGGCCCTTTCACTCAGTTGTTTCTCTAATGTCCAGCAGAACTATGTTGCGAAGGGCCACTGCCTGTCACTTTCACCACAGCTTAAATTTTCACTCGATCAGAAGTCAGAACGAGACAGGGAAGATAATCTGATCATTTTAACCCTGAACACTATGGGCTGGGACCGGCAGTGTTGTAGAAGTCCACTGCTGATGAGCGTGTACCGGAATTACGCCGCTCACGGAACTCCGCCGAATCTTGTGGAGTTTTTATGGACTCCACGAGCTCCACCCACCCCTAAAAAAGAAAAAGCCTCCAAGGATAGCTTGTGTGAAGCACAGTACCCCTTCCTGAATAAAAATTATTCTGACCATTACACAGACACTCTTGCATTATGGCGCAAGGATGCTCCCGTTGGCGCTAGGCTTCCGAAGTGCGCCAGAGCAAGAAGAGAATAGAACTGAACTATTACATACAAGAAATGGTGTAGTTCTATTCTCTTCAGGTGATTAAACACAGCTTTGCTTGCTGCACTGCATTGCACTACTTCTTTGTAAATATTACCCCCAGTGATGGGTTTACCAAAAGAGTAACACATCTGCACCCATAAAAGTGCTCTTTGAATGGATACAAATGTATTACTTTTTAGAAATCACAAACATTGGCAGTAGTGAGTTTGTAAAGCTACACAAGTCTCTGGTTTAAAGACATACTACTGGCAATCAAACAAACAAGAGATGAATGCTTGCAAATATTCTAACTACTGGCAATCCCTCGGGGTAGCAGTCCAAACCCTTGCGTTTCAAACACTGTGCCAATTTAAACAGAGGGCCTATTTAGAATTTAGCACAGGGAGTAAAGGCAGACAGTGTGGTGGAGAACTTTAGTACCTTTACTCCACCTGCCACATTTAGAGATGTCAGTTCCTGTTAATCTAACAAATGTTTAATGGACGGCTAAATCAAAAATGATGGCTGGCCATCAAACCTTTCCAAAGATTTTTATTTTTAAAAAATGAACTCCCAAAATGGTTTTTTTTTTTATATAAACAAAAAAGGCCCCCCATACCAGTATATTTCCCCATGGTGTGGGGGTCACTTCCCGTTTTTTTAATGTCCCTCAATGGACAGTTAAAAAAAACTACCAGTCACTCTAAATAGGGCAGACAGTCGGTTTGTTTACTTTTGATGGCAACTACTCCATCAGATGAGAAAGACAGAGGTCCCTACACTTTAATATGAACTGGGCAAACACCTCACCAGGGACCAAGTGTCTGTGTGGATATATTACTAATCTAGCAAAAGTAGTATTTTGTTCTTAAAACAGGACAAATATCTCACTTTAAATTAAGTGTCTCTAGATCTACAACAAATCTAGCATGCGAAAAATTTTAGCACAAAAATAACTATAGATTGTAACCCGAGGTTACAATCTAAACATTTTCACACAAGTCAATAAAATGTATTAAAAACAATCAGATTGTTTTGAATAAATGTTATAGATTTATGTGAAAAATTTCAGATTGTAACCTCCGGTTGGATGAGAATTGAATATTTGATTTATTGTGTATACTTTTTATTTTAATAAATTCCTTGGTATTTATACATAACGTATAGTTATTTTTGCGCTAAAATATTTTGATTGCTAGATTTGTTGTAGATCTAGAGACACAACCTAAAGTGAGATATTTGTCCTGTTTTAAGTTCAAAATGTCATTCAAATACTACTTTTGCTAGATTAGTAATATATCCACACAGACACTTGGTCGTGGTCCCTGGTGAGGTGTTTGCCCCGTTCATATTAAAGTGTAGGGACTACTGTCTTTCTCATTTGATATACCCCCGTCCCTCTGCTCAGCATTGGGGTAACGCCCTTTTGTTTTCGGTTCAAACTATTCCATGAGGCCATCAGAGGAAGCTTTACACTGACAGAGTAATTATTACTCCATCGGTGTAAAACTTATGGTCCACCCGGCTTAAAATCCGGTGGGCGGACCCTGAATTTGGCAGACAGGGAACTCTGTTGCAGTTGAAACAGAGTAACTGTCCACCAAACTCTAAATCAGCCATAGAGGCCCTCCTAATACAAATCAGTACTGACCCTACTCCTCATCCGAAATTATGGTCACCTCACACATTCACCCTCTGGCCTACTGCGCTTTGAGTTGGGAAATTTGAAATCTGCACCCCCTGAATCTCACTGACTAAGCTACGCCCCTGAACAAAATCAGAGATGTACTACATAGGAATTGTGGGCAAAAGCATTCAGCACCAACTAAATCAGACATGTTGAGGTTCTTACACATGCTAACAGTAAAAAGGCAGCTACATTAATATTCACAGCACTTTGGCATAGCAAGAAGATAGGATTTTGGACCTGCGGACTACATGGTCTCAAAATGTTGGGGATGAACTTACCAATAGGTATCTGCTAAAGAGCATGTACAGGAGTATCTAGGAATCCAAAGCTGAAGTTTACTCAGTTTAATTTTATACACCAGGCATATCTTACCCTGAGGCGCATAGGATATTAGTTCGAAGGAGCCTGCGCAAACTGGCCCAGATGTAACTATTTGAAGCAGATTTTTACCATTTGGGATGGCATATGAGCGATAAGTATTTCCCAACCTTCCCTCCCCCGTAAAGTAGCACCTCAAAGCACATGTCACAAGTAACACTTCCAAATTCATATGTATTTGAGGGTTAGGTATCACATGATAAAGGTAAAACTACAGAAAAGAATCATTAGGCCAAACCCCATTCTACTTTGCATCTGATTTGTTCCCTGTTTATAAATTCTCAAGGTAGGCTCGGACCGACTCCGCTTACACAAATTCATGTATTCATCTTCCATGCAGCGCCATGGCCATTGGCTAAAGCGATGAATCATATCCCATCTTCACAAAGCCTTGGCAGATCAGCTGCAGTTCATACTGCTTTTGTTGAATCCATCTACAGTGTGGGTAACATCAAGATTTTCTCCATCAGAAGAGTAAGTTATTCTTCTTTATCGCACACAGGACATTTCTTAGTTGGTCTCTATTTCTACTAGAAGTTTACCTTCAGTCAAGAGCTTTCCTCCTAGGGGTAGCTTAATTACCACTTTAATATTCAGAAAATTTACAGCCAAAAACGTGATTCCAGAACTGTGATACTACCTCTTTGGGCGTTTCACCCTCTTGGAAAGGCCTGGTAAACATAGGTTTGACACACTAGACAAGTCTTCTAGTCTTTTCATTTACTCTCGAATTGCACGTTGATCATGATAATGTAGGTCTTGAACTGTTGAAAATGCTCTTTCGCCCTTCGCAAATTAGAGAGATTTGATTCAATCCACACTTTGCCATACTTCCTTGTTGGCACAGCTCCTAGTGTAAGGCTCTGGCTAAAGAATTCACTTCTGTCACTTTCCTGTTTGTCTCTGTAACCTTTGCCCAAGCTGTTTACACGTAATCCACTGAGAACAGTGGATAATGGTCAGGAGATTCAAAGCTCCTTGAGACTTGAAAGGAACTACTCGCCCAGTGGTTTGATAACAATACAAACCAGATGGGTACACTGTGAACGTGGGGGTGCTTGACACACACAACTTCTCAGGATCCAGTCTCATCTTTGTGTAGCAGGTATTATCGGGAATTATACCACTTTATCAACAAAGCAATAGACCCCAGTCCCACTGTTTCAAACAGATGGCCACCCTGGACAAAGGACAAAGCTCAGCATAACTCATGGACACCTCCTCCGCCAGCTCCGCCTGCTGTACCTGACCACACTCAGATTTCTGTGCCTTCAAGATTACACCTTGGCAAAAATCTAATTCCCTGCTGACCTATGCCACTCAATGGTTTCCAAGGAACTAGAGACCATCCATTCAACCTCACTCAATGGGGGTACTACTCCTCATTGGTTCCTTTTGCAAATAAATTTACAGCGATGAGCTATAAAAGTTCATATATTAAGCCACTCTTGAAGAAACCCATCCTTGACCCCACCCAGGGGCAAAACAAAACCTTAGGGGGGCACCTTACCTTTATCCTTTACCTGTGGTGACATCTAACCAGAAAATGTCTTAGGCCCTATCGTGAGTCGCTTCTGAATACCGATGAGGGTGAAAACGTTGGAGCTCAAATTGGTATTACAGGTAGTAGAATTATTTTGCATGCAGTATTACTGACTGGGAAATTACTGTAGATTTTTCTGGGGATTAATTCGCTAGATCTAAAATGAAAGAATTAGTTGGAGGAAAATGCTCCAGACTGTGGTAATTGTATGTTGAAATAAGGGCAGAAACAACTATGTTCAATGCTGTCTCCTATTCCATTCAGGATAGCCTAGAGTACAACAGCAATTCCGCATCCCAACAAAAAGAAACCCTTGGTGTTGGTAAATATGAGTGCAAAATTATACCACCATTGTGGGGCGTAATGCTCATTTAGGTGAAAAATAGCAATGGTATTCATCAGGGATTTAAGCTTGGAGGGTTCACTTCTCTGAAACAGATGTCTTGACCTCCTGAACTATGTAACACAGAAAGAAAGACTTGCTTCCACCCCATATTCAAAGGCGTTGAAACACCTTTCTGTCGTGTCCCCTGAGCCTCAGCCCCAAAGGACAACAATCGGAGGCTGGGCGGGTGCACAAACCTTCTTTATTTATGTCGTCAGCACAGTGCACGCAAGCGCCTCCTTTCTCTTTGGGGATGTATGTAAATTGTCCTGTGTCCCTGTTCCCTGACCGGAAGTTGTGTCCGGTGTCCAGTCCCCTCCCCATCTGTTTTGTGCTGGGTCCTAGTGCCCGCCTGCGGTGAACAACCTTTACAACGAAACTATTACAACGCACTACCATTACAACGCGGTCATTACAACGCAAACCATTACAACGCATTGCGCTGGGGGGCGCTCTAGGATAGGGAATTAGTTTAATTTTCTATCCAACACCTTCCCTAGTGTCCACGGGGACTGGAGTTGGAATAGAAAATTATACTTATCACTATCCAGCACCTCTAAGCGCTATGCGTTGTAAAGGTTTGCGATGTAAAAACCGCGTTGTAAAGGCAGGCGTTGTAATAGCCTGCGTTGTAACGTCATACATCCCCCGCCTGCACATGCCATTCTGGCTTCTCCCCACATTGTTGACAAATAAACACTTTCTGAACAAAAATATAAGAGAAAAGAAAAGAAAGAGAGAGAGGGAGATAGAGAGAGAGACACACACACACATTGTGGTTGTATCTCGAAAATGAATGTTCTTCAACCCATCATCATAGTTCTTTAATCAGCCTTTTTGGTTTTCGACTCACTCTCTTTGGACGAAAACTCTCCTTTCCCTGGCCCAGTTCTTCTCCTGCAGCCACAGCACAGAAAGGTCATTCACTGCTATGAGGGACTCCTTCTGTCCACTCCTGAGTGATGTCACTCAGAACTTTCTGTGTAGCACTTGGCAGTGCCTCTCGATCATCCTCATCTGATGTTCTGAATTCTCTGAAGTAAGAGCTGTTTCTAGTGATAGAGTGAGACCCTGACGCTGCCGTGATCATGGGCCTTTTGAATTCTGCTATCTTCAGTGGCTGGCTCGAGAAGAGACTGTCTGACCTCCATGTTTGCCGTTGGCGCACCAGAACCAGATCTCCTTGATTTAGTTCAGATGCTGCGGCATGACGCTGTATATCAGCTTCTCGTTTCATCTTCCTCTTGGCCGCGTGCGGCAATGTCACTGTGTTCAGGTGGCGCCTTGGCTTCCAGCTGAGGCAGACGGGTCCTGCTTATTCTCTCCAGTACCTGTTCTGCTGGGCACTGTTCCGGGAATTGTGCGGGTTGTTGTGGCAGTCCCGAAGTATTTAGCACTGTGCTTAGCCCACTGGGATCTATTCCAGTTTTGCTCATTGGACGGCCTTCAATTGTTTTGCTGCCCATTACCCTTTCCACCATGCCATTTGCTTGCTCCCACAGTGGTGTTATTTTCCTTTGGTGTACTCCCAGGTAAGCCATGAACTTGCAGAATTCTGCTCCTAAGAACAGTGGTTCATTGTGTGTCTTAAGTGTCAGTGGGGCACCCCAGGCTGCAAATATGTAATCTAAAATTGGTAGGGTGGCAGTTGCTGATGTTGATGACACTTGGTGCACTATGGGGACATGGGAGTATTCATCGATGACAACTAGCAGGTAGCCACTGCTATCCAGCGGCCCATAGAACTCTGTGGCCAGTGCAGTCCACACCACCTCGGGGAGGTCAGACATGCGTAGTTTCTCTGGTTTTGGTGTGCTTTCAGTTATATGACAGAGGTGACAATTCTTGGACATGTACTTTAGCAGATGATCAAGTCCTGGAGCTATACATTTTCTCTCAGCATTTTCTTTGTTGCCACCATGCTTCTGTGAGACTCATGTGCCAGGCTTACTGTCTGCCATCGAAGGGCCTTTGGTATGAACTATATGGTTCCTCAAAGCAGTATTCCGCACTCTGTTGCAGACAGCTCTTTCTGTATTGGTTTGAAAGTAAGTATTTCCTCTTCACTTACTGGACTGCTGTTGTTCACATGTCTCTACCGCTGTTGCTATATGAGTGTCTTGACCGATTGCAGCGTCATTTCATTCATTGTTTTGTGCACCAGTTCCTCAATTCTTATTGGGGCAGGTGTGTTTTGTCGCAGCATAAATTTGAGGTACTCCTCTGCCATGGAGGGTGTTGCTGTTGCACGAGGCAGGGGCTGCCATGACATGTAGTCGGCAGGGTTGTGCTCCTTTCCTGGTTTGTGCACTATTTTGAAGTTGTAGTTCATCAGGCGTATCCCCATCTTTTGAGGCACAGTGACATTTTTGCATTTGGGTTGCCATATATCATAACCAGTGCTTGTTCCTCTGACATGATGGTGAATGACCTCCCATAGATGAACGTTTGGTAGTGTTTACATGCCCACACTACCGCTAGGCTCTTTTTCTCTGGCTGAAAGTATGCCCTTTCTATGTCCAACTGGCTCCTACTTGCATATGTAACAATCTGTCTTGACGAGTCTCTACCTGGTGTATGTTGTGTGAGATTGGCTCCTAACCCCACCGGGCTGGCATCTACGGTGAGCTCAGTGCAAAGGGATGCGTCAAAGTAGGTGGGATGGTCAACTGCCGTGACCGCATGCCGGATGTCTTCAAACGCCCTGTCGTTCTCCGAGGTCCAGAGAAAATAACTGCCCTTGTCTAGTCAGTTCAGGAAATGGTGTGCTCAATGTGTCAAAGTCTTTGATATAGCGAGCTCAACAACTTGTCAGCCCAAGAAATGACCTCACCTCTGCTAAGTTCACTAGGGGCTTAGTTTTGTGGAGCGTTCTAATTTGCTGGGACCTGGACACATTCCTTTGCCATTAAAAAATGTGGCAAAGAGAACGAGTTCTCCTTTTCCCAGCTCGCATTTATCTTCATTCAGTGTCAGGCCAGTGATTTCCATCTGATTGCATACTTCCTTTAGTGCCTTGTTGTGCTCTTCATTCGTGCGGCCAAATACTAGGAGGTCATCGCTGTCGTTTTGACAGTTTTTATGGGCCTAATCACCCGTTGCACCATCTCATGAATTATTTCAGGTGCTGAAGATACCCCAAAGCTTAATCGCCTGTCGCGAAATAGTCCCAAGTGGTTGGAGAAGGTTGTAATGTAGCAGGACTGCGGTTCAATCTCCAGCTGGTGATATCCTTTGTATAAGCGTAGCTTTGAGAATATACAGGCTCCATTGAGGCACCTGATCCTGTGGGGGCCTTGGTGCCATTCTCTTTTGACTGCTGCGTTCGGTAGGCGCATGTCGACACAGATGTGCATTTTTGTTGTGTTTTTGTTCGGCACAGCCACGAAGGGGATATCCATGGAGGTGGTCCATCTGCATCCTCGATGATATCCTGTGATAGCAAACTTTTTCTTTCTTCCTTTGAGCCACTGGTTTGACTGCTTCATTGATGTGAAGGGTAATTAGCATGTCCTTCAGCTTCCTTTTGAGTTCCACCACGATACTGTGAAAGTGAACATTGGGTAGTGATGGAGCGAGGTGATGAATAACATTTTGTTCAAACTCGCAAAGTTAAACTTCCATAAAAACCGTAACTGTATTAACAAGCATGCGGTGAAATTATTAATCAACTTAGCTTCAAAAATGCATTTATTCAGAAAAACACGTGGGACTAACTTATATGCTCTATGTTACAAATGCGAAGAAAATAATAAACTAACCTTGTCTATTGTCTTTGTCAGAATTAAATGCGGCTGTTTAACTAATGGCATGAGCTTATTTGTGTGCTTATGTTATATCTTTCTGTGACAAAACGCATAAAAGAGTTTCTGTAGTTCCTTAAGAAGAAGGTATTTATAAAAGCTGCTTTGTGTGCTCAGCTAGGTAACATAAATTAACGGGTTATTAATTAGCAAAGGGGGTGGGTAACAGAATGGGTCTCAATTCTCTTATTAATTAATGTCTTGTGTTTGTTTAAATAATAGTTTCCGAATGAGGCCTATGGCCTGCAAAAAAGATGGCGTTTCGAATCTTGTCCAGAGAGGAGCCTTGCACAGAAGTGGAAACTTTTACCACAATGACATTTTTGTCAGAAAATGCAGTTTAATAAGTTGTGCTAAACGTGCTCTTGGAGAGAATGGCTCAAGGACAGGAAATGGCAAGTTTGCCAAGGCAAGGAAGTTGTGAACTGTAACTCGAGAGAAAAGTAACTCTTTTGAGGAAGCCAAATAACGCGAAAGCAAAGGACAATAGAGCTAAAGAAATGCCTGTACTTGGTGTAGAAACGGAGATGACCTAACGCCTTAATCGTGGACTGACATGGCGCAGCCAATGAGCGGCGTGGATTTCTAAGAAAATATATAATTGGTAGAAAGTTTAGCTAGATAGAAAGGTATAAAACCTGACCTCATGGGCAGAAGGGTGCTGCTCGCTTTCCGATTCCTGAATGGCGTGACGTGCTGTTGATCTCTTTGGCACACGTAAGGATAGCAGACTTTTATGAATATGCTTTTCTAGGTGGAGCGAGTTTTAGACAGGGAAATAGAATTTAGGGAATGGAAACTGTTATTTGCCTTTAATTCATGCTACTGATTTGCTTTAAAAATGTTGGTCTAATAAGTCATTCCCTTAATAAAATGCTGCTTTCATTTTACTAATAAAATAAAGATTTATAATCGAAAATGCTCTTTCTTTGAATAATAAAGATAATAAAAATTAGATTTTGAAATGCCAAGCTGGTCTTGTTTATTCATGGTCTAGTTACCATCAGTTGATCAATTTGCCTTAGTGACTTAATTAAATGATATATGTTTAAAACCATGGTAAGAAATGATATACTGCAGTTGTATATAAATTTGTAAATAGATTGTGAATAGTTCTGATTAATTAGGTCACATGATTCAGTCGCTCAAAAATTGTCTCGTTGGTTTAAGGGCCTTGGTAAGTGATTCATGATTAATGATGAATATTGTGGTGTTAGGTAGCGTTATTGAGACAGTTTTTCATTAGGAGCGCTGGATCAATTACTTGGTAGCAGAGTTACGGTTACTATGGTAACTGTCATGCTACATGGTAAATACATAGGATTCATGACTAAAACATGTTAAGTTTGTCTAGTTGTTATATGTAGTCTAAAGGTTTTTTCCAGCAGTGTGAAAATTCCTGGCTTGTGCCGGCAAGAGAAGTGTGACAGGTGAAGTTGCACAGTGCATTTGTTTTGTTTCAAAATAGTGGTATTGTCATATATCACTAGTGTTGTGGACGTACAGCACAAGTTTAGGGATTTTAGGTGTGTAAGGTAGGATGTATAGTGAGGATTGTCTATGAAATCGTAGCTTTCGAGTATAGGGACACCTGTCCTGTTTTAAAACTCACTGTGAAAAGAGTAGTAGAACTTATCCAAGCTTGAGTGAAGGGTAAGGAAGCGTTGTCTATCTTACTGGCGAGTGAGGATTTCTATGGTGGGTTAAAGTCCTACCAAGATTAATGTATGTATGGTTAGGGATTTTCTGTTTGAATATGCGTAAATGATTTTGTAATACTCGATCGAGTGAAACTTTGAATTGTCACTATATGTGCATTCAGAGAAAAACGAGTTCGTTATTACTTGTTAGAAGGGTAGAGTAGCCTTACTTTATCAACAAATTTAAATATTCTGTGAGAATAGCGTCGTCTATTTCACGCAAAGGAATATCTGAATGACTGGGAAAGCTATCACTTGATTTTAGCGAAACAGACAAATGGTTTGTTTTTGTGGAGTTACTAACTGAATTCCATTGAAAAGATTTGTAAAATATGGTGCTGTGAAAATATTTTGTAAAGGAGGTGTCAGTGTTAGAGCAGAGCGAGGACAGAGAAGCTGCAGCGGCAGTATACGTCACTAGTGTCGCTCTGTGATTGGCTAGCATACGTCACAGAATTCGCGCACTGATTGGCTCATGTGACTAGGCAAGCTTGCAGCTGATTGGCTTATCCTGAAAGGTAGTAATTCTATTGGTTGAGCAAAATAGTGACGAAGCTAAACCTGATTGGCTTGTTGGTGAGTTTCGCGCACGGATTGGTTGGTTTTGCGGAACAACAAGGAAATAGTTACAATCTATTCCGAAGTAAGCAGAATCGTTTAAAAACATGAATTATTATTACATGAAAGAGGAAAAGAAGCTTTCATGGTTTCAAAAATTGAAAAATATATTCAAACCTGACAAGAAAATTGAAACGCAAGGTGGAAGATTAATTCATAAGTACAAAACACCTGCAGCTAATATGTTAGGTGAATATGGTTATCATACTTGTCTTTGGATTGAGAATTGGATGGAATATACCAAAAATGGTGTATTAGCATGGCCAGAAGATGGATCATTTAACATTAAGGTTTTGAAAAACGTAAGAGAAAAAATGATGACTGTTGTACCAAGTCCTAGACCTACTCAGTTTGAGGCTTTAGCTGAATGGGAGGACGAAATGTTTGAATTAGAACGAGAAAATAGAGGTGTAACAAAAGGTACTAGATTAGACATTAATAGGGAAACTCATGAGGATAGAATGCGTCGATGGAGACGTGCAGACATGTGTGATGGTTTGTATCCAGCCAGATTTGGTGAGGCAACTAGTCAAAAGGACGCTCAAAAGAAAAATAATAATGGTGAATATAGTGAATTAGAAGATGCAGTTTTAGAAGAAATTTATGTTACAAAAGCGAAACCGCCACCTTACCAACCAGTTTGTTCATGGTCTTCCCCGAGAGTTCCACCAGGAACTTCCCCAAGTGCTCCTCCAAGAGAAATTATTGATGAAACATCACCTAGATTAAATCCAAAAAATGGAAAAACTCCTGAGAGAGTAGAAACAAGAACTAATTCTAGTATATCAGGAGAAAATAGAAATTATGCTGAAACCCCAGTTCAGAGAAATGAAACCCCAAGAAATGTAATGAGAACAGAAAGATGTGAGGAAATACCAAATACCTCAGAATATTTCCGATCAAAAGATGAATTAATACAGCAGTTAACTAAAAGTATGGAAGCAGTAACAGTACCAGTTACGATTGGACCTGTTCTTCCAGTATTTGATCAAAGGGAAGCTAGACATTCAGCTTTAACTGTCCCATTAAATGCAGAAATTCAGAAAGTGGCCGATAAAAACTTTATTCAGATTTATCAGAAATTCACCGAGAGAAAACAATGATGCCTGATTTAACTTTTAATCAAAGTTTGTCAAATAAAACTCCATCTGTTGCAGAATCTGATTCTGGTACTCCGGAAAAGAGCATAAATAAAATAGATTTAACGCATACCCCACAAACTCCAGAATTTAAATTACTTGATGTTGCAAAATTGAAAGCAGATTTCGAGGAATTAATTATTGGCACAATTGGACCTGACAGTTTGAAGCTATATCAGGATGATGAATTATTATTTATTTGTAAAAGCATACAATGGAATACGAAAACCAAGTATGATCAATTAGAGGAAATGGCTGCTGAATTAGAAATAGATTTAAGTAGACAGAAAAATTTGCAGAAACATTATAGAGTGGATTTCTCTGAAAAAGACATTGAGAACATGAACACCACAGGAAGAATCATTCATATAAAAGATTTAATTGTGTTTCTAAAAAGATTGGGTGAATTAAGTAAATGGAGAGTAAAATGGACAAAGAAAAGAGAGGAAGACAGAAGAGAAAGAGGAGAAGTAGCTAATGAGTTTCCAATGAGAGAAATACCAGGAGGAGGGTATGTGCATGTTCCATGGACAAGACAGGATATTTTACTGTTTACAAATGATTTTCCTCGGCTGAGAGAAAAACCTGTGGAATGGTATCGACAGGTAGACAGATTTGTGAAGGTTTCAAAAGTTCTGTGGATTGATCTTGATGGATTCCTTGACATAGTTGTCCCATCAGATCTATGGACAGAATGTAAAATTTCTATAGATTGGTCTAAAGAAGAACCTACTCGAGATAAGGTAACAGGTGCTCCTTAACCAGATGTTATGAATCTGTACGATAAGGTAATTGTGTGGTTGAAAAACAAGATTCCCCCAAAAGAAGTAGATTGGGTTAAAATAGATAGAACAAATCAAGAACCAAAAGAATCAGTACATTCATTCTATGAAAGATTACTGCTGGTATTTAAACAATACAGTGGTTATGAAAAAGTGAAAAGGATATGAGCCATTTCATATACAGATTTGTTTATAGCTTAAGATCTGAAATTGGTGAAATGATAAGATCTGGAATAGTTGGCTGGCAATCGCTCTCAGTAGATGACATTTTGAGAAAAGCAAAATACTGTAGTGATGAAATAGATGCTAAAAGAAAAAGCTATGTAGGCACAAGTAAAAGTGGCCGAACAACAAATTGCAAATCTTGAAAACAAAAATGTTCATCAGAATCAAGGGAAATTTAAAGGTAATTATAATAAGCCAAAATTGATGAGAAATATTGAAGAATTAAAGCAGAAACTCCCATGTTTTAATTGCGGCGAAATTGGACACTGGAAGCGCGAATGTAAGAATCCGCCCAGAAATTTTAGAAATGCATCATTAAATCCACAGATGCAGAATGAGATAAATCAGCAGCAACAGCTACAGCGACAGGTAGTGATTCAGCAAAGTCAGATTCCACAACCGCCACTTCCAAACTGTGTAAATGTGCAGAGATACAGTACAGAAACAGAATTCTGCGGAGGTGAACAGGTAAACAGATCGCCAAGAGTGAATGTGTCAAATGTTTCTCAACAATATTGGTTAAAAGAAAATGGAGGGAGTGATTCTGAGGATTACTTATGACGGTGCCTGAGAGAGGAGGAAGAGTGTGTGCTTGGAGCCACTCTTGAGGTAGATCAGTCTGGTCCATTTGTAAATGGTAAAGTGAATGATATAGAAATCACTTTTCTAGTGGACACAGGTGCTACCCGTTCTACTGTTAGATCAGTGGAAATAGAAAACCTACCTCTCTCTGGTGACAAAATCCAAGTAGTTGGCATAGCTAATCAACAAATTAAAACAGATTTAACAGAACCAGTTGAAGTAGAAATTGCCAAATTTAAGGACATGCATAGATTTGTAGTTTGTAACAGCAGTCCTGTAAACCTGTTAGGAAGGGACATCCTTTGCAAAATGAACTGTAAAATATATTGCTCACCGGATGGTATTGAGCTCCAAACTCTAGAAGAAGATAGGCTTTACAAATTAACAATGTTAATGGTTGAAGCAGAAGAAAGTAAACTATTTCCTGTATTTGACAAAAATAATCTTCCTGAAGAATTAAAAGAGACAGTCAATGCTAAAATTTGGGATTAAACTGGAGACGAAATGGGTTTGATGAAAAATGTAGACCCAGTAAAAATAACAGTAAAACAAGGAGTAGATTATCCAAACATTCCTTAGTATAAAATGAAAGCAGAAGTTATTGAAGGTGTCGCACCTGTAATTGATAAATTCATAAAACAAGGTGTTCTAAAAGAAATTGAAAGCAGTCCATCTAATTAACCGATTATGGGAATCAAAAAGCCAAACTGAACTTTCAGGATTGTTCAAGACCTGAGAAAGGTTAATCAAATAGTTGTTCCATGTTGCCCAGTTGTACCAAACCCAGCGGTAATTCTATATCAGATTCCGCATGATGCAGAATGGTGTACAGTTATAGATCTTTGTAACGCAGTCTTTACTGTTCCATTGCATCCAGAAAGCCAACAAATGTATGCGTTCAGGTTCAAAGAGCGTATCTTAGCATGGTGTCGTATCCCTCAAGGGTATACAGAGAGTCCATCGATTTTTAATCAGTTGTTAAAGAAATCCTTGGAAAATCTAGATTTACCTGGAAAATCAACGTTAGTGCAGTATATTGATGATCTCCTTGTGGCTGCAAAAACACAAGATAACTGTGTGACAGATACCATTACTCTTTTAAATCATTTGGCAGATGAGGGACATAAAGTGTCTCCTGCAAAATTACAGTTTTGCAAACAAGAAGTAAAATACCTTGGTCACAGAATTGCAAAAGGAATCAGGCAAGTGACAACTGAGAGAATAAAAATGATTCAGGCAATGCAACCTCCAAAAACACAGAGACAAGTCAGAATGTTTCTAGGAATGGTAGGTTATTGTCGCCAATGGATTAGTGGATTTTCAGTAATTGCAAAGCCATTGCAGAGACTAACAAAAGCAGACATAAAAGACCCGATTACCCTAACAGAAACTGAGTTAGAAGCTTTTGAACAGTTAAAGAGAAGTTTGTGTGAAGCTCCAGCATTGGAAATGCCAGACTATGAGAAGGAATTTGAGCTGTATTGCAGTGAAAGAGAAGGATGTGCATTATCAGTTTTGATTCAAAGACATGGAAGACTGAGAAAGCCCATAGCATATTTCTCAGCTGTTCTTGATCCTGTTGCAAAAGCATTACCAGGCTGCTTAAAAGCAGTAGCTGCAACAAGTGTAAGTTTGGAACAAAGTGAAGGGATAATAATGGAAATCCCTGTAAAGGTATATGTACCCCATTCAGTTGAAATTCTCCTCACCAGAAGCAAAACACAGCATTTGACAAGTGATAGGCTAACAAAATATGAAAAAGTTATTCTTGGCTCAGATAACGTATCAATTGCAAGATGTGTGAATTTAAATCCTTCCACATTGTTGCCTGATGGTACTGTAACAGAAATCCGAAATGAAAATGATATTGATCATGAATGCTTGGATGTTTTAGAATATTGCACCAAACCTAGGCAGGACGTTAAAGATGTCCCATTAGCTGAATCAGATTATGTTTTATTTGTTGACGGTTCATGTTTAAGAACAGATGAAGGTGTTCTGAGCGCCGCATACTCTGTGTGTACAGTTGCAGATGTAATTGAAGCATCTTGTCTCAAAGGAATTCGTTCAGCTCAAGTAGCAGAATTGATTGCTTTGATTCGTGCATGTGAAAGAGCAAAAGAGTTAAAAGTTACCATAGTGACTGATAGTCAGTATGGATATGGCGTAGTCCATGACTATGGCCAGCTCTGGTCTCAAAGAGGTTATTTAACTTCTGCGGGAACTCCTATCAGGAATGGAAAATTTATCAAAAGGCTGATTGATGTTATTCAGCTACCAAAGAAAATTGCTGTTGTAAAATGCACAGCACACAAAAAAGGTGATGATTACATGACAAAATGAAATGCATATGCCGATGAAATTGCAAACTTTTGTGCAAAGAATAATATGTCTATTAATCGGGAAAAAGACAATGAACATGTTTTGAACTCACTCATACTAACATCTGTAGTTGAGACATGGCAAGGAGTAAAAGATTTACAAGATGAGGCAGATGATTAGGAAAAAGACACATGGTTAAAAGCAGGTTGCAGACAGAGAGAAGATGAGATTTGGGTTTACAAAGATGACAGACCAGTAATGCCAAATAGCATGATTGCTGACATGGCTCGAATGTATCATGGTCCAGGACATTTAGGAAGAGATTCAATGATTAGATTGCTTAGGCAGACATGGTACAATCCAAAATTCAGACTGATTGCAGAATCTTTTTGTCAGAGATGCTTCTTCTGCCAGCAGATCAATCCAAACAGAAAAACAGTTGTGAGCATGGGAACCATAGGACGGGAGGGTGGTCCTTTTACCAGATTACAGCTTGATTTCATTGACATGCCATCCCATAACAAGTTAAGATATGTTTTGGTGATAATCTGTCTGTTTTCGAGATGGGTGGAAGCGTTCCCGACACGTCACAATGATTCAGTTACAGTGGCAAAATTGCTTTTGAGAGAAATCATACCAAGGTATGGATTTCCGGTGATGGTCGAGACAGATCGTGGCACACATTTTGAAAACAGATTGTTACAATTGATTTGTGAAGCACTGGATATACAGCAAAAGCTACACTGTGCTTACAGACCAGAAGCATCAGGTGTTGTTGAGCAAGTGAATGGCACGATAAAGAATAGAATAGCTAAAATGTGTCTAGCTACAGGAATGAAGTGGACTGACGCACTTCCACTTGTTTTGATGTCTTTGAGAAGTACTCCAGATAGAAAAACAGGTTTGAGCCCACACAAAATACTCATGGGTAGAGTCATGAGACAAGCATTTGTTCCAGTTGATAAACTATTGAGCATTAATGATAGTATCATATTGGAGTACTGAAAGAATCTATCTGACGGGGTGACTTCTGTGTTCCATAAGGTGGGAACTGAAGTGATAACAAAAGAGAAGGAACAAGCTCATGATCTGTTACCAGGAGACTGGGTGAGGACAAAAGTACACCGAAGTAGAAATTGCCTAGTACCCAGGTGGCAGAAGGCAAGACAGGTGATACTTGTCACAACAAATGCAATAAAGTGTAGAGGATTGAAAAGATGGATTCATGCTAGTCACACCATACACCATACGCCAGCTCCTGAAAATCCTGACGAAGATGATACAACAGCTGATTCAGATTCCGAAGAAGAACCTGAAAGAAATCCAGATCCTGAAGATCGACAAGAAAGTCGACATCTGGAAAATTCAAATGCGAATGAGGCATTGAATGAAGAAATTGAAGAGATTGTGATACAAGACTCTGAAAATGAGGAAGATCTGCTAGATCAAGAAGCAGAAAAGGAGTCTAAACGAGAAGTGATTCAAGATCAGGAGAGTATTGAAAAGCAGATTGGAAGCTCTGGAAGAAGGAATGAAAATTCTGAAACTGGTGGATTGGAAGTAATTGAAGAAGAAGAAGAAGATGAATTACCAAGTACCAGCTATAAGGATGATGTTCCTAACGGAGTGAAACTGCCGAGTAAAGAAGTACCTGGATCTAGAGCAAATATCACAGAAAGTGAAACAGATGAAAGTGATGATGAATCCAAAGTGAAAAGATCAAGGAAAAGAGCTTGGAGAGCAGAGTGTAATCTAACTGAACCAAAGAAGAAATTATCAAGGAAAGGAGATAATTGGCCAGATGAAAATGAATGCCTAAAATTCAAATTAGTGAACAGATCAAAAGAGCAGGTTAATGAGGTCTCAAGTCAGAAGGAAGGAGACTCAGATAAGAAAAATCAAGCAGGAAAGAAAATAGAAGTAATAAGCAGTAGAGCAAAGAGAGTAATAAAGGCTAATCAAAAGTATAAGTCACCTGAATGGACCTACATTATTATACCACCAGTAGTGGAAGTAAATAGTAGTAGCCAAGAAGATTTAGATGATACATTTGACAATAATTGATTTTATTTTGACACAAGGTTGAAAAAAATTGTATTTGACATAAGGTCGAAGAAATTGTGTTAGGTGACACAAGGTCGATGAAATTGTGTTCGCTGGAAAAACACATTGATGTAAGACGTAAGGTCGAAGAAAAGTTGTTAGAAAATAGGGTTTTCTTTTTAAAAAGAAAAAAGTAAAAAGGGGGGTGTATATTTAGTGATTTTTAAATTTTTGATTTTTTTTTAAAGGCTCTTGTTTCAAAGTAAAGATGCCTTCTACTAATAGCAATTCGAGATGTTCTATTTTAAGAAGATGTTGCAAAATGTCTTCTATATGTGTAATCCTAATAATTTTGGTTTAGTTAATTTTAGCTGCTATTTTTCCTTTTGTAATTGATAAAGAATTGTACAAAACTAATATGACTAGTGAGGTTGTGGCTAAACAAGTTAAACATGATATAGTAGGCAAAACTAATAAAGTTATTGAGCATAAACCAGACATCCACCAAGCTAGATCTGTTGGAGATTTTTCTAGTAATACCTTTTCAAGACTTTTATCTGAATATGTTAAGGTAATGGATGTGAAAGATTGTTACATTTGTGTGAAATTACCCTCTTCTGTCTCTGAAGGGGTGACCTATAGTATGCTTCCTCTTACTTATGGCATCACTTGCAGTGTAATAGCTAGTTTGTTTTATCAAACAGGTTGTTTAGAATACTACTATTCTAATTATGATGAAATTTTTGCAAATTTAAAAGTTGATAGTAGCCTGAATAAACTGAAACATGCTAAACAGATGAGGGAATTTTTCATAGTAACTAATGAACTTACTTATGAGTATGCTTTTAAAAATAATTTAACATGCAAATTGAGAACGGAAGAAAAATCTTTCTTAAACATGGTTGAAGAGAGAAGGGCAATTTACAAACGGAATGAGGTGTTGAAACAAACCAAATCTAAGTTTTGGCAGATTGAGGATGAAAAGCTCAATGGTAGAAATGAAAATGTAGCAATTCATATAGATAAACCTGTTAGTGGAAAGCTTTGAATTAGCAAGGCTTATTTCAATCTCCCAGACCACTGGTATGGGACTTGCTATGTTGGTTTAGTTTTTCCAAACTTTTTTCATGTAGATAGAAATGAAAAGGGGTCATTTGAAATTGGCAAACATTTGAATAGATTCAAAAGGGAAAGCTTTTCAGAAATTTTGGGAGATATTTTTGCTGCAGTAATACCTATGGTGGGTATAACCCTGAATGCAGTTAAGATTAGAAAAATGTCTACAATTGTTGATAGATTGTCTACTGATACTGCTAGTGGATTTCAATTAGTGAATACAGAACTTATTGCCATGAGAACAATGGTAATGCAGAACCGTCTTGCATTAGACATTCTGCTCGCAAAAGAAGGAGGAGTCTGTGCAATTTTACATGTCCAGCATTGCTTCCATACCATGTTCTAAACAATTCATCAATGAATGTCTATCAATAGTACTCAAGGAGAATGTCTTCCAGTTTGGCGACCACATGTACCTCCAAACTAAGGGCGTGAGCATGGGGGCAGCCATGGCTCCGTCAATAGCAAACATATACATGGCGCTATTTGAATCTAAACATATTTACAAAGAAATGGCACCCTTTTCTGTGTCTGTTTCCCATTGGTACCGATATATTGATGACATCTTTTTTATCTGGACCAATGGGGAACAGACCTTGCAGGAATTTTTAACTTGGCTCAATCTTGCTGACACTAATCTCCGGTTCACTGCCCATATTGATCCTTCACGAGTGGAATTTCTGGACATTTATATCAGACACAATTCCAACAAACTTGAGGTAGATCTATATACCAAGCCGACGGCAAGGAATACTCTCCTTCATTTAACAAGTTACCATCCTAGGAGCCAGAAGGATAGTATTCCTTTCTCTCAATTCCTCAGAATAAGACGGAATTGCACCACCTTGAAAGACTATGATATTCAGTCAGTTACCATGAAGGAGAAATTCCTAGAACGAGACTATCCTCACCGCCTCGTTAGGACAGCGTATAAAAGAGCACGGTTCTATGACGGAGATGCCTTACTCAAATCACAAAAACAAAAAGAGGAACCTAAGCTGGTGTGCATAAAAAAACATTCCACTCTGGACGCCACTGTCAGACAAGTAATTAGTGCCAACTGGCACCTTCTGAATGTGGATGATACCCAGAAAAAACTAGAAAAACCCATGTTTGAACATCGCCGTATTAAAAACTTAAAAGATTTAATAGTTCGATCACGATACACCACATCAACCAATAACCCCCCCTTCATACAAAAATCAATAGATGGAACAAACCATGTAGGAGGTACCTCCCGATGTGGCTCTTGCCAATCATGTGATGGCATTCTCACAGGACAATCTTTTGTTTTCAATCATTTTAACATCCAGGCCAAGGAATTATGGACTTGCAATACACGCAACATAGTGTATCTAATCATATACCCATGTAACCTGGGCTATGTAGGGGAGACGTCGTGAGCAATGAAAACGCGACTGACAGAACATAGGTCTGCCATAAAAACACTGAAACATACAGCCCCCTTACTTAGTCATTTTTCTGAATTCAAACATACACCGTCAGATATTAGATGGCGTATTTTGGAAAAAATCCACATCCCCAATAACAACGGTGGAGACAAAATCAGGAAGAAAAAAGAAGTTTTCTGGATTTTTTCCCTAGGCACTTTTACCAATGTGTTAACAAGGAATTGCCCTGGGAAAATGCCATCATTTAAAGCCTTTATCTTTTTTCAAAAAATCTACGTCCCTTCTTGAACATAAGCTGAACACATTAACTCGATATTATTTTAAGTAGTCTTATTTTACACAGTACGTGGGAATTTGATTATTTTTCATATTACTATGCATCCGCATTTCTCTTCAGAAAACTGTCCACAAGTACGGTCCTTACATTAACGGCCCCTATATAGGCAAACCTCGCATACTATGTGTCTTTTTCCGTTGTCCGTACTTTTCAGATATACCCTAACAATAACATAATCAGCTGTGAACCATCACGGTATATCTCTTTAAGGAATTCATTTACCTCACCCCCTACCTATCAGATAACAGGATATATAAGCGTATCGCCGTCACCTTTTCAAATTCGATTCATCCCACGAGGCAGTAGACGCCACGCCGTTGTGGTTATCATTGCGCTCAGCTTTCCACAGGTAGCAAGCAAACAGTTCTCTGACTGCGCCCCCAATATCAAGAGTCCTGGCATATTATCCAGAGCTTCTTTTAAAAAATATCTCTTCGTTTTTTCCTTGTCTTTCTTCTGTATCGTTTAGGTATCCAACTTGCGTTTTCACGCTCTTATCAGCTCAACATTCCATCAATATTTGAGCCCCTCCATACGCTATATCAGGTAAATAAGAAATATATTTCTCCTCCCTTCTTATCTGACCGCATCCCCTACTTATCAGAGAACAGGATATATAAGCGTATCACCTTCACCATTTCAGATTTGTTTCTTTCGACGAGGCAGTAGACGCCACGCCGTTGCGATAATCACTACGCTAAGCTTTTCACAGGTAACAAGCAAATAGCTCTCTGACTGTGCCCCTAATATTGAGAGTTCTGGCATATTATTTTGAGCCTCATTTACAAAATATCCTTTCGTCTTTTCCTTTTTCTTTTTTAGAATCATTTAGGTATCCAACCTGTGTTTTTACGTTCTCATTAGCTTGACTTTCCATCAATATATGAGTCCCTCTATACGCTATATCAGGTAAATAAGAAATATAGTTCTCTCCCCTTCCTAATTGTGGTGCGATTGCAGCATACATATTCCTGTTCTATTAAATATAGAAATACCAACAACCGGTATGCATTTAATTTTAGTAACTGAAGATATTTGGAGCCCCTGCTTGGCTAATTAACAGCTATTCCCCGGCCTTATTCACCCGCACAGTGCAGTGCCTGCCGATTGGGAACGAAAGATTACTCGAACAAAGGTAGATTAATATCGACCTTAATGAAAACTGTCCTGCACTCTAGTCCCGCATTACCAAAAAGAGAATGCATTTAGTATTGAACACATTATAAACTGTATAATTTTTTACTTCTTTCAGCCATCGAGCTTCCGCCAACTTTTAATTTTATCCGCCGCGACTCATGCTGTCATGATTTTTTGACCTAAGAAGTGACATCACAGCTCAACACCCACCTCACAGGTATATCTCTTTTTTAAACATTTATGCTCTCGGGTTGGCAACTATTCCCTGTAGGTAGACGTGTATTTAACAACAACCACATGCAAGAGATCAAATATCCCGTTAGTCATCTTTTAGTTTCTGATTTTATAATCACATGTCCTCTTACTGAATCACCCTGATTGACTTAGACAGGCCGGACCTTTCATTTCAACACCAACATAATAGCTAATCTGTTGGCTTTTGACTTTCTATTGCGGGCTCATACAGACAAAAAGACCTGGTGCAGAGACTCCGATTGGACCGGTCTCTACATTGTTTCTTCTTTCAACATCTTAAAGCATCTATATATGATTCTCTTTTTTCTCTTCTGCTCTACGAATAATACAGCCAACCCTCATCACATCCATTTAAAAAGAGGAGCCTTTCTATGCTGTTATCGTCTAATAGTTAGAACACTTCAAAACAAGTAGGAAAAATAACTCCCAACTTAACAAAATAAACATGCCACTATCTGTCAGTGTGAGTCTAACTAGTTACTCTTATGGCATAAATATAGTCAATCCCAATTAGATTTATCTAAAAGGAAGCATAGATACCTCAAGAATTGGCACACCTTTAAATAGGCAGGGAAAAAGGGAATTCTTCATTCAATAAAATAAAATAAAAACATATTCTTTGTCGGTTTGAGCTCAACCAGTCATCTTTGCTGTATAACTAATTTCTTATTTCTATTCTATTTTCCCTTTGATTCCTGTAAATCCTTTTTTGTCTTTTAGGTATAATATTTATTTTTTGTACAACCAGATGATATTGATGTGTGCCACTGTACTATATCTTACAATTAGTTATGTACAATGAATTGCCATAAAGCGGTATATCATGCGATACTATCATTTCTCTGGCCAAAATGTTCAAGTTATATGCTTAAGCTGATGTATTGATCATGTGCACATTTGAGCATAAACATAAACAGTTCTCTTAAATATGTTTTATCTATTTTTATCTACAAGATGCTAGCGTCCTGAGGAAGACACTTTCCATGTGTTGAAACGCGTAGACGAAAACCATCTTCCCTTCATATCATTGGGAATATTTGTACACATAATAATTTGCATATATCGAATTTCTAATGAAAGAATTTTTATTGTTATTTTTTAGTAGTCTTTATGTCATTGATTATCCCCCTGACACCTTTTATCAAACTTATTAAATTAAATCCTCAAATGCTAATTTTGTGCCTGATTATCTTATACTAATTTTTCGTTACTTGAACTTCGCCAGTACAGTTGTTTTGCCTGGGTGTGTTATTTTCTCATAAACAGCATTGCTGTACATACATTCCAGACAAGAGTCAGAATATAGAGATGTATATTAAAAATATAACTGAATTACATGCTGAGATAGAACCTTTGGAAGATGAAAATTTTTCAGGGCGTTTGAGCAAAAGATTTGCAGCAATCAGAAACTGGTTTCAAGAGATTTTTAGTTCAATTATAGGTAAAATACTTTATCCTTTAATAGTTATAGTCATAGTGATACTTTTGTTAAAAATTAGTTGCATGTTACACAAGAGAAAGAAATATGTAAGGGAAAAGAAAAGAATTTACAAACTCAGAAAAGAAAAGGAAAAAGAAATAGAATTAGAAGAGTTTCGTAGATCTCAATATGAGAGTTGCAAACAAACAGCTGAATCAAAAGTTTAGATATACTAATATTAAGAAAGTCCAAAACATGTTCAAGGGTTGAAATTTTTTTTAAATTTTGGGTATTGTTTGGTGATTTTGAAATCACCAGATGAGGGAGTTGATGGAGCGAGGTGATGAATAAAAAAAATTTCAAACTCGCAAAGTTAAACTTCCATAAAAACCGTAACTGTATTAACAAGCATGCGGTGAAATTATTAATCAACTTAGTTTTAAAAATGCATTTATTCAGAAAAACACGTGGGACTAACTTATATGCTCTATGTTGCAAATGCGAAGAAAATAATAAACTAACATTGTATATTGTCTTTGTCAGAATTAAATGCGGCTGTTTAACTAATGGCATGAGCTTATTTATGTGCTTATGTTATGTCTTTATGTGACAAAACGCATAAAAGAGTTCCTGTAGTTCCTTAAGAAGAAGGTAGTTATAAAAGCTGCTTTGTGTGCACAGCTAGGTAACATAAATTAACGGGTTATTAATTAGCAAAGGGGGTGGGTATCCTCTCTTATTAATTAATGTCTTGTGTGTGTTTAAATAATAGTTTCCGAATGAGGCCTATGGCCTGCAAAAAGATGGCGTTTCGAATCTTGTCCAGAGAGGAGCTTTGCACAGAAGTAGAAACTTTTACCACCACGACATTTTTGTCAGAAAATGCAGTTTAATAAGTTGTGCTAAACGTGCTCTTGGAGAGAATGGCTCAAGGACAGGAAACGGCAAGTTTGCCAAGGCAATAGAGCTAAAGAAATGCCTGTACTTGGTGTAGAAACGGAGATGACCTAACGCCTTAATCGTGGACTGACATGGCGCAGCCAATGAGCGGCGTGGATTTCTAAGAAAATATATAATTGGTAGAAAGTTTAGCTAGATAGAAAGGTAGAAAACCTGATCTCATGGGCAGGAGGGTGCTGCTCGCTTTCCGATTCCTGAATGGCGTGACGTGCTGTTGGACTCTTTGGCGCACGTAAGGATAGCAGACTTTTATGAATATTCTTTTCTAGGTGGAGCGAGTTTTAGACAGGGAAATAGAATTTAGGGAATGGAAACTGTTATTTGCCTTTAATTCATGCTACTGATTTGCTTTAAAAATGTCGGTCTAATAAGTCATTCCCTTAATAAAATGCTGCTTTCATTTTACTAATAAAATAAAGATTTATGATCGAAAATGCTCTTTCTTTGAATAATAAAGATAATAAAAATTAGATTTTGAAATGACAAGCTGGTCTTGTTTATTTATGGTCTAGTTACCATCAGTTGATCCATTTGCCTTAGTGACTTAATTAAATGATATATGTTTAAAACCACGGTAAGAAATGATATACTGCAGTTGTATATAAATTTGTAAATAGATTGTGAATAGTTTCTGATTAATTAGGTCACATGATTCAGTCGCTCAAAAATTGTCTCGTTGGTTTATGGGCCTTGGTAAGTGATTCATGATTAATGATGAATATTGTGGTGTTAGGTAGTGTTATTGAGACAGTTTTTCATTAGGAGCACTGGATCAGTAGTGATGAAAGGGAGTCCTGTCATCTATACCGTGTCGGGGCACTTGACTGGTTTTTCCAGCTATTAAAAGTAATTGTGGAGTGTCATTGGCTCAAATAAGAAGTCCTTGGAGAGTATATACAAAAAAACTCTTGAGTGTCTTATGTGGGGAATGCCCCTTCTTTTGACTTGTTTGGAAAAATAAAATTGAAACTTAGTAACGATTGGTTATAGAGATTAGGGAAAAAAAGCCCTGAGGAAGTCCTTATGTAACAGGACGAAACACGTTGGCTGTGTTCTGGCTTTGTTCTTGGCTGTGTTCGTCCTACTATTTCTTTGTATAAGAAAAGAAGGAATAAAAGAGGAAATTTGATACAATGATATAAACTTTGTGTTTTTCTTTACTGTTATAGTGTTGTTGTTACCTCCTTCTGTTGCCCTTTTTTGTAAAAGTATTATATATTGTATATACAATATTAAGTCTATCTATTTGTGCTACTACTGTCTGTGTTTGTAATTTATTATATATGGGGTGTTGTGAATGATTGGCTCTTGGAGTAGGCACTTTGCTATTTAAGGGAACAACATTGAGTGTGGTGTAACTTTGTCACAATTGTTCAACTACTATTTGGCACACATGTAGTGTTTGAAATGCCTGATCCATTTCTACCCTTTGACTGAGAGTCGGAGAGGTCAAAAGGCACAGGTTGTTGAAAAATTGCGCTTGAAATTGTGCCCTCATTGCATTCCACCGTCACGCTAGAGCAACTGGTCACAAACACGCTGTTGGCTGTGTTATGTTCTTGGTAGTTGTTCTCTGTATTGCTTATTCTGAAGATGCCCGACCTTAAAATGGTTACTGGGGTGCGCTTAATGCAGTCTCAGTCTGTTAGCCTAACTTTAAAATGGTCGTCAGGCTCTTCCTCTGCCAATGTGCTGGTGTGTCTGACTTCAAAATGGCCACCTGCACTTCCTCAATGCTTATTGGCTCCCCCGCCAGACTTCGAAATGGCCATTGAGGTCTTGCGAGATCTCGTCTGTATCCGAGATCAACGCAGGAGGTTTGTGTGGCTGTATTTGGTTCCAGGTGCATTGGGAGGGCCAAACGGCTGCCTCGGCCATGGCGGTGCATACTGCTTGCTCGTGGACACAATGGGAAGCTAATTGATAGCGGCGCTTGTTTCTCATTGTTCTAGTTTCTTCGCAGTGCGCGACCGGGGTAGGCTCCCGACGTTGCTATGAGCACCCCTGATGGTACCCGATGTCGTTCTGCTGTGTCAGACCAGGGTGGTCTCCTGGAGCCGTTTTGTCTACTGCAGGAAACTCTTCACTGTGTACTGGTGCCACACTCCAGTTCACCACCTTTGTCGCCAGATGTTGTGTCCCCTGTTCCCCAGCCCCAAAGGACAACACACAAAGGATTGTAAGGGTGCACAAACCTTGTTTATTCACTCCATCAGCACGTGCGTGCAGGCACCTCCCTCCTCCTCATAGATGTATGTAAAGTTTCCTGTGTTCTCACTCCCTGACCGGAAGAGGCATCCAGTGTCTAGTCCCCTCAACCATCTGTTCTGTACATGGTCTTAGTGCCCACCTGCACATGTTGTCCTGACACTGTCTATGCCATGGAACATCACTAAAATATCAGCGCACAAAAGAGAGCGTTTGCAAGAACAATTTACTGTGTCAGGGTGGAGATACTGCTACTAAGAGTTATATACCTCAATTCAGGCTGCGGATGCATTCTGGGAGATAAAGATGCTGCAAGTCAGGATGGAAGTGTGTTTTAGGAGCTTTTTTAGCCTTTGAAAACTATTGCATTGCAGGTGGACTGGGGCTGGACATCACAAAAGAAAACATTGTGAGAGCTTGGCAGGTGGCTCACTACTGAGCTAGAAATGCACCTATGAACAGTGCTGCAAGGCCATATAAATGACCGTATGTGAGCTCTACCAATGCCAGTAACAGCATTCTGCAAGTCAGGAAAGAGGTGCTTTGTGAAAGATCTTATATTTGTCACTGCTGGCATTCAAGATGAAATTCAGAGTAGATGTTGCAGTAATAGGATAGTTATCTAAGATGCAGGTCAGAATAGATGTGTATTATGAGAGAGATGACTCCAAACTGGCATATCTTTCATGTCACAAGCCAAATCATAGGGTTATTGTAAAAACTAAAAAATCATAGGGTTATTGCAAAAACTCTGTGTCAGTGTGTCAGTATTGGAATTGCAGTGCATGGTTCTAGATAGTGAGGAGTTTTAATTGTGCTTGTTGTGGTGCATTGCAAGATCCTTGTAGATGTCTCAGCATAGGGACAGCAGTGCACAGTGTAGATCAGGAGAAAGGTGCATTTCAAGAGGCCTGAAGATGTCTCAGCCTTGGGACAGGGGTGTGCAGTGTAGATCAGGAGAAAGGTGCCCCCTCAAGAGCCCTGTAAATGTCTCAGCATAGGGACAGCAGCGTACAGTGTAGAACAGGAGAAAGGTGCATCGGAAGATCCCTGTAGATGTCTCAGCATAGGGACAGCGGTAAGCAGGGTAGATCAGTGTAAGGATGCATTGCAAGATCCCTGTAGATGTCTCAGCATAGGGACAGCAGTATGCAGTGTAGATCAGGATAAGGCTGCACTGCAAGAGCCCTGTTGATGTCTCAGCATAGGGACAGCAGTGCCCAGTGTAGATCAGGTGTAAGGTGCACTGGAAGAGCCCTGTAGGTGTCTCAGCATAGGGACAGCAGTGCACAGTGTAGATAAGGATGCACTGCAAGAGCCCTGTTGAAGTCTTAGCTTAGGGACAGCAGTGCCCAGTGTAGATCAGGAGAAAGGTGAACTGCAAGAGCCCTGTAGATGTCTCAGCATAGTGACAGCAGTGCACAGTGTAGATCAGGATAAGTATGCACTGCAAGAGCACAGTAGATGTCTCAGCATAGGGACAGCAGTGCGCAGTGTAGATCAGGAGAAAGGTGAACCGCAAGAGCCCTGTAGATGTCTTAGCATAGGGACAGCAGTGCACAGTGTAGATCAGGATATGGATGCACCGCAAGAGCCCTGTAGATGTCTCAGCATAGACAGCAGTGTGCAGTGTAGATCAGGATAAAGATGCACTGCAAGAGCCCTGTAGATGTCTCAGCATAGGGACAGTAGTGCACAGTGTAGATCAGGAGAACGGTAAACTGCAAGAGCCCTGTTGACGTCTCAGCATAGAGACAGCAGTGCGCAGTGTAGATCAGGAGAAAGGTGAACTGCAAGAGCCCTGTAGATGTCTCAGCATTGGGACAGCAGCGTGCAGTGTAGATCAGGATAAGGATGCATTGCAAGGGCTTTGCAGGCAGTATTTGCATAGTAGAGCATGATGTAGCTTGGAACAGAGATAAATTGTGAGCGCTCCACAGATGTAAGTATGAGAACTGGGATAGCACAGTAGGGAACAGATAAGGATAGAGATGCAATAGGTGGTCTGTGTGTAGAAGTAACTCCACACATAAGTGGGAGGTCTGTATTGACAGGGATAGACCTGTTCCACACCCAGCGGTGACCTGTCGCGAGTGAGAGCTCCAAACATGAAGGGGCTCTGTGGATTGTGTATCCCTACACATGGATGGTCTATGGATGGGATTGTTCATCTCCACACCCGGGGGGTATGTGGACTGTGCTAGACCCACTCATAAAGGGGGTTTGTAGACTGTTGTAGATTCACAGTCTACAAACCCACCTTGGGTATCCTGTGGATTGTGCCAGTTGTTGTTAACACTCAGAGGTGGATTCTAGACAGGGGTAGATCAACACATAAAAGGGGTCTGTAAACTGTGGTAGCTCCACACATGGGGCATCGTGGTCTGTGGATATTGCCTGCTGCTCTTTACAAACAGAGGTGGTGTGTGGATGGGGGTAGATCAGCTCAACACCCAGTGGTGGTCTGTTGACAGCATTAGCTCCATACATGGGAGTTCAGTGGACGGTGGTAGTTCAGCTCTACACCAAAGTGTGGACTGTGGATGGCGGTAGCTCCACACATATGGGAGGGTTCTGTGGACAGAAGTGTGTTAGTTCCACACTCAGAGATGGACTGTAGATTGTTCTAGGACTACATACAACCATATACAGGAGGACTGTAGACTGTTAGCTCTACACATTGAGGTGGTCTGTTGATAATGCCAGCTGTTCTTTACAAACAGGGGTGGTTTGTGGACAGATGTAGTTCCTCTCCACACCCAGGGTGGTCTGTGGACGGCGTCTTCTATTGTTTTGGTGAGCTCACATCTGGATAATGTCATTACTCCCTATCTCAGTACATCTCAGACTCCAGCCGATCCACAGCACTGCAGCAGGCCTTATTCTGCATCTTCAGCTACTGGACCACACCAGCCTACCTCTGCACATGCTGCTCTGAGTCCTGGTAGAAGGGTCTCCTTAAAGGCTCTTTGCATGGATCACCACCCCAATACAACAAAATGTCCTTTTCTATCTCCAAATAAATCTTTGGCTCTATGGGCTGAGACTTAACTTTCGTGCAAACTTTCATCTCTGAATGAAAATTCTTCACTTCAACATAACCTAACTCAGAGGCTAGACCTTCTCCATACCAACAGCCTGTGCTTAATTTGTAAAATAATAAGTGCAGGTGTTCAAAGTGTTTTGCTGAGGCCTGCAGCCAGCACTGACTAATGTCTGGATTGGAGAATGCCAGAGTTGAGTAATGAGCATCTCCAAAGTTCATATGTATCAAGATACAGTTCCCCATTATCCTTAGCTGTGCTTGTTGCTCGCTGCACCACAACTGGAGCACATCTCAGGCCCTCAAGCACTGCACCTATGTGTAGGAGAGTAGGGTCTGCTTCCTATGGTCACCCCCACTTTTTGCTGTGATTCTCTGGTTTTTTGACTTTAGTGTGGCTGTGGGCCTGCTAAACCATCCCACAGCCCAGCTGTTCTCTCTCTAAATTGTTACCATGTACTTTAGGTACATGCCAGATTGGTTACTGGGTCACCCTTGTGAGCCCCTGTATAGTGTACCATAGGTACCCAGGGCATGGGTGCACCTTAGGCCTACCAGGGGCTGCAGCATGTATTGTGCCACCCCTGATTTGCCTTCCAAATTTACACCACAAGTCTGTTCACACAGCCTGGGTAAGGTGGTGTAATCACCCTTACTTAGATATAGTATCCCTATATCTACATATATATATAGACACATATACACCTATAAGCCACTCCTATGGTAGGCCTCGACAATCCTGGAGGCAGAGTGCTTGGTTTTATGTGAGAGGGTGCCCTAGCATGAGCTGAGCCCCTCTGCAGCTTTCGGAACCATCTCCTTATAGCTGTTCTATGATATAGCCATACCATATACTCTTAAGTGCATTATAATCCTCACGGTTAATGCTAACTTTGATTTGGCTTTACCAAAACATGTTGTGTAAGGTGTCAAACACTTTGGAATACTACCCCCCGCCAGTCCTGGTGGCGGGGGTAGCATTCCACCCTTCTAGAGGGAGAAAACATGTAGTTACTGCTTTACCCGGTTAAAGTTAAACAGAGCCTAAGCATCACAAAATGGATGCTGCTGCCACAGACACAAATCTGACCTCCTTTTGCTAGACGAAACTCCGGCAGGGGAGGCCTGGACAATAGAATTCCTGTCCAGGGAGGTGCTGGCACTTCCCCAGACAGGGGTTTTGTGTATTGGGGCAGGGAGGGCTGCATTTGGTGAATGCTTTGCAGACACTGCCTGGGGCACACAGGGTGCTCCATGCATAGCCCGGTTCAAACCAGTTGCTGGGGCACACAGCCCCAGCTCTTGCGCAAAACTGGACAAAGGAAAAGGGGTGTAACCACCCCCTTTTCAGGTCCACCCATAGGAGGGACCTAGCCAGCTAGTCCAGCCCCCATCCTTAGTAAAAGTATAGGAGCTGTGTCCCTAGGACTTTAGATTACCCTGGACTAATTTTTGAAAGACATATCCTGGACCTTTGACGTTCCATTCTGACTGGAAGACGGAAGATATCTCCCTTGTGGTCAAGGAGTGACCACCCTGTTCAAACAGGCACCAACAGCAACTTTGCGGGTCTGCATTTTCGAGGCTCCCGTCGGATCCCGTAGAATCTGCGACACAGGAACTGGACTTCCAGACTTCTCTGACCCACAACTTTGCTGGTCTGCATTTTTGAGGCTCCCGTCGGATCCCAAAGAATCTGCGACACAGGAACTAGACTTCTCTGACCCCGATCCACATCCACAGCAAAGCTGAGACCCGTGGCGGACACGAGAGACGTGGAACCGGAACTCCTGGACATCCTGCATTTTGCAAGCTGCACTCCTTCAACAAGGCATCTCGAAGTTGTGCTTTGAGGTGCTTGAAGCCCCAGCCCCAAGCACCATTTGCATCAAAGCCTAGGCCCCCACACTCCACGAGTGTTCTGTGGGCCCCACTTTTGCATTTGAGCTAAACATGTCTTCCTGGTTCCTGGTCCGTTGGCTAGTGAGCCCCCTGAAGACCTTTCTTTAAATGTAACTTGTTTTCCTGGTTGCTCCAGGCTTGGTCCAGCTTCCCTGAAAAGACATTGCTGGTCTGCAACAGAGCCAATCTTGACATCCTGCATGGGTTGCAGTTGCCAAGGCTTGTTGGGTCCAATTCAGATACCGACACCGCAGTCCACTAGATCCATTGTGGGACAGCTTGAATTCAGCGCCGGGTCATCGTTGATGCCTCCTGGACTTCGTGGCTGAAGAGACAAGTTCGACTGCTTTACCTGAAATCACCCAACATCGCCTGGTTCCTTCCTGGTTCCTTTCTGGTCACTGGCTAGTGACCCAGACTCTGTCCCTTCTGCTTTCAGGTTCTTCAGATCATCGATCCACCCTTGGATTCACCCGGACACTTTTCCTCTGGTCACCTGCAGCACTTCTTTGCAGCTCTCCATAGAAAACAACGACGAAACCCGACACGAAAAGACACCTATGCACCCGGCTTCCCTGGGTGAGGTAAAACGAGTACTCCGGTGCTCCCATGAGTCTTGACTCTCGAAGTTTCCTAGTTTAAAAGGGTTCCATCCTAGTCCATCCGGAAGTGTCCTTAAATTGTATATTTGTAACTTTTACGATCTCCATAGAAAGACAGTGGTAACCAGCGCCTGTGTTTAGACACTGCACATGTCTCCCGTGGGCCTCCTACTTCCTAACCTTTGGTTGATTAGTGTAGCCCCAGCGATTCCACAGGCCCTAGGCCTGCTTTCTAATTCTCTCGTGGTTCTTATACCACTTTCTTAATACATTTTTTGTGAGGCCCCTAGGGCATAACGTATACTGTGCAACTTATCATATATTAACTGTGTGACTTGTATTGTATTTTTACCTCTGACCTCATAAAGAGTGCAGAGGGGTTGTGTTTAGATTAAATACATATATATTTGATATATACCTTGTGTGGTGTCCTTTCATTTGGCACTCAAGGGATTATAATTGGTAAAACAACTTGCTTAACTCGCCTACTGAAGTCTTAGCCTGAAGACTGCTGGTTCATGCCACCACTAGGATAGCTTTCTATAAGGTTGTCTTTACAACCACCATCAATAAGGGTCGATTAGACTGGTGCAAGGTGCCCACTAGAACTAGTGGACATCATATGCCAGGCTAATTTCTCACACTATGCATACAGATAGCTCCACTTTCAGACTCGTAAGCACATGTGCAATCAGCACCTCTCTCACTGCCCTCTCTTGAAATCCTTCCTCATACCCTTTAATTACTTACATTACATTCTCGAGGTGCAGTACTCAAGTCTGCAGCCACACCACTGGAGCGCCCCCCCCAGCTGTCACTCAAACACCCTCCGCTGGATATAGAGGTCACATCAACCACACCACTGGAGTGCCTCCCCAGCTGTCACTCAAACACTCTACATAGAGGTCACATCACCCACACTATTCATACATGCAAGAAGTGTGCATGTACTTGCATGCCTTCAGAAGCCAAGATGACCACCCTTTAATTAGGAGTTTTTATGTATAATTTAAATAATAATGACAACATTAAGATTGTTCTGTCCTTTCAACTAAATAAACTGAAGCTCAGAAGACTGAAATGGATCAACTTAAACTCAATAAATCACAATTTTGAAGAACACTTGAAAATGCCAAAATTTTGTGTTGTTTTCCTATAACACTTTGTGGAAAGGCAATGGTTGGGCCCGACGCGCATTAATCAGGAAGTGTTTATAGTGCAAGCTTTGGAAATATTGATTCATGGTCACGTTGTCTTCTTTTTAATAGTAATTTTGTAATGCAATAAAGAAGAAATTAGGGGCCATATGTAGGTAATGCATGTTTTGTGTTTCTCAAGTTGCGAATTTTAGAGAATCGCAATTAGAGAATCGCAAAACGCAATGTAGGTAGGATTAGCAAAATATTTTGTGAATCCCACCTATTCTTTATTTGCGAATCACGAATTGAGATTCGCAAATAAGGAATACCTTCCCATTCATACCTATGGGCTAGAAGGCCCATAGGAATGAATGGGAAGACATTCTCAATTTGCGATTCCTAATTAGAGAATCACAAATTGAGAATGCAATTTCAAGGTTGCAAGCGTGTCAATAGGACACCCTTTTGCACCCCTGAAATAAACATGTGTGCACATGTGGCGCACATACATGGGCTAAGGGCATGTATGTGCGCCACATGGCACTTAGAAAAATGCAAAAAAGTGCATTTTTCAAAGAAATCGCAAATTACCACCAACCTGAAGTTGGTGGTAATTTGCAGTTCCTTAAGCCAAAATCGCACAACTTGGGAGCTTCCTACATTACATTTAAGGAATCGTAATTTGGGATAACTTATTTTGTGTATGGGTTTTTGTGTGCTACATAGCACACTGCCCAAATTGCGATCGCAAATGCGGAAATTCTGAAAATTTCTGCATTTGCGATCGCAATTGGGCTACCTACCTATGGCCCTTTGTGTGCTACATAGAACACTGCCCAAATTGCGATCGCAAATGCTGAAATTCTGCGAATTTCTGCATTTGTGATCGCAATTGGGCTACCTACATATGGCCCTAGGTGATTTATTTCTTCTGATTGAGACCAGGCCTGTTGTGCTTACAGAGGCATCGGTGGCGCTAAATAGATTGCTGTCTTGGATCAATTCACCCTATAAAATCTGGATGCGGAAGACGTGGTGACACCCATGGGCGTAGGAAGTGTGGGGGACTCGGGGGATATATCCCCCCAGATTTTAAAGTGGGGGGGCACGGGGGACAAGTGTGGGGGGGCGAGGGGACAAAAGAATTTCCCCTCTCCTATCTGTTATTCACAGGGTCATTTGCGCGTGAAGGCGCTACCTAATGGCCCTGCACTTGACCTTCCAGGAGTCAAAGAGGCCACCCGCCCTCTGCCCTTTGTTATACTGCAGGAAGGCTCAGCCTCCTGGGAAGGGCAGAGAAGGAAAAAACTCTGTCTCTTTCCTTCATGCCCAGAAAAAGCAAGGACAGTGTCAACTTCTCCTGATCTGCCTATGGCAGCGGCCCTCCTCCCCCTCTCTCTTTCTCCTCTATCTCTTTCTGTCTCTGTCTCCCTCCTCCTTAAGTTCTGATTTCAAGAGACAGCTTTTACGTTCTCTCTCTTGCCTCTCCTTGTCTTTGTTTTCCTGTGAAATGGATCCAAAATAGGAAGAACACTTTGGCTGGAAATGTCCTCATTTGCTGACTGTTTTATAATTCCAAAGAAAAACCTTGGGACAGAGAGAAAAAAATATTAAATACCTAAATAAAGCAATACAGGGTGGTCGGCAGTTATTTACACCCACACACATTAGCACCACTTTACAGAGTTTGCCAGTGAAAGCGCTACTTTCTTTTTTTCTTCTTTCTTTGAACAACATTGTTTTTCCAGGGTGGGGATGTCCATCATTCCTAAAGGGACTGCAATACCTGGTTGATGAGTGGAGTAGAAACGTTTAATATGATCGTTTTGAACTGTTTTAATTATTTTAGCTTATAAAATGTGTACTGCGGCTCTGTGTTCGGGGATGTGGTCCCCAATCAGCTTACATTTTGAAAAGATATAAGCAATGGACATTGAAATGGGTGCTTTCCTGCCTGGTCCTGTAGCCATGTCCTGAATTTTACAGGCAAAATCACTTACTGATTTCTGAATAATGAGTTTACAACTGTTAAGGTAACCATGTTGTTCCTGAATACATTTCACATGCTTTGCTTATTCTTGCATTCCTTATGAGTGTTTGCTTTTTCCAGGGTGTTATTCGTTTTTTTTCAGGCAGCATTTTACTGTTGTCTAGTGCATAATTCTAATTTAGTCGCAGCACATTTGAGTTGTAGCTTAAGGCAGTGCATGTTTCTCTCAGTGGGGCAGTATGGTGTTCAGTGTGGGAGAGGATGTGGCACTCTGGCCAGAGCTGCTGAATTTGGCACCATTTTCAGCCTTCATGGCCAGTCCACCAGACCACACTCCCGAAAGAGCTCATTCTGATGCTACATCTTAGAAGACCCAATAGACCTTAGAAGCCCTGGTGTCTTAGCACCCGCAGGTGGACCCTAACGGCGGCAAGTGTGAGTTAACCTTGAAGGCCTGTCCACCACAATCCATACTACAGTTCACCTCCAGTCTTGCGTGCAGGCATACAAAGAAGCACACCCTAGACACACCATCGACAGTAACTGTCACTGTGGTCACAAGATCCTTGAGGCCAGTTCACCGCACCCATTGGTACCTCCATTGGCCTTTTTCAGCAGTAGTGTGCAACTCACCAGGGATCAGCAATGAAGGATTTGCATGCACACCAAACTTAGGGGGTGAGTATAATAGAGGTGGGACTGCCACGTCACCCCGTCAGTGGTGGTTCCACCGCCATTAGTGACTGCATTACCGCCAGCCATATTACAATGGCGGGTGGTTCCCTGGTGGTCGGAAAGACCACAGCCACACACCCAACTGGCGCCTTGAGCCCGCCAGTGCGGCGGAGGGGCTCGTTGTTCCTACAATGCTGGTGGTGCCTAGCAGCCACCATAGTGGGGATTACGATACCCTTTACCTGCCAGCCTATCCATGGCGGTTCACCCCCATGGAAAAGTTGGTGGAAAGGGACATTGGGGGCCCATAGCAGGCTCCAGTCCCCCCCCAAACTCCCAGACATGGGACCCGGGGGGTATCTAAGATGCCCCCCTACATATCACTGCAGCATGTGGCAGGCACCTCATTGTGCGTGCCACGTAGTGCAGTGATATATGTAACATGTCCTTTTTCACATTGCGGCGGATGATGCAGCCGGCAGCACCTGCTGCAATGTAAAAGATAGGCACTGCAAATGCCATAGTGGCGGTCACATTGTAATGCATATCGTGAGGCCGCCACCTTGAAGGCCAGCGGTCCCATTCCCCGATTTGATGGCGGACGTACTGAAGGCCGCCTGCCATCGTAATCAGCCCCTACGTTTGCAAACTTTATGGTCTCTGCTTCATACACAAACACTTTTAACATGTGCAGCCTGCTTTCGGGCCACTGGAGTTATGCAGCAATGGAGGCCAAAAAGATGTTGCAGTGATGACTAAATTATGCAACAATAAAAAGGCTGCAGCATACTGCAGTGCATTTTATGATACTTTATTATTTTGAAATATTTATACATACTAACAGCCTCTGCAAAGCTTTTGCCTCATTAGTACCTGTGTAGCATACAAATGCAGCAGTGGGAAAGGTGGCCAGTCAACCTTTGAAAAGGGCCCTACACTTCACAGCAACATAAGTCACATTTCTCTTAGTAATTTTTGATCCGTTCGAGCAACAAAATAGTTTTGGGTCAAATCGTTAGATTATGCAGCAGATGATGTATTATGTGGCAAATATGGTACAGCCATAGTTAAGTGGAAAAGAAAGACAGTGGTAACCAGCGCCTGTGTTTAGGCACTGCACACGTCTCCCGTGGGCCTCCTACTTCCTAACCTTTGGTTGATTAGTGTAGCCCCAGCGATTCCACAGGCCCTAGGCCTGCTTTCTAATTCTCTTGTGGTTCTTATACCACTTTCTTAATATATTTTTTGTGAGGCCCCTAGGGCATAACGCGTACTGTGCAACTTATCATATATTAACTGTGTGACTTGTATTGTATTTTTACCTCTGACCTCATAAAGAGTGCAGAGGGGTTGTGTTTAGATTAAATACATATATATTTGATATATACCTTGTGTGGTGTCCTTTCATTTGGCACTCAAGGGATTATAATTGGTAAAACAACTTGCTTAACTCGCCTACTGAAGTCTTAGCCTGAAGACTGCTGGTTCATGCTACCACTAGAATAGCTTTCACTAAGGTTGACTTTACAACCACCATCAATGAGGGTCGATTAGACTGGTGCAAGGTGCCCACTAGAACTAGTGGACATCATATGCCAGGCTAATTTCTCACACTATGTATACAGATAGCTCCACTTTCAGACTCGTAAGCACATGTGCAATCAGCACCTCTCTCACTGCCCTCTCTTGAAATCCTTCCTCATACCCTTTAATTACTTACATTACATTCTCGAGGTGCAGTACTCAAGTCTGCAGCCACACCACTGGAGCGCCCCCCCCCCAGCTGTCACTCAAACACCCTCCGCTGGATATAGAGGTCACATCAACCACACCACTGGAGTGACTCCCCAGCTGTCACTCAAACACTCTACATAGAGGTCACATCACCCACACTCTACTCATCCATGCAAGAAGCGTGCATGTACTTGCATGCCTTCAGAAGCCAAGATGACCACCCTTTAATTAGGAGTTTTTATGTATAATTGAAATAATAATGACAACATTAAAATTGTTCTGTCCTTTCAACTAAATAAACTGAAGGTCAGTAGACTGAAATGGATCAACTTAAACTCAATAAATGACAATTTTGAAGAACACTTGAAAATGCCAAAATTTTGTGTTGTTTTCCTATAACACTTTGTGGAAAGGCAATGGTTTGTGGAAAGGCAATGGTTGGGCCCGACGTGCATTAATCAGGAAGTGTTTATAGCTTTGGAAATATTGATTCATGGTCACGTTGTCTTCTTTTTAATAGTAATTTTGTAATGCAATAAAGAAGAAATTGGGGGCCATATGTAGGTAATGCATGTTTTGTGTTTCTCAAGTTGCGATTTTTAGAGAATCGCAATTAGAGAATCGCAAAACGCAATGTAGGTAGGATTAGCAAAATATTTTGTGAATCCCACCTATTCTTTATTTGCGAATCACAAATTGAGATTCGCAAATAAGGAATACCTTCCCATTCATACCTATGGGCTAGAAGGCCCATAGGAATGAATGGGAAGACATTCTCAATTTGCGATTCTTAATTAGAGAATCACAAATTGAGAATGCAATTTCAAGGTTGCAAGCGTGTCAATAGGACACCCTTTTGCACCCCTGAAATAAACATGTGTGCACATGTGGCGCACATACATGGGCTAAGGGCATGTATGTGCGCCACATGGCACTTAGAAAAATGCAAAAAAGTGCATTTTTCAAAGAAATCGCAAATTACCACCAACCTGAAGTTGGTGGTAATTTGCGGTTCCTTAAGCCAAAATCGCACAACTTGGGAGCTTCCTACATTGCATTTAAGGAATCGCAATTTGGGATAACTTATTTTGTGTATGGGTTTTTGTGTGCTACATAGCACACTGCCCAAATTGCGATCGCAAATGCGGAAAGTCTGAAAATTTCTGCATTTGCGATCGCAATTGGGCTACCTACCTATGGCCCTTTGTGTGCTACATAGCACACTGCCCAAATTGCGATCGCAAATGCTGAAATTCTGCGAATTTCTGCATTTGTGATCGCAATTGGGCTACCTACATATGGCCCTAGGTGATTTATTTCTTCTGATTGAGACCAGGCCTGTTGTGCTTACAGAGGCATCGGTGGCGCTAAATAGATTGCTGTCTTGGATCAATTCACCCTATAAAATCTGGATGCGGAAGACGTGGTGACACCCATGGGCGTAGGAAGTGTGGGGGACTCGGGGGATATATCCCCCCAGATTTTAAAGTGGGGGGGACACGGGGGACAAGTGTGGGGGGGCAAGGGGACAAAAGAATTTCCCCTCTCCTATCTGTTATTCACAGGGCCATTTGCGCGCGAAAGCGCTACCTAATGGCCCTGCACTTGACCTTCCAGGAGTCAAAGAGGCCACCCGCCCTCTGCCCTTTGTTATACTGCAGGAAGGCTCAGCCTCCTGGGAAGGGCAGAGAAGGAAAAAACTCTGTCTCTTTCCTTCATGCCCAGAAAAAGCAAGGACAGTGTCAACTTCTCCTGATCTGCCTATGGCAGCGGCCCTCCTCCCCCTCTCTCTTTCTCCTCTATCTCTTTCTGTCTCTGTCTCCCTCCTCCTTAAGTTCTGATTTCAAGAGACAGCTTTTACGTTCTCTCTCTTGCCTCTCCTTGTCTTTGTTTTCCTGTGAAATGGATCCAAAATAGGAAGAACACTTTGGCTGGAAATGTCTCATTTGCTGACTGTTTTATAATTCCAAAGAAAAACCTTGGGACAGAGAGAAAAAAATATTAAATACCTAAATAAAGCAATACAGGGTGGTCGGCAGTTATTTACACCCACACACATTAGCACCACTTTACAGAGTTTGCCAGTGAAAGCGCTACTTTCTTTTTTTCTTCTTTCTTTGAACAACATTGTTTTTCCAGGGTGGGGATGTCCATCATTCCTAAAGGGACTGCAATACCTGGTTGATGAGTGGAGTAGAAACGTTTAATATGATCGTTTTGAACTGTTTTAATTATTTTAGCTTATAAAATGTGTTCGGGGATGTGGTCCCCAATCAGCTTACATTTTGAAAAGATATAAGCAATGGACATTGAAATGGGTGCCTTCCTGCCTGGTCCTGTAGCCATGTCCTGAATTTTACAGGCAAAATCACTTACTGATTTCTGAATAATGAGTTTACAACTGTTAAGGTAACCATGTTGTTCCTGAATACATTTCACATGCTTTGCTTATTCTTGCATTCCTTATGAGTGTTTTCTTTTTCCACGGTGTTATCCGTTTTTTTCAGGCAGCATTTTACTGTTGTCTAGTGCATAATTTTAATTTAGTCGCAGCACATTTGAGTTGCAGCTTAAGGCCGTGCATGTTTCTCTCAGTGGGGCAGTATGGTGTTCAGTGTGGGAGAGGATGTGGCACTCTGGCCAGAGCTGCTGAATTTGGCACCATTTTCAGCCTTCATGGCCAGTCCACCAGACCACACTCCCGAAAGAGCTCATTCTGATGCTACATCTTAGAAGCCCGGGTGTCTTAGCACCCGCAGGTGGACCCTAACGGCGGCAAGTGTGAGTTAACCTTGAAGGCCTGTCCACCACAATCCATACTACAGTTCACCTCCAGTCTTGCGTGCAGGCATACAAAGAAGCACACCCTAGACACACCATCGACAGTAACTGTCACTGTGGTCACAAGATCCTTGAGGCCAGTTCACCGCACCCATTGGTACCTCCATTGGCCTTTTTCAGCAGTAGTGTGCAACTCACCAGGGCTCAGCAATGAAGGATTTGCATGCACACTAAACTTAGGGGGTGAGTATAATGGAGGTGGGACTGCCACGTCACCCCGTCAGTGGCGGTTCCACCGCCATTAGTGACTGCATTACCGCCAGCCATATTACAATGGCGGGTGGTTCCCTGGTGGTCGGAAAGACCACAGCCACACACCCAACTGGCGCCTTGAGCCCGCCAGTGCGGCGGAGGGGCTCGTTGTTCCTACAATGCTGGTGGTGCCTAGCAGCCACCACAGTGGGGATTACGATACCCTTTACCCGCCAGCCTATCCATGGCGGTTCACCCCCATGGAAAAGTTGGTGGAAAGGGACATTGGGGGCCCATAGCAGGCTCCAGTCCCCCCCCCAAACTCCCAGACATGGGACCCGGGGGGTATCTAAGATGCCCCCCTACATATCACTGCAGCATGTGGCAGGCACCTCATTGTGCGTGCCACATAGTGCAGTGATATATGTAACATGTCCTTTTTTACATTGCGGCGGATGATGCAGCCGGCAGCACCTGCTGCAATGTAAAAGATATGCACTGCAAATGCCATAGTGGCAGTCACATTGTAATGCATATCGTGAGGCCGCCACCTTGGAGGCCAGCGGTCCCATTCCCCGATTCGATGGAGGACGTACTGAAGTCCGCCTGCCATCGTAATCAGCCCCTACGTTTGCAAACTTTATGGTCTCTGCTTCATACACAAACACTTTTAACATGTGCAGCCTGCTTTCGGGCCACTGGAGTTATGCAGCAATGGAGGCCAAAAAGATGTTGCAGTGATGACTAAATTATGCAACAATAAAAAGGCTGCAGCATACTGCAGTGCATTTTATGATACTTTATTATTTTGAAATATTTATACATACTAACAGCCTCTGCAAAGCTTTTGCCTCATTAGTACCTGTGTAGCATACAAATGCAGCAGTGGGAAAGGTGGCCAGTCAACCTTTGAAAAGGGCCCTACACTTCACAGCAACATAAGTCACATTTCTTTTAGTAATTTTTGATCCGTTCGAGCAACAAAATTGTTTTGGGTCAAATAGTTAGATTATGCAGCAGATTATGTATTATGTGGCAAATATGGTACAGCCATAGTTAAGTGGAAAACATTTTTCCACTTAACTTAATTTTGCCCCAGCATTGTAGTTGATCAATTTGCAAGTTCCCCAAACCCAAAAGTCGAGTTTGGGTACAATTTGCATTTTAAAAGCAGTCCTACAACACAGGGCTACTTTTAAACTGACCTCAGGCTTCAGCAGTGCACACATGCAAACGCAGAAAGGGCTGCTGGCCTCAAAACTGCCATGCCCTATTATATTCTAGGGACTTAAAGGTAGTTCTAATTCCCCAACCCTATTATGTACTAGGGCCTTATAGGAGAGGTCATGCCAATCATAGGGGTACCCTATCCCATAGTGCACCCTAGTGTATGTAGGTGTTTTCACCGTATCTTTAGGTGTCTCTTTCAGAATAGCACTGGCCCTGTTCCTGTTCAGGCCGAGGCATGGGTCAGTCAGAGTCAGGTACCACCAGTACCAGTCAGCAAAACGTTGGGGAGTGCCCAGGGCATAGGATGGCTTTGCAACAAGAAGCACACACACAGAATTTTAAACATAACACCATGGTTGGGGGGTTCTCTTTAATAATCAGAATTGATTTCTATCCTAATGAACCCATTTTCCAACATTAGGATAAGGAAAGACTGGGGAAAAATCATAACGTTCTAATCTAAACCTTGAAGTTTTCATGCAGTTCTTTGATGATGGTTAATAGCTCACTGTTCAATGTTCGAAGTTTAACTTATAAACTGCAAATACCAAAATAATCTCTCAGACAAAAGCAGTAACTCACTGACCTATTTAAATTATATGCATTTTGTGATCTACGTGGTACACGTTCTTTGCAGCAGTCATCTTACCCCACTACGGCTACCTTACCATCAGCCAAAACTTCCACTAGACAAACCTCCAACCTCTCTCAATAAAGGACATTAATCACCAAAGTTATCTTCACATGTTTATTGTTGCCTGAAAATTGCTGGAGACCAGGAATCCAGCAGCAGGTATTTTTCAAACCATAATGCACTTGCAAACACGACGCACCCCCCCCCCCCCCACCCTAAGTCCGCGACCTTTGTTTGCTAGGTGCATGAAGATGCAAGATTCATATACATGTTTTTTTAACATTTGGTCTGATAACTATATGAAATAACAAACAAGCATACATGCAGACTGTGACAACATGCCTGCTTTTCTCAATATTTCACTTTGAAAGTATGAAATTGTATTTGTTTAACGGGTGGTGATTTGTATAGGGTCACTGGGAAGTCCACAAGGTTGTCCCTGTCCCCCCCCAGAATTTTAGTGTCTCCTACGCCCCTGGTGACACCGGCACCCCGCCAAATGTTGCATCACCCAGTTCCTTTTCGTTAACACCGAAACAGATTACTGGAGGTATAGGATTTCCAAATGCTGCAATAATTGGATTACTTAGTGAACACGAAATCCCAGGGGATTTTAAATGACAGGGTGAATGAAGCCCATGGGTCGTAGGTGAGACGGGATAAAGTGCCAGCAGATCAACTCGCAAGAGATCATTAAACAGTGGAAAGAGGAAGGGGCCATTAGAGACCGAGCCATTATCCGACTGGTGATGACGTCAACGGCGGCAAAATAGACTGAGCTGCGCAGTGCGCCCGCCATTTTAAGCGAGCCGGAAATGGAGTGCTCAATATTTTCTTTTCTAATGACGTGGCAATATTTTAGAACTGGAAAGTGGGACATTTTGCAAAAAAACTCGGTGGTTCTCCCCATTGTCATATATGGAAGCAGTGGCAATTTTAGGAGAGAGGCAAGTTAGCTTTGGAAGAGGAAAACGGCCATATTTGTTGTTATTTTAAGAGTTGGCAAAGGCCTGGATGTGATACTAAATAGGACTATCAACAAAATCGCATGTATTCATTTGTGACATAACTTTTGTTGCTTTGTTTACTTTAAGTATTAGTCATGGATCATTAACGCAGCTCTAGAACACATATAAAAGTGCTTTATATTTGCTGCTTGAAGTATGTAGACATAAAGGTTAAAAATACTGGCATTAGGTGAGTTTTCTTATTTTTTAACCGGCCCGGACTACAGGTGGTGCCGGTAGAAAACAGGCCAGGTGGCAACCCTTGAGACCTGCAGCTTTAACATAAAGTCATATTTTGCTCTAAAAAACTCTGACGTTTCCCACCTGAACCAGATTTGTTGGCATGTATGTAAAGAATCACTACAAGAGACATGATTTTACCCTGGTGCAGGTGTGTGCTCTGTCCTCATACCATCAAGCTGGATTTGTCTGATCACAGGAAGGGTGAAAAATGCAGACAAATAAGTGATAATGCAAAAAATAGGCCAGTTTCCTAATCCACTGCAGCAGGACCAGTGGGCTGATTTTTCCAAGCCAGGGTGAAAGTGTGTCTAATAAAACTGAAACGCACAAGGAACAGTTCTATTAAGTCTGTGGCCAATGCCAAGGCCATCGGGGTAGCATGGGTTGCCAGCACCTGGGGTAAGGCAAGTATTGCGGAACGCAATTTGCAATTTGCACCCCCAATTTTGTGGCCCTAAACTTTTTGCGCCCAGGGCAGCCGCCCCTGTGCCCCCCACGCTATGCCAATGGCCAAAGATAATGCTTCTCAATTTTATACCTCTAACATCCCTCTCAAATAGTTGATTCAAAGGTATTACCTGTGCACACCTTTACTATGTCCAGCCGCAAGATAGGTAAGCGGATTACTTTAGATAAAATTACATGGAACAGTTTAGAAGCCATAAATGGTAGATTTCTCCACCATAGTGCTTGTAAGCCCCCGGTAGGGGGAACTACTTTTGGAGGAATCCTCGATGGATAATGTTGTCCAGTATGGTAGGGATACTATGATTACCTTTAAGTGAAACTCTACCACCGTTCCCCAGGAGATCTTTTACGAGGTTACTTCCTTACCACACATGTCCAATTGCTAGCAATGCCACAATCATTCCCTCCTTCCCCTCTCCCTCCCCCGCATTGTTACCCTGGCAAATTTCGTTTGTTCAAACCTGCCGACATTTATTGGGGGGAAAAATGCCCAATACATAACAGGCAAAATGGATTTTAATGCGTTCAGCACAAAAGTTTGCAAATTGTGCATCCTTTTGAGGTAAGTGATCGTAATCTAGGTCCATTTATCACATCTGATAATTTTCGAGCCTGAGGTGTCAGAATATATTTGGTACAATAAATAACCCGCCCTTTTCCAGGCCAGGTGTATACGGGTCTGTAGAGATGAGACCACTGGTAAAACTGCTCTATAAAAGTACTAACAGACGTTTGCCACATCGTTACCACACAAAACAATAATCTATGGTCAGAATGAGTGCAGCATCACAGTAGTAACTCAGTGGATACATTGTTGTACGTTGCTTGTGTCTCTACAGGAACTATCCGTCCTTTTAAGATATGGGGTATTCCCTGGGGGGATCAAACGTGAGCCAGAAAAAGCTAATAGATATAGGACCTGGTGTACCAAAGAGATTGTTCTTGTACAGCATGTGCTGCACAATGTGTTAGGCTTTGTAGAAGAGAAAAAGCAAAGTGCAAAGCACTAAAGTGCATTGTGAGTGGCATTTTTCATTCTGACAGGTAGTCCACACATTGCACGTCGTAGCTAATTACAAGGAAAAGAGGTCAGTGTAAGGGCATTCTCCCCTTCCTTGAGCTTTGCAAAGAGATGTATCAGTGTCAAAGTCAGTCACATGTATATTGTTTAAAGAAACGCAGTGCCTTCCTTAACAACGTTCTAATTTTTTTTTTAAAACTGTCACTGATAAATTGTAATTTACTTTTGCGGTCGGCCTCAACATAAACAAAAAGTAAAATAAAGTGAGTCAGATCCCAAAATTATTTTTTAGGGACCTTATTGACTCGTAAAATATTCAATGTAACATATGTAATCCATATGGCGTGTCCACTGTCCTTTCCTACATATTTAAAAATCTCCCTGGCAGCTTCAGCTCTTCCACTGCCATAATAATTTGCAAGGCTTCCTCAATAATACTTAACTTTGTGAAACAAATTGGACATAACCAGAATCCTCGTTCTCTCCCACTCGCAAACGCAAATTCCATGGATTAGGATCTCAATTCTGTCACCTTTAGTGTACAGTTAGCTCACAATGGCTTTAGACAGAAGCACTCAACAGCAAGATCAAAGGTACAGACGGTCAGTAAAGTACTTGGGGAATGGCAGAGGTGGAGCTAATGTAGCCTGCTTGGAGTCATTAAAGGCCCACTCCAGCTTTAAAGGGAGCAGGCTTTTAATGACCGGTAGAGCCCGCTACGAGGGACAGGCAAGGAAAAAGCCTGCCTTAGAGACTTTTTTTCTTTGTTTTTATCATTTAGATGAGATTCACCTTCTGTTAATCTTGTACTTAATATTCCTAGCAGTTTGTCCAATAAGTAGGGAGGACGTTTAGAGTGGAGAGACTTATCGTCGAAAAAGACTATCTTTCAAGTAGATGAGCGCCTCTAATGTTGGATTTTTGGGGGTAATTGATATGGTCAGAATCTTCCATTTTGGATTATTCATTCCTTAATGTTTCATTCTGGATGGTGTATAAAAATAATAGATTTGGAGGGGAGAATGTTCTATTTATAACGATCTACCCTCCGGAGCTCCCCACCAGTCATCTTAAAACTCAAAGAGAACTTCCTCGGATTCAGAAAAAATCTGGAAGCCATCGCTTCCAACCTACATCAGATTACTAAAAATGCCATTAGATGATCTCTGCAAGTGTTCTGCGTGTTATCTGCCCTTAGAGTATTCCTGACTTACCGTTTAGACATTGATTGGTGTGCCAATGTTGTGGCTTTTTCTGATTACCCGCTCACCCTGGTGGTCTGATGCAGCTTTTGGCATATGTAGTGTCTTACAAAACAACCATTTGCAATGCAATAGGTCTCGCATTAGGAAAGTTTGAGCTATTGGTCTTGTAAATGACATTTTTTTTATTTATGTGTTGTTTTTGAAAATAGCTAAATTAATAGCTTTGTCATTTACAATGACAATAGTTATAACTTTCGCAAATGTGACACCTATAGCATTTGTAATGCAACATGTTTTGTATTTACGTGACTTATATGTATTGATATTACAAATAACAATGGCTTTTAATTTTTAAAAATAATTAATACTTAAATAAAAGTGATTGTAATTTATAATGGCAATAGCTTAAACGTTTGTAAATAACTTTTGTGAAGATTATGTTCAGTGTATTTTATTGTGACGAAAATCCAAGAACAGAAGTGCAATATTAACATATTTTTGTGACATTTGTAATAAAGCTTGAAACATTGAGAGAACATATTTGAACCAGTGATGCTGTGGTGGTGCTGTGTGATGCTGTGGTTGCGCTGAGTGATGCTGTGGTTGCGCTGAGTGATGCTGTTGTTGCGCTGAGTGATGCTGTGGTTGCGCTGAGTGGTGCTGTGGTGGTGCTGAGTGGTGCTGTGGTGGTGCAGAGGGGTGCTGTGGTGGTGCTGAGTGATGCTGTGGTGGTGCTGAGTGATGCTGTGGTGGTGCTGAGTGATGCTGTGGTGGTGCTGAGTGATGCTGTGGTGGTGCTGAGTGGTGCTGTGGTGGTGCTGAGTGATGCTGTGGTGGTGCTGAGTGATGCTGTGGTGGTGCCTGTCAAAAGCTGTGGTGGGAGAGCTTGTTCATGGTAAATAGGATCATGCACTTCATGATTTTGGTGGTCCTACGAAGGAGAAATACGCATGCATGAGTTAAAAAGGGGCAGAAGTTGCCCACAGCGCGACTAACTAAAGCGTCCGAAATGATGCTGGTTGTGAATTAAGGTTGCGGGGAGATGTCAAACCAATGGCGGGCACACTGCGGCATGGCCTAGTATCAGTGGGAGAAAAACCGGAGAGTCTGGAAACGGGCCTGTGATGGCAGTGCCTTTACCGTACAGATGTTGAATGGCATAGTGAGTCTAAAAGATGGAGAGAATAAAAACCTGCGGCAGATAAGTGGTTGTAGGCTGGAAATACGTTGTGCCTAATTGCGCGTAAATCGGGAAAATCACAAACCTCCTGGTGGCTCGATGTTCAACTTTAATCAAAATTGGTAATGGAGGAAGAGGGCCGTCTGTTAGGGAAGAACAGACTGAATTCAATAAGGATTTAACGTGATATCGAAGTGGACAAGGTGCCGCAATATATGCAAGCGGGGAATTTTACCATATCGCGGCAGATTGCCGTGATTCAACAGTTCAAGGCGGTGTGACTTTGCTGCCGTTAGTCAAGAGGTTTCAAGGCTTACGGCAGGTACGATAAAAAATTGCCGGTAGGCCTGTCCGGTCTCCCTACAGGGGACAAGCAGATAGGAGTGAAACCAGAAAACGGCCGATAGACCGATTTAAATACAGGGCATTAAGGGCATTAAGGGCCTCTGAGGCAGAGCTTACCAATGGAGCTGGCGGCGGGGATCAGCCTAAGGTTCCGGTGCATGATGGCAGGAATCTGGCAACCCGAACGCGTGGAATCAATATATCTTGTGCAATGTGAGCGTGTGGCGGCGGCCATGTTGGGTGAGTATTAGACAGAAAGTGAAGAGAGACTGCACGCGTAACAAGTGCGATAGAAACATTGACAGTAAAATTAAATTACGGATTACTGTAAGATCACAAACCTTGCAAACACAAAGGTTATTGTAGGAAAACTAATGCAAGATTACAATTATAATACATCAAAACGTGTGTTACAAGGCAAATTAAGAGGTACACATGAAATAAAATGTGCAGTAGAGGTCTATGTGGAACTAGGATCTAATAACAACAAGTCACGTATAGAAAAAAACTCACCGCCGCAGCCCGGATTGGAAAGCAAGCCAGGCAACCTGTTCTGGGATGGGGCGGGCCGCAAACAGGAAGCAGACGGGAGCCTACCACGCGCTCCTGTAGCCAGCCGGAAGATTTGCGTGTGAGCTAGCGGGGCTCCCGTGGTCGTGGAGAGCCCCGCCTGTTGCCGAGACTGACCCGCTGGCTGCCGAGGGAGAGAGGGACACGCGGAAAGACCCCGGTAAGTGTGCGCGCCGGCGCGCGTGTGTCTGTGTGTGTGCGTGTGTCTGTGTGTGTGCGTGTGTCTGTGTGTTTGCGTGTGTCTGTCTGTGTGTGTGTGTGTGTGAGTGTGTGTGTGGATGTGTGTGTGTGCGTGCGTGCATGCGTGCGTGCCTGCCTGCGTATTTGTGTGTGTGCATGTGTGTATGTGTGTGTTTACGCACTTCAGGGAATCTGAGGCAGGAGATGTGCACGGCGCCGGCCTGGACGTGCGTGTCCACAGACACCAATCGCCGCGCGTGCCCGACCCCTGTCTCAGATTCCCAGGAGGCGGGCAACATTAGTCGTCGAGCTGGATGCAATGCTTCGCATTGCTTTCTCCAGCTCGACCTAAAAATATGAAATAATCGCATAATAAAAAAAAAGTGTGCATTGACACCGGACATTCAGTAAACAATTTGGAAGAAACCCCCCAAAGGTGAAAAAAAACTCCTTAACAATCTAATAGTAATTGATTGGAGATGAAGATTTATGTTTCAGTAGAAAAGTCAGACATCAAACTCCCTATGACACCAGGAAGGGAGAAGAGCAAGGCCAAAGAATCTACAAGATGAATCCAAATGGAATCCAGCTGCAATAAGCAAAATTCAAGGACAGAAATAAAGAGAAAGTGGACAATATACATGCAGAAAAATAGGGAAGGAATGCTTTGTTGTGCATTCTTGATATATGAGTCAAACAGGAAGTGACATGACAAAGAAGACTCATTCTTCCTCTTGGATTGGAAACCTCCAATAGATTTTTCTGGATAATTTCTCATGTTGAAAAGGGTAGCTCATAAGTCTGACCACTACTCTTCCTTCAGAAATATATCCGGCTAAAGATACAAAGAAGAAGACCAAGTTTTATATCCATTGTCTGCTCCTGGATTGCGCAGCTCCACTGCTGATTAATGCTTTCAGCTGATTGTGGTGCACCCTTCGAACGCACCGCAGGCACACAAAGCCTCTTTTTTCACTTTGCTGTGCCACAGATATACCATGATACTCCAGGGGGCCGCACTTTGTCTCGTGTTGGCTCCGCAAATACACGGAATCCCCATCCAAACTTTTTCTTTTTATTTGGCCCCCACTCATAAGGCCTAGGGTATCAGGGTAGCCCTATCCTGCCCCCTAGTAGCTTATTTTATTTTATTTGTTAGGACTCAGGACAGAGTACCTAAGTTCTAAGATAGCACCCTCAACTTTTCAGGTTGTGGCCAGCCAATCACAACGCATGCTAGAGCTCAGAGACCACAGTGGATCCGCAGTGGAACCACGGCTTTGAATATACATATAGTTCGAGCCTTAATTTCTGAAAAAACTATTGAACATATCTACACCAAATCAGAAAAAAGCACTCTTTCTATATCAAGATCCTAGCATTGTGCAAACATTTGGGAACTACCCAGAGTTCCTTGCTCTGGTTTGCAAAATGTATGCAACATTAAAAGTCTGAAAGAGCATTGTTTTGATATATATATATATATATATATATATATACTTGAAGATGAAGGATCACAAGAAAACAACAGTCAGCCAGGGCAAAAATCTGGATCCCAAAGGATACAATGAGTCACAAAGAAATAAAATATCCAAGAAAGAAGTGGCTCAAACAGATATATTCACCAAAGAACAAAAATATATTTCCACTGCAACGTTTCAGCTTCCGCCTTCCTCAGGTAGTTTCAAGATGGTAAGCTCAGTGGCTGCACAGATGACAGGAAGGGATTTTTTTTAAAAAAAATTTAAAAATGTTTGTTTTTTAAATTTTTTTTAAAGATTTTTTTTAAAAAAAATTTTAAAAATTTTTTTAAAACAATTTTTTTTCTACTGTCATCTGTGCAGCCACTGAGCTTACCATCTTGAAACTACCTGAGGAAGGCGGAAGCTGAAACGTTGTAGTGGAAATATATTTTTGTTCTTTGGTGAATATATCTGTTTGAGCCACTTCTTTCTTGGATATATATATATATATATATATATATATATATATATATATATATATATATATATATATATATATATATATTCCAGCCAAACACTCTCCTTTGTAAGAAAGAAATCCGGGCGACTTCAAGTTTGCAAAGCGTGTTTAATTTACAAACGGCTTTCCTCGACGCGTTTCGCAGGTGAAACCTGCATTCTCACGAGAACGAGCAAACTGACTGACGTGCACTATATACAAAGTCACATAGTATTCGCGTCATACCAAATGTAATAAACAACGGACTTGCTGGTTTACACGCGGGCTGTGTTCAGGCATTGTTAAATACACATTACGTTTGAAATATGACTGGTTACATTGTAATTCATTCATAATGGCGTAAAGATCACCGTGTTGAAAAGTTATATACATTTGAAAGCAGACACCGGCAATCACCCGTATTCATTAAATGAAAAAACAATAGGGTTTTCGTCTATGAAAAAAACAATAAAGTCAGCCAAGTGGCCTGAAAAAATGTTAATGGCGAGCCGCCAACCCTATTCGGTAACACATGACTCATCTTGCTCTGTTTCAGAGGATCGGCTACCTCCAAGTGGGGAAATAATGGTAGCCACTTCTCCACTTGTGTTGCTCTAGATATTGAGCAGACATACTTAAATGCATACGGTGACGCCCAAGTGGGCCAGGAACGCCTTAATCTCATTGATGGCCATCAACAAGTTCGATAAAGCCCCAGTGGGCACAAAGTTCACAATCAGAGGCCAACAGTGGTGGTTGACGGCAGGCTCCATGGTCAACCCAGTTCATTTGAGAAAGTTAATACGTTTTCCAGTCATACAATTCTTTCAAACGTGCAGTTGCTCATGAGTGCTGAACAGATTCCCTTAATGTGTCACCACCAAGTTCTGTAAACGTGAAAAATAAATAAAATGAAAATCAATTCGTGTCTGTGGGGCAAAAACATAACATTTCAGTTTGTTAAAAACAGAGTAAAAAACGACATGAATGCAGCAACAATCCAATACAAGTTCTAAGGCGAACCTAAATGCACGGTTAGTTCTTGGTGTAAATTGTGGCCACCTGGTTGTGTGGTCCTATATTTAATTATAAGTCTAGATTCAAGTCTCCTCATTTCCTTGATTCTGTCTCCTCCTCTTTCCCTACTGGGAACAGTTTCCAAAACGCAGAAAGAAAGTAAATTAGCATTGCCCTTATGGTGTGCAGCAAAATGCCTAGCAATAGGGTATTGTTTGTCCCCATGGTTTATGGCCCGCATGTGCTCGAGAACTCTCTTTTTGGCTTGATGTTTAGTGCTGCCGATGTAGTAAAGTTGACATGGACATTTGAGTGCATATATCACATAGTCAGTCAGACATGTGACATGTTTCGTGATTTTAAATTTGTCTGTTTCTTTGGACAACTGGACTTCTTTAAGGTTTTTACTATTGCGACAGGCTTTGCATCTGCCACAAATGTAAAATCCTTGCACTGGGTTTCTCTGACTGATGTTCTCTGGTATAAGTGTTGAACAGGGGAGATCCTTAAGGGACTTCGGTCTCCTAAAGGTCATTTGGGGAAATTCTGAAATTTCAGGTGCTAGATCCTTGTCCAGTTTGAGCACATTCCAGAACTTACTCAGAGCTTTTCTCACTTCTTTAGATTGGGAATGAAAATCTGTGATGAATCTACTGGTCATGCTAGATTCTGACTCACACTCTTTCTCTTTGAGTTTCAGTATACTGGACCTTTCCATCTTCTTCACTTTATCCAAAGCTTTGGATATACACTTTGGGTTATAGCCTCTCTGTCTGAAGCGTTCTGCCATAATGAGTGTCTCTTTAATGTAGTCAACCTCATTGGAGCAATTTCGTTTGGCTCTCAGGAATTCTCCCATGGGGATGGAATTAATGAGATTGGCTGGATGACAACTATGGGCGTGTAGCAGGCTGTTGCCTGCCGTGTCCTTTCTAAATAAGGTAGTTGTCAAAATGTTGTTCTTAATTTCAATTTTGAGATCCAAAAAGTCGATGGTTGTTGGGCTAATGTGACTGGTGAAAGAAAGGTTAAAATCATTATTGTTAAGGCTTTCAATAAAATCAGTTGCCTCTCCCTGGCTTCCGCTCCATATGATAAAAATATCGTCGATGTAGCGGAGCCATCTAACCACTTTGTTCAGGTATGTTGGGGACTGGTAGACCACCCGCTCCTCCTACCACCCCAGGTAGAGGCCAGCAAAGTACCCATCGCAGTCCCCAACTTGGGACAAGTACCCATCGCAGTCCCCAACAATTGGTGGTAGATGTTGCCATTAAAGAGAAAGTAGTTCTTAGTGAGACATAGAAATGCCATATCTAAAAGCATTTCAGTGTGGAGTAAATAGGAAATGGAGCGTGCTTTGAGAAAATGTCTACATGCCTCAATTCCCTGTTGGTGCGGGATACATGTGTACAGGCTACTGACATCAAGAGTCATGAGCTGCCAAGTTGGGTTCCAAGTGATATTGCTGATCTTTTGCAGAAAGTCACCGGAGTCCCTGAGATAAGAGGGCAGATCTTGTACCAGGGGCTGGAAGAAAAAATCCACATATCTGGACGTGTTCTCCCAGCAACTGCCTCTGGAGGAGACAATGGGTCTCCCAGGGGGTTCGGTTATGCTTTTGTGCACTTTAGGCAATAAATAGAGGGCGGGTATTTTGGGATATCTATTAAGGAGAAAATTGAATTCTTCACGACTGATAAGTCCTCTCTCCCTCCAATCGTTGAGTTGCTCTGAGTATGATGTAATACTCGTGTTGTAGCTAGATCTATTGCTTTTCTCATATTTAGTGCCATCTCTGAGCTGGGACAATCATTCATTGCGTGGTAGCACCACCATATTCCCCCCTTTGTCTGCTTTCTTAATGACAATACTCTTATCATTACTAAGGGTCTTAATAGCTTTAAACTGTACATCAGTCAAATTACATTTCACAAAATTCCTGTGTTTGGACAGTTTGTCAAATTCTTTAACCATGGCCCTCTCAAAAATATCAATTGGTTCATTTACAATCTGCGGCAAAAAGACAGATTTAGGCCTGAAGCCACTGCGATAGTTAAGGTCAATTTGTAAGTCGTCATTAATTAAATTAAGCATGGGATTGTCAAGTGTGTTGGAGTGACCCCTCAGCTCATGAAGTAGATGTAGAGTTTTGACATCTCCTCCTGTGATGCTGGTGGGTTCCTGAACCGACTCACGTGTCTCAGTGTTAAGTTTGGTTGCATACCACTTTTTTAATCGCAGTTTTTTTGTAAAATAAAAAAGGTCAATTCGACTTTGGGTATATATATATATATATATTTGGTTTTTTTGACCCACAGCCAAATTTGATCTAGTCCAGACCAGAATAGATTTATTCAAATATGTTCGTAAGCTTGAACTCCAGAAAATCTTCGCTCTACATCCTACAAATGCAATAACACCTGGGGATCAAGGAAATGATGACCAAATTGAATTAAGGGATAATGATTTTGAGACCTTTTTTTCCCCCAAAACTTTATTTGTGAATGTATATTCGTCACATATGTATACCGTATTAGCAACAGACATGCAATACATCACGCTTTTTAATTTACTCCCAGTCCGCAAATAAAGGGCGGAGACTCATCCTCTAGGTCGTTTCCATACAAATTTGTGCACTGTATTAGAGTCCTCTGTTATTATCAAGACATGTCCCCATACCCACCCTCACTCTCCCCAACTATCCCTCCCCCACCCATCCAACTCAGGTGTCCAATTCCTCCTAACTGTTCCACCTCAGCTCCCCAGCGCTGACCACTCTCTGCCAGGATTATGCAATAGGAGCTCTGTTAACCACCTCCGTCCCGCCACAGTGCTCGGTAGATACTACAGTAGCCCCTCAGGGCCGCAGTGCGCTCAGGTGCCCTGGGACAGTGGCCGATCCATACCATCTAATTCTAGTAGCATGACCTCCCAGTCCAGTGCCATTGGGGTTTTCCTCCTCCCGCCTTCTTCCTCCTTTCTAAGGGCAACACATTCTGTTCTGCCCCATTTCACCACGTCTGCCCGCCATGTCTCGACCCTAGGCGCTCTCGGGGACTTCCACTGCATTGTAATCTTCCTGATCGCTAAGAGGAGAGCTAAATCCAAAAATCGCAATTTGGGTTTTAATGGTTTGGGGCGAGGACGGGCTCCCACTAAGCAATACAGGAGACCTTAATGACAGCACAGACACTGGCTGATATGGAAGATATTCCAAATTCAATTGAGGGTTTGAGAGTTGCAGGAATCGAACAACAAAGAGATCCAAGCAATCTAAAGAAAATATCAAGGGTTCTACCTCAAACTCCTCATGATGCGGTGGATGCATTGAATGACGCGGTCCTAATGAACCTACAGAAATTGGCAATGAAAACAACTGAAAAGGACATGAAAAATTCAAACATCACCAGAAAAGAATAGGAAGTCATCAAGTCCCTCAAGTCCGATTCAAGTATCGAAATAAAACCTTCGGATAAAGGTGGTAACGTGGTGGTTTTTAACAAAGAGAAATACAGAGACGAGGCAATGAAATAGCTAACAAACAAGGACTTTTATGAAATCATATCAAGGACAGATTATGTAAATTGTACCTTGAAATATCAGAACTTGTTGGAAGGATGGAGGGATGAGGGGATGCTCAATAAAAATGAATTTGAATACTTGGGTTGTGAAACACCAGTGATCCCCACCTTCTATCACCTCCCGAAAGTTCATAAAGATTCAAAAAATCCCCCAGGGATGCCCACAGTCTCTGCGATAGGCAGTCTCCTGGAGAATACATCGAGATTTATAGATACTTATCTTGCACCATTTGTAAAGGATCTATCCTCTTATGTTAGAGATACCCAGGACTTCCTGAGACTAATTGACAACATTACATGGGAGCCAGATATGCTTCTGATAACCATGGATGTAGCAAATGTATACACCTGACCTGTATAGGCCACAAGGATGGCATCTCAGCTGTTACTTGGTTTCTGAGTAGTAAACCACTCAAGTACCATCAACACAACCGCATGCTTTTAACAATGACAGAATTCTGCCTTGAAAACAATATTTTCTTGTTTTCAGGTACAGACTAACACGTGGGACAGCCATGGGGCGAGGCTAACAAAGGCTGGTTGGACAACATTATGATTTGGGCAAGGTACATTGACGATCTCTTTGTCGTTTGCCTTGGTGACCGAGCCTGGGCTGAGGAGTATGTTGCCGCGCTAAATGACAATGAGCTCAATTTGAGATTCACCAGTACCATAAGTAACACCTCGGTGAACTATTTAGACCTAGAGGTCTATGTGGCAGGAAACACTCTACAGACAAAACTATACAAAAAACCCACAGCCGGTAACGCTGTATTACATACAGCAAGCCATCATCCTAAAAGCTTGATACGAAACATACCTTTTGGAGAACTGCTCCGTCTGAAGCTGAATTGCTCGGGTGAAGGGGACTTCAAAAAATCTAAGGATGAAGCCTCTGTAGGATTTCAAGAAAGGGGCTACTCAAAAACAATATTGGCAGATGCTACTGAAAGAGTCGAAAAGATAGACAAGAAAGATCTATTGGTGGACAAAGTAAAACAGGAAAGGGAGGGTCTTACACGTATGATTACTAATTTCAACATTAGATCAGGGGAATTAGTACAGGTCTTTTATAAAAAAAAAGGGCACATTTTACAAACAGACACCACCCTGAAAAGAATCCTACCACCACATCAGTCCATAACATATAGACGCTGTCAATCACTAGGCGATCACTTTGTACGAAGTCACTTTGAGGGTCCACCAAGAAAGACGGCGATGAAAACTATAAAAGGTTTTTATCCATGCCTTCGCTGCAAGGCCTGTAAATACAGCAAGAAAAGATTCAAATATGAGGGAAGACCAAATGACCCACGTCCCACGAGAGAAATTACAAAATTTTTCAACCGCAATTCAGACTTCACGGTGTACTGTTTGGAATGCCCATGCTCCAAGAGATACATCGGAAGCACCATTCACCCAAAAAAGCAACGCATATTAGAGCACATGCGTGCCATAACTAATCGGGATAAGACATATCCAGTTGCACGCCATTTCGAGACACACCATAATAGCAACAGGGACCTCCTTACATTCTTTTGTCTGGATCAGGTAGACAGAAAAGAAAGAGGGGGTGATTGTGTCAGAGCTCTAAGGGTGTTGGAATCTAAATACATCAAAGATTTGCAGAGTATGTGGCCTATAGGGCTTAACAATGATGAAGAGCTATGGATTCACCTATAAATGGGCTTGAAGAGAAACAGGAATTAGGTGATCGTGATTTAAATATGGAAAGGAGGAGGAAACACCCATTCTAATTGGGATTACATCAATAGAGAACTACAATATGTAATTAATATCCTCCCATCACTTCTAGTGCGGCTTTGTATATAAACAATGTATTTGAATCTCTCATTTGCATAACACACATAACATGAGAAAGCCCATACAGGGCATGATAGCAGTTGAGTAAGCCCATACAGGGTGTGATACTTTGTGGAGGCTGGTCTGTTGACAAGTTTAGGCATATAGAAAGAGAGAGTTATCTTGTATGATGAATGGCATTTATATATTTGACATTTAAGCTACACTGTGCACAGTATATAATACTGCATATATCCTTGGAATGGGTATTGACATCGCACAAAAAGAGATGTACATCATGAACTTGTCACAAAGAAGTAATTAATTTATTTTTTTCTTCTTTTCTCCACACAATGAATTTGTCTTTGATTGAGAAAAAAATGTTTTTAATATTGCATTTGCACTTTTTTGTGACCATTTTATCTAATGCATTGATCCAGTGGAAACATGATTTAAGAAGGCCGCCACAAAGGCATTCATAGAAGTAGTCAATTTTTACTGTTTACTGGTTGTCCATGGAAATGTACGAATAAATTGGTCACTGTTTTTCACACACACCAACACTGATGAAGCCTTGAAGCGAAACGCGTCTGTTGGAGGGGTAGGGGGTCCGCAATAAACACTTTTGCAATCGGAGACCCGAGTGCTTTCCTTTTTCAACATCGTATTGGATGCTGATCTTTTCTGAAAAAAAAGAATATATATATATATATATATATATATATATATATATATATATATATATATATATATATATATATATATATATATATATATATATATACATATATAACGCTTCAATTTTTCTCACTTTGGCAGAAGAACAGCACTCCAGAGGGTCAGGTCCAACAGTTTCTTTAATCAGGAACCACACAACAAACGGCGTTTAGCCTTCGTCAGTGTCAGTGACCCTGTACACATTAGCTGTTAATAAAGTTACTCAACATAGTGGAAATTACTAACCCGTCCGCAAATATCACAGCACCATCTTAGAGTGTATATTCTCACATTGTATTCACATACAGATTATGTCACGAGGACCCTATTTCGCTGTACCCAACATCTCATTTACGGGGAGGAAGTACGCAGCCCCCCCCTCCCCAGGTCACTTTCGTCTCTGGGCCACCATCCATTTTTTGAGTGGGAGGAGGGCACATGATCCCCCTTCATGAGCCTCTAAAGGCCTTGGGGACCCCATACCCCAGGGCCAATAATCTTTTCAAAAAGGAGGGGAACCGCACGGCCCCCCTCCCTGAGCCATTTATGGCAACGGGGATCCCATTCCCCGGGGCCAGCTCACAAGCTATCTCCCATGGAGCCCCCCCAAGGCACAGCAGTTTCCCTACCTTCAGTTTCACAGCTGGCAGAAGCTTTAAAAATGCTCCCGTCAGCTGGGAGCAGACTTTTGATTTGTGCAGGGAAACAGATCAAAATATTGCTCCTGCCCAGATGTAGCAGCATTAGTAGCTGCTCCCTCTGGGCTGGAGCAATGCTGACTCCCACTCCATACAGGGAGCTGGCTCGGGCCGCAGGGCTCCCTCCCAATCCTCAATGAGTATATGGTGGGGCACCAGAGCACCCACCTTTAAACATTGAGGGTCAGGGGGATGGGTCCCCCGGGGCTCATAACTGTTCAGGGAGGTGGGCTGCGCAGTCCCGTCAGGTTTATTTTTAGTAATGGCCCCGGGGGATGGAATCCCCAGGGCCTAACAGGGCTCAGGGTGGGGGCCATATCGCCTCTCCTCCGCTTTAATTAAAAAAAAAACAGCCCTAGGGGATGGGGTCCCCTGGGCTTAACAAGGCTGATGAGGGGGGCTGAGCGCCCCCCCCCCCTTTATTTTAAGTAGTGGCACTGGGGGAATAAGGCTCATTGAGGGGGCAATGTGGACCTCTCCCATTAAATAAAAACATCGACCCGGAGGGATGGGGTCTCCAGGGCCTAATAAGGTTTGAGGAGAAGGATCCTGTGGCCCCGCCCTTTTAATTAAATAATCAGCCCTGAGGGATAAGGTCTGAAGGGCCTAATTAGGCTCGGGAATAAAGCCCCCCTTTAATTAAAAAAAGAAATCTCTAGGGATAGGGTCCTCTGACCTAGTAAAGCTTGGGGAGGTGGGCCACACCCCCCTCCACTTAAAACAAATAAGGCCCTGGAGGATCGAGTACTTAGAGCCAGGCCCTGTGGCCAACCCCCCTGCAAATGGCCAAAGGCTGGGTGCAGCGTGGGGTTGGCTGCATGCGTGGGGTTAACTGTATGCAGGGGGTTGGCTGCAGGGCCTGGTGGCCCTGCATGGCAGGGGGTTGGATTTAGGTATGATAATTAAATATGACTTTCCATTATAAAAAAACCTGGAACTTCACTGAAAAAACGAAGGTTAAAGTAACGTTACAGTTAGATGAAATGTTCAGTAACAATGTAACATTTGAAACTCTAAAAAACACTAAATTCACCAGTATTAGTTATCTCAAGTATCTATAACTCATGCCCTAAGGTAACGATAACTTGTGCCCTTGCAATGCACCTCTAATTACCCCGGATATTAAATCACTCATGACATCTTCAATGATATCATTAATAATATCACTGCAACATTTGCAGTGAAATTATTGAAGAGAAAACTGAGCATGGCAAGGCCACGAGTTATAGGTACCCTAACGCATGAGTTACAGTTACTTGACATAACCATAATCATAACTGGTGAATTTCAGGGATTTTTAGAGTGTTAAAACCTATGTCATTACTGAACATTTTACCTAACTATAACGCTACTTAAATTCTTGTTTTTTTCAATATATATGTATATTACACAGTGGCAGTTGCCTGTGTAGTTATAGTCAGGACCAAGTTACCAAAGTAAGAGCGTTTAACTAGTTTTCTAATAAAGTTGGCGCAGTTTTTTGAATCATCAGGAAACTTTGCAAAACAAAGTTAATCCACCTCAGCTCCTTCCTTTAAAGTTTCGGGGTGATCTGTCAAGCGGGGGCCTAGAAAAAAATGGGTGTCCTAAAACGCAATTTCCCCATGAAATTTCTGTGGGGATTTTTAAACAGCACTTCAGCCCAAAAGGCTGAACTGATCTACACCCAATTTGGCAGAACGCTAGGTTTTTACCTAGAAAGTGTGCTTTATGTGATTTTGTGTAAACCCGTTCAGTAGTTTTTAAGGAATTAAGGTTCAAAATGTATGTATATCTGTATGGGTGGGTTTGTGGTACTCTCACAGGAGTCCCGCAATCACAAGACTTCAAATAATAGAACAATCTGATTGGCAGAGGGGCCTCCTTTCCCATTGGCCGTCTTGCTTCCCCGAGTCCTGCGGCAGATTGGCTGGCTGCCACATGAGGAGAAATGTTGCGGCCACTATTTCAGGGCACTTGAACTCGGTCTCTGTGTCCTGAATATTAAAACAAAATAAGGTATAAGGGGGCAAGGTAGGGGTACCCTCACTCCTTGTACCTTGTGAGGTGGTCCCAGGACACTATCTTAAATAAAATAGAAATCTTTGACCTGCACATTAGATTTAATGCTTTGAAACAGGGACTTCAATGCTCTGAGCTATTTAATGATTCAAACATATGACCAGTCTCAGCAGCAGGGGCGTTATCCCCCAAATCTATCTGAAAATGCAGAAAGACAGGATTGCTGTGAAATCACTTTTTCCATGTTCCCATTTTCTTTGAGTGTGTGTAAAATATAATGCATGGGATAATTGTCATTAAACAGCTCTTCATGACTCTGCTATCTTGACTCCACTCGCTTTTGAGCATAATCCCCCATACTGCCTGTTTGTGCACTACTCAAAAACCTGTATGTTAAATACCCATGCTTAAATAATGAAAAAGAAAAGAAAAAGCGCTGCAGTGACGTGCGTGTGCGCCACCACGCGCTCTCGAGTCTGGAGAGTCTGGCATTGGCTTCTGCGTCACACCATTGTCGCCGCCTTGGAGTGATGGTAGCAGTTCAGTCTCACGGCAAGAACAAAAGAATGAAGGCCTAGAACGCCTACTGGTGTGATATTGTTGTTAAGGGACATCAACAACTAAAGTTTCTTTTCTAATTTCAATTCTCGAAGAACAATAGAAAGTTTTACTTTAGAGATTAGTTTTAAAAGCAGGAAAACCAACAACATTTATAATTCTGTGACAGTTTCCCCGAGGTGAACTGCCTTGCATTTGGCTCCGGATTCCGGATTAGCTCACCTGCATTACTTTGAAATTGGTAATACTTATAGGAAGGTTCATTAGCTGGTTGACATTTTGAGAGTGAAAGAGAAAGAGTTAACCGGTATTTGTTTCCTGAAGTGGTACTGTTGAGCTTTGATAGACGGATGAAGCAGCAGGTTACTTTCAGGCGAGTAGTTATCAGGGGAGGGACACTCTCCACTCACGGCTGCTTTTAAATTGCCAGCCAGAGCCTCATCTATGCGTCAACACATCAAGAACAGATCCACTTATGATATATACTTTGTTATACTGTTCGTGATATAGCTGCAATTCTTGAAATTAAATTGTAACTGACAACATATTCAGTTGGAACTGTTTGTGCTGTGCTCTGTTGTTTAAATTTTCAAGTAATAGAATATATTTGACAACTAGTGAATGGTCACAGAGTAAAGGCACTGGAGACCAGTGTGCAAAATGTGTCTCACAGAGTCTCTCCACCTGGCATCATACAGCCTATTTATATGTCCAAGACTACTGCACATTGTCTATGTTCACAGCATTTCTTACCCTCTCTCTGGTACAGTGAGGCACTTTTTTTATTATCGCCAGCACGCGCTCTGTGATGTCCTTATTATTAGTGCTTTCCAAGGTGGTAAGCAGAGCACCAGCCTCTGGGTCTTTACAGCCTCTTCCGCTGACGTGAGGCGCAGCTGCGTGTCCTTATCTGTGTTCGTGCTTCCGACAGGTGACAGGCCATTTTATCTGATACTTTATCTGTAAAACTATTTAGATCCCATCGTCCATTATGTGTGCATGTTTACATATGTGTGTCCAGTTTGATATGTATATTTTAGGAACCAAACAGGAGTTAAACCGGACGTGTAGAATGCCCTTCTCTTAAGTGATTTACCTACAGTGATGGGAAGCAATGGCCTGGGAGTTGTCTGGTGTGCTGCCCAGCACTCACACGCATACTGTGTTATCAACTGCAGTTTTGTGTTCCTAAGTTTCAGTAACCACACTCTGGTGTATTTAACAAACTATGAGCTGCAAATCCATCAAAAAAAGAATAAAATGCCAACAAAGATAAAATGCTTGGGCTTGCGTTCATTTGCGACGCAATAGATTGATCGTTCTGTACTTGTCTGTGCGTCAGGGTCTGATACCAATTAAGGAGTTTAATGTCCAGCATTTAAAAACAACAGGCATTGTTTTATTTGTCAATGACTTTCTTTTAAACATGTTTGTTTTTTGGCTATTATATACGTAAACTTAAACATGTTTGTGGCAGAAAAGGCATCTTTATTGTATTTTCATTTTGATGAGCTAGATGTATTTCAAGAAGCACAAAAATGACTTGCTTTTTTTTGCGCGTAGTCGCTAGGATTTTCACAGCGGCCCCTCTTTTACGCAGAGGGAAGATATGAGCCCATATGTTTCAAGGACTCAATGTTGTCTCTGTTCGGGTGCTTCATTTTTTAGGTCTCGCATGTCGATGCGCATGCGCATCGAGCAAGCGAGACTATAGGGGCTCATCCACTCTTTATCCACACTGCAAGGAATCGTGGCGATTCCTTGCAGTGCCCGTGACTTTTAAGGTCAATGCGCATGCGCATTAAGCTTATGCGCATGCGCATTGACCTTAAAAGTCACGGGCGCGTGCATGTCCGTCTTTGTTTACCCGCTCCGCCCCCTCCCGCCGTGTCGCCTTGCCTACTCTCTTCCACAGCCTCCCCCAGCTCCGCCCCCTCACTACTTGATTGCACGGCCGCTAGGCCGTGCCTCCCCTACTCTCCTCCCCCCTCCTCCTCTCCTCCCCTGCCTGCCTGCCGCTAGCCTTGCCTACTCTCTCTCGCACCCTCCCCCAGCTCCGCCCCCTCACTACTTGATTGCACGGCCGCTAGGCCGTGCCTCCCCTACTCTCCTCCCCCCTCCTCCTCTCCTCCCCTGCCTGCCTGCCGCTAGAAAGCATGGGATACTGTGCTGCCTTAACTATTTGCTATGGCCATGTTAAAATCAGAGCCAAGTCGTAAATATACATTTTTCCACACCACTGTTTTTTCGATAAAAACGTGATTATTCACAGTTTACGCTGCTAATCCGTGACCAAACAGACAATATGAAGCTCTGAGTCTATTCTCTTCCTAGCGTGCTGTGACTGCCTCCCCCGCTGTATCCCCTCACCCCCCCCCCCCCTGCTGTATCCCCTCACCCCTGGTCTCTCCCCACGTCTCTCCGTTGCTCTCCCCTCTGCTGTCGCTCTCTCTCTCGCTCACTCCCCGGCTCTCTTCTTGCCTTGCTGCTGCTCTGCCTCTTTGTGTCTGATCCCAGGCTCACATGTCGGAGCTGGCAGCCCCCGCGGCTAGTTCCTATCTGTGCGACAGCATTTTTAATTTAACACAACCGCCTTTGATGTTTTCAAATATTTATAGCCAGCTTCAGAGCACTGCAGAAGTGTTTCCATTCAGATGGAACGGCTCGGCTCGCTCTCCTCGTGCAGGCCCTCTTAAACTCGGATCCCGCGGGATTTAGTTCACGCGAAATTCTCTCCGTGTCTCGTGCTTTTCTGTCTCTTTAACTTTTACTTTCCTTTCACAGCCTGTCATATGTTGTTGGACTCTCCCAGAAATAGCTAATGGATCGAAATATCAGAATATACAGAAAATCGAAAACTGCGACCAAGAAAAGCTCGTGCTGAGAAGTAAATCTTTAAATCTAAGAAGGACTTTGCGTGCTTTACAAGTGTTTACAGGGGAACAGCGTAGAACTGCACAGTTAATTTGATAGTACAAGCACATGCAATGGATGCACTTATTTCATATCTGTTTAATCCGTTCATTTTAATTCCTTTGGTCGCTTTAGTTCTAGTCATTATTTCTTTGCCTCTCCGATTGCGCTCTTCAATTACCCTCCACGCCCACAATTTATTTTTCTCATTCTCTGTAGTACTCTGCCAATTCTCACAATGTCTACCATTTTTCGAACCCCGCCTCCCCCCTCCCTCCCAGCCTCCACAGTTTCCGCTCTTCCAATATTCTGAATATTTCTGAATTGTTTCGTTTCTCTCCCTGTATGGAAGTGTGAAGTTTAGAAACTACCTGAAAACGTGGTTATTGAAGCAGGCTGTACACTCACCCTCAACCCCTCACTCACCCTCACTCTCACTCATCCTCACTCACCCTCAACCCCTCACCCTCACTCACCCTCAACCCCTCACCCTAACTCACCCTCACCCTCACTCACCCTCAACCCCTCACTCACCCTCTCACCCTCAACCCCTCAACATCAACCCCTCACCCTCACTCACCCTCACCCTCACTCACCCTCACTCACCCTCACCCACCCTCACCCACCCTCACCCTCACTCACCCTCACTCACCCTCACTCACCCTCACTCACCCTCACTCACCCTCACCCTCACTCACTCTCACCCTCACTCACCCTCACTCACCCTCACTCTCACTCACCCTCACTCACCCTCACTCACCCTCGCTCTCACTCACCCTCAACCCCTCACCCTCACTCACCCTCAACCCCTCACTCACCCTCACTCACCCTCACCCACCCTCACCCACCCTCACCCTCACTCACCCTCACTCACCCTCAACCCCTCACCCTCACACAGTGCAATAGGTCTCGGAGCATTTGAGTTAGAGCTTTTAGAAATGTTTATGGCTTTTTTTTAAAATTCTTTAGCATTGGCTACAGGAAACAAAAATGCTAAAGATTTACACAAAAACCCATAAACAATTCTAAAAGCACTAACTCTAATGCTGCGAGACCTATTGCATTTCCAATGCTTGTTATATTTTTCTTCTGAGCCTCTCTTTCTTGATCAAAAACTGGCTTCAGTTGGGCACACTCTGTGCAAACAGGGTCATCTGTCGGAGGGCGTGGCTAGCAGCCGATGAAGACGGTCGAAGCCTAGCGAGGCTCCCGACCCTCCGCCCAGCGTTCCGCCAGTAATCCTGCCTAAGATTCGGGATCCCCGTGTAAACCGGGTAGATCCTGAGTACAACACTCGGGCCTGCTCCGGTTCAAGTAACGAGCCGGTGAGTCTCCTGCAGCGGGCGTAAAACACTGTGGGGTGCCCGGGACGCCAAGACACAAGATGGCGGCACCCAAGTAGACGGACGCCGAGTTATAGTAAGGGCTCCGTCCCCGGCGCCTGGCTGAACTGAAGAGGTGGAGCAGCGAGTTGCCGCTGTAGAGACCGGAATCATCTGACGCGCTGTCGGCCCATGCCCGCAGCGCGACCGGTGAGGAGCGCTGACCGTGAGAAGACCCAGCGAGGCTCCGCCCCGCCCAGGAAGCCGAAAATCTACGCCCCGGCTCTGGGGCCTGCTGTCCCGGTAGGAGCGACTTCAGCCCCAAAGTCCGGCTGGACGCGAGAAGCGGGTCTGTAGGAGGCCCAAAGACGAGCGGTGGCCGGCCAACAACAACCCACCGGCCCGACTACTAGACGGGTGACGAGGGACGCTGGGGGTGGGCGCCTATGGAGACAATCCACCTCCCCGGAGAGCTGTACTCTGCGCCCCGGCTCGGGGGCCTACCTTGTCGGTGACTGCGGCTCCGACACCGTTGTTGAACTGCCAGTGAAGACAGAACCGAAAGGAACCGGGACACGAACCGAGGCCAGCCAGCGTGCCGCCGCCCCCCCTAATCCAGTGCAGCTAACGTGGCGCCCTGCGCGAGGACGACCCTACGGTGGCCCTCCCCCACCAGTGAGCTGCAATCGACTCCCCGGCTTTGGGGCCTAGCGCCCCTACGTGCATTGGAGGGCGACAGGGGGCCCCGGCTGCCTGCCTGAGTAGCGGGATTCCACTATATCTGGCCCCGGAAGGGTAGTGAAGCTCACCACGCGCAATCCCAGAGACTAGGTGCCCTGCGCCTGCTGCGAGGACCGACCCGAAGGCGGCTGGACCTGTGCTGTGACTGGAGTAGGGCCCGAGGAAGTGCTTTGGCTGGGGAAGACCAGTGGCCTCCAAGAAGGCGGCCGGGGACCTACCTCGCCCGCCGAACTGAACTGAACGTGCACCCCGGGGAGGGGCCAGCTTGAGAAGGGTTCTACGCCTGCCCACCCGTGAACAGCTCTTAACGGGGGGCCCCGATTGGACTCACTGCAGCGGTCCCAGGGTTGAGATTGAGACCCGAGGTGTGGGCACTTCGCACTGGACCGACCATACCGTGGACGAAGCACCATAAACAGCCGACCCTCGATCAGCGGGCGCCGCCGGAGGATAAGGAGAGGGGGACCCCTGGTTGGTGCTCGGCGGACGGCCCATTGCGGGAGACGCCGATAACCCCTGAATATCCCTAGGAACCCAGCTCGACAACACGGGAGCAAGATGGGAAAGCCCAGAGGTGCTAAAGGAGACGGGAGCCCTGCCACGGAGACGCCTGAAGACACCACACAGTCCACAACGGAACTGCAACAAATGCAGGACAGGATCCTGGAGGCTATAGCTGCTACGAGAGATGCATTACACCACGACATTGCGCAGGTGTCGACGGGGCTGGGGCTCCTGCGGGCTGACCACGCGAAATTAACGGATAGAGTCAAGGAAGCGGAGGCCACCCTAAAGGACATCGCGCCAGCACAGAAGTCGATGGACGGGCGGCTCACGGAGGCGCTGGACCGCATTCAAACCCTGGAAAGGCGAGCAGAGGACGCTGAAAATCGCAGCCGGCGGAACAACGTGCGCCTCGTGGGCCTTGCCGAAAAATCAGAGGGCACGGACATGGTAGGCTACTTGCACGAATGGCTAAAGTCTGTGGTGGCCCCGGAAGGCCTTTCTCCCTTCTTCACTTTGGAGTGGGCGCACCGAGTGCCGTCAAGACCCCTGAAGCCGGGTCTCCCGCCTCGCCCAGTGGTCATCAAACTGCTTCACTACAAGGACAGGGACTGGCTGTTGCAGCGGGCCAGGGATGCAGGTCCCTTTCAAGTGGACAACAGCAAAGTCACGCTGTTCCCGGACTACACGTTCGAGACCCAAAAAATGCGCGCCTCCTTCCTCTCTATCAAAAAAGAAGTGCGCACAGAAGGCATACAATACTCGCTGCTGTTCCCGGCCCGACTCCGTGTAGTGGTAGACGAGAACGCCCTGTTCTTCCCGACGGCGGCAGAGGCATGGACCTGGTGGGATACCTACAAAGCAGGCACGGATGGAGCTTGGTTCAGGGCTGAGGAGGAGCGCCAGGAACAGTCAGTCCGGCGATCAAGACGACACCGAGGGCGCGGACAGGGATCCGGAAGGCCGACGAACTTCCAAACAGCGGACGAACGTAGAGCAGCGCTGCAGGCGGTTAATGACGTATCGGGTTCTGCGCTGATCCAATTGGAGAGGGAATCGGGCTCGGAGGGCCAGGGAACGGGCTCGGACACTGACTTGTCGGAGCTGGGCGGAGCCAGGGGCCCGAAGGTCACACCACAGACATCAGGGGAAATCATCGGGAGCTGAATCCTAGACATGGTACCTGGCAGGGGTGACGACGGCTAGAGCAACTACTCAGAACTCTGGAGCAGGCCGCTGTAAGACTGAAATGTTGTGAGTCGTAATGCATATTGCGGGGCGGGGGTATGGGAACAGCATTTGAAGGTTCCAGAGGTTAGCCAACGCACCCCAGGGCCCATAAGGCCCCCGTAGTACTGACTACGAATTAGAAGATTTGAGAGCACGTTTGCTCGATAGTTTGGATGGGAGCGACTCTTTTGCAGTTAGGTCCTGTTCTGGGGGAGGGGGGCCTGGAGTGGTTGGGGTGACTCTAGGCGTAGTTTGGGGAGGGGGGGGGAGAATGTTGGGGAAGGGTAGGGTTGGGGTCAAGTCTGTGGTCTGGATGCAAATTACTGGAGTTCTACATCAAACACAATGGGACAATGGCTAATGTGGGATCAATAAAATGTGTGTCCTGGAATGTGTGGGGCTTGAATACGATGGCGAGGAGGCACAAAATCCACTCTTACTTAGTCCGCAGAGGAGTGCATATAGCATTCCTGCAAGAGACCCATTTGACCAGGAAAGGAGGAATAGCGCTCCAGCGTAGATGGAGGGGCCACCGGTTCTATACCACGTACTCTGCTTTTGCTAGAGGAGTGTTAATTTGGGTAAGAGCGGGTGTCCCTCTCCAGGTAACTAGGCACATAGAAGACCCAGATGGGAGGTATGTAGCGATCGAGAGACTACTTAGAGGCCGACACATAGTGCTCAGTAGCATCTACGCGCCAAACGTGGATCAAGCAGAATATTTTGCAAGGCTTTCAAGGGTACTAGCCAGCTACTTTACAGGTCCTGTACTGATGGGAGGGGACTTCAACTCCATAGAAGATACTACACTGGATAGGTCACACCCACCTCTACACACTTCCCCAGTACACCGGTTGGCGAAGTGCAGAACAGAATGGCAGGGAAAATGGGACCTAACAGACAGTTGGCGCACACAACACCCAACAGAGCGGGATTACTCCTTCTACTCTAGCCTACACGACCTCCACGTTCGCCTGGATACCTTCCTCTGCTCTCCAACGGTACTCGCAGCGGTGGCCCGGACTGAATATTTGGCACGCACAATATCTGACCATAATCCATTACTCCTGACGCTAGATTGGGTGACTGAGCCCTCGAAAATCCCAACATGGCGGCTTCGGCCGGACACGCTGGATGACCCGCCCTTCCGCGTTGAGCTGGGGGATCGGATCACCCAGTATTTTGAGGAGAACGAGGGAACCACCTCATCCAAAGCTATAGAATGGGACGCATTTAAAATAGTGGTAAGGGGACACTGCATAGGGAAATTTGCGGGAGTCCGCAAGTCCTTGGTGGAAGACTTAGACAAGGCTGAACGTAAAGTGAGGGAAGTGGAACTAGAACGCCCTAACCATCCCGAATTACAGGGGAATGTAAGCGAGGCGTGGGAGGCAGTGGCAGTAGAGGTGGAGCGCCTTCGTAGCTTCGATTATAAGACATACTTAACGAAGACTCTTGCTGAAGGGGACAAAACTGGAACACTCTTGGCCTGGCTAGCAAATCCCAATAGGGGTAGCCAACCGATATTGGCCCTACAGGGGAATGGTGGTACCACCCATACCTCACAATCAGAAATATTGGACTGTTTCAGATCATATTACGAGAGGTTGTATAGAACTGAGCTAGGGAACCAGACTGAGGCAATAGACGTTTTCCTGAGCAATTTGCAGCTCCCACAACTGGAGCAGGAACAGGCTGACACCCTGGGAGGCCCAATAGACTTGGCAGAAATAAGAGGAGCAATAAAGCGAATGGCGCGTAACAAAACGCCAGGAATGGACAGGTTGCCCATTGAATTCTACGGGTGATACCTAGATCAACTGGCCCGAGACTTCAAGGGATCTATAATGAAGCCAGAGAAGAGGGCAGACTTCCCCGATCAATGCGTGAAGCCATAATGATCCCATTATTAAAACCGCGAAGGGAAAGTACAGACCCTGCGTCCTATAGGCCGTTATCCATGTTAACGACTGACTACAAAATCTTGAGCACGGTGCTGGCCGCCAGACTGTAACCCATATGCAAGACCTGATCCATAAAGACCAGTCAGGTTTTATACCCGCAAGAAACACGACACACAACATCCGTAGAATACTCAGGCTAGTGGATGACCCACCGCCGGATGCGAGAGCCCCCCTAGTATTGGCGGTCGACGTAGAGAAGGCCTTCGACAGCCTGGAATGGAACTACCTATATAGGGTGATGCAGGGGTTTGGCCTAGGAGAGGGATACATTAAGTGGACGAAGGTGCTCTACTCTTCAGCGAAAGCTAGAGTGAGGGTCGGACCCTTAGTGTCAGACCAATATGAGGTGACTCGGGGAACCAGACAGGGGTGTGCACTTTCCCCCCTGCTGTTTGCGCTTGCGGTGGAACCTCTTGCGGCAATGGCTAGAAGGGGTGACCATTACAACGGGCTAGTCTTCAGAGGGGCCCACCACTACATTTCCTTATATGCAGACGACCTCCTCCTCTTCTTAGACAATGCAGAGGAAGCTGTGGAGGGCGCAGAGAGACTGCTAGCGCACTTTGGCAAGATATCGGGACTGCGGGTCAACTGGACGAAAACCTGTCTCTTCCCTCTACGGAGAGGGGAGGAGTGCCCCTCACTCCACCCGAACCTTAGATGGGAACCCCACTGCCTGAGCTACCTGGGGGTGCACATATACAATGCACCAGCGGACCTCCTAGACGGTAATGTAGGTTGCTGCATCCGCGCATTGCGGGGTAGTATTTCCTTCTGGGCCACCCTGCCCCTTTCCGTGGCGGGACGGGTTGCACTTCTAAAAATGGTAGCCCTGCCACGACTCTTATATTTCTTTCGGACCCTCCCCGTATGGATACCTGGAGCGCTATTCAAACAATTGAGATCGATGTTGGTGTCCTTTTTATGGGGAACGGGTAGACGCAGGATTGCACTGGCGACGCTGACCAGCCCTAAGGATGAGGGTGGCCTAGCTGTCCCGGATTTTGAGCTCTATTACTTGGCAGCTCAATTGCAATTCTTCACACAAGAAATAGCGAGAGTGTACCGCGGCCCGGAGCGGGAGAGGGAGAATGGCACCCCCGCCACGTCCTAGCGTACATAACCCTGCAACAAAGATTACTGCTAAGAGGGCTCTCCCAAGAGGAACGGACCCTTCGATTATGTTGGAACCGCTCGCAAAGGCGAGCTGGACCCGGTCACCCGTATGCACCCGAAATCCCGCTGGGCATGGTGACGGCACTCCCACATGGCGGGGACTGGTCGAGACTACGACTCTGGGAAGGGGCAGGGTTGCAGATGATAGGGGATCTGTATGAGGACGGAGTATTGTCCCCATACCAGGCCTTGGAGCGGTATGACCTTCCGAGGGGAGACTACTTACTACACGCGGCGGTGGTGAGAGCCATACAAGCGCACTGGGGGGAGGGCCTGATAGAACCCGCGACAACACTGGCGTGCCAATACCCAATGATGGCTGCGGGAACATTTAAAGCAGTTACATGCCTCTATCGCAGAATGCACACGGAAACCCTACAACCACTTACACCACTAAAGAATAAATGGGAGGCAGACCTACAATTAGAAATCCCAGACACGACATGGTCCCAGCTGGTGCGGAGGGCCAGAAAGAGCACCAGAAACGCGCGTTTCCAACTGATACACCTCTATATCCTCCACAGGGCTTACCTCACCCCAAGTAAAATAGCAGCGTACTTTAACGTACACGACGCAGCATGCCCCAGATGTAACCAAGTAAGAGCAGATCTAGTACACATGCTAAGGAGCTGCCCCTGCTTACAAGGGTATTGGAGGGAAATAGGGGATACCCTGAATGCAGTAGCGGAAAGGGAACTACAGTACGACAGCGCGGTCACCATTTTACATTGGTTCCCTCATACGCGCAAGAACAAACTATCAAGTAAATTCATAGACATGGGCCTACTCATAGCGAAGAGAGAGTTGACCAAGGGGTGGAAGTCGAAGGTGGGGCCAACACATAGGAGATGGATGAATGAATTCTTGAAATGGGCGACAGCGGAGAGCACGATAAGATACCAACTGGCCCGCCGTAGCTCAGACGAGAAGGCGCAGATGCGGCAATGGCATGGGAAATACTAGTACAGGCACTAAGAGATAGCGCAGTGGAGGAGGAGGGGGAGGAGGAGATGGAGAATATGGCGACTCCAGCAGCGAAGGTCACATCCCCAGCACCTCCGTAGGACGCACGCACACAGTAAAACACACAAAGCTCCGAAGTCCCACAGTATAGGAACGCGTACTTGCACCGAGCGCAGACGCAGCCACCGGGGGGGGGGAAGGAGAGGGGAGGAAGCATAGGGGGATCCTGCAGTGGAACGTGTACAAACTTCATAGAATAGCAGCGAGATACGGAACAAAAAAGATAAAAGCAGAGGGCGGAGGACCCTATATATTGACTACAGCGGACAGCCCAGCCAAGAGAGCAACATATAACAGAGTTACGCCGCCCTGCCTCCGGGATGTGGGCTGAACGGCTGTGTACGAAATACCTAGAATGCGATGGGAGAACAGCGACTCTGTACTATGAGATCCTAAACACGGCACTGTATACTGTACATAACCCTGCAATAAAAAATTGTTTAACAAAAAAAAAACAGGGTCATCTGTCTGTGAAGCACGAGTGGCAATAGAAAGTAATATCTCTTTGAGACTTACTGTTGTTTACTGGCAGCTCCAGAGGAGGCAAAGCTGTGAACTGACCATGAATTAGAGAAGTAAGAGTTAGTTACCACAAATTGTATTGTCAATGATAAAGACACTGGGCAACCATGGCTCAGTATCCTCCCAAAGTATGTCAGCTCAGAAGGTTCTGCACTTCCTGCATTTGTACAGATGTGCGCGATACATGTTTGACATCTTTTATAGGGACATTGGTATTGTCATGACTCTTTGGTGTCTTCTCTCGGGATGCTCCCAGCACATGCCGTCATGGCTCTTTTATAGCCAATGACCAGGCAGCGTCATGGTTTTAATGTGTACAGTTTTGTGAAACTTTGAAAGGTGGGTCTTAGAAATTAAATAGTTTTTCCCTTTTCCAAATGTATACATCAAACGTGTCCTGTAAGTGAAGTAGATAAGATAGTTGAGAAAGATCAGGTTATGGAACATCTGGTTACTTGTGGAAATTAGTATTTGTCAAAGCCTGTTTTTCATGTTAGACATCACCTGTGCATAACTTTAATTTGGAATGGTATATACCTAATTGATGCTGTGTGGCAGACAAATTGGAAGTGCATAAAATCATAAATTATTTTGTTCTAATTAAAACCAGTCAGAACGTTTAATAATGAACATATGCAGCCTCAGTCAAACATGAACTAGTTAGTGATAACATGCACACATTTCAAAAAGAGATATGAAAATAATTAGCTGAAGAGATATGAAAAACCAAAAGAGACTTTTGCTCAAACCAGTCTTTTTGGCCGAGGGTGCACGCGCATGCGCACAGGCATCTATTATTTGCTTTAGTAGCCGGTCCTCAGTGGCATTGGAGAAATAAGCCAAATGAGTGAAAATGTAAAAACAGCAGCTCTCTCAATTAAAGACCTTTGGGAGCAAAGACAGACTAGGATATCGCTAGAACCGGTATAACAAGTATCTTGCCGACCATCCTGGGAGCTTTTATTGGTTTTAATGTTTATACCATCAATTGTATAGCTTTCTATTACAGCGGTGCTGTAAAATGCACTTTGAATCCCTGCCTGTCCTTCCCTTTTTATCGAGATACTCTATTCGCAATGGTTTTTAGTAGCTAAATAATAAAGATGTATCTTTGATATGAAACACAATTATACAAGGAACAAACTTACTTGTAGAAGTACAAATATTGTGAAAACAAAGTGCATTTTTTATTTCACAACTTAAAAAAAGAAACCTGGGAGTGTCCATCCTATGCAGCACTATCACTCAAAAAGTTTATATTTAGGGTTCCAAACTGTTGGTAGGCAACCTATCGGCTAAACGTTTGGTCAGTGACCATCACTGCCACCACGTGCACATGAGGTCTCTGTATATATAGGCAATAGCTGTAGTTACACTGGATCGATTATGAGTAGCAATTCTCTCAGCATGCACAATATGTATATGGTGCACTGTCAAATGTGCACAGTATGTAGGCAGGCCTCTATTGTATGCACATTGGACACTCTCTACATATAAGCAGAATGTATGTATCCCTCAGACATATCAAAAGTGCATAGCCTCTTGCATACCCACGGCATATAGACCGCCGACTGTGCCTATAATCAAGTTGGGCCTCTGCTAAAGTACACAACTTCTCCAAATCATTAAACCACTAAGGACCTTATTCTGAGTTCCCCATTACCTCTGCAGGGAGATAACAGGGATGGAATTTACAATACAGACTGGTATTTCCCCTGAGTTTCCCCTTGGAATGGAGAATAACATGGGAACTCAGTAATAACAGATCAAATTCTGCAAGTTTTTCTCCGCCTTAAAAGGAAAAATAAACGGTCCACATCTGCAGACCTTTTCTTTAATGCCCTGCGCACTAGTGTGCATTGCAAAACAAGTGCTGCTCTTAGGGTGCAGACAGTTTCATAATGTCCTGGGCGCTAGCATGCTTTTCAAAACTGGTTCTGCACTTAGGGAGCAGACAACGTCATAATGTCCTGCGCTAGTGACAAGCACCAGAAATGGATGGGCACACACATAGCTAGGGGTCACAACCCAGGCTGGAAGGTACTGAATGTGGTGATTAGGAATAAGGTTAAAAATACATGGTAACGGTATGGAATAATGGAGTATGTCTAACGTTATGACGTAAAGCATGCCAAGAATGTCAGAACACAAAAGCAGAGTGTGATTTCTCTAAGTCACTAGGCCTTGTGTGAAATGAACTTCTATATATCAATAACAAGCTGAAGGTTCTTGGCGCGATAGAGCCAAGCTACACGGTTGACTTCATTGGGGACTCCGGAGCAAATACGTCTTTTTTTTCCGCAGTTTACTGGTTGTCCATGGAAATGTACGAATACATTGGTCACTGTTTTTCACACACGCCAACACTGATGAAGCCTTGAGGCGAAACGTGTCTGTTGGAGGGGTAGGGGGTCCGCAATAAACACTTTTGTAATCGGAGACCCGAGTGCTTTCCTTTTTCAACATAGTATTGGATGCTGATCTTTTCTGGGGGAAAAAAAATAAATATATATATATATATATATATATATATATATATATATATATATATATATATATATATATATATATATATATATATATGTATATGTATATATATATATATATATATATATATATATATATATATATATGCTAGAGAAAGAACGTGAGCGGAGAGAATAAAAGAATAAAACTTCCTGAAATATTTACTTGCTGCGTGGTGGTCCGTTATTCTGTGGCAAAAGCACGCTGGAAGCAGAATCTACAAACAAAAAAAAATATATATATATATATATATATTTCCCCTTGGGTCTCTGCTCCTTTTTTCGGAAGGGAGATTCTCACCTCATATTTTAGCGCATTTTGCCAGTAGCGCTTCTCATAGAACCCCTGCCTCGCTTGGGCGGCGGACCAGACTGGCTTCGAACTGTTCCAGTTCTTTTGTTGTTGGACCAAGGTATTGGTCGGTCCAGAGCCCGCCTTGGAGTCCGGGAGGAGAGTTGGCATTTGTGGGGTTATTAATCTCACGCTGGGCGGCGTGCACTGTCACTGCCACCCCTGCCGCATGGACTCCTGTTCTCCGGGGCTGAGGCAGTCTAAGGGGACCGGAGGAGGTTCGCTGTTGTGGACTTCGAAGCTGAAAATCACCACATGATTCACCATTGGACTCACCCTGCTCCCCGCATCCCCGCATGACCACATGGTAACAGACTCACCCCCATTGCATCACCTCCGAGGATCCGACATGGTGGATTCTGGGACTGTTAGTTTTCCTCGCATTTGGGACGCTACACAGATGTGCTGCTATGTCACAGGGGGCGGAGCGGGCCAGCCTCATGGAAGGTAAAAGGGCGGGACTTACTGGCAGAGTGTTTCATCACCATTGGGAGGCTTTGGGCGCTGAGGAAGGCATGGAATTTGCCGAAATGCATACGCCATTACTGCAATAAAGGACCTCCAACCGTTTTTCCCCTTGGGTCTCTGCTCCTTTTTTCGGAAGGGAGATTCTCACCTCATATATATATGATTGACAAAGCCTGCTGCGCAGGCGAAACGCGTCTCTCTATCTTTGCGGGGATGTGGGAGACCTGAACTAAATAAATTAGCCCTATACTCACCGACCATGAGTACGTGCCATTTTCTCCTTGGAGTTGGATGGATGACTGGGATATATATATATATATATATATATATATATATATATATATATATATATATATATATATATAAATTCTCGTGCTTTCTGCGAGTTTCCTCTCCGGCTTCCAAACCGCCGGTGGTGCTAAGTTTCCAGCGTTTCGACACGCGCTACGGAAAATGAACATGTGGTTTCCTGCAGATGATAACAGAAAACCTGAGCACTCCAGTGCGTTTGCTTATTTTTTTATTTTCGTCAACGCAGTCAATAATGCCAACGTGTTTTGGTGCTCCCTTGCCCTTTGGTCATGACGCTGACCATGTCAGTACAGACTTTTTTTAGACTTTGTTACAAGTCGTGTGCAATAAACATGGTAAAACATTTAGTTGTTTCGAATATTTTCAAAATATGTCTAGTTGCTTCTCAAAGCTATCCGCAGTGAATAAACTATTTATCAACACATATTTCTTTCTCGAGCATGGCAACCTTTATCACCAGCTCATTTCACTGAGGCAATCATTTTATAGCGAGAAGATGACATAAAAGCAGCCCCACCACGCTCCTGGAGGTGAGAGGCTAACCCAGGTATATGTGCATATATTGGGGAAAGGTGAAGTTTGGGAAACGGCTAAGGGCATGAGTGTGCGGGATATAGCCCCAGAGAGATCACCTGTGTGAAACAGATAATGCTCTTCTCAGAAAAGTCATAAGTGTCACGGACCGCCAATGACTTCTAAGCATTGTACCCAGAAAATATTTTCATCTTGAGTTTTCTTTTACCCTCTTCAGTTATTTAAATTGAGATTGGTATTTTGGAATATCTGAACCTAGTGAGGCATAAAGGGAATTAATATACATGGTGGTGGGATAGGAACACTCGAAACGAGGTGGTGTTCTCCAATCAGGTGCACATTTCTCCTTTTACCAAGGCTTAAAACTAAGAGACAAATACTTACCTGTGGCTTTTCCTCTTCTATTCAAGGGGCGTGCTTCATCCACGGTGGTCCAACCTTACTGACCCTTAAAAAGAAGAGTAGAAGAACAAATATGGCTACCTTCATTTTGTGAACATACCAGATATATATATATATGTATTGATATATATATCACCCAGTGGCAGTCGCCTCTGGGTAGTTCTAGTTAGGATAGAGTTTCTATCGGAAATAGATTTTTTGTGTTGCTAACGACTTTGGTGCAGTTTGATGATTCTTCATGAAACTGTCCAAAAAAGGGGTACTCTTTGACTAGTTTGCACGTGGAAAGTTTTGGGGTAATCCGTCAAGTGGTGGCCAAGGAAAAAAGGGGGTCCCAAAATGCATTTTCCCCATTTATTTTTCCATAGGAACTTCAGACACAGTTACAGCCTAAACCTCTGAACTGATTTACACCAGATTTGTCAGCTAGCTAGATCTTAGTTCAGAAAGAGTACTTTTCATGTTTTGCTGTAAATAAGTTCAGTAGTTTTTGAGAAATTAATGCTCAAAACTTTAACTATTTAGGGAAGCAGAGCCTCTGTGGATCCCAACAGATCTCAAGCTAATATCTGATTGGCTGCCACAACCAAGAAGTGATGGCAGCCATCTTAGGACTCAGAACTTAGTCCCAAGTCTGAAAAACGTAAAAAATACATAAGGTGGCAGGGTAGGGATATCCTCACCCCTAGGCCCGGTGGGGGGATTCCAGAGGGACCCGAACTAGGGCCAAAAACGGTGTTTTTTTAAAATGTTGTCGCAATTTTACAGATGGTCTGCAAATCAACAGCACAATCTAAAAAGAAAAAAACAAGTGCAGGCTCTTGCGTTTGTGTTTTTTACCCCCTCCCCCTGGGAGGGCCAGGGCATAGGGGGGCTGAGGAGTTTATTCTTTTGGGGTGACTTCCTGCCCAAGGCTGATTTTGGCCCCGGGGACCCCATTTCACGGTACCCAACATCTTATTTACGGGGAGGAGGCACCCGGCCCCCCCCCCCCTCCCCAGGTCACTTTCGTCTATGGGACACCATTCCATTTTTTGAGTGGGAGGAGGGCACATGATTCCCCTTTATGAGCCTCTAAAGGACTTGGGGACCACATACCCCAGGGCCAATAAGCTTTTCAAAAAGGAGGGGAGCCGCACAGCCCCCCTCCCTGAGCCATTTATGGCAACGGGGATCCCATTCCCCGGGGCCAGCTCACCAGCTATGTCCCATGGAGTCCCCCCTCCCAAGACACAGAAGTTTCCCTACCTGCACCGGTGCAGGCAGGGAAACCTGTGTTTGCTCCCACTTGACGGGAGCATTTTCAAAACTCCTGCCACGTAGAAGCAAAAACAAAGTCTATTCACAGCTGGCAGAAGCTTTAAAAATGCTCCTGTGAGCTGGGAGCAGACTTGTGATCTGTGCAGGGAAACAGATCGAAATATTGCTCCCGCTCAGATGTAGCAGCATTAGTAGCTGCTCCCTCTGGGCTGGAGCAATGCTGGCTCCCACTTCATACAGGGAGCTGGCTCAGGCTGCAGGGCTCCCTCCCAATCCTCAATGAGTATATGGTGGGGCACCAGAGCACCCACCTTTAAACATTGAGGGCCAGGGGGATGGGGACCCCGGGGCTCAAACTGTTCAGGGAGGTGGGCTGCCCAGTCCCGTCAGGTTTATTTTTAGTAATGGCCCCGGGGGATGGAATCCCCAGGGCTTAACAGGGCTCAGGGTGGGGGCCATATCGCCTCTCCTCCACTTTAATAAAAAAAAAAAAACAGCCCTAGGGGATGGGGTCCCCAGGGCTTAACTAGGCTGAGGAGGGGGGCTGAGCGGCCCGCCCCTTTATTTTAAGTAGTGGCACTGGGGGAATAAGGCTCATTGAGGGGGCAATGTGGGCCTCTCCCATTAAATAAAAACATGGACCCCGAGGGATGGGGTCCCCAGGGCCTAATAAGGTCTGAGGAGAAGGATCCAGTGGCCCCGCACCTTTAATTAAATAATCAGCCCTGAGGGATGAGGTCTGAAGGCTCGGGAATCAAGCCCCCATTTAATAAAAAAAAGAAGTCTCTAGGGATAGGGTCCTCTGACCTAATAAGGCTTGGGGAGGTGGGCCACACCCCTCCTCCAATTAAAACAAATAAGGCCCTGGAGGATCGGGTACTTAGGGCCAGGCCCTGTGGCCAACCCCCCCTGCAAATGGCCAAAGGCTGGGTGCAGCGGGGGTTGGCTGCATGCGTGGGGTTGGCTGCATGCGTGGGGTTGGCTGCATCCAGGGGGTTGGCTGTAGGGCCTGGTGGCCCTTCATGGCAGGGGGTTGGATTTAGGTATGATAATTAAATATGACTTTCTGTTAAAAAAAAACCTGGAACTTCACTGAAAAAACAAAGGTTAAAGTAACATTACAGTTAGATAAAACGTTCAGTAACAATGTAACATTTGAAACTCTAAAAAACACTAAATTCACAAGTATTATTTATCTCAAGTAACTATAACTCATGCCCTAAGGTAACTATAACTTGTGCCCTTGCAATGCACCTCTAATTACCCCGCATATTAAATCACTCATGACATCTTCAATGATATCATTAATAATATCACTGCAACATTTGCAGTGAAATTATTGAAGAGAAAACTAAGCATGGCAGGGGCACGAGTTATAGGTACCCTAAGGCATGAGTTACAGTTACTTGAGATAACCATAATCATAACTGGTGAATTCCAGGGATTTTTAGAGTGTTAAAACCTATGTTATTACTGAACATTTTACCTAACTATAACGCTACTTTAATTATTGTTTTTTTCAATATATATGTATATTACACAGTGGCAGTTGCCTGTGTAGTTATAGTTAGGACCTAGTTACCAAAGTTAGAGCGTTTAACTAGTTTCCTAATAAATTTGGCGCAGTTTGTTGAATCATCAGGAAACTTTGCAAAACAAAGTTAATCCATCTCAGCTCCTTCCTTTAAAGTTTCGGGGTGATCTGTCAAGCGGGGCCTAGAAAAAAATGGGTGTCCTGAAACGCAATTTCCCCATGAAATTTCTGTGGGGATTTTTAAACAGCACTTCAGCCCAAACGGCTGAACTGATCTACATCAAATTTGGCAGAACGCTAGGTCTTTATCTAGAAAGTGTGCTTTATGTGATTTTGTTTAAACCCGTTCAGTAGTTTTTAAGGAATTAAGGTTCAAAATGTATGTATATCTGTATGGGTGGGTTTGTGGTACTCTCACAGGAGTCCCGCAATCACAAGACTTCAAATAATAGAACTATCTGATTGGCAGAGGGGCCGCTTTTCCCATTAGCCGTCTTGCTTCCACGAGTCCTACGGCAGATTGGCTGGCTGTAACATGAGGAGAAATGTTGCGGCCACCATTTCAGGGCACTTGAACTCGGTCTCTGTGTCCTGAATATTAAAACAAAATAAGGTATAAGGGGGCAAGGTAGGGGTACCCTCACTCCTTGTACCTTGTGAGGTGGTCCCAGGACACTATCTTAAATAAAATAGAAATCTTTGACCTGCACATTAGATTTAATGCTTTGAAACAGGGACTTCAATGCTCTGAGCTATTTAATGATTCAAACATATGACCAGTCTCAGCAGCAGGGGCGTTATCCCCCAAATCTATCTGAAAATGCAGAAAGACAGGATTGCTGTGAAATCACTTTTTCCATGTTCCCATTATCTTTGAGTGTGTGTAAAATATAATGCATGGGATAATTGTCATTAAACAGCTCTTCATGACTCTGCTATCTTGACTCCACTCGCTTTTGAGCATAATCCCCCATACTGCCTGTTTGTGCACTACTCAAAAACCTGTATGTTAAATACCCATGCTTAAATTGATTACTGCTTTGTGATCATAGGGTGCAACAGAATGAGTTTGGCTTAAAGCTCATATTTCTAAAATGACTGCTAATCCAGTATCAATTTCTCTTGTTTTCTTCCTGGGTCTCGGAACTAGTACTCAAGAGGTAACTTTAGAGCTTCTGTTGAATTTCCAGTGTCATGGAAAACTGCACCTGCTTAACTGTAAGCGAGATCTGCAGTAAATAACTGTATACCATTACAGATTCTACTTGTCTATAAATAACGAGGCCCGCCTACAGAAACCTACAGTGTAATCTGTGCTTGGAAAAATTGTACCGGCAGATGGCACCTACTGGAGGAAACAGTATCAGTATTTTATTTACTTTGGTTTTCACTTTATGTCTCCTCTAACTGCTGGAATGCCCCCTCTCAGCTTCAGAACAGTGTGGTGCAGGAATATTGTGTGTCTTAAATATCATCTACAAAATATAATCCCATCAAAGTTGTTAAGAAAATGTACACACAATAGAGCAATATTTATATAAACAATATCATGAATACAATATTTTTGTCAGATCATATTTTTTATCAATATTCCGACATACAACCCGCCAGAATTGCCTTATGCCCAGTGTCCAGTCCCAGCCTATCCTGATATGGTGAGAGTCTCAATTGAGTGGCCTTGCCGGTGTCTATTCATTTTTCCACTGTGCTTAATTTGTGCTGTGGATTGCAGGTAGCATGTGTTTCTGCAGCTGATGGGCACCGGCACCCATTTTTCAATACCAAGGGCCTTATTTCGAGTTTGATGGATAGGATACTCTGTCAAAAAGCGGTAGATATCCTGCTCGGTGTAGCACAAATGCCATAGGCTAACATGCGCTTGTAATACAATGGATAGGAGATCTGGCGCAGTATCTCTCTGTTGAACTGTAAATAATGCCTTAAGACTTATTTTTCTTTATCAGACTTTGACCCAGAGCAAGAGAGAGAACGACAGAAAAGGGAGAAAGAAACAGGAAGTAAGAGAGAATAATTTAAGCTCTGGGCAGAGCCCCACAAGCCTGCGGCCTTACCTTTCAGCAACACAAGTTGGGCAGGAGAGTGCACTACTCCAAACTCACTCATGCTGAGATTGTTCTGGGCAAGGAAAGGTTGGCAGTGGCCCAAATTATCAGTGCCACTTGACCAAAGCTTCACTTCACTGAAGGATGCACTACGCACCGATGCCGGATTGCAAACAATATTTTCCATGAGCCTGCAGATCTCTCATATTGTTCTAAATGGTGGCAACCATCTTGAATTCACTGAATATAAGATTCCTTGGTATTCAGTGTGTCCTTGCTAGACAACTGAGATGCTTTGTTGAGGCTGCCAGGACCATAACATAAAAACCTGCAGAAGCCTTCGAGCTTGTTACTTTTTCCTCGAAGGTAAGTTTGAAAACTGGAGGTGAATACAAAGAAGCATTGCATGGGATTAAGTCATGTTTGTAATGAACATTAATAATTCATGTACTGTTTCTAAGAGACCATAGAGGAACATTGAACTGTGTTTTTGTTGCACATTTTCAGATCTCAACTAAGTACAGAAGAGGACAGGGTCCTTTCAATTTCAAAAAATCATATCTATATATTCACAAAGCACATAATGTAGATAACGTAGTGAATAGGGTTATGGAAGTGATTAAGTCATATATATATATATTCACTGAAAAAAACATAGGTTATAGACCATATATAGTTAGGAATTAGCATTTAAAAAACCTTATTTTACTCACACAAAACCATTGAAATTCCATATATAGTTAGTTGCACTAACTATATATCGCGCACCCGCAATCCACTGCTGATGATGTCACATATTACATCATTCATGACATGGTCAGTGACATCACTGATGACATCACTGATGACATCGCAAATGACATCACTGATGACATCACTGATGACAACATCCAGTGACTGTATGTTTCTGTAAAGTTAAAATGTGTCTTACATATTGAAGAATGAGTGGAAGTATAAGTGTCTGGACAAAGGATTTAGTAGGTGCATGACTGAATGTATGAGTGAGTGATTAAATGTGTCTCACTGAGTGCATGGGTTAGTGACTAAAGTGTCTTAATTTGTGCATCATTATGTCTGTTGTTCTGTAAACTGCTGCATGTGTTGATCAGTAGCTATATGATTAACTATATGGGTTACTGATTGATTGTCCAAGTATTTGTATGGGAGACTGAGTGTGTGTGTGGCTGGCTGGGAGGTGTGTGACTCTGTGCAGATCAATGTGTACTTATATCAATGATTGTATAACAAGGTAAGTATGTGTTAGTATATGTTTGAAAATGTAAGGTGCTCTATGTTTAACTGTATAGACAAGAAAATGGAAGTGTGATTGATTCTTTACAGGACTGACTAGGTGTGTGAGTAACTCCATGGATGAGTGGCAGAGTGTGAGTGTCTGTATAGGTGTATGAGTGCATACGATAGTGTTGTAAAGATGAGTGATTGTATGTATGAATGATTGTATGGGTGAATGAGTGAATGTGTGTGTAGACGTAGGAATCAGTGAGTACATATGTAGTAACTAGTATTGGTGTGTCAATGGTTTCAAAAATTATACTCTGTATTTAACACTGGGTGAAACAGAGGTTATATTAAAATGTGAGGAGATGCATTGTATTGTCACATGAATGATATCATCAGTGATGTGGTCATTGATGTCAAATGAGATGTCATCAGTGATGTCATCAGTGATGTCATTTGAGATGTCATCAGTGATGTCATCAGTGATGTCACTGACCATGTCATGAATGATGTAATATGTGACATCATCAGCAGTGGATTGCGGGTGCGCGATATATAGTTAGTGCAACTAACTATATATGGAATTTCAATGGTTTTGTGTGAGTAAAATAAGGTTTTTTAAATGCTAATTCCTAACTATATATGGTCTATAACCTACGGTTTTTTCAGTGAATTTTCAAGGTTTTGTAAATGCTAATTCCTAACTATATATGGTCTATAACCTATGGTTTTTTCAGTGAATTTCAATGGTTTTTTAATAGCAAATATCATAAGCTGTCGAATGTCAAGTACGTGGTAAGTGAAAACATTTTCGTGTTTATGCACACTGATCTGCTTTGAATGGTGCCCCCCCCCCCTCATTTCTATTAGGAGTACTCTCTCTTTGCACATAGTGAAGGGTAGTTAACGCAGGCCTTTGCCCCCGTTGTAATACGTCGTGCCTGCTTCTCTCTCCATTTGATTGATTGTTATCCAAGTATTTACTGTTTTAGAATTGGTTCTCTTTGGTTCATTCTCTATTTACAAACAAACACAGAGTCGCAATACTCTGTTTAGTCTTTGCAGATAACGAAAAATCGTGTAAAAAAAAAAGAAAAGGAATCGAGCAAAATCAGTAGGCCACTAATGGGATCTCTTTTTGACCTCGCTAAAATAGAAACATTAGGAACAACCCCTCATGACAAATACAAAACTAGTGAAATGAACTGAACTCCACACAATGATGGCTGCAAAACAGCTCGGCTCCGCCACCCACCCCGCCCAAAATAACGATAAAGAGCGGCTGCCATGATTGGTTGCGGAATGGCCACGACGGAGCTACGAAATGGTGCTGCTCTCATGCTAACCCCAGCTTCAGTCTGAAACATCCAGAAACACTGTAGACTACCAATTCGATCAGTTCCGGTAGCGCCCCAATGTAACCCGGTAGAGAAGAACTAGCCCTCCCCTCTTTGACTAATGGTTCTTGTTGCCTGTCCCTTCTGTTGTCATTTAACAGAACTATTTAGCCTGCTGAAAGGGGTTGTGTTCCGACCGCTGGTTGGTGGAGACATTTTGACTATATTCTGGACCTGCGTTGTCGCGTAATGCGTCATATGACGCGCCGCGTTAGCGCATCCGGAAGTCATCCGGGGCGCGCAGCGCGTAACGTAAGCATAACAAGTCATGTGACTTGTTAATAAAACTTTTCATTGGTTCATTTTACTTTTCTTATTCTAATGATGAAAGGCTTGGTCATATGACCTAAAAATTACGCTTTTTATTACTTCCGAACATTATTTTTTCTTAAATATATGTTATAATGTTCCAGGCTAATGTACTTTCCCGGAAAATTTACAACTGTCCTGCAAGTAAAATATATTCTTTTTTCGAGAAAAAGAGCGTTTCTTCGTCCCATGACGGAGCCGTTGAGCAAAAGAGGGTCGACCTGCTGTCTTAGTCGCCGATACGCCTGAATATGAGATTCTTATCGATCACTTTATGTTGCAGGAATAGAAAATACAACAGCCCTTGACCATTTATCTTTACTGCGTTCCTTCGTATTATACCTTTTACCCTTCATGTAATTGGTCTGCTTTATTTCACTTGCCTTTTAATGATTCTAAAACAGTGACTATTATTAAAAACTTTACCAATGTATATACTACTACCATGTTTTCTTTTAAAAACCTTTATTGTGAAAATTTCATTATACAAATACGAGCCTATAACCACGTGGGCCGGCCACGGAGCAAACTGTAATCGTATATGATGAGTAGACATTTACACTGTAGAGGAACGTAACGGGCGGGCCATTAGGTTGCAAGAACTAAGGTGTCTAACAGTTACGGAATCGGTGGACGTACATTTTATAATTAAAATACGACAGGGCCAGTTACAATAAAATTATCTAGATATACATTTGCGGGCAAGTACCATGGGTGACGTTAATTCGAACTTTCAATAGTACAGTAATCAATAACACATCAGAACTTAATATCAATAGGGATGTCGAAATATTCAATCAATTCTCGTCCCCGCCCGCCATGTGCTTCAAAACTGCATACGTATCTCGTGATTTCAAGGTTCTGCAACCACTACACAACAAGGAGTTACGAGTCCCATTTATTCCGGCGCCATTTTGGGCGAGGACGGGCAGGTCCAGGATATAGTCAAAATGTCTCTACCAACCATCGACTATGATGATGTTCATATGCTGTATTTATTAGAGTAACACTCATCTGTCCACATGAAATTAATTTGCCACAATCTAAACATGTCATTTTAATCTTTCCAAAGTTCTTCTAAATATTTGGGACCGTTTCCCTTGCCTCTGATGCTGTCAGTGCCACTTCTTTGATGAATGTACTAGCAGGTCAGGGGTTCTCCTCCAAATCTCTCTTTTATGCAGCACTATAATTAATTGGTGCCACCTCTCCATATGACGATGCATGGTATAGTTACCATAACTATATTTTTTTTCGGTTCCTCTGGAGAGTTCATCGTGGCAGATGAAGCGTGTAACGTACCGGGCATTTACCTTTTTTTGCATGTACAGGAAAGGAAAAAAAAATCGAGCGTCCGAGTTCTAAGGTGTCCCAGGGCCATTTTAGTGGACCAGGCCGAAATCCAAAGAACAGGCCGCCATTTTGAGAGTCCTGTTGCAGCCGCCTGTCGCTGTAGCATCAAGAGCAGCCGAAACTCAGCTGAATGGCAACTGAAACGGTAAAGGGGCGCCCCACTACAGCAGACGAGCCTCCACCTAGGAAGGCCCGTTCACGCCGCCCCCCCCCCCCTTCGGGCACCCCACGCCGTTATTCGGAGCAGTATTGTAGGATGGCCACACCAGTGCGGCAACTTGCTACACATCACCTCGGTGGTAACCGAATCTCAGCGCCTTGTGGTGTCTTCTATTCAGAAAACATTGTTGCGCTGCCTTTGGCCCCATTCGCACATCGGTCCGCTACTGACGCCATCTCACAGGCTAATGGGGCGCCCCACGCCGAGTTTCAGCATTGTAGGATGACCACACCAGTACAGCAACTTGCTAGACATCACCTCGGTGCCATCCGGATCTCGGCGCCCCACTGCAGATGAAGTGCCTCTCAACTATGAAACCACCACGGTGACATCCGGATCTTGGCGCGTTGTGCTGCCTTCGGCCTATTCGCACATCGGTCCGCTACTGACGCCATCTCACAGGCTAATGGGGCGCCCCACGCCGAGTTTCAGCATTGTAGGATGACCACACCAGTACAGCAACTTGCTAGACATCACCTCGGTGCCATCCGGATCTCGGCGCCCCACTGCAGATGAAGTGCCTCTCAACTATGAAACCACCACGGTGACATCCGGATCTTGGCGCGTTGTGCTGCCTTCGGCCTATTCGCACATCGGTCCGCTACTGACGCCATCTCACAGACTAATGGGGCGCCCCACGCCGAGTTTCAGCATTGTAGGATGACCACACCAGTACAGCAACTTGCTAGACATCACCTCGGTGCCATCCAGATCTCGGCGCCCCACTGCAGATGAAGTGCCTCTCAACTATGAAACCACCACGGTGACATCCGGATCTTGGCGCCTTGTGCTGGTTCCGGCCTATTCACACATCGGTCCGCTACTGACGCCATCTCACAGGCTAATGGGGCGCCCCACGCCGAGTTTCAGCATTGTAGGATGACCACACCAGTACAGCAACTTGCTAGACATCACCTCGGTGCCATCCGGATCTTGGCATCTCAACGCCTAGTGGTATCTTCCATACAGAAAATATTGTTGCGCTGCCTTTGGCCCCATTCGCACATCGGTCCGCAACTGACACCATCTCACAGGCCAACAGGGCGCCCCACGCCGACTTTTACCATTGTAGGATGGCCACACCAGTACAGCAACTTCCTAGACATCACCTCGGTGCCATCCGGATCTTGGCATCTCAGCGCCTTGTGGTGTCAGTCAGAAAATATTGTTGCGCTGCCTTTGGCCCCATTCGCACATCAGTCCGCTACTGACACCATCTCACAGGCCAACAGGGCGCCCCACGCCGGCTTTTACCATTGTAGGATGGCCACACCAGTGCCACAACTTGCTAGACACCACCTCGGTGCCATCCGGATCTTGGCATCTCAGCGCCTTGTGGTGTCTTCTATTCCGAAAATATTGTTGCGCTGCCTTTGGCCCCATTCGCACATCGGTCCACTACTGACGCCATCTCACAGGCCAACGGGGCGCCCCACGCCGACTTTCAACATTGTAGAATGGCCACACCAGTGCGGCAACTTACTAGACACCACCTCGGTGCCATCCGGATCTTGGCGCGTTGTGCTGCCTTTGGCCTATTCGCACATCGGTCTGCTACTGACGCAAACTCACAGGCCAACGGGGCGCCCCACGCCGACTTTCAGCATTGTAGGATGGCCACACCAGTGCTGCAACTTGCTGGACACCACCTCGGTGCCATCCGGATCTTGGCGCGTTGTGTTGCCTTCGGCCTATTCGCACATCGGTCCGCTACTGACGCCGCCTCACGTGCCAACGTATTTTCTCCGCATTTTATACCCTATGCCGCATAACAGGTCATGTGACTTGTTTATAAAACTTTTCATTGGTTCATTTTACTTTTGGTTTCCTAATGATGGAAGGCTTGATCATATGACCTAAAAACAACACTTTTCATTGGATGAAAAAAATTTTTTTCCCCAAACGATGAAAGCCCCACCTTGTTTCTGGATGTTTCAGACTGAAGCTGGCGTCAGCATGAGAGCACCACCATCTCGTAGCTCCGTCGTGGTCATTCCGCGAGCAATCATGGCAGCCGCTCCCCACCAGAAGCCTACAGGAGTCGGGGGCCCCCAAAACTTTTGATGAATCCTCAAGGCGGAGGGGACGCTTTCGAGAATGGGGTCCAAGACCTAGCAGACAAGCGTCCGATTTCCAAGGTGTCCCAGGGCCATTTCAGTGGACCAGGCCCAAAAAGGAAACAGCCTGCCGCCATTTTGAGAGTCCTGTGACAGCCGCCTATCGCTGCACCGCAAGAGTGGGCGCAACTCAGCTGAATTGCGGCTTTTGACACAGTGGACCAAAAACGGACGGAATGGCAACTGAAACGGTAAAGGGGCGCCCCACTACAACAGATGAGACTCCACCTGGAGAGGCCCGTTCACGCCGCCTCCCCCGGGGCGCCCCACGCCGTTATTCGGAGCAGCATTGTAGGATACCAAAACCAGTGCGGCAACTTACTGGACATCACCTTGGTGCCATCGTTCTGCTGCCTTGGAACTATTCGCACAACAGTTTGCTACTGATGACCCACCCCCCGCGACGCCCCACGCCAGAAATCTGGACGTTGTGCTGCGTTGGGACTATTCGCACAGCCGACCGCTACTTCGTTGTTTTTCCCTAAAAATGTTTATATGTTATTACTGTTTTTGTTTTCTTGTATATATTTATAAGTTATTAAAGTTTTATAATCTTACTACTTTGTCGGAGTGCTATATATTTTTAATGTGACACATAATTGTAAAAACTTTGATGTACAAAGAGTCATCCCTGGAATCTTCCGCTTCAGGCTCGGTCCCCTCCCCAATCACAATACAGGATGGTTTTCAGATAATAGGAACGCGTCTGCTGTGACGGATCTCATCGAGTGTGGGCCTTGATCTACTATAACTCCTTTGAAGAGGGGTGATTCTTTACAGCTGGGGCCATAAACTACATCTGCAGGGCTAGCTGATACCCTAGGACCGGCCTGGACAATCGGACACAGAGGAAAAGGAGTGTCAGAGGGTGCGGTAGTGAATAGGGCGAAAGGGAGGTGTCGGGCGGGCACAGGGTGTGATTCTCAGGGAAGAGCAGCGCAGATGGGGGGAGGTTTATTACCCATGCATAAGACAGAGAGCGGGGGTGACCACTGCCTGGGGGAGATGCTTGCGAGGGTGGGGAGCCATGCTAAGGATCGACAGCGTGCACAGAGTGGGTCTAGTCAAGGCATCTAAAATGACTGCCGTGCACGACAAAAGTGTGGCATTTGAAAAAAGACAAGATGGCGCAGACAATGTTTTTCAACACTTCCTGATTTCCTTCGAATCGAACGTTAACAGACGTTGGGGCATATTACCAAAGTTAAGCGATATTTATCCCTAACGATGCTTAGCAACGATTTTTTTACCGCTAAGCATCGTCAGAAATTATCGCAGATAAACCTTGCTATTATCAAGGTTTATCGCAAATACGATAAAAAACGACCGCAATGCATTAATATCGCTGAAAACTCAGCGATATTCATGCATTACCGAGCTAATGCTCTTAACCATGTTATCCACCTCCCATTGGATAACATGGCTAAGAACTGCTCAGGGCAGGTGCTAGCTTTTGGAGATATTCGCGCTTATCGCGAATATTTCCAAAAGTTGATAATAGGAGATAGCGATGTTAGCGACCGTTTCCAGTCGCTAACATCTTGGCATGCCCACTTTGCATGTCATTAGTGATAAATATCACTCACATGCAAAGTGGGGCCCAAGATGGTCGCTATCTCCTACTAGCCGTCGCTAACTGGTGTTAGCAACAGCTAGGTAATACAGATATAATTTTATCTCCGCGAAGCGGAGCGCTGTTACAGATATATATCTTGTTTTTGAACGTTAATTTCTCAAAATCCACTGAAGCACATATATTGAGACCTAGCAAAGGCAAATCGAGCTACCAGTCCCTACAATTTTGCCAAGTTTCGTGCAAATCCATTCAGCCGTTCGATTATTATTATTATTATTTTTTTTGCCCCGCGGGGCCCTTTTAAAACCTCCACATCAAACCTAAGAGGTCAAGGAGGATCTACTATGCCCCCTTATGGTCATTTGCCCCTTCGCTTTGGCCTCCTCTTGTCTCTCGATCCTACCGAGAGACAAGATGGCGGCCGCTACGGACTGTTTGCAATGTTTACAGACGCCGGAGAACCAATCAGCTTCGCAAACCTCCGTTACGCGAAGCGGAGCGCTGTTACAGATATATATCTTTTTTTGAACGTTAATTTCTCAAAATCCACTGGAGCACATATATTGAGACCTAGCAAACGCACATCGGGCTACCAGTCCCTAATATTTTACCAAGTTTCGTGCAAATCCATTCAGCCGTTCGATTATTATTATTATTATTATTTTTTGCCCCGCGGGACCCTTTTAAAACCTCCACATCAAACCTAGGGGGTCAGCGAGGATCTACTATGCCCCCTTATGGTCATTTGCCCCTTCGCTTTGGCCTCCTCTTGTCTCTCGATCCTACCGAGAGACAAGATGGCGGCCGCTACGGACTGTTTGGAATGTTCACAGACGCCGGAGAACCAATCAGCTTCGCTTCACAAAGCTCCGTACCGCGAAAAGTCCGCGAACCGGAGCGCTGCCCGGTCCGCTGTTACAGATATATATCTTTTTTTGAACGTTAATTTCTCAAAATCCACTAGAGCACATATATTGAGACCTAGCAAAGGCACATCGGGCTACCAGTCCCTACAATTTTGCCAAGTTTCGTGCAAATCCATTCAGCCGTTCGGGCTAAAAGTGAGGCCAACCGCCCTATGGAAAACTCAATGTTAAAAACACGTTTTGGGACCCCCCTTTTTTCTCGGCCCCCCCTTGACGAACCCCCCCCAAATTTTCAAGGGCTGCTCAGAAACAAAATGTGCCATTTTCCTGAAAATTTCAGCCAATTCCGTCCACAAACGCCAAAGTTATTAGACATAGAATTTTCAAAAATCCCATAGAGAAAAAATCCTAACTATATATACCTACTGGCGACCACCAGTAGGTAATATATATATATATATATATAGATATAGATATAAACGCACGTTTCTGTGTCCAATCTTATGGGTTACAGAAATAAGAAGGCAGGCACACTGGTATCCGGTTTCAAAATTTAATAGCACCAACCCCCCTCACCCCTTACAGACGCGTTTCGCCTTCGCAGGCTTCGTCAGTGTAACACAGTGCATGGTTGAAATCGCCATTTATAAAGCCAATTGTCCTATTCACATTGATAAACATAAAAGGAGGACAACAACTCTGCAAAATTACAGTGGCCATCTTATAACGTGCAAATTGCATTCACATTATCGGCTTGAAAGTGGCGAGTGTAGTGAAAAGTGCATAGTGCATGATTAAAAACACATGGATTAACCATTCTATGTACAAGAATTCATTTTGTTAATATACACAGCAAGAATAACTTTTGGCAGTATTGAATTAGGTAGCACTGAGGGAATATATTTCTTTCAATTTCAATTTTTTCCTCATTCATTAAAGTGCAAAAGTGTCTTTATCACGCCCTGAATGGGCAATTCAATAAACAGTACAGACAGTTCTAGTAAGGACAAATTCATTTCTGTTTGAAAACACTTTTTCTCTATATACAGATTGGCAGGGCAAATAGATGTTTTTCACTGATGCCTGGAGTACCGGACTTATAAGTGGACCCAAAGTTCTTCATTGTTATTTAGCCCCCAGGGAGTCATGGTTTTAAGACTGATAATATACTTTGACTCTAGTACTCGAAGGGATTTTTCCCTGTCCCCTCCTCGTTCTAATTTAGGTACCTGGTCCATGCAATAAAAACTAAGTTTTTCCCATTTACTTTGATGGTACTCTGCGAAGTGGCGGGCAACGGGATAAGATTTATCTTTATTTGTAATAGCCCGCATGTGCTCAAGAATTCTTAGTTTTGCTGGTTTTATTGTGCTGCCGATGTATCGCAGCTTGCAGGGACAGGTCAGGCAATATACAGTATACTCAGAGTTACAGTTGAGCAACTGTTTGATTTTGATGTTGGGTCTTTTTTCCCCTGTTCTATTGGGATACTCCTGTACTTTGCCACTGAATTTGCAAGCCTTACATTTAAGACACGGAAAGAAGCCAACTATGTTTGTCACCTTGATGGGTTGGACCGATGGTTTGAAATGACTGTGGACCAGGTGGTCTGCCAACGAGGGACACCTCCTGTAAGTTATCAGGGGTCTCTTTGGCAGACTGTTTTTCAGCGTTTTGTCAGCAGTTAGTATGTGCCAGTGTTTTTGGAAGATGTTAACTACATCTGACGATTTGGTGCTGAATTCTGTAATCATTCGCACCTCGTCGGGTGCCTTCTCTTTCACCTTTGGAGTTAGGAGATCCCTCCTATTAACCCCAGAGGCTTTGGTTTTTGCTTGTTTGAGGAGTTCCTTGTTGTACCCTCTATCCTCAAACCTCTCTTGTGCTTCCCTTAAGGCGAGGCTGTAATCACGGTCCAGAGAACAATTTCTCTTTAGACGTAGGAACTCGCCATAAGGTACATTTTTCACTAGACTTTTAGGGTGATAAGAGTTGGCATGTAGGACAGCATTCCCCGCCGTAGGTTTTCTATACAGGCGGGTCTGCAAGATGTTGTTGTGTACAAACACCTCCAAGTCCAGATAGTTAATACTGGTGGCACTAATGATACTGGTAAACCTTAAATTGAGGGTGTTCGTATTCAAGATTGTGATGTACTCTTCTGCTGACTGACGATCACCCTGCCAAATTATGAACAGGTCGTCTATGTACCTAGTCCACATCAAGATTTTTTCGGTCCATTTTTGATTAGAGTCCCTCCAAGCCTCGTGTTTCTCCCACCAGCCTACGAATAAATTCGCGTAGCTGGGGGAGAAACACGAACCCATGGAGGTACCTCTCTTCTGATTGTACATTGTCCCATCAAATAAAAAATTATTGTTGAACAGACAGAATCTAATCATAGACAATATCATGGAGCTATGGTTCATAAATTGTTCAGGTTTGAGATCCAAGAACCATTTGATGGCAACCAGACCCTGTTCATGGTCGATACATGTGTAAAGGTTGACCACATCAAGTGTGATCAACAACATTCCAGGGTCCCAGGTGATACTGTCCATGACACTCAAAAAATCTTGAGTATCTTTGAGGTAAGATGAAAGATCTTTAACAAAGGGTGCCAGGTATGAGTCTATAAATCTAGAGGTGTTTTCAAGAAGACTACCAATGCTGGACACTATTGGGCGTCCGGGAGGTCTTTTAGCATGTTTATGTACCTTTGGCAGATGATAGAATGTTGGTACAATTGGCGCTTCACATCTCAAGAATAAGTACTCATCCATTGTGAGCATACCTTCTTTCTGCCAGTTTTCTAACATAGTGTGGAAAGACAAGATGCTTTTATTATACTCCGTTCTCTGTATGGGGGTATAGCAATCCCTGTCTTTCAATTGTCTATGTGCTTCCATTAGGTAATGCTCACGATCAAAAATAACCACATTGCCTCCTTTGTCCGAAGGTTTAATTTTGATTGTTGTATCTTCCTTCAAGGACCTAATGGCTTGCCATTCTTTTTTTGAAATGTTCGATGTACTTTGACTTATTTTATTTCTTGTCTCCGATGAAATCTTGTCAAGATCTTCCAGAACTGCTTCATTGAAGAGATCAATAGCATCGTAGTTCGTAATAGGCAGCTTTTTTGATTTGTTTTTCATGGAGCTGGGGTCACGTTTCTGTGTGACGAAGGTCTGTGATGGTGTCTCGGCATTAGGCATATTACCAAATGGTTCTTGAGTAGGTGTTAAAAGTAATTCTGCCAGTACTTCGCATGTTTGAGTATCATTTTGACTTGCGCTGGAAACACCAGAGTTCACTGAAATGATATTATTTTTCCCAGATTGAAGGAAAATTTTCTTGAACTTGAGTTTCCTAATGTACTTAAATAAGTCGATTCGCACTTTCACAGGGTCAAAGTCACTGGCTGGACAAAAGCTTAGGCCTTTTTTCAAAATAGACATTTCTTCCTCAGTTAGTATTCTCTTAGAAAGATTAATGATGTTATTTTCTTGTTTGTCTATTGTCTCTTGCGGTTCAATCCGCTCCTGTTGACTCTCGGGGAGCTCATTGCTCATCTATTGCACATCTATATATATATATATATATATATATATATATATATATATATAGATATAGATATATATATATAGATATATATATTATATATTTTATGAAAATAATACTTTGAACATATAGCAACATGATGTATACTTGGTATGTTAAAGCTTATGAAAAGAATACTTTGAACATATATCATCACCACATAGAGAATATTGACACATAAATAAGTAGTTACCATGCAAGCAAGGAGAGTAAGAGGTATGTTAAAGGGTTACATAACATTAGTTTGTTTCAGAAATATCAGCTTTCCCACAGAGAGTCTGAGATACTCTGAAGATATATCATTGCTATAGGAAGAGCTGGATGATGCCATATGGTGAGCAGGTACTGAAGATATTCATCTTGCCTTTAGATATACAGTATGTGAAGGACTGGACTTTTAAGAACCAGCGGTGCCAGGGAACAACACCTGAAACCTTCGTAGGATACCTGTTCGGCGCACAAGTGACAGAGACACGGGACACTTCCTTCGGCGTCAAAGATCAGCGTTTATTACTGCAGGGATGCAAAAGTCATGGGAAGTACAACAGAGTGTAGGTTCCAAGAGTCTGCTTCAAATTGTAAATGTGGATCGCTCCTTTTATACACATTTTCAGCATTCAATAACGTAACGAACAAGAGGTTACAACTCAGTTCCCACAATAAACTTAAAAGGGCTTCATTCATGGTGTCGGAAACCCGGAACACAATCATAGTAACATTTGTCGGTTCCCAACTGTAAAAGCACATTATCCTGCTGCTATGCACATTCCACTCTGGTTGTAAAAGGACGAGAGTAAGAGACAGGAACAGGTGCAAGGAAGTCAGACAACAGAAGAAGAAGGAGTGTGGAGGAAATATCGGAAGCGCAATCCCAGGATCAAAGGATTCGAGCCGAGCGCATGCGGAGCTGAAACAAAAGGCCAACGTGGGAAGATTACCCAGCTGCGGAGCCATCTGTCTTTGCCGTGCCAACCCCCAGTCTTGGGAATCACAGGATCATGAGGCGGACATTTGCCTGTTCGCTGACTACGTGAGGGCAAGAAACAAAATGGATGCCGTATCTAAAATGGAACCCGAGGGTTCAAAATGAAGAACCTGTAAATAAGACGAACCCTTCTAAGTAGCGTAGCGAAAATGCGTACACCTATTAATCTTGTCATTTACGGTTCATAGATACCACACTCGCTAGCATCGTAACGGTTCTCATTGGTCCTCAGACGCTCCTTTTGCCCTCATGTAGGCAAGCACTAGTCGGAATCATAATCAATGTCGATATTCATCAGATCATTCAAGTGTTGTTGGAACATCATCTTATTCATCAATGTCTCGCCGGTAACAGATGGCCTTCTTATACACGCTGTAGCACAAAGGCCACATAAGGCAGGACCACACTGCACACAAAGACAACACGTGAACAGAAACGTCACAACAACCCCTATAATCATCAGAATTTTCCAACCCCAAGTTGACATCAGACCCCAACACCATCCTAGAAGTGTCCAATCTCCCTCGTCCACGTGTATGGACTCCGAGATTTTATGCAACTTTGAGATGGCTTGATAAACCGTTGGAGCGTTATCAGGTATGAAAATGCAGCAGCTCGAATGGATGACCTTACACACACCACCTCTGTCTGCTAGTACTACGTCTAGAACCATACGGTTCTGTAGCGTCATAAGCCTATCTGCTTGAAGCTCTGCTGTCAGATTACCAAGGGCGCTTGCAGTTATGTTAGCAGTTGCTTCCACTACACGAGTTAACTGTCTCAGATTCCTGCTATTGACCATAGGGCCCCAAAACGGTAGGAAACCCTTAAAGAAATCTCCTGCTTCTTGACCGGCAGCATCTTCTTTACTAATGACACCTCTCACAACTCTAGTTTTGTGATAATCTGAGGCAACAGTGAAAGTTGGAGGCAAAAGATTCGCGATATAGCAGGTACCCGAGAAGTCATGAGGTAACCACGTATATGCGCGATCATAACATACAAAATAGGTACCCTTGGCAGTCAGAAAGACAGGGGAAGAGAGCATTGGTAAAACGTAAGTATCAACGCAAGCACTCTTCCCAAGCTGAGCTCTCGGATTGCGACCAAGACCTTGCAGACAGAAATGACCGAGATGAGGTACGATCCAGATTGGAGATGAGCTTTTAAACTGCCTATTTTTCACTGATGTACTATACTCGACCTCACTCAGATCCTTATAAGCTCGCACCTCTTCCTCTGGGATAAGTGTTGCGTCAAAAATATCTCTATTTAAATCTGCAATTGCTATCGTCAAAGACTTGTGGTACGGGCCAGGACCAAGGTCTGCAGAGCGAGGCTCTCGATGGGGGTAGGAATCTAGTGCACTACGGAACATGGTCTGGAATGCTCGAGCTGACCCCTTGGGGCTATAAGGAAGGACAAAATAAGGAATACCCTTATCCATGGTATGTGGCATTAACCCACATACCCAACAATTGGTAGTGTTCATCACCAATTGATGCTGATGTAGAAGTTGAACAAAAGAATTGTTCATAAATTCCGCACGTCTGACCTGTTCATGTTGGGGCAGAAGATGAAAGGAATGTGGAGACATAGTGGAAACAGAATTTAAATCATGAGAAGGAGGAGTAGGTAAAGTAGAAGGTAGCAATGATTGAAAACCAAAATATACTCCACCCACCAGCAGCATAGAAACAGTTAGGAACAACATGAAAACCTGTAACAAAAAACATTTTTTTCGAAATGTCTTGTGCAATTTGGATCTTTGCGCCACCATTTTCTCAATCTCCAACAGCTTAGAAGACTCCATCTTCTAAAAACCGTCCGTGACTTTCTTGATGCACTTCGTTCTGAGTAGCGATTATCAATCCCCAGGAGTTCCCAGAAATCGACAAAAGTAATCGACCTAGTGTCAGATACCTGCTAGACAGGAGGAAGTACCCGCACGGCCTTACGGTTAACCCAGATGAAAAGGTTTTTAATCCAGAGTTCATTGAATTCAATATACGCCTCCTAGCTGTAAGGAAAAAGGTACACAATATATATTTATATATATGTAATGTCCACAATTTTATGGCAACAATAGAGGTGATGTAGATTCAAAAAAATTAAAAAAAGAATTTATTAGTCTGTTAGCGCGGTCGAAGAAAGTATCGACTTCTTCCGGGGCGAGTCTGCTCTTCAAACAGTGGATCAGACGACAAAAGAGTGTTCGATTGTCCACGCAATTCAGAACTTGAATTCTCCAATGCTGCTGTAAGAGGGTTAACTCCGGATGGTTCAACAGGGGTGTCGGGTCTTACTGTGTTATCTCCTACAAGCTGCGTGTCACTAAACGGCACGTAACTTAGAGGGACGTGAGTTTCAGACGAGCAGAATCCTTTTCTGATCCAACTATCTGCTGGCAATGGGAGCGGAACTTTCTTGGTGTGGGTGGCATGCACCCAATGTTTTTTCCCTTCCAGCCGAACCGCAGTCCTTGTTGCCAGCAACACCTGGTAAGGTCCCACGAACCTTGGCTCAAGATTTCGTTTTCGTCCAAAGTTGCGGGTAAGAACCCAATCACCTGGTTGGAGCCGATGACCAGGACCCTCTGTTTGTGCCGGTAGAGCCTCAAAGACCTGTTGATGAATCAAACTCAATTTAGCAGTCAGATCATAGAGATAGTCAATTAACATTGGATATTCAAGTCTGTCAAATTCTTTAGGCCTCGGAACTCCCCAAATGTTCGCAGGACGGCCGAACACAATCTCATATGGGCTGAGCCCTACTCGAGAGTGCACAGTCGCCCTGGTCGATAAGAGAGCTAAAGGCAAAGCGTCGGGCCATGATAGACCAGTCGTTGCCTGGATTTTGGCAAGTTTCAGTTTCAGAGTGCCATTATATCTTTCCACTAAGCCCGCAGACTGAGGATGATTAGCACTATGAAACTTCTGATTTATGCCAAGACCACGACATACACTCTTCATTACACTTCCCACAAACTCACTTCCGTTATCTGACCATACAATCCGAGGCATTCCATACCTGGGGAAATATTCTTTGAGTAGAACCTTTGCTGTGGACAGGGCAGTATTATCCTTCAGGGGGTAAGCCTCAATCCATCTGGAGAACGCACAAACTACAACCAAGACGAACTTCAAATTATTGCATCTCTCCATGTGGATAAAGTCTAACTGAATAATTTCAAAGGGACATGTGGGAGGAGCAAAATGACCACGTGGAGTGGGGGTGCCCTTACCAGGATTATACATCAAACATACCATGCAATTTTTAACCACTCTCTCCGCACATTTAGTAATTCCATCATTCTTCCATACGGGCGACAGCAACTTACATATGCCTTTCGTACTAATGTGTGATGTACCATGAGCCATAGTAACAACAGCAAGCACGTATGCATCTGGTAACATCCATCTCTGCTTTTCCGACAAATCAACCCAACATCCATTCTCGTCTAACTTTCCCGTACTCTCTTTCCACTGAGTTTTTTCCATCTCAGTAGCTTCATTCTGTATCTTCTTCACACTCTCAACTGTGTCCTCACACATACTAGTCTCCGCTGGCCATCTTACTGAACTCGCAACGTACACTCGATTTGTCAAATCTCTAGCCGTCTCCTTCGCAATCTCATCCGCAAACGCATTACCGCGACCAACATCATCCGTCACCTTCCGATGCGCACTACATTTGATTATTGCCACCTCTTTAGGCAATGTAAGTGCGTCCAAAAGGTCATTCACAAGCTGTCCGTGCTGAATCTTCGTACCATGCGACGTCAAAAATCCTCTTTCTCTCCACAATCGACCAAAACTATGCGCCACACCAAAAGCATACTGGCTGTCTGTAAACACATTCACCCGCTTCCCTCTGGACAACACACACGCTCTCGTCAAGGCGATCAACTCAGCCGCTTGGGCCGAATTCTGACTCAATCTCGCAGATTCCACAACCGTACTCAATGTTACTACAGCATACGCAGTCGTCACATCACCATTTGGTAACTTAGAACATGAACCATCCACATACAAAGTACCATCGGAATCTACCAATGGAGTGTTTTTCAGGTCAATACGACCCTTCGTCTCCTCTTCAGTTCTCAAATAGCAATCATGTGGTGTTACATCACTTAATTCCATGTCGATCGGCAACAACGTTGCTGGATTCAACACATTACACCGTTTTATCCGTATGTGACTTGCCAATAACGTCAACTCATATCCAGACAACCTTGCGCTCGTCAAATGTTGAGTTTTCGTTCGGTTCAAGAGAGTGTCGACTGCATGCGGGACCATCACCGTGAGCATATTATCCATGACCAGACCTGCGGACTGTCGAATGGACGCCGCAGCTGCCGCTGTTGCTCTCAAACAACTCGGCAAGGCTCTAGCTACTGGGTCTAAGGTCGAAGAAAAATATGCGCATGGACGTTGTTTGTTGCCAAATTGTTGTGTCAGAACACTCAACGCACAACCGTCCCTCTCGTGAACATAAAGTGTGAACGGCTTATTGTAATCAGGAGTACCCAACACAGGAGCCGAACACACCGCATCACGCAATTCAGAAAAACTTTTCTGACACTCTTCAGTCCAGGGCAAAGGAGATGAAACATCCTTGCACGTAAGGGCTATCAATGGTTTCGCCAACAATGAAAAATTTGGAATCCATTGTCTGCAGTATGACGTAATACCTAGAAAGGCACGTACATCTCTCTGAGTCTTTGGCACAATCATTCGAGCAATCGCTGCAATTCTCTCTGGGGTCAACCTTCTCCCATCCTTTGACAGTAAGTGACCTAAGTAGGTTACTTCTTGACAACAATATTGTAGCTTAGAAGGTGACACCTTGTGATGTAAGTCACATAGGTGCTGCAACAATGATACTGTAGCGGTTTTGCAAATAGCCTCTGTATCAGCTGCCACTAATAGGTCGTCAACGTATTGAACTAAGGCTACGCCTGTCGGCAACACAAACGCATCAAGCTGACTTTTAAGTGCTTGGCTATAGATCGATGGACTCTCACAGTAGCCCTGTGGTGCGCGTTTAAATCTAAAACTGCGACCACCTAGTGAAAATCCGAATAGGTCTCTGCTTTCCTCAGCGATCGGAATACTAAAGAAAGCATTCTTTAGATCAATTACCGTGAACCAGGAGGCAGAAGCCGGAATCAGGGTCAACAAAGCCGTGATGTCAGGCACCACAGGAAACTGGGGAATCACGATTTTATTTACTTCTCGCAAATCAATTACAAAGCGGTACACAGGAGGTTTAGTTGGATCTGTGCGTTTCAAAATCGGTAACACAGGACTATTACACACATTGCCTCGAGTTTCTTCAATGACATCCTTTTCGATCAGGTCATAAATGATCGCTAATAGTGCTCGCTCACCATCAAAAGAGATACGATACTGTGGTATACGTGGGAAACGCACATTCGATTTCAACTGAACCACATAAGGTGGGATGTTCAATAAGCCTACATCGTTGGGACCCGTAGCCCATAACGACGCAGGAAGGGAACTCAATTCCGGTGGGAACTTATCAATTGATAAGTACATAGGAGAGATCGCTCTCTGACCTAATGTAAGCTCCACTCCCGCAGGAGAGCAGTACAAAGTCGCATATAACCGTTTTAACAAATTCAAGCCCAAAAGATTCTCACCACAACCAGTAGATAAAATCAATGGGGCCTCTAGCTCATGAGGACCAATCGTAAGGGACAAAGGGCTAGAGACAGGATTGCTAACAGGGGCGCCAGAGAATCCAATGGAAACATTTGTTAAGCCGGACAAAGGTGCGCCAGGGAGTTTCGAGTGCATGATGGAACTTTTCGTCGCACCAGTGTCTAACAGAAAAGGCTCAACTATGCCAGATGTAGCAACTGCGACGTAAGGCCCACTCTGATCAACCGGAACTGATACTACTCCCTCTCTCTGTCGGTGGCTGTCCTAGTAGTGGTTACCTGCATCAATCTCATGTTCGACGTAATAATCGTCCACATGATACTGTGCTGATTTATCGGACGTCACATTTCGTTGGTCAAAATAATTATTCGCGTCTGATGGGGTATGAGGGCGCTCATGATTTTGATTTTGAGGGGCACCGCGGCCTCTACCTCGGGGTGCTTGTTGAAGACCACCACGACCCCCTCGTGCCGACACACCGTTAAGCCGGTCACGCAAAGCTGGACAATCATATTGTATATGGCCCTCTCTTCTACAATATGCACACTGATTATACCCAAGCGTAGATCTAAAGTCGGAGAAGTCAGATCGTGACTGCATTCTAGTGGACTGGTCTCGTGGTCGATACTGCTGTTGCGAATCATTTTGATTCGAACGTGGAGGATATGCCTGCTGTAACAAAACCTTAGTTTTGAGCTCCTTCGTTGTCTTATCTGAACGATCACTTTCTTCTTTTTCCCTATTCTCATAATATTTAGCCGTAGCTAATATCTGTGCAGTGGTTGAAACAGCCCATGCACTTTCTGAATTCTTCAATTTGTTGCACAGCTCAGGCAACAAATTTAACACAAACTTATCAACAAATAACCGTTGACCACCTTCGGTGCTCATGTCCTGACCACTATGATCGACAAATGCCTCCTCAAATCTAGTAAAGAAATCGGAGACACTCTCGTCTTTCTTTTGCTTACAAGCCGATAATTTATCCCAATTTACCTTCATCGCTGGCATGAGCGTTTTCATAAGCGTAATAATTTTCTGAGGCAGATCCGTAATCAACGGCTCAGGCTTAGCCCCACCAACTTGTCGTCCATCTGCCGCTACCAGTGTAGCCCAGTCACCACCCAACTCAACTAAATGATTCTCTTGGCGAATTTTCGCCCAAATCGGTTGTGGTACGACATTGCCAAACAGCATGTCGATGTCCGCAAGATTCATAATAGTAGCGTCTACCAGTTGAGACAACTCCTTATAATAACCTGCCGGATTCTTGCGTGGATCAGGTAAAGATTGTTTCACCTGCAAAACTTCTGATCGCTTCCATGGGAGGTGTATCCAAACTCTCTGAAAGTATGGCAGAATCACAGGATTAGCTTGCGGATCACCTGGCATGCATACTGGCGGAACCTCTCTCATAGGATACTGACCAGAGTTCGTTTTTTCTGAGTGTCGGAATCGTCATCAAACGACACTCGAGAAAACACTGTGCACCGTAAGGCTAATAATCGCTCTAATGCACGTCGTACATCTCCACCTACAATCATGCCGTTCGAAAATTGACTCTGAAGTTCAGTCATATCGGGCGGTACATTATCTAAATCATCATTATACCATTCTTCTCTCAAAAAGTTACACATTTCTTCAAACACAAATCTCTGAGTGGGCTCATTAAACTGAGAAAACGTATCAAAGACCACGCGCGGCGGGTAATTAGCAGGGTGTCTTATCCATCTACGCGCCATAGTTACCAACGTGGCACTCTCCCTTCCACCAGGGATTTGACTGCGCCTCTGAGGAGTTTCAGAGAGTTCGGATCGAAGTAACGATCCAGAAAGTGGGGAGTAAAGAGTAGCGACAGTATTAGGGATACGATTACGAACAGAAGGAGAAAAAAGAACAGGAGCAACAACATTAGAAGTGAACGTAGGGACAGCAGAGGTAGCCGGGATGGCTGAGGTAACAGGAACAATTGACTGAGGAGGTACAGGCAAAGGAGCAGTAGGGATAGGATCAGGTGGTAGGACAAACGCAGGACCAACAACAGGCTGACCAGCAGCCACTGGAACTACAGGAGGAACTACAGGAGGAACTACAGGGGCTGTAGCACCCTGTGCATAAGGAGGTGGCGATTTAATCAAATACGCTAACAGAGGATCCTCCTTCGAGTCCTCTTCTGTCTTATCAAGACTAGTTGATAATACCGGATAACATTTGTCTATCCTCATGTGATGTAGTGTAGTGGAAACTTCTATTTCTTTTTCTTCTTTATCTCGCTGACATTGTTGTACAACTTGCATTATCGGGACGATACCTTCTTTACGATTCTTTTTAAGCTGTTTGATTTCTTTCTGTTTGGCCTCTTTACGCCACAACCGAAGGGAATCAAACATAGCTGGCCTAGCTTTCTTCTTAAATAATTTAGTTTCTAGATTATCTAAAATCTCCATTCCAAAACTTCCGTGTGGTGGCCAACTAAGGATACCATCCTTTCTCGTGTAACGGACCCAACAGTCATTATATATAATAGGGCCCACACCATGTCGACTATAGAGCTCATATATCGGAGTTCCAACTGGAGGTATCGGACACGAGTCCTCCAACCGGGAATCCTTGTTGCAACATTTGAAGAAACCAATGAAACCACTACGGCTAGGCATCATGCACACTAACCAAGTATCAAACTTCAAGGGTTACCAAAGTACTAAATCTTCGTGAAAGACAAAACCCTCGGTTTTTGGCAATTGCAACTGTCAAATAACAACTAAGGACCAACAACTAAGCACCACAAATGCAATGGAACCATGCAAACAACTAAGCACCAACAACTAAGGACTGGGAGCGACCCACAAATACTTAACTGAGAGCTCGATGGCGTCACCAGGAAGGCCCGTCTATCGTCTCGCCATACAAAGGACTACGCCAGGCACCAAAACAGGTCGACAGTCAGAGCATCGATCCGTTGCAGCCGTCAGGAGGCGGGAATCTTCGCGGGAAAAATCTTTGGACCACTTATTTCGACAACAGGATCGATGAAGCGGGGTGCACCTTTTCCTCGGAGATTTCACACGAAGTTCCTCGCAATCGTCAGAGTTTGGACCGGTACCGCTGATGTCGCCCAACGTTGGGCGCCAACTGAAGGACTGGACTTTTAAGAACCAGCGGTGCCAGGGAACAACACCTGAAACCTTTGTAGGATACCTGTTCGGCGCACAAGTGACAGAGACACGGGACACTTCCTTCGGCGTCAAAGATCAGCGTTTATTACTGCAGGGATGCAAAAGTCATGGGAAGTACAACAGAGTGTAGGTTCCAAGAGTCTGCTTCAAATTGTAAATGTGGATCGCTCCTTTTATACACATTTTCAGCATTCAATAACGTAACGAACAAGAGGTTACAACTCAGTTCCCACAATAAACTTAAAAGGGCTTCATTCATGGTGTCGGAAACCCGGAACACAATCATAGTAACATTTGTCGGTTCCCAACTGTAAAAGCACATTATCCTGCTGCTATGCACATTCCACTCTGGTTGTAAAAGGACGAGAGTAAGAGACAGGAACAGGTGCAAGGAAGTCAGACAACAGAAGAAGAAGGAGTGTGGAGGAAATATCGGAAGCGCAATCCCAGGATCAAAGGATTCGAGCCGAGCGCATGCGGAGCTGAAACAAAAGGCCAACGTGGGAAGATTACCCAGCTGCGGAGCCATCTGTCTTTGCCGTGCCATCCCCCAGTCTTGGGAATCACAGGATCATGAGGCGGACATTTGCCTGTTCGCTGACTACGTGAGGGCAAGAAACAAAATGGATGCCGTATCTAAAATGGAACCCGAGGGTTCAAAATGAAGAACCTGTAAATAAGACGAACCCTTCTAAGTAGCGTAGCGAAAATGCGTACACCTATTAATCTTGTCATTTACGGTTCATAGATACCACACTCGCTAGCATCGTAACGGTTCTCATTGGTCCTCATATGTAGACATCAGTGTCCAGCAGAATGTTGAGTCAGAGGGATGGAATCCAGGGCATCTTTGTTCTCTCTTATCCTATTCCCCTTTCCTCGTGCTATGGTTAACACGACATTGCCAGTGTGTGTGGCTGGCAGAAGATGTGGAGATAGCTGGAAACCTTCATGTCTTCTGTTGATCCAGACTACAAAGTTAGTGCTTTCTGATAGAAGTCTGTCGTCAGGCTCTCTGCACCTCAGCCTCAGGGCAGAAGATCTCTCTGAACATTGAGCATGTGATTCCAGCCAGTACTCTAAAAAGGATAGACACCAAATCAACAAGGATAGCACTACAGTGCTACTGTAGCTAGCACAATCAGTCAACTGCAATGCCCTTGTGGGCACTTTTTCTTGGAGTTGTGCCATGCTGGGCCTTTAATTGACGAGTGAAACTGGGTGGCTTTTGAAATCCCTAGGAAAGCAGCAACAGGAACTGAGAGCGTAAATCCAAAAAGGTTTGACACTGGGCCTCGAGGAATGGAACAGAGCCAGGATCCACTTTCCGAAGATGATTGGCACAATTAGTTACAAAATGGAAGCATGTGATACCCGCATTGATAATGTAGAATCAGTGCTGTGCAATATGATGCTAACCTTCGAGACCCTTGAGGCTCAAATAGCCCAAGCAGTCACTCAATAGGAAGATCTTCAAACAACACTTCCGAGGTGGGAATACAAGAGAAAATCACATGGTGGACAGAGCTGAATGCTACAACATAGTTATGTTATTAGGAATTTATAAAACACAGTCACCATAAGGTCTCTTGACTCTAAGGTAGAAGAAGCAACAACAGCAGCAAGATTACCCATAAGCTTGTCTGAGCAGCCACGTTTTTAAGAGTTTCTTAAAGCACACATAGTTGGCTGAGGATCCAATGTCAGGGGGCAGGGTATTCAAAAAGTGGGGCACCTTTACAGAGAATCTGATACCTCCAAGCTTCTTTATTTTGCTTTTTAGAACAGTTAGCAAATTCAGCTGAGCAGATCTCAGATGGCGGGTAGGAATATAACACTGAATTCTCGAGAACATGAATGCCAGGCTTTTAGCTGAGAATGGATTTAAAGACAATAGCCTGTTTTAAAAACGGTCCTCTGTGCTACGGGAAGTCAATGTAGCTTTTTCATCAGAGGCTTAGTGTGGCAGTTTCTTGGTTGGCAAAAAAAACAACCGAGCGGCCTGGTTTTGAGTCAAATGCAGCCTGTGGTTTAAGCCAATAGGGAGTTCCAGATAAACAGCGTTGGCATAGTCAATCTGAGACATCACTAAGTCAATAATCATTTGGATGGCAGCAACCACAGTAAAATATCTCCTGTTTTCCCTTCTTCTCCAGAGTTGGAGAAAACAAGAGAAAGAGACAACCCCTATCTACTGTTTCTGGGATAGATCCTCATCGATGAAAATCCCGACTTTCCACTGTTTTCTTGGGTGTTGGGGCGGGGGGGGCAGGTGGGGGTTCCCATCCCAAGAGGCTAAAAGGAAGGATTACATTGATGCAGTTTGTTCTTTGTAACCACAATTTCAGTTTTGTTGGAGTTTAGCTTCAACTGGTGACTATTCATCCATTTCTGAATATTTAACATACAGTGGCGTCTGCTGCCGACACGTAGTGGGGGGGCATCGTGGATTCAGCGAAGGGGAAAAAAAAGAACACTTACCATCCTGCTGCTGGCTGCCGCTTCTACGATCCTCTTCTCCTACGCCTCGCCTCGGTGCTCTTCTGGTCCAGGAACTGCAACTTACAGTTCCCATGAGCAGAGGCTCCCAGACTCCCCTATGGCCAATGCCAGCGCTTCTCGAGAAGCGCTGGGATTGGCCTGAGTGGGCTTGTTTAATGCTCCAAAGGGGACTCAAAGCCTGCGCCTGCTGTTCTCTCCACTGAACAATGCAGCTCAGGTTGGAGAGAGGTCAGTGCGTATGTTGATTTGGCCGTCCTGACCGGCAAAACCAACATACGCACTGACAGCAGTGCCCAGTGCCCACCACTGCTGTTGCTGATGGCCCTGCCCCCAGGACTCAGATGACGGCTGCGGTGTTCTAAATGGCTCCTACTGATAAAACAAAACGATAATAAAGCAGTTTAAATAACTGCTTTATTCTCATTTTATTTTATGTTTTCACCTGCTTCTTCAAGCAGTGGGGCAACGCTCCTCAGCAATAACAGAGGCGCTACCGCTGTTAACATACAGTGTTTTCGAAGAAAATCTGCAATTTAGGAGTGTTGTCAATGGTGAAAATCAGATGCATGTCATCAGCGTAGTTGTATATTTTCACCTTTAGCTTCTGTAAGGAATGCATCAGTGGGCGAATGTAGAGACTGAACAAGTGAGGCTTTTGTGGTGTATTACTAGGATACATCTTGCGTGATGGACAACTGGAGGTGCATTTAGAGACTGTCTGTAGACCAGGACCAAAATATACAATTATCAAAGGAGATGTTACAATTCACCTCATGAAGAGTCAAGAAAGTTTACTATATGACAGAAGAAAGGCTGAGGAAGTTGCTTTTGTTGATTGCTCCATGACATCTCCATTCTAATTCTCCCAGGGCGCCTCAACTTTTATCTAATTGCGGAAAAACTGCAAGTAGATGGAGCATGAAACTGTAGTGAATTTCCATTTAGCATTGCATTTGAGCGCAGGGATAAAATATATCAGTGCAATGTGAAAATAAAATCTATAATTATGCCCCTTCGCTGCCCTCTGCGCGATCTAATTATGCCCCTTTGCGCGATTAATAATTGCCCACATTAAAAGCCGGCACCATTTTGTTTTTAATTCACCCTTTGGTGTCCCAAGACCCCGAGCACGAGCACGACACCCCTGCACCTGGCCTTCCTCATTTTCACCATCTGTCTCTGTGGTTTCTGCCAAGTCCGGGAAACCAGTACATGAGTTCCTGCTCCCCCGCAGAGATGGTTCATGTTTCTGACATGAAGCACGAGCACAAACCCCCAAATGAGGAAGCCTCCCCCTTCCAACTGTCAGACTATTTCACATCGCAAGTCCCCTCACGAAGCCTAAGACACGCCCCCATTTCTTCACACTCTGCTCCTCTTGCTGATCTTTGTTCCTCTATCTGCCACGACCTGTTTGTTCCTCTATTTTGCCTCGTGACCAAGACTGTATAAATATTCTGCTGTTGAAAATAAAGACACCCCACTTCAAGAGAGGGACTTGAGAGATTACTCCTGTGCCCGCTTGGTGCTGGAAGTGCTCCCCTTAACTCGAGTTATTGGTCTTCTCCTCCTTCATTTGAGCAACACGGACTCCTCGCTTTGCATTGACAAGAAATTATGATTTATTAAGCATAGAAATTCAAAAATGAGGTAATAAGTAAATTTAATTTACCACATTAATTGGCGCCCGGAACAGGGACCTTCCCTTTCCCCCACGCGCCGGCGATATTGGACCCGGTACTGTCCCCTCCTGACTGTTGACGGACTTCAAAAGTGCACAACGCGGGGAATTCCCGCTAACTCCCTCGAGGCGAAGAGGGGGACCGACTGCGGCCCAGCATCCACACGAGGCGGTGAGGAAATAGCGGAACGTCCTGAACCAAAGCCCAACCTGCGAAGCAGACGAGTCCGAGGTTCTACAAATCCCACCTTGAAACTGCGCGCCGCGTTTTCCCAAAATCTTCAAGAGGCCTTCCAGTTATTTTTCGGTGAGTACTGCTGAAAAGTATAAAAACGAACCCACAGCTTTTGTGGGGGCGGTAAAGATACGCGTTTTGTTGGTTTCTCACCTATCTTTGGTGAGGACTACTAAAACTAGTATAAAAGACGGACTCACTACCTTGTGGGCACGGTAAAGATACATATTTTTTGTGGGTTTCTCACTTATTTTGTGAGGACTACTAAACTAGTATAAAAGACGGACTCACCTCTTTCGTGGGTACGGTAAAGATATTTGTTCTGTTTGTGTTTTTCTCACTTCTAAAATCTTTGAAAGTCTTGCCATCATGCCTATTTTCTCGAAAATACGTAAGATGGCAACCAATAGGAGTATTCTTGAGAAGGAAATTCCCCTTCCTCCTCGGGATACTCCAGGACACTTCATGTATGCAAAACATAGTGTCGGTGCACTTATTTATTGTGATCTATGGGTAGAATATACTAAAGACCTAGAACTCAGATATAGATGGCCTGAAAATGGTAGTTTTGATACGGAGTGTATTATGAAATTAGGGGAACAGTTATGGAAGAAAAAGAGAGTCCGCCAGTCACAGAGTGACTCAGTAGAATTATGGAGAAAAGAAGCCCATAGGAGGCAACAGAAGGAATTGCATGAAGTTGAAAAGGGTAAGAGAATGTCAGAGCAGGCCAAGAAAGAACAGTTACAAGAAATAGGGAAAGAAGTAGTTAGCGAAAGGAATAAAAGGGAACAATCAGCCATTTCTACTGGTTTTTATCCTGTATTGCCATCTGCACCTGAAAACCTTAACATTGCATCAGCACAGCCTACAGCCCCACTACCAGAGGATACTTTTACTAATTTTCTCTTAGATACTCCACTACCCTATGAAGTTCCAGTCATTCAACACCCTCTGCCTCCGCCACCCCTTTCACAACATAACGCACCACCTCTCACTCCAGAAGGGGGTGCCGTAGGTCTAGACCCAGGTAAAACAATTCCCGACTGCCCCTATGACCCGACTCCGAGCAACACAGGGGATGCGGGCCGAATAAGTAAAATACTTCATGACTCCTGGGAAGAAATAAGACCAGCAATTGACACGTTTCTTCAAGCGGCCTCTGAGTTTCTTCGTACTAGAGAGAACTCACAAGCCATTAACGCTATGACTACAAGAAGATCACACCCTGTAAAAATGCACATGTATAGGTTCCTCCTTTGCTGTTTCATAAAACACATACAAGCAGAGGAAAGAAATGTACCAGTTTCACTTTTTGACTTATTAGATTCCGCATCCGACCACACTAGTCTAGAACTTATAAATGATGCACTAGACAGGTTCACCCGTAATGTGACCCGTATTCTGCAAAACTTGCAAACAAATGAAGAGAATAAGAAACTTGAGGAGGAAATTACTGAACCTACTGAAAAAGTCCTACCCGTTCGTTCTTCCGCCCCTAATTCACGAACACCCCCGCCTACATTCCTCCAAGGTCACTCTGAACGGTCATCTCCAGATGAGTTATTTGAAAATACATCCAATGCATTAGACTACTGGTTAGACCAGGAACCTCCGCTTACACCGGAGGAGGAGGAAATAGCCAGAACTGCGACCCTATGGGTCTCTCAATATAAGATATATGACAATGATCTCATAGCCCAGCTTTTTCTAGCATTACCACGCTCACATCAAAGATTAGCAAGTCTCTACATGGTACAACATCTCATCACACTCAATGACACTCATTTTAAACATGATCTAAGACTCGAAGATTTTCTGTCTGACTGCGCTGATAACATGTTCCTCCACAATAGTTCAGTTTTTCTCAACACATTTATAGATTTTAGACAGAAATACCAGAAAGTGACTGGATATAGATCTCCCCATAATACGTGTGGATCAACTAATAGACTTCCTCAAACACGCCAGTTCCCCATGAGAGAGGTCCACCCCAGAGCTGACACAAATGGAGCGCTACAACGCGTCTTCATTTATGTACCCTTGACAAAACTTGAGTTACTAAGGATGAAAGAGATGGTTCCCTCCCACTCAAAGGATCCTGCTGGATTCTTTAAGGAATTAGGAGATGTATTAATGATGGGAACATATACTCTTTCTGATATCACAGCAATTCTGAAATTATTGTTGCCATCAGGTATATATGACAAACTAAGAGAAAAAGATTGGGAAGTAGCAGGTGAACACATTAGATGGACTGAACTTCAGAATGATGAAAATACTAGAGTAGCAGGTCAAGGTATAGGAGACAGACTAAAAGCACTTCCTGGCACTATTTTAAAGGTGCTACCACAGTTACTAACAGTGAAAAAGGAGGACTGGGATGCCATTTCCTCCTACAAACAGAAACATGGTGAAGACATAGGAGATTATTACACTAGACTTGAAAAGTGTTTTGCGGTAAATAGCGGCCTTACGCCAACAAGTGAAGCTTACCCGCATCTGTTTGTTTCCAAATTAGTAGATAACGCCTTGCCAGCCATTAAGGACAGAGTACTAAAAGTAGAAAGTACCTGGCAAGCACATACACCTCCACAGGTGTTACAAATGCTACAATATCACCAGAATCGCATTAGGGATGAAGAAGAAAATGATAAGAAACGCATGAAAGACACAAAGATGAAAGCATTAGTAGCCCAAACTGTACCCCAGCGTCAACAGACACCAAGTAGCCAGACAAATATAAAAAGCACTTGTAATTATTGCAAAAAGATGGGACACTTCGTTAAAGATTGCCCTGTCTTAAAGCACAATTTGGCTACTGGTAAGACCCAGCCACGCCCATATCAGCCAAAACAGAATGGTTCCCTAGACAGTTCAACACCTTCAGTTCCACTGACAACATAAATGGCCCAAATGAATATTATAGACAGCGCCTACACTGAATATTACCCAGATTTCTCATGATGTTGCCCAGAGAGAGAAGATGACAAACTGCCCCTAATCCCCATTCCAGTAGATCAGACAGGTCCATTTATAGAGGTCCGACTTCTTGGGGAGGATAGGAAGTTTCTACTAGACACTGGGGCCAGTAAAACAACAATAAGCCATCAAGAGGTCCCAGAGGCTCCTCTGTTCAAATGCCCACGGATACAGCCATACTACAATATGTTGATGATATCCTCATTACAGTCAGATCTGACGCAGCATGTGCTGAAGCATCACTACTAGTACTAGAATTCCTAGCTGCAAATGGCCATAAAGTTTCCCCTGGTAAGCTCCAATTTTGTTTACAGCAAGTGGCATACTTAGGGCACTTGCTGTCAAAGGAGGGTAGGCAGCTTACACAGGAACGCATCCAACTCATACAACAAATACCACAGCCAACAACACAGAAACAAGTTCGAGCTTTTGTTGGTCTCACCTCATATTGTAGACAGTGGATCCCACAATTTGCACTCATTTCCAAACCGTTAGTGCAGCTGACAACACTCGAAGCTGGCGCTACTCCACAATTACCCTGGACAGATGAACACACGCAAGCCTTTCAGTCTCTTAAAAAAGCTATGTGTCAAGCCCCAGTGCTGGCAACACCTAATTACACCAAAGATTTTACATTATTTGTAACAGAAAACTCAGGTATAGCACTATCAGTTCTGACCCAACTTCAAGCAGACAAACATAAACCATGTGGTTATTTTTCAAGCACATTAGATCCAGCAGCACAAGCATTGCCTGCATGTCTAAAATCAGTAGCAGCTACTGCACAAGCTATTAGACAAAGAGATTCTATTGTATTGGGACATCATCTGATAGTTCAGGTCCCACACGCTGTAGAACTTCTGTTAAACAGAACACAAACACAGCATCTGACAATAGCCAGACTCACCGAATATGAGATGACACTTTTTCAGCCACACATTGAGATTAGACGCTGCAACATTTTAAACCCAGCAACACTGTTGCCACTGACCTCTCCTACTGAAGAAATTCACGATTGTATTGACATAATCGATTGGGTGACCAAACCCAGACCAGATTTACAAGATACTCCCCTTGCCAAGGCAGAAATGACACTCTTTGTTGATGGTTCATGTATGAGACTCCCCACAGGAGAATTAGCAGCAGCCTATGCCGTCACAAATGGTACAGACACTTTAGAAGCACACAAGATAGAGATACTGTCGGCACAGGCAGCAGAACACATAGCCCTAACACGAGCATGTCATTTAGCAAAAGGAAAGTCAGTTAACATCTACACTGATTCACAATATGCCTTTGGAGTTGTACACAACTTCGGTACATTATGGAAAGAGAGAGGATTTCTCACATCACATGGGTCCAGAATACAGCATGCTACACTCATCACTGCCCTCTTAGAGGCCAGTCAGTTACCAGAGAAAATCGCAGTGCTAAAATGTAAAGCGCACACAAAAGGAACAGATGAAATATCAAAAGGAAATGATTCTGCAGACAGTGCAGCCAAGTTAGCAGCAAACACAGAATACGAGACCCCTTTTCTGACATCCAGGATGTCCAAAGTCACGCCACACCACAGGAACTGCTAGAATGGAAGGAAAAAGGAGGGGTCCTTACAGATCAAGGCTGGATGACACCTGAAAGAGCAGTATGGTTTCTACCGGATGCCATGGTACAGGTTATGGTAAACACCATACATGGACCAGCGCATCTGGGAGAAAAAGCAATGTTAGACAGCATACAGAATATATGGCACAACAAACATTTGAGAGCTGCAGCCAAACAAAAAGTTAAAACGTGCATGATTTGTAATCAGTTCAACCCAGGAAAAGGCACAAAGGTGGAACAGGGAGGATTCCAACCCCCTGACCATCCATTTGAAGTTCTCCAGATGGACTATATCCAGATGGAGAGATGTAGAGGTCACAAGTATGTGCTAGTTGTAGTGTGTGCTCTGACCAGATGGACAGAAGCCTATTCCGTCTCAGATTACACTGCAACGACAACTGCTAAACAATTAGTTAGAGAGTTTTTCCCGAGGTATGGGTTGCCCCGTGTCATCTACTCAGATAACGGCCAACCTTTTTTCCTCTGAACTCATGAAGCAAGTGTCTCTTCTGTTAGGGTACACTTGGAAGTTTCACTGTGTAAGACATCCTCAGGCAGCAGGTGTAGTAGAAAGGCACAACCAAACTTTGAAGACAAAATTGGCCAAGATATGCACTGACAAAGGCGTGGACTGGATGGTAGCCTTACCGGTTGCCCTCTTCTACATGCGTATGGTAGCCCATTCCAGAACTGGATTATCTCCATATGAAGTGGTCTTTGGCAGACCACCAAATATGTGGGGTACGCCAAGGCCTAAAAGAATAACTGATGTTGACAGTACTATGTTGACTGACTACCTGGCTTCCTTGATGTCTGCACTCCAATCTTGTCGTTCTCAGGTTGCTGCCACCTTCCCTGACAAAACCAACCCGGAAGAACATGCCATCCGACCCGGGGACTGGGTCCTCGTGAGGAACTTCGACCGGACCAGTCCCCTCCAGCCCAGGTGGAAGAAGCCAAGACTCGTACTACTAACAACACGGACAGCAGTGAAGGTCGAGGGCAGGAAGGGCTGGCTCCACGCAAGCCACTGCCGGAAACATTTTGGACAAAAAGACACTGTTGCTGATGGCCCTGCCAATCCCACTGACATTGTGACTGAACAATCTTTATTGCCTTTGGAACTAACCCCACAACAGGATTACAAATCAAAGTTAAGGTCTGCCATTCGGACTCTGGCTAATTAAGTCCATTGGGCGTCGGTCCAGTGGTGAAGCGGTTGGAGCATGGGAATGGATTTTAACACCTTGACTATGTGGGAGAAAAAAAAAATGAACTCTAGAAAAAGACATAATGGTCCTATTATATGTTTGACAGTATTATTTTTCCTCATGGCAGTTATGACGTGTCTTGGTTGGATTCTCCACACTGTTTTTCCTCCAACACAACACACCTCTCATACACCCAACAGCACTCAGGAACACACCTATCACGACCTACCCCCTCATGAACAAGCCCATAGACTAGCCTTGCGAAACAATACCTTCATACAGATGCTACACCACACTCAGCAGGCCAGTAATAGCACCAATTGTTGGATATGTGGCCGCATCCCACCTCATCAGAAAAAGGGAGGGATGCCTCTTTTTCCTTTCCCATTCTCTTATAATGGGACTTGTGAAGCCTGGTTCGCCCTAATAACAGCTGACAATACTACCCCCACCTCCTGCCCTGACGGAAATAATTCATGCAAGAATGGGTGGCCTTGGGGGGATTTAAACAAGGTACTCAATACTGCCTGTTACCCTAATAAGGAGGGAGATCCTCAGGCGACCGGTACAGTCCTAGAAAGTGAAGAATACAAGCAAGGGAACATGACCATGTCCTACAAGATGTTAAATACCAAACCTAAAAAGAATGCTGGTCCCCCTTCCATCTCGGTCTCACCAGTAAAAGGACACCTGTGCATCCAGAAAAATGGCTCTGTTCCATTAGGACACAGTGACTGTCATACCACTATAAGTTTTGAAGACAGAGGAAAGTCCTCATTTCTAGCATCTCGCCATACTTATTTCATCTGTGGCCAAACGGCCTATGTGCAGCTGCCCTTGAACTGGGGGGGAACTTGCTATATAGCATTCCTGTTACCCCCTGTCTTTGTGGCCCCATCCACTTACCACCGAGACCTCCTAGTGCCCCATGTCAGACATAAAAGAACGATAGAAATCTCCTTGGTTGACCAAACGGAAACCTCATGGGAACAGTATACAGATTTTAACAAAGGGTTCTTCTTCTTTGTTGGCCCTGTACAGAACAGCAAGCTTATACGCAGGTTGACAAGGACCTTAGAGGCTGTTGTAAACCAGACGGCGTCTGCCCTGGGGAGCTTAACCCTGGAGCAGTCTGCCATACGATTGGTTACTCTCCAAAATCGCCTTGTCCTTGACATCATCTTGGCTGACAGAGGCGGAGCCTGTAAAATTATAGGCTCTAGCTGCTGTATATTTATTCCTGATAATTCCCCATCTGTATACACGGCCATAACAAAATTACACAAGATAGCCGTAAGTTTACATCAAGAACCTGGCACTTGGACGTGGTCTGACTGGTTCTGGAAGATAATATCGTCCTGGGGATGGCAACTGCTGTCAGCAGCAGGTATAATATTCCTGATAATAACTGGATGCTGCCTTTGCATCCAATGTGGTCCTGCCCTGTGCGGTCTATGCGCTGCAAAATGCATTCCTAAACCACTTGTCCAGCAGAGAGAAAGGGAAAGAATCATGTTACAAGAATGTATAAATGATCTCATGCAAATTGAGATATAATGTAGGTACACTCTGGGGCAAGGAGGGAATGTGGAAATAAAATCTATAATTATGCCCCTTCGCTGCCGGCACCATTTTGTTTTTAATTTACCCTTTGGTGTCCCAAGACCCCGAGCACGAGCACGACACCCCTGCACCTGGCCTTCCTCATTTTCACCATCTGTGTCTGTGGTTTATGCCAAGTCCGGGAAACCAGTACATGAGTTCCTGCTCCCCCGCAGAGATGGTTCATGTTTCTGACATGAAGCACGAGCACAAACCCCCAAATGAGGAAGCCTCCCCCTTCCAACTGTCAGACTATTTCACATCGCAAGTCCCCTCACGAAGCCTAAGACACGCCCCCATTTCTTCACACACTGCTCCTCTTGCTGATCTTTGTTCCTCTATCTGCCACGACCTGTTTGTTCCTCTATTTTGCCTCGTGACCAAGACTGTATAAATATTCTGCTGTTGAAAATAAAGACACCCCACTTCAAGAGAGGGACTTGAGAGATTGCTCCTGTGCCCGCTTGGTGCTGGAAGTGCTCCCCTTAACTCGAGTTATTGGTCTTCTCCTCCTTCATTTGAGCACCACGGACTCCTCGCTTTGCATTGACAAGAAATTATGATTTATTAAGCATAGAAATTCAGAAATGAGGTAATAAGTAAATTTAATTTACCACAGCACATCTAAAGATGAGGCAGCAACTCTGTTCTATATTCATAAGACAGCTGATCTACCTGTAGACAGAAACATGGCCAGTGGTGTCGGGTGGAGTGCATTTCAGAAAATGCAGCAACTTTAGCAAAAATCTATCTTCAATATGGAAAAGGAAAACAGCTGAAATTGCTCCTTGGATGACATGAAGTACAGTGATCAATGAAGGATAACTAGACACCAAATAGAAACTACCCACAGATGGTCTGGATAACATCCATGTTCACAAACTAATTGTATTATGATGTACTTTTGATTGTCTGAGGCTTGAACCTAGATTCACAAACTTTGCGTTCAGTAGAATCACCCTAACACTCTGATCAGGACAGATTCGTGTACAAACCTTCAATCTTTATGGTCCCAATCTTTTTTGGCAGGAAACACAATAGGGGCCAATCTATATTACAAGGACCCCACCCCCATTTACTGTTAAAGAGGTGAAGAAAGCTAAAGATGCCAGGCAACGGCTGATTAAAGGACCTATAAATGACAGGCAGATCATGGTAGTTACTGTGTTCAACCCAAACTTGTAACAGGATGCTTTTCTCATCACTTTCCAGTAGGGAGCAGATTTTGCCGGAGATTTCAATTTGGCATGGGATGGCCTACTTCATAGTTCTTCTGAGCGGGAAGCAACCATAAGAGCAGCTTACAAAATGCTGATGTCGGTCATAACTTGGCATTGAGGGACATATGGAGGGAATGGAACTCAGCCAACTAATACACCTGCTCACATGTCCATAGACCATAGACTCACATTGATTCCATATTCCCAGTAACACATTAATGTAGCAGACATACAAAATGGACATTGGCATCATTGCACTTACAGAAGATGGCTTGATCTCTTGAACACCCAGTTAGGACCGAAGGAAGGCAAACCAAGAGAATGGAGGCTTAAATCACTCATTATGAGTGACCCAGTCTTTAGAGCTGGATTAAAAGAATAGTCTCAGGAATATTTTGCACTTAATTACGATGCAAAAGTGTCACAAGCAATAACATGCGACACATTCAGACCAGATGTGTTTGGTAAACAGATTCCCATAATGTTCCACATAAGGGATTGGAAGCAAGGGACCCTAGGCAAAACAGAAGCTGAGTTAAAGGCACTTGAACATAAATCCTCTCAGAGTGCTGGGGAAATTTAAAGCAGTGAAGGTTCAACTTGAGATGATAACAAAGAGAGCGGAACATACTCTCCTCGGCTTAGAATCAACTCATTGTTAAAGAAGAAATAGCCTATATATGAGAACTTATTCATTCAAAGGGAAGGGCTCTGAAAAGGGAACATGACAAACTGAAAGTATGACCGAAGAGTTATAGGTTGCTTCCCTTGACTGACCTGTTTTCAGGGTGATCCCAGAAGGGCTGAGAGTGTAGATTCCCTGCTGTTCTAACAAACAGTGACAAGAATTAGAGACCCTGATATCGGAACTAGCAGTGTCCTTTGCCATTAAAATCCTGAAGACCCCTTTGCATTGATACATTTAGTGGGGTTTCTACCAGATGTTTTCTGGCCAGACTGATTTCATGTCTGAAGCTGATATATTATTCTTTCCTAAACGGGGTAATTACTCTCTGAGATGCAGCTCCTAGGGGCATACTGCTCTCATTAACTTAAATGCCAAACAAAACACCTGCAAAGAGGATGAATACTCCTTCCTCAACTGGTCAATCAATCAATCAATCAAGGCATTTATATAGCGCACTACTCACCCGGAGGGTCTCAAGGCGCTAGGGGAGGGGGGTCCGCTACTGCTTGAACAGCCAGGTCTTGAGCTGCTTCCTGAAGGCAAGGTGGTCCTGGGTCAGGCGGAGGTGGGTCGGGAGGGAGTTCCAAGTCTTGGCGGCCAGGTAGGAGAAGGACCTTCCTCCTGTGGTGGCTCTTCGGATGCGGGGGACGGAGGCGAGGGCGTGGCCGGTCGATCGAAGCTGGCGTGTGGGGGCGTAGAAGTTGAGGCGGCTGTTGAGGTATCCTGGGCCTTGGTTGTGTAGGGCTTTGTGCGTGGGTGAGGAGACGGAAGGTGATTCTCTTGTTGACCGGGAGCCAGTGCAGATCTCTCAGGTGTCCGGAGATGTGGTTGCGTCGGGGGATGTCCAGGATGAGTCGTGCAGAGGCGTTCTGAATCCGCTGGAGTCTCTTCTGGAGTTTGGCGGTGGTTCCGGCGTAGAGGGAGTTGCCGTAGTCCAGACGGCTGGTGACGAGGGCCTGGGTGACCGTCTTCCTGGTCTCGGTGGGGAACTGGTAGAACTGACGGCGAACCCATGACAATATTCTGAGAGATGCAACTGATAAAGAAGGTTTAGAGGAATGTGGCGCTTGCTATATTGGTGTCACTGGACAAGTAAAATGTTTTAGGCTTGGTGGAATGCTGATATTCAATCTTAGAAAAAGATTTGGCCTTGGCTTATAGGCTGGCTACTTATGTCAACCCCTTGAACAGTTCAGGCTACAGCACCAGCTAGGGAAGTGCGCTATCCCTGATGTTATCTATACTGAGCCTAGAGGCACTTGGCTAGCAGCGCAGAGTTGATATTGGGTATAGGATTGAAAAGAGACATTAGCAAACTCATACTCTTTCTAGATTGCATATTACTCACCCTACGCACCCTGTCAGGTTCTGTTTGAAAAATTGACAAGCTTTGAAATGGTATGATTTTAAAATAAATAAGCAAAAGTAAGATGTACTTAACCTCTCCTGTACAACAGTGGAGGTAAGTGCCGAGACGCCTGCGGGCAATTGTTCGCGCTTAACAAATGTTAAAAATAAATAAATAAATAAATTTGACAAGCTGTTCACTCTGCTGGGAAATAAACCGCTTGACATATTTGGGACCGAAATTAACCAAATAGCAAATTTAAACAAATCTTCTAAATGTTATCAAAAATGATCTTCATAACTGGGGCCCAAGGTACCTAACCTTGATTGATAGAAGGCTGTTGAGATGAATTTATTCCCAAGCCTTCAGATTTCCCCCCAAATTAGAATTGCATAGGGCGTGGCTTGGTTCTAGCACAAGAATAGTCAAGCTCCGGTGTACCTGACACTCCGGACCCGCCATCCATCCTGTGATTTACCCCAATAGGCACCAGAATGCCCTGATACAAACCCTGGGGGGGTCTGCATGCCACCGTGGGCAAGATTCAGGACCTATCCGGCTTGGGAGGCAAGGTGTCGGACAGCGTGAAGCCGGCCCCTAGCCCACGCGAGAAGGTTGCCTGGAAGCTGAATGAGTATTTACAAAGGGGGGTGGTGATGGACAGAGTATCTGAATTAAGCAGATCACTCATACCCAGTCAAGAGATCAGGGCTTGATCCATCACTGTTTTTTAGCTCACTGCACCATCCCAGTTCAGAACCTGGCTATATGCAAATTAGCCTGTTCCTGACCCAATGCACCATGGGAACAGGGCAGACCAAACTACCAAGCCAATTCTTCACTAGAAAGGAAACAAGCTTCCGGGGACCGGTTTCTGGCATTACAGCCGTCTTCAGCCCGGCTTGCTTGAATCCTGATGGTGCAGTGAGCAAGGGACTCGCATCCGAGCATACCCTTCCACGCTTGTGGTGGCCAAAAATATTTACAAAGGGGGGGGGGTGATGGACAGAGTATCTGAATTAAGCAGATCACTCATACCCAGTCAAGAGATCAGGGCTTGATCCATCACCGTTTTTTAGCTCACTGCACCATCCCAGTTCAGAACCTGGCTATATGCAAATTAGCCTGTTCCTGACCCAATGCACCATGGGAACAGGGCAGACCAAACTACCAAGCCAATTCTTCACTAGAAAGGAAACAAGCTTCCGGGGACCGGTTTCTGGCATTACAGCCGTCTTCGGCCCGGCTTGCTTGAATCCTGATGGTGCAGTGAGCAAGGGACTCGCATCCGAGCATACCCTTCCACGCTTGTGGTGGCCAAAAATATTTACAAAGGGGGGTGGTGATGGACAGAGTATCTGAATTAAGCAGATCACTCATACCCAGTCAAGAGATCAGGGCTTGATCCATCACCGTTTTTTAGCTCACTGCACCATCCCAGTTCAGAACCTGGCTATATGCAAATTAGCCTGTTCCTGACCGAATGCACCATGGGAACAGGGCAGACCAAACTACCAAGCCAATTCTTCACTAGAAAGGAAACAAGCTTCCGGGGACCGGTTTCTGGCATTACAGCCGTCTCCGGCCCGGCTTGCTTGAATCCTGATGGTGCAGTGAGCAAGGGACTCGCATCCGAGCATACCCTTCCACGCTTGTGGTGGCCAAAAATATTTACAAAGGGGGGTGGTGATGGACAGAGTATCTGAATTAAGCAGATCACTCATACCCAGTCAAGAGATCAGGGCTTGATCCATCACCGTTTTTTAGCTCACTGCACCATCCCAGTTCAGAACCTGGCTATATGCAAATTAGCCTGTTCCTGACCCAATGCACCATGGGAACAGGGCAGACCAAACTACCAAGCCAATTCTTCACTAGAAAGGAAACAAGCTTCCGGGGACCGGTTTCTGGCATTACAGCCGTCTTCGGCCCGGCTTGCTTGAATCCTGATGGTGCAGTGAGCAAGGGACTCGCATCCGAGCATACCCTTTCACGCTTGTGGTGGCCAAAAATATTTACAAAGGGGGGTGGTGATGGACAGAGTATCTGAATTAAGCAGATCACTCATACCCAGTCAAGAGATCAGGGCTTGATCCATCACAGTTTTTTAGCTCACTGCACCATCCCAGTTCAGAACCTGGCTATATGCAAATTAGCCTGTTCCTGACCCAATGCACCATGGGAACAGGGCAGACCAAACTACCAAGCCAATTCTTCACTAGAAAGGAAACAAGCTTCCGGGGACCGGTTTCTGGCATTACAGCCGTCTTCGGCCCGGCTTGCTTGAATCCTGATGGTGCAGTGAGCAAGGGACTCGCATCCGAGCATACCTTTCCACGCTTGTGGTGGCCAAAAATATTTACAAAGGGGGGTGGTGATGGACAGAGTATCTGAATTAAGCAGATCACTCATACCCAGTCAAGAGATCAGGGCTTGATCCATCACCGTTTTTTAGCTCACTGCACCATCCCAGTTCAGAACCTGGCTATATGCAAATTAGCCTGTTCCTGACTCAATGCACCATGGGAACAGGGCAGACCAAACTACCAAGCCAATTCTTCACTAGAAAGGAAACAAGCTTCCGGGGACCGGTTTCTGGCATTACAGCCGTCTTCGGCCCGGCTTGCTTGAATCCTGATGGTGCAGTGAGCAAGGGACTCGCATCCGAGCATACCCTTCCACGCTTGTGGTGGCCAAAAATATTTACAAAGGGGGGTGGTGATGGACAGAGTATCTGAATTAAGCAGATCACTCATACCCAGTCAAGAGATCAGGGCTTGATCCATCACCGTTTTTTAGCTCACTGCACCATCCCAGTTCAGAACCTGGCTATATGCAAATTAGCCTGTTCCTGACCCAATGCACCATGGGAACAGGGCAGACCAAACTACCAAGCCAATTCTTCACTAGAAAGGAAACAAGCTTCCGGGGACCGGTTTCTGGCATTACAGCCGTCTTCGGCCCGGCTTGCTTGAATCCTGATGGTGCAGTGAGCAAGGGACTCGCATCCGAGCATACCCTTCCACGCTTGTGGTGGCCAAAAATATTTACAAAGGGGGGTGGTGATGGACAGAGTATCTGAATTAAGCAGATCACTCATACCCAGTCAAGAGATCAGGGCTTGATCCATCACCGTTTTTTAGCTCACTGCACCATCCCAGTTCAGAACCTGGCTATATGCAAATTAGCCTGTTCCTGACCCAATGCACCATGGGAACAGGGCAGACCAAACTACCAAGCCAATTCTTCACTAGAAAGGAAACAAGCTTCCGGGGACCGGTTTCTGGCATTACAGCCGTCTTCGGCCCGGCTTGCTTGAATCCTGATGGTGCAGTGAGCAAGGGACTCGCATCCGAGCATACCCTTCCACGCTTGTGGTGGCCAAAAATATTTACAAAGGGGGGTGGTGATGGACAGAGTATCTGAATTAAGCAGATCACCCTTACCCAGTCAAGAGATCAGGGCTTGATCCATCACCGATTTTTAGCTCACTGCACCATCCCAGTTCAGAACCTGGCTATATGCAAATTAGCCTGTTCCTGACCCAATGCACCATGGGAACAGGGCAGACCAAACTACCAAGCCAATTCTTCACTAGAAAGGAAACAAGCTTCCGGGGACCGGTTTCTGGCATTACAGCCGTCTTCGGCCCGGCTTGCTTGAATCCTGATGGTGCAGTGAGCAAGGGACTTGCATCCGAGCATACCCTTCCACGCTTGTGGTGGCCAAAAATATTTACAAAGGGGGGTGGTGATGGACAGAGTATCTGAATTAAGCAGATCACTCATACCCAGTCAAGAGATCAGGGCTTGATCCATCACCGTTTTTTAGCTCACTGCACCATCCCAGTTCAGAACCTGGCTATATGCAAATTAGCCTGTTCCTGACCCAATGCACCATGGGAACAGGGCAGACCAAACTACCAAGCCAATTCTTCACTAGAAAGGAAACAAGCTTCCGGGGACCGGTTTCTGGCATTACAGCCGTCTTCGGCCCGGCTTGCTTGAATCCTGATGGTGCAGTGAGCAAGGGACTCGCATCCGAGCATACCCTTCCACGCTTGTGGTGGCCAAAAATATTTACAAAGGGGGGTGGTGATGGACAGAGTATCTGAATTAAGCAGATCACTCATACCCAGTCAAGAGATCAGGGCTTGATCCATCACCGTTTTTTAGCTCACTGCACCATCCCAGTTCAGAACCTGGCTATATGCAAATTAGCCTGTTCCTGACCCAATGCACCATGGGAACAGGGCAGACCAAACTACCAAGCCAATTCTTCACTAGAAAGGAAACAAGCTTCCGGGGACCAGTTTCTGGCATTACAGCCGTCTTCGGCCCGGCTTGCTTGAATCCTGATGGTGCAGTGAGCAAGGGACTCGCATCCGAGCATACCCTTCCACGCTTGTGGTGGCCAAAAATATTTACAAAGGGGGGTGGTGATGGACAGAGTATCTGAATTAAACAGATCACCCTTACCCAGTCAAGAGATCAGGGCTTGATCCATCACCGTTTTTTAGCTCACTGCACCATCCCAGTTCAGAACCTGGCTATATGCAAATTAGCCTGTTCCTGACCCAATGCACCATGGGAACAGGGCAGACCAAACTACCAAGCCAATTCTACACTAGAAAGGAAACAAGCTTCCGGGGACCGGTTTCTGGCATTACAGCCGTCTTCGGCCCGGCTTGCTTGAATCCTGATGGTGCAGTGAGCAAGGGACTCGCATCCGAGCATACCCTTCCACGCTGGTGGTGGCCAAAAATATTTACAAAGGGGGGTGGTGATGGACAGAGTATCTGAATTAAGCAGATCACTCATACCCAGTCAAGAGATCAGGGCTTGATCCATCACCGTTTTTTAGCTCACTGCACCATCCCAGTTCAGAACCTGGCTATATGCAAATTAGCCTGTTCCTGACCCAATGCACCATGGGAACAGGGCAAACCAAACTACCAAGCCAATTCTTCACTAGAAAGGAAATCGTTTTTGGCCACTATAGGTGTGGCAGGGTATAATCAGACATGAGTCCCTTGCTCACTGCTCCATCAGGATTCAAGCAAGCCGGGCCGACGAGGCTGAAATGCCAGAAACCGGTCCCCGGAAGCTTGTATCCTTTCTGGTGAAGAATTGGCTTGGTAGTTTGGTCTGCCCTGTTCCAATGATGCACTGGGCCAGGGACAGACTAATTTGCATATAGCCAGGTTCTGAGCTGGGATGGGGCAGTGAGCTAAATAACGGTGATGGATCAAGCCCTGATCTTTGGACTGGGTAAGAGTGGTCTGCTTAATTCAGACACTCTGCTCATCACCACCCCCTTTTCTGAATCGTTTTTGGCCACTATAGGTGTGGCAGGGTATACTCAGACATGAGTCCCTTGCTCACTGCTCCATCAGGATTCAAGCAAGCCGGGCCGACGAGGCTGAAATGCCAGAAACCGGTCCCCGGAAGCTTGTATCCTTTCTGGTGAAGAATTGGCTTGGTAGTTTGGTCTGCCCTTTTCCCATGATGCACTGGGCCAGGGACAGACTAATTTGCATATAGCCAGGTTCTGAGCTGGGATGGGGCAGTGAGCTAAATAACGGTGATGGATCAAGCCCTGATCTTTGGACTGGGTAAGAGTGGTCTGCTTAATTCAGACACTCTGTTCATCACCACCCCCTTTTCTGAATTGGAAGCTGAATGAGGGCTTGGAGAAACCCAACGGTGGACAGCAGTGACAAGGTTGGTGATCCACCCCCCCACGAGAAGACTCAATGGGGGCGACGTGGTACTATGTGCGGGAGTGCCACGCGCAAATCGGGCCACGCACTCACGACCCACTGAATAATGCAGGCCTGTACATTGGGCAAGGGGCCGCCAGAAGGATAAGCTGGCTTCTTCGGACGCAGCAATTGAGTATGCAGCCCGTTAAGCTCATCAATGTCTATGCCCCCCAGAAAAGAATGAGCAACTCGAGATGTTCAGGGTGCTCAAGATGCAACTCGGGACCTCCAGGACCATTCTGAAGGGTGGTGATTTCAACTGCATAGTAGAGATGGATGGACACACTAGGTCAGGCTCTGCAGGGATGGATGCGACGTCCATGCTGTTGGTGGAGATGATAGGTGAGGTGTCCCTCTGGGATGTCATTGGGAGCATGGGGCAGAATGGCAGGAATTTTTCCTGAAGTAGGCCGGACGGATCCATGCGTACACGGATACGGATCGACTTCCTATTCACCTCCCCAATGGTAAAGCCTGGACGTAGCTCCATGGTAGCCGTCCACTTCTCCGAACACATAGTCAGTTTCGAGGGGGAACTTACAGGGATGTTTCCCGCTGGCCCAGGATCGTGGAAGCTGAACTGCCCGTTGCTGGATAATGAAGAGTTAGTGGCAAACCTCAGAGCCGCATATGTCAAGTGGAGGGACATGAGGGACTTCTTTCACTCCACTAGTGAGTGGTTGGAATGGGTGAAGGACAGGTTCCGGAGCTTCTTCCAGGATGCAAGAAAAGGGTAATTCAGGAACCTGCAGAGCAAACTGCTACAACTTTACAAACTCAAGCTCATGGAATGGTACATGGATGATGACCTGGGGGAAACCCGAAAAGGGCTCACAGAGCACTTTAGGGAAGAATCCAGGAAAATCATCTTCCGGATAAGAACCAAGAACCTCAAGAAGGACGAGAAATGCAACAAATTCTTCTTTAAGAAACTTCACTCAGCCCACACACCACTGCTAGAGCTTTCAGACTCGGAGGGCAACCTCCAAAGTGAGAAGGAGCAAGTCATGAGAGTGGTAATCGACTTTAAGGCGAGCTCTACTCACCGAACTTGTCAGAGAGAGCCCAGGCAGACAGTTTCCTGGAGGGCATCTCAAAGACACTGGGTTTGGAAGAGAGAGAAGGCCTGAATGTGCCCTTCACCCTGGAAGAGCTGCACTTGGCTGCCACGACCTCCAAGAGGGACAAGACGGTCTCCCAGTGGAACTTTGTGTCTAACTGTGGGACCTGATCGGGCCGGACTTGCTGGACCTCTATGAGGAAATGGTGGGCAAGGGCAGTATGCCGCAATCCCTGTGAGAGGGTATCATAACGCTCTTGTACAAACAAAAAGGGAGAGAGAGAAGAGCTCAAGAACTGGAGGCCCATCTCTCTCCTCAAGGTAGACTAAAAGATTCTCATGAAGGTGATGGGCAACTGCCTAAAGAAAGTGATAGCAAAGATAGTTCACCCTGACCAGTCCTGTGGGATACCGGGTCAGCAAATCGTGGACAGTCGGGCCCTGGTCTGGGAAACCGCCTGGTAGTAGGGAAGAAGGAGACATGGACCCTGGTGTGCCAAAAGATGATCCACAGCCTCCTGCGTGATTACGCTGCACAGGGTGGGCCTGGAGGGGTCACTAACCTGTTTTGTCCTTTTTTGTTCAACCCAGGAACCGGTTGGCGACAGCGGTGAGCAGAAGACAGATGAAGACAGGTGGAGTAAATTTAGTTATTTACTGTATGTATTCACAGGTAAAAGGTCAATCGGATAGCTTGCACACTTGATGGCAAGTTTGTTACCAATGACTCAGGAATAAATAGGGTGTTGTGGAAGGTGACAATTGATGTATCTGAACCAGAAACGATGCCCTGACAAGAAAAAATTATAATAATTTGAGTACGCCGCCAGCTCAGAGCCACTGTTGCAGGAGGGCATGCATACTGGGCTGAATTCGTGGCAGCACAACTAAAGGGAGGGGGCCATCGGCTCCCAAGCGCGCCCATCAACGGACACACACAGGTGAGCCCCCGGGGGGATCCTGCTATCATTCGCGTGGAAGAGGAGCTTGCTCCGCTGATTACTGGGTGTCGTGATGAGGCGGATGACCCAGCGAGTGGCCGCCTGGTGGCGGCCGACCTCTCAAGGCATACCATCATAGCAGAAAAAGCACAGGACTCCCAGTCATAGGAGAGCACGCGACTGGGGCACTGACTGACACAGAGGGGACCACCTGATTGAGGACGTCTTCTTCAAGAGAGGCAGAGCGACTGAGAAAGTGTAGGGCCCGGAGAGGCCCAGACACATGAAACAGGGCGCAAAGAGGCTCATCCTACCTTCCCCCAGAGACACGCCACAACACTAGACCGGAGCAGACCGCATGTTGGCAGAGCCTGTTTTGTCAGACCAAAGCAGTAATTGCTGCAACAGCACGTACCCTGGGTGGGAGGCATAGGGCTGGGACCACTTCTATGACACTGGGGCCTACCAGTGGAGCAACAGGCCCACAGGACTGCGCCATTGAGGCCCTGGAGGTGGGTCCAGTGCAACCAGACAGCTGCTGAAGGGAGTGGGGACCCTCATAATATTCCCCCTCCCACACCTGGTGATTTGGCAGGATGAGGTTGCTGGGAGGGGGCACCCAAGGCCCTAGGAGCATTAGATGCTGCGGCGCCTGGCAGTCTTGGTCGTAGGAGGGCACAGCACCAGACTGCCCATTGCGGGGCACCGGGCGTTTTCCCGGTGCGCAATAAGCTGGGGCGATTTTGGAGCAGTGAGGGCCGGTTTTGCAGCAGTGTTGCAATTATGGCCCCCTATAACAAAAGCAGCAGCAGTGTTTCCCACCAGCATCCCCCCAACTTCCCCCTGACCGGTCGGGCTTAATTGCCAAGCAGTAGCGGTTGCTTGTATTAAGATGTAGTGAGGCGGGGGAGGAGGAATACAAAAAAAAAGAAGAAACATAAAAAATTACACTTACCTGCTTCGTCGTCCGCCACCTTCCTCCTGATCCTCGCTACCTGGACGTCCAGGAACCTCTGCACACTGCACAGTCTCCCAGCTCCCAATCCCAGCACTGCTAACATGTGAACAGTACTGGGATTGTTCTGGACGCCTTGGTTCGGCGCTCAGAAATATACTGGAACCCTGTGTTGGTTTCTCCACCCAGCTGTACAACATAGCAAGGTGGAGAAAGGCTAAGTGCGCATAATTGTTTGGCCGGCTCCAGACGGCAGGTCAACCCATCATGCACACTTGCCAGTGCCACCACTCTCGCCTCCTTCATGGAGCTGCAGTATCAGGAAGGGAGGCCAAGCCCCTTCCTTGGCTCGCAGCCTGCAGAGATAAAAATAAAATGATGATACATTTTTCTATTATCATTTTATTTTTGTGGCTTGCCTCTTTTGGCTTTCAGTGTGTGTGTGGGGGGGGGTGACGCTCCTCCGCCATCACGGAGGAGCCATCCCTGTTGCCAGGGCTGGTGTGCGTTCTCATTCCGGCCCTGGGAGGGCCCATGACCAAGAAGCACATAATAACACCGGTCGCGTGCCCTGGCGTGGCACAAATTGAGACAACATTGAACAACAACTCAACCGCACGACAAGGCTGCCCATGTCGGACCAGATTGAGGGCAGAGTAAATTTTATTCTATAGCCCAGGCTATTCACATTCCAGGACATGACTTTCAACCCCAAGTGAGTTTGTGACCCCATTCTGCGCCCTTCTGGTTAGTCCACTCTTCTAACCCCCTCTCCCCCTAGTTGTCCAGTCATCACCTCCCCCATCCCACCCAGTATATACTGCTTTGCTGCAAACTCTGCAACTGCTGGCAAACAAACTGTAAGCATAACTATCCCCAAAACTCGGGAGCGCTAGGTGGCGCCGGACCAAGATGGCTGCTCCTGAGTAGAGCTCCCGCCCGGCTGAGCCCTATTTTATCCTGCAATACTATCTTGACCTGAGCTGGCGAATTTCTTACCTCATGCCCTGAACCGCCTTGGTGAGATGAACGCAGCGGTGCCTTCATCTCCTGCGAGGCCCGACCTGGAACGGAGCAATTCGCCCTGACACCCGCGGCCGACTCCTGCCACTGAACCGTGGTGCTTCCTCGTCTGGGGTGCCTGCTGGGAAGAGCCGAGGATCTGGGGCCTGGCGGAGCTTCCCGCGCCCCCCCTGGGACAGTGACGATCGGCGGGCCCGGCTCCCCAGCAGCTGCAGACATCGTCTCTGTCTCCGTGAGCCGAGGTGAGAGGACCCCTGCCAGTACCCTCCTTAAGGATGGAGCCCTCCCTCTACGTGTCTCTGCATTTGCGGCCTGCTTCCTCCCGCTGGGTCTCACTGTAAGGTAACGGCCTGGGCCCGCCCCTGATGACAGACTGCCTCCCCTGCTTGGACCCCGCCACCCTGTGCGATCTGCCGTCCTGCAGCCCAACACCTACCGAAATCAATGCTGTGCCCGTATGCGGAGGTGAGAGGCCCCCTGTCAGTGCCCTCCTGACGCCCGGAATCCCGCCTGGGCCTTGCCGGCCCCCGACGTGATCCTGCATGTGCGGCCTTCCTCCTTCCTCTGGGCTCCTCTGGGAAACATCGGCCCAAGCCTACTGCGACCTATAAATTGCCTCCCCTGCTCGGCCCCCACCACTCTGGACACGTCGCCTTCATAAGCTCCGCAATGCCGCCACCTCCGGGGCCCTGAACACTGACCACCACGAGGCCACGTTGACCAAGGCTGACCCGGTCCCCCCATGTGGCATATTGCCCGGAGTGGCTGCGTGCTCACGACTGCCCTTGCATTCCCAGTCTGCCACCCAACGCACATAACCCTCCGCATCAGGCCGAAGCTACCCAGGGCGAGGGGTCCCTTCCCCCTTTGGGCCCCCCCTTTTTTTTTTTTTGCCGCACGAGCTTCCACCCTGGGGGCAATCTACACCGCCCACGTGGATATATTGTGATAATTGTGATTGTTTGTATATATTTTAGGATTTTCCCCTGATGAAGGGTACCTCCTGGTCCCGAAATGCATTGGGCACCATGTCGTGTGAAAAGTGAATCAACAGTTTTATGAGTGATTAATAATCCTGTTTCCACATCCGACCAAGAGACGAGTCAGCAAAACTTATGGTCTTCAACTTATGAACTGTGAAAAGACCTTTTTTCATTTATTGTTTGTACAAAAAGATATTTTGAAAGAATATAAGATATGTCATACAGATATGCTAGAATAAAACACTAAATGTGTATGTGAACATTCGTGTACAGTACTGATTACTAGTAATATGTTGTTGTAGCATTGGGAAAGGGTTTCTTTTCCCCACAGGAACAGTGCACTCTACAAGCAGGTTTCCCTGCTTGCCTTCATGAGTATAGCCCCAGTTTGTGTCAGCCAAACACAAATCTGTAGAGTAGCACCTTTGGAATAAATTTAGATTACATTGTGGTTATATGTATGAGTGCTCCTCAATTCTCACTCTTTATATTGTGATAAGCCCATAACAACTCCACACTGCACCAGGGACAATTGAGTGGCGCGATCCTGCATGTGCGGCCTTTCTCCTCTAGCTGGGCCCCACTGAGAAATATCGGCCCAGGCCCACTGCGGCCTAGAAACTGCCTCTCCTGCTTGGCCCCCCACCACCCTGTGCGCACCGCCTTCCTGAAGCTCCTCACCGCCGCCGCCTCCGGGGCCCTGACTGCTGACAACCACGTGGCCGCAAAGACCAAGGCAGTCCCGGACCCCCCCACGTGGCATATCGCCCGGAGTGGATGCGTATTCACGATCGACCGCACACTACAAGACTGCCACCCAACGCACTTAGCCCTCTGCACCGGGCCGCCGCTTCCCAGGACAAGCGGGCCCTGACCCCATTGTCCCTTGTTGCCGCGCAGGCTGCCACTCTGGGGATAAACTGCGTCGACTGCGCGGACATATCGTAGTGGACCCATAACGACTCCGCGCTGCTCCGGGGGACAAATTGAGACGACGTGTGGCGCGGATTGGCGGCCACGGGGTCTTATCACGTCCATCCCTCCAAACCGCATCTCCTTCATTGAGATACTGCAGCCCCGCTGCGCGCCTCCGCCTGCGTGATCACTGCTCTTTCGGGTTCTGTGTCCCTGGTGCCGCCGACTATATCTAACACGAGGCGGTCAAACGATCTGCACAGCGGCCCTCTACTTCTCGCCAAGTGTTGGTGGTGCGCTATCCGCTCCCACGGATCTGTCTGGATCTCTCCGGAACCAGCGCTAAAACCCACCGGTCCCCTTGGGCGAGGATCCACCGCGCCGCCTTAAGGGGCATCAGAACAGTCGGATACCCGCCACACGCAGGGTTCACTCCCCGCGTCCTGCACCGGCCTGGCGACCTCACAATCTACGCCTCTGAAGGTTCCCAGACGCGAAATGGGCCGCAACGACCCCAGGCAGTCCAAGATCCCGTTTGAGGCCAGGAGGACCCCTAAATCAACGCCGGAGGTCACGGGTGGCCCCACCATGAGCGTCCCTCCGGAGGAGGACTGGAGAGCTTTACTCCTCGGCATGCAACAGAGCCTCACGTCCATAGACGCCAAAATTGACACTATCAATCTGCGGATGGACTCTGTGCTCACCAAGCTGGACCAACATGACACCCGCCTCAAGGACGCCGAAAGCCGGATTTCCGAATTAGAAGATGGCGCCTCCTCTACTGACCGTCATGTCACGCAGATGGACAGGCTGCTCAAAATTATTGCGGACAAAGACGAGGACATAGAAGCTCGGTCTTGCAGCAACAATGTCCGCATCCTTGGCCTGGCGGAATCCACCAACACTGGAAAAATGGAGGACTTCATAGAGATTCTGGTGGTCGTACTGTTCGGGAAAGAATCTTTTTCTGCCCACCTCATCGTGGAGAGAGCTCATAGATCCCTGACTGCCCGACCGCCACCTGGGGCACAGCCGCGACCCATCACTGCACGCTTCCTAAACTACAGGGACTGGGACGCCGTGCTTAGACGGGCGCGGGAGACGGACACGGTCGGATACTGCAACACCACACTATCGTTCTTCCCCGATTTCACCCCAGCGGTGCAGGATGCCAGGTGCAAATTTGCAGGGGTAAAGAAGAAACTACAGGCCCAGGAAAATCCGTACGCAATGGTTTACCCCGCGAAGTTGAAAATCTCTCACCAAGGCAAATCTCACATCTTCACTACCCCGCAGCAAGCTGAGGACTACCTTAAGCAATATAGGAAAGACATTGCCAAGGAAGACGCAGCGAGACGCCGCTCCAGATCCCAGTCACCAATGTCGCAACCAGAATGACCGGCCGCCCCTAGCGGTTTGCTGTGACTTGTCATCTATGTGGCTACTGTGGGGTCGACTTGCACCATGGCTCCTGTAAGGTACTTTTTACTTCATGCCTGATTCATTGGGTCTATAATGCACTGTTGGCTCGGCACCCACCCCCGTCCCACGTCAGTCTACCTAGCAGTGAGCTGGGTGTCCTGTGGGTGCAAATGGGAAGGTGGAGGGCAGGTCGGGCGCCCCTTGTGACTTATTCCCCCTATGGGCCAGCCCCTCAATTCCCCTCACCCTTGTGGAGGGTGGGATGTGTTTGCATGTATTTGGTTGTTTTTTGTAGGGTGGGAACTGCATTCCCAGTGGGTTGGGGTTGCCGGTGTGGGAGGGGGGCCGTTCAAATTCATTCTTGTCACTGCTATGACGCCAGGAATTACTATTTTGGTTCCTTGTGGGTGGGTGTTTTTTTTTACCCGGCTTGTTGAGGTTGCCGGTGTGGGAGGGTGGTCACTCCGACTCACCACTGTGACTGTTGAAGCATCAGTAGCGCCTATGTGGGTTTGGATTGTCAGGGTGGGAATTGGGATTTCTTGTTGCACTTATGACAATGTTTGCTATGTGAACTTTGATGCCATACCTTTCTGTACCTCTGGGAATGGGTGACGTAACAGACACACAATCGCCTCAACAATTTCAGCTGGTCTCATGGAATGTGCGCGGGCTGAATAACCCGAGGAAAAAAAGGCAGATCATGGATTACCTTCACAGACAGGGAGTGTCCATTGCCATGCTCCAAGAAACGCACTTAATGCCAGGTGGCTCCCCTTTATTCGCATCTCGCTGGGCCTCATGTAGAGTGTTCTCATCCTATTCGAATTACTCTAAGGGAGTGACAATCCTGGTCAGGCGGGGGTGCGTTTTACGCCAGTAGGGACTGATGCTGACACGAGTGGCAGATACTGCATGGTGTGGGGCAGACTCATCTCACGCACAGTTCTATTTGCGTGTTGCTATGGCCCCAATACTGACGACACGGCCACACTTCTCACAATGTGGGGTAGAATTCAATCATTGGGTATAGCTCACGTTATACTAGGAGGTGACTTTAACACTGCACTTCGGCCCAGCCTAGACAGATCTCACCCGCAGGCGTTACACTATACACATACTCAGCGCACTTTATTGGATATCGTAGAGGAACACCATTTGATTGACGCATGGAGGCACGTACACCCCTCTCTCAAGCAAGGCACAAATTACTCTGCAGTACACTCCACCTGGGCACGTCTTGACTATGTATTTCTATCAGCAGGCCTCACTCCTTGGTTGGCTAAAGCTGTGCACCTTGCCCGTACATTCTCAGACCACTCACCAGTACTCCTGACATTGCGCATACCCCTTGATGTATCCCCCTATCTTAGCTGGCATCTCAATCCTGCACACCTTACTGACTCAGCTTTTAAGGCGGAACTAGAACACGACATAAAAGATTTCTTCGAACGTAACATTTCGTCAGTGTCCAGCCTCACAACAGTTTGGGAAGCCTTTAAAGTCACCGTGAGAGGATGGTGTATAGCTAAGGGGGGAGGGGTCCTCAAATCCTTACGGGGCAAATTGCGCAAGCTGGAATCCAAGCTACGTCACTTGGAACGGGACATAGACCATACCACACGGGGACACGCAGTCAAGGCCCAACTTAGGGAGAAGCTGAACGAATATGCTGAGGTGGCGGATAAGGAATGTAAGTTCCTATGGAAACCATACACTGCGCGTAGGTACGGGGAGGGTGATAGACCCGGTAGGGCACTGGAGTCCGCAGTTAGATCCCCTCGATATCATAATTACGTTGCCACCCTACTAGACGAACATAATGTTCCACAGCGGGACCTCCCAGAACAGCTCTGCATTCTTACTGACCACTACATTACACTCTACACCTCCCACAGAACCACGCCGATCAATTTACACACTTATCTTGACGACACTGCAATTGCGTGGCTAGGACCTGCCCAGCAGAAATTCCTTCATCACGAACTCGAATTGGACGAAATAACTGATGCGATTATGTCCATGAAATCTGGCAAATCGCCGGGATCTGATGGGTTGCCGATTGATTTTTATAAAGCCTATATCCATCTTCTGGCCCCAATATTGAAACAAGTATATTATTCGGCACTGGAGGAGGGCACCCTACCGACCACTATGCGCGAAGTCCTTATAACATCCCTACTAAAACCGGGAAAGCCACCGGAGCAATGCGACTCGTACAGACCCCTATCCCTGCTGAATACTGACATTAAAATATTGGCGAAGGTACTAGCAATGCGCCTCAATCTTCTGATGGAATGACTGGTCTTACTGGATCAGGCTGGGTTTGTCCCAAACCGTGCGACTTCCCATAACCTGCGCACTCTTCAGGCTGTACTGCAAGACATAGATCCCAGATGTGAGGCGGCCGCTATTTTCCTCGATGCCACGAAGGCGTTCGATTCATTAGAATGGGACTACCTTCTGGCACTATTGGAGCGTATGAGACTACCCTTCAGCTTTCTTGATTGGATCCGTATGCTATATCACCAGCCCCGGGCGTCGGTGTTGTTGAACGGCTCCCGCTCGGCCCCCTTTGAGATTCGTAGGGGTACCCGGCAGGGATGTCCGCTATCCCCGGTTCAATTTGCGATTGCTATTGAACCTTTAGCGGCCAAGCTCCGACAACATCACAACCACCGCTCCCTTATATATCCAGAAAGGCAGTTGCTTATTGCATTATATGCCGATGACATGACTCTCTACGTACACAAGCCCCAGGATAATCTGAACCCACTTTTGAGTGAGATCACCAGATTTGGAGGTATTGCGGGGATACAAATAAACTGGTCAAAATCAGCCCAGTTCCCCCTGACTGATAGGACCCCACAGTTCCCTCTAGACTATCCCTTGATATGGGAGTCGGATGAGATAAAGTACCTAGGCATCAGAGTGACAAGGAACCGTGAGGCTCTCATCAGGGCAAATTACGGTACAGTTCTGGACAAACTGACTGACAACATCACTAAGTGGATTCATCTCCCGCTATCAATGGCGGGACGTATCTCCCTGATTAAGATGGTGGTGCTCCCCAAGATGATGTATCTTTTTACTAATATCCCGTATAGCCCGGGTTCACACCTTTACCGTGCTCTTAACTCCCAACTGTCAAGGCTCATCTGGGGTGGTAAGCAGGCTAGGATTGGATTGCGGACGCTTATGCTACCCTATCACCAGGGAGGTTTCGATGTCCCCAACTTTCAGCGCTATTATGATTGTGCCCAAGGCCACTTCGCTGCTTACTGGTTTCACCCTGCTCCCTTCATGCCACATCTTGCCATGGAAGATGGTTATATGAGGCCCGAACAACCATCGGGCTATCTTTATTCTGAAGCCCGGATAACGGATCGAGATCCCACCACAGTTGACTGCATGGTGCGTGCCTGGAGGCGCCTAGCTGAGGCTATGGAGGCGACGTTCTTATATTCACCATGCATGACCCTGGCACACGACCCAAGATTAAGTGTAACCTGCGAGGAAATCGGTCATAAAATGCTTACGAGACTAGCGATTCATACATGGGCTGATCTATACCTCAATTCTTTGGGGACAGTACCCCCTCCGTTATGGACACATTTCTTTATACGCGCCTAAGGCAGAGTGTCAAAGCGGTCACTCCCAACTTCCCGGACGAGCCGGATACGGTGGCGCCTCTACACACTCTGCGTCAGGCAGACACTCCGAGACACGTAGTTTCCATGCTTTATAAACATGTGCAAGCTGCTCCATCGCCCCCCTCCATTAGAGCGTGACACGACTGGGACGGTGACTTCGATGTCCCGTTGACGGATGACCTATGGGAGGAAAGCTGCTCTCATACCAATGCAGTGACGGGTAATACCCGTCTCAGGTTGGTCCATTTTAAATTTTGACATCGACTCTATTATACCCCGGCCAAACTGTATCGCTTCCGTCTTCGTGACAATGACCGCTGTCTTCGTTGTAAGAGCGAGGGAGCAGACTTCCTGCACTTAGCATGGTCATGCCAGGCTGTAGCAACATACTGAGATAAGGTGTTTGCGGCCATGTCGGACATGATTGGTACAGTCGTTGCACCTTGTCCAAAGATGGCTCTGCTGGGTCTCGCGAGACCAGCGGTGAAGTCTCACCGGGGATTTCTAGCGCTGGGTCTATTACTGGCAAAGCGTCACGTGGCGTGTAGATGGGGGAGGGGTCGTGCACCCAAATTCAAGATCTGGCTGACAACAATGACCACATGGCAAGACCAACTGCATAACTATGCTGAGCTCTTGCCGCACAAATCACGACCCAAGGACCTTTGGGGTCCCCTCACCACATTCCTTCTTCGGATACAAGACGCTGCTTCGTCTGAAGGGGAAGGCAATGGGGATCCATGCCAGGGAGGTCCTTTTGCGACGCCCCGTTCTGAACTCAATTCCCAAACAGCGCCGTCTAGTTGATCCACTTCACTGCAGGTGCCTTATTCTCCCCTCTAGACGAAATACACAGCGGGCCTGGCGGGACTCTTATAGGACACTGCCACTACCCGTTGCACACCCATGAGACACGAACACACACAATACACCAGCTATACTAGTCGGGATGGCGGTGACCTTACTGCTTTCCCCGTTCTCAGGTTGCGGATACCCTACTCCAGGATAACACACATGGCATGACATCAAGGGAAAAAGTTCTTTATTGAGTTCACTGATCTGATCATAAGTTATACCCCCCCATGATATTTGGATTGGTCTATCGGGTGCGGAGTAATTTCATTTCCAGCAATGGTGAATTAATGTTGCTGTCGGTACCACACTGAAGCTCTGCACCGAAGAGTCCTTTACCCCACATACTAAGTATGGTGGACACACCATGGGCGGGAACAGTGTGCACGAGATTTGAAGGTTTGGTATGATTGAAAAAGAAACCTCAAGCATTCACTGTTTGGATATGCCTTGTTAACTTAGTTGCTAAACAATGCACTCTTACGCAGCTCTCGTTAGTCTATATCGCGGCCGGCCCAAATGGGTTGTAGGCGGCATGCTGTGTTAGCTAAATGTTCCTTTCTAGCGAGTAAATTACACTCATGACATTGCTTGATGTTGATGCCGGCCTGTTTTTTCAGGTTGTAGGCGAGATGCTGTGTACTCCTTATCTGTCATCAATAAAGGTTTTGGAAAAAAAAAAACTATCCCCAAAACTCCCCCCACCCAGATACCCTGCACTGTGGGCCTGAACCTACCCACCACCCCAATTTGCGGAGCGCCTGTTGCCCCAAAATGAACTTTGATCATGCCAGGGGTTGGCTGCTCCGCCAGTGTAACCGCACATGACCAAGACGCTAATAGACCCTCATTGAGCGAATAGGACACCATCGATATTCGTATGGGCTAGGAGACTAAGTCTGCATGCCCCATACATCCCTGGGTGGCCAATGAATAGCATAATGGTCCAACACCCCCAGACCCTCCTTATTAGGCTGGCCGACATCGTCCCTCCCCCCGATTTTTATTTATTTTTATTACTAAGCAACACTTCTCAGCAGTAGCCATTTTTATGGGCAGATCCCCATCCGAGAGACCACCATTGCATTGCGTCCCCTGTTTCCCCATGCAATGCCAGTTGGATAATCTGTTAGACTCCCGACCCCATTCAGTCATACGGCTAAGTCACCTCTGAGTCCACCGCAATAGCTTGCCAACTGTCATCCTGCGAAGGAGGTTCTCTGCTCTGTCTATCCTAGAGCTGGCTTTTCCTGCTTTCCCGGGGTCTTTGTCATTCCGTGGAACACCATCCCTCCAGCCAGTTTCACACCTCTATTGGTGAAGTAAAGAACCAGAATTTCCTCTTGAATAGGACCCGGAGCTTGACCGGGAATAGCATCATATATTTCAAGTCTTTCTCTTGGAGTGCCCTCTTGACCTCATCAAAACTGCGCCGTTGTCATTGTACTTGTGGGGTGAAGTCCAGGAAGAAGCGCACAATGGTGTTTTCATACCCCATGTCTCCCTGGGAGTGCGCTGTTTCCAGGATTGCAGGAAGTCTACTCTACCACGTAGGATAGCAGCATGGCACTTGAAGGACAGGAAAATACGGGAACAAATAATTGAGGGCACAGAGCACTATTTTCAGCATAATGAAGTATAAGTGGACTCTGCATGTACCCAGTGGGAGTTGTACAAAGCAGTGCTGCAGGGGCACATTCAGGTTCCTATTGGCATTAAGAAAAAATATGGGCAGGCATGAAGTCTGGAGCTAGAAAAGGAAATTAAGTCTTTGGAGGAGGAACTATCTAGAGGAGAAGCCCTGTGGCAGACCGGGTACATCAACTCCGGTAACGACAGCATGAGCTAAGGGACCGTGTAGAAAAATACTGCACTGGCACATGCCCTGGCCATACAGAGAAGGCTATGTGATGTGGGCGACCAGGCCACAAAGCTAATCGCCTGGCTGGACAAACGGGATAAGGACAGGAACTGGGTCACTGAACTACACGATAATGAACGATGGGTGCACACTGTGAGAAGGGATATAGCGCAAACATTTGCAACATATTATGAAAATGTGTACTCCTCTGAGACCCACAGGTCTAGTCAGGACAGTATGGAGTTCTTGAGGGACTTGACCCTGCGAGTCATGTCGGATGAGGACAGGGATGCTCTAGAACAAGACCGGACAGTAGAAGAAATAGAGGAGGTATCCGAGGACTCCAGTCGGGCAAAGAGGTGGGGCCCAACTTCTGAAAATGTTTCAGGCAGCGCAGGAGGACAGGGATCTCCCAATGAACCAGAGAACGTCCGCAATCATGGTGCTCCCCAAGAAGGGCAGGCTCCCTGGGGCCTGTTATTGCTACTGGCCCATATCATTACTCAACATGGAGGTCAAGGTCCTGGCCACAGCTTAGGTGAACAGATTAATGTGGTCATAACCTCAGTGATCCATCCGGACAAGTCCAGATTTGTCTAAATCTCCGGCGATTATCTGGGGTGGTGCACTTGACAGCGGGCCGGAATTGGAGGAGGCGGCGGAGCTTTCCTTAGACGAGGATGGCCTTTGACATTATAGAGTGGCCCTAAAGTTGCGAGGTCCTTCCTAGATTAGGCTTTGGCCCAAGATTCTGTTTGTGAGTATTCGAAGGTGGCTTGGCTGTCCCAGACCTCTGTGCCTACTATTGGGCTTCTCAGCTGATAGTGGTGAAAGAGTGGGTGTTTGGGTATAGAGACAAGCCATACTATAGGGTTGACTGTGAGGCCATGTGTGACCGGGGGTATCCTGCTATCCTGTATAAAAAAAAGAAGGGTGGGCACACTCCTGAACCACACTCAAGCAGTGGTGCTAGCCTGGCATGCAGCTATCAAGTACCTGAGGTGGGGTTACAAATTGACCGCCGAGACCCCACTATGGGACAGTGACTGCATTGGGGAGGTGAAGAAATTACGAAGCCACATACATTGGAATCTGATAGGGAGAGATGAACTGGGAGACATATGGAGAGGGTACTTATAGTTGAGGCACGCATTCAGGTGTCACCTACCTTAAGGGGAACAACTTCCTGACTGTTCACCGATGGAAGACAGGTTACTGCTAGATCCAATGTAAACTAAAGCAGTCACCCTGGTCTACAGAAAGATAATGAAAATTCACCGGATTTTCTTCGTTCACTTTGAGAGGCCTGGGAGGGAGATGTACGTCCCATAGAGGACGATGATTGGATGGAAGCCCTCCAAAGCCCCAGAGAAATAGTCATAAGGGCCCAATTTCACCTGATACAACTACGTACACTGCATAGATCCTACTATACTCAATAAAGACTACATCACATGGGCCATTGCGATTCTGCTCTGTGCACTAGAGGCTGTGGCCAAATGGGCACCTTTTCCCATACCATTTGGGAATAACCAGAGATTCAACATTACTGGAGGGAGGTCACAGTGTGATGGCCAGGGTTATGGGATTGGAGGTCCAAATAGAGGTCAGATGGCTGTCCTTGGGTATGTCCAGGGAAGTGAAATGGTTCAAATACTCTGCTATGTTGCCGACATTGGCAGCAGGGTGGCTTAACGAAATATCGCCAAAGAATGTGGTGCAAATAGACTCCAGAACGTCTGGGACTGGAAAAATGTTCTCGGTTGGTGCCAGCTCGCGTAGTACGAGGCATATCAGGGCTGGGGATATCTCCGTAAATTCAAGAAAATATGGGGCAACTGGGTATGACACAGGGAGTCCTGAGGGGGGCTGGGGGCGGCGCTGGAGAGAGGGTGCAGGGATGCCCCTTAACAAACCTAGTCCAGGATAAAACACTGTATTCAAGTTACTGTGCATGTAATGTATTCAATAAAACAAACTTTTAGAAAAGGAAGTGATCTGTACCTCCCACTACTGGCTTACTCTATGTATTCTTCATTCAGACTGTGGTGTTGTGAACCAAACAACTACTTAGTAAAAAGATTTTTTTCTTTAAAAGAAGAATTTTATAGCCAACTGCAGGGAAGAAATCAGGTCTGCTAGCAAAGCTACTACAGAAACCAAAATAGAAAGGAGGTCTTTCGCTATTCAGATTCTTTATTTTAAAATAATTTTATTTATTGAATTTTTTTATGCAGGCAGCATACAATATTGAACATCATGAACCATAAATACATAGGAGAGAAATCAAGGCCCGTCAGTCAGTCAATAATACCATAAATCATAATTACCAGCAGTCACAGCATGTAAGAATAAGTATTGATTAATCTACTAAGTTCCCTCATAAATCACAATGTTTTCATCAGTGAGGATTGGCCAGGTGTTTCTCCCGTCTCTATAAAATAATATTTCAGCCAGGGCCCCAAGCTGTGTGGAATTTGTTCGGTCAACCTCTTGCTATATACATACCTTTTTTGGCTCCCATAAACAGGTCTATCCCAGTTATCAATTCCTTAAGAGTAGGGGGTTCTGGGGTGCCCCAGTGCTTAGCCACATCTCTCTTGGCAACCACCAGGCCCAAGTTACAAAAAAGGAGTTTGGCTCTGGGGATGTCCACCCCTGTAGGTATTCCCAGCAGAACAAACTTGGAGTCTATCAGTATTTCTTCTCCTAGTATCTTGTGGAGTTCTTCTATTATGGTGGATGAATATGAGTGTATTGTAGGGCACTCCCACAAGGTGTGTATATATGAATCTCTGTCCGCTTTACAACGTAGACAAGTGGTAGAGTCCGCCCGACCAAATTTGTATAGGCGAGCCCTATCATAGTATATCATGTGTAGGATCTTGAATTAGATCAATCTTAATCTAGATTTAATGGCTACTTGGGGTGCATAAGAGCAGCTTCCCAGTTGGTGTCATACACGCTGCCCACCGTTGTTTCCCACTGTGTACTCAACTTGGTCAGTGAGTCAGACATCTATTAATGTCCTATAGGTCCATGAGACTGCCTTCTCCATGATTTCCTCTTGGAGTAGTCGTCCCTCTAGTGGTCCATATTCAGGGGGATCGGTCAGATCTAGGTTTTCGGCCACCATGCATGTTTGAGTTGTAGGTATTTAAAGAATTGGGTGGAGTTCAATAGGTAATCTTGTTGGAGGGAACTAAAGGGGATTAGATTCCTTTCTTCAAGGAGGTCATCTACTCTAGAAATCCTAATAATATCCCAATTTCGGAAGCCCTTGAGTTTCCCAATCTCAGTCAGGCGTGTTCCTTTCCATAGCAGAATTTGCTGGGTAGTGTGTTTATTCCAATCCATCTGTCTCTCTGCCCTTTTCCATGCCTTTATGGTCCTCTGAGTTGCTGGCAGCAATTGAGTCACTCTCTTGCTGCCGTAAAGGTAGTGCAAGTATGTGCAAGATTGAACCTAGCTTATTTCTAGGGCATAAGTCGGGTGGCCTCCAGGTAGATACCCCAGTCGTTGATAGCTGTTAAGTGCGCTGCTTGGTAATAAGAACGTATATCTGGGAGAGCAATGCCTCCAATGTATTGGTTTCTCTGCAACATCCTCAGTGCCACTATCGGATGGCCTCCGTCCCATTGGAGTGCACCGACCTCTCCCTCAATAGTGGTAAAAATATAATCTGGAATTTCGTGGAGTGTATTTTGAAGGACATAAAGGAGTTTGGGCAATATGACTATTTTGTACATCGCGGCACTACCTAAAAGTGTTAGGGGCAATGCTCTCCATTTTACCACGACAGTATGCAATTCCACTAGGATATTGCGTTTAAGACTGACCATTATGTTCGTAGTTACGTAGAGGCCTAGATATTTGAACCCCTCCGGATCAATATGCAGACTGCCCAGGTGATGTCTTATATCCACATGTCCGCCCACCAGATACAGGATTGATTTGTCTCAGTTGATCTTATAACCCACGTGGGTCCCATGTTTTGAATATTCTGAACACCCCCGGTAGAGTTGTAGTTGGACGGGTAATGTATAGGAGGGTGTCGTCTGCGTATTCGCTACTCAGATTCATGCTATATATTCGAAAAAGAACAAGGTAAAATCTGGGTCCACATGCACCATAGTATAAAGGGAAGCGCTCTTAGTGACATACCCTGGTCCCTCAAAACTCAGGGACTGGCCAACACTTAGATCAGCACCCATATAAAGACACTTATTCACAAATAGGACAAAGTAGTCATCCGCATGGCCTGCAGTACTCCCTTCCATCCCAGAGGCCCATTCATTCCTTCGATTACTTTCATCTAGCATGGCAGAGAGGTCACTTTGATTAGTGCAGGCTGAGTGGCGGCATAACAATCTCTGATATATTCCATAGGTGTCATCAAGTCTTTTCACCAATGTAAACAAGACTTCAGTCTACAGGAAGATGAGAGACTACATTATGTTCAATTGAAACATCAGGTAAAATCACCTGCTTTATGAGAAGCCACAAGTAGGGATCTTACCTCTTTTGGAAAAATTGCTCACCAAGGCACACACTGTAGGGAAATTATATAAAATGTGTATAATATGATAGTTGTAAGCTACTACTGTCTTTGCAATAAGGTATAAGATGGTATGAAGAAATGTGAGTCAAACATTAAGAGACAATTGGTGAAGAATATTACGACTGACTGTGTGGGGATGTTAGCAGCAACATGTAGACAAAACAGGAAAGTACATTACAAACTGATATATGGCTGGTATTGTACCCCAAATATAGATAAGAAATCAGTGAGCTCCACTTAATACGTGACATACTCCATATTACAAGTATTTCATTCACTTAATTTCAACAAATTCTCTCAATGATTTGTTCGTGAATCTGTAGGTTTTTTTAAGTTAATGAATTTTATCAGAGATTTCGACTGATTAAGGATTACTTCATGTTCTCATTAAATGTAATACATTTCAGGATTGATGTTTCATGTATATGTTACATACTCACAAATGTTATTCACAAAACTGTGTCTGTAAAGTTTTGTCAATGCCTGCCCTACAATTAGGAATATCTACTACTAAAATGTGGAATTAAGGGAAAAACAAAGAGGGGTTTAAGGAAGGACATGTAAATACTAACACATACACACAAAAGAGTAAAATGGTTGCCATTCATTAAAGTTAAACACATATCTACTACTTTCTGACAAAATTAGCTCAAATCAACTCCATCCAAGATTTAGAGTGAGTCAAGCACCAATATGGCCAATCACTGGCTCTCTCATAGAAAGCTACAGAGGTAGGACATACAACACAAACATAAAAAATACATACAATAAGAGAACAACTGTTACATCAATTCAGCATACACATTATGCAAACCTCCAATTGAAGTGTGGGGGGGTTGAACAGTCTGGGCTTCACCTTATCCATCAAAAGGTAAAAGTCTTTACAATATCAGCCAATCACGCACAAACTGTCCACATAGGATTTTAAGACACAGATCTTCAAAATAATTTGACTGCATGTCTCATTTCGTCATCTTTATTCGATCAAATATATTTGACCATAAAAGTACATCACACATAAAATACACAATACAATACATTCTCAAATCTCATTTCATTATCACATAAATACACATGTATAAGAAATGCCAAACATTATCATTTCTTAGTTCATTGTTCGAAATAATCTTAAAGAAGACAATTCAATCTAAACCGGTCAAAAATTCATCTATACATTATATTATATTAAGTTATGCCCATTAAACATTCTATACATATGATCAGTGGTAGCGAAAAAATACAGAAGGGTAAAGACCTCAAAACTGGGTCCACCATAACATCCTATTTCCACACTCCTTTTCTAATTAATGTTAGTAAAATTACATATAGAAAATGCTAAATTAATGTTTCCATGTCCAGAGCAAGTCTATTTACCAACATGAATCTTCTGATCACTCTTCCCTTATCCAACTGGGTTATTCATATCTCTATCAAAATGTTTTTCCTGGCATAAAAGACACTCCATAAAAAGCATGACATTCTTACACATGTATCAATGGTCGGTAGTGACTGTAAAAAAAGATACGCCCGGGCGACACTGGGTGACCGATTGTTGTTTTAAAAAGCTTGATATATGATGTGTCCTCCACTTTTTGTAAAAGTAGCCATCACAGGCACATTTGGATAAGTTGGAGGACCAGTCATTAAATTCTGGAAAGGTGACCAAACGATGAAAAACATCCCTTCTAAAGCAAATTAAAATAAATCTATGCTTTTGAATCGGTACGGTTCTCAGGTATAATTGCATATCCTAGCTAGTTAGAATAGGCTGGTTTCTTAAAACAGTGGACTTTAACAATTCTGCAGACATCCTTATATTCTCTAAATGTTTTCTACAGTCAGCTTTTAGATATTTCCTATTGACTTCAGCTAGGGATTCTGGTTTATTAAAATAGTCTGGATACCACAAGTTCTGACAAACGCACGCTATATATCTCCATCATGGGATTTGTGTACATAAGCTTGATTTTAAACAATACTTTATGACGGACCGATTTAGGGCAGTTTACTCGGACAACCAATCGTTGTGCCACCACAAGAAAAGTTGGATTTTAATTAAGTCAGCAGGAAACAATATACCCAGCTCTGCATGGCACACAAAGGTTGAGACACTTAGGTGTAGCAAGTAGGTATCTCAAAAACTCGTTTTCCACTAGTTGCAGAGCCGTACAGTTTGCATTCCCCATATGCCGGCCCCATATAATGCTTTGCTAACACATTTCGACTTATAAATAGTGAGCATCTCTCTAGGGGGATTTGTACGTAATCTGTTGGCGAATTTCCGCAAGGCCATACAGGCACTTCTAAAAAGCAGTGCCCTAGTCTTGATGGCATGAGTCCATGTGCCATCTTTATTAAATAGATCACCCAGGTATAAAAACTTGTTTGAGAATTCTATACTAGAATCCGAGATTCTAATGGCAGGGCAGTTACCATGTTTCCTGCTGCACTTCATTATAAAAGTTTTAGTTAGATTCACATGCAAATCGAGGTCTTGCATATGGTTAACAAAATCATTAAGTACCGACTGCATGGAAATTGGGGTGCATGCCATCAAGACAGCATCATCCGCATAAAGTATGGTAGGCATAGGACGATGTCTTTCCTGAGCAATATCTTTAGGCTGCAGGGTCAGAACAGTGCCTACATTATTAATATAGAGCGAAAATAGAAAGGGAGAAAGGACGCAGCCCTATCTCACCCCTCTTTCTATACTAAATGGCTGTGTACATTCGCCCCTACTCCCATATCTAACCCTAGCTTTTGCACCAGAGTACAAATCCCTCAAAAAATAAATAATCATAGGGTCTACTCTCAAATTAAACATAATTGCCCATAACTTGGAGTGGTTAATGCAATCAAAGGCGGAGGACAAGTCTACGAATCCCAAAAAACAAGTCCCCACCTTTAATCTAAGTGTATTTCCCTACTAGCATACTCAGGTTAAGGCTCTGTTCTATAGTCTCCACCCCAGTGCGAAACCCATATTGTATGTCAGTCAGAATATCCCTAGATTCAGCCCACTCTTGAAGTCTATTCAAAATGATTCTACCCAATACTTTAATTAAAGAGTTGAGCTATGAGATCGGCCTGTAGCAGGCAGGGTTATGCCGGTCCCCTTTTTTGTAAATAGGTACTATTATGGATTCAGCCCATGTTGGAAGAAATTCTGAGGTATATCAGGCCCTTGGAACAACGGTTAGGATGGGCCCCCACATAGGAATGTTATCTTTGAACAATTCCACAGAGATGGCATCGGGTCCAGGTCCCTTACCCCCTTTGCTAGCTATTATTGCGCTTGTCACTTTCTCTAAGCTGAATGGAATAATGTTGGAGGATTGACCAAAATCTAAATTGCCATTAAGGTTAGAAGTCTGAATGGAATCAGTGGTCCAGTCATCTTCAGGTGTAGTCTAGTTCCTATATTACCCATAAAGAACCTGCACATTTGGATAATATAAACTGTAAGAGTGGTGGCAGACTAACTCTGAGCACCCCCACCGAGTATGTTAGCCTGTTTGCATTAGCTAGCTCACAGTACCACTAGAATCTCCTTTTATCGGGTAGAGAATAGTTTCTGGCAACCTTATAACATGACTACCCTGATCCCCCAGGATCGTGGAAACAATGTACTACCTTTTGCTGAGTCACTCGTGCTCACATAGGGGTCCATTAGGATGGCGGGTGGATTGCCCCCACCAGGCTGGCGATAGCTACCGCCAGGCTGTCAGGGGCAATTCACCCGCCATCCACACATAAATGACCCCTGCCATATTAGTATGGTGGGGGGACCGTGGCGGACGGAAAGACCGTCCGCCGCTTTTCCACCCCGGTTGCCTTGCGGCCGGGGCAGAAAAGGTTTAATATGGTGGCGGTGTCTATTAGACACCGCCAGCCATATTACAATGGGCTCAGTTAGATGCGGTCTTCACTCTGGGGGCCCCCTGGGGGCCCCCAGAGTGAAGGAGAGATGGGGGGTGCACACGGAGGGGTACCTGTGGTACCCCCCAGCATTTACATACACAAAGCGTTAGGCACCGCGTGGTGCCTGCCGCTTTGTGTATGCAAATGCATACATGCATTTTTTGCATTGTGGCGGGCGGTGCTGAGAGCACCGCCCGCCACAATGTAAAAAATGAGGGATGCATCTGCCACTGTGGCGGGCGCATCCTAATCCCCACCACGGGACCCCCGCCCTTATGGCGGGCGGTCCCAATCCCCGTGAGGATGGCGGGCGGACTTTGCCCTTAGTTTCTACCAGAGAGTTACACAGAAGAAACAGGGGCGTGTTACAATAAGTATTTATTGCACAGTTGTTCTTCTAGTGTAAAATATATGTGCTGCGACAACCATTAGACAGTAGCATAGATATATGATCAGCAGTACAGTGAATATAAAAGGATAGTACAGCTCTACCATTTTGCAATAGTCTTGAACAGATACATGTGTGGAAATCGCAGATAATTGCCGTTAGCATAAGCTAAAGCCATTTTGGTTGTGGCACCCATTTTGTTAGCCATATGATTCTGCCGTCTTCACTGTTGCTTGCCTTTCTATTCTGCTTGAGTCATCAACTGTAGTTAACTCCTTCAGTACTGAGCCAGAGCACTGTGTAAGCTCAGAAAGGCCTGTGGCTGCTAGAATTAACCTGTTTTGGAATGTAACTGTCAGGCTATTTCAACTGATGTACGCAGTTCTGTCTCCCCTCCCACTTTGCTGACTAAGTGATATTTGTCTGACCATGTTAGTCGATAGCTATTCCTGTGTATGCCTGTACCTTCTATTTGAGTCTCAATGCTTACTCAGCAACAAACCCAGTATATAAGACCCATGGTTTCTGTATTTCATAAACTACCTCGTACAGTGCCTGAGGGTGTTGTATTGATGTAGTCCCACTCATGAGTGATTAATAAACTTGTTATTTGATATTCCAGCTTACGTGCCAATCTGTACTTTGTTAGTCTAAGGACCCGTGGCCAGAGAAGGGTGAACCCCTGCACTGGTGGGCCCCTAAAAAGGCTCATTTGCACACATGGATATAAAATGCATGATAAAAGAAAGCCCTCACACTCCTACGATGCCTATCTAGAGGTACCTAAGTATACCTAGCATGTGAGTAGGTGTGAAACCAAGAATCTCTCTAGGTTTAGTCTAACCCCATTACCTGAAGCAAGAGAGTGTAGGACCCCGTCCTGGCCTCGTGTTGGACACCCCGCATGTTTAGACCGCTGTCAGCTGGAGCGTCTGCATGCAGGAGACTCAGCGTCTCTGGTCAGTGTGTCGGCCTGGAAGTCTAGGTTCCCTCTAGCTAATACTAGCAATAGGTGCTGTATTTATACAGAAAAGTATCTAGGGTTCCTTTGTCCATTGTTTCTTTTATTAGCCATCGTTGGGTTTGAGGATGACGTATGGGATGAACCTTGTACATAGATATTATGCAGGTGGATGTAGCCCCAGCCTGGGTGGAACCCTTATGAATATTCATTCATACTGTGTCAGTCTGAAGATGAAGTCATAAAACACCAATGTTCAGGGAAATTCTCCATCTGCGCCCAGGACTAGAACTAGGCAAATGTTTAATCCTAAAAGGATTATTACTGTGTAGTGTAGGAGAGGTGATGTTACCCGGGCCTATATTAGTGTACCTATATGAAACATAACACAGGTATTGCAATCACGATCCCAGGGCCAGTGTCCTCTCTCAACAGGGCAGAGTTTACTATCTTCCAGAATGCGTTATTGTCATTTTTAGAATTTGCTTCGCATAACGCGTCCCAAGCCTCTTCCCTTAACCAGGGTTTACTTTGTTTCAGGACGTGTTGATAAACAGATCTAGAATGCTGAATCTCAACTCTGCACCTAGGGTTTCTATGTAATGCCTCTTTAAGCCTCTTGTCAGCCTTAGTACATTGTGTGTCAAACCAACCATTTCTAGCTTTCTTAATTTTCGTTGTCGCTTACACATTCGCCTTCACAGGCTGGCTAATAGTTAAAAAAGCGTTAATAATCTCCTGTGGTTGCGAAGTTTCATTTAGACAAATCTCAAAGGCTAACCCCCGTATTTCTATTACATTTTCCCAAAAACCCCTCCGGGGTGATCTGATGCCACCGTAATGAATAACCATTGATGGTGGCTAACTCAAGCTCTCCGCCAAGAGCGAGGCAGTGACCATTCTCTTTCCTAATTAATGGGGCTTTTGAAATTTGTACCGATTGTGGGTAATGATCACTTATTGTTATGTCATGAGTTTTAAAGTTAAAAGCATGGGAACTCAGATTATTTGATATTAAAACGTAATCAATAATGCTATGATTATTTCTCCTGTTGAAAGTACTCCTAAAAGGGGCGTATGGAGATGAGATTTAGTTTGAGAATGATAAGTCTAATGTACAGATAAGTTCATTTAATTTATCTCCATAACAATTATGATTAAACTGTGTTTTGCCCAAAACGTATAGGTTGTTCAATCCGCATACCTTCTCAGTGATTAAACTACACAGTTGAATACTAAAATCACCTCCCCACACAATTGATAGATTTTTCTTGTTACTATTATCCAGTTTTTCCAAGTAATCATACAGTTTATACAAGTTTGTTATAAGTTCGCTGCCTGGGGTCTGGGCTCGGTTGATGGTTGCCCTTCTTGAGTCTGGGCACTGTGGCAAGTCCATATATACCTGCACACACTCCGGAGGGCCAGAGCATGGGGAAAACAAAAGGGAAGAAAGGTGGGGTACAGCAGCCACTGGACAGTGACTCGTCGGCACAGGCCGAGTAAGATCAGTTGGAGGCACCCCAAGTACCCCAAGAAATAGCAGCAGTTCGATAGGATACTGGCAGCGATTGCTGACTCACGTACGGCCCTGCAACAAGACATTGCACAGGTGGCAACGGGGCTAGGCCTGCTGAGTGCGGACCACTCTAAGCGTGCGGAGAGGGTAAAGCAGGTGGAGGTAACGCTGCAGGAGGTGGCACCAGCCCAAACTGTACTGGAGAACAAAATGACGGACGCTTTGGAACGGATACAGGCATTGGAGAAACGGGCAGAGGACGCGGAAAGTCGAAATCGGAGGAATAACATTCGAGTGGTGGGCCTGCCTGAGAGAGTGAAGGGGACAGACATGGTGCAATATCTGGAGAACTGGCTGAGGACTGCGGTGGCTGCTGAGGGGCTGTTGCCCTTCTACACCTTAGAACGGGTGCACAGAGAACCTGTGAAACCACCACAACCTGGGCATCCTCCCCGCCCCGTGGTAGCAAGACTTCTGCATTATAAGGACAGAGACTTATTACTCCAAAAGCGCGAAAAGATGGCCCGTATCAGGTTGAAAATGGCAAAGTCTCTATTTTTCAGGATTATACTATGGAGATCCAGCGTCGCCGCGCATCTTCCCTGGCAGTTAAGAAAGAGCTGTGATCGGAAGGCCTCCGATATTCCTTGTTATTCCCGGCCAGACTGAAAATAATGTTAGATGGTGGCACTCATTTCCATGATACGCCAGAGGACGCATGGTCCTGGTTGGAAACCTACAGGGCTGGGACAGACCACATGGAGCAGCACCACCAGGAGTCCTCGAGGGAACTTCACCGGTGCAAGTCACAGCGGATTAGGCGGCGACGGCTGGGTACGCAGAAACCATCTCAGTCACAGACAGAGAAAGAAAGGCGGGGGCGCTGGAAGCGGTTACGGCGCTGTCCGGAGAGCGGGTGTTGCAGTCAGCGGGGAGCATGGACTCGGAGAGAGACAAAGCCCAATCAGACACTGAGGCCTCGGAAGTGGGAAGCCTGAAGATGCCGCCGGTCACCCGGGCCACAGCAGACGGACTATTGGATGAGTGAAGTTTAGAGGGCTGCCACAGGAACTGTTATGTGTGAAGGGAGGGCTGGTCCACAGGCACTATTTGAGATGGGGGATGCTGGCACATTGCAGGTCCTTTGGGAGGCCACTCGAAGTGGGAATTTGAATAGTGTGCAGTAGATCGCTTGTCTAGGTGAAGGTGCACGGGTGGGCTAATTGAACTGTGTCTAATTGGGGGATCGAAGTGGAGTTATTTAATGTACGTAAGCGGTCACCCCTTGGCACTGCCCCCCCCCCCATTGCCCATAAGGCACGCCCGCAGTGACTACTGGTGGGCCTAGGAGTGTGTTACCTGTTAGACTAGTTTGGATGGGGACTAGCAGTTTTGTTCTAGGACCTGTTCTTGGGGGGGTGAGGAGGAGGGGGGTTGGGGGATTGGTTGGGGCATGGGAATCACCGGTGTGTTCATATTTGTGCAGGGAGGGGCGAAACGGTTACTTTACTACGATGGGGACAAAACCTGATTTGCGTTGCATCACCTGGAATGTAAGGGGGCTACACACAATGACAAGACGTGATAAAGTTCATGCGTATTTGGTCAGGAGGGGGGTTCACATAGCGTTGCTCCAAGAAACGCACCTCACCAGATCAGAGGGTCTGGCATTGCAGCGCAGATGGAGGGGGCAGGTTTTTAGTACATCGTACTCAGCATTTGCAAGGGGGGCATTGATTTGGATTAGAGCAGGGATCCCCTTTCAGGTGACTAAGCAAGCCATAGACTCTGAAGGGAGATTTGTTGCGGTTGAAGGGCGTTTATATGGCAGGGACGTAGCGTTGTGTAGTATCTATGTACCAAATGTAGACCAGGTGCGATACCTGGACCGCATGTCTGGCACATTGACACATTATTTCATGGGCCCAGTAGTGTTGGGAGGAGATTTTAATTCAATAGCGGATGTCTCTCACGATAGGTCGCACTCCCTTACCAGATTCCCCAGTCCACAGATTATCGAAACATAGACTAGAATGGCAAGCCAGATGGAATTTTGTAGGTGTGTGGAGAACCCATCACCCGCATGACCGGGACTATTCCTATTTTTCGGCACTGCATGATCTCCATGTCCGACTAGACGCAATATTATGTTTGACGTCGATAGTGAATTCCATAACCCACTCTGAGTATCTTACTAGGATGTTGTCCGACCACAACCCGCTGTTGATTACTATGCACTGGATGTTGAAAGAGAAGTGGGAGAAGGAATAGTGCATTATTTTAATGAAAATGAAGGGACGGCTTCCACTAGGGCAATGGATTGGGACGCCTTTAAGTGGTGGTAAGAGGGCTATGTATTAGTAAGTATGCAGGAGTGCGGAAAGTATTGCTGCAGGATGTAGAAGAAGCAGAAAGCAGGTTGCGATCAGCGGAACGAGCGAGACCTGAGCGCCCGGAAGTACAAAAGGAGGTAGTGGAGGCTAAGGAGGCAGTGGCTACAGAATTAGAGAGACTACAATGCTTCGATTATTAGAAATATGTTGTAAAGGCTCACGCGGAAGGAGATACAGCAGGGACGTTGTTGGCGTGGTTGGCCAACCCTTCTCCGCGAGGCTCCCCGATCATGGCGCTGAAGGGGCGGGATGGTGGGCTACTATATACTCAAAGAGAGATTATGTCTCGGTTCTTGGAGTATTTTGAAGTCTTGTACGAGAGAAAACTGGTGGCGGGGGAGGTAGACGTTGACTCCTTCTTCAAGAGCGTGCCCCTCCCGCAGCTAGAGGAGGAGCAAGCGAAGCAATTGGGTCGAGACATAACAATTGAAGAAATTAGGAGCGCAATCAAACACATGGATCGCAATAAGACTTCGGGGTTGACGGATTGCCGATAGTTTTACTCGCAGTATGTGGATTTGTTGGCCCAGAGGCTGCTAGAGGTCCACAGGGAAGCGCAAGTACTTGGCAATCTCCCTATGACTATGCGAGAGGCACTTGTTATCCCATTGCTAAAGCCAGGGAGGGTAAGTACAGACACGGTAGCTTATCGACCATTGTCAATGATGTCGACGTATTACAAGATATTGATCCGGATCTTGGCGTCTCGCCTGCTACAGCATATGACTGGTTTGGTACATGGGGATCAGGCTGGGTTTATCCCAACTAGAAATACCGCCACGAACATACGGAGATTGCTGAGGGTGTTGGGGGAGGCCCACCTTCACTCACCTATGGCCACGGTGCTTTCAGTGGACATAGAGAAGACCTTCGATAGCCTAGAATGGCCCTACCTGTATAAAACAATGGGATGTTTTGGGCTGGGAGGGGCATTTGTAGGTTGGACAAAAGTATTGTATACCTCAGCAGTGGCTAGAGTGAAGGTGGGAGCGATGATTTCCCCCCGCTATCAAGTAACTCGCGGGAAGAGACAGGGCTGCCCACTCTCCCCATTATTATTTGCTTTGGCAATAGAACCTCTGGCAGCGCGAGTTCGGTTGGGCCAGAGATATGAGGGTTTGACGTATAGAGGGGAACACCAGTACATCTCGCTATATGCGGATGATTTATTGATGTTTCTGGCGGATGCTGATGGCGCATTGGAAGGGGCGGCAGGATTGCTCTCGGAGTTTGGCGACATCTCAGGTTTAAGGGTCAATTGGGCTAAGACATGCTTGTTACCAGTGAAACCCAGGAAAGCGGCACCTAAGATACCGAGGAATGTACGCTGGGAGCCTGCTTGTCTAGCATACCTTGGTGTGCATATCTACCATGAGGCCAGTGCTATTCTGGAGGGGAATATTGGGAGATGTGTACGAGCACTAAAGGGTAGCATGGCATTCTGGAGTACGCTCCCGTTGTCAGTGACGGGACGGGTTGCTTTATTAAAAATGGTGGCTCTATCTCGGCTGTTGTATTTTTTTAGAACCATACCCATATGGATACTGAACTCCATGTTTAAGTTGTTGAATTCCATGATAGTGGAATTCATCTGGGGGTCTGGGAGACGAAGAGTGGCCCTGAAAACGTTGCTGAGACCGAAAGCAGAGGGCGGGCTAGAGGTTCCTGACTTGGAGCTTTATTATATGGCAGCCCAGCTACAGGTCTTTATGCAGGCAGTAGCAATAGAATGTAGGGGCCCTACGTGCCTGCGAGGCAGAGGAATGCTAAGACACATCCTATCCTTTATAATTTTACAGCAAAGGCTTGACCTTAGAGACCTATCTCTGGAAGAGAAAACATTGAGATTATGCTGGAATCGGAGCCAGCGTAGAGCGGGAGTGCCGTACATGTATGCTCCTGAAATACCGCTGGGGATGGCAACAGCATTGCCCCATGGGGGAGACTGGTCGTCCTTGATGGAGTGGGAACAGGCCGGGGTGTAGTTACTCGGGGACTTATAAGATAATGGTGAATTATTGACCTACCAGGCATTGCAGGAATGATAAGACCTCCCCAGAGGTGGACTCCTTGTGCATGCCGCTCTGGTGCATGCACTTCAGAAACATTGGAAGGATGGCTTAGTAGAGCCCAAAACAACGATGGCGTGTCAGTATGTTGTGATGGCGGCAGGAATGTATAAAGCAGTTACATGGCTCTACTCGCGAATGCTGACTGAGGGGTTAGCTCCACTAGATACATTACGACTGAAGTGGGAGACAGGCATTGGGAAACCCATTCCATAGACTGCATGGGGAAATATTCTACGCAGGGCTTGGAAAAGCACAAGGAATGCACGTTTCCAGCTGATGCATTTTTTTGTACTACACAGAGCATATCTGACACCTGGTAAGATGAAGAAATATTTTAAGGTTGACAATGCTGCACGCCCCAGGTGCACAAGGGGGGGGGACTGGAGCATATGCTGTGGTAATGCCCAAACCTGGGGAGTTATTGGGTTGAAGTGGGAGATCTATTGAATTTAGTTACAGAGTGCCAAATAGTTTTTGACATGGCCACGTGCATATTGCATTGGTTCCCTCATACCTCCAAGACAAAGGTGCCAAGTAAATTCGTAGATATGGGGTTGGTGCTGGCGAAAAGAGAAATAACGATGCATTGGAAGTCAAAGGAGGGCCCTAGCAGCAAGAGGTGGAGGGCCGAGCTGATTAAATGGGCTAGTAGTGAAGTGTTCTTCGGTTTCAACAAGCGAGACGCTTGAATAATGAGAAAGCGCTGGATTCGGCTAAAGCATGGGAAGGGCAGGTACAAGCAGTATCTGACCAATAGTCAGTAGTGGACACTTTGTAGGGTGGTCACGCCCAAGGCAACCAACTAAACGTCCAGTGTGGGAAATCCTGGTTCTAGGCCATCCCGAGGCATACGCTGTAATTGTGGTAAATACATTGAAAGCACCAGTGAGGAGGGGAGGGGGGGAGGGATTTTTTTGGTATTGAGATATTTTCTGTTAGTGATGATTAGGTTTCCTTTCCAGGGGAGTTACATTATAATCTGCGTGCAGAACAATTGGACTTCTTTTTCCGTGGGGCAGTGATAGGCCTCCACTAGTATGTATGTTTGCACAGTTATTTTGGACTCCTGGTCAATCGAAGGGGATATGAAAATGTACAGGTTAACTGTAAAGTACATTAAATGATCATCATAATCTAAAACAATAAAATATGTTTTCAAAAAAAATAAGTTCGCCGCCTGGGGCATTATTATACAGATTGATCACTACTATCCTGACCGGGCCTGAACCTTCCCATACGATCACTTGATAAAAAGGATTAGTTATTTCTTTAACTGATCTTACAGGTGGTAAGTAATTAGAGACAAAGATGCATAGACCACCTTTAGGTCTACCATGAATGGGTGAAACGGCAGGAACATGAAATGTTGTATACCCATTCCTATTAATAGGTTCCTCCAACCAGGTCTCCTGGAGACAAATAAAGTTAAAATCTTCTACAAAGCCTAACCTCTCAGGATTATTGATTTTGTTCCATAGTACTGCCACATTCCAGTACAGAGAACCAATACTCTCATTAGGAGAATGAGGGGAATTCCCTGCACAGTTAGTTTACGTTAAATCGTTATTATGCCTGGTGGAATGTTGCACAAGATGAACACCAGGTGAAGTACTTGGACCTGCTGTTTATATTATCTCTCCCTCCCTTCCAGGGTGATATAATTTATTTGTCCTCTCATGTCTCCACTCAATTCCTTCCCAGTTCACCACGACTGGCCAGTCGATTTCATCAAGATTTTCTAGTTCATGATATCCAACAAAAGTTGGAACGTTACAGAGTCGATTGGTGATTGATGAAGGAATGTTAGGGGGTGTGGGCCAATTAAAAGCCACTAAAGAGCATAGTTGGTAAAAATAACCTTAAGGGACTGCAGAGATCGTATTTGGAGTAATATAGGTGGGCCTAGGTGTTTTAAAAGACAAAACTACGCAGTCTCCTGGTAGGGACTTCTGGGACCTGCCCACCGATTTAATTCATCTTACCATCTTAGATCTTAAAATAGATGTTCGGTCAGACCAGATCTTACCCCTAACCCGTTTAATGCCTTATTTCTAAGTGAGGTCAATGATTCAGAGGTCTGGCGCTGTAGTGGTGGGACATTTGACAAAACAATTACGTATGGGGTAGCAGCCGGTGGAAGATCTTAAAACTCTATTGGCTGTATTTGTTCAACTTCTACAGGTATAGTACTGACGGGCGGAAGGAGAGCACCTCCCCTCATTTAAACATTATGGTCATTAGATATTGTGTCCTGTGGGCTCTTGGTACCTGGTTGGCTTCATTGCCTCACTACGTTGGTTACATCTCGGTTACTACCAGCTGAAGCATTCCCCGGAGGCCCACTTAGCAGGTCATAAATTTAGTTTCTATTTCTTTTAGGCAGGTATTAATGGATTCTAAGCTGTTTTTCAAGAGTTGCTCTAACGATTTAACAGCTGACCAAAGTTTATCTATTTTTGATTATTCAAATCGCATCACTGTTGGGTGGGTTAAGTAATTACCGTCATTGGCCTACTTTGAATCTTGCCTTGGGGTTTAGTTTTTTCACTAAGAAGTGCCTCTTTATTTAGGGAATTCGTTGTGACACAAATACGTGGTTTTTTTGCTCTTTTAGAGGGCAATGGTGAATCCAATTTAGAGGAATTAATAGTCTCGGATACATTGTGTATGCACCCATTTGTTCCCTTGTCAGTCGCAGCCGGCCCACCTCTCTGACAAGTTTTAAGATTTTCATAATTATCGATGAGGCTTTGTAATACGGTCATGGGGGTCATAATTTGGTCTCCGCAGACTAATAGTGACTCCTCAACATTGGTAATCTGCTTCTCAATAGCCCTCATAGCTCCTGATATAAACTTTAATAGCGAAATCTGTGTATGTGTCTGTGATCTATCTGGAGTTTTGGGCCTTCCTGATTCACCTACAAGTTTCCTTTTTCCCATGCTTAAGCCTGACAATGGTCTACTGTGCAAAATGTGCAAATTGTGGGACTTACAATATATGTGCCAACAAAAAGAAAGATCAACTACTAAAAAGTTTAAAAATATGATAAAGATAAAGGGGCCGATTCCAATTCGGGAAAAAGCACTCCGAACAGCCTTACGGAGTCTTTTTCCCATACGAATCGTACCCAGCAACGTCCCGGTACATACGACGTAGTACGATTCCCACCCAATGCAGCTCCCCGTACAAATCGTACCAGGAACCGTATGACTCGAATTCCTGTACGAATCGCCGCCGGAACACGCAGCAAGCAACGTTTGTACGGTTCGAAGCAGGTTTTCCCGACCCAGCAAGTACGATTCGTCTCGCCGACCCTTCGTACGACTCTTTTCCTACGGGAGCTGAACACTGTCGGAAAAGCAGAGTACGCCTCGAAACAAGTACGGAACGGACCCCCCTGGGTACGGTGCGTACATCCCATGATCGCAGGGGTACGGTGCGCACACCCTGTGATCATGGGGTACGGTGCGTACACCCCATGATCGCAAGGGTATGCACTGTACCCCTGCGATCATGGGGTGTACGCACCGTACGGTGTGTATGTGTATGTAAATGTGTGACCCTCCATACGAATATCACTTACCTGACGTGTACCGTACGAATCGCGTCTCCATTCCACCGTCCGAATCGTACTCATCGGGTCGTACAGCATGAGTACGAATCGTACGGTCCACTGTGAGGGTACGAGTCGTACGGAATCTCCGGTGCAATTCGTATGGGTCACGACGATTCGGACGGCAACTGTCCGTACGAATCGTACTACGCGTACACGGACGTGTACGATTCGTGCGGAGAGGGCTCCGGATACGATTCGGACGGACGCTTTTTTTCCCGAATGGGAATCGACCCCAAAATGTCAATTATTACGTTATAAAACACGTTTAGACAGCCCGACAACTCAACCATACCATAGGCCTGTAACAATTGGACCATAGGCAATTTTCCAAATACCTGGGCGCAATTTAATGGCACAAAATGATACCCTTACTCTTTCTTGTACGCCACAGTATTCAACTGTCTTGAATATACTGTCCAAAACTGTCCCAACAATAGCCTTCTCGCACTTAGCATTGTTTGGGCTTAGATACCAGTCCAATCCTAGTCCAGCCAAGCCATCACAGTCAAGCTACTGCTGTTCCCTAATCATAGGAGTTGTACGACTAACAAGAAAGTATATGTTATCTGGTGCAGGCGGGATCAGTTCCTTAACAAAAATGCCTCCTGGAAAGGTTTAGCCCCCTTCTTCCAGCCTTTCGTCTGGACGCTATTATTGTTATAAAATGCGTCCTAACACGAAGAACCAAGATGGTTGGCCCAGCCCAGCCTCCAGTCTCTGACGGGTGCAGAATGGGCCCGCCTTTGGCCCGGGTGCGGCCGCACGCGTCCCTCACCACGGGTGCCACGGGTCTAATTTATACGCTCCAGGCAGGGGCATTGTCGGTGGCGCCGGTGAGTCTGGGTAATGGAGTCCTCGCTCCTCGCTCCTCTCTCCCTGATGCTGGCAAGAGTTACAGGCAGACTTCAATTTGTAAGTTTCCAGCATTTCTTGCCTTGCCACTCATTCTTATGAACAATTATTTGAAGAGGAGAGTGAGGGGTTTCAGGCACAGGTTCAGCATCTTTGACATGTCCAGGGAAGCAATAATTGCAGGATGCCCCTTTCCACCTGATGTGATCCTTGATATGGTTGCAGACTGGGAACAGGAACTTGAATCACTTTCAGCCCACTGTCAGGCCTTCCCTGCACATATGAAAATACTGGCCGCACTCACTTTCCTGGCCTTTGGACCTTTACAGAGTGTGACTAAGGACACCCTCATAAAGCAAGCTAATCATGCTGCCTCCAAAAGGTACTGAGATGCAGCACCTGGTGAATTCACCAGTTTATTGTCATGCCACAGTCACTAGCATAAGGACAATAGGTGGCAAGAGAATTCTACTGTCCACTTCCTCTGGGATTAGGTGCCATTGATTGCACATGTGTGGCATTTCAACCTCAAGGAACATGATTTGCACAACAGACTGCAAAATGCAAGGTGTATGCGATGCAAGGGCTGCTTCACTGATGCATACAATATTTCAAAACAAGAGGGAGGTAGTGGAAAATACATTGGAGGAATTTATTTTATATGTATATTATTAATTATTTTTTTAATTAAATTATGTATATTATTTATTACTTTTAAATATTCTAACATATTTTTAACTATGTTTATTACATTTATAATTATTATTTTATTTATATTACATAATTGGTTTTTTATTTACAAAAAACTATATTTTTTAATTATGATATTTTTGACATCGATATTTTTTTTCCAATATTTTCGTACTTACCTTGTTAGAGATGGCATGTCGATATTTTTGTAATCTACAGTTTTGTTGCGATATTTTTGTAGGTCGATATTTTTGTAATCGACATTTTGTCAGACATTCGGCCTGCTTAATGTAAGGTCCCTTTGCAAACTCTGGCCCCCATTAGGATGGCGGGAGGACTTTGCCCGCCATCCTCACGGTACTAAGGACCGCCCGCCATAAGGGTGGGGGTCCCGTGCATGGCATTAGGATGCGCCCTCCATCCAGCAGTCCTACTATTGTGGCGGGCGGTGCACTCAGCACTGCCCGCCACAATGGTACGAAGGCATGCAGTGCACTTCCATACCCCCAGCAACGGGCCCCCAGAGCAGACTCCACATGCCTTTCCGTGGCAGCATTGCTGCCACGGAAAGGCATTGAAAAATTTGCATCCTAATATGGCTGACGGTGTCTGATAGACACTGCCACCATATAAACCCTTTTCCGCCCCGGTTGCCGGCGGAAAAGCGGTGGACGGTCTTTCTGTCCGCCGCGGACCCCCCAGCCAAGTTAATATTGCGGGGGGTCTTTACAGCAAGGATGGCGGGCCGATTGCCCCCGCCAGGCCGGCGGTGGCTACCGCCAGCCTGACGGGGGCAATCCGCCCGCCATCCTAATGGGACCCACTATCTGGAAACTCAGATGCTGATAGAGTTCCATGGCTTGGATGTCCTAGTGGTGACAGAAACTTGGACTCACCTGCACTCTGATTTGGAACCGGGCTTAGCCTGCCCTCAGGGCTATAAAGCCTTTCATAAGCCTCATCCTGGTGGTAGAGGTGGAGGGGTTGGGATTTTCTTTAAGGAGTTCTGGAATTTTTCACCAGTAGATACCGATATGGTTGATGGGGTTGAGTTATTAGGCTTTGCCTTAAATGATCTCCGGTCTCAGGTGCTGGCAGGTATCATCTGCTGTCAGCCACCAGGAGTGGCTAGCCTGCTTCAACAGAAAAATTTGATTTAAGTGTTTTTTGTAACATGGCTCTCTCTCATGCCAGACTTATTATACTAGGGGATTTCAATCTATGGGCAAATGGGAGCACGGGCCCAGGATATAACAACATTCTACAATCATGCTTAGATCTGTCCCTTAATCAATGGGTGGCAGAGCCTACCTACACGGGGGAACACACCTTGGACTTGATATTCTCCAAAGAAAATTCACTGAAAGTGGTGGAGGTGTCTCCGGTTGGCTGGTCTGATCATTATTTGATCAAATTTGATGTGGTCGGTATCAAACGGAATGACTCTGTTGGGAAGGAGACAAGATGCTTCCTTAGCAGGGACTGGAAAGGTCTGATGAGGAAAGCTAGCTCTTCCCCAACATTCCATTTTAAAGGCTTGTTTGAGGCAGGGAAACAGGTGGAGGACAACTATGCCGCCTTTTGTCTATACGTTAAGGATCAGCTTGATCAGATCGCCCCTCAAAGAATGATGAAAAGAGATGGTAAACCTTCTGCGCCCTGGTACAACACTGCTCTGAACATTTTAAAACTTGGCTGTAGACAGGTAGAGCAGAAATGGAGGAGGGGATACTCTGCTACAGACAAATGTGTCTGAAAAGAGAAGTTTTCTAGCTATAAGAAATGTATTGTCTCCACCAAAGTCGAGTACTTTGCTGACGTAATTCTGAAGACCCCCAATAGCTCCAAAAGTGTTTTAAGGTATTGAACGATATAGCAAATCCGGCTTGCACCAAAAATAAGACCCCCTCTATGCAGGAACTTTGCGATAGCCTGGCTGCCTTCTACGATAATAAGATTAATAACATCATCAAGTGACTACATTGGTTGATAAGATCACTGACCCCTTACTGGCTAGGCAGGAGGACTCGAGAGTGATGAGGGAATCCTCGACTCAGTTGCCTCTTTTGGATCATTTTGACATTCCTTCTACTGAGGTGTTTGAGCAAATTGCGCTCGGAGTCTCTTCTGGCTCAACTTTAGACCCTCTTCCACACAAGGTCTGGAAAGCTTTTGGTGCAGAAATGTTCCCCCCTCTCAGACAGTTGTGTAATCAATCTCTGCATAGTGTGATGGTTCCCTCCTGCTGGAAGCAAGCAGTTGTTTCTCTCTTACTGAAGAAGCCCAAACTGGACCCAGCCTGTCTTAAAAACTACAGGCCTATTTCACTTCTTCCATATCCAGTGAAGATCATAGAGCTCCTTGTGAGTAGGGCACTCTCCCAGTTCCAGGAGACCAATGATCTACTGGATGACGTCCAGTTTGGGTTTTGCCCAGGACATGGGACAGAGACTGCACTACTGACCATGTTGGATGATCTTTGTCTGCGTGCAGACAAGGGTCAACATGCCATCTTGATCCTTTTAGATCTGTCTGCCGCATTCGACACGGTCAACCATAAGGTTCTCTTGGAAAGGCTGGAAGCCATCTGTTGCCATCTGAGTCAGTTCGCAACTTAGGAGTTTTTATTTAATGAAAAGCTCACTCTGGAGACACACGTTAATAAAACCGTGGGGAACTGTTTCTCCCTCATTAGATTTCTGAGGAAAATTCTCCCGCTGCTCCCTACTCAAACACGTTCCTTGGTAGTTAGGAGCGTGATTTTGAGTAGGTTAGACTACTGTAATTCTCTTTTGTTGGAATCTCCTAAGTTTCTAACAGGTAGACTGCAGAGAATTCACAATATTGACTCTGTCGCGACCTCAACATTCTTCCTCTTCCCATGCTCTTGCGGAGCTACATTGGCTCCCCATAGTGCAGAGGATTTCTTTTAAATCTCTCAGCGTTGTGTTTCGGGCACTGCATGGTTTGGGTCCCATACCATTGCAGAGTAAATTTTGGTGGTATGCCCCTCCCCGCTGCCTTCGGTCCTCTTCAGCTTTTCTGGTGAAAGTACCCCTGACTAGAAGAGCTAAGTTGGGGGGGTCAAGCTTTTAGTGTTGCTGCTGCAAGTCTTTGGAACAAGCTACCTCTGGAGCTGCAACAGATAAACGATATTTTGCCCTTCCGTAAACAAATAAAAATGTGGCTCTTTCCAAAAATCTAACCTCTAGCTGCTAAGATTACAGTTGTCTATTAATGTTTTTTTGCAGATCTCAGTTGTTCATTACTGTTTGCTCCTTCTTGTAGTGCCAGGATGCCCGATGGGTTGCAGTGCGCTTTACAAATCTTGTTTACATTACATTACCATGCTCCCACCCAAATGTATTTGGACGCAGTCTTTCTGCCCCCTGGGAGGAAGATGGGGGGAATAGATCAAGGGGAATGCTGAGTGGTAGGAAATGTGTATCATTGCTGTGTATCCCACAACTTTCTCACATAAAAATGTGAGGAAAAATGTACTCCCTAGCTACATTTGAGTTTTGCAGGAAAATGTAGGGGGATCCACACAAGCCAAACGTCTTTGAACTCCCCTGTATGTCTAGTTTTCAGAAACATCTGGATTTGGTAGGTTTCCCTATATGGCTGCCAAGCCCAGGAACACAGGTTTCCCTCTCTCTAGCATATAACGACCTGGTTTTGCAAATGGGTCATCTGGGTTTTTGGTTGTGGACTTGGCGGCAATCTAAGGAAACCTACCATACCCAGACAGTTCTGAAAACTGGGAGTCCAGGGGAAGTGTGCCTTGCGTGGATACCCTAACGTTTTTCTATCCAGAATCCTGTGCAAACCTCAAATTTAGCTAAAAAGAAATCAAAATGTCCTCCCTATCCTCTGTGGGAAAGGTGTGGGATCAGTGGCTGTCAGAAGGTACCTGTGTTTGACTTCCTCAGGAGCAGAAGAAGGTTCTCCAATTCCCACCATCACTACCTGCGACCAAAGCACACACAAAATATATACCTCGGCCCCAAGCACTAACCCGGTGGAAGCGGGAATGGGATAAATAGAGAGACTCCTCTCGTCCTGGTGCTTCCTTGTTATTTCTTCTACTCTTATTTTGGTTATAGGGACACATCTTCTACCTATTACCCAGAATGCTTCAATTCTATAGACTCACAATGTGGTTTACCTGTTTACTCTTGGAGAATTACTTCTTTCTGGTACATTTTTTGAATGTCAATTAGCTATTCGTTGTTGTAGTATTATTTCTGCAACTTGGATTATTTATTAGTTCTTTTGTTCTCTGTAGTGAATTCCACTCGATTTTCATTAAAAGCGCACTTTTTGAGTTTGACGTAGAGGTTGTTTTCCAACAGCCTTTTAAAGATGGTTCGAACATGAGACATGTGTTCTGCTTTGTATTTTGAAAAAATCAAAATATCGTCGATGTAGACTACTGCAAATCTGTCCAAAAATGTGTGTAACACGTCATTAACAAAATGCTGAAAGGCCGCTGGAGCATTGCAAAGTCCATATGTCATCACCTGGTATTCGAACAGACCATAACGAGTTTGAAATGCTGTTTTCTACTCGTCACTGGATGCCACACAGAAAGGTGGTATGCACCTCTTAGATCTAGTTTCGTGTACACACTTGGCCTCTTTTACTCGCTCTAAAATTTCTGATACTAAAGGCAAAGGGTAATGATTCTTTACGGTGACTTGATTGATTGCCCTGTAGTCTATGCAAGAGCGAAGTTCGTCACTCTTCTCAGGGATGAAAAACAGAGCTGATGAGACTGGGGATTGAGATGGACGTACAAATCCATTGTCTAAGTATTGATCTAAATATTCTTTTAGATGTGTGTTCTCCGCTTCCATCAGAGCATATACTCGACTGCAGAGTAAGATCGCTCCAGGCTCCAACTCTATCTTACAATCGTATGGTCTGTGCGGGAGCAATTTTTCTGCTTCTTTTTTATCAAAGACCTTGGCCAGTTCTTGATATTCGCTGGGAATTTCCTCAGTTTCGGTGGTATAGATGGTGACTGGAACTGGTGTCAAACAACTTGTTTGAGACCTTTCTGTGCTCTTGGGATTTTCATTAAAACAATTTTCCATGCAGTACATTGAATTCATGTTCTTTGACTCTAATTTATTTGTGGATTGTGCTCGGTGAGCCAAGGTAACCCCAGGATGAATTGGAATTGGGGGGCATCAATCAAACTGAAGGTAATTTGTTCTCTATGACCATTCAATCCCAAGAAGAGCAGTGATTCAGTTTCATGCGTAATGGGGCCTGATGATAAGCTGGTTCCATCAACTGCGCTGACTGCTTCCAAAATAATCTAATTGACAAATGGGGTTCCCATGCTTTTGGCACAATTTATGTCACAGAAATTGCCCGTGGCTCCTGAAGCTATCATAACCGAGACTCCTTGAATTTTGGTGTCCCGAAACTGGATTATGAATGATAAATCAAATTGTGGAGCTGAGGAAACCAATGTATTTGCCACTTGTTATATCGTCGGAGTTGACTTGTTTTTAGCTTCCATCAGAGCAACTCCTTCTACTGATGGAGCCTGCCTTTCACCGATGGTCCACTCTTAGGCTTTTTTGGACACTCTTTGACAAAATAAAATCTAAAATAAAAATCGTTTTCCTCACTTTTCTGTGTGGGAAAGTTGTGGGATCACCAGGCAGCTACAAATTTACTAAAACCTAGCGTTTGCCCAGGACTCCCGATAAAAATGTTACTTCACTTGTGTGAGTAGGACTAGTGCCATGATAGGAAATGGCCCAGAACATAGGGGTCGATTAGGATCGTGGACGGACTTGAGTCCGTCCGCGACCCCAGAGTAGGAGGGAACGTCCGCATGGGCTGCGGCGTTCCCTTCGTGCAGATTAGGATGTGACCGCCAGGATGGCGGTCACATCCTCCATCTTTAACACTGCGGTGGGTGCAGCTTCAAGCTGCACCCGCCACAATGTTAAAGATGCATGCATCGCATTTGCGTGCACAAAGCAGCAGGCACCACGCGGTGCCTGCTGCTTTGTTCACGCAAATGCAGGGGGGTACCATAGGTACCCCCATGTGCATCCCCCACACCCCCTTCACCCAGGGGGCCTGCAACGGGCCCCCGAAGTGAAGGTCCGTATGCTTTTCCACCGCGGAAAAGCCGCCGCGGAAAATCATACATCTTACACCATCCGAATATGGCTGGCGGTGTCTGATAGACACCGCCAGCCATGTTAAAGCTTTTCCGCCGCGGTCGGAAGGCGACCGCGGCGGAAAAGCTGCGGACGGAATGCAAGACCCACCAGACATCCTAATATGGCGGTGGGTCTTTCTAGGCTCCGCTGCGGTTTTCCCCGCATCCTCCGGGCCGGCGGTGGCTTCCGCCGGCCCGGAGGATGCGGGAACACCGCAATCGTAATAGGCCCCTAAGTGTGGAGACTTCAAAATTATTTATCACAAAACTACCTGATTTTGCGAGTAAGTCAGCTCGGTTTTTGGTCCCGGACTCAGCAGCCATCTACGGAAACCTACCAAACCCAGACATTTCTGAAAACTAGACACCCAGGGGAGTCCAGGGAGGTGTGGCTTGTGTGCATCTCCCAACATTTTCCTACCCAGAATCCCCTGAAACCTCAAATTTAGCCAAATAAATCACATTTTCTTCATTTTTCTGTGTGGGAAAGTTGTGGGATCACCGGGCAGCTGCAAAATTCCTACCACCCAGTGTTTCCTCAGGGTCTCCCTATAAAAATGGCACCTCACTTGTGAGGGTAGGCCTAGTGCCAGCGACAGGAAATGGCCCAAACATACTGTAGAGACTTCAAAATTTTCAATAGCAAAACTACCTGGTTTTGCGAGAGAGTCATCTGTGAATATGGTCCCAGGCTCGGCGAACATCTAGAGAAACCTACCAAATCCAGACATTTCTGCAAACTAGGCACCCAGGTGACCCCCTTGCAAAACCAGGTTGTTTTGTGATAGATAATTTTGATGTCTCCACGATACGTTTTGTGCCCTTCCCTGTTGCGGATACTTGGCCTACCCGCGCAAGTGAGGTACCATTTTCATTGGGATACATAGGGGAACATTGGGTGGTAAGAAATTTGTGTCAGCCTGGTTATCCCACAAATTTCCCACACACAAATGTGATGAAAACTTGATTTTTTTGCCAAATTCGAGGTTTGCATGGGATTCTGGGTAGGAAAAATATTGGGAGATCCATGCAAGCCACACTTCCCTGGGCTCCCCGGGGTGTCTAGTTTTCAGAAATGTCTGAGTTTGGTAGGCTTCCTTAGATGGCAGCTGAGCCCGGGACCAAAAACGCAGGTGACTATAATTTTGAAGTGTCTACGGTACGTTTTGGGGCGTTTCCTGTTGCGGGCACTAGGCCTACCCACACAAGTGAGGTACCATTTTTATCAGGACACTTGGGGAATGCTGGGCGGGTGGAAGTTTGTGGCACCCCACAGATTCCAGAACCTTCCATCATTGAAATGTGAAGACTTTTTTTTTGTGTGCAAAGTTTGAGATTTGCAAGGGATTCTGGGTAACAGCAGCTGGTAAGAGCCACACAAGTCATCCCATTCTGGATTTCCCTGGGCGTCTATTTTTCAAAAAAGTGCAGGTTTGGTAGGTTTCCCTAGGTTCCGGCTGAACTAGTGTTGAAAGTTGGGCTGAAACCGTCAACATTATCGGCGCCCTCTTGCTCTTCTTGAACCCTTTTCGTGCACGTAAACAACCGCCATTTTGAACACCATGGCTTCCCTGCCCTTTTTTTGATAACCAGTGCGTCTCTCTCCCTCTCCTAGCCTCACGGGCACCCCCCCCCCCCTCCGCATGCTGGCAACCCCCTCGCTCTCCCATGTCTCGGGTCATAAACCCCTCTTCAGTGCAGCTCTGCCTCGGAATCCCATCCTGTTCCCAGCACGACACCTCCCTCCGTTCCTTTCATGGTCCCAGGTCCTTTGATGTAAACCCCCTCTTTTCTGTGTGCCCGTTTTGTCTTCCCCGTTCCCAGGCCACCACCTGGCTCTGCGGATACTGTTTATTACCCCCAGTACAGTAGGAAGCTTCCCCCCATTGCCGGACCCAGGGGTCGATTAAAAACCCCCACCCTACGAGATCCGATCGAACCCCACCCCTTCCATGGATCGACGGAATATCCAACTGCGCGATGATCACCACCTGTTGTGACCGGGGTGGGGACTTCAACTGTAACTATGTGGGGGAACGGACCTGAAGGGGAGATTCCGGGGATGTCTTTCGAACATCAAAGTATTAGCGAGAATGTGTTTCATGCAATAAAGTGATTAACTTGTATATAAGAGGCCAGGCCTCAGAGATGCGGGTAGAGCACCTCAGAACGATACCTGCTGTCTGTTTTGCTGTGTTCTCCTCCGGAGAGAATAAAACCTTGTTTCCTGCCTTCCAGTCTCCAGCGCCTGCCTCTTCATTAGTTTAAATACCTTGTGGGTTCAAGAGGCGACACCGCCGGGCAATACTTAAGGACCTTATATTCTGGTTGGTAGTCTAACCCTTTTACAATTGGCGTCCCAAGCGTGGGGCCCATCAGCGACTCGTGGATCCAGTGGGAGAGGTCCTGACGACAGAGTGAACGACTGCAACGATCGGGAACGCGTCTGTCCGATAGACCCTCGTCTGACAGCCGATCATCCGAACTTCACTGGTTCCGAACAAACCTCTCTCGAGTGATCTACGGTCCTGACTGGGAACCATCAGGAGTGCCGCGAGGATAACGGAGAAGAGAGGACGATCGGGCGCTGGATTCGGAAGACAAGAAACTGTCCATGCGGTCCGGGTAAGGTCGTGTAAACACGACAAGTTGCGAAATGATTGCTTGATTGTTTAAAAAATACTAGTATTGCTCTTTTTATTTATTTGGAGATTCGCTGTCTGCAAACGGAGAAACAACGGGATCTCTCTTTGCAAACAGTGGAGGATAGGTAGGGCAGCAGTCGTGCCTATTTTTTTCTCCCCCACTGAATAATTACTTGAAACTGAACTGTTGTTCGCAAACTATTGTTTTCTGGAGATTCTCTGTCTGCAAACAGGGAAGAGACCACCCTTTCTGCAGATAGTGAAAAGGGTAGGTAACGCAGATCTTTGCGGACCTACTCATTCTCCCCATCGAATATTTATTGGTCTTTTGTTATTTTGATCCATGAGGTACTCACTGCCTGCAAACAACGTAGAATAGAAATATTCTGTCCAGTCTTTGCACCCAGTGATAAGATAGGCAGTGCTGACTTTTAGTCCCTCGTTACGAGCCGTCATGTCTGTCTTCTCCCCACTGATTAGTAGCCTGTTTAGCCCGGACCGTTTATTAGAGATGGACCACCCAGCCCCACTGGAAGGCACCCCTAATAAGGACATGTTCACGAAGCATGGATTGACCGCTATAGCCTATAGCAAACTATGGCATAAATATACGAAAAAGGGTCAAGAAAGTCAGTGGCCCCTGATAGGATCCTTCGATGATGATAAAATAAAAACGCTAGAAACAGCCCTTGGTAAAAACAAGACAACACCCACTATGCTTGACAGTTTCGGCATGTGGCGCAAAGAAACTGAACAACGTAAAAAGAAAACTGAGAGTAGGTTGGAAAAAGAGCTGCGAAAAGCAGCCCACCTAGCTGCCCAGAAACTAGAAAAAGAGATAAAGGAAAGAGAGAAAGCTAAACAGAAACTAGAAATGGAAACACCGAGCCAGTGTCCGGTTAGAACTCCCTCCATGCTCTACCCTGATTTACCCTCGAAACAACGAACTAACGATGATCTGCTGTTAGGTCCTCCTATCATCTACATGCCCCCTCCATATGCCCCTTCCCAACCCTTAGCACAGCACGCCCCACCCCCAGGTACAAACAAAAGTACTGCCGCAGCTTCGGCCCCAATGGCCTCTGTGCCAGCCGAACCCCTTGTATTAAATACTACATCAACGACAACGTTAGGCGACCATGAGACTCGGGGGGCTGGCCCTGCAAGAACAAACAGACTGAGCAAAGATGAGCGAGCAGGGATCGACAAGATAGCAAGGACACTGGTAGAAAGGAAGGAAGACGAAGAGTACATCACGGATATGTTCAATTCGTATACAGGGAGTCACAGACGACATTTTACCGTACGACTGTGTTATCACGTCTTGAATGCATACGAGGACCGATATCGAGACAACGGTCCCGGGAGCCTAACGACCCTGTACCGAAAGGTCGATATTGGGGATGAGGGCGAGTGTGATGTGTCGGACCTCCTTACGCGTACGCTTGAGGTTTTCCGTCACCTCACTGAACGAGAGTCGGGAACTAAAACCACGACCTCCGTAGTGATCGAACCACCAACTGAGCAATCTAACACCATGATGCCGATACGAGAGGCTGCCCCTTACTGGGTTCCTCCCCGAGGTACAGGGACTCACGATGATGCAAACAACCAAGATGCGAAGGGAAGGGTAGTGTACAACTGGGTCTACCAGCCATGGGACCGGCAAGAGATTCTGACATTCCGGAAATCTCTACCCGATCAACGTAAAAACCCCACTGCCTTTTATACTGAATTGGGTACAGCCCTGGGTTCAACGGTTATGACCCTGGCTGACATCGACTTGTTCTTCGGGTTATGTCTACCAGCTGATGTGTGGAAGCAAATCCGGAAAGTCGACCACCTTGAGCTGTTTGGACATACCTGGTCACAACTCGATGGCCTGGATAAACAACGGGGACCAGGACAAAAGCCTCTGAAATCCATTCTAGACCTTCCAGATAAAATCGTAGAGAAACTAAAAACCCTGATCCCAGAAAAGAAAGTGGACTGGTCGATAGTAACGGCCTGCCGCCAGAAACCCCAGGAGGATGTATCGGAATACTTCTCCCGGTTTGAAACGGTGTTCTCCGATTACAGCGGCCAGGACATGACCACTGCAACCGGACACCATCTGTTTGTCCAGAATTATGTTAAGGGACTGTCATCGGAGATCTCCCAGAAACTACAGGCCAGCGAGAGTAGTTGGGCAGCATCCAAACCTACAGCGATTCCCCAAATGGCCCAATATTATGAACATCAGAAAAATGAAAACGATAGGGCAACAGAGAAAAAGAAGAAGGACTTGAAAGAGAGGGTGATGATTGCCAAACTACAAGGGGTGACTATAGGACGAGACCAATACCGGGGAAACTACCAGACGAACGTCCCTAAGACTACATTTCCCCAGGACCGCACTCTGACTTCCTACAGTGGACGCACAGACCTTAGAGAGAACCAGTGTGCTTTCTGCAAAGGGACCGGCCATTGGAAATCCCAGTGCCCAGTTCTTCTGGAAATGATCAAAAACAAAGACACCAGGGACATAGCAAATGGACCGAGACATAAGGGACAACAGCGAGGGCCCCCAAATGACACGACTAACGACAGATCAGGCAGACCAAATACGTTTGATCGACCCAGGCAGAACCAATATCAACAATCCGACTATGAAGACACCCACAACTTCGCATAGGACAGCCAAGGGCAAGGGAGGGATCCAGTCGAGCTCTATGTTGACCAGCAGGGCCCTTACGTCACTGCTAAGGTCTTGGGTACCAAGTCACCATTTCTGGTAGACACTGGCGCAACACGTAGTGCGTTATCTAAACGACTGATTCCAAGGGCACCCTTGTCTGGCTCACTCATAACATCGACAGGTTTCGATGGAACGCCCTCCACCAACCCTTTGTCTGCACCGGTCCTCTTTGACGTAGAAAACAACACCACTGACACCACGTTTTTGCTCTCCCCCAATAGCCCTGACGCCATTATGGGACTGGACTTACTGAAACACTTCCGAGCGACGATCAGGTGTTCTCAAGATGGAGTTCGAGTGTTTCTTTACGACAACCCCGTTCTGCTTAGACATTGCTCTCCCCGACACATGTTTTCCATCACCGACGCTGACGCATCCCTGCTTGACACTCTGCCTCCGTATCTGTGGGCCAACGCGGATTCGGACGTAGGGCGTATGTTAATTGACCCAGTGCACATTACTGTCCGACCAGACGCAACACTCCCAAAACTCCCACAATATCGGATATCGCCAGAGGGCGAGAAGGCATTGGTAATGATTATCCAGTCACTGATAGACGCAGGAGTGGTAGAGGAAGTGGTTAGCAACATTTGCAACAGCCCTATCTTGCCCATTATCAAGAAGCAGGGAGAAGGAGATGAGAAAGCATACCGTTTTATCATCGACCTCCGAGAAATCAACAAAGTGGTGGTACCCCAGTACCCTGTGGTCTCAGACATCACCACCATCCTGACCTTGATTCCTTCTACTGCCACCACCTTTACCGTCATCGACCTCAAAAACGCGTTCTTTTCCATCCCCATTCACCCAGACAGCCGATATCTCTTCGGCTTCACCCTAAAAGCCCGCTCATATAGGTTTTGCCGAGCGCCCCAGGGCTACACGGAGAGCCCTAGCATCTACAGCCAGGCCCTCAAAAGACAACTAGATCAAGTCCAGTTACCGGACGGAGTGGTGTTAGTACAATATGTCGACGACATCCTTTTGGCAGCCGACACCACCCCTCTAGCGGTTACCGCCACCATTCGACTCCTGCGCTTCCTTGCGGAAAATGGCCACAAGGTCTCCAAGAAGAAGTTGCAATTCTGCCAACCCCAGGTCACTTACCTAGGTCACCTTTTGTCCAAAGATGGAAGAAAACTCACTCCTGATCGAATCCAAACTATCCTAGATACCCCTGTCCCTAAGACCCAGAAACAGGTCCGCTCCCTATTAGGCCTCACCTCCTTCTGCCGACAATGGTTACCACACTTTAGCCTCGTTGTAAAACCACTGCTTTCTCTGTTAAACAAAGACGTCCCTTTCCCACTCCCTTGGACCCCTGAATGTCAAACTTCCTTCACGGAACTACGAGATGCCCTTTGCTCAGCCCCCGTCCTAGGTACCCCTGATTACAAAAAGCCCTTCTCCCTCTACACTCACGAAAGGGAGGGGTGCGCTTTATCTGTCCTGACCCAGGCCATCGGCCCTAGGCAACGACCGTGCGCTTACTTCTCTGCCACTCTTGACCCTGTCGCCAGAGCCTTGCCTGCCTGCCTTCGAGCTGTAGCTGCTGCTGCAATCTCTATCCGACAGAGTGAGGGGATTGTACTCTCGAATTCCCTCACGGTACTGGTACCCCATGCAGTCGACACCCTCCTGAACCAAACCAAGACGCAACATCTGACGAGTGCACGACTGACCGGATACGAACTGACTTTGCTTGCACCCCATATCACCCTGAAAAGATGCACCACACTGAACCCGGCAACTCTGTTACCTCTGCCAGAGAACGATCCCAATGCACACCCTGTGCATGATTGCGTGACCCTTACGGACGAACAAACCAGGAGTAGGGTTGACCTCAGAGACACGGCTTTCCCTGACCCCGACGGGGAGCTGTGGGTGGACGGTTCTTGCATCAAACTCTCCGACGGTACCACTTCCGCTGCCTATGCAGTCACCACGGCTCGAACCGTAGTAGAAACAGCCCGCATCACCCAGCGATCTGCCCAGGCAGCGGAACTGATTGCTTTGACACGAGCCTGCATCCTGGCAACAGGAACCACAGCGAACATTTACACCGACAGCCAGTATGCCTTCGGGGTGGTTCACCATTTTGGGAGGGAAAGGGGATTCTTGACCTCACACGGCACACCCATTTTGCACGGGGATCTAGTCTCCGCCTTAATCGAAGCTGTCCTTCTCCCCGACAAGCTTGCCGTCATCAAATGCCAGGCACACAAGAAGGTGACAGACATCATTGGACAGGGAAATGCACTAGCCGACATCACTGCCCGAACGACAGCTGAAAATAGGACGACAACACATATGTACGTGACCAGGTCACAAGCGGAAAAATGGACTGACGTTGGAGACACTATCAGGGATATTCAAACGGCTAGCACACAACACGAGTTGACTGAATGGACACGGGTGGGATTAAAAGACGATGAAGGCTGCTGGCGGACAAAAGACACGAACAAATGGTTGCTCCTTGATTCATACCTGATTCCCATACTGACCATGGCACACTCCCCTGCCCACATAGGATCAGCCCCCATGATCGAACTTGTCTCCAGAGTTTGGCACAATGATAAGATCCCAGATTCCGCCAAACGCCTGGTCCAACAATGCTTAATATGCCTGCAACACAACCCCGGGAAAGGAACTGTAGTACCCCGGGGGGGATTTGGGGTCCCAAACCACCCATTTGAAGTCCTGCAGATGGACTACATCCAGCTAGACAGATGCCAAGGCCTAAAATATGTACTTGTTGTGGTGTGCGCATTTAGCAAGTGGGTGGAAGCCTATCCAACCCGCGACAACACCGCTACGGCCACTGCAAAGGTTCTGTTAAAGGAGTTTTTTCCCCGTTATGGCCTCTGTCGTATTTTATGGAGTGATAATGGCCCCCACTTCATAGCCAAAGTTATCCAGCTCATCCTAAATGGGTTGGGTATTAAACAGAAATTCCACGCAGTCTTCCACCCCCAATCTGCTGGGCTTGTCGAACGACACAATGCCACACTAAAGCTTAAACTGGCCAAAATAGTGGCTACCACGGGTCTGAAATGGCCAGACGCCCTCCCACTGGCATTGCTATCGATGCGCTCTACCCCCACCCGACATCACTTAACTCCTTATGAAGTTGTCTTCGGTCGACCCATGAGCGTCTGGTCTGCCCCGAAACCAACTTCCATTCATGACGTCCCGGACGTCCTAATGTCTGATTATCTGTATAAATTGACTGAAACTCTGTCTGTCATTCATCAGCAGGTGCAGCAGGCCATCCCCGATGCTTCCAGGGGTCCGGGTCACGCCATCCAACCGGGGGACTTCGTGCTGATCCGGAATTTTCAGCGGTCAAAGAGTTTGGAACCCCGGTGGACGGGCCCCTGGCAAGTGCTGATCACCACTCGGACCGCACTTCGAGTGGAGGGGAAGAAGCACTGGCTGCACGCCCATCACTGCAAAAAGGTCTCCTCAGCCCTGGCCACGGCAGACAACGTCAGTACCCAAGAAGAACTCCTGAACAAAGACCGACCATCATTGAACTGCTATCCCGACACAGAGACACTTGAACTTTCAAAACATTCTGATCCCACTGTACCATCTCGAGAAGGGTATTTCCTGCGACGAAAGGAGGGAGCTTCGGCTAAGTAGGCCACGGACTAAGTTAGAGGATCTCAGAACGGTGACCCAAACCTACCAAGGGTTACCTAGAGAAAAGCTAAACTAAGTCTGTGGTCCTGCCCACTACCGAGCACCTTGAAAACGAAGATGATGGAAGCGCCAGATAAGAAGATGATGGAAGCGCCAAATAAGAAGCCAATGGAGACAACAGGAAATACCCACTACAGAAATCCGAGAACAGACAGACTCCATAGCTCAAAGACAATTGCACTCTTCATCGTAATCCTCTTCTGCTTTCTCCTCATGACCACGCTCTGGATTATGGAGGAACATGCACCTGCTCGCGAAACATTCCTAACCACTGCTCAGCCTACCACCATGAAGGAACACTATCTAATTTCACTCTCTCCTCAACTAAGAGAGAGGCGAAAGGAATTTTGGAATAACTCTTTTGTGCAGCTGCTTCACCAACACAATCTTGCCACCAATGCCACCAACTGCTGGATCTGTGGGTTGCTACCCCATGCCACTGGACATTCAATACCATTCATTCCTTCACCCTTCTCTGTTCACGGCTCCTGCCTTGCTTGGCTGATCCTCCTGCAAGAAAGCTATAAGGACAATGCCACTTCCGGCAGAACCGTAACGCATTTCTCCCACGGGGCCCGGCGAAACAAAACGAAGATACACTTCTGCCCGCAGACCTCCAACGATTCAATCCAAATGGACATCCCGGCTAAAGAACGGATCGAAATGCAGGTGTTCAACAATCCAACCAGACCCACCTTCTCCTATCTACGGAAACGAACGGCTGCCACTCTGACTGTGGCCTTGTCGGTCATCAACGTCACAGGCCACATGTGTGTAGAAGGACTTGGGACACAGCTGGTGGGTCACAGCGCTTGCCGCTTTACCAGAACTTTGGATTCCACGGATCCACCTTCCTTCGTGTCATCCCCAAACATGTATTTCGTCTGCGGTACCAAGGCCTATACCTGGCTCCCCAAAGGCTGGGGGGGCACTTGTTTCATCTCCTTCATCCTTCCTCCGACTTATGTGGCCCCAGCGAATCACCATAGACAAAAACGAGCCAAAGACATTGAACAAGCCGACTCAACAGGAGCACAGTTCCTAGATGCTATGAAAGGACTCGTCCCCCTCTGGGGCCCGATGGCAAACAGCCGTGCCATCCGACACCTGACTCAGGCAGTTGAGACAACCATGAACATCACAGCTGGTATCTTCGCTAACAACACTGCCGAGCTCCAAGCGGTCCGGCTGGTGGCTCTCCAGAACCGCCTCGTTCTAGACGTGGTTCTGGCGGACCGTGGAGGAGCATGCCGCGTTATTGGGTCCAGCTGTTGTACATACATTCCGGACAACTCACCCTCAGTGTTCAAAGCCATTGAACATCTTCACAGACTCTCTTCGGAAGTCCACCAAGAACAAGGAGAATGGTCGCTTGGTGGTTGGTTCTGGGACTCCGTTAAGAACTGGGGCTGGAGACTGCTCACCATTATCCTGATTCCCGTAGTTGTAATATGTGGTCTATGTTTAGGAATTCAATGTCTGCCACCTCTGTGTTCTTTATGTGCAAGTTGTATTTTCTCCAAAACTGTGGACGTTGGAAACGAACCCATGAGAGCATTATACGATACCGAGGTTAGAAATTTGATGAAAATTGACATTGAGTAAGCAAGTTGGCTAGATATGTTGAAAAGGGAGGACTGTTGAAAGTTGGGCTGAAACCGTCAACATTATCGGTGCCCTCTTGCTCTTCTTGAACCCTTTTCGTGCACGTAAACAACCGCCATTTTGAACACCATGGCTTCCCTGCCCTTTTTTTAATAACCAGTGCGTCTCTCTCCCTCTCCTAGCCTCACGGGCACCCCCCCCCCCTCCGCATGCTGGCAACCCCCTCGCTCTAATAGTTGTCTTGATAACTGAATAAAGACTTCCAATCAAAAGAGTTTTTGGTATGTTTGTTTTATGTTTTAAATCATCTTAATTGAATGAATTCCCAAATTTTATGATGCATTCAAGTTCATGATAAGGCATTATACTTCAGGCTGTCCTTCTAAACATATCCAATGCATTTCGGGCATTGATTGCATGCCCTTCGTCAGGGAAAAGACACTGTAAAAATAATGTGAGAGCCTGTTAGTGTGGGTGCTAACAGGATCGTTTAAACAATATGTATTGCGTCAATACAATGTACCTTATGGTCAAACAAAATGAGGTTCATACTGCTAGTGCATATGTGCCAATATAACAATATAAAACATGCTGGGTCATAACACAATGAGTATTCCTGTGATGATTCGGGGTAAAGGTGTGTGAACAGGGTTGAAACGAAAAATAACAAAAAGGAAATTAGGATGTCACTTACATGCCTGTGATACAGAAATGGGTCGGGTTCTGAAAAAAATGAACGGAACACCGTCAATGCGGATTGTTTTACATCTATACCGTCAAGCGGTCGAGGTACTCGGGGATGAAGTTTGACAACTGACCTTGAGTTTAGAGGAACGGGTTAGGATGCAGGCTGTTCGTCTTAACGGCACGCCAGTGCAGCTGAATTGGCCCGCGTTTCCATGTTTGAAAAAGGAAGTATCACGTGATGGGATTCACATGGTGAAAAGACTATGAAGTGTATTGCGTGTAGGTTTAGAATGTGTGTCATAATCATAAATGGTATCTGGGGACTAACGAAATAAATTCAATCGGTATGAACACAAAAATGAAAATGATGGATTGGGGATGCAAAAAGTGAAAGTGAACTCTGGACGCACATGAGGGGGATTCGATATGGGGTAAGGGTGTGCAAAATAGAACGGTATTAGCGAGGTGAGCTAACGCAAGTGGACTGATATCAGGGTGACAAAAACAAGGTATAAACAGGGTGAAGAAGTGTCTAGATGTTTGTGAAACGGACACAGTATACACAGGTTACAGTCAATGGAGCAAATTATTAAAGATAGCACGATAGTTCAATTCTTTCATTGAGTCCCATTGGTTTTTGCGTGGACAATTTCTGAATCCAGAAGTTCTCTCGTCTGAGGAGATATTTATTATTGTCTCTACCTTCCTGTTTTTGTGCAACTTCCAAAACAATGTATTTGATTTGAGAAACATTATGTTGCTCTTCAACGTAATGACATGATAGTGCTGACTTGACGTTCTTAAGTCTGATGTTCGATTTATGTTCTGTGAGACGTACTTTGATACGTCGTTCGGTCTTTCCAATGTACATCTTGCCGCATGGGCATTTGATTCCGTAGATGAGATTACTGGTGTCACAAGTAGCGTTCACTCTGAGTTTAATTGGATTACCTTGTCTTGGATGATGAATTATGTTGCCTTTGATGACACTGTTGCAGTGCCCGCAGTTCAAGCATGGTTTGGTTCCAGAAAAAGAGGTTGGTTGCTGTGGTTTGTACTGTAAAATTTCACCCAAATTCTTAGCTCTTGTAAATGCGAATAGTGGTGGTTGTCTGAAAGATTGTTTAAAATCGGGTTCCATATTTAGTACTGGCCAGTGTTTTAAGATGACATGTTTGAATTTATTGCTCGCTGTTGAATATTTTGAAACAGCCACAATTCTGGTTTGCTCTGGTTTAGATTTGGAGGTCAATAATTCCCGTCTGTCGATGTTTTTTACTCTTGTTTTGGTTTCTTCCAGAAGTATTTGTGGATAACCTCTATTGGAGAATTTATGCTGCATATCATCAAGACTTGCATTCAAGGTTAGAACATCAGAGGTGATCCTTTTGACTCGAGCCATCTGAGAGAATGGTAGGTTCCTGATCAGATTGGGTTCGTGAAAGCTTGAATGTAAAAGCATGTTGTTTCTGTCTGTTGGTTTGACGTGGAGTTCTGTCATGAAACCTTGTTGCGTTGCTGTGATTTTAACATCCAAAAAGTTCACTGTGACATCAGATGTGTTCCAGGTCAGTTGAATACGAGGATCAATGTCGTTTAGTTTGGTAAGTTCTGTGCATAGTGATTCCTCTGTGTTATTCCAAATGATGAAATAATCATCAATGTATCTGACTATCATTCTTGCGTTGTTGATCCATGAGGGTTGAGTGAGTATGTGTAGGTGTTCATACCATTGCATGAAGATGTTAGCATACACGGGTGCGGCTGAATTGCCCATAGCCATCCCGGTGAGTTGTTGATACCATTTTTGGTGAGATTTGAAATAGCTGTGATATAGAATAAAACACATTAGCTCCATTAGAAATACTTGAAATTCATGGTCAAGTGTAGTGCTGAGAAGGGCTGCTTCTATAGCTTCAATCCCCATGTTGTGGGGTATGCTGGTATATAAGCTACATACGTCCGCCGTACATAAGATCACTTTCTCATTAGGATTCCATGCCAATTGTTGCAATTTCAGTAGGAATTGAGTCGTATCCTTGATATAAGTTTGCATTGCTTGTACAGATGGCTGGAGATATCTGTCTATCAGCTGTCCAATCGGTTCATGTAAACTGCCTCGTGTGGACACAATTGGCCTCATGGGTGGATCCCAGATGTTTTTGTGAATTTTGGGCACCAATTGTAGTGATGGACTTCTGGGGTTGACAGTTGTAAGGAAATTCTTGGTCCTTTCGTTGATAATACCTTTACTGAAAGCTGCATCAATAATGGTCTGCAGAATTTTGACATATTCCCCTGTGGGGTTCTGGTCTAGTTCAAGGTATGTAGTCCTGTCAGATACATGTTCCATCAGTTTTTTGTCGTACATGGAGGAGTTCATAATTACCAAGGCTCCTCCTTTGTCAGCCTTGGTAAATGTAATCCGATCGTTGGCTGCCAACTTGAGTAATGTATCATGATCCTTTTGGGTCATGTTCCTTGTTTTCGGTTTGATGTGGCCAAGCTTGCTGATGTCACATTTGACCATAGTTTCGAATAGATCAAGTGTTTTGTGGCTGATAGGGGCTTGAAAGGTGCTGTGGGGACGTAGTCCCAGAAGTTGGTCTTGATCTTGTTGTGGCCGTTCTTCACCCTGTTTATACCTTGTTTTTGTCACCCTGATATCAGTCCACTTGCGTTAGCTCACCTCGCTAATACCGTTCTATTTTGCACACCCTTACCCCATATCGAATCCCCCTCATGTGCGTCCAGAGTTCACTTTCACTTTTTGCATCCCCAATCCATCATTTTCATTTTTGTGTTCATACCGATTGAATTTATTTCGTTAGTCCCCAGATACCATTTATGATTATGACACACATTCTAAACCTACACGCAATACACTTCATAGTCTTTTCACCATGTGAATCCCATCACGTGATACTTCCTTTTTCAAACATGGAAACGCGGGCCAATTCAGCTGCACTGGCGTGCCGTTAAGACGAACAGCCTGCATCCTAACCCGTTCCTCTAAACTCAAGGTCAGTTGTTAAACTTCATCCCCGAGTACCTCGACCGCTTGACGGTATAGATGTAAAACAATCCGCATTGACGGTGTTCCGTTCATTTTTTTCAGAACCCGACCCATTTCTGTATCACAGGCATGTAAGTGACATCCTAATTTCCTTTTTGTTATTTTTCGTTTCAACCCTGTTCACACACCTTTACCCCGAATCATCACAGGAATACTCATTGTGTTATGACCCAGCATGTTTTATATTGTTATATTGGCACATATGCACTAGCAGTATGAACCTCATTTTGTTTGACCATAAGGTACATTGTATTGACGCAATGCATATTGTTTAAACGATCCTGTTAGCACCCACACTAACAGGCTCTCACATTATTTTTACAGTGTCTTTTCCCTGACGAAGGGCATGCAATCAATGCCCGAAATGCATTGGATATGTTTAGAAGGACAGCCTGAAGTATAATGCCTTATCATGAACTTGAATGCATCATAAAATTTGGGAATTCATTCAATTAAGATGATTTAAAACATAAAACAAACATACCAAAAACTCTTTTGATTGGAAGTCTTTATTCAGTTATCAAGACAACTATTAGTGTGCCCGTACAGGGATGGAACTAGAGCTCCTCTAGCTCCACATCATTGACTTATTCTGTTGACGCCGTGGGGCCCTCGGCGCCACCTGACGGAGCACCTTCACAATTACTCTAGACTCTCATAGCAGTGTAATTCGCATTACCACTCGTTAAACCAGCTGTGCATCAACCCTATTTTCATTCTGTTATTCCCTCCAGCGCCCAACAGGAACGATTGCACGCAACAACCAATTCTCACAAACATGAGCGCATACGAGGATATCACCAAGAGTACTGAGGCCAGAGCCTCAACCTTCGCTTTCGATGCTAAAGATGCTGATCAAATCTATTCCCTTATCAGGGAGGAACTCACACAGGAGACCACAGGTCGGTCTAAAGAGCAAAACATTAAACAGTTACTATATCTTTCAAAGAGGAAAACTAACCAGCAATTACACGCGAGCACCCTCATCAAATACCATCGTAGTCAACGCATACCACGAGGCCTCAGGATAGCACTCAAACCATCCCTTTGTAAACACTCAAAAAAATTTCAAGAACGGTGGTATGAGATACTTAATAAATGCTCATTGGACCTTATCCTTTTGATCATCCAGGAACTGTCCAATATATTGGAGGAACTTTCTGCGGAAATTGAGGAAACTTCCACTGAACTCTCTAAAATGATGACACAAGAAGAACTCGATAATACCCTGGAAGATATCAAAATCCAAATAGAACGCCATTCCAGAGAAATAAATGAACGTAAAATCAGGAAGTTCAAGAGAGATACAATGGATTATAGACTGGACGAAGTCTACACATGGGCGGACATATACGCCCAAAAACGCAGGAATCGTCCTTATAACTCTAATACTGACACATCCTCCACTGACAGTGAACCCAGACAAAAATCTCAGAAATCTCAACCTTACGCCAAATCCCAGGCTCAATCATCAGCAGAAACCCCTACAACCAGCAGAATACCTGACCCGAGTCCTTTTTTAGAACAGGGCCAAGCCCAAAAAGGAGACCCAGGAGAAGCCAAAGAAAAGGAAAAGGAAAGAGATCCTCCCACCACCCGAAGCACGACAGCTACCATCAAAGACAAAGAGAAAGACAAGGACAAGAGGCCCAAAAAGAATCTCCAGAACAACTAGTCATCAACATAAGCGACGAGACCATTACTACCTATGAATTACAACTGTTACAGAAGGGAACCTCTTTTGTACCCACCACGACAACCGACCACTTGGAATTGGAAGTAAGCTTCTTTAAGCTCATGCGTAAACTCCGTCTAAGACATTTCTTTGACAACGTCATACCAGAACGGCCACAACAAGATCAAGACCAACTTCTGGGACTACGTCCCCACAGCACCTTTCAAGCCCCTATCAGCCACAAAACACTTGATCTATTCGAAACTATGGTCAAATGTGACATCAGCAAGCTTGGCCACATCAAACCGAAAACAAGGAACATGACCCAAAAGGATCATGATACATTACTCAAGTTGGCAGCCAACGATCGGATTACATTTACCAAGGCTGACAAAGGAGGAGCCTTGGTAATTATGAACTCCTCCATGTACGACAAAAAACTGATGGAACATGTATCTGACAGGACTACATACCTTGAACTAGACCAGAACCCCACAGGGGAATATGTCAAAATTCTGCAGACCATTATTGATGCAGCTTTCAGTAAAGGTATTATCAACGAAAGGACCAAGAATTTCCTTACAACTGTCAACCCCAGAAGTCCATCACTACAATTGGTGCCCAAAATTCACAAAAACATCTGGGATCCACCCATGAGGCCAATTGTGTCCACACGAGGCAGTTTACATGAACCGATTGGACAGCTGATAGACAGATATCTCCAGCCATCTGTACAAGCAATGCAAACTTATATCAAGGATACGACTCAATTCCTACTGAAATTGCAACAATTGGCATGGAATCCTAATGAGAAAGTGATCTTATGTACGGCGGACGTATGTAGCTTATATACCAGCATACCCCACAACATGGGGATTGAAGCTATAGAAGCAGCCCTTCTCAGCACTACACTTGACCATGAATTTCAAGTATTTCTAATGGAGCTAATGTGTTTTATTCTATATCACAGCTATTTCAAATCTCACCAAAAATGGTATCAACAACTCACCGGGATGGCTATGGGCAATTCAGCCGCACCCGTGTATGCTAACATCTTCATGCAATGGTATGAACACCTACACATACTCACTCAACCCTCATGGATCAACAACGCAAGAATGATAGTCAGATACATTGATGATTATTTCATCATTTGGAATAACACAGAGGAATCACTATGCACAGAACTTACCAAACTAAACGACATTGATCCTCGTATTCAACTGACCTGGAACACATCTGATGTCACAGTGAACTTTTTGGATGTTAAAATCACAGCAACGCAACAAGGTTTCATGACAGAACTCCACGTCAAACCAACAGACAGAAACAACATGCTTTTACATTCAAGCTTTCACAAACCCAATCTGATCAGGAACCTACCATTCTCTCAGATGGCTCGAGTCAAAAGGATCACCTCTGATGTTCTAACCTTGAATGCAAGTCTTGATGATATGCAGCATAAATTCTCCAATAGAGGTTATCCACAAATACTTCTGGAAGAAACCAAAACAAGAGTAAAAAACATCGACAGACGGGAATTATTGACCTCCAAATCTAAACCAGAGCAAACCAGAATTGTGGCTGTTTCAAAATATTCAACAGCGAGCAATAAATTCAAACATGTCATCTTAAAACACTGGCCAGTACTAAATATGGAACCCGATTTTAAACAATCTTTCAGACAACCACCACTATTCGCATTTACAAGAGCTAAGAATTTGGGTGAAATTTTACAGTACAAACCACAGCAACCAACCTCTTTTTCTGGAACCAAACCATGCTTGAACTGCGGGCACTGCAACAGTGTCATCAAAGGCAACATAATTCATCATCCAAGACAAGGTAATCCAATTAAACTCAGAGTGAACGCTACTTGTGACACCAGTAATCTCATCTACGGAATCAAATGCCCATGCGGCAAGATGTACATTGGAAAGACCGAACGACGTATCAAAGTACGTCTCACAGAACATAAATCGAACATCAGACTTAAGAACGTCAAGTCAGCACTATCATGTCATTACGTTGAAGAGCAACATAATGTTTCTCAAATCAAATACATTGTTTTGGAAGTTGCACAAAAACAGGAAGGTAGAGACAATAATAAATATCTCCTCAGACGAGAGAACTTCTGGATTCAGAAATTGTCCACGCAAAAACCAATGGGACTCAATGAAAGAATTGAACTATCGTGCTATCTTTAATAATTTGCTCCATTGACTGTAACCTGTGTATACTGTGTCCGTTTCACAAACATCTAGACACTTCTTCACCCTGTTTATACCTTGTTTTTGTCACCCTGATATCAGTCCACTTGCGTTAGCTCACCTCGCTAATACCGTTCTATTTTGCACACCCTTACCCCATATCGAATCCCCCTCATGTGCGTCCAGAGTTCACTTTCACTTTTTGCATCCCCAATCCATCATTTTCATTTTTGTGTTCATACCGATTGAATTTATTTCGTTAGTCCCCAGATACCATTTATGATTATGACACACATTCTAAACCTACACGCAATACACTTCATAGTCTTTTCACCATGTGAATCCCATCACGTGATACTTCCTTTTTCAAACATGGAAACGCGGGCCAATTCAGCTGCACTGGCGTGCCGTTAAGACGAACAGCCTGCATCCTAACCCGTTCCTCTAAACTCAAGGTCAGTTGTTAAACTTCATCCCCGAGTACCTCGACCGCTTGACGGTATAGATGTAAAACAATCCGCATTGACGGTGTTCCGTTCATTTTTTTCAGAACCCGACCCATTTCTGTATCACAGGCATGTAAGTGACATCCTAATTTCCTTTTTGTTATTTTTCGTTTCAACCCTGTTCACACACCTTTACCCCGAATCATCACAGGAATACTCATTGTGTTATGACCCAGCATGTTTTATATTGTTATATTGGCACATATGCACTAGCAGTATGAACCTCATTTTGTTTGACCATAAGGTACATTGTATTGACGCAATGCATATTGTTTAAACGATCCTGTTAGCACCCACACTAACAGGCTCTCACATTATTTTTACAGTGTCTTTTCCCTGACGAAGGGCATGCAATCAATGCCCGAAATGCATTGGATATGTTTAGAAGGACAGCCTGAAGTATAATGCCTTATCATGAACTTGAATGCATCATAAAATTTGGGAATTCATTCAATTAAGATGATTTAAAACATAAAACAAACATACCAAAAACTCTTTTGATTGGAAGTCTTTATTCAGTTATCAAGACAACTATTAGTGTGCCCGTACAGGGATGGAACTAGAGCTCCTCTAGCTCCACATCATTGACTTATTCTGTTGACGCCGTGGGGCCCTCGGCGCCACCTGACGGAGCACCTTCACAATTACTCTAGACTCTCATAGCAGTGTAATTCGCATTACCACTCGTTAAACCAGCTGTGCATCAACCCTATTTTCATTCTGTTATTCCCTCCAGCGCCCAACAGGAACGATTGCACGCAACAACCAATTCTCACAAACATGAGCGCATACGAGGATATCACCAAGAGTACTGAGGCCAGAGCCTCAACCTTCGCTTTCGATGCTAAAGATGCTGATCAAATCTATTCCCTTATCAGGGAGGAACTCACACAGGAGACCACAGGTCGGTCTAAAGAGCAAAACATTAAACAGTTACTATATCTTTCAAAGAGGAAAACTAACCAGCAATTACACGCGAGCACCCTCATCAAATACCATCGTAGTCAACGCATACCACGAGGCCTCAGGATAGCACTCAAACCATCCCTTTGTAAACACTCAAAAAAATTTCAAGAACGGTGGTATGAGATACTTAATAAATGCTCATTGGACCTTATCCTTTTGATCATCCAGGAACTGTCCAATATATTGGAGGAACTTTCTGCGGAAATTGAGGAAACTTCCACTGAACTCTCTAAAATGATGACACAAGAAGAACTCGATAATACCCTGGAAGATATCAAAATCCAAATAGAACGCCATTCCAGAGAAATAAATGAACGTAAAATCAGGAAGTTCAAGAGAGATACAATGGATTATAGACTGGACGAAGTCTACACATGGGCGGACATATACGCCCAAAAACGCAGGAATCGTCCTTATAACTCTAATACTGACACATCCTCCACTGACAGTGAACCCAGACAAAAATCTCAGAAATCTCAACCTTACGCCAAATCCCAGGCTCAATCATCAGCAGAAACCCCTACAACCAGCAGAATACCTGACCCGAGTCCTTTTTTAGAACAGGGCCAAGCCCAAAAAGGAGACCCAGGAGAAGCCAAAGAAAAGGAAAAGGAAAGAGATCCTCCCACCACCCGAAGCACGACAGCTACCATCAAAGACAAAGAGAAAGACAAGGACAAGAGGCCCAAAAAGAATCTCCAGAACAACTAGTCATCAACATAAGCGACGAGACCATTACTACCTATGAATTACAACTGTTACAGAAGGGAACCTCTTTTGTACCCACCACGACAACCGACCACTTGGAATTGGAAGTAAGCTTCTTTAAGCTCATGCGTAAACTCCGTCTAAGACATTTCTTTGACAACGTCATACCAGAACGGCCACAACAAGATCAAGACCAACTTCTGGGACTACGTCCCCACAGCACCTTTCAAGCCCCTATCAGCCACAAAACACTTGATCTATTCGAAACTATGGTCAAATGTGACATCAGCAAGCTTGGCCACATCAAACCGAAAACAAGGAACATGACCCAAAAGGATCATGATACATTACTCAAGTTGGCAGCCAACGATCGGATTACATTTACCAAGGCTGACAAAGGAGGAGCCTTGGTAATTATGAACTCCTCCATGTACGACAAAAAACTGATGGAACATGTATCTGACAGGACTACATACCTTGAACTAGACCAGAACCCCACAGGGGAATATGTCAAAATTCTGCAGACCATTATTGATGCAGCTTTCAGTAAAGGTATTATCAACGAAAGGACCAAGAATTTCCTTACAACTGTCAACCCCAGAAGTCCATCACTACAATTGGTGCCCAAAATTCACAAAAACATCTGGGATCCACCCATGAGGCCAATTGTGTCCACACGAGGCAGTTTACATGAACCGATTGGACAGCTGATAGACAGATATCTCCAGCCATCTGTACAAGCAATGCAAACTTATATCAAGGATACGACTCAATTCCTACTGAAATTGCAACAATTGGCATGGAATCCTAATGAGAAAGTGATCTTATGTACGGCGGACGTATGTAGCTTATATACCAGCATACCCCACAACATGGGGATTGAAGCTATAGAAGCAGCCCTTCTCAGCACTACACTTGACCATGAATTTCAAGTATTTCTAATGGAGCTAATGTGTTTTATTCTATATCACAGCTATTTCAAATCTCACCAAAAATGGTATCAACAACTCACCGGGATGGCTATGGGCAATTCAGCCGCACCCGTGTATGCTAACATCTTCATGCAATGGTATGAACACCTACACATACTCACTCAACCCTCATGGATCAACAACGCAAGAATGATAGTCAGATACATTGATGATTATTTCATCATTTGGAATAACACAGAGGAATCACTATGCACAGAACTTACCAAACTAAACGACATTGATCCTCGTATTCAACTGACCTGGAACACATCTGATGTCACAGTGAACTTTTTGGATGTTAAAATCACAGCAACGCAACAAGGTTTCATGACAGAACTCCACGTCAAACCAACAGACAGAAACAACATGCTTTTACATTCAAGCTTTCACAAACCCAATCTGATCAGGAACCTACCATTCTCTCAGATGGCTCGAGTCAAAAGGATCACCTCTGATGTTCTAACCTTGAATGCAAGTCTTGATGATATGCAGCATAAATTCTCCAATAGAGGTTATCCACAAATACTTCTGGAAGAAACCAAAACAAGAGTAAAAAACATCGACAGACGGGAATTATTGACCTCCAAATCTAAACCAGAGCAAACCAGAATTGTGGCTGTTTCAAAATATTCAACAGCGAGCAATAAATTCAAACATGTCATCTTAAAACACTGGCCAGTACTAAATATGGAACCCGATTTTAAACAATCTTTCAGACAACCACCACTATTCGCATTTACAAGAGCTAAGAATTTGGGTGAAATTTTACAGTACAAACCACAGCAACCAACCTCTTTTTCTGGAACCAAACCATGCTTGAACTGCGGGCACTGCAACAGTGTCATCAAAGGCAACATAATTCATCATCCAAGACAAGGTAATCCAATTAAACTCAGAGTGAACGCTACTTGTGACACCAGTAATCTCATCTACGGAATCAAATGCCCATGCGGCAAGATGTACATTGGAAAGACCGAACGACGTATCAAAGTACGTCTCACAGAACATAAATCGAACATCAGACTTAAGAACGTCAAGTCAGCACTATCATGTCATTACGTTGAAGAGCAACATAATGTTTCTCAAATCAAATACATTGTTTTGGAAGTTGCACAAAAACAGGAAGGTAGAGACAATAATAAATATCTCCTCAGACGAGAGAACTTCTGGATTCAGAAATTGTCCACGCAAAAACCAATGGGACTCAATGAAAGAATTGAACTATCGTGCTATCTTTAATAATTTGCTCCATTGACTGTAACCTGTGTATACTGTGTCCGTTTCACAAACATCTAGACACTTCTTCACCCTGTTTATACCTTGTTTTTGTCACCCTGATATCAGTCCACTTGCGTTAGCTCACCTCGCTAATACCGTTCTATTTTGCACACCCTTACCCCATATCGAATCCCCCTCATGTGCGTCCAGAGTTCACTTTCACTTTTTGCATCCCCAATCCATCATTTTCATTTTTGTGTTCATACCGATTGAATTTATTTCGTTAGTCCCCAGATACCATTTATGATTATGACACACATTCTAAACCTACACGCAATACACTTCATAGTCTTTTCACCATGTGAATCCCATCACGTGATACTTCCTTTTTCAAACATGGAAACGCGGGCCAATTCAGCTGCACTGGCGTGCCGTTAAGACGAACAGCCTGCATCCTAACCCGTTCCTCTAAACTCAAGGTCAGTTGTTAAACTTCATCCCCGAGTACCTCGACCGCTTGACGGTATAGATGTAAAACAATCCGCATTGACGGTGTTCCGTTCATTTTTTTCAGAACCCGACCCATTTCTGTATCACAGGCATGTAAGTGACATCCTAATTTCCTTTTTGTTATTTTTCGTTTCAACCCTGTTCACACACCTTTACCCCGAATCATCACAGGAATACTCATTGTGTTATGACCCAGCATGTTTTATATTGTTATATTGGCACATATGCACTAGCAGTATGAACCTCATTTTGTTTGACCATAAGGTACATTGTATTGACGCAATGCATATTGTTTAAACGATCCTGTTAGCACCCACACTAACAGGCTCTCACATTATTTTTACAGTGTCTTTTCCCTGACGAAGGGCATGCAATCAATGCCCGAAATGCATTGGATATGTTTAGAAGGACAGCCTGAAGTATAATGCCTTATCATGAACTTGAATGCATCATAAAATTTGGGAATTCATTCAATTAAGATGATTTAAAACATAAAACAAACATACCAAAAACTCTTTTGATTGGAAGTCTTTATTCAGTTATCAAGACAACTATTAGTGTGCCCGTACAGGGATGGAACTAGAGCTCCTCTAGCTCCACATCATTGACTTATTCTGTTGACGCCGTGGGGCCCTCGGCGCCACCTGACGGAGCACCTTCACAATTACTCTAGACTCTCATAGCAGTGTAATTCGCATTACCACTCGTTAAACCAGCTGTGCATCAACCCTATTTTCATTCTGTTAACCCCCTCGCTCTCCCATGTCTCGGGTCATAAACCCCTCTTCAGTGCAGCTCTGCCTCGGAATCCCATCCTGTTCCCAGCACGACACCTCCCTCCGTTCCTTTCATGGTCCCAGGTCCTTTGATGTAAACCCCCTCTTTTCTGTGTGCCCGTTTTGTCTTCCCCGTTCCCAGGCCACCACCTGGCTCTGCGGATACTGTTTATTACCCCCAGTACAGTAGGAAGCTTCCCCCCATTGCCGGACCCCCGGGTCGATCAAAAACCCCCACCCTACGAGATCCGATCGAACCCCACCCCTTCCATGGATCGGCGGAATATCCAACTGCGCGATGATCACCACCTGTTGTGACCGGGGTGGGGACTTCAACTGTAACTATGTGGGGGAACGGACCTGAAGGGGAGATTCCGGGGATGTCTTTCGAACATCAAAGTATTAGCGAGAATGTGTTTCATGCAATAAAGTGATTAACTTGTATATAAGAGGCCAGGCCTCAGAGATGCGGGTAGAGCACCTCAGAACGATACCTGCTGTCTGTTTTTCTGTGTTCTCCTCCGGAGAGAATAAAACCTTGTTTCCTGCCTTCCAGTCTCCAGCGCCTGCCTCTTCATTAGTTTAAATACCTTGTGGGTTCAAGAGGCGACACCGCCGGGCAATACTTAAGGACCTTATATTCTGGTTGGTAGTCTAACCCTTTTACACTAGGCTCTTAAGTCTACAGCTAGTATCATCGTTAAAAAAGGGTCCGTTTTCACAGGAAAAATGTGATGCGTCCATGTTGCGTGTTGGGTCATTTCCTGTTTGGGTACTAGGCCTACCCGCAAAAGTGAGGTACTGATTTTATCGGGAGATGTGGAGGAATGCTGTGTGGGTGGAAATGTGTGACTCCCCGCAGATTCCAGAACTTTCCATCACAAAAAAGTGAGGAAAATGTGTTTTTTGGCAAAGTTTGCAAAGAAATTTGGGTAACAGAACCTGGTGAGAGCCACACAAGTCACCCCATCCTGGATTCCCCTGAATGTCTAGTTTTCAAAATGTACAGGTTTGCTAGGTTTCTCTAGGTCCCAGCAGAGCGAGGGTTCAAAATCCATAGGAAGGCACGTTGCAAAAAAAGGGTCAGTTTTCACTGGAAAAATGTGATGTGCCTAAGTTGCGTTTTGGGCCCTTTCCTGTCGCGGGCACCAGGCCTACCCACACAAGTGTGGTACCATTTTTATCTGAAAACTTGGAGGAATGCTGGGTGGGTGGGTGGATGTTTGTGGCTCCCCAAAGATTGCAGAACTTTCTATCACAGAAAAGTTAGGAAAGTGTGTGTTTTTTTGGCAAACTTTGAGGTTTGCAAGGGATTCGGAGTAACACAATCTGGTGAGAGCCACACAAGTCACCCCATCCTGGATTTACCTGGATGGCTAGTTTTAAAAAATGTACAGGTTTGCTAGGTTTTCCTAGGTGCCGGCTGAGCTAGGGTCCAAAATCCACAGCTAGGCACTGTTGGAACCGGGGCTGCCGGCCCACTTAGGGTAGCATGGCACTAGCTGGAAGGCTAAATCTAGAAGGCATACGTGGCGTGCTTGCATCACACACACTACAACACCCCAGCGCAAACCCACCAAAAATTACACCACACCATCTGTTAAATAGAGAATAGATTAGCTTTATCTCTATATATGGTAAATGAATAAAGGAAAAATGAGAGAAAACATCTTGCTTAAGAAATTAATTCTTTGAACATTCCCTTTTGGGATTTCCATGCATTAGCCACATCATTCATTACATTTCTCCACAATAGTTAGCCACCTGGTTTTCAATTACCTTTAACTTGGCAGACAATAGGTAGAAATAACACACCTAGTTCATTTGTGACTGAATTCCAGTTCACTTAAACCGGTAACTACGTCAAAGATTACTGTAGTACATACAATTGCTCCCTTAGTTCATTCAGAGATAAACTGATATTCTAGTTTAGTCAACTTCTTCATCAACTTAAATTAGGCTCAGAAAGGCATTTATGTTAAACATCACGAAGGCTACTGAGTCAAAGGGTGCTGACTCTTCCTTACTCCTGGGCCTGACTAATTACTCGGGAGATCTTATTTCCAAAGAGGGGGGAATAAGGTTGTCACCCACGTCCTTAATTTATGAGTGTCAAGTTGGCTTGAGGAGGGGTCTGCCTTAGAGGACTAGTTCTTGAATTCTCTGCTCCAATATAATCCCTTCTCAGCCCTCCCCTCCCTGGTTCCCGAATACCTCAGGTCGACCGGCACTTGCGCTAAGTGATTCTGGGGCTGTCCGTGGGCCGATCTTTCCCCCTCCCGCTCAGGACATGGCACTACGCCTGAGGCGGGAAGAGGCTGCTGCCGATCCGCAGGGAGTGCTTTCCCGGAGGCTCCGTAGCACAATGGCCTCCGTGCTCTTCTGCCCCCGCCCTTCCCGAGGGGCAACCCGGCCTTCCACAGGGCCACGGCAGACTGTCACACACCAGGAGATTCCGGCTTGACTGGGGAGTATGGAGACGCGCCGGGCAGGAGTCCGGTTGCCAAGCGACCCCGCCTCGCGTCTCTCTCCTCAAGCCGGCGACGCCCCTGCTCCACCTCAAGCCTGGCGCGGGATTTAGTCAGGCGATCTCCACATCTGATTTCGCTGCGCAGTGACGCCGGCAGCCTTGGCGCCCAGCCCCTCAGTCAGGTTGCGTAGGTTGAGCAAGAAGGGGGGGGGTATCACGGGCACAATTAACAGCAGCCTGAATGAGTTGGGCCTTAACCACCTCGAGGAAGGTTGACGCTCTCAATACAGGTCAATCAACAACCCTAGTCACCACTCCAGATTTCACCTTATTCCACAGATCAGGTTAGAAGTCCTTTCCTTCCACGTTGCCTCTATATCCCGCGGCACCACCCTTCCATATTTCCAGGGTCAGGGCTAGGTTACTCTCACCAGATGCTGAAGAAATTTCGTTCTTTTTAAGAGTGGCCACACTAAAGCTTAGTTCTGGCAACTTCTCACAGGCAGGGCCAGATCAGCAGGAAGGTGGGCAGCGACCACCACTAACTAGCAGCCCCTAAGAGCAATCAAATCAGCCTAAGTCACAATCCCCCTACTCTGTAGTCTGCACTCTAGCCAGCCCAGTCATGACAAAATGGCCGCCCAGAGTCCTCCCTTATATAGCCTAGGCCTGGGTCACTAGAGTGGACTGGAAGGTTCTGGAACCCTCTAATGTTATCCTATGGTCCAGAGCCCTGAGGTAACTCTAGCAGTCGTCCATCTTAGGAACCCTCCCTAGCCACCATTTTAGGAAGGCGCACCTGTACCTCAGCACTGGTTAGCAGTGGTGGGGCACGCGCGGACCTAAGGCCACACAAAAAAGGGTTGGTGGAAAAAGAAATTGGAGACAGAAAGCGACAAAAATAAGGGGAGACCATCCAAAAAGCTGACAGGTCTAACAGGCACCTTACGAAAAAAGGGTCAGTTTTTCCTCGGAAAAATTAATGTGCCCTTGTTGCGTTCTGGGCCGTTTCCTGTCGCCGGTACCAGGCCTACCTACTCAAGTGAGGTACCATTTTTATTGGGAGACTTAGCGGAACACAGAATTGTAGAACAAGTGTTATTACCAATTGACTTTCTATGCATTTCTGCTTTCCAAATGTAAGACAAAGTGTAAAAAAAGAAGTCATTTTACAAAATGTCCTCTAATTCACATGTTAGTATAAGTACCCACAATTTAGGAGATGTGCAAATAAGTACTGGTTCTACACTCTATATTTTGTTCCCATTTTAGAAATACATAGGTATCCTTGATGCCTAAGTTTCACTCTTTATATTTTACTAAATGAATTGCTACATACCTGGTACACAATGAAAAACCATTGCACGGCACAGCTCAGTTACTGGCTCTGTGTACCTCAGGTTCTAGGTGAACCTACAAGAACTATATATCACCACAACCAGATGGTTCAAAAGGATGTAACTTATATTGCTTTCAAATATCGGCCATACTTAGAAGAGGTTACGAGTGAAAACGGCACAAATGGCTGTTTTTTTCAACTCAATTTAAATATTTTGTTGTCAACTGTTAGTTTACATTAAAAATCCTTTGAAGGATCTGCACAAACGACCCCTTGCTGAATTTAGAATGTTGTTTGCTTTTCAGACATGTATAGCTTTCTGGGATCCCTTATTGATTTCACACCCATTTTTACCACTAACTGGAAGGAGGTGGAAAGTACAAAAAAAAAAGGAAAAATAGGCTATAACCCAGTAAAATGCCAAAACTGTGTAGAAAATGTTGGTTTCCTGACAATACTCAGCCTGTTCCTTAAAGCACGGAGGATGGTGATTTTAGCGCCTCAAACCCTTTGGTGATACCATTTGCAGGGGAATAAACAGACCCTTTCTTCTGCACCACTTTTTATCCATTTCCCCCCACAAAACAATTTTTAACTGTATTGTGGCTAATTTCTCAGTCCCCTCCAGGGGAATCCACAAACCCTGGGTACCTTTAAAATACTCAGGATGTTGGAAGAAAAGGACTCTAATTTGATGTGGATACCTTATGTGAACAAAAAGTTACAGGGGGCTAAGTGCTAACTACCCCAAATATCCCAAAAAGGCTTAGCACAGGAGGGGGGAAAGGCCTAACAGCGAAGGGGTTAAACTGTTTGCCTCTGCTGCTACTGTGATTATCAATATTTTTCTTTTTGTTATAAATTCTTAACATCTGAGTGGCATAAAATATTAGGCTATGGATGAATCGCCAGCCATAGCTTAGGGTTTCAGCTTTACCATGTATAGTATAGGCTCAAAAATCTTAGTTTGCAAAGTGCTTGTAAGACCAAGGACTGTTTAAAGGTGTCACACAATAGCATCTCTGCATCTGCAATGCACTAACAGGGCATGTGTTTATTTGTAAACATCGCATGTGCTGTTTTGTAAAATCCTGTTTCTGGCAAGGGGTATGCTGATTTTTGGCCGTATAGCTTTATTGAAACAAATGGGTGTGCTAGTTGTTCTGCAAAACGCTTGCATATCTGGCTGCTTTTAAGGCTTCGACCTGAAAATCCTGTATGATGAGTGGTTCTTAAAATTGTGTCTTCACATGAGCAAGAAGACACGGTTCTGAAGCAGGCCAACTTCTGCCGTGTGAGCATCAAGATCAGCTCTTATATTCCAGGCCTTGAAGTGAAGAAAACTAACAGAGGGAGGGGAGCCTGTACTGTCTGCAAGACATGAATCCAGCCTGGGAAAGTATTCAGACGAAGGATCAGTGGCCCTAAAAGTATGTGAACCTCTAAGGACTGTAATGTGCTCTCGGGTGCTTCAGTTTTTTTTAATATGCATTAAACCTAATTAGCATCAAATGCTGCCATTTGTGTTACTAATTAAAATGTCATTTTGCAGGGCTGTGTCAATGCTTTACAAATCAATAGCTTAACTAAATAAAAGTGTGCCCCTTCCAGAATGTGGCCCTATAGGACACATTAAGGAAGGGGGTCCGGAGTTTCTCACATCTATTCATTGGCTTTGGTTAATTGCCCCACCTCTCAAAGGCTGAGGGGCCCTTGAAGGGTCTGAAGCCTCTGTGTGCTGCCAGGGCTGGTGTTATGCCCCTGATTCGAATCAATAGTAAGGTGAGGTGCGGGGTCTACAGAGGTAGAAAGTGCTCGAGAGCAACACAGAGCACGGTAACGTTGGGAGGGAGAAGCATACAAGTTATGGCTTCTCAAAAACACATGCACTCTCATTGAGTCCTTTATAAAAAAGAAGAAAAAAAAGAGTACCTGAAAAGCAGACAGTGATGGAAGCATAGAAAGAGCCAATCAGAGAGGGGGTAAAGCGGCTATGCTCCATGAGAGGGACAAACTCAGATTAGGCAGGCTAAAACAAACAAGAATTGGCATAGCCAATAGGTCTCGCCTTAGGGACCTTATAAGTGTTTAGCAATACAGTACATTATCCCCCACTGGCATGCCCACACAGTCTTAACATCTTTGAATAATGGTACAAGTTTGCTTATTACTATATTTGGGTTATAAACAGGTACTTTTAAGGTGCAAACAATGCCAAGACTTTGTTGACAAGTGTAAAAATGGCTAAATAAGTAATACTTATTGGCTCCATCATTTACCTTTTCTTTCCGCATAATTTTCCCTACCCTGCTGCATAATTTGGCTCTTGTCTGCTTGCGCATTCTTCCAGTGACCTTGGATCTAATCCCATAGTTCAAAAGAAAGGAATCCCCTGCATTCTAGTTAACAAGTCTGTAGTCCTATATATCGCCCACGAAACTATTCAGGGGTCGATTCCGATTCGGAAAAAAACAGTCCGTACGATTTGTATCCGGAGCCCTCTATGTACGAATCGTACCCGTCCGTCCGAGTCGCAAAGTACGATCCGTATTCCGTGAATCCGTCCGAATCGTCGCGATCCGTACGTATTGCAAGGCTGAAACCGTGAACCGTACGACTCGTACACATGCCGTACGACTCGTACACATGCGTACGACCCGACGAGTACAATCCGGACCGGGGTATGAGGATGCGATTCGTATGGTCCACGTAAGGTAAGGGCGAGTCGTACGGAAAAGCACACAAACACATACACACCTTACGGTCCGTACACCCCATGATCGCAGGGGTACGGTGCGTACCCCTGCGATCATGGGGTGTACGCACCGTACCCCATGTACGCTGGGTGTACGCACCGTACCCCATGTACACTGGGAGTACGCACCGTACCCAATGTACGCTGGGTGTACAGTGCGTACACCCAGCGTACATGGGGTACGGTGCGTACACCTCATGATCCAGGGGTACACACCGTACCCCTGCGATCATGGGGGGTACGCACCATACCTGGGGGGGGCCGTTCCGTACCTGTTTCAGCGTGAACTCTGCTTTTACGGCTGTTTTCAGCTCCCGTAGAAAAAGGGTCATAAAAACCAGCCGCGAACCGTACAGATGTCGCGTACAGCGGGTTCCCGAGGGAGATTCGGACGGGGATTTGATTCGTACGGTCTCTGTGCGACTCGTAGGGAGTACGGCTCCTGGTACGAATCGTACTTCGTCGTACGTACGGGGACGTTGCAGGGTACGATTCGTACGGAAAAAACGCTCCGAACGGCTATTCGGAGCGGATTTTCCCGAATCGGAATCGGCCCCCAAATGTTGAGTTTACCAATTGAATGCTTAAACCACGAGCATCACTATACACACATCTCCCATACAGCATGCCGCCAAAGCAACAAAGAGGTTTTACCAGCTAAGGCGAGAGAGAAACTAATTTGGTTGCATGCGGGCCTAGGGCCCGATAGGCGAGACCCTTCAATTATTAGGAGAAGGGGAGATAAACTTCAGGGGAAAGAAGAAAATGAGCGGTGGAAGAAATCGAAAACATAACTAACCGTTGCGATATGTGAAAATCATGAAAGACTAAGGAAGTACAATGCCAGGCATAGAGGAAGGCATAGTAGTAACTCCTAGAGGGCAATGGAACTAGAAGGAAAGAGAGAGCTGGAAGGAACTGCAGACTGTGCAGAGCCATGGCGGCAGCAGGGGACATACCGAGGAGCAGGGCTTTAAGTGCACCAGGTCTCACCGGTGCTGAGCACCGGCAGTTTTTTAAAGGGGGCCTCGAAACAGGTCTCTACCGAGCTCTGTTTTGTGCCCTGGCACATGTGGTCCATTTTTTCTGGGCTGCAGTGACAGCAGGCACATCGATGTGCACTGCTCTCACTGCTGACTTCTCACTTGTGGAGAAGTTACGGCATGACATCACGCCAGGTGAGCCTTGTAGGAGAAGGGAATCCTTTAAAGAGTGTCATTTTCTCTCTGGATTTCCCTTCTCTTTTTGAAACTCAGGAGCAGCAACATCATCGTGGTGTCACCAGGGCTTTAAGTGGAAGCTTTTTCAATATTATATACAAGCCATAGTTGCTGCTTATTTATCTTATGCAACTAACAACCATTGACAAAGTTGATAGTCCTTACTTGTAGGTATGACGTTACTTGTAGTATCATATCAGGATGCAGTGACAGAAACAGAATAATACAAGTCGGGCGGCACACTATGCTAAACAAAGATTTTTAGTTTATGTGTTTTTAAGCCACGCCCCTTTGAGAGACCCCCCATTTTTTTCATATCCCACTTAAAGCCCTGCTGAGGAGCTGTAACCCATGAAGATAATATTTTCTACCGCGCCTTCTAGCTCCCCGTAAGCAGCATCTAGGGCTACACACTACAAACTCAGGACACAACAACATATACAACTAGGAACTTAGCCTGCTCACACCTCGGATCGGATGAATATTGAAAATCCGAGAACACGATGATGCTTCCGTACGTCATTCAACTTAACAGAAGTTCCAGCAACAAATGGCAAAAACATATAACCGAGGCACGCAAACAGCACAAAAATAAACGACAGCGAGACATGGCACCTTGTTAGGAGGGAAAGGGGTTCCTTTTTAGAGATATTTACAGAAAACAAGCCTTACCCTGCACGTCAGTGAGTCTGGTTACCAAACAAAAACAAGCGCAGACAAGCAGGTTAATTAGTAACCTGATCCAGGGAGGAATGCAGCTGGCACAATGCGCGCCACTGCCTGCTCCCGAAACCCCTAGGCCATGGGAGTGAAAGTTTTGAGGAAAGGCGGGACATGCCCCCGTCTTTGGCCATTTGTGTGCTTTCATTAGTGAAAGCTGAACGCAAAGGCCAATGGAATGTGTGGGAGGAGGCCGCCCACACGAAGAAGTCTCTTGGAAGCTGGAGTGATTCCAAGAGGCGAAACACAAAGCCAATGGTAAGCAACGGGCAAAATACATTCCTCTGTAAGATTTCAGTATATCTCCAATATGTCTTTGAAACCAGACAGCACAGCTCTCTGGTAGGCTTTGAGCTAAATATGGCCACCTAATCTTGCCTGCACCTCAATGACGACCAATTAGAACAATCATTTGCAATGCATCGGTCTCGCCTTTGGGACCTTATATGTATTTAGCAATGCAGCATATTAGCCTGGGTGCTGAAACATCTACTATTCTTTAATATGGAGGGAAAGTAAGCACCAAACTGCGTGACACGCCAGGTTAAAGATCCTTTCAGATAAAGATATAATCATGTTCCAGGAAACATGGGCCACCACCAATCTGCATATTGAGGGCTTTCACTGTAACAGTATAATCGCAGTCAAACCGGTTTTTGGTAGACCGATGGGTGGATTACTAATCGGTATCAGGATTAGTGCAGGTGGTAATATTAAGGTAATACCTACCAAAAGTCCGAATATCCAGATTATCGAATATACAAGAAAAGTTCCCTTTTATGTAATCAAATTTTATAATAATGATTTTTACTCCATCTCAAACAAAAATTTGATTGATTTGTCTAAAACCCTGAATGACATAACTGAAATCCCAGAAACTAGTATATGTAAAAGGATTATCCTGGCTGGGGATTTCAATGCAATTTTTTTTAATTTTGATCAACCAGGGTTAGACACTCGAAATGATCGAGCTGCCAAAAGGGGACAAGAACTGGACTCGCTTGTCCGTGAACATATGTTAACTAACATCATGGACGTAAGTCCTACCCCTAATAATAATTATGTCCCTACTTTTAGAGGTAGAGATTATTCTACAACCATAGATTATATTTTTATGTCACCTGAATTTATCGACAGCCTTGTGGTGGCCAAGGTCGTCGAGACTGCATTCGGGGATCACAATGCCCTGGCTGCCAACATCAGACTAGGGTCTGCGACAGTATTCAAAACCACAGCGGGGGCCAGGGACATAACCTTCGTTACAAATAATCTAAGACTGAAATGGAGAGGGGTGGATAGCGGAAACATAACTAATCAGCTCATAACTAAACATCAAAACTTAATAGATTCCTGCACATTATCTGATGGGAATCACTAAAGGGTGACATCAGATTTTACTAACCTGTGCACAGTGATTAAAACACTTTTAACCGTTCCCAATCGCAAAATCAACACGGACCCTAAGTGGTTCGATAAAAACTGCTCAGTTGCAAACAGGGCCCTACGTAAGGCACTGAACGCTAAGCCTAGATGTCAAATTGAAGTTAGGGAGGCAAGAAAGAAGTATAAACTAGCGACAGGAAAACGTAAGGCAATTATTTTGTCAGAACGCTGGGAGGAGCTATCAGATTCCGCATCTGGGAAAACAGGCACTACCTTTTGGGCCGCAGTGAAAAATATGCGCAACATGGGCGCACAAATGTCAGTAATAAGCTGTACCATTTCCAGCCGTCAGTGGGCAGATCATTTTTCTAAAGTATACGCAACACCACCAAATGCTAGTAACACCTTTGCACTAGGAGATTTACGCCCTTTAGAGATTAGCCTAGGAGAGGTTATCGCGGGCATTAAACAAAGCCTGGGTAATAAAGCCCCTGGGCCAGATGGCTTACCAATAGACATTATTAAATTAATTCTATACAGCAAAAAGGGTTGAGGCAAGAAAATGCACCTACTTTTACCTTTTCCTGCACAACGCGATTGAGTAGAGCAAGAACAGTAAGCACAGGCCCGAGTAGGCCACAGACAGGGACCTCTGAACCTGCATGAGTCACTTTCTTTATACTTCAACTTCATCGGGATAATAAAGAATCTATCTCAATTCGCTGTTCTTAAGAAACAAAATCAAGAAACACTGTTGACTATCACTTATTGTTCAAGCCCTGAAGAAGTCTCAGTGTTTGAGACGAAACGCGTCGGCTAAGAAAAGAATCAATTAAGAAAAAAATCACTTTGTATTCTTGGATTTTTTTACCTTGCATTGCTACAATAAAGAACTTTGGGAAAGAAAAAACTCACTGAAGCCCGGACTTATCTGTTATAAGACTGTATATATCTAAATGCATTGTGGACTATTCAAATTATTAAGGAAATACTTTCTGGATGGGTGCTGATTCCATATTATTTAAGACATTATTAAATGGAAACCTGAACTTTGGGCACCCATATTGAAAAATGTATTTAACAGCTTACCTTTAGCGCCAATACCCGATACATGGTCCACAAGTATTATAGTGCCCATATATAAAAAAGGAGAAAGAACAGATCCAACAAATTATAGACCCATCTCGCTCCTGGATAAGACACTTAAAATCCTAGGGTGAGTACTATATAACAGAATTAATGAATGGGCAGATGAATCAAGGATCATAGACTCCTGCCAGATGTGGTTTAGGAGCGGGGTTGGAACAACCGAGCAGTGCCTAAATTTACATTTAGTAATTGGCAAGTATACTATCGCTCGGTCAGTACCAATCTACCTAGCATTCATGGACTTATCGTCCGCATTTGACCTGGTAAATAGGTCTAAATTGTGGTCAATTCTCCTGGAATACGGCTTAGACGAATCGCTTGTACACTTTCTTGCATATTTGCACACTGACACAAGGGCACAAGTAAGGATTGGGATGAGGGGGGAAGTGTCAGAGCCCATAAAGGTCGAACGAGGAGTTAGACAGGGGTGCGTTTTAGCACCCCTGCTATTTATTATTTACATAAATGGATTAAACAAATCCCTAAAATTAGCAACTAGAGATGTCCCAAAAATAACGGGGGGATTGCTACCGACTCTGCTCTATGCAAATGATGCGGTGCTCATGGGTCTTACTCCGAACGCTTTACGCAGTTTGGTAAGAGATTTTGCTCAATACATGGAAAAACTTGATCTTAAAGTAAATTTAAAAAAATCTTTTATTATGTCTTGTGGCCCGGGGAAGAGACAACTAAGTGTTATTGCGGTGGGTTCTGATAAACTTTACTCAACCAACACTTTTCCCTATTTAGGAATGGTTTTTGCTGCGAGCGGCTCGTGGGGTGGACATTTGGTCCACGCCACGAGCAAGTTCTCAAAATCCATTAACTCTATTCTTAGCCTTCCTCGGCCTAAGAAAGTAGATGCTACAAAAGCAATTTTAATTTTTTTTAAATCACAATGTGTGCCAGTTGCCACCTACGGGGCAGTGATCTGGGGTTTGGGCAAAACACTGAGTATTCAGACTGAGGAAAACCGTTTCTGTAGGAAAATTCTCGGAGCACCTATTTCCTCTTCAGAATACATCTGCCATAGCGAACTGAATTTGCACTATATATCGGATTTTATTGCCTCTAGACCGGCAATGTTTTGGCTCGCTATTTGGAAGAACAACTTGGCCGGCCTAACCCATGACATTATAAGAGACTGCCTTAATTGTGAAAAAGGGATGCTGATCCCCTGGCTTTCTGGAGTTTTTAAAAAATTGAGCAGCGTAGGCAAAGGATATCTCTTCCTTGACCCAGGGAAAATTGAGCTGGAAGATAAAAATATTTTTAAATTTGCACTGTACGCACTTTATAGAGAAGAAAGACTGGCAAGGGAATTAACAAAACCAACAATTAAGGCCTATGTGAATAAAGATCTGTATACACAACCAATTCCATTGTATCTCACGCTGCCAATGACAAACTGGGAAAGATCTTTACTCTTTCGCCTTAGGGCAGGCTCAGTCAGATTTTTATTATGCTTCCCATTGGGTTACTCATCCCTAAAATCGGGAAATAATTTGTGCCCATGTGATGATATGAGTTTGCAAACTGAAATACACTTTCTCTTCTTTTGTAAATTTTATCAAAAATATTTTAAATGGTTTTTAGCACCGTATTTTAAAAAATGTAGACCACTTTCTTTGGCGGAATCAAATTTGATGATGTTAACTTTGAATAATGAAGAGCTGATATTTCGCACTAGCACCTTTCTAAGGGTTATTACTCATGTTCGGAAAACAATGGAGTACCCTTAGTAAATTGCGGATTTTACAAATAATTGACTGTATTTAATAATATGCTGTATTTTGTAACTATGGTAATTTGATTTGGGATTGTTTTAAATGCTTTTATGAATTTGCAAAAATTTGAATAAAGACTTTGAAATGAATGATGATGAGGTATAGGAACACATGTAGAGAAATATTGCCTTTCAGCGGGGAATGGCATAGTCCATAGGTCTGTTTTTAATATAAAATCAGGGCCTTTGGAGGTCATATCACTAAAAATACAAGATTTAAAAAAAATATTATTGTCTATGGATGTTTGTGGAAGACAATTTCTATGGAATGGAATCTAGAGAATGCAACAGTGATTATGTTTGTTCACTGACCTCTTTTGGTCGTTTTCTATCAAGAAAGTTAAATAGAGGCAGTTGCCAGAAAAATAAAAAAGAAAGCCCTCATCAGAAAGCAATTCTGGTATTTTAATGACGTCTACTGGTCGTTTTTTATCAAACAAGCTTTTATGACAAGATCTATCGAAATAAAGCTTATACCACAATAACAACAACATAAGCCTATAGGCACCTCCCTAGAATGTCCCTTGGACGCTTTTATACGTTCTAAATTTCCCCTGGCTTTATCAAATCCATCTCTACTTAAAGGTGACACTCTCCTCCTCACCTTTCTCTCTATTTTAGTCCCAACGTGATCTGGTTCTCTTGAGACTACCAATAGTCCTCTCTGCTCCTCTCTATAGTTGCCCCGAAAACTTTTACTGCACTGCAACCAATGTCGCTATCAACCTCTGCTCCTCTATAAGATTCCCTTTTACATCCACTGTTGCTTCTGTCCATTCACTGGTGCTTCTGTCCAGTTACCCTCCTGCTGCTGTTTTGGAGTGCTCCTGCATTTGCGAGAGTCTGAGCTATCGGCATTGTAAATGAGAATGCCTTTTATTTATGTGTTTTGAAAATATTCAAGTAGGGCGTAAACACGTACTTTGTACTTATAGTCCTTGCTTACGAGAAGCAAGGCTGTCAGTAAAAGAGGCGCAGTTACTGCCAAGCCTTGCTTTTCCTAAGCAATTACTAAAAGTACAAAGTGTATGTTTACGCATCGCTTGCAGTTTTTTAAAAACATATAAATAAACGGCATTGTCATTTACAATGTCAATAGTTTGTGTAATGTGCTGTGTTTACATTTAAACAAATGCATTGAAAACAATAGCTTAAGACTCTTATGCAAACAAAAAGTCCAGTGTGCACGAACGGTTCTTAAGAGAAGTGCTTTTTTTTGTTTGGGGCGCTGATGGTGAGATTTCAGTGAGGGATCTGGTACATCACTTAGTGAAATATTTTTTGTGAGCCTGAACAAAAAAACAAAAAAAATTACCTATGCAGAAAAGATTACCTTATTTGTTAATTAAATTTGCAGAATATTTCGAGTTAAGTATGAATGTTTTGAAGACAAAGTAAAATGCACACAAAGTAAATTGGATACAATTAAACATAGTTAACTGTCTTAAATAAGAGCATCATTTGAGGAGTGTAATTGACTTCTCAGTTTCAATCACAGTGGTATAGTTCTAATGATTATTTTTGGTCAAGCGTGGTTTTGCCCCCTAGACACAAATAAACATTGAAAGATGAACTTATATTTGTTAAAAAGCTTTCTGATACCTAACTCATTCATTCATCTCCAAAGGAAAACATTGAGAGGAATGTATGTAAAGAAATGGCTAATTGAATATGCCAACATTTGATAACACTCAAGAACTTAGATTCTACATATTTGCACCAGAAAAGTATGAATTAAATTTGTAATACTGCTGTTTCTTTATTTTTTATACTTTTGCCTTCTAAAAATCGATCTTTGCAATGCAATCAATATTATGTTATAATAAAGATTTTGATTACTTTAATGATATTGCATATGTTTCATGCTTATTGATCATAATCAACATTACCTTAATTTCAAGTGTCAAAGAGCAGTTTGGGCACAAAATAGACATTTTACTGCTGTGGCTAATTATTTTCGCAATGGAAAGGACTCATAATGACACTGAAATCATGTAACTGTCACATATAAGCAATATGAAACCTTGGCAGCTGTGTAGAGCCTGACTCTACAGGGACATCTAGTATTGACCTGAGGTAATGCACCCTCACACATCTAATGGAGATATCCAACCATAGCCTTTAAACTCATTGGACCCTCGGAACAGGAATGAATTCTTTTTGCAGAGACACGCTTTATAGAAATTTGAAAAGAGAGGAGCAGCAATTTATGCAGCTAATAAAGAGAGCTAAGTCCCATTACAAGATAGTAGTACAGGAAATGGATTCTGCAGGAAGAACAATACTCTGTGGAAAATGTGCATTTCCACAATCCTTTGCTACACAGCAGCCACGGTTTCATTCTCACATGAAAAATTACATTCTTTAAGAGTATATATCGTATAATAATTTTGTTTCCAGCTTTAATTATTATTTACATTTGAGAACGTTTAAGGTGCATTTATACCTCCGTAACATTAGTGTGATCTAAGTTTTATTTTTAAGTTTCTTTTACCAACATTATTTCTTCCTTCGTTCACTGTACTCCGTGTGAAAGTGAAAGTGTGAAAGTGAACAGGGAGATACTGTGTCTGTTTAAAGCAGGCCAGGAAGAAAGCACGTCATCGTGTGTGCGCTGCGCTCCCCCTTTCATTCTAAGAAGCTGTGATTTTCCACAGTCAGTGCCAGAAGAAAGTATGGCGCAGGAAGTAAAGGTGCCAGCAGCCTTGGAAGGATACAAATGACCATATGATCGTCATAAGGAGGCACTAACAAGCCTTAAACAAATCGGAAGGCAGCATTTACGACCTAAGCCAATGAAATAGATGGGCGGAGAGTGGGCGCAGCTTCCATGAAGCTTCCAGCGATAGTGTATACTGCATGTCTCGAAGAGACAGTGCAAGAGCTGCCTAGGCGAGACCTAAAATTAAGGTAATCAGATTTATTAAAACATCTCTCTTAATTTCTTTTGAAATTTGACTCAACTGCTCCGTTGACTTTAAAGATGTCACACCTAATACTTGTCATTCTTGTGTTTTAACATTAACTCGTTTTCCAAAAATTTCTTGTTAGCTGTCTGAGACTTGGGATCTAAAACATACACTTTTTTTAACTACAATAATAGTGAACAATTTGTGGATGGTTACAACTTAAAACTTTTTGATTGTAAAAAATAAACGGCACGGTGGAAAAAAGATCGGGGACGCTTACTCTAAAACGATAACATAAAATCAGAGGTGCGGTCAGCTTTCTCCTTTACATAAACAAAAGTACGCTGAACAAGGTAGACTTGAAGCGCGTTTCTGCCACCGCTCCTGTGATGCTGCATACAGTCAACAATTGACACAAGACTTCCCGCTGGTCAGCGAAATGACCTCACAATCAGCGGACCTTACGGTCTGACAGTCACTGACAGTTTATGTTCAAATGGAATATAGTGCGCCGGGAAGCCTTATCGGTGTCTGAGCAGGAGTGAGCGCGCGGCGCAAGGATCCGCGGCGTGGCGGTGTGCTTTTCCCCATTGCGCGCTGACGCACCACGCGATAAATGGTGACGTAGGACTGTTTCCTGTATTCTTGCGCCGGCCGGCTGGGAAGGGGGCGCCATCTTGTTTCCATCTTTGATCGCCGGCTGGAGCGCAGGCTGTGCCGTAGCGCTTGGCCCGTGGCTGAACCTTGCGAGCTGTCACACGTGGTCCCCGTGGACTGCTCGCCGAGCGCCGGACCTCCGCGCTGTTTCCGTCCGTCACCTCGCCGCGCGTCCTCCCTGAGTAATGGCCGATGTTGACAAGCTGAACATCGACAGCATCATCCAGCGCTTGCTGGAAGGTGAGGAGGGGGCGGGGATTCAAAGACTTAAGGGCTGTTGGGGTGGGGGTCAAGGCGTGCACTGGGAGAGAGGGTTAGGGTTTGTTGTTAGGATGGAAGCGTATGGCAGGCTACGGAGCATGACCTGCAGAGTGCAGCGTCCCTTTCTCCGGGGTACCCGCCTTCCGCAATGGACCGTTATTCCTCATCCATGCCCGAGCCCTGTACCCTTACCTTCACTCAGTGAGCCTCGCATAGAGCACTTCTTGTAGGGTACCAGCAGTGCTTCTCTTGTTGTTTTGCAAAATTAACGTTGCCAGATGGCACCATTTGTTAGGCGCACCTTATGTCAATCGTGGGATTCCTGTAACAGATCATTGTTTCCTGGTGATTAGCCAGTTCGGCTTAGTTGTGGTGAATCGGAAAGTAATGGGTTATTAAGAGTCGAGGACCAGGAAATTGTGTGCAGGTGACATGGGATTTGGTACTTGTACTGAAGGTAAAAGCACCTGCTCCTGGCCTCACCTTTTTCTTCTAACTGAAATGCGTAGTGACCCTACACCTGCTTGATTCTCTGGAGTGGTTCCAGAAACTGGACGGTTCCCTTCAGGTGTACCTCATGTTCATAATTGGTATGCTTTATAAATAAGGAACTCGCCCTAATGTGCACCGGTGTGTTGGGAGTCCGCCTTGCGTGGCGCCCTTATTTCTTTATTGCACACATTCGACAGTAGCTTTGGGAACCTGTTCCAGCTCTCTCATTGGAATTGATTCCCTGTTGAATGCTCCTGAGGTGCGCTAGGTTTGTCATCTTTGGGTGCCCTCTTCCACTAGCATGCCTTGGTTGTATGCTTTGTCGTTGCGGTGCCTTGAACTAAAGGATCGATATTTCGTTTCTGAGTTGAAGTAATGAGGGACGTATCAGTTGTTGAGAGGAAGTACAACGCGTTCTACTATATTCAATTTTATGGAAAATAGTGAACCCAGTAGTGAAGAGCCAAGCTTTTTATTGTAGTTGCATCTTGTTATAGAGGCGTGATTTTTATAGTCACTTCTCAGCACAAATTCTGAAAATATGCAGCCAGGATCAGATGTTTAAACCACTCCTTTTGTCATTAGAGAATGCCCCTGGTTTCATGGTTAGGAGCCTGTAGATTATTCACACCCTTGTGGTCCGGAATGCTTAGATGTGTTTGCACATATTTCGTTGACTTAATGCGTTTTGCTTCACCATGACGTTCATAGTATAGAAACAATTTTTAGCCGTACACTAGATTGCTCTTTGACTTAACCTCACCGAAGTGTTGAAGTGCAATCGCTGCTCGAAATGCACCGGGGGTCAGTTCTGGCCGCCGCCTCCCACCCCCATGAATAAATTAATGTACTGAAAGCGTATTGCCCTTTTTCCGATCAAGTAATTCTTGTAGGTGGAATGTCTCCAACTAAGTTGTCCAAGGGATGTGGCTTTTAACGGCCATAGCTGCCTAATTTGGACCTGGGGAACCAGGTTCGCGTTTCCTCGTTAGCTCAACATCCTGTGATTCTGGGCAAATGAATGTCTAGGTGGAATGTCTCCAACTAAGTTGTCCAAGGGATGTGGCTTTTAACGGCCATAGCTGCCTAATTTGGACCTGGGGAACCAGGTTCGTGTTTCCTCGTTAGCTCAACATCCTGTGATTCTGGGCAAATGAATGTCCTTGTGTAATGTAACTGGTGCTCGTGTAAAAGTGCTCAATACCTTCGGGTCGACTTCGCGCTATATAAAACTGGAGACCAAATAATTCGAAGAAACCAAAAAACGGTACATTGCCCAGACATAAGTAGGACTATAACATCTACCGAAGGATACAATGACTTAGGACGGCGCTCGCCAATATTTTAAACAGCCAGCTAAGCATTTAGGTACTCTATGTAAAAGACACGTTTATGGTATCCCCCTAAATTTTAGGGGATACCATAAACGTGTCTTTTACATAGAGTATAATCTCTGTTAATGGAAGTGATTGGCTGAAAATGCCTCTGCATAATAGCCCTGTATCGCAACACAGTTGATCTCCATCTGTGTCCAGTCGACTTTCTAAAAACTGGATGTGCAGAATAAAGTGAAATCTGCTGAGACCGATGATAGAAAAAAAAACAGGAATGTCCAACGAAATCCGCGACCTCTGTTCACAATAACTCCGAGCTTCATCTTTGTCTGAACATTTGTGTTAGGGCGTAAGCTTGCCGTGTTTGAGGCTGAAGGCTCAACTTTGTTTTGACCGGTCTTGGCTCGCTTTTCAAACCCCAAATATTTATCCTCCGTCATGATCGCTATCTGGTTCGCCTTCCTAGGACATCGCATTTGCGTTATTGAATGAAGGCGTTGATGGCGCACACGATCTTCGTTCGCTTCCTTGTCCGTTTTAAACTTGCGCCCCTCTCTGAAACAGAAGATGCTATCCAAACTCCTCTCTACAACTGTTTTTGGTACTAGTATGTTGCTTTTTTTTTTTTTTTTTTTAGCTTCTTCTTAATTTAAAGTGACAATATGACCCTGCTGACTTGAATTTATTTGTATTGTCCAAGACTGGTCATTTGGGAAAGTTGCGGAATCTCGGTGCTGTCAGTGGCACTTTTTAAAAAAAATTGAGTTCATAGACTTAATAACACACAATATTTAGCATATACAACTACATATTCCAAAATATTGAGAGGGGAAGGGATTACTTAGACTTTAAAATACAAAATATTGCAAACCTATAAATGGACATTTAAACTACATCAGTGGTGCTTTTTGAGATCGGAACGTTTTCAAACTCTTGTAGGCTTTGTTTTTGCTGGCTTCTCGGGGGTGTGCGTAATGAGATCCAGAAGTTGGCACTCGTGGCCCAAATTAATTGTTTAACTTATATGGGTATAATCTTCTGCGATCAACTTTCGTTGGTCTGTGCTTTCTGCTATGTAGAATGTGACTGATTCCGAAAGCGAACATGCTTCGTCCATTTTATATTCTCACACACTAGTTTCCATGATATTTTTGGTCAGTGCTGTGGTTGTTTTGAGTGTTCCTGGGCAACATTTTTTTTTAATAGAGTTGCTGCTTGATGATTCAATCGCACGGTAATTAATACGCGTCATGAGTACTGATTCCACACCTGTTTAGTATTTGATATTTTAATGTGTGGTGATGAAAGGTTCCAGTCATTAGTAGTGGTTGAAGAGAACTCCTCTATTTCTAACTGGACTAGCAAAAGTGAGTGTTTTGAGGAGGAGCAAACTGAAAAGTGGAGGACGGAAAACGATAAGACCTTATTTTTAAGACTTTAGCGCAGGAGGCGCAAGGCCATCTAAAGGCAAATCCTTTAAATTAAGAGCCTGGCAATACGTAAACATTCCGACCTTAGGCTCGCCGAAGGCTGAGGTTGAGTGTGAACGGAATGAATGGCACGTAGCTCAGTATACCCTCTCAAGTCTCTTTATTGTGTGCTCTATAAACTTTAATACGGGTGTTTTTTTTAAAGATTAGCATTAAGGATGTTGTAAGTGAGCTTAGCCTTAGTTCAGGGATATTGCTATTCAAGGATCTTTTGGGACTGTGAACTCTTCAGGGCATAGCATATTTCTGGCATTCCTTCTTGGATGATCTCCATATGGACTGATGTTAAGATTTCTGCTGTTCATGCATTAGGGACACTAAAAAACAAATATAACCAGCCATTAGTTTCTGTACATTACAGTGAATTGACACATTTCTTAGATTATATTACCTAGTCGAAGTGCACATCTTCCTAGTTGCATCATCTCGCAAAAGAGCAGGAGAGCGATTGTTCGTTATTCAATAGGTAAGCTGTTAAGCGCGTTCATATGTCTCTTGGAAGTGAGGATGCCGGCAGCTCTTCTGCATATATGTCCAAGTTACCTTTATAGTACACAATATCCAGCAGCCAGTGCTTATATTTGGCTGCAGTCCTTTCCCCAATGTCTTGCCACGCTCCTTTTAGCCAGAAGCGGTGCCACCTCTGTAAACCTATTTGTTGGTTGTAGCAGTTGACCTAGCCCCAATAGGGCAATGATGCACTTTGCATCCCCTCTTACCATATTTGAACAGGTGTCAGAGCGTGTAATACATCTGTTGTAGGTACTTGAGATAAATAATACAAGGTTGCAATTGGGCGTGAGTTTCTCAGGGGAAACTGCCTTTACGTGGTTTTTATCAAGTTGTTACTTTATACGTGGTTTTTATCAAGTTGTTACTTTAGCACACACGTCATTACCATGCATTTAAGGTAAGTTGGCGATATGGGGGTTAGTCTCCCCGCACAAATACATTGTCTCTAAACAATGCGTGGTTAAGGCATGCAATGTATTTCTCTTCATTGTTCCATCGTACAACTGTTTCTCGGTCAGTGTGCAACAGAAACCCCAATCCACCTACTTCGTGGAGGCGGGGGAATTAGTGAGGAACACCTTTCTTTTGTAAGCTTGTAGGTTGCACTTCTGCTTTGGTCACGTTAAAAGCAAGTCACTGTTGAATGGCCTTTTTGTTTGACTCGGTGTGAAAGACAGGCTTATACTGTGTATAATATTTAATGAAGATGTATTTTCTATTAGAGCTTGAACTTTTTCATGGCTGCTCCATGGTTTGTAAGCTCGTACAAGTTGTATTCATGATGAATTCTGAAATTTTGGACGTTGGCCATTAAAGGTGCCTTAATGGCACAGAAAAAAAGTTTTTGGGTAAAATGTTAATGACATGAGAAGGATACGCTTTTACGTTTTCAGTTTACATTTTTAATTCTGTGTTTAACATGCTGTGGAGTCAAAGAAGAAAATTGAGGGGGCATGGGGTGAATATCAAGCATATGTTGTGGACAACGTAGAGGGATTAAGTGTTGTAACTGCGAAGCCCCAGCTGTCACAATGTAATGTTCTAAAAATATTTTTGTGGCCCGTTCGTGTCTTCCGCCAGTTAGATTCAGTAGCTCTCATTTTCTTTGTATTAAATCCTAACCCCTTTTCTTATTATTTTGTAAAGGGCTTAATTTTTAAAGGGGTTAATTTCTGCCTAGCCAAAGAGTTATCTCAAATGTGCAGGCCCTGATTCAGTAAAAGGGCAGAGTAGTTATTTCACAGCTGCGTGGATTTTTAGGTCTCGCCTGGCGTTAGCATGTGCTGCCCTCGCCATGCGACTGCCTTTTGCGATCGATTCTTCCAAAGCTCTACATGCACTTGTTCGGATGGACCAAGATGGCTGCTCTCGCCATTCATCCAAAGCTAAACCTTCACGCGTACGTACGGACAGTCCAACGCCATCTTGTGCCAATAGCTTTCTATTATGGCAACCAAGCTGCCGCTAATTTAAGATTCACAGGTGGGTGCTTTTTATGGAGTCTGGCTCTGAAGGGACGGGAGCTGCCGAGGTTTCAGTTTCTCGCAATGCGACCTAAAACACGCTCGCTCCTTCTCGTGCTCCCCCTCCCGGGCTTCGCACTCATTTCAGCGTTCACACTCTGAAAGCACCGGTGTGTATCTCAGAAGAGCAAGCAGGTTGTTTTTGTGTAGGCCCAAACTCGTAGGCGTGCCAGTGAATGAACCATTCCTTGAATCAGCAGCAAGCACTTGGATGCTTCGATGCTCAAGAGTCAGACATTTCTGGACAACTTGCGTGCCTCACGCAGGTGTGTACTGTTAACGAGCTTGTGTGCGGCAGACACTGACGTTTCCAAAACAACAATCTATTCCGTATCTCAGTTTTCCTGGTCCATGACTGAGTAGCTCATCATATCCCAGGCGTTTTTGTCGTGTATTTTGGGACTTGTAGTCTTGTTTTTAGAGGAGCTTAAACGGGACTACAACTTCTAGAATACAAAGGAAACTAGCATTGAAAATGCAGTAGGTGTCGCCTTTGATTAAGGTAAAGCCATTTGCTTTGCTAATGGTATTGTATAGCAAAGCAAATGGCTTTAACTTGATGAAAGGCGAGACTTATTGCATTTTTAATGCTTTTTTTTGTGCCCCTCCATGCATAACGTTGGTGAAGACTCCAACCAGTGGCCTTATTGGCTTGTATCAGCCATGTTGAGGTACTGATTAAAGGGAAAATAGGGGATGACCCCTATGGATGTTTTCAGGCGTCTGACCCCATACCCACATCCACACGATTAACATGGTTTTTTGTTAAAGGTTTTGCTTGCACTATGCTTGAAATCTTTTGTGAAGGGGGGGGGGGGTGAAAAATCTTTAACGTTCCTTGGAGCCTGCTCATTACTTGATAGTTGGCTGACACTTCACCCTTGTTTCCTTGCTTCAGACTTCCTCCTGGGCTTCAGTTTTCTTGTCCCTGCCACAGAGCATGCACCGAGGATTGGTTCATGTGGCCAGTGGCCTGCAATGGCAGCAGGCTCCTTTAGGTACTTTTTTTTTTTTGTTTTAAAATTTTAATAATTCTCCTCACTCCCGGCCCCTTCCTCTTGCAGCGCTATCCTAATCCAAATGCTTAAGAAGTCCTCAAAGTGCCTAAGGACATTACTGTCTGCTCTCCTCTTTAGCACAGTGCAGCTGCTCCGCGTGCCATGACAATGCAAACTCCACCGCCATCCGGTTCTGACAGTCTAAGAACCACAGACTTCATGTTATTAAACACACGATTGGTTACGGTGGCCATCTGTTGTGCCTTGTAAAACCACTTTAGTTCAACAGGAGTAATCAGTTCCAGGGTTACATATAGCCTGTCACTTAAGTACGCTTAAAACTATGCTGTGGTTGTGAAATAGTCACATGATAGTTTAGCCTGTAGTGAAAGGTGGAGGTTACACACGTCTCTTGCTGTACATACAGTTCTGTGTTCGCTCCACTCAAGGCCATATCTATTGGTCGTTAAACTTTAAAAACCCTCCCTTCGGGTTCTCCCCCCGCCCCCCAAAAAAAACAAGCCTTTGCAATGCAATAGGTCTCATTTGCGGGAGTTTATAAGCTATTGGCATTGTAAATGACTCCTGTTTTGAAAACCCAAAGCATTTTGTACATTGCAGTTTTTTTAAAAACACATGAATAAAATGCATTGCCGTTTACAATACCAATAGCCCAAACTCTCTCAAATGCGAGACCTATTGTTTGTCAAATGCTTGGCGTCTGGATCCAGGGAGGGTCTGTTACTTCTGGCATGGTCAAACATTTTTTCATCTCGGAGGATCATTCTATACCTCTGAAGAAAAAGGACATGGGTACTAACCCTTCTCCCCTTTACATACCTCTCCTCCTCCTAACCCAAATTTGATAATTACACCATAAAATTCACCACCACTATCACCTGACACACATGATGGGGACGGGAATGAAGACAATAACATACCACAGGACACTGATCCCTGGGACAATTATGATAAAGATCAAGACCAGGATAACAACCCGACCTGTATCCCTCCAGGCCCTCCCCACCTGATGAGAACATCTGCTATGTCCAACTTATTAACAGGGCTGCCCAATACCACAGAGTGGAGCTTCATACAGACCCTCCAGACGAGGATTTCTTACTTGAGACACTATCACTCACACAGGTCTACTAGTACTCTACCCATGCTCAAGGGCTTGTTAAAACATGCAGACGAGGTATTCAAAGAGCAAGGATACTCTCTCCTAGAGTAGACAAAAAATACAAGCCTGTTCCTACAGACCTGGCATACATTAAAGTTCCATTGCCCCTAGCTCTCTTGCGAGTGTTGGACACTACCAGAGAGTCTAACTCCCAAACGACTGGTGATGCCCCTCCTCCCGACAAGGAGTCCAAACTCGTTAATGCCTCGGGCAAAAGAGTGGCTTCTCAGGCTGCTAATCACTGGCGTATTGCCAATGCTGTGGCTCTATTGGCACATTACAATGGGGCGTACTATGGCGAGTTAGAAAAACACTTGCCAGATGAGTACAAAACCAACTACCTCGTTCAGGATGGTAAGCTCATTACCAATACTTTCATTAAGTGTGCACTAAATGCAGCACACAGCATCTTGTGCCCTTAACACTAGCGTACTATTGCGCAGGCAGGCTTGGCTTCAAATCTCCGGATTCAAGCAGGAGGTACAGTATTCCGTACTTAATCAACCTTTCGATAAACATCATCTTTCCGGGCCAGCTGTTGACATGTCCCCAGAGGAGATGAAAAAAGATTCGTAAACTGCATGGGGGGGCTTTGCAAATGCCTTCTACCAGAGGTTCCTTTCGTCGCTCCTTTTATAGGGGTGGCTCAAAAAATATCCACAGATAATCCCTCATTCCTCTTAAAAGGGCCAATCCCCCTCTTTCCAGAGGTTATTTCTGAGGGAAATAAGGGAAGAGGCAAAGGTAACTCCACCCACTCTTTCCCTGCCAACAAACACTGACTTCTCTCTGCTACCCCTGACCATTCCACTCCTGTCGGGGGCCGTCTCTTACAATTCCTACCTGTCTGGAATTCAGTCTCCTCAGACAAGTGGAATAAGACAAATTATCCAGTACGGTTACTGCCTGGAACTTTCCAGACCCCCCCCACCCCCCTCCCTCCTTTATATTCTTACACTCCTAAAACAAGAAGTTCTTTCTGTTACAAAAAGGTGCAATAGAACCAGTCCCAATGTATCATCGGGGGCAAGAGTGTACTACGTGTACTTTTTTTTTGTAAAAGTTTTATTTTATTTTAAGTTGCACAGGAAAATAAACAGAGGGCTGCGGGGGAACCGCACATAACTCAAAGTCATGGTAAAATCTTTGTACGCACAGCAACAGTGACTCAAGCCATTCCATATGCATATCCAGCCCAGGCGCGAGACCACATAGCAATTAGGACCATTGTACACAGTGTTCTAACAGTTTGTCATTAGGTCAGTCCAGCTGAGACACCCAGCGCCGCACTGCGCCGGGCCCTAGCCCTCCAGGAACCATACAAGCGGTGCAGATAAGCAGTTCGTGGATCCTCCACAGCCCAAAGACAGAAACAACCAACATCCCCACCCCACCCCCTCCCTCCCCCCAGTGGTGACGCCATTCACTCAACACTCAATCATACCTACATTACACTTGAAAGAGGTGCATCGACCTCAAAGAGGCCGGACAGACGGCCGAGGGCAACCCCTTAGACAGAAACGTAACCAGAGGACCCCACTGATACCGGAAATTCTTATACTGGCCCAGGAAGATGTCCGCCACTCTCTCCAGACTGAGCAACCTCCACAGCCGCGCGTGCCACAAGGAGACCGCCGGGGCCTCCTTCTTCTTCCAGGCCGCAGCCAGTGTGAGCTTCGCTGCACCGAGGCACAGCCACATAATCTTTTTATCCGCCCTGGTCTGATAGATGAGGCCAGGGTCCCGCAGCCCAAGCAGGACACAGGCCATAGAGTCATCAATGGGATAAGGCAATATGTCCTTCATGTGGGAGAGGATTTCCTCCCAGTACGGACGGATCACCGGGCAGTCCCACCAGATATGGCGGAAGTCCCCCAAAAGCCCGCAACCCCTCCAGCACTTATCCGAGGTCCTCGGGAAAATGCGGTGAAGCCTAGTCGGGCACATATACCACTGCATGACCGTTTTGAGATGGGCTTCCCTCAGGTGCAAGGAATGGTTAAAGGACGACAAGTCGCGCCACAGCGCCGACCATTCCGCGTCTGAGACATCTCGCCCCAGCATTTCCTCCCATTGCCCCATATAACGAGGTCGAGGAGCTATAGCCGATTGAAGCAGCAGTTGGTAAAGGAAGGAAATGGCCCCCTTCATGGCAGACGTCCGCAAAATAAAGGCTTCGAACGGCGTCGGTGGTCTCGTAGCCGCCTCCACCACTCCAGGCGACGTAGCCCAGTGAAGCAGCTGCACATGCCGGAATTGCTCAGTCTGGGCAACCCCATAATCCCTCATGCAGTTAGCGAAAGTGAGGGTGTCCGGGCCGTGGAACAAATGGGTCAACGCCCGACACCCCCCCTCCCTCCACACCGCAAACGGCCCCTCATGTAGCGCCGGCGGGAAAGCCGGGTTGAAATGCAAGGGCGTGAACGGCGAAGGGAACGTGGTCCAACGGTCATCTCCCGCCAGTGAGTCCCACACCTTCAACACCGTGCCGGTGGGAGTGCTGATATATGCATTGAGGGGGCGGTCCTTCTTCGGTTTCCAGGCCAGGTCCCAGATTGACCTGCCGGCAACGCATCGGTCCATATGGAGCCAGTGTTTCTCGGAGGTCTGTTGCGACCATTCTACCAAAACTCTTAGTTGCGCTGCTTTGTAATACAACTGCAGGTCCGGGAGCCCAACCCCACCCTCCGATCTCGGCCGACGGAGAACCGCATAGGAGACCCGTGCCTGACCCCCCTGCCACACAAAACGCAATAAAGAAGTCTTGAGGCGCCGAAAGAAATCGCTGCCCACGGGGATAGGCAAGGCTTGGAACAAATATAAGAATTTGGGGAGGAGGACCATCTTCACGGCATGGATTCTGCCCAGCCACGACAGAAACTTCGGCTTCCACCTATCCAATTCCGCCTGGGATTTCGCCAGCAAGGATGGGAAATTAGCCTGGAACAGCCCGCCCACCGTCGGAGTCAGGTGGACCCCCAGGTAGACAATCGAACCCGTGGCCCAGGACAACGGAGTCAGCGGCAGCACCCTGTCCCTCTCGACCTGCGACAGGGTAAGATTCAGGATGTGCGACTTGCTATAGTTGACCTTAAAGCCCGCCACTCCCTCAAACTCCAACAGGGCCTCCCGGACGCAAGGAAGCGAGCTCTCCGGATCAGTAACGGAGAGTAAGACATCGTCCGCGAAGAGCGAAATCTTATGCTGTTCCCCCGCGAATGGTAAACCTCGGATCCCCTCATGCTCCCGCACCGCCACCGCCAGCGGCTCAATGCTCAGCGCGAATAGCAGGGGGGACAGAGGGCAACCCTGCCTGGTGCCGCGAGTGTGAGCAAAAAATGCCGACACATGACCATTCACCGCAACCCGGGACCGGGGGCAGCAGTAGTTGGCCCTCACCATAGTGATGAAGGTCTCCGAAAAACCAAAGGCAGTCATGGTATTGAAAAGGAACCCCCAATCCACCCGATCGAAGGCCTTCTCGGCGTCCAGGCCCACTAGAACCGCCGGTATACGAAACCGTTCCGCTTTTTCTATAAGATGTACCACCCGACGCGTGTTATCATGCGTCTGGCGCCCCTTGATGAAGCCAGACTGATCCGGATGGATCAGCGCCGGCATAAGGTCTTGGAGCCTACGCGCCAGGATCGCCGAGTATAGTTTGGCGTCCAGATTAAGAAGCGCTATCGGGCGAAAGGAGGCGCAGTGTGCCGGATCCTTCCCCGGCTTTGGCAACACCGTAATCATCGCCTCTGCCAGGGAGCCAGTGGAGGAACCAGAGGAGGCCACATCATTAAAAAGGGCGACCAAGAAATCACAAAGCTCGGAGGCGTAAGATTTATAAAACACAGCCGTGTAACCGTCCGGGCCAGGCGCCTTGTGAAGCTTCAAGTTCGTAATAGCCGCTAGCACCTCCTCCCTGGTAATCGGTGCCCCTAAGAGCTCATTCCATTCCTTAGACACCTGCGGAAGGGTTAGACGCCCCAGGTATGCCTTCTGGGCAGCCGTTCCTAGTTGTTCCCCCCTGTATAGGTCCGAGTAAAAGCGACCGAAGAGGGCCGCCTTCGCCTCGTCCCGATGCTGCAGTTGTCCAGCAGAGTCGCGAATCCCTCCAATGTACTCACGTTCCCGCCTGTCACGAAGCTGTCGGGCCAAGTGCCTCCCCACCTTATTACCACAAGAGTAGGACTGTCGGCCCAACCGCAGTAGGGTAAACTCCGCCCTGTTATTGTAATGGGCCCTCAGTTTCCCCCGTACCGCCGTGAGAGGCCGGAGGGTCACCCTCGAGGGGTTGAGTTTATGTACCTGCTCGAGAGAGGCCAGTTCAGCCTCCAGGGCCTCCCTCTCCCTGCGTCGCATCCTATTGAGTTGTGCGTTAAGGCCCAAACAAGTGCCCCTGATGGACGCCTTAAAGGCATCCCACGTGTTGGTTACCGAGGTATCCGACGGTGGGTTGAGGGCAAAGAACTCCCTAATGGCCACCCGCAGCGCCTTGTTAGAAGCCTCGTCTCGAAGCACCGAGGCCGGGAAATACCATTTCCGTTGCCCGGAGCCTGTCGACGACCAGCGCAGAATAAGTACCAGCATGCTGTGGTCCGAGACCGAGAGGGGCAGTATGGTGGAGTCAAGGACATCTCCTCTAAGAGCCTGGCTAAGAAATATATGGTCCAGTCGGGAATATGAGCGGTGCACATTAGAAAAAAACGTGTAATCCCTGGACGTTGGATGTAGAGATCGCCACCCATCAATCAACCCCATGTCCACCACTTTTTGCCGCGACACCTCTGAGAACACACCAGTATCCGCCCTGCGAGCGCCAGAGCAATCCAGCGCCCCGTCCCACACCAAATTACAGTCCCCCATGATAAACAACTGCCCTTCAACAAAATCACCCACTTTCTGCAGTAAACTTTGTAAAAACTTATTCTGGCCAGTATTAGGAGCATACAGCACAACAAAGGTACAGAGCCTCCCCTGAACTAATCCCCGCACCATCAACCAGCGACCCTCCCTGTCCGTGCGCACCGCCACAGGCTGGAAACGCAGCGAGGCATGGAAGAGGAGGGCCACCCCCCTGTGCTTTGTGGAAGCGGAGGATCTGTATATCATGGGATATGCCTTATGCTTAAGCCGCAGCTCATCCGTGCGGGTAAGGTGAGTTTCCTGCAGACCCACTATATCCAAGTGGTGGTCCGTTATGTATTTCCACACCTTATGCCTTTTCTGCGGAGAGTTCAGTCCCTTAACATTCCAGGTCCCTATGCTAACAGGCATCGGGAGACAAAAAACAAGAATCCTCTATACCTCGGGGGCAGGCCCTCCACCCCAGCCGGTAGATGCCCTGTTTACAACACATGGCAAGATCAAGCCCCCGCCAACCCTCCGCCCCACAGTCCCAACCTCGAGTCCCACGCCCATCCGCCTCGCATCCCCCACACCAACAGCACCTCTCAGTCTCCCAATCATCACCACACAGCACCATCCACAGCACAGCCGCGTCACCACCAACACCCCCCCTCGCCCCCAACCCCAACACCCCAAACAACCCCACCAAGACCCTCCCCCCCCCAGAAACCCCCCCACAAACCATCAGAAGTCCAAAAGAGTCCTCCATGGGACGGCAAGGAGACATCGGCCGATGTCCCCCACGAGTCTCGTATCTGGGCGTCTTCTCCCAAAGTACATAGGAACCCACGATACCTGTAGGGGTGCGCCCCTCCGGCGCCAGCCAGATCCCTCTTCAGAAATCACGCCGCCCCGGAACCAAGCTGAGAGGCAGATAGCGTGGCGGTGGCAACCGAGGCCACCGCGTCGACCCGTTCTTGCAAGCTGGTGGGCCTGTCAGGCACCCTCCTCCCCCCCTCCCCGCCCACCCTGTGCCAGGAGGGGGACCGCCGCCGGCCCCTTGCGGAGGGACTCCTGTCGCCAGGTGAAGCATCCGGTCTGTCGATCCCCAGTAGATCCATGGCCGCTTGAAGAGACCTGATCTGTTCAAGCCTGTTGTTCCAACGAAATATGATGCGGAACGGGTGGCCCCAGGAGTAAGCAACGCCGCGGTCCCGCAGGAAGGCAGTCACAGGCCTGAATTCACGCCGCTTCTGAAGAGTAGAAGCTGCCAAATCCTGATACAGCTGTGGGTGGTGTCCACGAAACTGGATAGACGTAGCCTCCCGGGCCTTCTTCAGAATGCGCTCTTTCAACTGAAAATCGTGGATGCAGACTAGAACGTCCGGCGGAGGGCCCCCCCCGCGCCTAGGAAGACCAACCCTATGGGCTCTGTCCATCTTGACATCCGTAAGTTCTTCGTCGCCCAAGATCTGCCGGAACAGCTCCAGGATATAGCCTCTCAAATCGCCGGACTCCCCGTCCCATGGTACCGACTTAATACGGATGTTGTTCCGCCTGGAGCGGTTCTCTAGATCCTCCGCGTGGGACTGCAGATCCAGATTCTGTTCCCTAAGACGCAGCACATCCTGTTGCAGCTGATGGACATCATTAGCCAGGGTAAGATCATGGTCCTCCAGGGTGGCTACCCTCTCGCCAACCCCATCCAGGTCTCTCCTCACCTCCCGAAGGTCCGACGCGAGCTGGGACCGCAGCTCTGAGATGTCATCTTTAATGGAAGCAAATAGCTCAGTCATAAATGCTTTTGTGACCGGCGCCTCACCGTCCCCGGACATGGAGGAGGAGCCCGCCCCAGGCGATGGCGGAAGATTGGAGCCCCTGGCCAGGCCATCCTTGTTAGGCTTCCCCCTCCTCTGGTTGTTCGCCATCACAAGGTCCGCCGTGTGCGTCCCCTCAAGTTGATCCCAAGTCGCCGTCGACCACAAATCACAGTGGCAATCGCCGGCCACGAGGGCCTCCCGGCGTCCTTCTTCGAGGTGTTAGGGCCGCTATATCCGGACCTCTCCACTGATCGGCCCGCCCTGTAGATCTTGCGACAGCCCCCCCCAGGTCACAGTTCAATGGTGTGCGTGCCCCCACAGACCAGAGAGCGCTTCACATGTCCGGGCCACCGCTCCCAGATTCAATGGTGCCCAGGTCACTGCAGGGCACAGGCCCTCCGAGCCGAGCCTCACGCAGGTCGTAGATCACAGCCAAGACTCCAGGCGTTACGCCTCCTCCTCCACTATAGGCCGCCGCCGTCCAGTGTGCCCCGCAAGCAAGCGTAGGCCGCACTCGGCCGCAATCTGCAGGCGACTCGCCCCGGGGGGGCCGCCCAACCCGCCCAATGCCGCTTCTTCACAGCTCCCGCCCAGCAGTCCGGCACAGCCGTCGCCCTTCGCGGGCCAGATCGCGGTCCCGAGCCCCCCGGCTGCCTCCAGGCGCTCACCTCAGTCCGCGCTGCAGGGCCCCCGCTCCGCCGATCTGCATACAGCCCCCAGCTCAGCCGCCGTGCCCCCAGTGCGGTACACGGGAAGGGGGCAGCGGAGCAACGCCGACCTCCGGAGGTCCCGTCGGCCACTGAGGCTAAGGAGGCGCCGCTCCAGGTATCGGGCCGACCTCCACCACCTCACGGCAACCGCTCAGCCTGCACTTCCTGTCGGCTTCCTTTCTACGCCAGTCCGGCGTCGGACAGGCCCTTCACCGCATCCGCACCAAGAGCGCGCTTCTCCTCGCGGGACGCTCCGAGGGGCCAACGCTGCCGCCAGTACTCAGCCGCTATGCTCCGGTGCCCTTAGGCTACAAAACCACCGGTCCAAGCACGGTCCCGGGGGTGCTATTCGGTGCGTTGTAGAATTCGGCGCCGGAGGGAACGCAGAGAGCGTCTTACTCCGTCGCCATCTTGGCCACGCCCCCTACGTGTACTTTTTAATTTCAAAAAGAACTGCTCTCTCAGGCCTTACTAGACCTCAGACAGCCTCCACATTCAATCAGACCACTTCCATATGGTCACACCAACAGGTGCTCCCATTGCTTCAGCAAGACGACTTTCTATCCACTCTGGATTTGAAGGACGCCTACTTCCATATTCCTATTCACCCTGCGCACAGAAAATATCTCCGGTTCATGGTGGACGGACATCATTATCAATTCAAAGTTCTCCCCTTTGGGGTTACTACAGCACCCAGAGTATTCACCAAGTGCCTTGCAGTATTCGCAGGTCATTTAAGAATACGACACATTCACGTCTTCCCTTACCTGGATGACTGGCTAATAAAAGCCAAGTCACAACACAGCTGCATAATCCACACTCGCAAGACCGTTCAGCTGCTTCACGACTTGGGGTTCATTGTAAACCTTGCCAAGTTTCCACTTCAGCTGTTCAATATGCAAGCGTACCTAGGAGCTACAATACACTTGCAAAGCTGGCACACACCCCAATCCAGTCAGGATACACAACGTGCTAAATCTCATATCGCAATTTCAGTCCCAACACTCACTACCAGGCTGAGTGTTCTTGCAGTTGCTTGGAATAATTGCTTCTCGGATTCTAATTGTCCCTTACGCAAGACTTCAAATGCCTCCCCTACAGGAATGCTTAGCACGTCAGTGGAACCTGGCTCAAGGTCAGTTAACAGATCTGGTGTTGGTAGACAACCATACCCATCGCTTTCTGCAGTGGTCAAATACACAAAACCTTTCCAAAGGGCGCCATTCCTCGACCCGGTACCACAGATAGTGCTAACGTCCGGCGCATCGCTCACCGGTTGGGAAACTGCTCTCCAAAAACATACTACTCAGGGCATGTGGACCCTACAACAGAAACTCCACAAACCACCTGAACTACTAGCAATTTTTCTGGCATTGAAAGCTTTTTAACTGCATCTAGTAGGCAAAGCTGTCTTAGTCCGTACAGACATGACCGCAATGTGCTACATACCAAAACGGGGGACACACTCTCTACTGCTTTGCACCTAGCTTAAAGCATATGGAGATGGGCCATACCTCCAAAATATATCTCCTTGCAGAACACCTTCCAGGAGTAAACCACCAGATCGCAGATCTGCTCAGCCATCATAGACAACAGAGAACTACATCCTCAAGTTCTCTCATTCTTCCAAATGTGGGGCTACTCAAAAGTAGTTCTGTTCTCCACACACAACGGAAAATGCCCAAATTTCGCATCCAGGTATCCACACCCCTTGTCCAAAGGCAATGAGCTATGGAAGAATTGGTCAGGGACATTTATTTGCTTACACTTTTCCATCTCTTCCTCTAATTCCATTAGTGGTTCAGAAGCCCAAGCAACATTCCCTCACAATGATCCTAATTGCTCCCACGTGGGCTCAACAACCTTGTTGGAACTGTCAGTAGTTCCTCATCAAAAACGATACCTCTCCCCAAGCTTCTCACTCCGAATCATGGAGAGATAAGGCCTCCGGATCAGTCAAATCAACCTTGCGATCAGGCACCTGAAATCATAGTTTGGCTAGCTTAATCTCCCGCCAGACTGCATAATTGTTATTAAAGAAGCTAGAGAACTTACCACTAGAGCATGCTATGCAGCAAAGTGAAAACTATTTGTAATCTACTGCACAAACCATCAAATCAACCCACTAGATGTTTCATTCCAAAACCTCTTTTGCTACCTGTTACACCTACAGCTCTCTAATTTAGCGTATACATCTATACGTATACATCTCAGGGCTCGACCAATTCACTCGACCGCTCGCATTTGCGAGTGAGATTGATTAAGGACGAGCTATTTTTAGGTCCTACTCGCCCTTTCTGGCGAGTAGGAATACAAACTTGACACTTGACCTCTGCCTCTGAAAACAGAGGAAATGTGACAAGATAGGAAGATGTAAAGGCATCTTTATTGCTCACAAAGTAAATGAACAATAAAAATGCTTTTAAATCTTGTTAACTTGTCACATTTGCTCAGTTTTCAGAGTTTGAGGTCCAGTTCATTTAAGTTGGGTCGAGAAGATTTTGTAGTTTACTAGACCTGCAGGTCTAGAGCATTTTTTATGATTCGTCGAGCCCTGCATCTTGAGGCAATAGCGACTTACCTACAAAACAGACGCTTGTCTTTGTTTCGAGTACCCTCAAAGCATTTATGGAAGGACTCCAAAGTATCGTCCCTCCTAGACTTCAAACTTCTCCAGTGTGGAATCTTAATATAGTCCTTCAGACTCATGGACTCACCATTTGAGCCTCAACACAAATGTGAACTAAAGTTTCTCACTTGGAAAGTAGCCTTCCTTATAGCCATCAAATCTTAGAGTTGGTGAGCTCGAGGCGCTAACAATACAAGAACCATTTTTACAAATTCATCAAAACAAAGTGGTTCTTAAGACTAATCCCAAAGTCGTTTCTGCCTTTCATCTCAACCGGTCGGTTGAGCTACCTGTGTTTTTTCCTCAACCAGACTCTAGCAGAACGTCCTCTTCACACATTAGATGTTAAAAGAGCACTACTATATTACATTTAAAAAACAATCTTTTTTAAAAAAAACTAAAGAACTTTCAGTTGCTTTTTCGCCACCACATAAAGGCAATCCCATATCAAAAGCGGGTATTGCAAGGTGGATAGTTAAGTGTATCCAAATATGCTATATTAAAGCTAAACGCACATTAACAATTCCCCCAGGGCGTACTCCACACGCAAACTAAGGGCATCTATGGCATTCTTGGGGAACATACCCCTAGATGACATCTGCAAAGCTGCAACATGGTCTACACCACACATTCACAAAGCACTATTGTGTAGATGTGTTTACAAAACAAGCTGGTGTGGGTCAGGCCTTTTTAAGAACACTATTTCAAACCACTGCAATAGATACAGGTCAGCCACCGCTTGGGAGAACTGCTTTCTGTGCTAAAGCATATGATCTACAGCTCCTATGCCTCTAACGGAAAATGCAACTTACGCAGTATGCCTCTGTTCTTGTCATATAGAACTGTAGTCCTATGTTCCCACCCGGATACCTTTATCTGTTTCAGTATCATCTTACTTCGATACAATATACATGGACATCTTTCTACTCTTACTAACTCGATCATCACCCTTATCGTAAAACAATCTGGGGACGTAGTCTATGCCCATGCATACTATCACCAAAAGGTGGAGTTGCCTACCTTGTGACTGCAAAGACTTCTTCGAACAAAAGGCAAACATCCATCCAGACAACACTAGATGGCGATCTATGCTAAAGCATACAACTCTACAGCTCTATATGCCAAGAACAGATGCATACTGGGTAAGTAGCATTTTCCTTTCCCTGCATGGAACCGTTCCTATGAACAAAATGGCAGCCGCATCTTTCCTCACCAGTTGCAGCACTGCTGTTAGCACATGGATTCATGGATTCATGGATCATGGGATTATCTGTGTATATTTCAAAAACTACTGAACAGATTTACACAATCAAAGTGCTTCTTTGGACCAATTCTACCTTTCTGCCAAATTTGGTGGTGTTCCTTTCATTGGTTCGGGCTGTAGCTGTCTGTCCTATGGGAAATTGCATGGTAAATACATTTTGGGAGCCCCTTTTTCTCAGATGAGATTACCCCGAAACTTGCAGGGCAGCAGCTTAAGTGAGTCGCAAACTAGTTTTGAAAAGTTTGTAAGGATTCGTCAAACTGCGACAAAGTGATGAACAAAACACTTGTCCTATAGAAACTAGGTCCTAACTAGAACTACCTATTGGTGACTGCGAGTTATGTATTTTTCTATCATTTTTAAGTTTTTGCACCTAGTACATTACAGCAATCCTAATATAAGCCACCAACCCAGCATCTGTTGCTGTCCTAATTAAACAGCATGTAAGACCCAGTACACCAGGTGGCACTGGTGGTTGTTGCAACCAGCAAATGTCTCTCGGGTGAGGGTGGTCGTATAATACAGTCTGAGACAGGAAGGTATGAGTTGTGCTTGTCTTTTGGGGGCACCCTATAAACCACCGGTTGAATGAGTCCTGCGACCATGCCTGCTTCAATACTTTGGTACATAACCATATCATCCACTTGTCGAGGGACCCTCAACTCTGTAAGCCTTCCTTATTAAATTCAGTTGTGTTTCCCCCAACTGTGGGTGTGTTCTCTTCTCTTGCCCTTTATAATTGACCTTGTACATGGCCTCCAGCTCCAAAAATGCCCTTGCCCATTTCTGCACTCATGGCCCCGCCCCAGTATTTTCCATGGCTATACCACGCTGAGCTTAAAAGCAGTGTTAGGTTTAGAAATCTATTACCCATCTTCTGTAGATCGGGGGAATGTTCCAACTAGCAATGTTTTGGTCTGTTTAGAATGCACTGGTACACTCCAATTACCATGCCCCAATAAACCCTATTGTCTTGCAGTTTCTCTCTGTGAGTAGTCTACACCAGTTGCATGAATCTGCAGACCGCTTCTGTCTGAGTTGTAAATGAGACCTGTCTTTTGGTCTTTAAATATGCCCTATGTAGGCAAAAGAACTGCCGAAGCTTAAATGGGGGGCCTCCTGGAGACCCTGGAAGGATATGCTGGTACTAGTTTCCTGCATGAAATGGTCCCAGGATCTGGACTTTGAGTTCAAACACAGTGGTCCAAGATCCCAATCAAATCCTCATGCTTTGATTAGTACACACGTGTAATTGTTTTTTCTAGATCAAATGGTGCTTGGAAGGTATTACTCCTTTATGGTTCCCCTAGATTGTGGGACCTCAGTGGTTCTGTAGTAGACAAACCAGTGCACCATAAGCCAAGAAGAACCTTCCTGCAGGTACTGCATGCATGCTGGGTGCTTGCAAAGTTTCATAATTCCCCTGCTGCGAGAGATTAGACACCTCGGCTACACTACTGATCCTGGGTCCTAATTTTCCATTTCCTCCCAGCATATATCGCCTTTACTGGAATGTTGGTCAACCAAATCGTGCCCCACTTGTTCGCTTATAACCCGCACATGATTGCACTGTTGCACCCAGGAGTGATGACTGGTCACCCCTCTCCCCATCCATCCTTGCTGGTGGTCACATGGAGTCATATTGTATCTTTTGTAGGCCAACCCACCGCAACTCGTATTGGAGTTTCAGCTAGCTCTCGCCCAGCCCAATGAAGCTGGGCTGACATTTATGTGAAACCCATGCGCTCCCCGTTGTGTGGACGCAGTATCACCCAGCAGGGTACCCTGGCGCTGATAAGGTGGCAGACTCCACACGCGTGGTGGAGTGTGGCGGAGGCTCTTTTGTGTAGCAGCATGGCGTGCCACGCTTTAGATTTATATCTGTTTTATTGAGGCTTTTCAAGATTAAGTATACACAATATAGCATACTCCCACCACATCCACTGGCCGGTGAGCTGATCAAGGGACAAGACACAACAAGCAATGTCTGACATGGTGAAAATGATAGAGAAAAAGGTTAATATAGTTGACTGCTCTCGGCAACAAATGTGACTGTGTAGCGGGTCAAATATCTTTATTTTGCGGAGTTTCCGTAGCATAAACAATCCTAAATAGATAAAACAATAGTGAATAAAAACAATTCATAGCTATTACAACTTTTTTAATAGCCTATTGAATAAAAACATAGGCAACTAAAATGTACCAAACATACGGTTCAATAAAGGAATTAAAAACCTTACTTAAGATCCTACAATTCATTTGATCATAGTGTCACCCGTCGCCAAATTTTCAGACCATGCCAGAAATAGTGCTACTACCTGACACCAATGGATGATCCAGCTTCTGGCTGAAGCACAAAGCTGGTTTGTCCGGCCTCAAATTATACCTAGACATATGTGGAATATTATTTCTCAGAAAATCGATAAAGTGCTCCCCAAAAAAATGCAGGGTGGACTGAGTTGACACACCTTCACATGGGCACAAGCCAAGCTTCTTAAGTGAATAGTAAGCTACAGGAAAGTACAACATACTGGAGAATTCATACAGAATTTCATAAATGCGATTTAGTGCTGCAAATTCAGGTTTCACATCAGATAAGACTGCAAACCAAGGGAAGAGCGTTATAATAACCACATTTCTGTTTATCTTCATCCTTTTAAGTGCAAGGTTAGCTAAAATTGCCTCCTTCAGTCTCTCCTTACATACTATTGACCAGTTTGTAGGGGTTTTAAACAGTCCAGGCAACACCAAATTCTCCAAAGTAGTGTGTATATGTGTATATATATATATATATATATATATATATATATATATATATATATATATATATATATATATATATATATATATATCCACAGATTAGGCTCCAAACTCGTAGTCCAATGGCGCTCTTGTCACCGGTGCTGACTTCGAAGCAGAGCCCCGCTTTCGTCTATTCTCCAAAGAGCTATCAATGATAGCATAAGTCAGCACTCAAACAAAGGATATATTTCCCAAATTTTCCTTTTATTGTTCAAAAAGGCAGCATTCCTCGCATAGTACCAACGCGTTTCGCAACGTACTGTTGCTTGATCACGGTAAGGATACAATGTTGCTGTTCTTTCTTATATTTTTCAAAAAAACGGCCTGAGACCCATCAGTATGATCTCACTTCCTGTCCAACAACAGGAAGTAGCTTGGGAGTTGTAGTTTTTACATTAAAAAAACGAGTGTTTGTAGTTCTGACATTGGGGTCAATACAGTCTCTTATCTCTCTCTATGGATGTGTCAACATGATCAATCAAGTATTACATTTCTGTACATTTCATAGAAAATTTCAGGGATGACGCTTATTGTATCATAACATTTGTCAAGAAATTTTTTCCCCATTAAGGTGGGTGTCGAGTGTTCGCCCTCTGGTGGGCACAATTATTTTACCATCTATTCTCCATTCAAAACTCTCTAGTGAGTATCTCTGTCATACTTGTACATCTATTGAGGCCCTCTAGTGGGCTGATGGTCCTCACCTTAAACACCCCCTCAACTCTGCGTTTTTGTTATTTAATTCCCGTTAAGGTTGTTTAAGCACCCCAACATACATCCATCTACATTCCTGTAAAGTAACCCTTCTCATATCATTATTATTCCATACTGTTCATAGGGTACTGTGTTATCCCCCAATGTTTCTCATTATTCCCACTCCTTTATATACAGTTTCTCAACATCTCTATTGCATTCTGTCTCTCCTTCCAAAGAAAGACATATATAGAACATATAAAGAAATTCAGCTGTTAGTCCACATATCTCAGAACAGTAGTAAGTCCAATTGATTATAAATGTACGTAAAGTTCCTCACTCAAATTTAAACCCCAAGGGCTCATCGTTCGGAAGTTTAGAATTTGTCTTGATTCCCTGCATCGTAATTGTTTTTCTTGGTCTCCGCCCCTTTCGTGTGGCAATACACATTCCAGTGCATAAGTTTTTAGGAGTTTCCAGTCGCTGTTGTGCATCAGTTCCATATGTTTTGCAACAGCATTGTTTTTGTCTTTGTTTGCTGTCGCTCTGATGTGCTCAAGGATTCGTAGTTTGAATTGTTTCTTCGTGCTTCCAATATATTTTAGTGCACACGGGCATTCGATTACATATACCACGTGTGTGGTTGTACAGTCTATCAATTGGTTGATCTTCCACAATTTTTTATTTGGTAACATTACTTCTTTTTTGTTAGTAGCAATTTGACAGACCTTACATCGTTGGCATTTGATGAATCCTTTCGTATTCATCCATTGGATTCCCTTCTTTTTTGTTCTGTCCTGGAAATGACTTTGTATCAATTTGTCTCTCAGGTTTTTTGCTCGACGAAATGTAACCAAAGGGTGATTGCCCATTATTTTTCCCATTGTTGGATCTAATTGCAAAAGTTTCCAATTCTTTCTGAGGGAGTTCACAATTTGTTTTGATTCTCTTGTGTAGTCCAATATTAGTCTCACTTTTCTTTCACTTGGTGGGTTATCAGTTGCATTTGTTGTTGATTTTTTTGTTCTCAGAGCATCTTTTCTTTCTTTCTGATTTGCTCTTTGCCATCCCTTGTTGATAATAGCCTTGTGGTATCCTCTGGTTTTGAATCTTTGAGCCATGTTTTTACTTTTTGATTCCCATTCATTCTTTTCTGAGCATATCCTTCTTGCTCTCAAAAATTCACCATACGGTATATTTTCTTTGACCGAAGATTTATGAAAGCTGTCAAAATGTAAGATCGAATTGGTTGCTGTATCTTTTCTGTGGAGTGTCGGGTGGAAACGACACTCCACAGAAAAGATACGGCAACCAATTCGATCTTACATAAAGTGAGACTAATATTGGACTACACAAGAGAATCAAAACAAATTGTGAACTCCCTCAGAAAGAATTGGAAACTTTTGCAATTAGATCCAACAATGGGAAAAATAATGGGCAATCACCCTTTGGTTACATTTCGTCGAGCAAAAAACCTGAGAGACAAATTGATACAAAGTCGTTTCCAGGACAGAACAAAAAAGAAGGGAATCCAATGGATGAATACGAAAGGATTCATCAAATGCCAACGATGTAAGGTCTGTCAAATTGCTACTAACAAAAAAGAAGTAATGTTACCAAATAAAAAATTGTGGAAGATCAACCAATTGATAGACTGTACAACCACACACGTGGTATATGTAATCGAATGCCCGTGTGCACTAAAATATATTGGAAGCACGAAGAAACAATTCAAACTACGAATCCTTGAGCACATCAGAGCGACAGCAAACAAAGACAAAAACAATGCTGTTGCAAAACATATGGAACTGATGCACAACAGCGACTGGAAACTCCTAAAAACTTATGCACTGGAATGTGTATTGCCTCACGAAAGGGGCGGAGACCAAGAAAAACAATTACGATGCAGGGAATCAAGACAAATTCTAAACTTCCGAACGATGAGCCCTTGGGGTTTAAATTTGAGTGAGGAACTTTACGTACATTTATAATCAATTGGACTTACTACTGTTCTGAGATATGTGGACTAACAGCTGAATTTCTTTATATGTTCTATATATGTCTTTCTTTGGAAGGAGAGACAGAATGCAATAGAGATGTTGAGAAACTGTATATAAAGGAGTGGGAATAATGAGAAACATTGGCGGATAACACAGTACCCTATGAACAGTATGGAATAATAATGATATGAGAAGGGTTACTTTACAGGAATGTAGATGGATGTATGTTGGGGTGCTTAAACAACCTTAACGGGAATTAAATAACTAAAACGCAGAGTTGAGGGGGTGTTTAAGGTGAGGACCATCAGCCCACTAGAGGGCCTCAATAGATGTACAAGTATGACAGAGATACTCACTAGAGAGTTTTGAATGGAGAATAGATGGTAAAATAATTGTGCCCACCAGAGGGCGAACACTCGACACCCACCTTAATGGGGAAAAAATTTCTTGACAAATGTTATGATACAATAAGCGTCATCCCTGAAATTTTCTATGAAATGTACAGAAATGTAATACTTGATTGATCATGTTGACACATCCATAGAGAGATAAGAGACTGTATTGACCCCAATGTCAGAACTACAAACACTCGTTTTTTTTAATGTAAAAACTACAACTCCCAAGCTACTTCCTGTTGTTGGACAGGAAGTGAGATCATACTGATGGGTCTCAGGCCGTTTTTTTGAAAAATATAAGAAAGAACAGCAACATTGTATCCTTACCGTGATCAAGCAACAGTACGTTGCGAAACGCGTTGGTACTATGCGAGGAATGCTGCCTTTTTGAACAATAAAAGGAAAATTTGGGAAATATATCCTTTGTTTGAGTGCTGACTTATGCTATCATTGATAGCTCTTTGGAGTATATATATATATATATATATATATATATATATATATATACACACACACACACATACAGCCAGGGAATTGGTAAGGCGTACTCTGAATTTAGGCAGTCCTGCAGAATGAACTGGCTTAAGACAACTGTGTCCCTCCATCGTGTGCCAGAGCAACATTGGTGCCACCCCAATTGTCTTATGTAAGGCTCCCCCAACTCATATTACATTAGACCAAGAGCGGAGTAAGGCTAAAAGCTTCTTTAAAAATGTATTCTGAACTCTCTGGATCTCGTCAGCTTCCGCCATGTCCCAGACTGCCACCCCATAGCTGCCTGTAACAGATTTTGCTGCTTATATACTTGGGCTCAAAGCCCATTCCTGAGATACTAATTTATTTGAAATTAAACAGGGCTAATAGTTTTTTCATTCTTAAAGCCCTGTTTACAACCTTGTTTTACGACCTTTACTTGCAGTCCAACAAGATACCCAAATATCAAAGGCTGCAACCTCCTCCACCCTATGATTTACTATATGAAACACTGGGTGTGATTTTTGGGCGCTTCCCACAGAAAAGTGAGAAACTTGCCTTCACCTCAAGGTCCAACTTCCTCCTAAAGATTGTGTATTCCTGAGACCTTGCGGTAGTTGACCAGTTTGTGCTTCATCGGGACAATTACAGTTCATTCCAAGATGCCAGAGGGCCAACCTTTACTAAAGCGTTGACTCAACCATCAAAAGTGGAGCCCAGAGATCCTGGTACTCCAAATAGACATCCACCAGTACCCCACAGGGACCCGAAGCCTTCTTTATCACCTTCCCCCTGGGGTGGGTTTCATTTGCAGCCCCTATGGTGCAAGTGCTATGCTGATATGCGTAAAATGGTTTATCAACCCGCTTCCCCTATTTGTACCTCTAAGGAAGGGGCTTTAGAGTCCTTGAAATACTGGTTGTTCACTTTGCAGAATCTGGAACTCTATAGCAAGACTTGCGTCCCCAAAGATCCCCCCCCCCAGGCCTGTACCTTCAGAGCCCTCAATGTGACCATCTAGCATCTTTATATCCTACTGTCAACCGTCTCACTAATGCCTTCTCTTTGGACCCTGTGAAGGGCAACATGCAGGCTAGCTAATGCTCCTGAACATTACTGATCAAACCAATGTGTAGTCGGTGGCTTTGCAGGAATGCTATCACGTGCCAGCTGTCTTGTGTGACAAAATATCCATGAAAGCAATAACCTGTCCCGGCGAAGCTCTGGATTCAGGCAACCCAACACCTCTGTTCCCAGTTGAGGAGCCCTGGGGAAAACATAGGATTTTTCGCCTTGTCCCACCTCCAAGAGCTATTTTTGGTGGCTAACACTGGATTAGGAACTGCTGTTATGTTTTTTGATGATTCCTCCACCTTTAAGGAGCAAGACAACCGGGCGTGGTCACTTAACACTGAAAATAGCACTTCAAACTCAGTGAGCCATATACAAATTGGTTTAGAGGCAATGGTACAATTAATTGTAGTTCCTCTCTGGGAATCCACCTTGTTTATTACCAGATTCATTTTTACTAGGAGAACATTCAGTGTGTCCCCACATTCATTGTGTTCAAAATGAACCAACGACTTTCATTGTTCATTAACCCACAAGTAGATTTTTCCAGCCTCTGGTAGTGATGCACATTAAAGTCACCCATCCAGAATGCAGTCAAAACTTTAGAATGGTGGAATTGGATGGTCCCCAACTCACATTTTAGTGAACACGCTACCTGGGCTATGTTTCTTGTATAAATTATTGTAAAAATTAACAATGAACCAATCTTGCACATTTTGCAAACAAAACAATGGAAGTAAGTGTAGACATTGTGAAATGTACACACTTTTTTTTTTTTAAGTATGTGTTGGAAATCCAAGTGAAGAGTCCCCCTTTTTCCTCTACCTGCCCTAGAAGGCATTGGCAGGGGAATGAAAAGAACAAACCATCTAAAACACCGGGCTCGACCTCCCATGTTTCCTGAAGTCCTATCACATAATACCTGCCAATTACTTTCACTCATTCTATATTTTTCCAATTTCCCCCTCACACGCAATGTTCCAGTATACAAATGTAATGACTCAGTCTAAGCATACCGACTCGACCTCGAATTGACCGGTCTCTCTGTACCCACCCCCAATTAGGCTTTCACACCTTTTCACAAGGGAACTTTGAAAATAACCCTGCAATATACTGAGGGGCATTTTGCAGAGGGCACAGGAGTTTCTTCCACAACAGGTGAACAAAGATGACACGTACTGGCTACCTTCAATCGAACCTGGATACAGATAGCTTTCCTGATGGACTAACTGCTACACCGAGGGCCATAAAGTCTCCAGTAAGGTTGAGGCTTAAATCTACATTTGACCAATCAGTCAGGGGGGGAAACTATTTGAGGTAGGAACAGCAGAGCTCTGCAGATCTGGATGGCACCCCCTCCAAACCCCTTGTGAATGTTGATAAATAGCCCAAAGGCACAATGTTTTTCCCAGCCAACGTATTTATTGCTGCACCCGATTGTAATAGATATGCGAAACCAGGATATTTACAGTTGATAAGTCTTTGTCAAATTGTTTTCTAGCAAAACCTGCCTGACCAACAATGTCAAACTTGCTCAGCTTAAAGTCAGTGTTAGAAGATAGCCATTGACCAGGCTTTATTTTCAAGTTCGGAAGTGTGTTCCTCTGTAGATTGCAAACACAGTACTTCAGTTAGCACGAATACATATGGGTGGCATTCAGGTGGAAGAGTAAGGCATGACTTGTTGGGGACGGTATTAATAACAAGCACTACTACTCCTGTTCTGGGCATTCTTTGCAAGTGTAGAGCCTTGCATGATGGCTTAGCATGTAGCAGGAGCAGTTCTCAAAGATTAAGACCCTGCTAAATCCTTTTTTCTGAGGCAATAGCATCCTCCCGATTCTTTAAACGGGCCATTAGAGAGGAGATAGTCACCCACTGTAGCTCTTTCCAACAGGGCAGGACAAGCAATATTCACTACACTGCCAGCAGACCCAGGGGTAAATAACTTGCAAGGCCGTGGCATGCATGACCATTTGAGCAGAATGGAACAGACTCTGGGAAGTTGGACTCGGATGGCGAAGAAAGTGCCCTCCATTAGTTGAGGATTTAGTAGGATTCCCTTGTTTGAAATTGCGTTTTATTTTTTGTATTTTTTATTTTTTACTAGGGGGTCCATTAGAGAGGAGCACTTTCGCTATTTATTAGGTGGGCAGAAATGACTGGAGCAGACCCCTGGACTGGCGTATGGTGAATTGAGAAAGTAATCAGTTGGTCTCACAACACAGGCATGGAGCTGTCCTCCCATACTGCTACCATATGTTAACCCAGGTTGTCTGAGATGGGGAGGGGTTGGAGGTCTCACCCAGGTTGAGGGATAGGTGTCGCTTTGCTGAACCAAGTACTTTGTGATGACGCTTGCTGCTCTTGTTAAAGAATCTAGCGTTGACAGTTCTGCCAACTTCCTTAGTGTTTGCACCTTCCGCCGCTCTAGGTCCCAGGAAGCTTTCTCTTTACCATGACTCTGCTGACTGATGCAATGAAGTGCAAAAGTGGTGTAGTTTTAGCGATATCCAATCTTAACCACGTTACAGAAATCTCCATGCACCAAGATGGCTAAGAGGGGTGGCCCAGCCTGACCTCCGGGCGCATGACCGGCCTTCCCTTGCCCCAGGCTTCGACCAGGTGCATCCTGTGCTGCGGGAGAACGCAGCATCTTAAATGCACAGCTGCAGGCTAGATAACAATTATGGGGCTTGTTTGCCCCCCCCCCCCCTCTTCTGCAATGGCAGTCATATCTGCAGAGGCTCTCCCCGAGCACTTCCGATAGTGCCAAGTTGTCCTTCACAGCCCGGTCACCATGTCCAGAAAGCGGGACTCCTTTGATCACTCCCGCTATTGGAAATAGCAGTTTCAATGCAGATACTTCCCCCTAGTGAAGGGCAGGGAGTTAAGTTTGACACGAGAATCCGGCAAATCCCAGTATGAATTTCTGCACTGCAGGTCTGTTGGCCAAGGGCCTCCTCAAAAGAATGCGGACCACGTTCAAAATCATCCGTATTTTAAGACTGCAAATTCTAAATGCACTGTCTAGTCTGTAACAATGAGGTGACCATCAGCGGTTGACTAAAGCCCGTCCAGGCAGAACCTGCTCTCCAAGTGAGGCTAAGCACTCTAGTATTTCGGGCAGGACAACTCTACTCCTGGGAGATCAAGTGTATGCAGGGGCCCCAGTGTCTTTTCAAATTGGGGCATTCTGTGGTCATTCACTGCAGTCTTTCACTCCATACACAATAGGCCCCATAGTTTGTGAAGCTAGTCCAACCTCGCTGGGACGGTGTCAGATCCCCATCTAGCATGTATAGTTTGTTCTGCTGCACAAAGTGATGGCGTGATGGCCTTGCCCTTCAGTTGCCTCAAGGGAAAGGTGGGTGCATTAGAGCGTGTCAACAAAATGAAGCTAGGGAAGTGTGGAATGTCACTGTCCTACTACTCCATATCCGCAAGGACCTCTGCCTAATACTGCTGTACTTCAGGGCATTGGCAAAGAATATTGGTGAACATACTGCTGCCAACGACTATCCCCTCCCAGCTTCCATTTGGCAAGTCTCTCAGGTGTATAATACCAATAATACATGATTTAAGTGTTTCTTCTTTGCCATTCGCACTGCAAGCCGTAGTGCTCAAGCGATGGGAAGATGTCGTCCCCCTCAAACCCCCCCCCCTTTTCCATTTTTGGGGGTTAAGTGAGTCTACATATATTCTCGTCTCCGCTGTGCTGAGTTTGGGACTTTGTTTAATGAGCTGTAAAGAAATGCACATAAGTCGGATAAGAGTTTTATTATCCTTAGTGCTGGTGAGAGGCCACCGCTCAAAAGATGTAAGTGGGCGACTGCCATGTGGTTTTGAAATGAGGCTGCAAGAACCAGTGTTGTCTGGCTAAGTAATTGACGGTGTGCGCTCATTCCACGCTTTAGGAGCCATATGAGTGGAGGTGTCTGGAAGATTTGTGGAAGCAGATGTGATTGCTGAGGTATGCTGTGCCACTGTTATGTAGTGCCTTAAAAGTGGGTGAGAAATGTGAAATGTTGTTTTTTTTTTTTTTTGTGTGAAAGGGGAGCCAGTGGAGCTTAAGTTGTGATGTGAGTGCAGCGTGGGAGGTTGAGTAATTCTAGCTGCAGAATTCTGAATGGTCTGCAGCCTTTTGTTCAGTCTCTTTAGGTCTCGCCTACTCGGCGCGCATGTGCTCCGTAGGAGGACCTTTAGCTGTCGCTCTTGGCTTAATGTGTTTGTATTTCACAAAATAGTCACCACTCTAAATTTACTTCTGGTACAAACCACTGTACTCTCCCTTCTAAAAAAAAATACAGTATAGAGTTTTAAAAATGTAGAAAGTGACACGGACTTGGAAATTTACATTTTGAAGACCAATCGGCAGATGAGCTTCAAAATACCAATTGTGCAATACGAACACCTGTGTCTGTGGAGAAAACACAATCAGATCAGACTAGAGGTTAAAAATAATGTGCCTCAGCGATATTTCATTATAAAGAGTAAGCCTTTAAAAACGGCCATAAAGCAGACTGTTACTGCGCGTGCACCACTCGCGGGCTCAAATCCGGCCCCTGCGCGGACCACTCATTTATGCCTGCTGACAAACTTGGTTGCGAAGTCGGAAGCGCTTGCCATTACGCCACCTCCTCTCTCTACTCAAAGGGCTTCATGGTTAGTATTTAGCTCTGTTTTAGGCTGCGCATTTTTTTACATCATAACCACTGATTGTATGACATTACTCATTCTGGAAAATATAAGCAGTGTAAGTTTTGTTTTAGGCACCCGGACTTCAAATGGAAAAGCATCAGCATGGCCGGGAAAAAATACCTTCTTGTTTTGGAAAACAGCAATTTTGTTCTCTGCGGGATTAGCGCCAGAATTATGCAAGCAATATTCAAAGCTGAATAACTTTTTCCTCTTAACTTCTCAAAATTACAATTTGGATTTGCCTATATCTTGTGTCTGTTATTTCACATACTTTGTATGTAATACTCATAAAATACCAGTAGAAAACTGGTTTGAGATTACAATATCTCTTAGCAAGTCATTTACTGAGCAACCAATCTTCAGCAAGCAAAACGCATGCCGAACCGCATAATGCAAGATTTTAAATTTCCAATTTTGTGTAATGAAAATGTCGGTATTTTCACATTTGACCTGTGTGATTTATATTTCTACTAGGCCTCAATACAATGTTGTAAGCATCAATGTGGCTATATTGCCATGGGGAAGCGTGTGGGGATAGTCCTTGGTTCCCTAGTCGAATCACAGGACAAGCAGGGCCTTCGAAGAGTAAATTCCTAAGATTCCACTAGAACTTCCCCCTATTCCATCATTTTAGGATGGAATGTCCCATTACATTCCTAAGTGAGAAACCTGATGCTACCTACAATAACAAGGTCCGCTCTCCTTCACCAAATGACGACCGGTCCAGTCCGCCATTTGACTGATTGCAGTCGAGGGACGAAGCCCCTGCAGTAGCAATAATAGAGATTTAACGCGGACAAATAGATATTTAATGGGAACCCACCTATTCTTGCAGTGTATTGGTAACATTTAGATAGCACCTTCTATCCATGAAGTGAGAGGCGCTGAAACTGTTCTTGGGGATTTACTTTTACTCTCCTCTTCAAGAGGAACATTTTGGAGAGCAAGTCTTTACTCTTACAATGAAGCAAAGCTACAAATACTCAGATGTGTAGTAAAACATTGGCATAGCCAATAGGTCTTGCCTTTGGGACCCTATAAGCGTTTAGCCATGCAACGGTTTGTTGTTGCACCAAGGATATTGTACTGCATAACTAAATATTTATAAGGTTCCAAAGGTGAGACCTATTGGCTATGCCAATGCTTGTTTCTTGATCACAGCGGTACAAAAGGGGGTGGTGATGGACGGAGCATCCAAACCAATCAAACACACACACACCCAGTCAACCGATCTGGGTTTAATCCATCACCGTTCTTTAGCCCACTCTGCCACCCCATTTCAGACATGGCTATATGCAAATCAGTCTGACCCTGTGCCTCATGGGAACAGTCCAGCCCGAACTGCCAAGCCATGTCTTCCCTGGACCGGATTCAAGCTTCCTAGGACCGGTTTCTGGCATTACAGCCGTCTTCAGCCAGGCTTGCTTGAATCAAGTGGCAAAGTGAACAAGGGACTCATGTCTGCTTGTTCGCCACTGGATTCAAGCAAGCCTGGCTGAAGACTGCTGTAATGCCAGAAACTGGTCCTAGGAAGCTTGTTTCCGGTCCAGGGAAGGCATGGCTTGGCAGTTCGGGCTGGACTGTTCCCATGAGGCACAGGGTCAGACTGATTTGCATATGGCCATGTCTGAACTGGGGTGGCAGAGTGGGCTAAAGAATGGTGATGGATTAAACCCAGATCTGTTGACTGGGTGTGAGTGTTTGATTGGTTCAGATGCTCCGTCCATCACCACCCCCTTTTGTTTCTTGATCACGGCATAGAGTATGTTCCTGTAGTCTAGCTTGCTTGTGACCTGTATGTACTTGACGGTATATTGGCTGCTGATTGAAAGACATTTGGAAATCTCAGCACATTCAGGGTATGGAAGCATAAGACCTTTCTGCATTGATTTGGGCGATCATGTTAAGTGTGCTAGTTGATGATCCCGATGTCCTTGGCGTGGGTCTCAGCCTTAACTCTGTTTGGCCACCAGTTGGCACCCCACAGTGATGAACTCTTCTGGAAAATCACACCATTTCATTCTTGATGTATGATGTAATAAATTATTTATAGAGCGCACGTTCACCAGCTGTTTCTTGGCGCCTGGGTGGAGGGGCTTAAGACCGAGGCAGTGTGTAGGAGTTAGTTGTATGCCTGGGGAAAATAGCCAAGTTTTAAGCGATTTCCTGAATTGTGGATAGGAGGGTATTTGGCGCAGTTCCGGAGGGAGTGCATTTCAAAGAAGCAGCGCTTGGGTCGAATCTCAGACCACTGTTTTTCTCGTTTCAGTATGCAAGGGGACCAGAGGTTCAGACTGGAGGAGCGTAGGTCGTGGATAGGGACATAACGATGGATTCGGGAAGCAATACAGGATGGTCCTTCAGATGACAGGGCTCTGTGGATCAGGCAGCCGAGTTTGAAGAGGCTGCACTGGATCACTGGGAGACAGTGAAGACTCTTGAGTAGAGGTTTGGTGTGGCTAAACTTTGGCTGGTCATGGATTAGCCTATCTGCTTGATTCTGGACCAGTTGAAGTCGGTGGGATGGGTATGCAGGAATTCCGGCATACAGTGAGTTGGCATAGTCGATGCGGGACATGACTAGAGCCAGGGTGACTTGGACGAGGGCTTTATGTGATAGAAAATCCTACTTATTTTCCTAATTCTGCATAGATGGAAAAAGACAGAAACCACAGAGTTGATTTGGGCTGTCATGGAGAGGTCCCTACTGATGGTGACCCCTAGGCTCCTGACTGAGATGACGGGGGATGGGGTGCAGCCCAGGGAGTGTCGCCAAAAATTAGAGTTCCAAAGGTTACCTGGGGGCCCTGTGAGGACCAGTTCTGTCTTATCGAGATTAAGCTTTAGCTGGTTTGCGTTCATCCAGCTACTGATGTAGGACCTGGTGGATTGAACTTTCTCTATAGAGGAAGGAGAGGGATCGATGTTTAAGATGAGCTGGAGGTCAACATCATTTTTGTTGCTTAAGCCTCAGAGTTGTTCTTCATACAGTGGGCAATTTCAGTCCTGCAGGCACTGAACTTGATGCAGGTCCTATGTGTCTCCTGAGGAAGACTGTGTTGGGGTGTCCTCAGCGTAGGAGAGGACGTCATGTGAGTGGATTTTGGTGGGTAGAGGATCATGTACGTGTTGAAGAGGGCCTAGCTCAGGGAGGGTCCATATAGAATGCTGCAGACGAGGTCGCTGGTGTCCAAGATGTGTGGTGCCATACTGACTGGGTCCTTCCAGTCAGGAAGTAGCAAATCCATCGGAGTCGTGTCCTTGGATTCTAATGTCCCGGTGACGTTGCAGGAGTATGTTGTGTAAGACTGTCAAATGGTGCAGAAGGAGGAGGGCTGCCATGATTCATCTGTCCAGTGTCATGCGGATGTCATCCATGACAGCAGTGAGGGAAGTTTCCATTCTGTGGTTGGGTCTGAAACCAAACTAAGGTGTCGGCGTTGGTGGTCTTTGAGGTATTCGGTAAGGTGTCTGATTTTATTTTTTTCTAATTCCTTGGCTGGGAATGGTAGCAGGCAGATAGCTCTGTAGCTGGTGAGTGTTGAAGGGCCTGCAGAGGGTTTCTTAAGCAATGGAAGGGCCATTACTTGTTTACAAGCGTCTGGGAAGGTCGCAGGAGAGGTGGACTCATTCAGAATGGGTGTGAGCATGGCATTGATTGGTTGCTGTTTCCTGGAGTAGGTGTAGTGGGACTCCCTGAGTGGATGGACTTCATGGTGACAGTGGTTTCTTCTGAGGTGATTACTGGCCATGTGGTTTGTATTCTTTTTGACAAGATTGGCATGGTTGGTATCGCCTGGTAATGAGCTGAATCTGCGATTAATGGCAGTAATTTTGTTGCTGTAGAGTTGTGAAAGATTGTTGCAGCTGTCCTGCAAGGAGGTGTTTGTGTTTGAGGTGGCTGATAGTGTGGTGAAATCTTTGACTGTGGCAAATATTTCTTTACTCTTATTTATGCTGGCATTCATGTGGTCTGGTAGTGGCACTTTTGATGTCTGTTTCTTAGGGCAGATTTGAACATTCTCTTGTCATGTCTGTTTGCGCTCCTGTTTGCAGTAACGATGCCTTGGATTTTCTGTGTACCAGTTGACCTGGAGTCCGGATCTTATTGTAATGCAGCTTCTTGCTTACCTGTGTTCCAGCACCCCTCCCCCAAATCAAAGGTCATCCATCCCGATATCTTGTATGGAAGGTTTACAAAATAGTACATCGTTGCATCGTTCTAGGTAGCATGACATATTTCAGGGTAAGCCTTCGAAACTCTTGCTTTGCAAGACTGACAATGGCTTTTGTAACTTGTCCTTGGATCACCTTTCGTTGGCACCAATCTGTCTTCATTCCTACCTTTTCATCTGGCAGGACTTGCCATTTGTCACCTTTTTTGGGTCCGTTTTATATAGTGTAAATTCGACCCAACTGTATTGGAGCATTTTACAGGAGTACCAGTTACGTTCCACAAGGAAACCTTCGTCTGTGCCACATTAAAAAAAATAAAAAATTAAGTGATTGCCCAGAATCGCAGGTGAATCGCAGGGTGAGTCAACACCGACTCAAACATGGTTCTTCAGCTCCAGTTGGCAGCTGTGACCGTTTTTCTGCTTCCCCTACTGCTGCTTGTGCTGGAATTCAGTTACCATTTATTCGCTCTTTCCCCTCCATCATAGGTCTCTATTTCTGCTGGGGGAGGGAGGGAGAGAAGAGAGAAGTGGTTTCATCAGAATGTTAAGACGATGCAGATATTCAACTTGGTTCCCTAGTTCCAGTGTCAGCGGCTCTGGTTGTTACGCCTCACCCTCTTGCCAATTAAGCAGTGGTGTAATCTGTAGCCTGACATTTTGGTCTAACCGGTTTGGGGGGAGAATGCATGCATCTTTAAGTGCAAGCAAACTGTATTTGAGCGACAATCGTCCTGGACTGAAGACCTTCCCCCCCCCCCCCAGCAGCAGTATCTTGCTTTTGGATTTACTCTATGGATAACCTAGTCGTTTGTAGGCACACTGCAGCCATCCTTACCTTTTTAAGAAAGGAGGTCATTTCCTTTTAGAAATGAGGTAGCCCCTAGTAAACCTCTGATACGTAAGGCATGCAGTCAAGTTTAAAAGCTAATTTTTTCTGTGCACAATAAGCTCTGAAACCAGTCTGAATTTTCAGTGATGTACCTACCGACTTGCATTTTAAGGGCGTTCTGTGCTCTGTATCCTCCGTATTCTACTTGTATGCAGATGCTTTGATTCTCAAGAATTTCTGCCTCTGTGTATCTGTACAGAATATATAGCAAAAGGATGCTGGATCCCAATTGCTGCACTGTGGAGTCTGAGGTCGAGTGGTCTTTGCCGTAACATCATATATTTGGCTTGCAGGACAGTTGCAACTTTCCCCCACTGGAGCATTTGTTTCCTGATCAAATGCAGCCTGCAAATGAATACAAGCTTTCCGCTTGCTTCGAAGTTACGCTTTGTTTTATAGGATGCACTTCTTTCAACCATGTCTTTGAACAAGCATTGACATAGCCAATAGGTCTCACCTTTTGAGACTGTATAAGTGTTTAGCCATGCAACAGTTGATGTTGTTGCACCAAGGATTTTGTGCTGCATAACTAAATACTTCAGGTCCCAAAGGCGAGACCTATTGGCTATGCCAATGCTTGATTTGACTTTTTATTCAGGGTGGGCGCTGGTCTTTTGCCTTTTCGACTGTGTATAGGAAATATGTATCTGCCATAGTGGTGGTTTTTTTTTTTTTGTTAATGCATATATTTTGAACGGTGCTTTTCCCCCACAGAACATGTTTTATGAATTTGAAAAAATACACGATTGTGTAATAACTTTGCAAAACTTAAAGGCTAAATGTATGTGATTTAATGGGTCAAGTAGGATGAACCACCTGTAATCCTCTCATTTTAATTGCCCAGCAATTTATTGTGAAATACATATACATACGCTAAGATACAATGTGCTTCGATCCATACATATTTCTTCTTGTAACTTGTGTGACCCTGTAGCACTGCTTTTCTAAAAGTCTGCAAGAATGAAACCAGTTGGGAAGGCAGACTGAGGGTTTGAGCCACGTCTAACTTAAACCTCCAAGAAATTAAGAGTTTAATTTGATTCACCCTGGGCAGTTGTGCGGGGCACAATTTGTTATGATTTTAATATTGTTGGTTATAGAACACCCTCCTTCTAGACTTTTACATTTAGGGAGCGTGTACATGCAGCGTTACCTAGTTTGTTTTGTGGAAATTGAAGAGGAGGGAGTTGGATATGGTTTCAACTGGGGGGGTCTTTATGTTCAAAAGGGTCGTGTACACCCCAGATGTTCACAGTGCCAACATAAGTTAAATAATATCTACATGCATATAGTCTGAATGCAAGTTAATTCTATATTTACAAGTGTTCCTAAAACTCTGGAATGGATCCATCTCTTAGGCATATGATGGAGACCCATGATTTACATCATCCGAGAAGAGATGTAGTAAGATAACGGAACTTAACTCTTGTTCTGTATCAATATTAACGGGTGAATCTGAAATCAATTCAATACCAGTAATTGTGCACTCCAGGCAGGAAAAAGAACAGACATCTATATATATAAAAACGAATATATGTCTGTGTCCTTTATGCATTACTACACCATTCATCCGATCGCCATGTAACTTTTGGGAAGTTGAGTACACTCCCGCCAAGGTTTCTGGCATAAATTTTTTTAAAATATCGGGCCCCCAGGGCCCTCTATCTTTCGAATACTGAAATTGTCAGAAATTGCGAGCATTGTCCAGTTATGCCCCCCAAACGGAAATCGATTAGTCGATCTACATCTGAAGCACGAAAGAAAAAGGCATTACGAGCTTCAGAAAAAGACTAGCGACGGGAAGCAAGATTAGAAGCTGTACAAATACAAACTGCTCAAGCCCGTTCTTCTCAAACGAACAAGCAACGAGAATCAAGATTGGTAGCCGATCGAGTACGCACAGCTCAAGCCACACTTTGAACCGTTTTCAAGATTAAAATGAATACGTTTCAATAAAAATGACACAATGTAAATTGAATGTTATCATAACGAGTTTCCTTTCTTCTGAGATCGCAGCAACGCGCGACGGGTAAGCCAGTAACCAATATAATACAGAGTAACATAAAATCGTACAGGTCAATAAAGCAGTAAAACGTTCACCCGATCACTATTCAAAACTGAAAACTTGCATGTGCCTCACTAGCAGTGTTGAACCTTCAAGTGGCGGCCTTGGTCTTCTACTCCTGGGGTGCGCTGTTTTTTGGGGGAGCCGTGTAGAAGGTCCAGGAGAAACCTGAAAGCAGATGTCTGCTCTCATTGCAGTGACTGGGTAATGTTTCACCCTCAGGCTGCTACTAGCCGAGCAGGCAACCTGCCTGTCAAGGGGTTGGGCCATGCCTCTGATACGGATCTGAAAAGCACCCTCTGCCTCCTGGGCCCTGCCTCTTTCTCTTAAAGTTAGCTACTGAGTTATTCTGTACGTTTTAAAGTACGTGCATAGCCCGCGATTTTCTTGGGAACTTGCTGTCGGCTGTGATTTCATGTTTGCCAAATACTAAGGTGTCCTAGTATTCTAAACAAATGTTGCTTTCCTCCTGATCCTCCTTTTCCTCTTTATCTCACTCTTTAAAGGCATTTTCACCCCAGCTTTCAAGCATTCTTCACTGGATTCCTAATTCGTACTTAGTTTTTCTTTGCCATCATTTCTATTTTTCACTATCTGTAGGCGAAAAATAACTCTTAATCCATAAAAAACAAATACCGTCCCAAATTAAGCCCCTACTGTGCACTTGCAGTGAATTTAGACAGGCAAACAGGGGCCCACGACACTCTGGGCCACCTGATGGGCTCAGCCAGTCTTGGTGCTCGGTGGAGGATTGGAATGACAAACTCCAATCTCTCTCAGTTTTAACAAACTATCTAACCTCGGACCTCACAGAATTTCAGTAATTTTGAAACTGTGCCTACAAAGACGCGCACGCGTGTATAGGATATATACAACACAAAAATCCATATGATGGATTGTGAACCTAGCCAAGGAGAAATTTTAGGTTTACCCAATTTTGGGTGCCCCTTGTCAGAAAAATTCGTTTCTTGAGTCCCCTCAAAAAAGGTAGAAAACACACCTATTGTGTGTGTGCCTTTCACTTAAACATGCAGTTAACGCTGTACCCGCAATATTTCTTAGTAATATTATGCCCCATGGTCCGCCTGGGTAGACTGTCTCGGCTGCCCTCCGTCTAATCAACCTGAAAGTCCCGGGCTCGACTTTTTTTTTTTTTCTACCTTAATTTAGGTCTATTCACAGGAGTGGTACACATGTGGCTGGCCCTCATGTTGTCCTGTAGAAGAGGTGTAGGGGACACCTTGAAACATGTCGACAGGATATGAGGAATTATGACCATGTTTTTCCTCTATCTACCTGTTTTATTATATCAACTAGGAGCAGGAATAAAACTTTAGCTTACTAGTTAGGTATTTTTAATTGGCACAAAACACCACTCCACGACACATAGATTAACAAAACTAGTGCTCCTACGTATCCTTCACAAGTCTCAGCACTCACCAAGCAGTAGATGCTTGGGATGGCCCCAATGATTAAGCATGTCACCTAGGGGCAACCTTGGGTGAGTGAGGGGACTCGAATTTTTCTTTTCTGATAAGGCGCACCCAAAATTGGGTAAACCTAAAATTTCTCCCTGGCTAGGTTCTCACGATCCATCATATATGGATTTTTGTGTTGTACTTTGTTTAGGAGGTTGAACCTAGCCGTATCCTCCTTCTCCCTCCTTTTTGATAAATATAGGATATATACTTCACTGGTACACGCAGCAATTCCTAAAACGTATTCTCGTCTCTCCTCCTAATGAAATACACCACGCTCCCTTTATTCTAATCTAGTGAGAGTGGGGGTTTAGAGGCTGTACGCATTGCCCAGTGACCCGCACCAATGGGTAGCAAAACATGGTCACTTACTGGTGAAACGTAGTCCGCAAAGGAGAGAGAGAGAGAGAGAGAGAAACAGAGAGAAACACCCTGTTTGATGCCAGAGTCCAGGCGCTACAGATAGCGGAAGCGTTAGCTCAGCAGCACCTTACTCTGAGAATGGCTGCCCCAGGGAGGGACTGGGGCAAAATATCACAAGCTAAAACTCTGGAAACGACAGTGCCCTCCCTGCGCCCAAACAATCAAATGGTGGTTCATTTTAATGAGGCACAGCCTGGGTGAAAGTGAGCGCCGCTGCTTCTTGCTTCAGTAGTCGGGTTGTGAGTCCACTGGGCCGCCAAGGATGAGTGCTGCTCCAGGGCAGTGGGCACGCCTGCCTGCTTCTAGGCGAGCACAGGCAGTCTCTCAGCCCGAAGCACTCGCAGTATGAATGATATTCTTCTGAGCAAACTGATTGTTTACTACTGTAGTGTAACTTTCCTCCATACAAAAGAAGTCATAAATACATTTCCCTCTGCAAAACGCTTGTTCTGTTTATATGATGTCGAGAAGCAATGTTGTAATGACTCAGGTAGACTAACAGGATGAGAACTATTGTGAGCAGGGCTTTAACCCTTTGCATGCTTGTGACTGAACCATTCCGTCACGAGCCACGGTGGCGCTGGGCTGGTGATGGAATGGTTCCGTCACGGCCTGACCGCCGCGGCATCAATTTCGCTCTTGCACGGTGCGTTCTAATGAGCGGGCGGGCCGTGACGGAACCATTCTGTCACAAGCACAGCGCCACTGTGGCTCGTGACAGAGTGGTTCCGTCACGAACATGGCGGCGCCGCGGCCAAGGGGTTAAGAGGGCAGCGTCCTTCAGTGACTCAAAATCGGCAATTAACAAGCACAGCGTGGAAGACTAGTGTGGCCACCCTAATTAAAAACATATGGCCCCTGCGTGCCACTGCTGGCTCTCGAGAGCAAAACTCTCTGGGAGTTAACATTTCCCAAGAAGCTGGGACCTCCACACGCCTTTAGCCAATTGCGTGCTAAAGCCAGACGCAAAGGCCAATGGCGTGTGAGCACCACAAGCACAAGTTTCTACTGAAGCGATTCCAAGAGGTCTGTTTCTAGGCTCGACCTAAAAAGCACAGCCTTCTTTAGAGCTCTAATTATGCTGTCCTTACCTCATCCGCTCATTCGCTTGGATTTTCGTTGTGGCACTTCTAAACGTTTGAAACTTTATCTTGACTATGTAGGCACGAAAAAAGACCTGAATTGCTACCATAGATTTGAACTTGCCTGCTTTTCTTCACGCACATATTCCTTTAAGCAGTGTGCAATACCACAACTGCAGAATATATTCTGTTAACAAACTGTGCTTGTTTCGTAGCAAGGTGCCCTCTGTATTGGCCTTATATCACACTAACCGCATTTCTAAATTTTCTGTACCTATACTGCTGCCACCGCTTCCTTACATGGGCTTGTATGTCAGTGTTCACACGTAAGTGTTGGCTCTTGCTTCATTCGCCAGAGTGACTGCAAATGAAAGTCAGAGCAACCTGCCTACTTCAGTCACCAGCCTGAAAGCAGTATGCAGATATATAACTGGTGCGTTTATCAAATACTTCTGTCATAACTTCCCTTACAGGTGCGCTTTGCAGTAGCATTGGAGCGTAAGTATGTGCCCCTTTTTAGGTAGTCTGCCAAAGCATGCGCTCGTGCTTGGAAGAATCTGCCTAATGGGCTTTTGAACCAATCTATAGCTTACCATTCGTTGGCATAATTATCGCTCCTTGCTGCATTCTCTGTAACTTTAAAAATGAACTTATTACCGCCCTCCTGTTCTCCTCCTTTCGCCCTTTGTATCTGTCTTTGCATGATGCTGCTATTAGGTTTTTATTCGAAGTGTCTGCTAGACAACTCATGTGCTGTCTCCAAGAGACTGTTGTATAGTTTGTGGGCTTCAGCCAGCCCATGCGCTTCCCATTTGCAGGCACCAGAGTTCGTCTCATTCTTTTTCTCAATTTGTTTATGGCATGCATTCGTCTTACCTTTTTCTGTACTTTAGCCCCACCCGGGAGCACGGACCCGGACCAATTACTACCATCCATTGCTCCCATTTTAGTAACTGTTTTAGGAACTACTATTTAAGCCTTGTCTAGGCAGCGATTGTGCTGTCCTTGAAACGTGCTGTATTCAGAATATGAGCTTTAAGCTCAGCTCATTTTCCGCACATGTATTTAATTGCTTTCTTTTTTGTGGTTTTTTTCGGAAATCCATTTTTTGTTTAGTAGTCCCTCTTTAGTGGAGTGGTGTGGCTCACTGGTTAGAGCCGGCAGACCCGGAAGCAGAGAACGGCCCGGGACCAGGGTTCAATTCCCGACGCGGCAGGGTCGTGGACCAGGGTCAGCGGACTCGATAATTCTTGCCTCGGTGCCTACTCTAACCAGGAATCACACTCAGCCACTCTGGGCATCAGCTTGCCTCACCTTGACAACGGCCCCCCACATTTGCCGGGGATACCTGGTTTCACCTTGGAGATACCCAGTAGGGACCATCTCACAGGGATAGCCAGGACGGGTTCCCCAGCGGTCTACAGCGCCACGACTCCTCAGAGCAGCAGTGCGCTTTACAAGACACATACCCACATTTAGTTTCTCCTTTTCTCCTGTTTTAGCCTCACGAGGGCGTCCTCTGTAACACGTGTTCTTTTTTGTTTTGTTTTTTTTGTTTTTGTTTGGGCTCTATTTTGTTAGAGTTTTTCATAACTGCTGTTGCAGGCATAAAAGGCCTCTCCACTTCTGCAACCCACTCTGGTGTCTAACTGCACTGTGAGGCTAGATTTTAGCTAACATTTCCTACAAGCGCCTCAGTTTATTCTTTTTTTTCCACTTCACCGACCACCCAGTCTAAGTGCACCATGACACACTCCTGCTTTTCCAACTGCAATACTCCCCCCCTCTATTGACACTTTATTAGACCTTGGGTCTTACTGCACCGTTAGATACTCTGCCAACTTTTAAAGATTTTGATTTCATTTTGCGATGGAGTTTTACAGCAACTAGGTGAAATATATTCAAGCTTTGCAGCTGCTGTGTTCACCTAATGCTCCATCAAGGTACCAGCAGTGGTATTGCAGCATGCTTTACTTCATCCAGAAAGCACACCTAGCGGCAAAAGATTTCCCTTGCAGACTTCAGAAGGGACATCGGTCGGTGGATTGGTGCCATTGCAGCCTCTTTAAAGGGGCGTCTTCATACACTGAGCATGCTTTGTGCTAATTTTCTTATTGAATGTCCACTGTGCTAGGCTTTGCTGCCCCTTCACTAGATCATCTTCTTTTTATAAAATTGTTCCGTTTTATTATATAGTACATTTTAATATGGCAAACTGAGTTAAAAGGCATACTATAATTGTTGTTTCATTATAGCGACCCACCCCTGGTAGCCTTTCCTTTAGGAATGGGGCTAAAGTCTCAGCCCCTTCTACCCATCCACAGCACCACCGTCTCACTTTCAGGGCCAGACGTTTAGAGACACAACTTAAACATTGCAACAACACAACTTCGGTTCAGTAGGACTGTGGCTGTGTTAATAATGCTAAACAAACTACTTGTATAATATAATTCGACCTAGCCACTGGGTGATTTCTAACCCCAAGGTTATTTCTCTGCTTAGCCTCCTTACAGAAGCACCGCAACAGAAATGAAGCATAACTATTGCTACTGATGTTTTTGAAGAGTGGCAATGCCCCCCCCCCCCCCCCCCACACTATAAATGCGTGTTTTTCTCCACTTCCTCCCTCTCCCCCGCAACTCCCCCTCCACCCAGAGGTGAAATTATAGATTTGTGGCTGCATTGGTTCGCTTACCCCTCCATCTAGGGACAAGCCGTGGTATTGCTGCATTCCTTAAATCATCCAGAAGGGACACCTGGTGGCGATGGGTCTCCCTTGCAGCTTTCAGAAGGGATGTTTATAAGTGCTATTTCAGCCTCTTTAAAGGTACGTATTCATATGCTGAGCACTCGTCGTCTGCTCCAGTATGTTAAGCAATACTCAATCTGCAGCGCACCTTTTGATCTGTGGGTGTGCAAAGGTTGTGGATAATGTTCTGCATGGTTAAACACTTAAGTCCCAAAGGCAAACCCATAGATCAAAATATATTATTTACACTAGACCTATTGCCCAGTGACCCATTTGTATTCCGTGTGTTCTCGCTGCCACGTGTTCTTACCCTTTCAAGTGCCCACAGTTCGTAGATCTCCCCATTACTTGTGTTCTCTATCTTTAGTTTCAACATTCGTACTTTCTGTGTCTCAAAGTATCTGTTCCCATAACCCTACCACATAATTCTACTACAAACCCAGTTCCACAACTAACGATTCCAATTCAAACTATATAATTACACTCCACACCGCATACTTGTACTACACCAGAAACCAAAATGCATACATACTCATTTACAAGGACCCCAGCTCTAAATCTCTCACTTTCTTTTTTTTGGATCTGTTGCACAAAAAAAATATTTTTGAAATTTATTTTTTAGCACTCCATACGAATGTTCCTGTTTTCACTCGCTCAAAGCTGTTTCTGTGAGCAGGCCTGTAAATCTTGTTCTTCACTTGACGCAAATGCTGCTTCTATTTGCTGGGCACGATATAGTGCAGAGCTCGGGTAGCACTAAACTTATTCCCTACTTCCACAGGGTTCATATGGTTTTTCAGCTGCTAATAAAGACTGGTTATTGTGCTAGGTTTGCCCGCAGCTGCCGGACTTACATTAAGTTAACGTTCCTTGTTCTAAAGCCCACAAGACTCCTAGGACTCAGCAACTCCTGTAGGGTGGGATTCCTTCCCCCGTTCCCTCCTTCCCCTTGCAGCTGCAGACGCTGACATGGGACTATCAAACGGGAAGTGAGCTGAGCCGCCATCTTGGAATTTTGTCATGATCTGACAGATGGGAGCTGGCAATTAATATCGTTTTAGACAGACTTCTTACCATTGCTGGACATGTTGCATAGGTCTCAAGCATTAAAAAAATATATATAACCATTTGAACATTTCTTAGGTGTGAATTTGTTAGAATTCATTTTGCTTATTGAATATTTCATTAAATGACATTCTTTTCAGTTTTATATTCAGTCTGTGTGGAACTTCACAATTGCAACTTCGTGCCACTGTTTCAATTTTTTTTCTTTTGCCACTTTTTATATGGACGTCGGAAATTGCAAACACTGCCCTTGTATAAACGGACCAATATAAAGGATATGGGGACTGTTTTTAGAGTTTTACAGCCTGCTTAACTTTCATCACACTCTTTTCTTCACTATTTCTGCTGCTACTCAGTAGTTAATCTGAGTTGCAGGATACTGTGACTTTTTAGGTTGTGGCTAGACAGCACATTTTTCAGGGACTTTTAGCTGTGCTGCTGTACGCCCTGGCTAAAAATATTGACTGTGCCAATCACTCTCTGCCGAAACCTAATGGCTTTGTCAATGATTATTTTTAATTGCTTTTTTTCAATGATCCACTTCAGTGCTTTCTTACTTTTTTAGAATCTCTTTTTATGGTACAGTTCCGATCTCTCCATTTTGCCCCAACATCACCTGTTCTCTCACTTTACTCGTCTTGCTTTTTCTCCTCAGTTCCACTCTTTTACCTCTCTTGTACTTTTCCTCCAGCACTGACTGTTTTGTAGTGCTTTTTAAATCCTCCCTTTATCCGCATCTCTTCCCCTGTTAGCAACCCACCACCCGATTGCCTCAGGGGCAAGACCTATTGCTCTGCCAGTGCTTGTTATAAGCTGTAATCTCACAATGATTCCTAGCCGGGGCCTTGTTTATAACTTGACCTGACCACTCAGTGCTCCTGTTGCACCTCCTTTAGCCTCTATCAAATATTGTTGGCTATATGAAATAATTTCATAGAAACCATGTTAAAGCAAAACTAGCATTGATAAAGCCAAAAGGCTGCCAGCCCAAAACCAGCCAATGCTAGTTTTTCATCTTTAGAATATTTAAATTTGCACATAACTGTGGTGGGAGGACAGATTGTTTGGCAGGCTTTTTTGGAGCTCTGCTCTGTGCATGAGCAGAACACCGTACAGAATTAAGTGGCCCAGTACTAAATGCCGGCACCCCCTTTCCTAATCCGCCGTTCACATACACCTATTTCTTCAGGCTAAATCATTCATAGCCTTTGTTCTTCCTCTGTTGCCACTGTTTACCACATCCACTTTTCCCCTAATTTGATTTGTATGGCGAGAAAAGCAGTCCCCTAAGACATTCCACCTGCAGAAAGTTTTGTCTTCAGCCCTTATCCTGCCCATCTGTTAGCCTGAATTACAGGATGTTCGTGATTTTTCGTTTAGTCCAAAACATGACCCTGTTGGAGACACTTCATGTGCAGTGATGAAGCACAGCGTATGTACAAAAGTCGTTCTTTTAGACAGATTAACTTTCTTAAATGCCCCCAGCCCATTGTGCATGATAAAGCCATATTAGCTGGTTTTAATTGGGCAGACCAATTTATCTCCCTGCTGAAAATCTCAATCAAAATGTGGCTAGTCTTCAGGCGACTTGCTTTTTTGGGGGGATTCGATTACAGCGCACAAGCACTGTCATCAAAAGCTTATCTTTAGCAAAAATAAACTCTTAAAGGGCTTGAAGTGCACCCATCACCTACCTTTAACTACCATACGATGGCTCCTACCTCACTTTTTGTTTCTTTACTTGCATTGGTCAGTGTCTTTTCATATCCGGCTTCCTCCTGTGCTTTGAGTATTCAATGCTGTGGAGAATGAACCACATAATTTCCTGTGACTGGTGTCCTCCCTCTGGCCGCAGGCTCCTGTACGTACTCTAGTTATTTGTGGACATACACTTTTATTGAATTAAAATAACATTCTTAAAAGCTTGTCTCCTTGTAAGTAATGTGACTGCTATTATCAGTGGGGCAAGTTTTGGCGAAGGTAATTTGTAATGAAAGGATTTGATTTAAAGGTCTGTGGAATGCTTGTGTTGAGTAAGCACACGATTAACGGTATATCTAAATGACAGCTCTGCTCTCATAACCCTGGCAGATCTTTTGTGGTGAGTACCAGATTTTACTACTTTGCCTGGTCATGGGATATTGAGCAACTTCCATTTCAAGAAGAAATGTGATTTTAAGCTTCTAAATTCTTTTCAGGCAACCAATAGTCTGCTCAGGCGGATTGAAGGTCTTTTCTGTTTGAGTGGATAGGAAGATTGCAGTATTCTTGATTTTGGTGTACAAATGTTGCATTCGTATTTCGGTGGGGACAAAACGACTATCACCTAATCTTCTGTCATCTGTTGCTCATCATGCCAAAGTGTATATTCATAAAAGCATGGTGCAATGATGCCTTTTTAGGCAGATAAAAAAAATTCCCTTGTCGTGCACCCACTAATTGCCAAGGCAAGTAGTATGGTATTTTTATCCAGGCTTACTAATGCACCAAACTAATGCATTTTGGCATGTAGCAGTGCATGTTGACCTTTGCGCACACCTACAAGAACCAGGGATTTGTGGAGTAGTCTTTCTTAAGCACTGTAGAAACTAACTATGTAAGCATACCTGTTACAGATCAGCTTTACTGCAGCTGTTCAGGCTTTTTCCTTTCATATAGGGTATCCTGAATTCTCCAGGTCAGCGGGCTAGGTTTCTTGTTTTGTTTTTAAGAAAACAATTCCAATGACTGTATATTTCAGAGTCACCGATTTGCTTGTTTCAATCCTAGAGTTGGAAACCTTGGGCCCTCACACAACTATCTGGTATCTGTACACGGAGAAATACATACCAGGGGCAGCAACCCCTAATTTTTTATGGTTCTGTTGTATGTAACGAGGCATTACTAGTTCACTTAGTAACTTTAGATTGACTCTTTGGCTTTCATTCACCCAGACAGTTTAATTTAACTTAAGTTCTGTTGGGCCACCATTATTTCAACAGGAGTGTGAAGGAAGTACTGAGAGGTAACCTGGCTCCTGTAAAGTGTTGTTTTTTTTTGCATAGACCTACTTCTAACGGTTTCTCCTGATACCATACATTTGCAGCGCACAGCCCTTTTGACAGTCATTGTGCATCAGTACCTCGCTTATATGAAGGTAATAAAAAATTAACATAGTAGTTTACTATATTTGATGTTAAAATTACCAATTACAGTTGGTATTCGGGTACCATAGTTAAAGAAATTAACAGACCTCAATTGTAATTGAGTAAAAATAGTTGCACTTTATAGTATTACTGATAGCCCATGTGTTGTGGGTATGGTCTTCATGGTTTTGGAAATATAAACTTGAATAATTGTATTCAATTAATACAATAAAATGCTAACATTTTAGGCGCAAGCTTAGCATTTGGATGATTGTAACATTCTGTGTAACATTCTGTCTAAAGAGATGTGACTTTATTGAACGACTTAACATTGTTAGATGCCAAAAGCTTTAAGTACTTTCTAGCCATTGGGATGGCTACAATGACCGCTTCCCCAATAGCTCATGTGATGCAGCCTTTTCCAGCTCAGTAGTAGTCCAGTTTAGGGGCCAATTTAGAAGAGAACGGATTATAAAATTGGGACATGAACAGATCTGATTTCTAGTCCATAGTCTGCTTTAGCAATTTTATGGCCTGTTTGACTTCCTTCAACAGAGTAGGTTGTTCCATAGTTTCACCTCTGCCTTTGATTTTTATTTGTTTAAGGAGCTTGCTGTCCTTAAATAAATGTCCCACTACAGTGTTTCAGGGATGTGGAATTTAGTCAACCCCCCTCCCTCCTCCCGACAGAAGCCAGCTGATGGAGAGAGAGTTTAATAAACACCAAAGGTCGTGGTTAACACCATACCCAAGTAGAATCCTAGTTATTAAAGACTCATAAGTGCACCTGTGGCACATGTCCTTGCAAATATGCATGTGTAGATTTGCTCATGCGAAAATCGGAGTGTTTGCAAGTTCACTTTCACTCCAGCCACTTTTTCCAAACCCTGGAAGGAGTTTTAAATCTGTCAAGTGTCAGGAGTACATTTCAAACTTTTCACAGTATGGGAAAAGCTTAAAGAGTTGGTGAATACCCTTAAAACATGAACATTAGTAGGTTTGCAAAGACTCAAAAGGCATTCCAACCATGGAACTATTGCTTACCACTACCTTCAGCCACTGTATGTAGATCTGCAGAAATCTGGCAACATAAGGGAATTGCTTGTATTCAAACCCTACTATGAGTCCTGGCATAATCAGATGCTAGATTGGCGTTCTTATATAATGAGATTGCTGCCATAATTTGCTGCCGCATTACATGACACAAAAGGGACACTTCTTGGTGAATTTTATGCATGTGAATTCGTAAGACTCCAATGTTGGAGAACTGTAAATACATTTTTTTTGTATTGCATTGACTTATGTGGGGCATTTTGATGGTGTAAGACTGCACCTTTTTTTCTTTTTAGAGCGAACAGCAGCTATATTTTGAGAGCAAGCAACACGTTTTGAGGTTGTTTTTTTGGGTTGAAAGGCTTTGAAGATCTCACTTTAAGTGTAGTGCTTGACTCCTTAACCACTGCCTTTGTCAACCTGTACCCACAGCAATTAAGGTTTTGTTTTGGTAACAGACCCTTCAATTGTGTAATTGTTCTTCTTGTGGAATCTTAATTGAATAGTCTTTAAGTAGCTGAGCTCTAAACCACTATAGAAACAGGTTTGTTCTCTCGTTAGCAAATTGCTAAGCAGGGTAATTTGACTCAATACCCGGTTGCCACGGACATACACATATCTAGTGCATATCTAGATGCACAGACTGTAATGTGCTAACTACTATTGAGTGTGCGATAGCATGGGTGCATGACTTAATACTACTGTCCAATAATCAGACGGGAAAGGATCACTTGTCCTGCACAACCTTAGGTTTCTTGCAGGAGCGGGGGGTGCGTCCCAAATAAAAGACCCTCATGCACGTGATGGGTAGGGTGGAGTTGGAGCGGTGTATCTTGATTCTCCGCTTTTTTATTCACGTGTGCATAATCATAAGGTCGATCAAGTTATGCAACCTCCCCCAGGAGGTGTAGACCCAAGGTTGAAGCAGTAGTGAGCCAGTGACGAGGGAGTATTAAAAAGCCTGGATAGCCAGAATAGGAATTTTAATGAATCTGGGTTCGGGTCTGGTAAACTCTGGTATAGTGCATCATGGAGTACTTGTTAGGGGTAGTCGATGCACTCAGGGTATCGTTAAAAACTTTGCGTGAAGGAAAAAAGGGGGGGATTAGGTCGACATGTTTCTGCCTTCTACGCCTTAGTAGGACTTACAGGCATTCATCAGGACCGTTATGTGAGATAACGTGGAGGTAAAGGGATATGGTCAGAGTGCTCAAAAAATGAAGTGATAAGAAAAAAGGTATATTGACCTGTCTCGTTTCAGAAGAGGTCGCAATGTACCTCGCGCATGAAAATACCGCGCTCCAGTCGGGTTAAGAGGCTTGTGGGGGACTATTTCGTCCTGCCCTGGCGTCTTCTGCGAGCGCGCTGCCTTCTTTCACCCGGAAAACCCGGTTGAAAGAAGGCAGCGCGCTTGCAGAAGACGCCAGGGCAGGACGAAATAGTCCCCCACAAGCCTCTTAACCCGACTGGAGCACGGTATTTTCATGCGCGAGGTACATTGCGACCTCTTCTGAAACAAGAGACAGGTCAATATACCTTTTTTCTTATCACTTCATTTTTTGAGCACTCTGACCATATCCCTTTACCTCCACGTTATCTCACATAACGGTCCTGATGAATGCCTGTAAGTCCTACTAAGGCGTAGAAGGCAGAAACATGTCGACCTAATCCCCCCTTTTTTCCTTCACGCAAAGTTTTTAACGATACCCTGAGTGCATCGACTACCCCTAACAAGTACTCCATGATGCACTATACCAGAGTTTACCAGACCAGAACCCAGATTCATTAAAATTCCTATTCTGGCTATCCGGGCTTTTTAATACTCCCTCGTCACTGGCTCACTACTGCTTCAACCTTGGGTCTACACCTCCTGGTGGAGGTTGCATAACTTGATCGACCTTATGATTATGCACACACGTGAATAAAAAAGTGGAGAATCAAGATACACCGCTCCAACTCCACCCTACCCATCACGTGCATGAGGGTCTTTTATTTGGGACGCACCCCCCGCTCCTGCAAGAAACCTAAGGTTGTGCAGGACAAGTGATCCTTTCCCGTCTGATTATTGAATATACTCTGGAAACTGATTGGATCAGCTTTCTACCTCCCTCTTTTTGATAAAGTTAATACTACTGTCGACTGCTGTCTCATCGGTTCTCCCAATTAAAGTAGTTGTCTTTTCCAGTTTCCACATCGGTTTGCACTTTTCTGAATAATTCTTTAGGAATTATGAATATTTGCACATTCTCAATGGTAATCCAGATTTCTTGGTGGGGTGATTAGATTATGGCAGGTGCAAACAATTGTTTCAGGCTAACCACACCAGTTTCAAGGACATGCCAGAGATATTTCACTTTAGGGTGACTTAATTTGTGGCATTAGCCCCTACACTACCCTGTACATGGGTTGTACATTTTCCTACCTTGTATTTGTGAATCATGACTGTTTTAGAACGCACTCACACCTTACATTTTATGGATTCTCCAACCTGTTACCTCGTGCACGTCGTCTGACTACTATAGTTCCTGATGGTGGTAGAAATTTCGAAGCTCCATAATGTGCATGACGTTAAAATGTAATTCCATTACTTTAATTTATATATCCTACTTTATCTTTTTTTATACTTGAAATATTATCCAATAGCTGCCTTCCCTCCACTTCGAAGCAGTCTTACAATTGTGCCTGTTTCCTTGCTGCACTGTAGTCAAGGTATTTATCAGTACAAATTGAATTTAAGGTTTCAACCATTGGAGCTACTTTTCATTGGTCATTCCTTGTCTATCGAGGAATGAGCTGAAATGCCATTGCATGCTTTTTCTCCTGCCATTGCCCGACTACAAAAAAGTTAAGATTATGGTTTAGCAGTTGCCACAAAGGGTAAACGTCCATTCCTTTTCGAGAATTTTTTTTGTACTATTGCCTGTGTTTTATATAATTTTCTTTCCTTTAACATCAAATGTTGGCGGTAGGATTAGCTATCCAACTGAAGACTCAATGTGGTGGACTGTGCGCTGGTATAGCCTCAACCTGTGCTTGCTTGGGCCGTTGGTGGAAGGCTTGCACATATGGAGTATATTTTGCTCTCACCTTAAGCCGGACTGTCTCAAAATAGGGCGGTGAACAGGGTACTGTTGCCTTGGCAACTGGATACCCTGTCCACCCAACTCGAACTCTGAGCCTCTGTTGCATAATCTGACCCTCTGAAGGTACCAGCACTTGTTGCTGCACAATCTTGCCTTGTTAAGTCAGTTGAGCCCCCTACAGAATACAGCGATTGGATACAATTTGACCTAGAAAGCCTTCCTGCCCGTATTCGTGACAGTTGGCGTTCCAGTACAGATTAGCAGAACACTGTCACCTTTGTATCACTTGACTGCATCTGCTGAGGGTCCTGGTCCGATTTTTAATGGCTGACTCGGTCATTCAAATCAACCATGTCATGGTTAACAAGACCACTTGTGCAACCTTTCCCATACAGTCTTGTATCTTGGAATTTGTGTTTTGGACCTCCAGTAAATGAGCGCTAGAATACCTTGATACTTGGCGTGGAAAATTAGCAAATGAACAAACTAGAGATACTGGTTCTGGACAGGACCCTTCTCTAAATGCCCTTAAGCAGTGAAACGTTCTGTTTTGGCTCCCCATGGTTCCCACCCCACCGCTACCCACGCGAGTGTCTGAGTCGACAAGGCAACTGAATACTTCTCTACTAAGTGTACATCCAAATGTACTGTACCACTTGGAAATGGAATACGATGGAGAAATGGCATGATGGAGATTCAATTGTGAGCCTCTACTTATTTCGTCCAAGTTTTTGACCTGTAGTCCTTAGAGATACGGCTCTCTTACAGTCTGACTTTTACTGGGAGTTTGATGGGGAAAACAGGATAACATCCTGTGGTGAAGCCACTCAAAGTGTTAAAATGCTGAATTTTGTCTTGTTCGGCAATATGCCTTGGACCCAAGTTGTGGCTGTACTAATCCTAGCCTAATACATTTGGTGTGGCATTGATTTCAAACGAGGTAGCTTGTTTCTAATAAGATTGAGTGGATGTCATTTCAAACCCCTCTGAACCTTTGTCTTTTTTTCCTTCCCTAGTTAGAGGGTCAAAGCCTGGTAAGAATGTTCAACTTCAAGAAAACGAAATTCGAGGGCTTTGCCTGAAGTCTCGGGAAATTTTCCTTAGCCAACCAATCCTCCTAGAGCTCGAAGCACCGCTTAAAATATGTGGTAAGTACTCCTAAAAATTGTTTCATTTCCTCATGCTAGTTTGGTTTTGGTGGTTTTCCCTACCGGTCACCCTGTGCCACACATGCCTACTTAGAGAGGGGGAGATTGTAGAGGTTAGGGGACTACTATAAATGTATTTGTTGCCCATTCCATGTGCTTTTGTTAATCTCTTATAGGGAAGATCCCTTTGGTGCCAAGTACTCAAACCCCACCACTCCAGCAATGGCCACATGTCCTTTTTAATGCATGGAAGATTGCACTCCAGGTTTGCTTAACATGTAAAGAATTATTCACAGTAAGCTCCCGTGTGTAAATTAAAGGTGACCATGTTGCCTGGTGTGGACAAGTTTTCGGAGAGATCTGCAGATTGAATTTGAGGATTTTCTCCATTGGTAATGTTAGCAATTATGCTACTGAGTTTTTCACTGCTTTCGGTCACATGTAACATTATACATAGTTAAACATTTTTTCAGAGCTATTTTTTTTTGAGTGGCACACGGACTAGTTTTGATGCCTTTTAATGGACTCCAGCATCTGCTGCAGGAATCTAGGTCTGACCCTGTGGTCACAGGTTCAAATCCTGGTTGGTGAACGCGCCTTTTCGTCCATAAGACAAAATAAGTACAAATGTTACTTTCTATCCAAAATTAAAATAGACACGCTTCTATTCGGCAGCAGCGAGTAAATGCTTTTTGATTTAAATCTTTTTCTTAATTACAAAGGCTGGAGGGGAATTTTTTTTCAGAACTAAAAAGACTGGTTTGTTACAGTTCATTTGAAAAACAAAACCAATCGAAACCTTTAGTTTGCATCACAATGATGAACTAGTACAGGCAAATCTACACCCACAGAGTTTAGGAAGGGGGAGTGGGGGGGGGGAGGATTGTCTAAACTTCTATAATATACAGCTTTTTTTTGTACCGACTCTGAAGACTTTATGTACTTGTTATATGCAGTTTGTTGTAGGCTCCATTACCGTTGTGTAATGCATAGCCCAGAAAGCATTTCTCGTCCCTGAGAAAGTAAATACTATTTGCTTCCCTGTCCCTTAATCCCCCTCACCTGCCTCCTTGGCTCCTACCCTACATCCAACTAGATCATCCTATTGAGGTGTTCAAAATAAATTGAGATTGGTAGTTTCTAGATTTTTATTTTTATGCTTTGCTTAAATTGTAAAGTAGTCACAAAACATCTGTGCTCTACAGAACAAATTGTACTTTTTACAGCCAAAGCTTATGAATCCAGTATGTAAACTGTAGCCCCTCAGATGAAGCCACTTAATCAGACTTGCACTAGAACTGCAACACTCCTTTCAGGGCCCCCATATTTTATACATTAGATAATGCTGATACAGCGGACCATAGGCTCTGAACCTAGGTAGGTTTTACCACGATGTTAACTGGTCAAGGTAGCCTGGCAAATTATCTTGAGCAAATAAGTCGGTACTTTCGTCCTAAGTGCCAAGTCCTCTTTTGAGGGTGAGGTATTTTCCTTGTGGAGTCTAAATCAGAAAAACCTGCTCTGAAAAGACTTAATTTTAACCTTCTTGAAGACAATAAATTTTGTTGGTTTCTTAGTGCGGAGTTGGGCAAGTTCTGTAGTTTGGCATCTATCTCCACTGTTCTATGTGGTAAAGTTGTTGATGTGAATGTCCATTGGGTCATGCAAAGTGAGAATAAAAGTTAAAAATGAAGGCACCTTCCCTCTGTTGTAGTAGATTATATCCTAAAATGTTAATCCAGTAGAGTCCACCAAGATAAGTATTCTAAAGTCCACCCCTACTGTAGCACCGTTTTCCCCTTGCCCATCGTGTACTCCTGTATTAGTTTCATCCTCATATGGAGAGCTAATCCCAGGGGATGTACGAGAATATGGTGGAGTAACTCCACGTGGGACTATTGGTCCCTAAAACTAAGAACCTAAAATATCCATCTTACTCTAATTCTGAGGCAAGAATAGTGTTGGAGTGCATTTCCAGAGACTTGGCAATAGACATTTTTCATTCATAATCTTTATTTGGTTGACCACAGCAGCCATAAAAATACCTGCATATGGTTAACACCGCAAATACAGAATACAGTCCAGTGAGCAATGAATCGGGATAAAAACACAATATACAATGTCAGTCAACTCTTGAACTCTTGGAAATCCTGGCAGCCTGCAAAAAACTGACCACTGCAAATAAAACCTGATTAGGTAACATCTGCAAGTACACAAGGGCTGGACGTAACTAAATAAAATCGAGTTTTTAACAAAGGAACTAAACTGCTTCCTGCTACTACTAAATAGTCACAGAACATGACAAAGTGAATGCCTATTGTCACAGCCGCAGGACAACCCACAACCTGATTGAACCCAGCAACTGGGTGAAGCCAGGAGATGGGATAATTTGCTGAATCACAACCTTGCCAATATTCTCTCACCTGTTGGTGACCTACACTAGATAATACACCATACCCTGGACTGTCTTTAGATTCATGTGTTCTCTCACCAAGCGTTTCATTAGTTCAGCCTCTTCATGGGTTAACAGGTCCCGTTCAAGAAACAAACCTCGCAGTGCCCATTTAGAAGATGAGCTCTTGCAACTTCATAGCTATCGTAACTAAATGAACCCAGCCAGTGAGCAGACACGAGTGTGGTTGTTGCTAGTATCAAGGGTGACACCCCTCCCCCCGCCCACCCCAAAAAACGTTCTCAGAAGTCCCCTTTCTAAGATCTTCGTGTTGGTGCATTTTACCTTGGAATATATTAAGAACCATTGTGGTTGACATGACTCTGGTGGTTGCAGGTGATGAAAGATTCTCCACAAGGTTGGCGTGGTTATCTGGGAGACAAGCCAGTGGTTGTAACATTAGTAAGACTGGCCTTGTGAACACTTCACGCATTCATGGAGGACCATGCGCTTTCTTAACTTGCAGTAGGTGTAAGTATTTTTTTCACTTCTGCCAGAAGGCAGAGGAGCTTGAACTTGGCTGTAGGAAGAGACATTGGTTTTGGCAGCTCGTCTGCGTAGGCAGGATACATCAGACTGAAGTCTAATCTCGTTCCCAAAAGACTCATGGGGATCAAGATGGGAAGTGATGTCTCAGATCTTTTGAGGTGTGATTTCCAAAGATCAATTATCTGTAGTAATGAATAGAATGTCCCTTGTTTAGAGCGTGCACAGCTGGATTCCCTGGGAGAGTCTAGGTTTCATCTGTGGAAGTTGTCTGCATTCTTTCTGCCTATTGCATTACTAAACATGGTGTAGAATGCCTGCCTCCAAGCTCTATTTGATATTAATGGTCCATCATGCTGCTAGGTGTCCTTGGTGGCCGAGCCCCCTACTATAAATCTGCCCTCTTTGGAAGCTTCTCGATGCCTTAATGTTCCCAGAGCAGGATGACCTGTGACACTAAGACTACATGCCTGGAACTCGAGTGGTTTTCTTTATCCACTTGCAGTTTACCAGCAGTGGTGCTGTTATCCGCTAGGTATTCTACTGGCGCTTTGTAATCTAACAGAGGAGCAGGTTTTTTCTGTTTTGTCTCTAGATCTGCAATCTGTCCAATTTTTTTCTGGCTTTAGTCTTCCATATAGGCACAGTGAAAAGCTACTTTGATACCCTGCCAGTGTGCCTGTACTCTTTGGAATAAAGCTTGTTTTTTAAGTAGTTAGTTGTGGCTAGATTTTTGAAAGTGTTGTAAAATATCCACTTAGCTTTTCCTGAACTTTCCGATAGCAGCCCCCTGAACTAGCAAGAACAGTGACCATGAAGGCCATGCTCAAAGCAAAGAAGGAAGGTCCAGAGGTTCTGGATATAATCTCCTATTATGATAAACTGTGCTCAAGGCTCTGGACCTTCCCAGCCTCAAATTATGTAAAGGTGGGGGTATTCACTTTTTTGTAGAAATAACAGCTGTTTCTTTTCTCCCAAAGTGAATTTCTTGCACAATGAAATGACAAAGTGGCTGATGCCAATAAAAACATTTCTTCTACTCCAATCGCTAATGATCGTGGTCTTGTCACAAAATTGGATTGATCAAATGGATATCCTTATTATGAGGAAAACAGAAACGCATGCTCATACCCCACCTTTACCATGAACGCCATGCACCTTCTGGAAACAAGAGACATGCAAGACTTTCCTCAGCAGACTTTGGAAAAGCAACCACAAATGGGTTGTGCATGAGCAATGATGTGGAAGAGGTTCTGCATATGGAGTAATGTAAAATGATCCAATCACATGTCAAGATAATATAATCCACTCTTACTCTTACACATGACTCAGATAAAATTAGTTTGCCTGCATAAAGATTAATCTTCCTGAAATTCCCAGCTTAAGAAAAACCCTAGATCATATGTATTCTTCAATATACATTTTGTGCAGTGTTTTTGGAAGGTCTGAAGAAATTGTTCCCTCCAAGAAGGAAACTGTCGTCATCACCCCTGGAACGACACCTGCTCTTATCCAAATTGTGTGGGTTTTTTTCTCGTGTTTTTTTTATGCTGCACACTAGTCTACCCTGCACATACAACCTTAACCAAGGTTTTTTTTAGATATGACAAATCAATTGCATTACCTGTATATTCTCTCCCCCCCCCCCCCACCCCCACACACTTTTTTCCAGACTACTGATGCACTTTGACTCGCTGTGCCCCTGCCAATTGGGTTCCCAGGGCCTGTGTTCTTCCCCAAAAACTGCACCTTGTACCCCCAATTGGCACCTCTGGCCACATGCAGTCCCTTGTAAAAGGTACCATGCGTACCAAGGGCACTGTGGCCAGTGAAGGCTTCTAAGGGCTGCAGGCACTTATTGTGCTACCCTGAGAGGCCCTGTACTTTTACACACACACTGCCATTGCAGGCTGTGTGTTTTGGTGCAGACTGTGTGTTTTTGGTGCAGAACACAGTGAAGAGTCGACATGACACGTCCCTGTGTGCAATCCCTACAACCCACTGCCCTGGCATAGGTCAGCCACCCCTCTAGCTGGGTGCAATAAACCAGTGCGGAGGGTACAGGTGCATGAGCCCTGTACCCCTACGGTGTATAGACCAATTCCTAGACATTGTAAGTGCAGTAATGCCATTAAGAGTATATGGTGCTGGGAGTTTTCCATTACGAACTCCACAGCACTATAATGGCTTTACTGAAAACTGGGAAGTTTGGTATCAAACTTCTCAACACATTAAACCCACACTGTTGCCAGTGTGGGATTTAATGATAAATGCACCCAGAGCACATCTTAGAGATGCCCCCTGAAAAATGACCAGTCTCTTGTGGGTTCTCGGACTGGTACACACCAGCCTGCCACCACGAGACCTGTTTCTGGACCCTTGGGGTGGCAGCCTTTGCTCCCAGAACCCAGGAAAAAAGCCTTACCTGGTAGGAGGTGGTTACACCTCCCTAGACCAGGAAGAGCCATCTGTGGCAGGGGAGCTTCAAAGGCCTTGCAGCCTTTGTAATGGGCTCCCCCCCACTCCCACCCAGCCTCTCCTGCGATCAGCAGGCCCCCTTACTGTCTCACCTCCTTCTCTGCAAGAAGACAGGTGGGAAAAATTAGCCAGCACAGTTGTGCCCACCTCTGCCAACCCCACCTCATGTAGGTGGTAGGTGAGGTGAAGCCCACTCCTCAGTGCCTGCAAGCTTGTAGATGGCAGGCACTCCCCAATCAGGATTAGGGATTGTGATGACTCCCCCACTTGGTTTGGACACACAGGGTGTACTCACCCTAAGGTCGGTAGCCCATTGGCTACGGACCTAGATACTCCTAGACTCTTAAATACAGTATTTAGGGAGCAGCCCTGAACCAGGAAGACAGTTTCCCGCAACCTACGAAGGACTAAAGACGCCCAGCAGAGGAGACTGCAGAGCAACTGACTTGGTCCCAGCCCTTCCGGCCCATCTGCAGTTTTCAGAGATCTTGTACCAAGTGTCTCCTTAACCTGTAGCCAGCGACCTCCAGAACCCCAGGGAGGACTGACTGCCTTCAACAAAGACCAGATCTTATGTGAACAGCAGCTCTGTTCAAAAGAATCTCCAAAACAAGACTCTGAGCCTGTTGAGGACAAAAACCAGATGCCTGGAACTAATACTGCACCTGTCGCCCATGGCCCGAGTTTGAGTGGCCCATCGGTCCCAGCGAGGTCCTCCAGCACTCAGGACTCCCCAACGTCTCCTGCCTCTGCACTGAGACAAACACCCCCCCCCCCCCACCACCACCACAAGTGGCCCGGTAAGGTGAAATCCAACCTCAAGACACTCCTGCAACCAGATGCCCTAGAGAAAAGAACCTGAGGTGCACCTACAACTCACCTGCCCAGCTGTTTGTTCCTCCGGGAGGTCTCCCTGGATCCAGCCTGCAGCTAAAACAAAACCGAAAATCCCCATTGAAAGCGGGGCACCCGATGCCAAAACAGCACCCTGCACCCAGCTACCCCTGCACAGTTGAGGGTGCAGTGTATTTACTAAACCATAGCCCCCTTTGCCATGAGCCTAACACCAAGAGCTTTGCTCCCACAACGTAGTGGCCTGCTCATAAGCAGCCACCAACCGGAGGCACCCTATCCCTCATTGGATAACATTGGATCTGAGCACTCTTTACACCCTCAGCAGCACTAGGGCGGCAGAGTGCATCCTTGACCCTGGGAGAACCCTTGTTATCATCCAGTGGATACTCAATAGTCATAATCTATGAATACTGGAGCATATAGAAAATACATATTCTGTATGGGTGTGTGTGTGTGTGTGTGTGTGTGTGTGTGTGTGTGTGTGTGTGAAAACATATAAATACAGCCTAGAATGTTTCCAACATTTCAAAACTGCCGAAATTACATAGGTTTGCATTGTAAAAAACAATACCCTCCTAACCCATAAGGAACAGAGGAAGCGGTGATAAATTGTCATAGAACAATGCTTTATTGCCTTAAGGAAAGTTTGTAATTGTAGGCAGTTGCTTGTAGGCTGCATAGCAGAGCAATGAAACTAAGGAAAAACAGACCTCTTGCCTTTTAAGGCATTTATGGGTTAGGGTACCGTGCCTTTAACACCCCCAGGAGACCCCCTGCTCCCATGACGCACCCCAGGTGACAGTTACGTCAGTTCTTTTTTACGGCTCCTTCTGTGAGGATCCTGGCGTTTGAGCTCTTCAGATTTTTGAGAGTTATTAATTTGATATTTTCTCAGGAAACTGAACAGTTTCTGATTCCTAGAGGCTTATTCTACTGAATTTTGGTATTTTCCAGAATTTTTACAAGTCCTAATGCCTGCTTTATTCAGGAATGTCCTTTCTGTGGCAAGAAAATGGCGCTGTCAGACCCACTCTGTGTGTATTGTCTTCCAACTTCACACAACCCTGACCAGTCTTATCATTGCTAGAAGTTTTCCAGATGGACTCTGCGCGACATGGAACGTCTTAAACTTCATGCCCAGCTGGAGAAGGATAGAAGCCATGGAGACTTCAGAGCGCCGCCTTCAAGCAACAACAAACTGCGTCATTCAACCTCTCCTGAGTCCAGGAAGAAAAAGGTGCCTGAATGTTCGCTGTTTAAGAGGCCCATGCACTCTTCAGTGTCGAGGGACAAGTCATCGTCGAGACTCTCTGCCGCGTGTAAGTCAGCGTCGAGGCACCGCACTAGACTCTAGGGCTGTGGGTACAGAGACCTGAAAAAACTACATTGAGGCTTCCGTTGACATCGAGATACACTGCCACCCTCGAGGGGGTCGACGTCGAGACACCACGGCAAAAATCATGCCGCGAATGGACATGTCAACGTAGAGAGCACCGTCTAGGTCCCATCATTTGATGTAGAGTAGATAGACGCCAGCATGACGCCGAGGGAGGTAGACGTCGAGGTCTCTTCATCGCCATCGAAAGTAGATGTCAAGATCCCCACAACGTAGTAGGCGAGCGGTGTCGAGACCAACGTCTAGGATGGGATGGCGTTCCCATAGCAGAACACAGCGCACATCGACATCTAAGGTGACGCAGACCTCATAGACGTCGAGGCGTTCGACGTTGAAGCAAGTATTGCAGAGGGCGCGGAGGCCCGGCGCAAGTAAATGTTGAGATCCCGATCGACGTCAAGAGCCCAGTCATAATCACCAGGGCTGCATATTGTGCAGATTTCTCCATAGAGATCTTGTAGATCTGGCGACCAGAGGGCCTACGGTCTGTTGCCCCAATGGCTGGAGGGCATCCAGCAGAAGTCCGGGCTCTGACTATTCTCAGACATGCTCACCTTCCAGAACCTCTCCGGATAGAAGTGCTCGTGCAAAGCCTTCAAAGTCCCTCAAACCCCTGCTCCCACCCAGACGATCAAGGTCTCCTTCCATACGCAGATCACTGTCCAGGGGTCGTCACAGCTCGCATCACAAACATCCACATAAGAGGAGACACAGAAGATTGTCCACCTGGTCTTCTTCCACCAGGCCTTCTGTTTGGAACTATTCGCCTACCTTCTCATCTACTCCACCATCAAGGGTGTCTCCCATCGATGCACTTTTGATCAGCTGGTAGCAGACCTTGCTGTACGCTTTTCCTCCACTCCCTGTGATCCCGGTGGTCATACAGAAGTTCTACACGACCAATACCAGAATGATCCTGATAGCACCAGAGTGCCCGCGCCAGTAGTGGTATCCGGATCTCCTACAACTGTCAGAAGCTCCACACCGGAGGCTGCCCTGCCGGCAGGACTTGCTGACCAAGAACGAGGGGAGAGAATTTCATCCCTACCTCCAGTCTCTGAGATTGACTGCTTGGCTCCTGAAGTCATCCAGTACTGACATCTAGAACTCTCTGCCGACTGCATGCACATTCTCAGGGAAGCAAAGAGACCCTCTACCAGAAAGTCTTATGCTTTCAAGTGGAAGAGATGCTACCTGTTGTGTAAAGACAACGCTTTTGATCCGACCAAGGGTCCGGAGCAAGTAATCCTCCCCTACTTACTGTACTTGGCGAAGTCAGGCCTGAAAAGCCCCTCCATCACCTGGCTGCTATTACAGCTTACAGGAAGTCTCCTACCCAGACTTCTTTTTTCCAAATGCCAGTGGTAAAGGATTTTCTAGAGGGATACCCACCAGTGAGATCCCCTTCTCCACCGTGGGAACTTAACATTGTCCTTAATAAATTAATGAGTGCTCCTTTCGAGCCTATTCATAAGGAGTCTTTGCAGCATTTAACCTGGAAGGCTGCATATTTTAGTAGCCATCACTTCTGCCCGCAGGGTGAGTGAGAATCAGAAGCTGTGCTGCAAGGAACCTTACACTGTTTCATACTAATAGTGGTGCTGCGTACACATCCAAGCTTCCTTCCTAAGGTAGTCTCTGATTTTCACATCAATCCAGTTATTACCCTGCCCACTTTCTTTCCTCAACCATCCACACCCCCGGAGAGATCATTACACTTTAGATCTCCGGAGGGTATTAAAGTTTTATCTGGCCAAAACTCTTACGCTTAGGAAATCTGGCTCTTTATCAACTACAGTTCCACGAACACCGGTCTAGCGGCATCTAAGAGATCTATTTCTCAATGGAGCGTCTCTTGGTTAGCTTTATCCTACCAGTTAGCTAACAAGACCTTACAAGGCTGACCTAAAGCATACTACCAGAGGGAAAGCTTCTACCACAGCTCTCCTTCGCTACGTTCCTATGTCTGAAATCTGCAAGGCAGCAACATGGTGTTCAGTGCATACCTTCACACGCCATAACGGTCTAGATTCTGATGCTTGAGCCGATGCCCAGGTTGGGCAGGCTTCATTAAGGAACTTGTTTGCATAATTGCAATGTGAATATGATTTTAATGTTCTGTATACTCTATTGCTCGTCCGTGAGACTTTGGGTATGGGCTTGCTACTCTAGCCATAGATTATGACTATTTGAGTATCCCCGGGATGAGAAGGATTAGTTACTCACCTGTACTCCTAGTTCTCATCCAGGGGTATACACATCAGTCATAAGCGACCCTCACTCCTCCCCGTACAAGCATTATTGGAGTTGTTTATAATATACATTGTATATCTACTTGGGTGTCTACATAGTACACCGTCAAAAAGAACTGACCTGTCACCTGTGGTGCATCATGGTAGCAGGGGGTCTCCTGCAGGTCTTAAAGGCACGGTACCCTAACCCTTGAATGCCTAAAAGGCAAGGTGTCTGCTTATTCTTTGTTTCATTGCTCTGTGCAGCCTACAGGCAACTGCCTCCAATTACACTCTTTCCTTAAAGCAATACATCATTGTTGTATGACAATTTATCACTGCATCCTCTGTTACTTATGGGTTAGAAGGGTATTGTTTTCTACAATGCAAACCTATGTAATTTCGGCAGTTTTGCCATGTTGGAAACATTCTAGGGTGTGTGTGTGTGTGTGTGTGTGTGTGTGTGTGTGGGGGATCCTGCACATGGGTGGGGATTATTCATAGATTATGACTTTGTATACCCCTGGATGAGAATTAGGATTACAGGTAAGTAACTAATCCTTCTTGCCCCAGAAGCTCCACCCCAAAGACAGATTACTTACTTGGTAACCATGAACTTCATTTCTCTCCATAGGAACCTATTGACTGTTTTTCTCTGAAATGTTTTAAGCCTGGAGTTGATTTGTACGGAAACCTGAAGTTAAAATTGTGCAAAACTGATTAACTTGCCCTTTTCTCTAGGAAATGTCCCAGTGTGACAGCTAGTCATAATCACACTGTGTAGAAAATGACTTGCAGTAAGCTAAAATAACAAAGGGGGCGTGGCCACCCATCATGGCTGGGATGATGTGGTTGTGATCTGCTCCCGCACAGGATTCCTGCTTGAGCGATTTCCTCTGCATCCAGGCTAGTCCTGATGACAGAGGCGACGGGAGTCTGGGCGCCCATCTAGAGCTTACTCTGGGGGCTTGACCTACTTGGGGTGTGCATGAAGAGACATGGGCGGAGCGACTTGATGTGCAGCCGCTCATTCAACATGGCGGTAGGGTTCCGCTCTGGATTATGACCTTGTAGCGGTCGAGACAGTTGTGTCCGCTTCACCCCCTGGACCCTGAAGACTCGTTTGGCGTGGGTGCTCAGTGGGGCAGAGAAAGCAGCACCGTGGAGACCACGTGGGCAGCGCATCAGCTGATGCAAAATGGTGGACTTCTTCGGACACTGGTCGGACTGAGCGGCCCAGGGGTTGCGGAGTGCGCTGGGAGCCTTGGGATGCCTGCGGAGAGTGAGGCTGATCCCTGCTGCCATCTACCACATCGGAGGTGTCCTGTAAGCAACTTGCCCATAGTCTAAGCTGGAGTGTCTGCCCCCCCCCCCCCCCCCCCCCCCCCCCCAGCATTGTGACGGCACCCAAGCACAGTTCCTTGGAGGCTGGCGCTCACTGACGGGCTCATCCTCTATCTGCTTGGGGGCGGGGGTCACTATCTGGGCCCTGTTGTACGCCGGAGGAGTTTGGTGCCTGGGGAGGGGGGAGCTGCCTGATCCCATGCCTGACCTTAAAATGGCATTGAGGGAGGGTGACCAGAATTTTACAGCCATAAACCGGGGCATTCCACAAAAATAGGAGACTACCAATTGGCATCAACTGAGTGCACAGAATGACCACCTTAATCACTATAGAATTATAGTGCTTGTCTTTTTCTGCTGCCTCCCGTTTCCCCCCCCCTTCTGCTGCCCTCCCCCTTCCTTTGAGACCGCTCCCGGACGCCCCAGCCGCCGCCGAGCCGTCCTCAGTCCCCCTTCCCGCCACTGACCTACGCTGACTCCGCCCCCCTACTGCCCATTGGCCGCCCACGCTCCCGCCACCTAGCTGACCCGCCCTACCGGCTCCTTACTTATGACGCCCCCAGAGCGACCGCGCAGCGGGAGCACTGATTGAGCGCCGAAGGTGCGCCAAAGGTAAGCCAGTCTGCGCCCGCCCGCGCCCGGACCCCTGTCTCCTGCAGTCACCAGCCCACCCGCCGGACCTACGCCGCCACCGAACTCAACGCACTAAACGCCGGCCGACTCCCGGGCTGCTACCGAGCCACCCCGAGACGCACCCACGGACCCTTCTGCTGCAACGCCTGCAAGTTCACCTGCACCCGGACCTGCACCACTCCAGTAGTGCCCAAGACCTCGACGAGCAACAGCAGCAGCCACCTGAAGTGCATCCTGCTAAACACCCGCTCCGTCCACAGACACGCCGTCGAGCTCTGGAACCTGCTCGACACCACAGCCCCGGACGTCGCCTTCCTCACGGAAACCTGGATGAACGCCTCCTCAGCACCCGACATCGCCATCCCGGACGGCTTCAAGATCATCCGGAGGGACCGCGTCAACCAGATGGGAGGAGGCATCGCCATCATCCACAGGAACTCCATCCGCATCACGACCAACACCGACGACACGCTCGCACCCGCCGAGCACCTGCACTTTCAGATCCACATCAACCCCAAGACCACCCTCGTCTACAGACCCCCGGGACCACGCACACAATTCAACGAGGACATCGCCGACTTCGTCAGCCCGCATGCCCTCCCCTCCGCTGACTACATCCTCCTCGGGGACCTCCACTGCCACCTGGAGAACAACAACGACCGCAACACCACCACCCTTCTGGACAACCTCGCTAACCTCGGACTCAAGCAACTGGTGACCACCCCCACCCACTACACCGGACACACACTCGACCCCGTCTTCTCATCCAGCAAGGACATCGCCTTCAGCCACGCCACCGGACTCCACTGGACTGACCACAGCTGCGTCCACTTCAGCTTCAAAAGGACCAACAGCAACAGGGACCAACAGCAACAGGTTGCACGCAGAAACTGGAACAAGATCACAGCCGACCAGCTCGCGACTTCCCTGAGCAAGAACCCACCCACCAGCGCAACGAACCCCAGCCAAGCGGCCACCAACCTCACGAAGTGGATCAGCGACTGCGCAGACTGCCTCGCCCCTCTGAGGACCCCGCCTAGCAGACCCGGCAGCAAGAAAGCCCCATGGTTCACCTACGAACTCAAGAGCTCCAAGGACTGCAGAGCCCTTGAGAGAGCCTGGCGCAGAGACCCAACACCGGACAACATGACTGCCCTCAAGCTCGCCACCCGAAAACGCCACCAACTGATTCACACCACCAAGAAAACTGCATTCAAGGAACGACTGGACAACAACGCACACAACAGCAAGGAACTCTTCAACATCGTTAAAGAGCTCTCCAACCCCAACGCCGGAAACAACGACATCACCCCTTCGCAAGACCTCTGCAACTCCCTCGCCTCCTACTTCCACAACAAAATCGCGGACATACACAACGGCTTCAACACTCAACCGACGCACGCCACGACCGAACCAACGCCCCCCACCACCCTCCGCGCCTGGACCCCGATCCGCACCGAAGACACCATCCGCACGATGAATTCCATCCACTCCGGATCTCCGACCGACCCCTGCCCTCACCACGTCTTCAACAAGGCCGACGCTGTCATCGCACCCCACCTGCGGGACACCAACACCTCCTTCAACACCGCTACCTTCCCGGAGAGCTGGAAGCACGCCGAACTCGGCACCCTACTAAAGAAGCCATCAGCCGACCCCCACGACCTCAAGAACTACCGACCCATCTCACTGCTCCCGTTTCCCGCAAAAGTCATCGAAGACCGTCAACAAGCAGCTGGCCGCCTTCCTCGAGACGAACGGATCCCTCGCCCTTTCGCAATCCGGCTTCCGGGCCAACCACAGCCCCGAGACCGCCCTGATCGCAGAAACCGATGACATCCGAGCCCTGCTCGACAACGGAGAAACAGCGGCCCTCATCCTCCTAGACCTCTCCACGGCCTTCGACACTGTACCCTAGTACAGCGCATCAGCAACGTCGGAATCCAGGAGAGGGCACTGGAGTGGATCATCTCGTTCCTCGCCGGAAGAACCCAGAGAGTCCGCCTCCCCCCGTTCAGATCAGAAGCCACCGAAGTCATCTGCGGCGTTCCTCAAGGCTCCTCGCTCAGCCCAACCCTCTTCAACGTCTACATGAGTCCCCTCGCAGCCATCTCACAACCTCAACATCATCTCCTACGCCGACGACACCCAGCTGATCCTCTCCCTCACCAACACCCCGCTACCGCCAGAGCCAACCTACACGAAGGGATGAAAGAGGTAGCCAAATGGATGAAGAACAGCCGCCTGAAACTGAACTCGGACAAGACGGAAGTCCTCATCCTGGGCTCCTCACCCTCCGCCTGGGACGACTCCTGGTGGCCCTAGGCAGCGCACCCAAACCAACAGACCACGCACGCAACCTGGGCTTCATCCTGGACTCCTCCCTCTCCATGACCAGACAAGTCAACGCCGTCTCCTCGTCGTGCTTCAACATCCTACGCATGCTACGCAAGATCTTCCGGTGGATCCCCACCGAGACCAGGAAGACTGTCACCCAGGCCCTCGTCACCAGCCGACTGGACTACGGCAACGCCCTCTACGCCGGAACCACCGCCGAACTCCAGCGGATCCAGAATGCCTCGGCACGACTCATCCTGGACATCCCCCTGTCGCAACCACATCTCCGGACACCTGAGAGACCTGCACTGGCTCCCGGTCAACAAGAGAATCACCTTCCGTCTCCTCACCCACGCACACAAAGCCCTGCACAACCAAGGCCCAGGATACCTCAACAGCCGCCTCAACTCCTACGCTCCCAAACGCCAGCTTCGATCGACCGGCTACGCCCTCGCCGCCGTCCCCCGCATCCGAAGAGCCACCACAGGGGAAAGGTCCTTCTCCTACCTCGCCGCCAAGACTTGGAACTCCCTCCCGACCCACCTCCGCCGGACCCAGGACCACCTCGCCTTCAGGAAGCAGCTCAAGACCTGGCTGTTCGAGCAGTAGCAGACCCCCATCCTCCCCCCCCCCCCCCCCCCCCCCCCCAGCGCCTTGAGACCCACCGGGTGAGTAGTGCGCTATACAAATGCTTTGATTGAAATGGCTGCAAGAGCATGAATTACAGGCAACTCTTAAAGCCAGTACCATCCCTGTTGATTAAATTTAATTATACTAACAGTTGCTAACTATCCCTGCTTTGAAAAACATTAAACGGCACCTCACTCCGTTTTCACTAGACCCTCTCTAAAAACCAGGACAATACTTAATTTACCAAAATCTACACATTAACACGTTGTTCCCTCTGATGCTCCACCACTGATTGGGTGCTGCTCTAGTGGGGAGACCCGAACCAACAAGAGTCTCTTACAGAGGGGAGACTGCGCCTAGGAGGCCTCTCAGATAGCCACAAGACGACTCGACCTGGCCGCTTCTGCCAGAGTACAGCTAGCGTAACAAGACGTAGGTGATGGCCTGTTGCAGCCCACATGCTTCCTAAAAAAAGTGCAGCCCAACAAGGTCTGCAGCTACTTTGGGTCCTCCACCGTGGGGGACAGACCGGAGCCAGAGCGCAGTCATGAGGCAGAAAGGATGGCACTTGCACTCCAATATCTCCTGGCAACACTTCGTGTCTTCAAGAGTTGCGAGAGGATCTCAAGGCAGACATCAACGCCTCCTTTGATTCCTTCAAATCTGAGATGAGCCCTAAATTTAGTGACTTGCGGGCATATGTGGATTCTGTGGGAACCCATACCATTGACCTCAAGGCAAAGCGCCAGGACCTCGAAGATAGTCTCCAGCCGCTTGAGGTGGGATCAGAGGCCCTTGCGGCGCAGCTGAACTCCACACTGCTGAAGTGCGAAGATCTAGAAAATCGCTCTCGGAGAGAGAATATTAGGGTTCATGGACTGGAGGAGGGTCGTGAGGGATCAGACCTGCAACAGTTCATGGTGGGCCTTTTCACTAGCATCGTTGGCACAGACTTTCCGGAAATCCTGTTGGAGCGTGTTCACAGGGTGGCCCAGGCTCAGCAGGCAAAGTAACAACCAAGGGACATGTTAGCCAAGTTTGCCTCCTTTAAATCCAAGGAACTGGTTCTCCTTAAAGCCAGAGGACTGGATGCGATTGTCTACCAGGGGGCATTGTGTGAGCTTTCAGAACGTAGCTCAGGCCATGCTGATGAGGCGCCAACAGTTTTGCCTTGTTACTTCTGCATTACGAGAGCAACAAATTAAATACAGATGGACATACCCCATTGGCCTTGCCATCTCACTAAACACCATTTCTCAGAGGTTGAGGGGGCGGCACCCTTATTGGGACTGGGTCGAACATCAATGCTAAACCCCACACCACAGGAGGAAGCGGGGAGAGGCGGATGAACCGGGGAACCCCCAAGCCTGGCTGAAGGCAACTGGATCTAACAAGAAGACTTCTTAAACGAGCTGTGCAAACGCTGCTCTCACGCTCCTGTCCGCCCTGGAGGGCTGCTCCTTATTGAACAATTAATTGCCTCTCGAGCTTCTGCCTGGTGGCCTGACGCCCCTTGGGCTGCGGCTTGTTAGGCGATTGGGGGGGAATGGGCTCCTATGTTGTGACTTCCGGTTTCTACCAGGAAGTGATCACTTGGGCACATGGCTGAGCAAGAGCAACAAGCACTTATGAAACTCTAGCGGGACTCTGGGTGCCAGAATGGTCCTACCCAGACGACTAATCAAAGATGAAGTCCTTGGACTACGTTGCACTCTATGCAATTCTTGTTCGTTACTGTTCTTAATTCTACCCGGGGAGGGCAGCATATGGGGGTTGGGGGGGACCCAACTACAGCTGGATTGGTTGCAAGGGTGGAGATGGGGGTTAAACTCTTCTCCTGTAATGTTGGGGGTCTGAACTCCCCTAACAAACGGCAGCACTTCTGGAAGTACTTAGGAGATCATGGTCCGCAGGTGGTGGCGATTCAAAAATCCCTTCTTAATAAGGGTGACTAGCACAGGCTAAAGCATACTCATTATCTCCTGATATACCAAGCAGTTAGTCTTAAAAGGCTAAACTGTGTGGCGCTTCTGTTCCACTCCTCTGCACACTTCCTCCATAAGGCCACACAAAGATTGGGAGGGTAGGTGCCTCGTGGTCAAGGGATTAATGGGCAGGACCTGCACAATAGTCTCAATATATGCCCCCAACTCAGGACAGGCAGACTTCATCTCTCACTTTTTTGGACTCCCTGACGCGGTTTGCATCTGGGAACATAATTATCATGGGGGACTTTAACCTCATCTGGGCTCCACACTTGGACACCACGCACTCACATAGACCTGGGGGAGGAGTGTTCAAAAAACACTTAAACAATCGTTACAACAACTGGGCCTAATTGACATCTGGAGGCACCTCAACCCTACCACGAGCGACTCCTTTCTTCTCTCATGCTCACAGATCATATTCGAGAATTGACCATATTTTTCTTAGCCAGTCTCTTATACATTCGATCACGACTTCCCTTTTCCTCCCTATGACATTCTCAGACCATTTTACTGCAAGTTCTCAGCCGATTTGACCCCCCCACCTCACTGTCTTATTTAATGCTTTTGCGACTCACTAGGTGGTGTTGCTGACCGCGGGAGAAGCTCTAATCTCCATCCCAAAGCCGGGTAAAGACACAAAAATGCTCATCCTACTGACCCATTGCCCTCCTCAATTTGGATGCTAAGCTTTATTCCAAGATACTGGCCACTAGGCTTTCGACCATCCTCCCTGACCTCATACATTCCGATCAGTCTGGGTTTTTAAAAGGGCACCAGACCCACGACAACCTACGAATAGTTCACCTTCTAGGCAAGACCCAAAAGAAACACATCCCGGCCACCTTATCACTCGACTTGTAAGGCCTTCGACCGGGTTGACTGGGCTTTCCTGAGGCTTTCTCTCCGTTGATTCGGGTTCTGTGAGGCATTCATAGGACTGGTTCAAGCAATTTTAGTGCCCCTAGATCTAGGGTCCTGGTCAATGTGGTGGCCACTGAATGTTTTAATTCGTCCAGAGGGACTAGGCAGGGCTGCCCTCTATCACTGATGCCCTTAACCCTCGGCATCGAACCTTTTGCAGTGAGGGTGCAGGCAAACCAGAAGATTAGCGGGATCCGATCTGGGACCGATGACTACGAAATGGCCCTATTTATGAAAGAAGTAGCCGAGTGGATGAAGCACAGCAGTCTGAAACTGAATTCAGACAAAACAGAAGTCCTTATCTTAGGTACCTCCCCCTCCGCTTGGGACGACTCTTGGTGGCCAGAGGCCCTTGGAAAAGCTCCCATCCCGACGGACCACGCACGGAACCTGGACTCCTCACTCTCGATGACCAGACAAGTCAACGCCGTTTCCTCATCTTGCTTCAACATTCTTCGCATGCTCCAAAAAACATTTCGCTGGATCCCCACCGAAACTAGAAAAACGGTCACCCACGCACTGGTTACAAGCCGCCTGGACTACGGAAACACCCTATACGCCGGCACCACCGCAAAACTTCAGAAAACTCCAACGCATCAGCCAGACTCATACTAGACATCCCGCGTAAAGACCACATTTCTGGCCACCTGAAAAACCTCCACTGGCTCCCCGTCAATAAGAGGATAACATTCCGCCTCCTAACCCATGCACACAAAGCACTTTACGAACTTGGACCCGAATGCCTCAACACACGACTTTCCTTCTACACCCCCTCCCGCCAGTTACGCTCCTCCAACCAAGCCCTTGCTGCTGTACCTCGCATCAACAAAACCACCATGGGAGGAAGATCCTTCTCCTACCTGGCGGCTAAAACCTGGAACTCACTTCCCACTCACCTTCGCCTCACTCAGAACCACCTAGCATTCAGAAAGCAACTTAAAACCTGGATATTCGACAAGTAATCCCCCACCCTTCTTCAAGCGCCTTGAGACCCTCTGGGTATGTAGCGCGCTATATAAATTATTTTAATTGAATTTGTGGACTGTCCTCCTTCCGCTTACTAACCAAACTACCTCCCTTTCTGAAATTAGATCGGAACTGGAGCACTTCGAAAGTGTATCCGGTTTCAAGGTCAGCCCCTCTAAATCTTTAATTTTAAACCTTACCTTACCTTGCTGCCGGATACTCTGCAACTCCTAGCAGAATAGTCTCCCTTCCAGTGGGCCCCGCAAAGCCATCACTTACTTGGGAGTCCAAATTAATCCCAAGCGCAATGACTTGTATAGGGCCAACTTGCCATCCCTGCTTCGACAACTCGCCGTTGACTTTAAACCATAGAGTGCGGCCTATATCTCTTGGATTGGTCGGATTAACACGACCAAGATGAACGTGTTAGCACGTTGTCTTTACCTTTTCCAGGGGCTCCCCATCCCGACAGATAAGGGTCTCTAATGAATTAAAAACTATGCTTCTCAAGTTCATATGGCAAGCCCAGAGAGCCCGGCTCTCATACACCTACTGACGAGGCCACGTACCATGGCTGGTCTAGACCTGCCTTTTTAATTTTTAACTTCTTATAGGGCTGCACAATTACGGGTACTTTGTGAATGGTCACCTCGAATCAGAGGCTGTGGCTCCATATAGATACAGGTGACTGGAAGAACTATATAGGATTTACCCTGGCGACACCAATCAGATGGGTCTGCCAATGCTTACTTCTGTATTCCTACGTCCACAACCCTCCAAGTGTGGGATACGGTGACAAACGCTACCTCTGACCACATTCCCATCTCCTTATACCCCCATTCATTTTAGCACAGCCTTTCCTCCAGCTCTCCAAGAAGGGCTCTTCGACCTCTGGAGGGAAGGCGGCTGCATCATATCGGACCTTTTCCACAGGGATAAATTACACTCTTTCGCCGATTGCATTTTTCGCTTCCACCTACCGCAAACCAAACTCTACCATTACACGCAGTTGGTGCATTGGGTCCAACAACCGCAATTTCGCCAAGAGGCCACAAGGGAGCTACTTCCACTAGGAAAATGTTTGTTCTGGCACAACTCGGAGAGGGTTATCTCTTCTCTATACCCTTCTACTCACTATCTAAACACCGACCACAGCGTCACAGAAGGTTCTGGGAAGACATGCTACAAGCACCACCCTCGGACAAGCGATGGGATTCCCTGTATAAAGATATAGTGAAGTTTAACCGGTCCATGCATTTGAGGGAAGCCCACTATAAAACATATGATTGGCATCTCCACACGCACAATCTGCACTCTATATTCCCGGACACTGATTGGTGTTTGCGAGGTTGTGGCCTCCTGTGGGGGGATTTCAAACACATTTCGTGGGGCTGCCCGGTCATACAGACCTTTTGGAAGGAAATGCTTCCTTTCAGCTCCCGGAGTTTCCTCCCCATGTTATTTTGGAAGGAGACCGTCGCTTTGCGTCCAATCCACACCCCCAGATAGCGAAGCGTGTCCTCCACCCCTCGGAAGTCCCAACTCCGGGCGATGGGCCCCCTCCCAGTCTGTTCGGTCTCCAATCGCAAAGAGCTGTGATTTTGTTTCGTTAACCGCCAGCCCCGAAGCAGCTGCAAACTGTCAGTGCGGCCATCAAAGTCGACGGCCGGTTCAAGTAGATCAACGCATCGTCAGCGTACAGTGACACCACATGCTCCATATCTCCCACCCGTATGCCCTGTCCTTCCAACGCCCTGCAGAGATGGCACAGCAGCAGCTCAATTGCCAGGGCAAAAAGTAGTGGGGAGAGTGGGCACCCCTGGCGCGTCCCCCCCCTCATTATGTGTATGATGTCCGACACATCTCCCCGTTCAGACCCTGGCTTCTGGCTTTGCATAAAGCAGTGGTATCCACTGTATAAACCCTTTCTCCCCCCTACGCCCATTTTCTGTAGTACCTTCCACAGGTAAACCCACCGGAATGAGTCGAACGCTTGTTCGATGTCTAGAAATACTAGGGTGTTCTGCTGGGCTCGACCCTCCAGAGCTTGCATTACATGGGCCAAGCGACGAATGTTGTGCAGCGTATTCAGACCTGGAATAAATCCCGACAGGTCATCATGGACCAGCTGTCTGAGATGAGGGAGGAGCCTGCTTGCCAATACCTGACTGAAAATTTTCAGATCCATATTCAACATGGATATCTGCCTATATGAGCCAGGAAGAAGGGTATCCTTACCCGGCTTGGGGATCATAACTATTGTAGCTGCCCGCATGGAGTCCGGGAGTGTGCTGCTATCGTAGGCCCCTGCCATGAGTTCAAGGAACTTCGGGATCAGGACCCCCTTGAACTCCTTATAAAATTCGGAATCCAATCCGTCCATCCCGGGGGATTTGGCAGTCTTCAAGTGGGCAATCGCTGCTCGTACTTCCTCCCGTAGTGGGCCTCCCAAGTCCTCCTGACTATCTGCCTTCACGCAGGGCAATTGCAATCCCTCAAGGTACACCTCCAGACCCGTATGGGCTCGAGACTGAGAATATATTCTACAGAGATGGGTCCGGAAGACCTTATTGATCTCATGTTGAGCATATACCAACTGGCCCAGTTCATTCTGTAATGCCGAAATCGGGTGGGGGTTGAGTTTACACCCTAATCAAACGTGCCAGCAGTCGCCCGGCCTTGTCGCCCTCCGTGTACCATCTCTGCCTACTGGCTGTTCTATTAAATTTACCAAGCGTGGCCCATGTGTCCCCCAGTTTCTGACGCGTGACTGTCCAGTCAGGCTGCCTCTCCTTATCTGTGGGGAAGTCTCTCGCGCCGTGAGGCGATCCTCATACGGGCGGAGATCCCGTTCCAACACCTTTCTTACCCCCCGTGGACACAGATCCCTCGGATTACCACTTTCATTGCATCCCATTCTGTCGCCCTGGAGCCAGCCGAGCCCCAGTTAACCTCCAGATACGCCTCAAGCCCTCGTAAGATAGCCTCTTTGTAGGTCAGGTCACCCAGCGCCTCCGTGTTGAGCCTCCACAGCGGGATCCTAGGCCGCGGTCTGTCTAGCGAGTAGGTGAGCAGGAGCGGTGAATGGTCAGAGGAAAGTAGCAGGCCAAGTATTGGACCCCCACTACTCCATGCATTGCCGTTCCCTGGAGAATAAAATAGTCCAGCAGACTATGGGTGTTGGTAGCAGGTGTGTGGCACGAGTACACTCGACTGGTAGGGTTGCGGTGCCTCCATGTATCCAGTAAGCCACAGCTCCGAAGCATCTGACCCATTGCGTCTCATTCTTGGTTTCGTGTATAATTTGGGGGGGATACCTATCTAAATCCCCATCAAGGGCACAATTAATTAAAGTCTCCTGCAATAATTAGTTCTGTGTTTGGGTCCAAGTTTAACTTTCCTGGCACCCGCCCAAGAAACTCACCCTCATCGGTGTTCAGAGCATAGATATTGACCAGGCACAAGCTGCGTCCCCGACACCATCACGAACCGCCCTTCCGGATCCTGCTTAGTGTGTACGGCCTTGAAAGGGACTCCCGGTGCCACTCAAATCAATGCACCCTGGCAAACCCCGAATAGGACGTGGCAAAAAATAGCCCTGCCATCTACGTTGGACATATTTAAGACAATCACCCCAAAGGTGTATGTTCGAGGCATGTGGGCTGCTAAATTCATATCTATAGCATAGATCGCCGCCTAGTGTTGGGTCCGGATGATTGCACATTGTTGTCCTGGAAGAGTCTTTGAAGTATCACGAGATAGGTGGCTCCTCCCCTGGACTACAGTGTGCATGGGCATCGACTCCATCCCCAGATTGTTTTTTTTCCACCATTGGGTTCGGATGTGATTTCGACGTCTCCTGTTCGGAATCGTGATAGAACTTTTTAAAGGCCAAAAGGCCTTTGCACCGTCGGTATTGTTCGCGTTCGGTCCCGTATATCTTCCAGCTCGTGGAGTCGGATATCCGGGGGGTCGTGTGACTCTTCGGTGATCGGGGCCTGGTCGACGCAGCAAGACTTCGACGGCATGGAACGGAGTCCGTTCAAGAAATGTCCCGTGTGTGGATCCAAGTACCCACACATTGACGTCCATCCTGTGTGCAACAAGTGCCTGTCGCCGGACCACGACGAGGCCAACTGTATGGCCTGTTCAAGATTTCGATCGAAGAAGACGATCAAGCTTCGGCGTGTGGCGCGCCTAGAGGCCCAGCGATCGGCTCCGGCACCGGTGGACATCTTTGACGACCCCGAAGCAGACGAGCAAGTGCGTCACCTGCAGATTTCACCTACACCGGTGGAGGTCGAGTCAGACTACGGAGCGGACGTCCACAGTCAAGACATTGAGGAAATCGTCGAGGGTAGGGGACGACAAAGAAGCATATGGGGCCATGGAAGATAGCTCGGAGGAGGAGCTATGCCCCGTTCGTACTCTTACAAAGGCTCAGGTCACGGGATCGCCACACGGCCTTACCCAAGACCTTACACCTCAATCCACGGCCCCGCCTTTCGGCCCGGCTACGGAGACCTCCGCGGAGCCGCCATTATTGAAATCTAAACTGAAACCCTCGGTATCGACGAAAACAAAGATGGCCGAAACGCCATTAAAACCGAAGACGTCTGCTCCACCATCGTCGTCTTCGGGGGCCTCAAAGCCAATGAAAGCTGTCGACCAGGCAAAGGTACCGAAGGTGGTCAAGGAGCCAAGCTCGAAGAAGGCCGTCGAGCCGGTGTCAACCAAGGTGGACAAGCCGACATTCAAGAAGGCTGTCGAGCCTACATCGGGAAAGTCTGTCGCGCCGAAGACCAAGGGGGTCTGTCGAGGCAAAGTCAGTGTAGGGCGCAGAGCCAAGGTCTGGGGTTGTGACACCTAAAGGAAAACCTGTCGATCCGAAGCCGTCGGCATCGACGTCTGCGGCCGTGGACAGTGATCGAAACGCACCGGTCAAGGGTGCTCCTGCGCCTCGACCAGACAAACACAAGTCATCCTCGCTCGGGTCTTCCCCTGGGGGCGGACCAAGAACATCGGTCGGGTCGACACAACTGTCCGCTTCCTTTACGAAGCAGGTCTCGGACTCCCTCAAGCGCCTTAAGGACAAGGCTTTGGCATCGGAACCGAAGACTCCTTCCGCACCGAAGCCGGCGGACCCACCGAAAACCACCTCGGCGCCGATCCTCTACACGTTACCGCCTAAGGTGGCGCCGAAGGCCTTTGCACCGCGGTCGGTGCCCAAGGACACTGTCGAAGTCAACTCACCCGGCTGGGACTTTGGGTCATCGACATCCTTTAGTTGAACGGTCGGAGCATTTCATCGATGCCGACACCGGGAAACTCACGCTATACAAGAGGAAAATAACTTCACAGCCTTTAGAGTCGTTTACAATTCCTCTGAAACGAAAGAAGCCTGCATCAGAAACACCAGTTCTGGTTGAGCAGATTCTTCCCCAGCCTAGGAGGAGTGCAACACCTTCACCCACATACTCTGATGGGGATGAAGGGGAGCAGGATGAGGGGTACAATTTTCCTGCACATACAGAGCCTGATGAGCAGCAGGACTGATGGATGGACACAGGTGATCAAGGGGACCAGCAGACGGTCCAGGATCCTCAGGTTTATAACGTCAAGCTGTCTCCCACTGAGGATTCTGCGGCATTTAATGCCTTGATTGAAAGGGCAGCTACAAACCATAAAGTGGAAATACATGCTGACCCCGTGGAGGTGGACTTCCTTTTTGACACTTTCACTACTGCTGAAAAGACTGTCAAGACTCTCCCAATGTTGAAAGGGGTCCTTAAGCATGCGGCAGACATTTTCAAGGAACCCACGAGATCAAGGGTTGTCAACCCAAGAATTGAGAAGAAATACAGACCGGCACCTGGCGACCCGACCTACATAAGGGGCCAGTTGCCTTTGGACTCTTTGGTGGTCTCTAATGCCCGCAAGAGGGCAAACTCCCAAACCACGGGTGAAGCTCCTCCCCCAGACAAAGAGTCAAAAGTGCTGGAGGCATCTGGGAAGAGGGTAGCAGCTCAGACGGCCAACATCTGGCGCATCTCAAACACGCAGGCTCTGTTGGCCAGATACGATAGGGCACACTATGACACCATAGAGCAGCTGTTACAACACCTTCCAGACCAGTTTAAAGAGGGAGCTGAAATGCTTATCCAGGAGGGGAAGCTCATCTCCAACGCTGCTATAAAGTGTGCGCTAGATGTTGCGGACACAGCAGCCAGAGCAATCAACACTAGTGTAATGTTGAGGCGTCAGGCATGGCTCCGCATCTCGGGATTCAAGCCAGAGAGAGACTACTATCCTCAACCAGCCCGTTAATCCAGACGGGTTATTTGGTCCAAAGGTGGACACCACCCTGGAGAAGATAAAGAAATATACCGAGACTGCCAAGTCTATGGGAGCTCTCCAGTCACAACAATTTAGAGGGAACACTTTTCGTCGCTCAGGCAATCGAGGTGTTAACAGAGGGCACATGTCGCAGCAGACGCCATTCAATAAAAGTGGTGCGCAATCCTCCTACAGCAAGCAGGGCAGAGGTGGATACAGAGGAAACGGTGCCAAGGGTAGAGGCAGAGGCAACAACAGTTCCCATTCCTCTGCCACCAACAGACAGTGACTCCCTGTCACTGCCCCCCCGACCATCCAACACCTGTCGGGGGGGAGACTCCCAACAGTTCCTGCCAGTCTGGAAGTCCATCACCACAGACAGGTGGGTCAGGAAACTTATCCAGTTCGGCTATTGTTTGGAGCTGACATCCACTCCACCAAACATACCCCCCAAAACACTGTCCTATGTCCGCAGAGCACTTGCACTTATTGCAGCAGGAGGTTCTGGTGATGCTGCAAAAAGGCGCAATAGAGCTCGTGCCATTGGAGGAAGAAGGCACAGGGGTTTATTCCCTGTACTTCTTAATCCCAAAAAAATCCATGAATACCAAAACACAGAAATTTCACGCTCCCAATTCCTACAAAATCCCACTCCCCCTCCCTTCCCCTTAAGTGTTGTGCAGCGGACTGACTGGCACGGCCCGACCGTAGGTCTAGCCTGTTTGCCTCAGCACTCTACAGCTGGCCAATTGAGCCAATAACTGGTGCAGTAGTGCAACCACTACTAAAAAGCATATTGCAAGCCCCCCCCTCCCCGAGTCTCTGGGTAAATGTCTCCAATGCAAGTCTCTCGGGTCTGGATATTCCTCCTGTGGGCCATAAAGAATATAGAGGTACTCCGTGTTCATGACCGGCAGGGTGCGGTTTGGATGTGCTGAAGGATCGTGTCCCGGTCCCTGAAATTAAATAACCGGGCTATTATGGCCCTAGGTGGAGAATCCCGGCTTTGGGGGCGGCCCAAGAGTCCTGTGTCCACCGCAAACATTTTGGAGAGGCGTAGATTAGGGAATACCTTGCCAATCCAGTCCTCAAGGAAGAGGCCCGCCGCTGGCCCCCGCGCCCGTTCCGGAAATCCCACGAAACGAAGATTATTCCGCCTGGACCTCCCTTCTGCGTCCTCCGCCCTGTCCTCCAGCCGGGCCGCATGCTCCTGGAGAGCCGCCACCACATCCTTCAACTGGCGAACCTCAGAATCCAGTGCGCCCACGTCCTTTTCAGTAGTGGTAACCCCGTCTGCCACCTTCCGGAGGTCCAAGCGCAAACTGTTTATATCCATTGCCATCCCAACCATTTTGGTTTCCAACTCCACCCTGGAATCCCGGATCACCGCCAAGATGTCTTCTTTGTCCCAGGCCGCAGTCTCCTGGCGGGTCCCCACCTCCCGGTCAATTCCATGACGCTCCATCGCCGTCGGGCCTGGGACTGTGTATTGCATTATTTTATTTGTTTGGACTCCTCGCGTGAGCCTGTCCTTGACCCCGCGCCCCCCCCCCCACCCCCCCTCCCCCATATCTTGCGTGGCCTTTCCAGAATACCGCGTCAGGGAGTTGTGTTGACGGCAGGCGGGTCCCCCAGGCGTAGAGGTCACCTAGGCGTCTTTCGTGACCCAGCCAACTCCTCGTCCCACACACGGCCGGGACCACCCCGTGGGCCACACTCCGGTCTCAATGACTGTGTCCCAGACTCATTCTCGCAGTCCAGGCCGGCTACGTACCGTCAAAGGGCCTCCTCAGGCCCCCCTCAGGCCCCATCACACCACCACTCACCAGTGACCACTCCGTCCTATACAGCTGTCAGGCCAGACATCAGCAGCATTGAGGGAGTGCACAGGCCTCCACACCTCCGCCGGGATGTCCTCAGGCCCCTCTCCTTCCCTGGGATCGCCACATGGAGGCCTTCCCCAGCCCACCACTGCTGCACTCCTTCACCAGGAGCAGCGGGGCCTCACCGTTCTCCAGCGGAGGGGGGCACAGTCCTCACCCGCAAAGAGTGTATGGTACGGGCCTCCACTCCGCCCTCTGGTATCAAAAACTGGGGCACGTGCAGGCCCCTCAGCACCGGCCTCATGTGAACGCCGCCCCGGTTCCACGGGTGCCTCCTTCTGCAACGTTGTAGGTCTTTTTGGCACCCATTTCAAGGTAACGTCAGGATGGGTCCATCTCTTTATTCTTCAAGAATGCAACAGTTCTTTAAGGGACTACTCAGAATGTTTCCTCTTGTACGTCGTCCGCCTCCATCATGGCATTTTAATGTAGTATTAGCGCAGCTCATGCGCCACCCATTTGAGCCAATTTTCAGGATTTATTTCAAATTCCTAACATGCAACGTTTTTTTCTCTTTGCTAGCATTAACTTCATCTAGAAGAGTGTGATGTTCAAGCTCTCACTGTCAATTCACGCCCAATTCTGTAGTGCTACGTACAAACCCAAGGTTTATGCCTAAGGTACCTTCGGATTTTCACCTGAATGAACCAGTTATCTAGAAGTTTTTTTCCTAATCCGCAATCCCCTGCGGAGAGGGCATTACATACCCTTGACATCAGAAGATGTTTTAAAATTCTATTTGAGAAGGACAGAGGTCCTTTGCAAATAGAATTTTAAAACATCTTCCGTTTATTACCTATGGAATATACGGCAAGGACGAGCAGTGTCTAAACACACCATAGCTAGATGGATTTATGCAGCTGCTGACATTTGCCATCTTCATAGCTTATGGACGTTTCCACTAAGGGCGTCCAGTTCCCAAACCTACAATTGCTCGTGAGGTTTCCTCGGCCATTGCTTTCTGCTATCAACAGGCAGGCAAGCCTCTACAGTCTTCAGTGAGGATCCATTCTACCAGGGCGATGTAGTCTTCAACTGCCCTGTTTGCCGGTGTGCCGCTGCATCAGATCTGCAGAGCAGCCATGTGGTCAAGCAGGCGCATTTTTACGAAACACTACTGCCTGGGTACCATTAACAAAGCAGACACTGCAGTGGGACAGGCTATGCTTTGCTATCTTTTTCAATAAGGTGAGCCTCTGTCTTCCCTCCTCCATTATGGTTTACCTTATTACTGCATGTCTTGCATGACTATAGACATATTTGGTTTTATAAGTCTATGCATGTGTATCATGCTGGGAAGTTTTCTTCGGATTTTACTGCTTTCTATTCTATATTCAAGCATGTGAATCTATGAAAGACACCCTAATACTGGAGAAGAACAATTGTTACTTACCTGTAAACAGGTGGTTCTCCAGTATTGATGTCTTTCATAGATTCACATGCGACTCACCCTCCTCCCCTCAGAGGCTCTCTTCTCCTCATAGACTCTGTGGTCACTCTTATTTTGTTAACCGCCAGCCCCGAAGCAGCCGCAAACTGTCAGTACGGCCATCAAAGTCGGCAGCGACTGCGACGGCCGGTTCAAGTAGATCAACGCATCGTCAGCGTACAGTGACACCACATGCTCCATATCTCCCACCCGTATGCCCTGTCCTTCCAACGCCCTGCGGAGATGGCACACCAGCGGCTCAATTGCCAGGGCAAAAAGTAGTGGGGAGAGTGGGCACCCCTGGCACGTCCCCCCTCATTATGTGTATGATGTCCGACACATCTCCCCGTTCAGACCCTGGCTTCTGGCTTTGCATAAAGCAGTGGTATCCACTGTATAAACCCTTCCCCCTACGCCCATTTTCAGTAGTACCTTCCACAGGTAAGCCCACCGGAGTGAGTCGAACGCTTGTTCGATGTCTAGAAATACTAGGGTGTTCTGCTGGGCTCGACCCTCCAGAGCTTGCATTACATGGGCCAGGCGACAAATGTTGTGCAGCGTATTCAGACCTGGAATAAATCCCGACAGGTCATCATGGACCAGCCGTCTGAGATGAGGGAGGAGCCTGCTTGCCAATACCTGACTGACAATTTTCAGATCCATATTCAACATGGATATCTTCCTATATGAGCCAGGAAGAAGGGTATCCTTTCCCGGCTTGGGGATCATAACTATTGTAGCTGCCCGCATGGAGTCCGGGAGTGTGCCGCTATCGTAGGCCCCTGCCATGAGTTCAAGGAACTTCGGGATCAGGACCCCCTTGAACTCCTTATAAAATTCGGAATCCAATCCGTCCATCCCGGGGGATTTGGCAGTCTTCAAGTGGGCAATCGCTGCTCGTACTTCCTCCCGTAGTGGGAGAAAACCTGAGGTGCTGAGCTCTGAGGAGAAGGTTCTAGAGGGTTGCTGGCGCCTGATTGGCTGTGGTTTGGACCAACATAATGACAATGATAGGCTGCAAATGGTATTTTCCTTTTCCATGCATTCCTATGTAGAAATGTGTAGGCTTGTTATGCCTTTTTTCTATTACATATTTCAGGTTTTATGTTATATATATATATATATATATATATATATATATATATATATATATATATATATATATATATATATATATATATAATTTTTGCTATTTTATTTACCGTGGGACTCCCACTACGACGACGGGGGATATTCAAGCATGTGAATCTGTGAAAGACACCAATACTGGAGAACCACCTGTTTACAGGTAAGTAACAATTGTTCCTCCTCACCCCCCAATAAACAGTGACTTCCCTAAAATTCTTCCCGTCCACCTTACACCTGTTTAAGGAAGACTACAACAATGACTTCCCATTTGCCAATCAAAAACATCAGACATATGGGTATTAGACATTATCCAACATGGTTATTGGCTAGAACTCACCAGTAATCCTCGCAATCCCCAACCACTCCTTAAAGAAGTGCAAACTATTCTAACAGCCATGGAACCAGTTCCAAAACAACACCAAGGATTAAGTTTACTCACTTTACTTCCTCCTGCCCAAAAAGGACTGTTCTCTACGACTAATGGATCTCACGCCACAAAACCTATACATACTATCAGCACTTCATTCAGCAAGTGCTTCTGATTTTAAAACAAGGTGACTTTGTCAACACTGGACGTAAAGGAAGCATACTGATGACATTCATGTTCACCTAGCACATCGTAAATATCTGATTATTAATAGCAGGAAATTACTATCAATTCAAAGTACTCCAATTCAGGGTTACTGCTGCACCCAGAGTGTTTACAAAATGTCTAGCAGTAGTAGCTCATCTAAGGCTACAAGTTCATGTCTTCCCATATCGTGACGATTGTCTGTTTAAGGACAACTTTCGCTATGTACTTAGTACAAAAACAGGGGAGGGGGAGAAGGTCACATTCTCTACAGCTGTTACGCCACTCTCAAACCATTTTGCATTGGGCAATACACCACAAAATTCATCTTTTGGCATAACACCCACCAGGCATGCACAATGAACTTGTTTCCATATCAGTAGGATGTGGCAACAAGTACACGAATAGGAACTCCACCCCATGTTCTCCTTCAGTACGTTTAAAAATGGGGATTTCCATAGACCTTTGCCACAGCAGAGAACTCAAAACACCCAAACTTCGCCTCCAGATTCCCACACCATGTATCCACAGGCAATGCCCTATGGATCCATTGGTCTGGTAGATTTACTTACCCTTTTCCACCTCTCTTTCCATTTTCTTGTTCGGAAACTCAAATAGACATCACTTGCACTGATTCTAGTGGCTCCCACATGGGCTCATCAACCATGGTTCACCACACTACTAGAACGGTCAATGGTTCCACACCACGAGCGGCACCTCACTTCCAACCTTCTCACACAACCATGGATAAATCAGACCAAAAAACCCCAAGGAGCTCAACCTAGCAATTTGGCTCTTGAAGTGAGGTCGGATACCTAAACCTACCACCAAATTGCGTGACCATTCTTAAAGAAGCAAGAACCTACCACTAGAGTATGTTGTGCAGCAAAGTGGAAAAGGTTTGTTGTATATTGTAAAAATAACAATTGCTCCGCTAGATGCATTTATACTAAATATTTGTTTTTCATTTACAGCAAGTTGGCTCAGGCAAATCTATTCGGCTACACCTTTTAACAGCAGCTGCATATCTCCAAAACTGACATTTGTCCTTTATTCAAAGTGCCAGTAATTAAAGCTTTCATTGAAGGCCTTAAAAACCACTGTACCACCTGCACCTGCCTGATTTACTTACCCTTTTCCACCTCTCTTTCCATTTTCTTGTTCGGAAACTCAAATAGACATCACTTGCACTGATTCTAGTGGCTCCCACATGGGCTCATCAACCATGGTTCACCACACTACTAGAACGGTCAATGGTTCCACACCACGAGCGGCACCTCACTTCCAACCTTCTCACACAACCATGGATAAATCAGACCAAAAAACCCCAAGGAGCTCAACCTAGCAATTTGGCTCTTGAAGTGAGGTCGGATACCTAAACCTTTTGAGACCTTACACGAGTGTTCATTACAATCTTTTATGGAAGGTTGCCTTTCTAATTGCTGTCACTTCATTAAGACTTGTTGGTGAGCTACAGGAATTACTTTCTTTCCACTTCATATAGAGGAAGTGGTTCTTCTACCATTCCAAAATTCGTTCCAAAATTAGTTTCTGCTTTTCATATTAACCAATCAGTTGAGTTACCTGTTGTAGGAGAGTGGGGTCTGCAATCCTATGGTCACCCCAGATTTTTGCTTTTTGCTTCACTGGTTTACGACTTTCCCTGGCTGTGGGCCTGCTAATCAGACCCACAGCCTAGCTGTTCTCTCTCTAAATTGACAACCATGTACTTTAGGTGCATTTACCAATTGGTACTGGGCCACCTTATCAGTCCCTGTACACAGGGCATAGGTGTACCCAGGGCCTACCAGGGGCTGAAGCATGTGTTATGCCACCCCTGGCTGGCCATCTAAATCTGACACAACTGGCTGCATGACAGCTGGGGCAACAAGATGTCCTTCCAGCAACATGCTAATTCGGTGGTCTCCTTCTTTCTACACCCTAAAAAAGATTAAAAAACGAATCCCTTATCTCCCTACATCAGCAGGCAAAACCTTAGCACACTAGTCTTTTCTAAAACAGACTACTGCAACGCCCTCCTATTAAACGCACAACAAAAGGTCCTCAACAAACTGCAGACAGTACAAAACGTGGCAGCCAGGACACTGCTATCCATCCCCAGGTTTGCATCTATCTCCCCTTATATCAAACAGCTACACTGGTTGCCGGTGAGAAGCCGGATCAAATTCAAGGCTCTATGCATAGCATACAAAGCTATCCACAACCATGGCCCTCTATTTTTAAGACAAGCCTTCCGGCCACTCGAACACCTTAGAACCTTACGCTCATCCACAGCCCACCTACTAAGAGTCCCTCGAACACGAAGAGCTAACTGGGGAGACAAACGTTTCTCTGTCGCTACAGCCAAGCTGTGGAACACGCTCCCCCTCCACATTAAATCTGCACCGACACTGCTCAATTTCAGGAAAAAATTAAAAACTTGGTTATTCCAAGCCTGAATACTCCCCGATCCACTGGAAGTTCTGCAACTATAGCGCCGAGACACCCTTGGGTATTTGCGCGCTCTAAAAATTGCTCTAAATAAATAAGGTGGTGTTAACACCCTTTGCTATAGATATAGTATACCTATATCTAACCCTAAAATGGACACATATATTCCTATCAGTCACTCCTATGGAAGGCCTTCTCAATCCTGAAGGCATAGTGCTTGGAATTATGTGAGATGGTGCTCTTGCATGAGCTGAGCCCGGTTGCAGCTTGCGGAACCAAGTCCTAATAGCTGTTCCATGATAATGCACTTAAGAGTATATGGTATAGCGTTATCTACCTCGCGGTAAAATGCTAACTCTGGTATAACCTTATCAAAACATGTCGAGTAAGGTGTCATATGATTTGGAATACTACCCCCTCGCCAATTCTGGCGACGGGGGGAGCATTCCACCCTTCTAGAGGGACACGACATGTATGTAACTGTGAACCTGGGTTAAAGTTAACTCGAGCCTCAGCATCACAAAATGGATGCTGCCACCACAGACAAGTCTGACCTTCTGCTGCTGGGAGTCCTTCCAGCGAGGATGGCTTGGACAAAGGGTTTCCTGCCTTGGGAGGTGCTAGCACCACCCCAGACAGGATTTTGTGTATTGAGGTAGGGAGGCCTGAAAGGAATGAGACATGCCTGGGGCACACAAGGTGCCCTGTGCATACACCGTTTCAAACCAGTTGCTGGGGCATCCCAGCCCCAGCTCTGGCGGGAAACCGGACAAAGGATAGGGGGTGTAACCACCCCCTTCCTGGTCCCACCCAGGGGAGGGACCTAGTCAGTAGTGCAGCCCCCTTTAGGAGAATAAAGGTAGGAGCTGGTCCCATTCCAAATTAGATTATCCTGAACTATTCTACAAGAAGAAACTCTGGCCTTCGACGTTCTGCTCCACAGAAGACTAAAGACACTCCCTTGTGGACAAGGAGTGTCCACCCTGCAACTGCAGGCACAATCAAGCGTCCAGCGGCTTCACTTTGTCGTCTTCCCTCGAGGATCCAGACTTCAGAGCCCGACGAGACCCGGATTCTCAGACCTCTTCGACCTCAACCTGCATCTACAGCAAAGCTGAGACCCGTGGGTGCGACGAGACACGTGGGACCGGCCATCTTGAACGAACCTGCACTTCGCTTCCAGCACGACTCCTGAGGTAAACTCGACCAAGTGCTTTGGGGACTGAGAAGCCCCAACCCAGAGCAGCCCCTGCACCGAAGATCAGCCCTCCAGCATCCACGAGATCTGCACGGGGCCCTTCTGCTTGTTTGCTGCTCGACGCGTTGTCTGGTCACTTGCCGGCTGGCTAGTGGCCTCCTAGACGACGAACCTTTGAATTTTTACTGCTGGTCTGGTTGCTCCAGACTGGCCCTTGCTCCCTTCCAAAAGAGGGGCACCCCGGACTCTCCTAGTCCGCACCAGACGTCTTTTCCCTTCACCGCGTGGGTTGCCTTTGCCAAGGCCCGTTTACTCCAATCCCGGATCCGACACCACCGACAGCGAGAGCCTGCGTGGGACAGCTCGTGCCTCCATCCTGGTCGTCGAAGACACCTCCTGGTCCATGTGGCTGCAGAGTCAAGCGTCCACTCTTCACCCGATCGCGACGACAGCACCTGGTTCCTTCCTGGTTCCACACCGGCCACTGGCTAGTGACTTTGAACACTGTCCCCTCTGCTTTCAGGTCCTCTTCTTCACCGATCCACCCTTGGATCGCACCGGACATCTTCCTCCTGGTCGCCTGCAGCATCTTTTCTTTCAGGCTCCATTGACTTCAACGCGAGAACCCGACACACTTTGGCACCTATGCACCCGCAGCCCGTGGGTGAGGTAATCAATCAATGCATTTATATAGCACACTACTCACCCGGAGGGTCTCAAGGCGCTGGGGGGAGGGGGTCCGCTACTGCTCGAACAGCCAGGTCTTGAGCTGCTTCCTGAAGGCGAGGTGGTCCTGGGTCAGGCGGAGGTGGGTAGGAAGGGAGTTCCAAGTCTTGGCGGCTAGGTAGGAGAAGGACCTTCCTCCTGTGGTGGCTCTTCGGATGCGGGGGACGGCGGCGAGGGCGTGGCTGGTCGATCGAAGCTGGCGTTTGGGAGCGTAGAAGTTGAGGCGGCTGTTGAGGTATCCTGGTCCTTGGTTGTGTAGGGCTTTGTGTGCGTGGGTGAGGAGCCGGAAGGTGATTCTCTTGTTGACCGGGAGCCAGTGCAGGTCTCTCAGGTGTCCGGAGATGTGGCTGCGGCGGGGGATGTCCAGGATGAGTCGTGCTGAGGTGTTCTGGATCCGCTGGAGTCTCTTCTGGAGTTTGGCGGTGGTTCCGGCGTAGAGGGAGTTGCCGTAGTCCAGACGGCTGGTGACGAGGGCCTGGGTGACCGTCTTCCTGGTCTCGGTGGGGATCCATCGGAATATCTTGCGTAGCATGCGCAGGATGTTGAAGCACGACGAGGAGACGGCGTTGACTTGTCTGGTCATGGAGAGGGAGGAGTCCAGGATGAAGCCCAGGTTGCGTGCATGGTCTGTTGGTTTGGGTGCGCTGCCCAGGGCGGGGGGCCACCAGGAGTCGTCCCAGGCGGAGGGTGAGGATCCCAGGATGAGGACTTCCGTCTTGTCTGAGTTCAGTTTCAGGCGGCTGTTCGACATCCATGTGGCTACGTCTGTCATCCCTTCGTGCAGGTTGGCGGTGGCGGGGTCGTTAGTGAGGGAGAGGATCAGCTGGGTGTCGGCGGCGTAGGAGATGATGTTCAGGTTGTGCTGGCGTGCGATGGCTGCGAGGGGGCTCATGTAAACGTTGGAGTGTTGGGCTGAGCGAGGAGCCTTGAGGAACGCCGCAGATGACTTTGGTGGCCTCCGATCTGAACGGGGGGAGGCGGACTCTGTGTCCTTCCGGCGAGGAAGGAGGTGATCCACTCCAGTGCCTTCTCCTGGATTCCGACGTTGCTGAGGCGCTGTACTAGGGTACGGTGGCAGACAGTGTCGAAGGCCGCGGAGAGGTCCAGGAGGATGAGGGCCGCTGTTTCTCCGTTGTCAAGCAGGGCTCGGATGTCATCGGTAGCTGCGATCAGGGCGGTCTCGGTGCTGTGTTTGGCCCGGAAGCCAGACTGCGAGAGGTCGAGGGAGCCGTTCGTCTCGAGGAAGGCGGCCAGTTGCTTGTTGACGGTCTTCTCGATGACTTTTGCCGGAAACGGGAGCAGCGAGATGGGGCGGTAGTTCTTGAGGTCGGTTGGGTCTGCTGATGGTTTCTTGAGTAGAGCGCTGAGTTCGGCGTGCTTCCAGCTCTCCGGGAAGGTGGCGATGTCGAAGGAGGTGTTGATGATGTCCCGCAGGTGGGGTGCCATGACCGCGTCGGCCTTGTTGAAGACGTGGTGAGGGCAGGGGTCTGTCGGAGATCCGGAGTGGATGGAGTTCATCGTGCGGATGGTGTCTTCGGTGCTGATCGGGGTCCAGGCGCGGAGGGTGGTGGTGGGGGGCGGTGGTTCGGTCGTGGCGTGCGTCGGTTGAGTGCTGAAGCTGTTGTGTATGTCCGCGATCTTGTTGTGGAAGTAGGAGGCGAGGGAGTTGCAGAGGTCTTGCGAAGGGGTGATGTCGTTGTTTCCGGCGTTGGGGTTGGAGAGCTCTTTCACGATGTTGAAGAGTTCCTTGCTGTTGTGTGCGTTGTTGTCCAGTCGTTCCTTGAATGCGGTTTTCTTGGTGGCGTGGATCAGCTGGTGGTGTTTTCGGGTGGCGAGCTTGAGGGCAGTCATGTTGTCCGGTGTTGGGTCTCTGCGCCAGGTTTTCTCAAGTGCTCTGCAGTACTTCTTGGAGCTCTTGAGTTCGTCGTTAAACCATGGGGCTTTCTTGCTGCTGGGTCTGCTCGGCGGGGTCTTCAGCGGGGCGAGGTCGTCTGCACAGTCGCTGATCCATTTCGTGAGGTTGGTGGCTGCTTGGCTGGGGTTGGTTGTGCTGGTGGGAGGGTTCTTGCTCAGGGAAGTAGCGAGCTGGTCTGTAGTGATCTTGTTCCAGCTTTTGCGGGGAGCCTGTTGCTGGTGATGGTGGAGCGTGGTCCTTCTGAAGCTGAAGTGGACGCAGCTGTGGTCCGTCCAGTGGAGTCCCGTGGCGTGGCGTGGCTGAAGGCGATGTCCTTGCTGGAAGAGAAGATCGGGTCGAGTGTGTGTCCGGCGTAGTGGGTGGGGGTGGTCACCAGTTGCTTGAGTCCGAGGTTGGCGAGGTTGTCCAGCAGGGTGGTGGTGTTGCGGTCGTTGTTGTTCTCCAGGTGGAAGTTGAGGTCCCCTAGGAGGATGTAGTCGGCGGAGGGGAGGGCGTGTGGGCTGATGAAGTCGGCGATGTCCTCGCTGAATTGTGTGCGTGGTCCCGGGGGTCTGTAGATGAGGGTGCCTCTGAGGGTGGTCTTGGGGTTGGCGTGGATCTGGAAGTGCAGGTGTTCGGCGGGTGCGAGGGTGTCGTCGGTGTTGGTCGTGATGCGGATGGTGTTCCTGTGGATGATGGCGATGCCTCCTCCTGTCTGGTTGACGCGGTCTCTCCGAATGATCTTGTAGCCTTCTGGGATGGCGATGGCGATGTCGGGCGCTGAGGAGGCGTTCATCCAGGTTTCCGTGACGAAGGCGACGTCTGGGTCTGTGGTGTCGAGCAGGTTCCATAGCTCGACGGCGTGTCTGTGGACGGAGCGGGTGTTGAGCAGGATGCACTTCAGGTGGGTGCTGCTGGTGTTCGGCTTGGTGGGTGCTGGTGTGGCGTGGGTCCGGTTGCTGGTGAACTTGCAGGAGTGGCAGCTGAAGGGTCCGTGGGTGCGTCTCGGTGTGGCTCGGTAGCAGCCCGGTGTTCGGCCGGTGTTGAGTGCGTTGAGGTCGGTGGTCGGTGGCGTCGTAGGTAACGAGAGCATTTTGGTGCTCAAGGGTAGTCTAACTGTCTTAGTGTCCAATTCCACAGTCGTTGTTGTCCTAACTAGTCAGGATTGTCCGTACTTACCTTTTACTTGAACTGTACTGTCCATAGACGTTGTTGCGCATCTCGAGTTCACACTCTGCACACGTGTTCCGTGGGCCTCCTATTACTTACCTGAAGTTAGTGTAGCGTGGTCCCATCGATCCTACAGCCTCTGGACAGCTCCATTTCGATTATCGACTTTCACATTCCACTTACTTAGTATATGGTTTGTCGTGCCCCTAGGGCACCATTGTAATTTTATGCAACTTGTAGTATTTTTCGTAAGAGATTGTCATGTGCTTAGCCCTCTGACCTCATAAAGAGTTCAGAGGTGTTGTTAATAAATATACGGTTTATTTTCATAACAACCTGTGTGGTGTCCTTTCACTTGGTATCCAAGGGGTTATATTGTGGTAAAACAGCTGGCTTCACATGCCAAAAGAGTTTAGCCTAAGACTGCTTTGTCCATGCTACCATTAGGATAACTGGTCTATAAGGTTGACTTACAACCAATCACCATAAGGGTTGGTTGGACTGATACAAGGTGATCACTAGAACTAGTGAGCATCATATATCAGGCCAACTTCTCACACCTGTGTTCTTGCCTCAACCTGATTTAGTAGCACAATGGGCTCTAGACATACTTTGTCAAAAGAGCACTGTTATACTGTATTGATAGAACAAAAGATTTTCACAAAACTACTTTGTTAAATCTGATCTCTAACTATACCTCCTAAAGCACATTCTACTTGCAAAATAGGAGCGTCTACGTCCTTTTTGGTAACATTCCCTGACCTATGTAAGGCAGCTACATTGTCTATACCACACATTTAACAATCATTGTGTGGATGTATTAGCATGTCAACAAGCTAATGTAGGACCAGCCTTGCCGAAAACACTTTTTCAAACTGCAACACCCACTGGGTAGCCACCGCTTTGGGCAATACTGCTATACAATCTATGCAAATAATGTTTATCTAAAGCACACATGCCTGGAACGGATTATGTTACCCTCCAAGCATCTGTTCTTGGCATGTAGAGCTGTAGTCACATGCGCCCTCTCCTCCCTGGACACCTATGGTTGTTGCAGTTATTCTTCATGTTGCATACGCATGGACATCTTGCTGCTTACCCCATTCTCACCCTCTTGCGGGGAAAAGAATCTGAACAGTGGAGTCAATGCCCATGCGGGCATTCACTGAAAGGAGAAGTCTATTTACCTTGTGACTGGAAAAGACTTCTTTGAAGAGAAACCACTTGCAAACATCCGGACCAAAGACTAGATGGCAGGTGTTTGCAAAGCATGTGAAGCTACAGTGCTACATGCCAAAAACAGATGCTTACAGGGTAAGAAACCTAATCCATTTTTGTGTACACACACTCCTTTGGCCAGAATTGTTGGGAATCACCATGAAACTATACATCTGTAAGACATGTAGTGATAGATTCCTTACCTTAGAAAGTCCCCAGGCGTCAGACTGGATCCGGAAATTTTTCGCGTAGCAGTACCCTTGCGCGTCGGTAGGCGTCATCTGCGGCTCCGCATCCGTCGTGGGCGCCGTGATGACGTCGTCTGAGTACTTAGACGCCGTCTCCGCGTGCTGACGTCAGTTCTTTTTTTCCGCGCGCAGATACGGACAACGTGGTACCTTAGTCACTTTTTGACTAAACTTTTTTGATCTTTTGATCATCCTTTTTCGAAGTCTTCGACTCCGAACGGTGCCAGTAGGGATGCCAGGTTTCAAGCCCTGTGAGGATTGCGACCGACTGTCGGTCACCGACCCTCACCGTCGGTGTCTCCACTGCCTCTGCGTCTATCACGACGACAAGACCTGCTCCAACTGTCGGGCCCTGACTTCGAAAGCTAGGCAGGAGCGTACCCGTAAGCGGCTCGAACTCCGGCAGTCGGCGCTGCGCTGACAACGGTCCCGGTCCGGACAGAGGTCGAGGGACCGGTCGCGAGAGAGGAGCCATCGGAGCTCCGGGAGTTGACATCACTCCTCCGGGTCGAAGTCGTCAGGTAAGCACAAGAAGTCGAAGAGACGTCATCGCTCTTCCGACTCCCCCCCCCGACGCGGCATGGGGTTCTGGTGACACCGCCCACGCGGCTCCGTCAGTCGCAGGCGCCGTGTCCGGCCTCATACCCTCCGGTCCCTGGGCCTAACGCGGCGCCGGAGGAGATAGAGCGGTTCCTCATGGCCATGAGGTCCCCCTCTCCTCAGACGGGCTCCGCGGCGCCTTTGGGCCCAGCGGACCCGTCTGGGGGTCCTAGCGGGTCGGGGGCTACGGTCCCGACGCAGTCTGGTACTTTGGCTCCGCCGGTGCCTTCGGGCCTGGCGCTGCAGGGCCCCGCTGGATCCGGATCCGGGTCACTGCCGGTGGACTTAATGACCTCCCCGGCGCCGACCCCTCAGGTGTCACCCTCGGCGCCGCCCTCAGGCGGCGCCGTCCCCAATGCCTCCCTCGACCCGGCGCCGGAGCGGCGCCGCTTCAGACGCCGTTCGCAGAGTTTACTTTCCATGAACCGGCCCCATCATTTTCCAACCCTGAGTACCAGGAGATGGGTGATGAGTAGTATTGGGAGGGGTCTGAGGACCACCTGACACGTGAGTCAGTCCCAGGGGGACTGGACAGGTGACCTGGGGGATGCCAGTGGTCTGGACACTTCGCCGGACACTGGCTTTGTCTCGCCTCCTACCGTGGCTACGGAGGAGGGGGCAACATATAGTGTGGAGTTGATGAGGGCGGCCAAGGCCTTGGGCCTTGAGCTCCCCGTCGCGGCCGTGAGGACTAACCTCCTCACTGAGGTCCTTAAGCCGCAGTCATGCTCAGCCGAGCCTCTGCTGCCGTTTAACGAGGCCTTGACCGACGTTCTTTTGGGCACTTGGTCCAAGCCCGCTACAGGTTCGCCTGTAGATAGGAACTTGGCCAGACGCCACCGCCCGGCCCTGGGCGACCCTTGTTTCCTGTCCACCCACCCCACCCCTGAGAGCCTGGTGATCCAGGCCTCAAATTCCCAGACCGCATTCCCGTCGGCGCCGCCTGACAGGGAATCCAAGAGGTACGAGCAATACGGCAAGAAGGTATTCTGCTCCCTGAGCCTGGGACTGCGGTCTTCCAACACCACGTGCCTCTTGGGCCGTTACACCCACTCTCTGTGGGACACGGTCGCGGACGTGCTGCCAGAATGCCCGTTGGAGGTAGGGGCTAAGCTAGGCCAAGCCCTTGTGGAGGGCCGGGATGCGGTACGTTATTCAATCCGGTTTGGACTGGATACCACCGACTCTCTGGGCAGAGCGATGGCAACGACTGTGGCGATTCGTCGCCACGCCTGGTTGAGGTCCGCCAACTTCTCGGCTGATGTCCAGAATACACTCATGGACATGCCGTTTGATGGCCGTCGCCTTTTTGGCGACAAGGCAGACCATGTGCTTGAGCACTTTAAGGACTCCAGGGCTACGGCCAAGTCCTTGGGCCTCTCGGCCCCGCGGCTGCCTTTCACTCCTTTCGTGGTCACGGAAGGGGTGTACCCACACGTGCTGCCAGCCACGCTTTGCCCAACGCGGTGGCGGCTGTGGAAACCGCCGTGGCGGCGGTCGGGGACAACGGCGAGGTCAGTCCACACCTTCCCACGCAGCATCTGCCTCAAAACCCTCCTAGTCCGTGCTTTCAGGCCCATGTGACGCCAGTTGGGGGCAGGGTTCGCCATCACCTCCTCCACTGGCGCTCTGTCACGTCTGACAGGTGGGTGCTGCAAATCGTCCGAAGGGGCTACTCCCTCCCCTTCGAGGCGACCCCCTCCAGCCATGCCACCGCAGTACCACCGAGTATCACGGATCATTTGCGGCTTCTGCAGGAGGAAGTTACGGCCCTCTTGGCCAAGGGGGCCATCGAGCGCGTTCCTGGGCCAGAAGTAGGGTGTGGTTGCTACTCCCACTACTTTCCTAAGGAACGTCAACGGCTTCCTCCGGAAGGAGAAGTTCAAAATGCTGACACTGGCTCAGGTCTTAGCTGCCCTGGACCCAGGAGACTGGATGGTAGCGTTGGACTTGCAGGACGCTTATTTCCACATCCCCGTCCTGCCAGCCCACCGGCGCTACCTGCGGTTCACGGTTGGCCACGAGCACTTTCAGTTTACTGTGCTCCCATTCGGCCTTACCAGCGCCCCACGGGTGTTCACAAAGGTGATGGCTGTGTTAGGGGGTTTCAGTCTTCCCCCCTACCTTGACGACTGGTTGTTGAAGGCGGGCTCGCCCCAAACAGTAGTCAGCCACCTCCAGACAACGGCAGACCTCCTGCACCAGCTGGGGTTCTCCATCAATGTTGCAAAGTCACACCTGTGCCCCTCTCAGAAGCTCCTCTTCATCGAAGCGGTTCTGGATTCAGCGCAGTTTCGGGTTTATCCTCCCGAACAGTGGGTCTGGGATATTCAGGCTCTGATTCCTCTCTGTCAGGTTGACGCTCCGGCTTCTGGGGCTGATGGCCTCCTGCATCCTACTGGTGCATCACGCCAGGTGGCAGATGCGGGCTCTGCAGTGGGACCTGAAGTTTCAGGGGGCCCAGCATCAGGGCAACCTGTCCGACCACGTCCTGATCTCGGAGGGCACTGCGAGACGGCTGCAGTGGTGGCTCAAGGACCGCGACTGGGTCAGCGGCAGATCCCTCTCCCTTTCCCAACCGGAGCATGTAGTCGTTACTGATGCGTCCCTCCAGGGCTGGGGAGGCCACATGCGAGAGGCGGAGATCCGAGGCCTCTGGTGTCCGGAACGGCTCCACATCAACCTTTTGGAGTTGCGGGCGATTTGTCTAGCACTGAAGGCATTCCTCCCCTCTGTCCGGGGGAGTTTAGTGCAGGTGTTCACGGACAACACCACCGCCATGTGGTACTGCAACAAACTGGGCGGGGTCGTGGACCCTTTGCCAGGAGGCTCTGCGCCTCTGGCAGTGGCTGGAACGCCAGGGCGTGACCCCGGTGTCTAAACTGACAGGTTCTCCGAACGCCAGGGTGGACGAGCTCAGCCGTTGGTGCATGATGGATCACGTATGGCGTCTGAACTGACGTGGCGCAAGGCCTCTTTCAGCAATGGTGAGAGCCTTGGTTAGATCTATTCGCCACAGAAGAGAACGCGCAATGTAATCAGTTCTGCGTGTTGTAATTTCCAAGGCGGCACTCGCTTGGAGACGCTTTTTGTCGCGAGTGGAGTTGCGGTCTATTGTATGCCTTTCCGCCTATGCCACTTCTGCCCAGAGTGCTGAAGAAGATCAAGCGCGACCGGGCACAAGTCATCCTTGTGGCTCCGGACTGGGCACGAAGGTACTGGTATCCAGAGCTACTCAGTATGTCAGTCGATCCCCCCCCCCGGTTCGTCTGCCTCTTCAGGAGGACCTTCTGTCGCAGCAGCAGGGGACGGTCCTCCACCCGAACCTGTCCAGTCTCCACCTCCATGCTTGGAGATTGAGCGGCGACAGTTGAGGCCATTTGACTTGCCTCTTGAAGTCTGTAACGTCATTCTGGCAGCCAGCCGTCCCTCCACAAAGTCAGTATACGCCTGCAGGTGGAACAGATTTGTGGCATGGTGCACAGCAAAGGCTGTGGATCCTCTTGCTGCCCCTCTCTCTGAGGTTCTCTTCCTTCTTTCTCTTGCCCAGCAGGTCTCTGCTCTGGGCACTATCAAGGGCTACCTTTCTGCCCTTTCAGCCTTTATAAGGCTGCCTGATCAACCTTCTTTGTTCAAGTCCCCTATTGTAAATCGCTTTCTTAAGGGCATCACACAATCACGGCATTTGTAAAGCGCGCTACTCACCCGGGAGGGTCTCAAGGCGCTGGGGGAGGGGGTGTGTTACTGCTCGAACAGCCAGGTCTTGAGCTGCTTTCTGAAGGAGAGGTGGTCTTGGGTTCGCCGTGGGTGGGGAGGGAGTTCCAGGTCTTGGCTGCCAGGTAGGAGAAGGATCTTCTGGCGGTGGTTCTGCGGATGTGTGGAACGGTGGCGAGGGCGTGGCTGGTCGATCGTAGCTGTCGGGTGGGCGTGTAGAAGGTTATGCGGTCGTTGAGGTACTTGGAGCCCAGGTCGTGGAGAGCCTTGTGTGCGTGGGTGAGGAGTCTGAACGTGATTCTCTTGCTGACTGGGAGCCAGTGCAGGTCTCCCGTGTCCGGTGATGTGGCTGTGTCGAGGGATGTCCAGGATGAGTCGTGCGGAGGCGTTCTGGATGCGTTGGAGTCTTTTTTGAAGTTTGTCTGTGGTTCCGGCGTTTAGGGTGTTCCCGTAGTCGTCGGCTGGTGACGAGAGCCTGGGTAACGGTCTTGCTGGTTTCGGTGGGGATCCATATGAAGATCTTGCGGAGCATGTGCAGGGTGTTGAAGCATGAAGATGATACGGCGTTGACTTGTCTGGTCATCTACAGGGAGGAGTCCAGGATGAAGCCTAGGTTGCGTGCGTGGTCTGTTGGCTTGGGAGCGGTGCCCAGGGCCGGGGGCCACCAGGAGTCGTCCCAGGCGGAGGGTGAGGATCCCAGGATGAGGACTTCCATCTTGTCTGAGTTCAGTTTAAGGCGGCTGTTCCTCATCCAGTCGGCGACGTCTTTCATCCCCTCGTGTAGGTTGGCTCTGGCGGTGGTGGGGTCGTTGGTGAGGGAGAGGATCAGCTGGGTGTCGTCGGCTTAGGAGATGATGTTGAGGTCGTGTTGGGGTGCGATGGCTGCGAGGGGGCTCATGTAGACGTTGAAGAGGGTTGGACTGAGGGAGGATCCTTGTGGTACGCCGCAGATGACTTCGGTGGCTTTGGATCTGAACGGGGGGAGGCGGACTCTCTGGGTTCTTCCGGCGAGGAACGAGATGATCCACTCCAGTGCTTTCTCTCGGATTCCGATGTTGCTGAGGCGCTTCACTAGGGTGCGGTGGCAGACGGTGTCAAACGCCTCAGAGAGGTCCAGAAGGATGAGGGCCGCGGTTTCCCCGTTGCCGATCAGGGTTCTGATGTCTGTGGCTGCGATAAGGGCGGTCTCTGTGCTGTGGTTGGCCCGAAACCCGGACTGCGAGGGGTCGAGGGATCCGTTCGTTTCGAGGAAGGCGGCAAGCTGTCTGTTGATGGTCTTCTCGATGACTTTGGCCGGAAAAGGAAGGAGCGAGATGGGACGGTAGTTCTTGAGGTCAGTGGGGTCCGCTGTTGGTTTCTTCAGGAGGGCGGTAAGCTCGGCGTGCTTCCAGCTCTCCGGGAAGGTGGCGGTGTGGAAGGAGGAGTTGATTATGTCCCGGAGATGGTGTGCGATGATGGCGTCGGCTTTGTTGAAGACGTGGTGTGGGCAGGGGTCGGTTGGTGATCCGGAGTGGATGGAGTTCATCATGCGGGTGGTGTCTTCGGTGTTGATCGGGGTCCAGTTGCAGAGGGTGGTGGTGGCGGGCGCTGGTTCGGTTATAGGGTGCGTGGTCTGTGCGTCGAAGCTGTTTGTCGGTGATCTTGCGGTGGAAGAACGAGGCGAGTGAATTGCCGAGGTCTTGCGAGGGAGTGATGTCGTTGTTTCCGGCGCTGTGGTTGGAGAACTCTTTGACGATGCTGAAGAGTTCCTTGCTGTCGTGGGCGTTGTTGTTCAGTCGTTCTTTGAGTGCCGACTTCTCGGTGGTGCGGATCAGCTGATGGTGTTTGCGGGTGGCGTGCTTGAGGGCGGTCCTGTTGTCTATGGTCTGGTCGAGCTGCCAGGCTTTCTCGAGGGTGCGGCAGTTCTTCTTGGATTCCTTGAGTTCGTCGGTGAACCAGGGGGTTTTCTTACTGCCGGGTCTGCTGGGAGGGTTTCTGAGTGGTGCGAGGTCGTTGGCGCAGGCGGTCAGGCACTTGGTGAGGTTGCTGGCTGCTTCGTTGGGGTCCATTGTGTTGGTGGGAGTGTTCTGGCTGAGGGAGGCGGTGAGCTGCTCAGCGGTGATCTTGCTCCGGCGGGAACCTGTTGCGGGTGGTGGTGGGTTGTAGTTTTTCTGAAGGTGAAGTGGACGCAGCTGTGGTCGGTCCAGTGGAGTCCGGAGGCGTGGCTGAAGGAGATGTGCTTGCTGGATGAGAAGACTGGGTCGAGCGTGTGACCGGCGTAGTGGGTGGGAGTGTTCACCAGTTGCTTGAGTCCGAGGTTGTCCAGCAGGGCGGTGGTGTTTCTGTCGTTCTCCAGGTGGAAGTTGAGGTCCCCTAGGAGGATGTAGTCGGCGGAGGGCAGGGCGTGCGGGCTGATGAAGTCTGTGATGTCTTCGCTGAATTGTGTGCGTGGTCCCGGGGGTCTGTAGATGAGGGTGCCTCGGAGGGTGGTCCTGGGGTCGGTGTGTATCTGGAAGTGCAGGTGTTCGGCGGCGGTGAAGGTTTCGTCAGAGTTAATCGAGATGCGGATGGTGTTCTTGTGTACGAAAGCGATGCCTCCTCCCGTCTGGTTGACGCGGTCCTTCCGGGTGATCTTGTATCCGTCCGGGATGGCTGTGGCGATGTCGGGCGCTGAGGCGGTTTCGGTGAGGAAGGCGACGTCCGGTGCTGTCGCGTCTAGCAGGTCCCAGAGTTCCACGGTGTGTCTGTGGACGGAGCGGGTGTTCAGCAGGATGCACTTGAGGTGGTTGCTGCTGGTGCTTGGCTTGGCGTGGGGTGGTGCAGGTCCAGAGGCCGGTAAATCGGCAGGCTTGGCAGGTGAAGGGTCCGTGGGTGCGTTTCGGGGTGGCTCAGTAGCAGGTAGGGTTCCGGCCGGCATTGAGTGCGTTGAGGGTGGCGGCGTCGTAGGTCCGTCTGGTAGTCTTGCAATGGTGGGGGCAAGGGGTCCTGGCGCTGGGCGCAGTCCAGGCGCGGACGGGCGCAGACTGGCTTGCCTTTGGCACGCCTTCGGCGCACAAACTGTGCCCCCGCTGCGCGTGACCGCCGCGCAGTCGCCATTTAAGGCTAAGTGGGAGGGAGGAGCAGCTGGGAGGCGGGAGCGGGGAGGACACGGAGCAAAAGTGCGTGGCCGCGTGTGAACGGCGGGGAGCGGGGCGGGCAGGCAAAGGGGAAACTACAGTTAACAAGTTGGGCACAAAATAATACTAACTACAAATACAACAGCAGATACGGCGAACGGCTTGGGAAGGTAGGCAGGCAGACGGCACAACGAGGCTGCGAGCAGCAGCAAGGGGCACACACACAGCTGGTGGCCGTACGGCGCAGGGGTGTCCTGAGAACAGGTCACACACGTTTCCTCCTGTTCGGTTTGTGATGCCTCAGTGGGACTTGAACCTTGTTCTTAAGTTTCTGATGTACGCTCCCTTTGAACCACTTCACAACTGTCCTCTCCGCCTTCTTACTTTGAAGACTACCTTCCTGGTTGCCATCACCTCTGCCAGGAGAGTGAGTGAGCTCCAGGCCCTTTCTTGTACTCCTCCTCCTTTCTGTCCATCCGGACAAGGTTGTGTTGCGTACTAAGCCATCTTTCCTGCCCAAGGTTGTCACTGCCTTCCACATCGGGCAGTCTATCACCTTGCCCACCTTCTTTCCGCCACTGCATACCTCTAAAGAGGAAGAGCGGCTCCACCGTCTGGACCCAAAACGTGCGCTCTCATTCTATTTGGATCGCACACGCCAGTTCCGGGTGGATGACCAACTCTTTGTTGGATACGTGGGCGCTAAGAAGGGGAAAGCGGTGCACAAGAGGACCATCTCCCGGTGGATCATCTTGTGTATCCAGGCATGTTACTCCTTGGCTAAAAAGGAGCCCCCAGTTGGATTGCGGGCTCATTCCACCCGAGCCACGGCGACTACAACTGCCCTGGGCTGGGGAGTGCCCTTACAAGACATCTGTCAGGCAGCCACGTGGGCCTCGCTGCACACGTTTGCAAGACACTACTGCCTAGACAGCCAAGTCTGGAGGGATGGCTTCTTTGGCTGTTCTGTCCTCCATGACTTTCTGGTGTGATTATTGGTTCGCAGACCCACCACCGGGGGTTGGTATTGCTGGGGTATCTATTCTAAGGTAAGGAATATATCACTAACGTGTCTCTTTCAGATGCACAAGTTACTACTTGTGTAACGATATATCTGTAAGACATTAGTTAGTGATAGATTCCTTACCGACCCACCCATCCTCCCCGTTCTGCGATCCGATATCTAGGGTTAGGGTTATCCCCTTTCAGGGCCCTAGTTTCAATGGCACCAGTGTTGGTTTTTAACATGGCTCCGCGCTTCTGGCGCGGAAAAGCTGTGTTTAAGAACTGACGTCAGCACGCGGAGGCGGCGTCTAAGTACTCCGACGTCATCACGGCGCCGACGACTGACGCGGAGCCGCAGACGACGCCTACCGACGCGCAAGGGTACTGCTACGCAAAAAAATTCCGGATCCAGTCTGAAGCCTGGGGATATTCCAAGGTAAGGAATCTATCACTAACTAATGTCTCTTACAGATATATCGTTACACAAGTAGTAACTTGTGCTATAAAAGCACAATGCACCTATGCTGCTGTGCTTAAGCATGGCGTGTAGTGGAGATTGAAAATTGATGCTTTTATGCACCTCTCATACAGGTATTTACCACCTTTAGTGTAGAGACATTCTGTTAATCTGGTGTCTGCTGAGGTACATGGCGTCCACTCAGTAGCATCCCAATAGAGGCACTTCTAACCTGTTAAGCGGGTGCTGTATTTAGGCCACCCAGAATTAGCAGAAGCTCCCCCCACTGATGGCTTTGTTACTCCACACAGGTAATGCTATGTGGCATACATCCAGAAGCAACAGAGGGCTCACTCACTGGAGGTGCTGTTACTCCACCAAAGAATGCTATATGCATTCCACCCAAGGAGAGCTGATGAAGGCAGGGTAGGGATATACTATAGGGTAGTTGTGCTTAACCTCTCTATTTGCTTTAGTCCAGGATGAAAGCAAAGGGGGCCTGGCAGTGCATGGGAGTAGGAGGGCTACTACAGAATAGAAAAACCGCATCCAGACACTTTCACTGCTACAAATACTATTTACAGCTGTGCTACAAGAAGTCACAAGTACTTGCTCTTTAAACCCGAAGGTGTACTTTATTTTGTAGCCTTTACCTGTCACTCCACAAGAAAGCTGCACCACCAGAAACTACTAGTTGTGACCACACGTTAATTAATGGTTCTGAGAGTGCCTCTTTTGACATGGTTAGGTAGTGAATGTGGGTTTGATTGTAGTGCACAGGGTCCACGCCAACCAAGTCACTTTTGTCAGTGCTTCTTCCCGGAAAACAATTCCACAAAAGGCCCTTCAGTCCCTTGAAAGTCTGTAGTAAATAATACCTGGGGTTCCAGGGCACTGGGACTGAAGAGGGACCCCTCATCTAGGCCATGCAGACTGCCAAGACGACATGCATGGCCTTTTGCTGACAAAACAAAGTCCACATGGCACACTGCCTGTGTGCCATGCCAACTAGCACTGCTCAACTTATAGGCAAGTCACACCTCTAGCATGACTTCCAGTCCTAAGGCAAGGTGCACTAAGCCACAAGTGTGGGCATGCTTGTATGAGCAGATATTCCCCTACAATAAAGGCCATTCTTGGATACTGTAAGTGCCAGGTAAGCCAGTGTACATGAGCTGGAAACTCCAGAGCCATGGCTTCTCTGAACCCCGAAGTGTTTGGTACCAAGCTACTCCTTTCAATAAACCCACACTGATGCCAGGAAGACTGGAACTGTAAGTTTGGTACTTACCCGTAAACCTGAATTGTTTTCCTCCATAGTGCAATTTTTGAACAGTTCAATGTCATCCTATGTGTCGACTTTTAAAAGACCAACGTATTTTTCCTGAAAAACGTATTTACCTTTTTGTGAAGATCTTGGTCTTGAAACTTGAAAAGCTTATTTTTCTAAAATGTATGTGGGTCTCCTTTTTGTGTCGTGTCGCTTATTAATCTATGTGCAATAAATGTTTTACACTCCTGTTAGGCCAAAGGCTGCTCGTGCACATAACCACTAATGGAGCACTTTGGGTTAACCTTGAGCCCTGTACACGTCTGTGGAGACTCTGGACTCTGTGCACAGTATAACCTCATAGCAGCATACTATATACATAGCCTACTTCCTACAGGTTCCATAGATGCAACTAAGAACTCCAAATTGGATGTTCTGCGCTTCAGCATGCTTCAACATTTAAAAAGAAGAAAAAAATTTGACTAATCAAGCAGATGTTACGCTTGTTGGATAGAGTAGGGAATCTTTATCCATTCAAGCCGCCAACTGTTGTAACCGGTAAGTAAAGTTTAGTGTTCACTTTCAGTAACTTTTGCAGGGCACTGAAGGCTCTGCTGCAAACGCTTATTGGTGATATTATTTAAAAATCCACATCTTTGTGACATAGCTATTTTTACTGGTATGGTGTTCAACAATACTGCATAGTGAGCACTGGATTTGTTTATTCTCATGAGCATCTTGCGCTTTTAACCTTGACCAAGGGAAATGTACACATTGGCTGTTCACAAATAAATGTTCATCTACAAATTGTAGATCAGTGGAACTACAGTTCCAGGTGCTTTTTGTCCAGATTTTTTTTAAATTATGCAATTTGCCTGGTAGTGTTTTTTCCTCGTTAACAGTCAATTATTTTTCCACTTTCAGGTGATATTCATGGGCAGTATTATGACCTACTTAGGCTCTTCGAATATGGAGGTTTTCCACCTGAGAGCAACTACCTGTTCCTAGGAGACTATGTGGACAGAGGAAAGCAGTCTTTGGAAACTATCTGTCTCTTACTCGCATACAAAATTAAATATCCAGAGAACTTCTTCTTACTCCGAGGCAACCATGAATGTGCCAGCATCAATCGAATTTATGGGTTTTATGACGAATGTAAGTTATTAATTAGTTGTGTTCATTTGATTAGTTGCTTAAACAGTAAAGTGAATATTGAAATTAAAGTTGTCTTTGTGCAGTGGGGTTTGCAATATCTGCATCTTGATAGGGTGGTCTCTTCAGCGGTGGTGCAATTTTTCATTTGCTAGGATACCAATTACTCTGAGGACTTGAAACTCATGTACAAATTAGTGGTGTGTATATATCATTCTCCATCGCCTCACAGAAAACAATGGCACTTCAGTTATAAAATGCATTTGTATTTTATTTCACACAATTGGCAGTAATCACTATGCATTCCTGGGCCAAAAATAGGCTGTTTTGGTTCCTGCTAGTTTCCTGTTCCGAAGGATGGCCTCCATACTATTAGCTGCCTTGGAGCCCTCATTTACTTCCTCATGATGCTCACCCTTGCTCAGGTCCTGTCTGCCCTGGACTCAGGAGACTGGATGGTAGTGTTGGACTTGTAGTACGTCTATTTCCATATTCCAGTTCTGCCTGCCCGTCATTGCTTCCTGCAGTTTACGATGGACCATGAGCACTTTGTTTTCTGTGTTCTTCTACGACCTCACCAGTGGCTCTCAGATGTTCACAGATGGGCTATTACAGCCGCCATCTCCTTTGTGAAGATTGAAGGTTCCAGAGACCCCCTTTTTTTTTTTTTTTTTTTATCTCAACGACTGGTTGCTGAAAGTAGAAACCTACCAAGCAGGTTTCTCTGACCTCCAGACTATGGCAAACCTTACACTTGCTGGGATTAACTATCAACGTGCCAAAGTCACACCGAACTCCTGACACTGTCCAGTTTCGGGCTTATCCTCCTGAGCTGCGATTCCAGGATATTCAGGCCAGGATACCGATGTTTCAGCCTCTATCCTGGATTTCAGTGAGTGAGGCTATTGGACATTTTGCTTGTGGACCGTGCCAGATGGCCCATGAGGGCTCTGCAGTAAGACTTGAAGATCCAATGTGCACAGCATCTGGGAAATCTCGCCGTCCTGGTTCAGATATCGGAGGGCACTGTGGAAGACCTGCAGTGGTGGCTAACAAAACAGGAATTGGGTCCGAGGCAGACCCCTTTCCCACCCAGATCGGAGTAGTGACTGATGGTCTCTTCTGGGATGGGTCTGCCATCTGGGAGAGGTGGAGTTCGGAGGACTTTGGTCTGAAGCGGAAATCAGGCAGGTGGTGCAGGGACTTTGTGGTGGGGAGAGCCTTAGTTCTGTTCGCCTCCAAAGAACGCATAATGTCAGCAATTTTGCACAGTGGAATTTTCAAAGAAGCTCGTTTGGTAATGCTTTTTGTTGTGAGTGCAGCTTAGGCCTACTGTATGCCTTGCCACACATACCATGGCTGTCCACAGTGCTCAAGAAGATGCAGAGTTAACGGGCACAAGTCGTTCTTGTGGCTCCTGACTGGGCATGGAGAGTCTGGTATCTTGAGTTTCTTGCAATGAGCATCGAACCTCTGATCAGGCTGCCCCTTCGAGAGTATCTTCTGTCGCAGTGGCCTGGGAAGGTGCTCCACCCGGACCTGTCCACTCTGCCTCCTTGGGTGGAGTTTGAGTGGTGACCGCTGATGGCTTTTGAGCCTTCCTGCTGAAGTCTCCAGTCTGCGAAGCTAGCCTGACAGCCAGGCGTCCCTCCACAGTCTTTCTACACCTGCAGATGGAACACATTTTGTAAATATTGTACAGAAAGGCCTGTTGACCACTTATGTGCCTCCTTCTCAGATTTTCTCCTGTTTATGCTTTCCTTGACCAAGCATAGCTCGGGGGGGGGGGGGACTCTATGGTCTAAAGCTTTTCCACAGTTCCACCGCCAGGTAAGGTATTGCTGTGCTTTCTGTTCAAAGGTAAGGAATCTGCGCCTAGATGTCTATCGGATGGAAAAGTTACTTACCTTAACACCTTATCTGGTAGACATTTCTGGTTGCAGATTCCTTACCGACTTACACATCCTCCCTGTACTGCGGCATTTAGTGTCAGGACTGTTCCCCCTTCAGGGCCCTAGTTGTCTGTGTATTTCTTTTTTTTTTTATTCAACACACCAAGGTCAGTCACTTCATGGCTCTGCGCTTCTGACATGGAAAATTGTATTGCTGCCGATATCACGTCTATGACCAACTCCACACTGAGTTGACAGACGCCATCTACCAGCACACAGGGGTACTTCAAATCTTCTGGGTCCAGCTGATGCCTGGAAGTTTAAAGGTAATGAATCTGAGGCTAGACTTTCTCTATCAGATAAGGCCATTACTGAAGGCAAGTATATCAAAAGATTAACTGCAGAAGATTCTTCTCCCTCCAAAGAAGCTAGTTCAGCGATTATTAGGTAATAGTACCCCATGACTCCCACGCAAAATGTAATCTACAAAAAAAAGACCAGCTCCATGGAAAGGCACTGTTAAGGAGTTAAAGATGAAATGTTTTAAGTAGAATTTGCTACTTTGCATTCTGTGGGGGTAGGGAGCGAGTCCTTGTACATGCTCGGTGTGCTCCTTAACACCACATCAAGACTTCCTTTGTTCTGCTGTCCACCTCTCCAGGATGTTTCCAACAAATTGCACCTATTTCACAATCCATATCCTACCTCCACTTAGATTACTTGATTTAATAGTCTATAGAGGTAGACTGCAATCCACACATGCATAATGGACCAGTCAATATCTTCAGCATTCTGAGCCTCTGTCCCTAATCAATTTTTAGATTGGATGTGGTCCTTAACATCTTTGGCTTGCTGCACATCTTGGGCTTTACTTTTTTTGCTATCTCCCCTGCTTGGATGGGCAGATGTTCCTATGCTTTGAACTGACTAAAAACATTTGATACTCTACAGCACTTGCCATTCATGATGGACTTCAAGCAATGCATTACATGTAGAAAGCTTTTCGGAGCAGTTGTGGTCACCATACTCCTCTATAGTTGGTAATTTCAGATTTGTACTGGGACTTTTACAGGCTGCTCAGTTTTGAGTGAACAGCTGGATGAGCAGCACTTCATAAGTGAGAGTCTCTGGATGCAATCACTTGCAAGTTCGTGCAGCAAAACATTTTTTTAAAAATTTGGTTTGATCTTCAAAAGCATATCGGGCTTAAAAATATTGTTGGATATAACATGAGGGCGTAGTTCTGTCAATGTCACCACATACATACATTTCCAAGGTAAAATGTCAAAATAAGTTAAATTGTATATTTAAAATATTTTACCATGAACTAACCCAAATTTTCAGGGTAACCCGTAAGCCTTGAACCCTACCATATTAAATGTTCAGCATTGTATCGCAAGGACTAGGGTGAACGTCATAAAATACTTAACATAAATATTTACTGATACAAGTAAAGTGTATTTATAATAAGTAATTCAAAAATTGAGTACTCTGGGCTTCTAGAGATAAATTTACGTGATGTTGATGGGTCAGTTGCGTAGCCTTTAGCTGCAGTCCAGCTAGGGTCCTAGTGTATGGATACATGGGATACGTGCAGTAGCACAGAACATTACTGCTCCCAAAAATAAGAACCTTATTTCCTTTGCCTTCAGAAGTGCACCCTAAGTGTTTGGAGAACAATCTTATAAAAGTGTTCCTCAAACTGGACAACAGACTATGTATGTACTAAGATTGGTGCTGTAAATCCTAGGAACACGTTCAAAGGATACCTTTTTTCCTTCAGCTACTTTAGTTTCAGCCAAACTATCTGTAGGAAAGTCCCCCTTTTTGCATGGTTACCCCCACTATTTGCCTGACATTGGATGCAACCTGACTTGGCGCCCTGGGTCCCTGCCAATCAGGTTCCCAGGGCCTGCAATCTTTCCCAAGACTGTATCTTTGTACCCACAATTACCACATCTTTTGCCACATGCAAGCCCCTTGTAAAAGGTACCAAGGGCACTGTGACCAGGGAAGTCCTCAAAGGGCTGCAGCTCCTATTGTGCCACCTTAGAGATCCTGTGTCTTAAAACCCACACACAGGCTGCTTGTTTTGGTGCAGAGAAGTGAAGATTGGACATGGCACACATCCCTGTGTACCATTCCTGCAACCCACTGCCTGAGGCCTAGGTAAATCACCCCTCTAGCGGGATGCACTAACACTAATGTGAGGGTAATGGCATTTACCCGTACAGTGTCTAAGGCGCTTCTACATTGTAAGTGTAGTAAAACCATAAAAAGTATATGGTCTGGGAGTTGGTCATTAACTCCACAGCTCCATAATGGCTTTACTAAAAACTGGGGAGTTTGGTAACAAACTTCTCAGCACATTAAACCTACACTTATGCCAGTGTTGGATTTAATGTAAGATGCACTCAGAGGGCATTTTAGAGATACCTCCTGAATCCGCCAACCCTGTTGTGGTTCTTGAATGGCTGCCCGCCATTTGCTACCACCAGTCCGGTTTCTGGACCCCGGAAGCTTCAAAGGTTTGCCGCCTTTGCAAGCTGTCCCTACCTTTTGCTGTCCCCACCTTTTGCTGTCCCCAGTGACTGGCTCCCACCAGTTCTGGCCCCCACCAGTTCTGGCCCCCCACCTCGGGTGGGAGAATGAGCGGGAAAATCAAGCTAGGAAGAGGTGTGCCCACCTTTGCCAATCCCACCCTTCAGTCCCCTTTATCTTGAAGATGGGGGGGGGGGGGACTAAGCCAATTAAATAGAGGCTCATGCATCCTCTCACTGGAGGGTGGCTATAATAGGGGATGTACCCAGCCCAAGGAAGGAGTCCATTAGTCTCGATCTGCACTCCCTTGAACACTCTTAAATTTAGTATCTATGGGCTACCCTTGAACCTTGCTGCCTCTTTTGAGGATTAAAGCAGGACTGAAGAGCCGTATTGACCCAGGAAGGACACTTACTGCTTTGGCCCCAGCCCTACTGGCCTGTTCAGTCTACGACCAGCCTACAGTAAGAACCCCAGTGAGTCCAGCAGCCATCAACCCCCAAAGTCCGGAGGACCTGCCCTGAAACCATCTTAGATTGTCTCCTGTGAGCACTGGATTTGCTCAAGGAAATACCCCCACATTCCGGTGACTCTGTGATTCTGCACCAGACACCCACAGCCCAACTGAGTGACCCAACACCACAGCGATCTTTAAAGCTCTCCAGGGCACGAGTCCAGATTTTATTTCTTCCAAAATCTTACGCAATGTTATCACTCGAAATTTATGATCTTCCCATTTGAATCTGCTTGTTACCCCAATCTTTAAACGCAAGAAACATGGAGGTTCTCGTTTTGCAGTTCTAGACCCTCAGTTTTGGAACTCTCTTCCAATGGAGCTTAGGTCGGTCACCTCCTATGCACCGTCCAGAAAGCAGCTGAAGACATGGCTGTTCCATCAGGCATATGATAACTAGGTTTCCTCCCTGTACTGCTGCTTCGTGTATCCCTCAGCGCCAAGAAGCCGTTGGTGAACAAGCACTTGAGGTTCTTTTTAACATAACAAAGGATCTCTCGCCAGCAAGCTTGACCTGGTGATCCCCAGCCTCCCTCAATCTTTGAGACTGCACCTGCAGCCTCAACCTAAAGGGCACTCCCAACTGGAGCTGTTAAGAACACCAATTACCAGAAGATACCCTTGCATCAGGTGCCCCACAGCCTTGGGTGGCCCAACCGACTGTCCAGGCATCACTCAAGAACCCAAATTGCCTCTCCAACCGGTGGTCGCCATCTGAAAGTCTCCTGCCCTTGCCTGCAAAATCTTTGCATAACCAACGGTCTCCATTGAAAAGCACAGGGTCCCAGACGTACTTTTGCACCCTTCACCTTGCTGCCCTAGTACTGCTGGTGGTGCAGCTCCTGTGCTGGTAGTTGGCCTCTGCAGTGCTGACCTTAACCCTAGGAGCTCTGCTCCCACACCAGTGTGGCCTGCTAGTCGGTCACTAACCAAAGGTCCAATTGGCTAACATTGAGCTTCTGCAACCAGCCTGCCCAGCGCCCCTGGTGGTGCAACTCTAGTGTCCATATATACCTCGGAACCTTGGCCCTAACCCACACTCTGAAATCGCGTACTTGCCCAAGAAGAAATTGCGAACACCTTTTCTTCCATAGGAGATTTTGTGCCTAAAATATTTTGTGTTGAACAGATTGTATGTAGAAAAGAGAACTAGACTGCAACTTACTTACCTTGTATTGTGAGGTCCTAAAGTGTGGTATCTAGGCATACCATCCCCAGTGCTCAAACGTAATTCTAAAGCAATCAACGTGTAATTCAAACAGCATTTTAAAGTGATACAAACCTGTAATAAGTGCAAACCCATCGGCCATTGCATTTCGGTTTAAAGGGCTACAATTGAAGGTGTAGTTTACCTACCGGTACAAAGTCCTGCTTGGATTTAGAAATAAAATATAGGTCTACTTTTAGGTAGCGCTGCAGCGCATCGCTCTAGCGCATCGCTCTGCAAGATCTCTTGTAAACAAGAGATTTTGGAAGGGGACTTGAAGCCCCGCCCATCCTTCCCATTGGCCAGCGTCATTTTTTTTTTTTTAGATTTAAAGTTTATTTATTTTTTCAAAAGAGATGCAGTACATATATACAACAAACCAACTTGGTGTACAGTTGACAAATGTACATCATGGCAAAAGACATAACGGTCGCCTGAATCATCATGTATCGCACACAGTGATGCTCCCCACATAGTATTGATTTAAGAGTAAACATTTAGATGTAATAGTGCTAAATCTGACAGTAGTATACAATGACCCTCCCTCAGTACCCACTTAAATCTCTCCTCGAAACTCCTATAGTGCCCAATTGAATCTCGCAACAGATCCCAACAGTATTTTAATCGCGCAGTCCCAGTGCTGGCCACCGTCTCCACCTCATCCCCAGGTCCACTTGACCTTTCCCGAACCCAAGTAATAAACGGCTCCCATATCTCTCTGGTCTGGAAGTGGGTGGCATGAGCTCCCAGAAAGTGGCCATCTGAACCTGGCCATAAGTAACCTCTCTGATCCATTCCATAGTCGTGGGTTTCCTCCTTCCCCCAGTGAAGAGCTATTTGGCGTTTGGCGAATAGCAGCAATAGCGCATGCAGTTTGCGTTTTTTAACGTGTCTCTAACGTATCCTGACAGTCCCATTAATGGAGATGGGGACACAGTCAGGCCCAGGATCTGATTTATAGACTCAAACATTTGGGACCAATAATCTGCAATGGCCAGACACTCCCACGCCATATGGAGAAAAGAGGCATTGGCCGCCTGCAGCGCTAGCAACAGTCAGTCTGAGCCCAATTCCGTGTAAACCAATGGGCATTCTGTAATATCTATGTAAACATTTGAAGTGAATCCGAGGAAGCTCATAATTGCGAGATAGCTCAGTCATTTGAGCACAGCAGTACGACTACTGTTCGTCAGTCAGGGGGGGAGCGATAGCTCAACACTCCACTTATGTCCAGTACTCTGTCTCGGGGGCGTCAGTCTGCATGTGTGTAAAGTCTGGTGATGAGCTTGTGTGGCGATGGTGTACACAGTAGGTTTTCCAGGGCAGTCAAGGGGGGTGGTTGGTAAGGAAATTCATTGTGTAATTTACAACAGGCAGCCCGAATTTTGTGATATAGGAACGTCTCACCGAAAGAGACCCTCTGTCCCTCCACCGGAGGTTCTCTAAACATCCCCTCCGGGTAGAGATCTGGAAATTTATGGAGTGACAGTCTGCGCTACTTTTTTGGTTCTCATCTGTTAGGTAACCTAAGGGTCTGTGCAAGGGGATAGGAGCATAGAATATCTGAGCGCCCACCTTAACACATCCCAAGCCCATCGCAGAGTTCCAAAAGTGTTGATGCAATCTGTATGACGTTTATAGGTCTGGTATACTGCCACCTGAAGAGGAACAGGTGCCACCACGTCGGTCTCCCCAGCCACGTGTGGCTGAAAGGGCGTATGGTGCACCCAGTAGTGCTGGAACTGTGCCTGTGCGCAGAATGCATACAGTTTAGCCCATATAGCCACCTTTTCCTCAACCAATCAATGGCTTTACCGTAATTGAGGTTCCACAATTACTCCAGTATTGGAACTTTCATAGATTCACATGCCTGAATCATTCCCCGTCGTCGAGACGGGAGTCTCCGGTATATAAAAAAGCAGTGCTTAGTAGTATAGCAAACTGAAAAGAGGCTTAGGCCCATTTCCCTTTTGCAACCCATAGCCTTTGGTATGTAAAAAAGGCCCAAACTTTTCTCTGAACCAATCATAGCTCCTCACCCTCTAGAACACTCCTGAGAGAACCTTCTGCCCCTCAGATTTTTCTACCGCACTTTGTGCTAGGGAGTCTCCTTTGAGCTCTGCTCAAACTCTTTACTTCTACAGTATTTTGATTTGAATTTGAGGTTTTACATCAACCATGTCTGATAGAGAAAAGGATTATTTAGAGCTTGTTCAACCTGCTCCAAGAAGAGGCTTTATACAGATGACCCTCACAAGGACTGCATCTACTGTCTCTACCCAGACCATAAGGCAGCAGATTGTAAGGTATGTCGTACCTTTTCAAATAAGACCTTGAGGGATCGTGAGGGAAGGCTACTGATCTGGCTTCAGAAAGTCAAAGCCAGGAAGGAAATCCTCTCAAGTGAGAGTGAGGAAGAATCTGTGGCGTCAAAGATCTCAAGTAGATCTCCTCAGACACATTCCTCAGGGGAAAGACCTGAGAAGGCCCTAAAAAAGACCACCCCAGGGTCTTCAGGGCGCAGTCCCTTAAAATCCCCTTCAGTCTCATCGAAGGGGAAGAAGGGAGCTGCTGGTGAGGTGAAAGGAGCAAAATGCACCTCAGATCCACCAGTAACCTCAGAAGATCAAGATAACCATCAAACGATCTTCTTCTGCGCCTTCTGAGGAGAAATCAACTCCGTCGACGGGACCGTCGACTAAAAAGGTGCCATCGACTACGACAAACACCTCCGTCGTCGACTAAGGAGAAAGCTGGTGAGAAAACAGCTTCGACGATTTCACCGTCGACGAAGGCTTCGACGGCTGTCTACGGCAGCGACGGCAGTGTCGACGGGGACTGTGCCGACGACGGTAGCGTCGACTAGGACGTCGACGAGGACAGCGTCGACTGTCACTACAACGTTGACGTTAGCGTCGACGACAATGACTTGGTCGAAGACGGCGATGGGAGTCTCGTCGACGGGCTCGTCGACTAGGGAAAAAACACCAGAAAAAGATTTGGTGCCTTTGAGAACCTATAACACCCGAGGTTACATCTCCAAGCAAGGTCTCCCCTTTGCTACCGTCTCACTTACTGGAGGAAGAAGATTCGGAGGAAGATGAGTATGGTATTGCCAGTAGCCCTTCGCAACTACAGGTCAAGTGCCAGGAATACGATTCCGAGGAAGAATATGGGGGATATCAAGAACAACCCCAGGAACACCGATATAGACAACAGCAACGAGAGGAGATGACCAGTGTACCATCCTTTGTTGAAGGATCTCCAGGGAATGTTGGAGGATTATAGGAATAGATACCCAGCGGCTCCAGTCGCTCAACAGACCATGGAGGCTACTCCACGTCAACGGTCAATTCCAGGAACTCCGATTCGTAGGAGAGAAGTTGTGCCGGAACCTACTGTTAGGTCACCACCACCGACAACACACCACGATACCTCCGATGAAGATCAGGAGGATGGTGAGATTGCGGACACAAATGCAGAATGGCATGATTATATCGCCCCATCACCTGCAACTCCGCCGCAGAGACCAGTGAGCTCTCCACCGGAGGACATTGGTGGATTTCATAGTTTGATGGAGAGAGCCACTAAGAGGTTTGCCTTGACCATGACAGAGGAGAAAAGTGAATGTTTTCTATGACTTTAAAGACTCGTATCGAAGATCTGTACGATCTCTACCCTTAGTGTCTCATATCTGGAAAGAAGGTTTGAAAGTTATGGAGACGCCAGCGACGGTAACACCGGTTCTGGCCAGACTGGATAAAAAGTATAAAGCACCAGTCGATGCTCCAGCTTGCCTTTTGGGTCATCCCAAACCTGATTCTGTTATCACGCAGGCGGCACAACAGAAATCCAGGAACCCATCTGCTCCTATTGCAACACCTCCAGACAAGGAGGGCAGAAGGTTGGATAACGCAGGGGAAGCGTTTCTCATTAATGTCTGCTCTGCTTGTAAGAGCGGCTAATGCCCTTGCAATATTGGGGAGGTATGACAGGCAGATGTGGTGCGACCTGTCTCCCTACGTTGACTTGGTGCCAGATCCAGAGAAGCAGGAGGTGAAAAATTCTCATGGAAGGAGAGAGGACTACGGCTGAAGTCATAGACTGCGCTATGGATATAGCGACCACGGCTTTTAGATCCCTGGGGGAGCGGCTGTCCTGCGCAGGCAGGGTTGGCTGCGAGCAACAGCATTTAGGCCGGAGGTACAAAACAAGATATTGGACCTCCCTTTCAATGGAGAAGAGTTATTTGGGAAGCATATAGATGATACGCTGGAAAGTATCAAGAAGGATACTGATACGGCAAAGGCTCTTGGAACACTGCAGTACAGAAAAACCCCTTTTCGTGGCTCCAGGGGTAGAGGTCAATCCTCGTATAGAGGAGGATACCAACAAGGGAGATATTCATCTTCTTATCAGTCCTCATCGCAGCCGTACCGTCAGCAATATAACCAGCGTCAGTCAGGAGGATACCCAAAATCTACTCCAAGAGGACGTGGTGGCAGAGGAAAGGACAACACACGTCGGCAATGACAACCTCCATCTTCCGGCTCTATCAGATGCTCCCCTGGGTGGAAAGATTGCTCACCATCTTCAAAATTGGCGGAAAATAACAACGGACCAATGGGTCCTAAAAATTGTTCAATTCAGTCACACCCTAGAATTCCTTCAGACGCCCCCTTGTACGCCACCGATGCATCAGAGAGCCAACCATCTGCATCAACTCCGGCAGGAGATTCGGACAATGCTCCGAAAGGGAGCAATAGAACCGGCACCGAAATCCCAGGAAAACAAGGGGTTTTACTCCCGGTTTTTTCTTATCAAGAACAAACTCCAGTGGCGCCCCATTCTGGATCTCCGATCCTTAAACACCTATCTCAAGAAACAATCTTTCAGGATGGTATCCCTACAGGACATCCTTCCGTTATTGAACCCAGGAGACCACATTGGACCTACAGGACTCGTATTTTCACGTGCCAATACATCCTGCACACAGGCAGTACCTTCAGTTCTGGGTAGCCGGAAGACATTACCAGTTCAGGGTGCTGCCATTCGGCTTGAAATCCGCGCCAAGAGTGTTCACGAAATGCCTGGCTCCAGTGGCGGCTGTGTTGAGGAAGCAAGGACATCAAATATTTCCGTACCTCGACGACCGGTTAGTCAAGGCACCATCGAAGACACAAGCCAGAACGTCGACGCAAGCTTGCATAGACTTATTCGCCAATTTAGAATTGACTCTAAACGAGGGAAAGTCAAACCTCCACCCAGCAAGAGTGATTACTTTTCTGGGGGCAATGTTGGACACAGAATGCAACAAAGTGTTTCCCTCCGAGGAAAGACAACTGAGGATTGTGTCCCTCTTCCAAGACTTGGGGAAAAAGAGTCTCTTTCAGTCCGCAGGTACAAATCCTTACTGGGCACAATGTCCTCTTGTATTCCACTGGTACCTTGCTGCAGGCTAAGGATGAGACCATGGCAAGAACAGATCGATCTCCAATGGCGTCAGGCGGAGGGATCCTTCGAAGATACAATACAGGTGACACCAGTCATGCTGCAGGCAGCAAAGTGGTGGACGCAAAAGGCAAATGTGTCTCGGACTGACGTTTCTAGCAAGAGCAGCTCCGCTAGTGGTAACGACGGATGCGTCGTTAGAAGGATGGGGAGCTTTCCTTCAGGACCTTCAGGTCAGCGGCCGTTGGAAGGCGGAGGAGCAGCAATTACATATAAATCTGCTGGAACTCGGGGCGATTCGCTTGGCATTGCTGGCTTTTCTGCCAAGGATAAAAGGTGCGCCGGTGTTAAGAACAGACAACACCACGGCGATGCATTATGTAAACAAGCAAGGGGGAACAAGATCTCTCTCCCTGTCTCAGGAAGCCCAGGAAACATGGGAATGGGCTATTCAGCAGGGAATGTCCTTGACAGCAGAACACCTCCCGGGGGATCAAAACGTCAAGGCGGATACTCTCAGCAGGCTAAAATCGTCCTGCCACGAATGGGAGTTGGACCAGGAGATCCTGGACATCATCTTTCGAAGATGGGGAACATAGATGGTAGACCTCTTCGCTACGAAGGAAAACAGAAAATGCCAGTACTTCGCAAGCTGGCTCCCCAGAAAGGATCTTGGGGGGAATGCGTTTTCCATGGCATGGTCCGGCATCTTTGCCTACGGTTTTCCTCCAATTCCTCTTCTCCCCCGCGTACTGGTGAAGATCAAGAAAGAACCGTGCAGGCTGATCCTAATTGCCCCGTGGTGGCCCAGACAGCACTGGTTCACGGAACTGATGCTACTGTCTGAGGACCGTCCAGTTCAGTTGCGCCTGATTCCATCACTGCTGACAATGTTCAAGGGGCAGGTGCGCCATCCGGACCCGAAATCCTTGCGATTAGCAGCCTTTCTCCTGAACACTGAGTTTAGCAATCTGAACATCTCACACGAATGTAGGGACATCCTATCCAAGGCCAGAGCGGAGAGTACCAACAAAACCTACATGATGAAATGGAAGAGGTTTTGTCTGTGGTGTAAGAGAAATGGTGTTCACCCTCTTACTGCTGCACCTCAAATTATACCTTGCATTCTGCTGTTAGCAAAGTCAGGATTAGCACACGCCTCCATCAAGGTGCATTTGGCTGCGATATCCCGCTACAGGAGGTCGTCCGGCCCATCTTTATGGTCCTCAAGGATTATCAAACCATTCATGAAAGGGATATTCAGAGTCTTTCCACCAGTAAAGCTTCCACCACCTTTATGGAATCTGAATATAATACTCTCTCAATTGATAAAGCCACCATTTGAACCGATACACAGGGCAGACCTGAAGTTCTTGTCCTGGAAGGTGGCTCTTCTCATTGCATTGACTTCTGCGAGAAGAGTAGGGGAACTACAAGCGCTCACGATTCAGGAGCCGTTCTTGCAATTTCAAGAGGATAAGATGATTCTCAGGACAAAACCGAAGTTCATTCCGAAGGTACCAACTGATTTTCATTTGAACGAACCATTGGTGCTGAAGCGTTTCTTTCCTCATCCATCGACAGCGGCAGAGAGTATTACTCGCTGGACTTTCAGAGATGTATGAAATTTTACTTGAAAGAAACTAAGGCGTTTCGCAAGTCTTCCCAGTTAATCGTCGCCTACTGCACGCCCAGGAAAGGTTTCCCGCTGTCAAAGAGGGGAATTGCCAGATGGATTTCCAGTGCGATTGTCTACTGTCATCAAGCTGCTGGAAAGCCTTTGAATGCACGAGTCCGTGCCCATTCCACGAGGGCAGTGGCCACATCCACTGCATTGTTTGGAGGAGTGCCAATCCAGGATATCTGCAGAGCAGCAACCTGGGCATCTACGCACACCTTCACCAGGCACTACTGCTTGGAGGCAGCCGCAGAATCTGATGCGGCGGTGGGAGAGGCGGTACTGCGGAACATCATCCAGTAACGGTGAGCCTTTCTTGCATCCCTCCATCCATAAGTTCTCTTGTTTACAAAGTCACATTTTATACAAGTATGCATATATGTATGAGATTATGCTTCATTTTCTAATGGTATTGCATGATTATGTAATGTATCAGGAAAATGTGCTTTGTCTTTTCACTGCTCGCTATTCTGATTCAGGCATTTGAATCTATGAAAGTTCCAATACTGGAGTAAGAAAACAAGTTACTTACCTGTAACTTTAGTTCTCCAGTATTGGAATCTTTCATAGATTCACATGCACCCACCCTCCTCCCCTGAGAGGCTCACCTCGGATTTAGCACAAGAAGTGTTATACGCACAAGTGCGCGAATAATCTGAGGGGCAGAAGGTTCTCAGGAGTGTTCTAGAGGGTGAGGCGCTCTGGTTCAGAGAAAAGTTTGGGCCTTTTTTACATAACAAAGGCTATGGGTTGCAAAAGGGACTAGGCCTATTTTCAGTTTGCTATACTACTAAGCACTGCTTTTTTATATACCGGAGACTCCCGTCTCGACGACGGGGAATGATTCAGGCATGTGAATCTATGAAAGATTCCAATACTGGAGAACTAAAGTTACAGGTAAGTAACTGGTTTTCTTCTTGTAGATCCCGGCTAATCCAGATTCCCAGATATTTCACTTTCTCATCTTTCCATTGTAACAGGAATTTCGAAACCACTGCCCTAGTGTTATCTGTCAAGGGAAACACCACCGACTTAGCCCAATTTATAGATATGCCTGATAAGAGAATTCATCAGATTCTGTGGTTTAATACTATGTCAAGGACATCGCTCAGGGTTCAGAATATACAAGGTGACATCATCTGCATAGTGATATCAAAGGACTCCGAGCACTAAAGCCTATACCCTTATTGTACCTGTGGTGTTGTCTAATACATGCAGCCAACGTGCACCCCCTGCTGCGTAACCGTGTAATCTGATACTGGTCAGATACAAGGCCATTCACTCTTACTCTAGTCATCGGTTCAGTGTATAACAGTCTGAGCCATCTGAATAAACGGGGGCCAAACCCCATCCGTTCCAAAATCCTGAACAGATAAGGCCATTCAAGCGAGTTGAAGGTCTTTGTTGCATCTAAAAAAACGCCACCTGTACATCTGGGAGTAAATCATTTAAGACCGAAAAGACTGTTCTAAGGTAGACCTCCCGGGTATATGAAGTCTGATTGATCTGGTAGGGCGATGATGGGTTGCAACATATTCACCAATATATTAACATCTACATTGATAAGCGACAGTGGTCTGAGTCTAGGTCCGTTTCAGATTTTGCCGGTTTCAGCAAGGTTATAATAGCTTCCCGCATAGTTGTGGTAGTATACCCCTTTCATGGGCTTCCCAATATACCGCCAAAAGTTTGGGCGCAAGCTCCTCCTCATAGGGTTTTATAGAAGGCGGTTGTCAGACTGTCTGACCCAGGGCCCTTATCCAATGGTAAGCTTTCAATAACTTGAGCTACGTCCTCTACTGTGAACGGTAGGTGCATATACTCCCTGTGTCGGTCATTAAATCAAACCAGTGCCAGGGAATCTAGAAAATCTTGCATGCGCTCCGGGCATTCGGCTTGTGTGGCTTTCCAAGAAACCTCACCTCCCTTTGTGCCTCATCGTATTCTAACAATTTGGCCTTCAACTCAGCCGAGAGAGCAGGCTCGCCCTCAGAATATATGCGTGTCTCCAGTTCTTTTATTTGAGCCTATATATTGTGTAAGGTGAGTCTAATGGCCTTAAGGACACCTGCTTGTCTAGAGATACACTGTCTCCTGATAACCACTTTGAACGCCTCCCATAACGAGGCCTCAGTCGACGGACGCCGTATTAAGTGTAAAATAGAGATCGGTGCGCATTTCCTCCTTAAACGCCTCATTTAAAAGCGTGTGTGGGGGCAGCCTCCAGGAAATCACGCTCTGTGTGGTGTCGGGTAAAAAAATTGTCAGGAAGCATGGTGAGTGATCCGATGGCGTTCTAGTTAGGTGCTTCACCTGCCCAACCCAGCTGGCCACATCCCTCGTCGCCAGCCGAGACCAGGATCTATGATTAGAGAAGAAAGTACCCTCCCTAGACAGTGGGTTACGTAGGTGCCAAATGTCTACCATGTCCCCATCTTTGAAAAAAGGATTAAGGACTTTACCGACCGCTGGATGGTGCATCCTCGCTGTGCCCTGTCTCCAAGTCATCATTTATATGGCGTTAAAGTCCCCTCCCCATAAAATCGTGGTGCATCCAGTAGCTTTAACTTTGGCCCATACATCCTGGAAAAAACTAGGGGAGTCTATTAGGTCCATACACCACTACCAAGGTTAATAAAATACCTCCCAATGAGCCCAGCAAAATAATGTATAGTCTATGAGGGTCCGTGTGCACCTCTTTCTCTCCAGTCAAGGCCACGTCTACTCACGTAAGTGAGTTTCCTGTAACATTCATAAATCAACATGGTCTTGTGAGGTATGCATTTACCAACTAGGATTTCCTACTATCATTTAGTCCTCTTATGTTCCATGTCAGGCAGTTTACTCTGGTATCGTGTTGTATAGTAAGGTCAATTATGTTTCGTTCTATAGTAATTGCTGGTAGGGATGGCAGAAGGCCGCATATGCCAAGTTGGGGACGGCATGGTGTGGGAGGAGGGAGGGGCTGGGTTTCCTTAACAGTTCACATGCACATTAGTGATTATCGTAACACATTTCACATTGCTGCTGGGGTGAACCAGTCATAAGGTAGCTGCGAATGACCAGAACAGCGCAGGACATGTGAGCCTGCGGCTCTTGACTTGGAATGTGAGGGGTCTGAACGGCCATAGAAAGTTGCACAAAATCCTGGAGTATTCTAAAAGAAAGGAAGTAGACATTGCGCTGCTTCAAGAGACTCACCTTGCCCCTAATTGCGCTATGCTCACAAGGCAAAGCCTAATTGTCCCATTCCAAGCAGCTGGATTCACCTCGCATTCTGGAGGCGTGCTGACATGGGTGAACCCTAAATCAGGTCTTCAACTGGAAGAGCGCAGGGCGATCCTCCAAGTCGATATGTAATCTCAAGGTGTTATGGTAGGGGTGCTGACTTTCAAATGAATACAGGCCGAATTATGATCCCCAGTTATATCATTCAATATTGTCACTCATTAAAGAATGCTCTTCATTCCCGCTAATCTGGGGGGGAGATTTTAATTGTGTATTGGATCCTGTGCTTGATCGAAGGGTCCTCCTACGTGCCAATTTGCTGCTGCCAGAGCCGTTGCTGACCTAGTGCTACAACTGCATGTGGTTTACATGTGGAGAGCTAGATCCCCCCCCCTGGGAGGGGCAGGTTCATGCATTATTCGGCATACCACTATACATACTCAAATGGGTTACTGGTTAACATCGGAGGCGTTGATGTCTAGGGTACAGGATTGCATAGTCTTGGCTAGCTCTTTTTCTGTTCATTCTATATTGTTAGCGGTTGAAATTCCTCCTCGGGGTCCTCCCCCTTTCCTGTGGAAATTTCCACCATACTTTCTGCTAGACACTGTGTTTAAGGCTGAATTGGCTGCCGCCATTACTGAACTTTTTTGTAACCAATATGGGGTCAGTCTACTTTTCTCACGGTATGTGAGACATTTAAGGTATTCATACGAGGGGTTGCCATCAAACATTCTAAAGTGCTCCGTTCATTAGACTTAGAAGGGCACTGCTTTAAAAGTGCAGGCGGACATAGTTAACCGGTTCGGCCGATACTATCAGGATTTGTAATGCTCCAAGGTAGCCCCAGATGAGGAGAGCATAATAAATTGCATAGAATACATACAGCTGCCATGGCTGACCTAGTCAGAGTATCTCATGAGGCCCCTCAAAGTTGTCGAGATTCATATGGCACTGAATTCCATGAGTGATGGGAGCACCCCAGGTCAGGATGGGCTCACTGTCCTTTTACAAGGCTTTTGGTGACCTGCTGATTCCACACTTGAGCACTCTGTTCCAAGAAATGGGAGAGACTGGCATCATGCCTCTCTATGCATGAGGCACTAATAGTAACGATATTGAAATCTGGTAAAGCCCCTTGAGTGCTAGTCTTACAGACCACTGTCGTTAATAAACGTCAACACTAAAATCTTTGCTAAAATATTGGCCAATAGACTGTCCTCTCTTTTACCCCTCATTGTAGACTCTGAACAAGCGTGCTTTGTGCCGGGCCGCACACTATCATACAACCTGAGAACAGTTTTTGGTGCCTTGCAAAACGTTAAAGCAGATAAGGTGGCAGCAGTGTATATAGACACTGAAAAAGCCTTTGATTCGGTCGAATGGAAATTCATGCTAGTGGTCCTGAGGCGCCTGGGTGTAGGAGTAGTCTTCCTTAAATTAGTTTCGGTACTTCATAATTCACCCATAGCTCGAGTGTGCATAGGGGACACTGGCTCCTCTCCTATTCAGATATCTAGCAGCACGAGGCAGGGGTGTCCCCTGTCTCCATTACTTTATGATGTGGCTGTAGAACCCCTGCTGCAGGCCCTTTGTGAATACACTGTAATAGGGGTCTGAATTTCCCCAACTACAATCTCATTGTCTTACTTATGCGGATGATATACTACTGTATATATGGAACCCGGACTAATGTCTCCCCAATAATCCGAGCAGTGTTACAATTTGGCAGTCTCAGGTCTTAAAATCAACTGGGGCAAATGTATAATCTTCCCATTAACCCCAGCCACAGTGCCGACAACCTTAGACTATCCTCTACAATAGACATCCGATCCATTTAGGTACCTGGGGATCCAGGTTCACTCCAATGCAGATCAAGTACTTAGAGCATATTATGGCCGAGCCATTCCCAAATTGGAGGAAGATGGACAGATGGCTACGGCTTCCTCTCATTGGTGGGTCGGGTGTCCTTGATGAAAATGATTGTACTCCCCTGATTCTTATTTCTTTTCGTCAATATCCCTGTAGTTTTCCCCAACACATTTTTTTTAAAACTCTGTAGTCTCTGATGGGTAAACTGGCATGGGCAGGCCAAACTCGCGTGTCAGGCTGGATATCCTAAACTTGCTCTACTCTGCTGGAGGCCTGGGTCCACTGGATTTAGAACTATACTACAGGGTGGCACAAAGCTCTCATGCGCTCAGTTGAATTCACGGCCCGCACAGTTTACCCCACCTCCAAATTGAGAAGGTAGTATAAAATCCTGCCCCCCCCTTCCAGCACTGGCTAACTCAAGCACCTATCCGGCATTGCAGCGTGCTGGACTCAGTTAACGCTATCGTACATCCCTGGCATGTTTTACTAAAAGCAGGCTGGAGCTCAATTGTACTCTCCACTTATGCCTGTTGAATGGTGCCACTGGTTCACTATATGTTCCGAAAGAGGAGCACTCTGCTTGCTGAATGCCCCGCGGATACATGCGATGGGCGATCTTGTTGAGGGGAGCGAACGTACGTGGCAGGAGGCGGCAGTGGGTATACCTTACTGCCTTAACACATTTTCACTTTTTTAGAACTCTCCACACGCTAGGGGCGCTGCTGGGCAATGAGCTACAGAAACCTCGAACTAACTGCCTTTTCCATTCTTCTATGCTCAGAGTCCCTTGTTAAATTAGTCTCAACTCTATTCCACATCACAAGCCTTTAAATATATGTAATACACCAAAGCTAGACTAGAGTGGCATAATATTGGTGTTGCCCTCAATGATATCTGGCACTGATGCTGTGAAACCACGCAAAAGACCTCAAAGGCAGGCGCATACTGGTTCATTTCAAGTATCTGAATAGGGTGCACTACACACCGATGAGACCGTTTCGCTACTGGCTCAGGGACACAGATCGCTGTGAAAGATGTGGGGTGGCAGAGGCAGATGTTTTACATTTGGCCTGGTTGTGCCCTCCAGTCGCGGAATTTTAGAAACACATTTTCATGCCATAGTGGATCAATCATCCCACCCATACAGGAAACCCCTCCATAAGAACATCAGAAAATTAGTCTGTATGGGTTTCCTGTTGGCTAAATGTAGGATTGCAATGGACTGGATGCGTGGTCCCGTACCCTCTGTGACCGACTGGGAGGATATCCTCTACTGTAATACCCATTCTGACATGAGTTGCTGCCTCCCCACCCAAAGTCGACCTAAAAGCTTCTGGGGTCTGTTTGCACAAAACCTAGTGACCAAAACAGGGTAATGATGCGGACGATGAATGATTACATGCTGGCCTGTGATGGCTTCGAAGACATGAGGCCTTCGTGCACGGGATTGCTTTGGTAGGATTGGCTGCATGTTACATTTGGTGGTCGCTTGTACTTATACGACCATAATGCAGTCTACATAACCTGCTAGGCTAAGAGCACAGTGCTTTGTCCATCTTTGTTGGAGTGTCCCATTGTCAGTGTGTACTGTATCGACAGTTCTTGCCGATCTCTTGCTGACTCACAAACTGTCTATCATGCTTTGTACTTTAATGTGAACCGGTTCTTTTTCAGGACCACATGGTGGTGGTGTTCGTGAACACCTGCACAGGTCTCCCTTTGACAGAAGGAATGCCTTCAGTGTAAGACATAGCGCCCGAAACTCCATGAGGTTGATGTGGAGCCCGGACTCTGCCGGAGACCAGAGGCCTCTGATCTCCGCCTCTCCCATGTGGCCGCCTCACCCCAGAAGTGATGCATCAGTCATCACTGTGAACTCTGGCTAGGGAAGGGATACGGCCAGCTGTTGACCCAATCCTTGTACGTCCGCTACCACTGCATTTGATTCCACATCCAAGATCTGATGCAATCGGAAAGATTCCCCTGATGTTGTGCCCACTGGCACTTCAGGTCGCACAGCATAGCCCGCATATGCCACTGGGCCTAGTCTACCAGCAGAATGCAGGAGTACATGAGGCCCAGTATCCTCAGGGTCATTCTGGCCGTATACCTGGAGTCCTTCAAGCTCTAGAACGCGTTGTCTGCTTTGTCCCCCAAAAAAGCAACATCCGTTAAAGGGCATGTACAAGTGTAGCATCGACATCACCAGAAAAGCCAGTGAACCTCAGCCAGGCGTAGCGTCATAGGGCTACTGGTGTTTAAATTGTCCTGCCTAGCGAGCCGGTTGTGTCCAGCCCACACCTTATGGCTAACTTCGCTGCTTCCCTCCATTAGGACACTGCTCGGGAGAGCACGGCCAAGGCCACCGGGCACTGTAGCAGCACCTGCACGACTATGTCCCACACAGAATGGGAGTTACGAGAGTAACTACCCAGGAGACATGCAGTGTTCACTTACCGCAGTCCTAAGATGGAGGAATAAAACCTTTTCTTCCCAAGATGGTCCAGCTTCAGGGGTTCCCTATCAAGTGGTGCGGTTGGGAATGCGCCCTTCGAAGTCTAGGCTTGGACCACCAATCTGTCAGGGGGTGGGGTGTTTGGGAGAGGAAAATGGGGTTGCCTGTGGCCAGATGGTGGCGTATGCCAAGCAACCTATCTGGATCCCCTGTGTTGGCCTTGGACCAAGTGCCCAAAAGGATGTCCGTGAGGGCCTCATCTAATAGCAGCATGGGCTCCGAAGAGGCTGCTGCCGGTTGAAGCACCTCAGTCAGGATGTTAGACCTAACCGCCACCGTGGGAAGCTCAAGGTTTAAGGCCTCAGCTGCCGTATAACACCACTGCATATGATGCACCCTCCTAAGTAGCCACGGTAGGGGAGAAAGCATGGTATGGTCTGGAGAAGTGTCCAGACTACTGGCCTCACCCCTGGCCAGTCCGATTCTTCATACTGGTCTACCAGAGGGTCCAGACTCCTCCCAGTCCTTCACCCTTCTCTAGTAGCCACTCAGGGCGATGGGAAAGAACAGGGATACAACACTACCGTATCAATAGGGAGCTATAGAAGGAAATGTGAACAGGTCGCCTTCCTCAATATGTATCAGACAGACTTGCTCATCCAAGGCTCCTTTTTTATTCATATAAGTGGAAGCGGAAGTTCCATCACTTTTTTCCTATCGCTCCTCACTTTCATAAGAGGTAGTGTCCTTCCACTTTATTGCCTAAAGTTTATAAAACAACGTTTTTTTGCTAATGAGTCACACATCCCGTATGTATGTATATAGGTGTGTGTATGTATGTATATATGTATGGAGCTTAAATAGTGTATTTAACACAACACACCTATAGGTGTTACTCTTACAAAAAAATTGTGAAAAGGCAAAATGGCACCCCGCGTGTGCACCACCAGTCGAGCTTGCTCATTGGTACTCACCAGCTATGCTCACTTTTTTCATAATCCTGAACCATTTTGCTTGAAAAAAAATATTGTCCCAAAATTATAATACCGCAGTGATGTGCTTCACGACTACCACGCGAACAAGACCCGGTGAAAATAAAACTGAAATAAGTCGCACAATTACCAATTTTATTCCTTCCTTGTGCACTCATTCAGAATTTTAAAACCAGCTGCATTTACTCCATTAATGGAGCTTTCATAGATTCACATACCCGAATCATTCCCAGTCGTCGAGACTGGAGTCTCCGGTACATAAAGCAATGCTTAGTAGTACAGCAAACTGAAAAGAGGCCTAGGCCCATTTTCCTTTTGCAACCCATAACCTTCGTTATGTAAAAGAGGCCAAACTTGTCCCTGAACCAATCCGTGCCCCTCACCCTCTAGAACACTCCTGAGAGAACCTTTTGCTCCTCAGATTTTCTACTGCACGTTGTGCTAGGGAGTCTCCTTTGAGCGCTGCTCAAATTCTGTGTTTTTAACTTCATTAAAGAACTTTGTTAGGAATTCTACTGGATGCTGTTCTTCTATGGATTATCTTCACATACATTCTTTAAAGAATGTCTGAAAAGGAGAAGAAAAGATTATTTAGAGCCTGTGGAACTTGTTCCAGTATGTCGCACTTTCTCAAGTAAGTTTCTGAGAGGTCGTGAAGGGCGACTTTTAATATGGTGTCAAACGCTAAGTCCAGAAAGGAGGTTTTTATTTTCTACAGTAACCGTGATGAGGCGTCGTCCTCAACATCTAGGAGATTTCAAAAGAGAAGAAAATATCCTCACTCATTCCTCTGGGGAACGTCCTGAGAAGGCCCTCAAAAAGACCACTCTTGGGTCTTCTGTGCGCAGTCCTTCAAAAACTCCTCACTCTGTGGAAAAGGTGAGTAAAGGACATGATTTTAGGGAAAAATCATGTAAAAGACGACTCCTGAGCAGTCAATCCCCTCCTCTGGTCCAAGAACCCTTCAGGTAAAGACTTAAGAAACCAACATTGTCAACGGGATCGTCGACTAACCAACCATCATAGTCGACGAGAATTAAGGTGAAACTCCTCAAACACCATCATTGCCTATTACAGCCTCTCCGTCTGAGATGGCCTCGTCTATGACTGCTCTTCGACGACTGCCTCGTCTACGTCGTCGACTGCCTCGTCTACGTCGTCGACTGCCTTATCGTCGACTGCCTTGTCAACTAGGATTGCAGTGAAACTCATATCAAAAACACATCATTGCCTATTACAGCCTCTCCACCTACGATGGCCTAGTCTATGGCATCGTCTACAACGGCGTTTTAGTCGACGGGCTCATCGACTAGGGTAATTCCAAAATGAGAAATCAGGAACGCACCTGCTGGAAGAGTAGGTTTCATAGGAAGAGGAGCAAAAAGTTAGGCCGACGACAACTCAAATAATACACCACCAGAATCTGGTCACCACGGATGATGATGATGACGACCAGGAAGAGGGAGAAATAACAGATCCCAACAAAAAATTAAATGATTACTTGAATCAATCTCCGGCATCTCCCTCACCAGGACCGGTGGATTCTCCGCAGTTTCCATAATATAATGGAGAGCGCTGCGAGAGAGTCCAGCTTCCTGTGGCGACAATACAAACCGAATGCTTCCTATGCGATTTCAAGGATCCAGTCCAAAAATCAGTCCAGGCTATCCCCAATTGTTAGCCATGTGTGAAGGTTTCAAAGTGATAAAGACACCGGCGACAGTTACGCCTGTGCTCGCTAGGTTGGAGAAACAGTATAAAGCTCCTTTAGATGCACCAGCGTGTTTACTGGGCCATCCCAAAACTGATTCTGTGTTTTCGCAAGCGGCGCAACAAAAATCTAAGAATCCCTCTGCCTATTTCCATACCTCCTGACAGAGGGGAGATGCTTGGACAATGCAGGAGAGAGATTCTCATCCATGTCTGCTCCTAGTCAAAGCAGACATGGATGACGGATTGCTATTCTGGGCAGATAAGACGGGCATATGTGGTGCGATATGGCACCAAATATGGACCTCTTCCCAGAGGTCAATAGACAGGAGGCGAGCGGCGGTGCTAAGGCGTCAAGGGTGGTTAAGTGCGACTGCCTTTAGACGAAGTCCAAAAAATTAAGATCCTGAATCTCCCCTTCGATAGAGAAGTTTATTGGGAAACAAGTGGATGAAGCATTTCAAGGTATCAAAAAAGGTACAGATACTACAACTGCCCTGGGTACACTACGAGACCGTAAGGCGCCCTTCCGAGGCACCAGGGAAAGAGGCCAGTCACCCTACAAAAGGAGTTATCAACAAGGGAAAACTCCTTTTATTCCTCATCACAACCATATCGTCAGCAATAGGGTTAAAAAAGAGCTATAGAAAGTCTGCTCCTAGAGGACAAGGTCATCAAGGGCAGAACAATGTAAAACACAATGACAACCTCCTGAATCTGGCTGCATGTTGCTCTTCCTCTCCAAGTTCCCATGGTGGGAGAGTTACTTCACATCTGCATTATTGACAGAAAATGACAAACAGATGGGCCTTCAATAAAATACAATTCGCACACACTCTTGAATTTTCTTCAATTCCCTCCTTCGACACCGCTGACAAGTCCAGAGAGTAAACATCTATCTCAGATGCGTTTGGAGATTCGGACAATGCTCCGAAAGGGAGCAATAGAACCGGTGCCTATCTTCCAAAAACGAAAAGGGTTTTTACTCCGGTTTCTTCCTAGTCCGGAAGAATGCTCTCCAATGGCGTCCTATTCTAGACCTCCGAGCACTGAATACTTACCTTAAGAAGCAATTTTTCCAAATCGTGACCCTCAGACATTCGGTTACGCTTAAACTTAGGGGATCATATGACCACTCTAGACTTACAGGATATTTTCACATCCTCATTCATCCTTTCCTTGGACTGTATCTTCGATTTGCAGTAGCTGGGGACCATTACCAGTTCAAAGTACTACCATTTGGTCACAAATCAGCCCCGAGAATCTTTACAAAGTTTCTGGCGCCAGTAACAGCTTTTTCTCAGTAAGCACAGACACCAAGTATTTCCATACCTGGACGACTGGTTGATAAAAGCACCATCAAACTTCAGCCCAGGTGTCCACTACGGCATGTATACAGTTGTTCGCCGAACTGGGACTGACTTTAAATATAGAGAAATTGTCCCTTCAACCGTCAAAGATCACGTTTCTGGGAGCGATTCTGGACACCTCTGTAATAAAGGCATTCCCTCCACAGAGGGGCAAAGGGGTCTCATGGCTCTAGCCAAGAATTTCACAAGAAAAGAGTGTCTTTCAGTACGTATTTACAAGTCGCTACTAGGGTGTCCTTTTGCATACCTCTGATTCAGGATGCATTCATTACGGGAGGAACTAGATTGCCAATGGCACCAGGTAGAGGAAGCCTTCGACGACCAGGTGAAGGTCACCCTGGCTATGGTGCAACCAGTGTCATAGTGCACCACAAAGAAAAAACAAAAAATCTCGGTGAGTCTTTCCACTGATGCATCTCTGGAAGGATGGGGAGCATTCCTTCAGGACCTGCAGGTCAGCGGTCGGTGGAAATTGCAAGAACAGCTTCACATCATTTGGCTTGGGCTCGGAGCGGTAGGCTTGGCACTACTGGCTTTCCTACTAAGAATTCAGGGAACGTCTGTTCTGGTGAGAACAGACAACACGACCGCGATGCACTATCTCAACAAGCAGGGAGATCCAAGATCCTCTCCCGGTCAGGGGCAGCACCAAAGATATGGAAGCGGGCTGTCCAACATGGAGTATCTCTAAAGGTGGAACACCTTCCAGGAGATCGTCAAAGTGGGCACTCTCAGCAGACTAGGCACTCTCAGCAGACTATAATCGACCTACCAAGAGTGGGAGATCAATCTGGACATATTGCAAAGCATCTTTTTCAAGTGGGGAGTTCCAGCATTGGATCTGTTTGCGACAGCTCAGAACACAAAATGCCTTTTCTTCGCAAGTTGGTATCACCAGTGGGAATCTGGGGAATGCGTTTTTTGATAACCTGGTCAGGCGTCTTTGCCTACGCCTTTTTTTCGATTCCCCCTCCTGCCACATGCTCTAACAAAGATAAAGAAGGAACGGAGCAAGGTAATACTAATAGCTCCATGGTGACCCAGACAACACTGGTTCAAGGAGTTGCTCCTGCCTTCGGAGGATCACCCAATTCGAATATCATCACTCTTGACAATGTCCCGGGGACAGGTGCTTCACTCGGACTCAATCGCTGCGCTTAGCGGCCTGGCTCCTGAATATTGCGAATTCCGCATCCTAGATATTTCTGCAGAATGCAGAAATATTCTAGCACATGCCAGAGCGGAAACTACAAACAGAGCAGATAGGATGAAATGGAAGAGATTCAGTCTGTGGTGCGAACATAATATTCATCCTCTAAACTCAGAGGCACATCAAATTATTCCATATATTCTGAGGTTGGCAAAATCTAGTTTGGCCCATGCTTTTATTGAGTTACACCTGGCGGCAATTTCTCGATATATACGACTTCCTTGAGTCCATCATTGTGGTCTGAAAGATTTATGAAGCAATTCATGAAGGGGTTGTTTCGGACCAAAAATTCTTATTCTAGAAGCTAGCTCTTCTCAGAGCTCTCACTTCAGCCAGAAGAATTGGAGAAAAACAGGCTCTCACGATACAAGAACCGTTTTTGCAGTTCAAGGACAGGGTTGTCCTTGGGACTAATCCCAAATTAATTCCAAAAGTGCCAACAGATTTCCATCTAAATGAACCACTGATACTTAAGCAGGTTTTTCCATCAACTGTCCACAGCAGTGGAAGAAGCTTTTAATTCATTAGATGTTCAACACTGCCTGAAATTCTACGAGCAAAGACCAAGGCCTTTCCGCAAGTCTTCTTGACTATTTGTTGCTTATAGTGCCCCCAGGGAGGGGTTTTTTCCCTTGTAGAAAAGGGGAATTTCTCGATGTTTTCAAAGACAATACAATATTGTCATCAGGCGGCGGGGAAGCTGTTGAATGCACCTGTTCGAGCACATTCTACAAGAGCAGTGTCCAAATCCACTGTTTTATTTGCAGGAGTACCTATCCAGGATGTCTGCAGGACTGCTACCTGGAAGAGTACTTATACCTTCACCAGACATTACTTCCTTGATGCACCTGCAAATAGGATGTGGCAGTGGGAGAAGCAGTACAGAGGAAACTTTTCCAGTAACTGTGAGCCCTCTTTGTCATCCCTCCTTCCTTTGTGGTAAGATAAGCACATTTTTATTGTCGTATTCTGTTATACGTAATTTATGAACATCTGTCTATGGGTATTTATAGACCGCTACTGCGATGGTGGACTGACATATGTTGCCTATTTTAGAGTTGTAGGTAACAAAACAAAATGTGCTATAATTTACTGATCACTATTCTGATTCAGGTATGTGAATCTATGAAGCTCCAATACTGGAGTAAGAAAACAAGTTACTTACCTGTAACTGTAGTTCTCCAGTATTGGAAGCTTTCATAGATTCACATACACCCACCCTCCTCCCCTGAGAGGCTCACCTCGGATGAGGCACAAAAGGTGTTTATGGCACAAGTGCACGAAAATCTGAGGGGCAAAAGGTTCTCAGGAGTGTTCTAGAGGGCGAGGGGCCTTGATTGGTCCTGGCACAAGTTTGGCCTTTTACATAATGAAGGTTGTGTTGCAAAAGGAAAATGGGCCTAGGCCTCTTTTCAGTTTGCTATACTACTAAGCACTTTATTTTAATGTACCCGAGACTCCCGTCAACGACGGGAAATGATTCAGGTATGTGAATCTATGAAAGCTTCCAATACTGGAGAACTACAGTTACAGGTAAGTGACTTGTTTTCTTACGCAGACCACTCTCAGCCGACAAGTTTCATTGCCAACAGTTTAAGGCAATTTCGGCAGGGTCATTAGTCACAAATCTTGGACACTGGTGCCGTTTTGTAAAATGACTGTCAAATGCAAAAACACCCCATGTCACTTAAAACAACCTTCTCTCTCTCTCTCTCTCTCTCTCTTCAAACTTAAACATACATCACTGGTAGACATGTCATTAGTTGTCTTTACCATGTGGAAGCCTGAGTCAATCGTACCAGCTCTCCACTCGTTGCACTAGAAAGACTCCAGAAGTAAGTTCCTCTTTTCATAAGCGTGTACTCCACTGTAGTGCAGTTTCTAAACCCAAAGAACAAGGGTGATTGCCCCACCCCTATTTTATCAAATTTTTGTCCCTGCATCTTCATTTAATATAACGGCAAATATCCCATCTCTGTATGACCCTTCAAACTGCTATCCATGGGATTACACACCCTCCTTCTCGTGTCTCTTTAGATCTCACCCGCACCGCCAGTAGCCTTACTGCCTTCACTAGTAAGGAGCGCAGGATTTTATCACTACATCTTGGCCTCCCCTTTAAATCAATTATGCACAACGCTTCATGGCAATACCTCACTCTATACTTCACGATCACCACCAGCCGCCTTACCACCTTCATTGACACAGAGCGCGTTTCCTCAGCCCTCGTTACCGGCACACAAATGCTTGCAGCTTAAAAGCGCACCGCCCACTAAGTCACGCCACCTTGATAAATCATGTGACTTTTCTCGCATCTGCGGCGGGCGTCTTAAACCTCAATAGCCCCATCAGATAACCAGATGACCTACCGCATTAGCGTGCCTAGAGCGAGTAGTTTGCTCTTTCATTTTTCTTTTTCTGTCAGACCTTTGCAATGATACCACCTTTTTCAATGTTTTCACAATTCCTCCGCCCATTATTTACAATGCTCATCGCTGTTAAAATGTATTCTCGTAGCGCCCTCCAATCTTAACTGTGCAACACCACATTCTAAGGTATAAACACCTCATCTCGCACAAAGAGCCACAGTTTATTTAGACCACTTCAGGCTCTTATTACACCATTAATTTTCATAGCGGCCATCTTCGACTGGGCATGATTCTCAATCCACTTTATTATTCCATTGTATTACTGCATTCTAACAGTGCTTCAGCTTCCTTTTCTATCACACCCTCCCAATCAATGGAGTCTCAAAAAGGTATCCACCTCATAAGCACCAACAGAACCGGATTTTTATGAATGGATAATACACAATGTATGTATTTCTCACTTTATTCCATTCAATAAAATCATTCAATCCGATTTGATCACAATTTTCTTGGAAAATCCAACGTGCCGCTTTGGTTACCAAAACCCTTTCTATACTGTAGGGGTCCCCAGTTACTTTTTCGAGCTTTACCCACGTAAAGGAGTGTTTACATTCTTTACAGTGTTGTACTAGTTTGGTTGAAAGTTTGCCCGCTTTAATAGTACTCAAATGTTCCTGTACTCTTACTTTAATCTTACGTGTAGTAAGACTGATGTATTGCAGTCCACACTTGCATGTCAATCTGTACACAATATTCATTGTGTTGCAGTTGCTAAAATGGGTCAAATGCCAGACCTTTCCAGAATTTAGAACCCCATCCAGAGTCTTTCTTTTCAACTTACATACTGAACATGTACCACAAGGGTAATGTCCAGGGGAAATAATGGTCTTTCTGTAGTGATTTCGAACAGGAATGCACCAATTTATCCTTCAGATTGCTTGATCTTTTAAAAGCAAACCTTGGAGGGGGCATTTCGAAATCAGTCGTCGACAAGAAGGACCAATGTTTCCTTTATAGACTGTCTAATCCAGGTGGCCAAGGGGGTCAAATGTCATTATGACTGGCAAACCATCATCCTTAGTCCTTACATTTTTCTCTAAGGCACTGCGGCGAGTATTAAGCACTTTTTCTTGCTTGATTCACCTTTCTGTGCAGATAGTTTCTCTGCATCCATTTTTCACACTGTCCCTCTGACTGTTCAAAAAATGATTCCGTAGGAGAGCAGTTCCTGTAGTACTGCAGGAACTGCTCTACTGGCAGATTATTACGCAGTGCTCTTGGATGGTATAACTGATAATGTAGAAGGGAATTTTTGTCAGTCAACTTCTGGTGTACCCCTGTGCATAGTGTTATTCTCCACCTTAATATCCAAATCGAGGAACACAATCCCGTGACTACTGCAAGTCCTTGATTTGGATATTAAGGTGGAGAATAACACACTATGCACAGGGGTACTTCAGAAGTTGACTGACACAACCTATAGGTGTGTTTTGTGTTACACTATTTAAGCTATTCTCCCATGTGTATATATATGGGATATGTGACATTTGCAAAACGTTGTGTTCGAGGCATATGAGCAGCAGATTGTACATTTAGCAATAGATCGCCACCTGGTGCTGGGCTCGGATGATTGCAGGTTGTTGTTGTCTTCTTGGAAGAAGTCTTTGTAGTCACGAGATAGGTGACTCCTCCCTTGGACAATACTGCGCATGGTCATAGACTCCATCCTCAGATTGTTTTTTTCCGCCACTGGGTTCGGATGAAAGTTTTCCGCTCCGGTTAGAAAACACTTTTCTGCATTTTCGAAGCGTGAAACTTTAAACAAACTTCTTTGACATCGAACAGACTTTCGACATCACCAGCCACATCACGGTGCGTCGACATGGGCCGTTAGGCCTATCGGCGCCGTACGGCCTACGCCTCATGGACAGAACTTCATTCAAAAGATGCCAGGTTTGTCGAGCAAAATTCCCTCAGCGACCATCACGAGGTTTGCAACCTCTGTCTCACGCCTGAACACGACGAGTCGACCTGCACAGCCTGTGCCTTCTTCCGATCAAAAAAGACCATTCGGGATCGGAGGGCCCGTCGACACGACACGAGATCAGCACCAGCACCGGAGGCCATCTTTGAGGAGGATCGTCGAAGACTTTTCCGCGGATGAATATCCGATCGAAGATCTCAAAGGACGAGGCTCCACTCGTCGCCGAGGAAGACTCGCCTGATCTCCGAGGCTCCACTCGTCGCCGAGGAAGACTCGCCTGATCTCCGAGGCTCCACTCGTCGCCGAGGAAGACTCGCCTGATCTCCGAGGCTCCACTCGTCGCCGAGGAAGACTCGCCTGATCTCCGAGGCTCCACTCGTCGCCGAGGAAGACTCGCCTGATCTCCGAGGCTCCACTCGTCGCCGAGGAAGACTCGCCTGATCTCCGAGGCTCCACTCGTCGCCGAGGAAGACTCGCCTGATCTCCGAGGCTCCACTCGTCGCCGAGGAAGACTCGCCTGATCTCCGAGGCTCCACTCGTCGCCGAGGAAGACTCGCCTGATCTCCGAGGCTCCACTCGTCGCCGAGGAAGACTCGCCTGATCTCCGAGGCTCCACTCGTCGCCGAGGAAGACTCGCCTGATCTCCGAGGCTCCACTCGTCGCCGAGGAAGACTCGCCTGATCTCCGAGGCTCCACTCGTCGCCGAGGAAGACTCGCCTGATCTCCGAGGCTCCACTCATCGCCGAGGAAGACTCGCCTGATCTCCGAGGCTCCACTCGTCGCCGAGGAAGACTCGCCTGATCATATCGGGGCAGAGGACTCTGACGATTCGATTCCATCTCGACAACCCCTGAGTACCTCTGCACGACACACACTACCCAAAACAAAGGCAACGGTCTGCACTCCGCCCATGGGGCCCAGTCGAGACCGAAATTTACCCTTCAACGCCCTTCCTTCGGGCTCGGCTCCGAGGAAACAGAATATGCCTTGGGCACCAAAAGACACATCGGTGCCGAAGCCAAAGACTGTACCGGACCCGAAAGCTTCCACTCCGAAACCTTCCGGTTCCAAAAACAAAGAAGGGAAGCCAGATTCCGGCGCCGCAGGGCCAGCAAAACCTGTCTACACGCCGAAACTGCCAATATCGGTACCAAAAACTCCAGATAAACCTAAGCCACCTTCAGCACCGAAAAAATTGCCACAGGACTCAATCACTTCTCCTAAGGCAAAGAACACTAAGCAACCTCTATCGGCACCGAAAAAATCAACGCCGAAGATTATCCAAGAGGAAGATCTGTTTAGACCAGATCCTACACAGAAAAGAGCCCATATTAACCCAAAAACTGGTCATGTGGAAGCAATTCCTTACAGAAAGAGGCCAGCAGACACTACTTACACCTGTGGTTCCTGCCAAAAAGGATTGTGCAACTTCTCCAATGCACCCTTCCTCTCCTTCACCTTCTTCCTCTCCTATTAATCCATATACTGAACCTATAACTTCTCCTATCCAATCTCCCGCATCATCACACCACACTGACGAGTATGATTTGGGTGGGGGGGGATGATGAACCAGAGTCACATACATACCCTGTAGATGAGGATATCAACCCAGAATATCCCAAGGAAGACTATGCATATCATTTTGCACCAGACAATACACCAGACATCCCTGATCCTCAGTACTACCCAACAAAACCCATCCCTCCAGAGGATAGTATTGGGTTCAATCATTTACTAAACAGAGCGGCAATTTACCATGGAGTTTCTATGCACTCTGATGCCATTGAGGAGGACTTCATTTTAGACACTTTTGAACAGTCACAAAGGTCTACTGAAATAATAACCCATCAAAGGAGTCATTAAACAAGCTCCAGACATTTTTAATGATCCAGTAAGGTGTAGAGTGTTAATCCCAGAATAGAGTAAGTACAGGCCAGCACCAGCTGATCCAGTATACATTAAGGGACATCTGACATTAGACACTTTGGTAGTGTCAAATGCACGTAAGAGAGCCAATTCTCAAACTTCTGGTGACACCTCCGCCAGACAAAGAATCCAAGATTATTGACTTCAATCAGAACGAACTGTTCGGGCTGGAAGTAGATAATACACTGGAAAAGATGAAAAAGGACACACACACTGCTAAGTCTATGGGTGCATTACAATCCACCCAAACTAGAGGTTCTTTTTGCTGCTCCTCTTATAGAGGAGGGTCCAAGCAAACAGGCGCAGATACCACATCTTTTAAAACACACACACAAACCTCCTCTAATAAAGGCTGCTTTAGAGGAGGATACAGAGGCAATAACAAGGGAAGAGGTAGAGGTAATAACAACCGCTCCTCTTCCACTCCCAAACAGTGACTTCCCACTGTCCCCTACAGCATTCCACTCCTGTGGGGGGCAGACTATCACAGTTCCTACCTGTCTGGAATTCCATCACAACAGACAAGTGGGTAAGACCAATTATCCAACATGGCTACTGCCTAGAAATCACAGCAACCCCCCCCCCCCCCCCCAAACATACCACCCAGGCAGCGTCCAATGTCCACAGAACACATAACTCTGCTTCAACAGGAAGTTCTAGCACTCCTAGAAAAAGATGCTATTCAAGTAGTGGCTCTACAAGAACCAGGAACAGGAGTCTACTCACTGTACTTCTTAATCCCCAAAAAGGACTGGACACTGAGACCAATTCTCGACCTCAGGCCCCTCAAACATTATATACAATCAGATCATTTCACATGATCACGTTACAACAAGTACTCCCATTGCTAGGACAGGGAGATTTTCTGTCAACACTAGACCTAAAAGACGCCTACTTTCATGTGCCTATACATCCTGCGCACAGGAAGTATCTAAGATTTGTCATACAAGGACAACACTATCAGTTAAAAGTCCTTCCATTCTGGGTCACAACAGCACCAAGTGTTTACAAAGTGCTTAGCAGTAGTAGCAGCACATCTCAGAAGACAACAGATGCATGTCTTCCCTTACCTAGACAACTGGCTCATAAAAGCAAGATTGTTCAACCAGTGTGTACAACACACAAAACAAACTATTCGAACATTACACGACTTAGGGTTTACAATAAACTACACCAAGTCGCACCTAGAGCCTTCGCACGTTTACCAATATCTAGGAGGTTCGAGGCATGTGGGCTGCTGAATTCATATCTGTAACACATACACAATTGTCCTCAAAGGAATTGTTTTCACCAATTTCAATAATTAGTATTGTCACAGTATTGTCACAGAAAGTGATCAATTATTTAGCTGACAGCAAGGTACATACAGTTTTTTATACTGTTTTATTATTTCTCAAAAGAATATAGTATCACAAATTAATTTCTCAAACATGGCAACATAATACTACTATAGATAATTGATTTTCAGTAGTATACAACACCTTCTGCACTATACATGGAAGAAATGAAATACCATGTACAATGAAATATAACTCAGTCATATGATTTTATATAACATCAATGATATTAGTAGAGGCAAAGCGGCGTCAGGCGTCGACGTTTCGGTCCTTCTCGGGTAATAAATCCATAGGACCATCCTCAGGACCAGTTGCACATAATAGATCACTAACCACCAGCCGGTGGACGTGAGGCCTCAAAGGCAGAAATATTTTTCTCGAATAAATTAATCGACTCACTCCTGTGTGAAAACTGGAAAGTACCAATTCCAGCTTTTCGACTTATTCTATGATCTTTCATTCCAGAGCGTTCACGTCTCTCTTCCTCATGCCTTAACGGTCAGGGAGTTGTGACTGACTCAACAGATCTGCTATCTGATTGTGAATTCCTGGAAGGTGTTCCACTGTCAGGTGTATGTTTTGAGGGATGGCCCATCTCCAAATGGTCTGTGCAAGTTGGGACAGTTGCAGAGAGTGCGTCCCCCCCTGGTTTTGTACATAATACATGGCTGTCATATTGTCCGTCCGGATTAGAACAGCCTTGTTTTGTACTTGTACTTGAAATGTTTTGAGTGCTAAGAAAATTGCCAGCAACTCTAAATGGTTGATGTGTAACTTTCTGTTGATTGTTCCATTGGCCCTGTGTGGTATAATGCAAGAGATGGGCTCCCCATCCTGTAAGGGATGCATCTGTCGTGAGCACTATTTGTGGAATAGGATCTAGGAACGGCCGTCCCTTTGTCAAGTTTTTGGTGTTCCACCATTGCAGAGAGCGATATGTACGGCTGTCTACCAACACCAGGTCTGTGAGCTGACCTTGAGCCAGATTCCACTGTTGTGCTAGACATTCTTGTAGTGGGCGCATTTGCAATCTTGCGTGAGGGACTATGAAGATGCAAGACGCCATCATACCTATTAGTTTCATGAACACTCTGGCTTGAAGAGTGTTGGCATTGAAAAAGGGAAACAAAATTCTGAATGCTTTGAATCCTGGCTTGACTGGGATACGCTAGAGCTACTGATGTGTTTATGGTAGCGAATATGCTACTTACCAGTATGCATCTGTTCTTGGCATGTAGGGTTGCTGACATTCATATCCGTGCATAGATCGCCGCCTAGTGTTGGGTCCGGATGATTGCACATTGTTGTCCTGGAAGAGTCTTTGAAGTATCACGAGATAGGTGGCTCCTCCCCTGGACTACAGTGCGCATGCTCTCCATCCTCAGATTTTTTTTTCCGCCATTGGGTTCGGATGTATATTTGTTAACTCGGGTTCGGAATCGATAGAAAACTTATTTGGCCAAAAGGCCTATAGGTATCGTCAGTATTGTCATGCGATCGGTGCCGAGTACTTGTTCCAGCTAGATTTCCAGCCGGACGTCGTGAACAAGCCGCGTGGCTATTCAACTCCAAAGGCCCGGTCGACGCCAAAAGCCTTATCGACGAACTAAAATGGAACAGAGCCCATTCAAGAGATGTCCCGTTTGTAACTCAAGTATCCTCACATCGACGTCCACCCGGTGTGCAACAAGTGCCTGTCTCCGGATCACGAAGCCAGCTGTATGGCTTGTTCTCGGTTCCGGTCCAAGAAAACACTTCGCCTTTGACGCGCAGCGCGGAAGGAAGCCCAGCACACAGCGCCTGACCCGGTGAACATCTTCGATGCTTAGGACGATGAAGGGGTCGAGCAGGAAGCTCATGAGATCCAGTCGGATCCTGCGTCAGAGGTTGACTCCAGTTATGACGCTTAAAATGGGGAGATGGTTGAAAATGACGACGTCGTCGACTAGGTAGGAGAAGACGATGAGGCCTTTGGGGCCGGAGAAGATAGCTCCAGCGAGGAGCAAGGCCCGCCCGCTGGTATGGGGCCCGAAGCTAACACACTCAATAAGGATCAAACGCATAGTTCTACAGCCTCGCTTCAAGGCCCGGCTACAGACATTACTAAAGAGCCATCAGTTGACCGATTAAAGTCGAAACCAAAAACATCGGTGGCCACAAAACCGAAAGCACCAGATACTAAATCCAAACCGAAAGTAACAGTTACTTTGGTCGGTTCGAAGGCTTCCGGACCGTCTGCTCCGATGAAAGAAAAAGGTGCAATCGACCCTGAGAGGTCGCTAAAGGGTGTCGAGCCGAAATCCGGGGCACCGAAGAAACAGGTCGACATCGACCCTAAGAAGTCGGCGCCTAAGACCGTAAACACAAATAAAGGACTCGAAGCGCAGGACGCTAACTATCCTAAGCGTCGACTCGACAAAGCAAGTCAGCAAGGACCTTGAGCACAAAACAGTGGCTCTAAAGCTCCCGTCGAGTCGACACAACCATCCGCCTCTTTCTCCAAGCAAGTGTCGGACTCGCTGCAGCGCATTAAGAAAAAGGCTATAGCTGTTGGACCGAAGCCCACTCCGCCCCCAAAGACAGTCGGTAAAACTCCGAAAGCGTCGGCACCGATAAAGTTTATACTGCCGCCGCCAGTGACACCTAAGGCGTTCGCCTCACACACGGCCATTGAAGCGGCCAAGAAGGTGTCCATGGGGCAGAAGCCTACATCTACTGAAGAGGCCACGAAGCATCGACAGCCTCTCCAGGTAGACCAACAGAGGCAATTCATTGACGCTGAAACTGGGAGACTTTCCATTCACAAGCGAAAGATCGTCCCAGAACAGCCAATGGAGTCTTATAAAATTCCATTAAAGAAAAAAAGATTCAGCAACATCACCTTCTTTCTGAACCTCTGCAAACATATGGACATGACTTTGCTCCTTCACCCACACATTTGGATGTGGATGTAGGGGATGCTTACGGTGAGGAATACAGTTATCCTGTCGACACTGATCCGGAAGACAACCAGTCTGACCAGTGGACAGACTCTGTTGCCCAGGGGAACCACAAAGTGCCCCTGACAGCAATGTCTATGCTGTTAAACCATCACCTACAGAAGACACGGCTGCGTTCAACGCAATTATTGAGAGGGCAGCAAAAAATCATGATGTCCAACTCCATGCTGACCCTATTGAAGTGGACTTTTTGTTTGACACCTTCTCAGCCTCAGAAAAAATGGTCAAAACGCTACCCATGCTAAAAGGTGTCCTGAAACACGCTGGGGACATCTTTAAGGAGACCACAGGGGCCAGAGTGGTAAACCCCAGGATTGAAAAGAAATACAAACCAGCACCTGCGGACCCTACCTATATCAAAGGACAGTTGCCATTGGACTCGCTAGTTGTTTCCAATGCTCGTGAAAGAGCGAACTCACAAACCACGGGTGATGCTCCTCTCCCGGACAAGCAATCAAAAGTGCTAGAAGCCTCAGGGAAAAGGGTGGCGGCTCAAGCGGCCAATGTCTGGCGAATCTCCAACACACAGGCACTCTTAGCCAGATACGACAGGGCTCATTATGATACGCTTGAAACCCTGTTACAACACTTGCCAGATGAGTACAAGGAGGCAGCAGAAATGCTAGTTCAGGAAGGAAAACTTATTTCGAACGCATCTATTAAGTGTGCACTAGACGCAGCAGACACTGCAGCCAGGGCGATTAATACAAGCGTTGTTACGTAGACACGCCTGGCTGAGAATCTCAGGCTTCAAGCCTGAGATACAAACCACCATACTCAACCAGCCAGTTAACCCTGATTACTTATTTGGCCCAGAAGTGGACACCACCTTGGAAAAAATAAAAAAAGGACACAGACTGCGAAGTCTATGGGGGGCTCTACAGTCCCAGCAGTTCAGGGGTGGTTCTTTTCGTCGCTCCAGCAATAGAGGAGCTTCCAGAGGCCAGGTGTCCCAGCACACACAATATAGTAAAGGAGGCACGCAGACCACCTACACCAAGAACAATAGGGGTGGCTATTGTGGAAACAGCACCAAGGGCAGGGGTCGTGGAAACCACCACTCCCGATCCTCCGCCACCAACAAACAGTGACGTCTTGTCACTACCCCCCGACCATATAACACCAGTCGGGGGGAGACTACAACAGTTCCTGCCAGTCTGGAAAACCATCACCACAGATAGGTGGGTGAGGCAGCTTATCCAGTACGGTTATTGTCTGGAATTAACATCCACTCCACCCGACATACCCCCAAGACAGTCTTATGTCCGCAGAGCATATACAGTTATTACAGCAAGAGGTAGTCGGCATGATGCAAAAAGGAGCCATAGAGCTCGTGCCTGTGGAACAAAAGGGTACAGGGGTATACTCACTGTACTTCTTAATCCCAAAAAAGGACGGCTCCCTCCGACCCATACTGGACCTCAGGCCCCTAAACCAGTACATCCTGTCAGAACATTTTCACATGCTCACGTTACAGCAGGTTCTACCATTACTCAGTCAGATTTCCTCGCAACACTAGATCTAAAGGATGCATATTTCCATATACCGGTACACCCGTCACACAGAAAATATCTCAGATTTACCATTCAGGATCGACATTATCAGTTCAAAGTCCTCCCTTTCGGAGTAACTACAGCACCTAGGCTGTTTACCAAGTGCCTAGCGACAGTGGCTGCACACCTACGGAGACAAAATATCCACGTCTACCCTTATCTGGACGACTGGCTTATCCAAGCAAAGTCGGCCCAGCAATGTGCCACCCACATGTCCCACACCATTCACCTACTTCACAATCTGGGAATTTCACTGAATTATCCGAAGTCCCACCTTCAGCCCGCCCACGTACGGCAGTACTTGGGCGCAACAATAGACACTCTGGCAGCCAAAGCACTGCCAAATTCAGTGAGGATCAACAGCATTCAATTGCTGATACAGAAATTCAGACCACAACACTCGCTTCCAGCACGAGTGTTCATGCAGTTGATATCCTGCATCTTCATAGTCCCACACGCGAGACTACACATGCGTCCGCTTCAGGAGTGCTTAGCACGTCAGTGGAACCAGGCTCACGGACAATTAAAAGACCTAGTGTTGGTGACCGGTCGCGCATACAGCTCTCTGCATTGGGCAAGGGCCGACCGTTCCAAGAGCCTGTACCACAGATAATACTGACAACTGACGCATCTCTCCAGGGATGGGGAGCTCACGTACTCCACTACACAGTGCAGGGACTATGGACAGTACAGCAGAAAAAGATGCACATCAACCTTCGGGAGCTGATGGTAATCTTCATGGCACTAAAAGCATTCAAAGTACATTTGTGCAACAAAGTAGTGTTGATCCGGACGGACAACATGACTGCCATGTACTACATACAGAAGCAAGGAGGTACACACTCTCCACAGTTGTCTCATCTGGCTCAGAGCATGTGGAAGTGGGCCATTCAGAGAAACATCTTCCTCATGGCAGAACACCTCCCAGGCAAGGACAATCAGATGGCGGACCTGCTCAGCAGGCACAGCCACCAAATACACGAGTGGGAGATACATCCATCAGTACTCCAACCGTACTTCCAGCAGTGGGGTCATCCAAAGATAGACCTATTCGCCACAAGGGAAAAACGCAAAATGCCAAAGCTTTGCCGCCAGGTTCCCACACCCATAGTCGCTGGGAAATGCGATATGGATGAACTGGTCAGGCATATTTGCGTACGCTTTCCCCCCAGCACCGCTAATACCGCTAGTGGCACGCAAACTAAGGCAACACTCAATGACTCTCATCCTGGTTGCTCCAACGTGGGCACGCCAACCATGGTACACCACGTTTCTAGAACTCTGTGGTACCGCATCAAAGGCTGCAACTCACACCCAGACTCTTGACGCAGAACCATAGCGACATTCAGCATCCAGATTCGCAACAGCTCAACCTGGCGATCTGGCTCCTGAGGTCTTAATTTGGCTACCTCAACCTGCCTCCCGACTGTATGGATATCATAAAGGAGGCGAGGAGGCCCACAACTAGAGCATGTTATGCGGCCAAATGGAAGCGATTCTTCACTTATTTTGCCAATAATTACATTAATCCGCTAGATGCATCTACTCAAAACATCATCTGTTATCAATTACATCTATACAAATGCAATCTGGCCTACGCTTCCATACGTATACATTTATCCGCAATAGCAGCTTATCTCCAAAACAGGAGGCATCTCTCACTTTTCAGAGTGCCTGCCATCAAAGCTTTTCTGGAAGGACTCAAACGAGTTAATCCTCCCAGACACCCACCAGCACCTGTATGTAACCTAAATGTGGTCCTTACCAGACTGATGGGTCCCCCTTTTGAGCCTCTCCACTCATGGGAGATACAATTCTTAACGTGGAAAGTGGCTTTCCTAATAGCAATAACATCGCTACGACGAGTTAGTGAACTTCAAGCACTAACTATCCAAGAGCCGTTCATACAGATTCACTCCAACAGGGTGGTGCTACGCACTAACCCTAAGTTTCTACCTAAGGTGGTTTCACAGTTCCATATGAATCAAACTATAGAACTGCCAGTGTTCTTCCAGAATCCAGATTCAGTGGCAGAAAGAATGCTCCACACACTAGATGTCAAAAGAGCTCTCATGTACTACATAGATAAAACAAAAGATTTCAGGAAGACAAAACAACTGTTTGTTGCCTTTTCACCACAACACAAAGGCAACCCCATTTCAAAAGCAGGTATAGCCAGATGGATCGTTAAGTGCATACAGATTTGCTATCAAAAGGCTAAGCGCACATTAACAATTCCCCCAAGAGCCCACTCAACACGAAAGTTAGGGGCATCCATGGCTTTCCTGGGAAACATTCCCTTGGAGGAAATCTGTAAAGCAGCCACATGGTCTACCATACACACATTTACCAAACACTACTGCGTAGGTGTGCATTCCAAACAGCAGGCAGCTGTAGGACAGGCTGTTCTAAAAACACTTTTTCAGACTGCTGCAGCTGGCACAGGCAGCCGCCGCTAATGGAGGAACTGCTATGTATTCTATGCACAGATATGAATTCAGCAGTCCACATGCCTCGAACCGAATATGCTACTTACCAGTATGCATCTGTTCTTGGCATGTAGGGCTGCTGACATTCATATCCCCCGGCGCCTGTAGCGGCTGCAGCACTCTGAATTACTCTTAGCATGGTCATCACTTACTGTACTACACTCCATCTCTGCCACAATGGCGAAAAACAATCTGAAGATGCCCATGCCCACTGTAGTCCAGGGGAGGAGCCACCTATATCGTGATACTTCAAACACTCTTCCAGGACAACAATGTGCAATCATCCGGACCCAACACTAGGCGGCGATCTATGCCCAGATATGAATGTCAGCAACCCTACATGCCAAGAACAGATGCATACTGGTAAGTAGCATATTCGCTACCATAAACACATCAGTAGTTCTAGCGTATCCCAGTCAAGCCAGGATTCAAAGCATTCAGAATTTTGTTTCCCTTTTTCAATGCCAACACTCTTCAAGCCAGAGTGTTCATGAAACTAATAGGTATGATGGCGTCTTGCATCTTCATAGTCCCTCACGCAAGATTGCAAATGCGCCCACTACAAGAATGTCTAGCACAACAGTGGAATCTGGCTCAAGGTCAGCTCACAGACCTGGTGTTGGTAGACAGCCGTACATATCGCTCTCTGCAATGGTGGAACACCAAAAACTTGACAAAGGGACGGCCGTTCCTAGATCCTATTCCACAAATAGTGCTCACGACAGATGCATCCCTTACAGGATGGGGAGCCCATCTCTTGCATTATACCACACAGGGCCAATGGAACAATCAACAGAAAGTTACACATCAACCATTTAGAGTTGCTGGCAATTTTCTTAGCACTCAAAACATTTCAAGTACAAGTACAAAACAAGGCTGTTCTAATCCGGACGGACAATATGACAGCCATGTATTATGTACAAAACCAGGGGGGGACGCACTCTCTGCAACTGTCCCAACTTGCACAGACCATTTGGAGATGGGCCATCCCTCAAAACATACACCTGACAGTGGAACACCTTCCAGGAATTCACAATCAGATAGCAGATCTGTTGAGTCGTCAGTCACAACGGATTCACGAATGGGAGCTGCACCCACAAGTTCTCCAATCATTCTTCCAAAGGTGGGGGCATCCACAGATAGATCTGTTTGCCACCCACGAAAATGAGAAATGCCCAAGCTTCGCCGCCAGATTTCCACACCCACAATCTGAAGGAAATGCGATATGGATGAACTGGTCAGGCAGATTTGCGTACGCTTTTCCGCCTCTCCCACTCATTCCACTAGTAGTACGCAAGCTCGGACAACAGTCTCTCAAACTGATACTAGTGGCCCCCACATGGGCACGTCAGCCGTGGTTCACCACACTACTGGATCTCTCACTGGTTCCACATCAAAAATTATAGCTCACGACATCCCTGTTAACACAGAACCATGGAGAAATAAGACACCAGACCCAAACCAACTGAATTTGGCGATCTGGCTCCTGAGATCTTAGAGTTCGGTTACTTAAACCTACCACAAGACTGTATGAACATAATTAAAGAAGCTAGAAGACCCACTACCAGAGCATGTTATGCAGCATAGTGGAAAAGATTTGCAATATACTGTAACAACAATAACATTGATCCACTGATGTTTCCATCCAAAATATCATCTGCTACCTTCTACACCTATAAAGGTCCAAATTGGCTTATTCTTCCAAACGCCTGCATTTAGCAGCAATTGCAGCCTATTTGCAAAATAGACAGCATCTATCTCTCTTCAGAGTACCTGCAATTAAAGCATTTATGGAAGGATTAAAAAGAATAATCCCACCTAGGTTACCACCTGCACCAGTATGGAACCTAAACGTGGTCCTTACAAGACTTATGGGTCCCCCTTTAAGCCTTTACACAAGTCTGAACTGCAATTCCTAACATGGAAAACTGCATTCCTTGTTGCCATCACATCTCTCAGAAGAGTGAGTGAAATACAAGCATTCACAATAGAAGATCAATTTTTTCAAATACATCCTAACAAAGTGGTTCTTAGACCCAATCCAGAATTCCTGCCAAAAGTCATTACTCCTTTTCACCTCAACCAATCAGTAGAGTTGCCAGTGTTTTCAAAAACCGGACTCTGTTGCAGAAAGAGCACTACACACCGTAGATGTTAGAAGAGCTCTACTATACTACACAAGACAAAATCCTTCAGAAAGACAAAACCACTATTTGTATCTTTCTCTCCCCCACGCAAAGGCAATCCCATCTCTAAAGGAGGAATTGCCAGATGGATTGTAAAGTGTATTCAAATATGCTGTCAAAAAGCAAAACGTACACTGACCATTCCTCCTAGAGCGCACTCCACTCGCAAACTAGGAGCCTCTATGGCTTTCTTAGGAAACATACCATTAGAGGACATATGCAAAGCAGCAACATGGTCTACAATACACACCTTCACTAAACACTATTGTGTTGATGTGCAAGCCAAGCAGCAAGCTGCAGTAGGCCAAGCTGTACTTAAAACACTATTTCAGTATGCTGCAACGGATACAAGCGACCACCGCTAGGGGAGACACTGCTGCACAATCGTTGCTAAATGTACAATCGGCAGCTCATATGCCTCGAACGGAATATGCTACTTACCAGTATGCATCTGTTCTTGGCATGTAGAGCTGCAGAGTTGTACATGCCCTCCCGCCTCCCTGGGACTTGTATCCGTTCCAGTACTCATCTTACTTAGATGCACACGCATGGACATCCTTTTCTATTTTCTTCTACTAACTCCATTTCCCATCATGGATGGAGTCGATGACCATGCGCAGTATTGTCCAAGGGAGGAGTCACCTATCTTGTGACTACAAAGACTTCTTCCAAGAAGACGACAACCTGCAATCATCAGAGCCCAACACCAGGTGGCGATCTATTGTTAAATGTACAACTCTGCAGCTCTACATGCCAAGAACAGATGCATACTGGTAAGTAGCATATTCCTTTTTAAACTTTAGGCAATTAAGTGGAAGGACGCTACCTCTTATGAAAGTGAGGAATGATGGAACTTCCTCCTCCACTTATATGAATAAAAAAGAGGAGCCTTGGATGAGCAGGTCTTTGTGTTTGATGTACAAAACTACCGGTCTGCGCCAGTCTACTTCGGTCCGGCTCAGTGTTCACATAGAGGGGGAGGCCAGGGTAGATGTCAGTTGGAGACACAACCTGCGTCGGAGGGGGGTAGAGGTGTTGCCAATGGATTTGGCGCCGGAGGTGTCATATGGTCGACTGTGCTGATCCAGATCCAGGCCTGGATCCCTTGGGCCCTGCAGTGACGGGGCTGAAGCCGCTTGCATCGAAGGCCTTGAGCCCCTCCAGCGAGTGCAGGCTCCAAAGGCAGGCGCGCGCCGTTGAGTCAGGCTGCCCAAAAATAGTGGAGGGCTTCGTGAAAACTGAAGTTGAGCAGGGGTTGCTCCGGCTCCCGGAAAGGGAGGGATGCGGAGTCTGCCCAACAGGCTCTGCAGGCGGAGGCAGATGACTACCATCCGCAGCCCGCGTCAGCCGGGGAGCCACAGTGCTGCTTTGCCTTTTTTTTGTGCTTCGACTTACCCGAATACTTTGAAGAGTGGGAATGGCTCTGCGACCTCCCTCTCGACTGGGATCTCTAGCAGCGAGGAGCAGATCGCTGGGACTCCAGAAGCTTTCAAGACCGCTCCTGCAAAGACTCTGGGGCCATGGCCCGGCAGTCGGAGCACGACTTTGTGTCGTGGTCGCGCTCCAGGCACCAGAGGCACAAAAGATGGGGGTCTGTCAGACATCAGCTTGTGGCAGGAACCACAAGGCTTGAAGCCGAGATGACATCCCTGTGCACCAGGCGTTGTGATGACTCAAAGATTTCAAAGTCTCAAAAAGAATCAAAGTGACTAGGTATCGCTCTCTCTGATCTGCACTGGCTGGCGTGGGAAAAACCTGACGTCCGCGCACACTGGCGGCGTCTAAATAGATACCGCGAAGTAATTTTGGCGACCCCGACGCCAATGACTAACACTGAGTCGACTGACTCCACCTATCGATGTGTAGGGGTACTGCTGAAGAAAAATTCTCTGGATCCAGTCTGACGCCTGGGGGTAATTCGAAGGTGAGGAATCCATAACTAATAGTCTTTCAGATATTTTAATGAGAACTAATGGTTTTCTTTCTCACACCAACTGGAAGGGGAGTCCACATTAACAAAGCAAAGGACAGAAACCCCCCTTCAATTCTGCATTTGTAAGGTCAGGAGCAAATGATCAGCTTACAGTAGTCTTGAAAACGGTTGCCTACTTGTGCTACATCTCCATGTCGAACAGTTGTTTGGAGTTGGAACCAGGGAGAATCCTATTTGACGTTCTTCTGACTTAGTAAGGCAGGGATAGAGGAGGCACAGTTGTGGTGGTGGTTTGAATTCTGTAAAGAGACCCACTTTGTTGAGTGCCCCAGTTGTTGAGCTCGCTGTTCCCAGAGGCTTCAAGATTGCCAGAGCGGACAGGCCCTTGGGCAGAGGGGGTGGATTAGCTGTAATTTTTAAAGAAGGATGGCACTTCACTTCGAGCAATTAGCTGTGGGTGTGGATGGTGAAATTCTCCATTTTTCTCATTAGTCCCCATTTTACTTTGGGAGGGTCACTAATTTTATAGGCCTCCGGGCCACGCTAGTCATTTTATTGACACCTTGGAGGAGTGTATAGTGCCACAGGCCTGGAGCTTTCCAAAGTTTCTTCTGATCGGCGACTTCAACATCCATGTAGATGTCACTGACTCTACTGATGCACGCCGACTGGGGGACATTTTTGAACTAGCACAGCTTAAACAATGGGTGACCTCTCCAACTCATGCAAAAGGGCATCTTTTAGACCTAGTGTGCTCTAACTTCCCCATTAAAGACCTCAATGTTGAAAAGGTTACGTGGTCGGATCACGACCTCGTCAGATTTTCATGGGAGGTGGACAATGGAGGCAGACTTGTCTCTACACTGCCCGTTGCTCACCCCCAGAGAATCAACTTGGCCAGGTTCAGCCAGGAGCTTTCAAAATCCTACCCGAGGCTCACCCCTGAGATTGGTAAGGCGGTTGGTGACTTTGATGGGCGGGTGTTGCGGGCGGCTAATGTGTCTACCAGACATGCCACTGTGTCTAGATGCCGGCATACTCCGTCTCAGCCCTGGTTCTCTCCTGAGCTGAGGGAGTTGAAACTGGGGTGTAAAAAGCTGGAGCGCATCTGGAGGCGTAGGTATAGCTTGGAGGCAAAGGCCGACCTGCGCCTAGCCCAAAAAAACTACTATGCAGCTATTAAATTAGCCAAAGGGAACTATTTTGCAGGATGAATAGCCAAAGCGGAAAATAATAGTAGAGAAATTTTCTCTATAGTTAAAAGTTTTGTATCCCCGGTTGCTGAAGCTACTATATTCCCGTCCTCTGAACAATGGTGTGAAGATCTGTCTGACTTTTTTGTAAATAAAATAGCAAAAATTCAGCGGGACTTGCTTTCCGCACTCCCCGAGGCCTGTTCAGGGGATAGCCTTTCTATCTGGCCAAGTCATTGTGAGACTGAACAACTCTTAAATTTCTCGATGGCTGCGGAAGACTGTCTTGCTTCTCCTTCAATCTCTCAAATCGGGCTCTCCCTCTGACCCCTGTCCTGCTCGGGTACTTTCGGAGGTGGCGAGTATAGTTTGTAGGGATGTTGCTGAAATAGTGAATTTTTCTCTATCTTCGGCAGTGGTCCCTGCAAAGTGGAAACAGGCAAAGCTGTTGCCGCTTTTGAAGAAGCCGGGGCTGGATGTTACTGTTCCTGGGAACTACCGCCCTATATCTCTCCTGCCAGCATTGGACAAAATTTGCGAAAAAGTGGTCTTCCGCCAATTGGAGAGTTTTGTGGAGAAGTCTAATGCTCTGCATCCGGCACAGTCTGGATTCAGGGTGGCCTATAGCACAGACAGCTCTGGTGGAGGTGGCGGAGTCGATTCGAGAATGTTTGGACGGGGGCGGCAGAGCGGTCCTGATTTTGTTGGACCTCTCTGCCGCGTTCGACACCGTCCCCCACGAGCTCCTCCTTGCTAGGCTATCCGCATTTGGCATTGGTGGTAAGGCCCTGGCCTGGCTGTCTTCCTTTCTTTGACAGGACCCAACAGGTCAGGATGCCGCCCTATGCCTCGGAGCCTAAACCGCTTCTTACTGGGGTGCCACAGGGATCCACTCTTAGTCCCCTACTGTTCAACATTTACATCACCCCTCTGGTGTATCTGGCGGAACAGTACGGGGCTAAGATCATAGGGTACGCTGATGACACAGCTGCGCTTTACTTGGCCAGATGAACATCTGGAAACCTCAAAGGTCCAGCTCTGTCTGTCTTCTGTTTTTCGGTGGCTAACCTCGGCTCAGTTAAAATGCAACGAGGATAAATCGGAGGTCCTTTTTTATGGTACCTTCCCCCTTAGTTTTAAAAATTCACTGTGGCCTTCGAACTTTCCTAGCCCTAAGGTGATGGGTGGCCCGGCAAAAAATCTCGGTATATGGTTCGGAGAGGATTTACGATTTGAGGATCATATAAAGAAATTATCCTGGACATGCTTCGCTACCTTGAGATTGTTAAGGCGATTCTTTCCATTACTCCCTAGAGAGGCCAAGGAGACTGTTGCCCGGGCACTCATTTTAGCAAGGTTGGACTATGCGAATGCTCTGTTTAGCGGCATTCCGGCGTATTTGGTCAAGCGCTTGTCGGTGATCCAGAATGCCACTGTCCGTCTCCTTTTTAATGTCCCAAGATGGAAGAGCGTTCGCTCTCATATGTTCAGTCTTCATTGGTTGCCTGTGCCACAGCGCATACTTTTCAAAACCCTGGTGCTCTTTTAGAGCCACTCATGATCAAGGACCTGCCTATTTGAAGAAGAGATTTGCTCTCTATGCTCCCACAAGAGCTCTTAGGTCGTCCTCTCTGTTTAGAATGTCCCTGCCTCGCTTTAAGCGAACTAGATTAGGAGGCCAGTCCATTACGGTAGTGGCAGCACGATCTTGGAACGCTCTTCCCTTTCACCTGCGGTCCATCCAGTGTGTTGCCCTTTTTAAAAAAAAAGTTTGAAAACCTATCTTTTTAGAAGTGTGACTTAAGCTGACTCTTGCTGCTTCTCCTCTGCTCTTTCCCTCGCGCCAGGATACTCTCAAGTAACGGAGTGCGTTATAAAATGAATTATACATACCTACAAACAACTTTGAGTTGGTGATCCAACCCCACTACACCTTTGTCATGCATTATTGACTGTAAATTGATTTTCTCCGCTCCCAATCTAACCTGACTTCAGACATCCATTGTGACTACTGTGCCACCTGAATCACACTTGTCCACATCACAGCTTACCACTTTTGATCTTCCAAGAGTCTGCCTCGGTTCCCCACTATGCTGTGATCCATTTCCTTGTGTCACTCGATTACCCATCCCCATCTTTTCTTGTGTTCTTTGAAACACTTTTTCTTAGGATTTCATTAACTTTTTTTAGCAAAACACTGCCCAACCCTTTTCATTGGCATATACCTCTGTTCAAGCTTTTGCCTATCAGCATCATGCCTGAATTTCATCTGTGGTTGGCGTTTTTTGTAATGTCGCCCAACCACCCCGCCCCCTCACACAAACCCCTCCAGAAAAAAATCCAAAAGGTCTTACTTTGAATGGTGTCTTCTAGAGCAGTCTGTTTCCCTCTAAAGTTTTTTTTTTTTAATGCAGTGTCCCAAGTAGAATTCTGGTTTAACTTGTGACTAGTACACCAATCACCTGCTAGCCATTGAGCCACTAAATTGATGTACCCTTCTTTGTACTGGTCCTACGTTTATGTACTCTAATATCCTCAACCCCACACCCCAGAAAAGGTGACCAGCTCTTCTCCTGTTGGACAGTGTAGGGTTTGTTTGCATTTCGGGTACTGTGACCATGTTAGTCCATTGACTTAGACTGACACAGCTGGGGAGCAGGTGTTTGGAGGGGAAATGTCTGGTATTAATGGTCTGTATCAAAGTGAGGTGGTGCTATTTGGCCCTTTAAAGTCGAACTCAAAAAATATTCTGGGCAATGTATGTCCATATGAAGAAATGTGATAGTCATTATGGTATCTGTCAGACCTCAAAGATCAAACACCCACTCAGTGAGTTCTAGCCAAGACTCCACCCTTGAGTCTCCTCTAAAGATGGTGCTCTTCACCACCAGCGAAGACTCCTCCAAAAAGATGTTGCTGTGGAAATATCCCACCAAAAGAAATGAGAATATTAATATGGGTGGGTGCTACCCACATCCTGGATTAATTTTAACCTAATTGAGGTGAACCCTCAGTCACAATTGACATGAGCTCATCACCTGGTAGCTATGCTGAGCTGACAAGCTTAACTTGGTGAAATGTGTAAAGTACATATGCCATATGAAAACAGTGGTCCTAATGTAAAACAATAAAAATCCCAAACTGACTAAATATAGAGCAAAACTTAAGACCTCTGTGTGCCTCGCTCAACCGTCGCACGTGCAGCCGATGCAATGGATTCTGTATTGGCTGCGTGAGTGAAATGGTTGTGAGGTCAGAGGTGCCCTAATGATGAAATGGTGACACTAGTGCGGTGTTGACTATACCATGACAATCTTGGGTTAATGATTGATGGTTGGCAGTATCTACACCTCAGTGATGTGGTAGTTTGACCACATCCTGAGTAAACCCTTCAAACTGGGGGGGTCTTAACCAGATTGAGAGAAGAAAGTTGTTGGTTATCAAGAATCTTAGTTCGCTGACCACCTTTTTCAATTGAGTGAGGATGGGATAGAAAGGTTTTGTTTTGCAGGAGAGGTGTAACATGCCTTTCTTCCAATTCCTAGGACTGACCTGCAGTGCCGGAAAGGTTGAAGTGCGAAATGATGGGATTGAAAAATAGGCATGATTCAACAGCAAGGTGGTGAACAGATCTCGATTTTGAGTTTTCAAGAATGTCCATTTCACATTGGTTTGAGTAAAGTCTGTACGTTTGTCCTGCACACACTCCCAGCTATCCCTGAAGAATACTTTTCATTTTGGTGAAGCTTTTAGTACTAAAAGCTTGAGTGGTGTGGCTCACTGGTTAGAGGCGGCAGACCCGGAAGCAGAGGACGGCCCAGGACCAGGGTTCAATTCCCGACGCGGCAGGGTCGTAGATCAGGGTCTGCGGACTCGACAATTCTCACCTCTGTGCCTACTCTAACCAGGGATCACACTCGGCAACTCTGGGCATTAGCTTGCCTCATCTCCACAACGGCCCCCCCACATACGCCGGGGATGCCTGGTTTCACCTTGGAGATACCCAGTAGGGACCATCTCACAGGGAAAGCCAGGACTGGTTCCCCAGCGGTCTACAGCGCGGAGATACCCCATGTGGGGTGATTCATGCGCTTTACAAGACCACATTACATTGAAGGTTGACTAAAGGATGGAAAATATTTTGGAGTTTGCTTTTATATTGATGTCCCATTACACTGTCTTGAATCGCACTTACAGAATGTAGGTTCACTTGATAGTTAATCTTAAGTGGGTGGGTGTTTTCTCTTAGTGGTACAAAAGGGGGTGGTGATGGACGGAGCATCAGAATCAATCAAACACTCACACCCAGTCAAACGATCTGGGTTTAATCCATCACCGTTCTTTAGCCCACTCTGCCACCCCAGTTCTGACATGGCTATATGCAAATCAGTCTGACCCTGTGCCTCATGGGAACAGTCCAGCCCGAACTGCCAAGCCACGTCTTCCCTGGACCGGAAACAAGCTTCCGAGGACCGGTTTCTGGCATTCCAGCCGTCTTCAGCCCGGCTTGCTTGAATCCAGTGGCAAAGTGAGCAAGGGACTCACGTCTGAACATACCCTGCCACACTTATTGCGGCCAAAAGCGGTACAAAAGGGGGTGGTGATGGACGGAGCATCTGAATCAATCAAACACTCACACCCAGGCCATTTAGACTCTAATCTACGATTGAACTCCATGTTTTTCAAATCTACAGTGTATCATATTGCTTTTATTGTTTGAATACCTGAAGTGAGTACAGTTGCCCATTTGGTCAAATCCCTGATATCCAAGGTTTGATTTGTGATTAAGGGTAGTGTCCAAGAGGGTTGTGATAACTAAATTGTCCCAGTCATTCTTTGGGTTGTCAGCCAGTGAATTGAATTGAATTGAAAATTCCATGTTCGAGGCATATGGGCTGCAGATGGTACATTTATGAATAGATCGCCATCTGGTGTTGGGCTCGGATGATTGCACTTTGTTTTTCTTCTGGAGAAGTCTTTGTCGTCATAGGTGACTCCTCCTCTCGGTGTTAGTGCGCATGGGCATCGGCTCCATCCTTAGATTGTTTTTTTCCGCCATCGGGTTCGGATGAGGATCGAAGCGCTCCGGACCGACTTCAACAAAGAAGGTTATAACCGGCGCGTATTCCTTTCCAAATCGACGGTAACGTTATCGAACGCGACTTCACTCCATACCGACGCGATTCGAAGGACGACTACTACGAGAAACTCGACGTAGTCCAGCCCGGGGTCCATGGAAAGGACTCCATTCAAAAAATGTCCAACGTGTGGTGCTAAGTTCCCACACAAGGACCTACACGAAGTGTGCAACCTCTGCTTGTCCCCTGAACACGAATCCAGGGACTGTGAGGCCTGTGCAGCGTTCTCGTCAAAGTCAACGATTAGAAACCGTCGAGCCCGAAGACACGAGGTATCGAGAATGCAGTCACAAGCAATCCCGGAGCTGTTCGAGGACCAGCACCCAGAAGAGGAGGAAGAAGAGGCCGACGAGGCGGGGTCAGAAGCGGACGAGTCCGACGTCGAGGAAATCGACGTCCAACAAACCGTGAGTGACGACGTCCCTTTACCGAAAAACAGACCCCGCACGGTGTCGACCCCGCCCTCGAGCCCGGTCAGACAACCGAAAAAAGTTTCCAACGCCCCGCCTTCGAGCCCGGCAACGAAACAGAAACCGAAACACTCGGTCCCCCATCATAGTGGTTCCGGTTCCGATAAACCGACCACATCGACACCGAAGCACCAGGTCAAGGAAAGCTCGAAGTCGAAGCAGTCCATGTCGACACCGAAGCACGCTTCGGCGCCGAAAACACCCTCGACACCGGGGACATCTTCGATACCGAAGAAGTCGGATCCGAACAAAACTTCGGCACCGAAAATACAAATGGACATTTCAAAGAAAAAACACCTTTCGGAACCGAAAACTGCGGTACCGACACAGGAACACGGAACGGATCCTAAACAAAAGACTTTGTTTATTGACCCAAAGACTGGCAAGGTAGTCACAGAACTACCTAAAAAGAGGAAACATGAACATTTGGACGACAAGGCTCATCCAAAGAAGAGAACAATGGGGACGAATACAACTCCTCCCCCTTCTCCCAAACCTCACACACCATCTTAGCCTCTTCCTCACAATAGGCCAGATATTCCTCCCACACGTCCATCTACACCTACAACAGATGGAGAGAGTGACACAGGGGAGGGGGGACACCCTGGGGATGATGACACAATCCCAGAGGAGGCAGACCCATGGGAGGAGTATAATGTGGGATCAGGTAATGATACCGACCTTGAGTCATATCCCTCAAAACCTTCACCTCCTGATGACAATACTGGGTTTGCACAACTCATTACTAGAGCAGCAACATTTCATAAGGTAGACCTACATACAGAACCTCTAGTACAGGACTTCTTATTAGAGACACTACCTACTGCACAAAAAACATCAGGAACACTACCAATGCTAAAAGGCCTTCTCAGTCATACATCAGAGATATTCAAAGACCCAGTGAGGGCTAGGGTATTGAACCCAAGAATTGATAAAAAAATATAGGGCAGCTCCAAAAGACCCAATATACATTAAGGGACAAATTCCTCTAGACTCACTAGTGGTCACAAACGCTCGCAAGAGAGCAAACTCTATCTACAGGAGAAGCGCCACCTCCTGACAAAGAGTCTAAACTAATAAATGCCTCTGGCAAGAGAGTAGCATCTCAAGCGGCAAACAGTTGGCGCATAGCTAATACGCAAGCACTACTTGCAAGGTATGACAGAGCGCATTATGATGAGTTAGAAACACTCATCAAACATCTCCCTAAAGAACATCAAAAGAGAGCTGATCAACTTATACAAGAAGGGAAGTTAATTACTAACACTTCAATAAAGTGCGCCCTAGACGCTGCAGAAACTGCGGCAAGGTCGACAAATACAAGCATCATGTTAAGGAGACATGCATGGCTCAGAGTGTCAGGATTCAAACAAGAGGTACAAACCTCGTTACTTAACCAACCTTTTGATGGGAAAACACTTTTTGGCACAGGGACAGATGAGGCCCTAGAAAAAATGAAAAAGGATACAGAAACGGCTAAATCAATGGGAGCATTGCAACAGCCGACACAAAGAGGTTCCTTTCGTAGATCCACCTATAGAGGAGGATCCAAAAGTACAGGTACAAACCAACAGCAAACCTCTTTTACACCTACATCACCCAGAGGTAATTCTAGAGGTGGATACAGGGGTAACAACAACAAGGGTAGAGGTCGCGGAAACAACAACAACCGCAACTCTCCAACCCCAAAACAGTGACTTCATAGAGCTTCCCCCAGACCATATAACACCGGTAGGGGGACGCCTATCACAGTTCCTACCTGTCTGGGAAAACATCACATCAGACAAGTGGGTAAGACAAATTATCCAACATGGTTATTGCCTAGAACTCACAGCTACCCCACCAAACATCCCCCCCAAACAGCGTCCAATGAAACAAGATCACCTGACACTGTTAAAACACGAAGTAATATCACTGCTAGAAAAGCATGCCATAGAGAAGGTTCCACAGCACCAACAGGGAACAGGAGTATACTCCCTATACTTCCTAATCCCCAAAAAGGACGGGTCTCTAAGGCCAATACTGGACCTAAGACCTCTCAACGCATACATAAATTCGGAACATTTCCACATGGTCACGCTCCAACAAGTACTTCCTTTACTGAAGAAAGGGGACTTTCTTTCTACACTGGATCTAAAAGACGCTTACTTTCATATCCCTATTCACAAAGCCCACAGGAAATACCTCAGGTTTGTGGTAGAAGGACAACATTATCAGTTCAAAGTCCTCCCATTTGGTGTCACGACGGCACCAAGGGTGTTCACAAAATGCCTGGCAGTGGTAGCAGCTCACCTAAGAAGACAACAAATTCATGTCTTCCCATACTTGGACGACTGGCTAATAAAAGCCAGGTCGCAAGAGGAGTGTCTGCAACACACACAAAAGACAATTCAGCTACTACACCAGCTAGGGTTCACGGTGAACTACACAAAGTCACACCTACAACCAAACAAAGTTCAACAATATCTGGGGGCTACCATAGACACAGAAAAAGCCAAAGTGTACCCCAACCCAATCAGAGTCCAAGCAATGCTTACAATCATTCAGAGATTTCAGCCACAACACTCACTAACCGCAAGAGTGTTCATGCAGCTATTAGGCATGATGTCATCCTGCATACTGCTAATACCATATGCAAAACTACAAATGCGTCCGCTACAAGAATGCTTAGCGACACAGTGGAATCAGGCTCAAGGACAGATTACGGATCTGGTGTTGGTAGACGACCGCACACACCGCTCTCTGAAGTGGTGGAACAGAACAAACATTACCAAGGGGCGGTCGTTCCTAGAGCCAATTCCACAGGTGACAATAACAGCAGACGCATCGCTCACCGGATGGGGAGCACATATGGACAAATACACAGTACAAGGAAGGTGGAGTGTGCAGGAAAGAACACTGCACATCAACTATCTAGAACTACTGGCAGTGTTTCTAGCATTGAAAGCCTTCCAGATACATGTTATCCACAAAGCAGTCCTGATCAGAACAGACAACATGACAGCAATGTATTATATTCAAAAACAGGGGGGGACGCACTCTCTCCAATTATCCAGACTAGCACAGGAAATTTGGAGATGGGCCATTCCTCAAAACATCTATCTGTTAGCCGAACACCTACCAGGAGTTCAAAACCAGATAGCAGACATCTTAAGCAGACAGTCGGAACAAATACACGAATGGGAACTGCACCAACAAATACTGCAGCCATTCTTCCAAAGATGGGGACAACCAGAGATAGACCTATTTGCCACTCATCAGAACGCAAAATGCCAAAGCTTCGCGTCCAGGTACCCACATCACCTGTCGCAGGGCAATGCGTTATGGATAAATTGGTCCAACAAATTTGCATACGCTTTTCCCCCTCTCCCACTAATCCCATTAGTGGTCAGGAAACTGCAACAACATTCAATGACCATGATACTAGTAGCACCCACGTGGGCAAGACAGCCGTGGTTCACCACGCTCCTGCAACTCTCACAAGTGCCACATCAAAAGCTACGAATTCTACCCATGCACCTTACACAGAACCATGGAGAAATAATGCACCCAGATCCAACTCAATTGAACTTAGCGATCTGGCTCCTGAAATCCTAGAATTTGGGTACTTAGATCTCCCCCCAAATTGCATGGAAATAATTAAACAAGCGAGACGTCCAACCACCAGAGCATGCTATGCAGCTAAGTGGAAGAGGTTTGCTATACACTGTACTAATAACAATATCAACCCTCTAGACGTATCAACAAGGGAGATTATTTGCTACTTGTTACACTTACAGCAATGTAATCTAGCGTACACATCTATCAGAGTACATCTAGCAGCTATAGCAGCATACCTACAAAACAGGCAGCGCATATCACTGTTCAGAGTACCAGCGATAAAAGCATTCATGGAAGGTCTTAAAAGAGTCATTCCACCAAGATTACCACCTTCCCCAGTCTGGAACCTCAACGTAGTACTCACCAGACTAATGGGGCCACCCTTCGAACCTATGCATAGGTGCGAAATACAATTCCTTACATGGAAGGTGGCATTCCTTATAGCCATTACCTCACTCAGAAGAGTAAGCGAGTTACAGGCATTAACAATACAAGAACCATTCCTACAGATACACCAGAATAAAGTGGTTCTTAGAACAAACCCAAAGTTCTTGCCTAGAGTAATTTCAGCATTCCACATCAATCAGCCAGTGGAATTACCAGTCTTCTTTCCAAAGCCACAGACGGTGGCAGAAAGGGCTCTACATACACTAGATGTTAAAAGAGCCATTTTGTACTACATAGAAAGAACACAAGACTTCAGGAAAACTAAACAACTATTTGTAGCATTTTCCCCAACACATAAGGGCAATCCTATCTCTAAAGCAGGCATCGCAAGATGGATTGTAAGATGTATACAAATATGTTACATTAAAGCAAAGAGAACATTAACTGTTCCTCCTAGAGCTCATTCCACAAGAAAACTAGGAGCATCTATGGCATTCTTAGGGAACATTCCCCTAGATGACATATGTAGAGCAGCAACTTGGTCTACACCACATACATTCACAAAGCACTACTGTGTTGATGTACAGGCTGCACAACAAGCCAGAGTGGGCCAAGCTGTATTAAAAACTCTATTTCAGACAGTTGCGACAGACACTGGTGACCACCGCTAGGGTGGTAACTGCTGTACAATCTATTCATAAATGTACCATCTGCAGCCCATATGCCTCGAACGGAATATGCTACTTACCAGTATGCATCTGTTCTTGGCATAGAGGGCTGCAGAGTGGTACATGCCCTCCCTGCCTCCCCGGAAACCTGTGTCTGTCCCAACATTATCTTATTTAGATACATTTACATGGGCATATCTTTATGTACTACACTACACTACTCCATCTAACCCTACTATGGCAAAACAATCTAAGGATGGAGCCGATGCCCATGCGCACTAACACCGAGAGGAGGAGTCACCTATGACGACAAAGACTTCTCCAGAAGAAAAACAAAGTGCAATCATCCGAGCCCAACACCAGATGGCGATCTATTCATAAATGTACCACTCTGCAGCCCTCTATGCCAAGAACAGATGCATACTGGTAAGTAGCATATTCCTTATATAGCGCATAACCACCCGAAGGCCTCGCAGCGCTAGGGACTGAATTCTGTGTGCGACTGCAGGGAAGGATTAATGCGCTTTTGAGAACAGATGGGTTTTCAATTCTCTCCTAAATGACATCAGGTTGCTGTTTTTCCTGAGGGACAGGGGCAGGGAGTTCCATGCCTTCGCCGCTGAATAGGTGAAGGAGCGGCCGCCCCATCGGGCTCTCTTGATTTTTACTTTGGTTGCCAGGTGCAGTGAAGCTGAACGTAGGGTTCTAAGTGGCACATATGGCGGTATTAGAGGGTACAGTACTGCCGGGCCAGTTTGATGAAGGGATTTGTGCAGGATGCACATGGCCTTGAATAATGTTCTTGAGGCCACTGGAAGCCAGTGAAGCTCCTTTAGGGCGGTTCTCGCCGACTGCCAGCGAGAGATATTAAACAGTAGGCGGGCGGCGCAGTTTTGAGTGACCTGAAGTTTTTTTGTCACTGTTGCCGGGGCCCCAAGATATAAAACCTTTCCGTAGTCCAGGCGGGAGAGAATCAGGGCCTGGACCATGACCCTCCTCGCCTGGAATGGGAGCAGAGGGAGCACTTTCCGGAGCATTTTCATTAGCCCCACGCATACAGAGGCAGTGATAGTAGCTTGGGACGAGAAGTCTAGCGCTCTGTCCAACCAGACTCCCAGACTCTTTATCTGCTCTTTAGGAGGGGGGGGGGGGGGGAGTACCGAGACACAGAGGCCAATCATCCAGGAAGGAGGTAGGGGAGGAATTACCAAGCACCATGATCTCGGTCTTCTCCCCATTGAGCTTGAGGTGGGAGAGTTGCATCCACCCAGCTACAGCCTCTAGACATGGACCCAAAGTGTTCGACGAACCCCCCTCGTGGTCCAAAGAGACCACGAGTTGAGTGTCGTCTGCGTAGGTGACAATCCGCACACCAAAGGGGAGAACGATCTTCTCCAGAGGCTGCATATAGACATTAAACAGCGTGGGGCTCAGGGAGGAGCCCTGAGGAACCCCACAGCTGAGAAGATGTTTTGATGATGTCACCTCGCCTTCAAATACCTGGAAGAAGCGTTCCTCCAAGAAGGTCAGCCACAACAGGGCCGCGCCCGACACTCCCAAGCCACTCAAGCGATGTAATAATGTGGCATGGTTCACAGTGTCGAACGCGGCACTGAGGTCCAAGAGAATGATAGCTGTTTTACCACCTTGGTCCATTATGGCTCTGGCTGCCTCCGTGACCGCTAAAAGAGCGTCCTCACAACCAAAGGAAGACCTAGTAAGATTGATTTTAGACTTTTCCAATGAATCGAAACAAATCACGAAAATGTTGAGGAAAAAAATGAAATTGGAACAAGATTTGTCCAAATGTTTGAGTCTCCTATGAAAAGGGCAGATTAGTTATGAGATGGTGAAGAATTGTGAAACCTCCCCACCCCCATCTGCACTGGTACTCATACCAATCTGTATTTTAGAGAAGTGACCGACTAATCCCACAATTCCAACCCAGGCAGAAATGGGGTAATGGTGAAATAAAATGTAATTGGTAAGGCTGGTTTAAACCGAATTCCACAGCAAAGGTGAAAATCGGATAACATGTTTTGGTTGCCAAAATTTCCTTTTTGATTTCAGAGAAGGATGTCCTTTAAGTTGGGAAATGAGAAATCCCTTTGACTTTAATGTGCTGCAGCATTCACTCAGACAGGCATACGACTGTTGCAGGAAGACCTGTTGAAGATATTAATCATTAATTGTGGGCTGGATAATTTTCCCATGCTTTCTGCTGCAAAGGGGTCTCAGAAATACTAGGAGTAGACTGCTTGCTTACTGGAGACCTAAGACTTGGTGGCTTAGTCATCAGCCAGCTTCAGCTGCATGGTTTGCAGCAGACTCCAGTGCTACACACGTGTGTACTGTCTGATGGGTCTAAAGGGCTGGAATACATTTATTGGTGTTTTTATAAAGTGCAAACCTTACCAAAGGGTATCCGTAATCTACATATGACAAACTAAGATCTGATGCATAAAAATAACTTCTAATAACGTTTAAGAACCTCAGTCTATAGTATTCACTAAGTTAAGACCAACTTAATTCTTTATGCTTCATTGGAATAGTTTCTCAGGGTATTCTTCCGTGATCCTGCTTTGCACCGATTCAGTTTCAGGAACCCAAAGGAGACTATTTGTGTGGGTTACACTGTGAATTTTGTGCTTCAGCATTGTATTGGTCACTGAAGTGGCCAATAAGTCCAAGGGACGAGTTAATTCCTAACTTGAGTTTGGAGGGGGGAGGATGCATCCCCTGCAAGGGGAGCCAAAGTAGGGGGACCTCACCTCCTAACATTCGCAAGTCCAACACCCTGTGTTCGTTGCAGCCATGAAATGTCAAACCCACACATTAATTGGTAGAGCTATTCTAGCTGTAGGAATATCCATAAAGATTGCTGATCAATAAACAAAACTTTAATTATATGCTTATTTATTTGGGCTGGCATTACTTCTGTTTAGTTACCCCTCTCCGGTTCAAGAACTACTTTTTCCCTTTTTGAGATGGGGAATCTTGTGTTTAACCCTTAAAATAGGGCACACTGTTCCACTGCCTAATATCATTTTGAATGCCTTGGTACTTTCAGTAGTGTATCCATTAGTTAACTATATTCACTGTTTATCTTCTGATTTCTATCCAGTGGATGTCACTGTGGTCTGCCATTTGGTTCCGTCTTATCCATCTATTATCAGACAATTTCCTAACTTCCTTCCTCTGCTAATCTTCTAGAAAATCTAGTTACTGCCGATTTTGTTGTTTCTTGAATCCTAATTGGACACTTTCCCTCAAGCTCGATTGAAAAGCAGCTTGCAATGCCCTTCTGAATAAGCTCAGGAGTGACTGTGCCACAACAACCTTATTTTAGTTTCTGAGCATTCAGAATATTAACATGGCCAGAATGAGTAATTTTAGGTTTCTTTGGAAGGTCTTTTTACTTCCTTTCTATGAAGCCTATTGCCAGTGGTGCCTGTCATTAGTCATTCTACTGGTCTTGTCAATTTGTTTTTTTATTTCAGACCTATTCAGTCTGCATAGTCTTACCAAAGTGTTGTAGCAGTAAAAAAAAATCGTATTGCCATATCTATATGCCATAATTGATATGAGCTGAATACCAGCAGTGCGAATCTATTAAGGATGGCTCTCCCACTATCTGAAGAATTTTTTGATCTGTAAGCCTGTTTAGATCCAGGTCTCTTCTAAGAACATAGGTTTCTGAGACCACTTGGTCCCGTATGACTGGGAACTCTGGCAGCCTGGTGTTTTCCTTCTACAGATTTCGAGCATTAATTTGTGTAATACAGTTTATTTAAACTTAATTTAGGAAACTATTATGGTTGCTTGCTTATCTTATCCGGCAACTTTAACATTTTGCGCAGAGAAGCTGCCAGTCTACAGTGTTTTGTAGCCAATATTTCCCCATCTTTCCTTCCTGGAAGTACGGATAATCAATACAATTCAGGGGGCTTTTTAGGGCTTGGCCTACGTCACCACTTCGTCAGAAGTGGGGCGGAGCTCCGAGCCGTATTAAGGGGCTCAATCGTGAAGTAAAAATTCCTCCGTGCGCGAGAATTTTTCGTGGTGTTGTGCCATCTGCATGGTCATTGGTCCTCTGACGGCTGTGTTTTTGTAAGTGTTCACGCAATAGGCCCTAGGAATTTTTCCTCTATTGACTTCCTGCATTTTCCGTACTTACATGCGCATGAGAATGCCATAAATTCCCAATTACCAGATGTCAGGGTCCGTTCGCGCATTCACGACTCTGTAGTTATCTTGAGCTGTGTGTGCGCGCGCATGCTGTCTCCCCGTCCAGGAGAATGCCATAAATTCTCAATTAGCAGCTGTCAGAGGTGCCGGTAATTGAAGGCAGATGCTTATTTTTCAATGCTGCTTTATTGCCGTCGCACGTATTTATATATTAACATGCCGATTCTTAGTAAAGTACATGTCAAAGGCTAAGAAAAGTAGGTTATTGCAGTGAACTATATTAATGGCAAACCCTTGGTTACAGGACATAAGGATTATTATAGTGTGAGTGGTGAGTGCCGAGTGGGGAGTGCCGGGTGAACAATTCCAATCCAAACCACATAATTCCATTACACACCACATGCATACACTCCATAACACATGGCTTAAATACATTGCCATTTACAATGCCATTAGCTCTAACACAAATAAATCCGAGACCTATTGCATTTCCAATGCTTGTTTTCATATGCAAAGGCAGGTTGAGGTCATACCCAACCTAGTTCATTTGATCTAGTCCAACCATCAGCTCAGTTCAGTGCTATTTTTTTCACGATCGTAAATAAAGTTAGTATAGTTGGTTGATCTACTTTACAAAGCTTTCAAACTTCTTTATAGTTTGAGAAATGCCAAACATTTTGCAAATGTTTAAAGTTGGATTTGTTTTTATTCCCCTTAGCCGCTCACTTAACTGTCCGGATATGCTAGTGTCCTGTTTAAATAAGACTTCTACAGATAACTTTATTACAGCTTCTGTAAACAGCATATTATCTGTGTTGTAGTTAATCTCTAAACAAATGTAATTAGACCTAAAAAGAATCAAACACTAACTTTAGGTCTGAATGTTTTGGGGAACAGTGACAAAACAGTCTGGTTAAATGGCATTTTGCTGGTGAATCTTGCGTCTGGTAAAGTTCAGGTAGGTTGGAGCAACTTGGTATCTCCCCCAGATGGTCTCTCCCCCAGATGGTCAAAATGCAGACACCCTGCGCTCCCCCCCCCCCCCCGCCCCCCCCTTTGCCTTATATAATTTGTGCTCTCATTCTTAGTTGGGGAAGCCTCAAATCTAAGGTAACTAGAAAGACCTTTTATTGCAGGTAAATATAGATTTAATTGTGTTTATAAACTGCATGAATGTTTTTCAAAATTGCGAGGACTCTGGTGTTGCAATACGTAACTGTATGTGTTTGGTCCCTAAGAAGAATCACAGGAGTCCATCTACCATAAGATGCAGGATTCACTTTGCTTTTATCAGATGTGGTCTAGAAACTAGAGCAACACTTTCTCATGGTTCTGAGAATCTTATGCTACAGTACTACTGTGAAATTACATACACAGCTTTTCAGGCTGTAGTTTATCCTATATTGCTTTTTATTCTAGGTAAAAGAAGGTACAATATAAAGTTATGGAAAACTTTTACAGACTGCTTCAACTGTTTGCCAATTGCAGCTATTGTAGATGAGAAGATCTTCTGTTGTCATGGTGGTAAGTGCTCCATTTTCACTTAATGCACTGTACACAACTGCACAAATACAGGTAAAGAAGCGTTCAACTCTCTCCATTGCAGCCACATCCATAGCCTATATCCTTTTATCAGCTTTTGAGTAGGGAAATACATTTCCAAATTGAGGTCACCAAATATATAGTCCACCAAATTGTTTACTTAAATATGCTAGAATACTGTGTTGGCTACAAGGGTTGATGCATAGTGGGTGCTTATAAGCTAGAAATGACTAAACTAATTGATGCAGCGTTTAGGACTCCGCTTGATTAGAAGGAATCAATACCACTTGTAAGTTTAAGTTCACAGCACTGTACATGCCTTAAGCCTGTGCCACTTTAGTAACACTCTCCTAGTTGAGCAAAACCGGAAAACCCAAGTCTAAACCTACTTCTGAAAACCTTTCCTTAGGGTTTCTAATGCCTCTGCTAAATGTTGGTTTATTTTGCTGCCATGGAAATAATCTTTTAAGACCTTTGTAAAGCCTGTAGCCAATTGAGCATTTATACATATGATCCTCCCAGAACGTTTATGTTCGAGGCACATGTGCTGTAGGTGCAAATGCTTTGCATACTCCTGCCATCTAGTATTGGGTACAGATGTTTGCAAGTCTTCCTTTGAAGAAGTCTGAGTCACGAGGTAAGGTGACTGTGCATGCAGCATTGATTCCATTGTTTTTTTCTGTCCACCATCTGGTTCGTACTTGTATTGTCACTACAGTTAAGACTATCTCCCCCCCCCCCCCAAAAAAAAACTGTTGACTCCTATGAAGCCCACCAAACCCGTGACATGACTATAATGTAGACCCTTCAGGAGACAGATCCTGATCTCTATCCTGCAAAACCTTCACTTCCTGATGACACCATTTCGGGACTTAAAAGCCAGAGCAGCTACATGCCATGGGGTCACATTACATAAAGCAGCCTTAGGCTTTTTTTTAAACATTAGGGGCTTCACAAAATATCAGTGTCTCCATGATAAAAGGCATTGTGTCATGCAGAGAATATTTTTAAGGACCCTGCATGGGCACGCATTATAACTCCTAGGGTTGACAAACCATACAAACCCTCACCATCTGACCCAATTTTTAATGGAGGCCAGCTTACACCAGATTCTTTAGCAGTGTGTAATCCTTGTAAAACAATTCACAAGCATCAGCTGATGCACCACCTCCAGACAAAGATTCTAAATGAAATGTATGCCCCAGGCGAGAGTGGCTGCTCAATCAGCCAATTACAATAAAATAACAATCTTAAATGCTCCTTTTGGTCTTTTTCAGTCCACAAGTGGATGAAACACTAGAAAAGATGAAAGGATAAAGTGTCAAAATCAATGTCAGCACTTCAAACCTTTAATGGAGGTTCCTTTCGTTACTCATTCTATAGAGGAGGTTCGAAAACTACAATCACAGATGCCTCCCATCTTCATACAGGCCCCAAACTCAATCCTTCTCCTCTAGAGGATTTTAGAGATGGATATAGAGTCAGCAGGTCTAAAGGTAGAGGTAAACGCACACCAACCCGTACCTCCATCTCCAGACAAGCAGTGACTCGTAAAAGTCCCTCCTCCCCCCTACCATCTTACACCTGTCGGGGGACATCTACAATAGTTTCTTCCCGCTTGGCAATCAATAACCTCAGACAAGTGGGTTTTGGACATTATCCAACATGGTTATTGCATGGTGCCTGCCAGCAATCCTTCCAGTATCCCACCTCAGTCGCAGGCTCTCTGGAGCACCAATTGCTCAAACAAGAAGTACAGGCTATTTTAACAAAAGGAGCTATAGAACTAGTACAAATGCTACATCAAAAGTCAGTGGTTTATTCACTTTACTTCCTAATACCCCCCAAAAGGACTGGTCTCTATGGCCAATTTTCGATCTCGGTCCTTCAAACCTTTACATAGTATTGGAACACTTCCATATGGTTGCACTTCAAGTGCTTCCATTATTGCAATAAGGCTACTTGTCAATACGACTTGAACACATATTTTTCCATCCCTGTTCACCCAGTGTATCGCACATATATCAGATTTGTGATAGCAGGAACACATTATCAATTCAAATTGCTCCCATGTGAAGTCACTACTGCACCCATAGTATTAACCTAAAGCTTAGTATAAAATTGCTCTTTTTGCATGTTTGCCCCACTTTTTGCTACAACCCCCTGTCCTGGCATAGGTCAGCCACCGCTCTAGCTGGGTGCACCTCACCAGTGGTGGGGGTACATGTGCATGAGCCCTGTACCCCTACTGTGTCTAAGCCAATTCTTAGACTTAAGCGCAGTAATGCCATTAAAAATATATGGAGTTTGTCATTACGAACTCCACAGCACCATAATGGCTATACTGAAAACTGGGAAGTTTGGTATCCAGCTTCTCAGCATATTAAACTAACACTGCCAGTCTGGGATTTAATTACAAATGCACACGGAGGGCATCTTGGAGGTGCATCCTGAAAAACGCCAAGTCTGGTAGAGGCAGCTGGTGAGCAGCCACTCAGCCTGGACACTAGACCTGTTTCTGGACCCCTGGGTCGAGAGCCTTCTGCTCTCTGGTCTGAAACAAAGCACATCTTGGGACGAGGTGCCAAGCCTCCTCCCCCAGGATGGGCAGGGTCCACAAAGTAGAAGCTTCAAAGGCTTGCCGCCTTTGTGAGCTTCCCCAGATCTTTGCGAGCTTCCCCAGGTCTTTGCTGCTTCCAGCACCTGGCCACCACTGGTTCTGACCCCCACTTTGTGCGGGAAAACAGTGAGGAAGGGAGGTGTGCCCGCATATGCGAATCCCACCCCTCAGGTGGGGAGGGGTGCAGCTAACCAGTGTGGCATATGCCCCCTCCCACTGGAGGGTGGCATAATAAGGTTTGTACCCACCCCAAGGAAGTGACCCATTAGTCCCAACCTTTACATACCTGTAAAACTCTAATTCTAGTATTTAGGGTCAACCCCAAAACTTGCCTTAGACAAGAAGGACCAAGAAAGGAAGAGGGACCGAAGAAGCTTTGCTAAAGCGAAGAGGACGCCCACTGACTTGGCCCCAGCCCTACCGGCCAGTCCCACCTCAAACCTGCAGATGGTAAATCCCTGTGTCCTGCAGCCAGCAACCTCTAGAACCCTGAGGACCTACCCTGCCTTCCACAAGAAAGACAGTCTCCCGTGAGCCCCAGATTTGCTCACCAGCAGACTCTGGCTCCAGCCAAATACGCGAGTCTGCACCAGACTCCCACGGCCCGAGTTAAGTGTCCCAACACCTCGAGGAGGTCTCCCCTGCTATCCTGGTGATCTGACCTGTGGGAAAGTGCACTCTTTCTTGCATGGTATGCCCCCCACTGTTTGCTGAATTGCTTATGTTCTTTGACTGAGTGTGCTTTGGGTGCTGCTAATCAGGTACCCAGGGCCTATGTTCCTTCCCTAAAACTGCTTTGAAGCCTAAACCCAATTGGCACCTCTGGCCATATGTCAACCCCTGGTAAATGGTACAACAGGTACCCAGGGCACTGTGACCAGAGAAGGCCTCAAAGGGTTGCAGCACTTATTGTGCCACCCTTAGAGGCCCTGTACCCTGACACTCACCACTGCCTTTACAGGCTGCGTGTCTTTGTGCAGAACAAAGTGAAGGGCGACATGGCACACATCCCTGTGTGCCATGCCCACAAACCACTGCCTTGGCATACATCAGTCACCCCTCTAGCTGGTTGCCCTATGCCAGTGATGAAGGGTTCGGGTGCATGAGCCCTGTACCCCTACAGTACCCAAGTTCATTCCTGGGCACTGTGTGCAGTGCTGCCATTAAGAGTATATGGTTCTGGGAGTTTGTCATTACGAACTCCACAGCACCGTAATGGCTACACTGAAGACTGGGAAGTTTGGTATCAAACTTCTCAGCACATTAAACCCACACTGATGCTAGTGTGGGATTTAATGTAAAATGCACCACAGAGGGCATTTTGGAGATGGCCGCTGAAACTCTACCAACTTCTAGTGACCTTACTGAATGGCTGCTTAGTCTGACACCACCAGACATGTTTCTGGACCCCTGGGTCGAGAGCTGCTGCTCTCAGGGGCCTGAAACAATGCACATCCTGGGACGAGTTGACAAGCCTCCTCCAGGATGGGCAGGGTTCACGAAGGAGAAGCTTCAAAGGCATGCCACGTTTTCGAGCCTCTCCAGACCATTTGCGTCTTTCAGCAGCTGGTCCTCACTGGTTCTAGCCCCCACTTTCGGTGGGGGAACCAGCGGGAAAAACAAGTGAGGAAGAGGTGTGCCCACCTCTGCCAACTCCACCCCTAAGGTGGGTGAGGTAAGGTGAAGCACAACCTCGAGTCCCAGCCATTTTGAGGATGGGGGGGGGACCCAGTCGACCAGGCTCCACCCCCTCCCACTGGAGAGTGGCGGTATAGGGGGTGTACCCACCCCAGGGAAGGGACCCATTGGTCCCTGCCATTTACCTACCTGTAACGCCCCTAAATTTAGTCTTTAGGAGCACCCTGAACCTTCCTTCCTCAGATCAAGAAACAACAAGAAAAGATGAGGACGAATAGCCGTGTGGAGCAACAAGAGGACGACGCCCACTGACCTGCCCTACAGGCCGGTCTCCCCTCGAACCTGCTCCTGCGAAATCCCGGTGTCCTGCAGCCAGCAACCTCAAAAACCCTGGAGGGCCTGCTTGCCTGCCTTCACTTCAAAGACTGAATCTCCCGTGAACACCGGACTTGTTTAAACTGCAGCTTCTGGTGCCAACCACAATCTGAGAATTCAGCCCACTCTGCACCTGCCAAACGTGGCCCTAGTGGAAATACCACTAGGAGGTCCCCCTGGCGATCCTGACCCGAGATCCGGCGACCCCTGACCTGCCTCCAGACTACGCCTGCAGCTTCATTCCAGAGGACCCCCCCCTACCGTTACCGAGCGGGTAAGAGAATCCGATGTCCCAAGGCACCCCTGCACCTGACTCCCCACAGCCTTGTGTGCCCCAACAAACTGTGCCTAACCAACCCTCAACATCCCAACTTGCCCTTCAAGGTGGGGGGGGTTCCACCTGGAAGATCCTCCCCTCCCCTTCCCAAGTCTGCAGTGTTTCTTTGTTTTGTCCCGGAGGTTCTCCATTGGAAACTGCAGGGCGCCCGACCTCAAAACAGCACCCTGCACCCGGCCGCCCTAGTGCCGCTGAGGGTGCACCTTTGGTGCTACTTTGGTCCCCAACTTGCCCTGAGCTAAACCCTAGGAGCTTTGCTCCCACAACCCTGTGGCCTGCTTGCCAGCAGCCACCAACCAGAGCCCTCCTATCCTCCATAGGATAACATTGGTCCTCAACACTCTGCACCCAGCTGCCCTAGTGCCGCTGAGGGTGCAACAGTGCATCACTGACCCTGGGAGACCCTTGTGTCTAACCCCAGAACCTTAACTCCCACATTAGTTTACTTACCTTCAAACCGAGAACCGGTTTTCCCTCCATAGGATAACATTGACAATTTTCCCTCCAACAAAACGACTGGAGTGTGGAGTTTTGAAAAATAAAGATTCTTTAAAACTCCTATAAATAACCAAAACTTATTTTCTCACCTGTTTTCAGGACATGTCCCAGTGCTAAATCTAGGCATCCAGCACATAGTTAGAAAAATTAACGTAAAAGTAACTTACCTGCAATTTGTTGACTTCAATGTACAGCTCCAAAAAGTTTCTGTGTTAGTTTTGAAATCTGAAAATATTCTTTAAGAATCGTACGAAAAACTCCCACATTTACTCGCCTGTTTACAGGAAATGGTCCAGTGCTGAATCTAGGCATCTCGCACTGAGTTAGAAAAAGTAACGTAAAAGTAACTTACCTACAATTTATTGAAGGCCTACACATTCCAATGTACTGTATTTGCTAAGTGTTCCATACTACTGCTCCCCTGTAAATCAAACCAAGTACAATTCCTATTAAATTTCCAAACTGTTCTATATCCAGTAACTTGTTATCAAAGTATTTCATGCTTACCTGTACCAGGAATGCTTGGTTCTAAAAAACAGTTTTTTTTATACAAAAACAATTGGCCTAGAGTTCAGTTCTTGAGTGTGTGAATTCATTTGCTGACTAAGTGTGTACATCAAATGCTTAACACTGTCCTCTGATACTGCCTTACTGCTCGACAAAGCCACCACTATTAGAGTAAGGTTCTACCTAACTTTAACCTCTGCCTACCTCTGGGGACACTTGGACTCTATACACACTATACCTGATTTTGGTGTAATGTGTATATATAGAGCCAGTTTCTTACATGACCTGCCTCTAATCTCGCAGTGAATCCTGCAGCCTCTTTCTGGAGGGTCACCGCGACCAGAGCTGGTAAGGAAAACCAGAGGCCTAAAGACACCCTTGCACCCAAAGTCCCACGGCCTTGGCTGGCCCAATTAACGGTGTCCCAGCATCCCAACTTACCTCTCCAACTGGATGTCACCTCCAGAAGATCTTCATCCCCAAGCCTTGCATTGAAAAGATTTACAAACCTGTAACAAGTCACTTTCATTCAGCTTGCTTATATTCAACCTGCCTTCAATTATCAAACGCACTTACCTGTGCCAGGCTTGCTTGCTTCTAGGAAATAAATCTGAACTCAGACCAATTTAATTTGTATAAAATTAGTTAGTCTTGGAGTATGTGACATTTGCTGATTGAGTGTGTACAACAAATGCTTAACACTACCCTCTGAAAGCCTTACTGCTCGCTCACACTACCACAAATGGAGAGTAAGGTGCCATCTACTTTTACCTCTGGCTACCTTTGCGGTTCCACTGGATTCTGTGCACACTATACCTCATTTGGGTATAGTATACACCAGCCAGCTTCCTACACTTAGTGGTAGCAGCTCACCTAATGAGAACACATTCATTTCTTTCCATAGCTTGGTGATTAGCTTATCGAAGCCAGCACACACCATAAGTGTCTACAACACACTCCAACTACCATAAATTTTAATCCGCTGGAATTCAGTTCATGCTCAAATCCCTTCTTCAACTTCACAGCTGCAACCTTGTCTAGGAGCGATGCTAGACACTCTAATAGGTCTAGTCTATCCCATTGCAGCCAGAATTCAAAATTTCCAAACTGCTACCACAATTCCAAACCAATATCTAACAGACCACTTTCATTCACCTACTGGTGATGGCATTGTGCATTGCCATCGTACATCATGAAATGAAAATGGGTTTTATAGAGCGCAATACTACCCGAAGGCCTCGTAGCGCTAAAGTTGCTTACTTTTGGGGAAGATTGCTGAACTAAGTGGAAAAAAGAAAAGTTTTAAGGGTTTTTCGAAATTTTAGGAGGTTGGGCTCATTCCGGAGCGCAAAGGGTAAGGAGTTCCAGGTAGCGGCAGCATTAAGGGAGAAGGAGCGTCCGCCCCACCTGGCCCGTTTAATTTTACGTGTTGCCAAAAAAGCTGTGCTTGAACGCAGTGATCTTTGGGGATGGTAGGGAGTGGCTAAGGAGCAGATCATTGCGGGGCATTTTTCCACATGGCCTTATGCATGATGCACATCGCTTTAAATTTTACTCTGGCTTGGATGGGCAGCCAGTGTAAGTTTCTCAAGGCAATAGTGCCTGAGTGACTACGGGAGAGGCCTAGTAGCAGACGTGCTGCTGCGTTCTGGGTGACATGCAGTGTTTTAAGTGTGCTACTCGGTGCACCCAGATATAGGGCATTCCCATAGTCGAGGCGAGACAGGATAATGGCCTGGACCAATATCCTGCGATCCTGAAAAGGGAGAAGAGGTAGAATTTTCCGCAGCATGCGCATCAGCCCAAAGCAAGTGGCGGACAATATAGTAGCTTGCTGATTGAAAGTGAGGGTATTGTCTAGCCACATGCCCAGGCTTTTAATTTGTTTCTTTGGTTCTGGGGGGGAGCCCATACAAGGTGGCCAAGGTAAAGTGGGGCTGGGCTGGACTGAGTTCCCCAGGAACATAAGTTCCGTTTTATCCCCATTAAGTTTCAAATGGGAGGAGGCCATCCAGTCTGTGACTGCTACCAGACAGCTGCTCAGGTTCGAAGGAGTGTGACCTGGCTGATTCAAAGCTAGCACCAGCTGAGTCATCAGCATAGGTCACAATTTCAAAGCCAAACGGGTGAACCATCTCTGCCAATGGTTGCATGTAAACATTGAAAAGCGTGGGGCGCAGGGAGGAGCCCTGATGCACACCTTGGTTAAGAGGCCAAGTTTTGGAGTGGATGTCACCCTCCACCACCTGGAATGTTCGATTTTCCAGGAAAGATTGTAGCCATGAGATGGCGCTTCCCGTGACTCCGAGTTGTTTTAAACGGGAGAGGAGGATGTTACTGTTCACGGTATCAGTATAAGTCTAACAGCATTATTGCTGTGGTGCCGCCTTGATCCATGTGCCTGCGTGCTAATTCAGTCAGTCAGAAGTGCCGCTTCTGTCCCCAGTTTAGGGCGAAAGCCCGCTTGAGAGTTGTGGAGCAGACGGTTCGTTTCCATGTAGGACAGAAGACTGGCGTTAATATGTTTCTCAAGCAGCTTAGCCACCCAAGGAAGGAGTGAAATGGGGCGGTAATTAGTCATTTTGCTGGGGTCAAGGTTAGTTTTTTTAGCAAAGCCTTGACTTGTGCGTGTTTCCAGGTTCCTGGGACTCTTCCTGAGCAGATTGACTTATTTACAATGTTTAAAATTACTGGTCTAATGGTGTCGGCAATTTTCAGGAGCTGTCGTGGGGGAGCAGGGTCTAGCGGAGAGCCTGTTGTAACTTTCAGCATAAGGGAGTCAAGCAGGCCTTCCTCTAATAGTGGAAATTCAGCGAGTAGACTGCCGGTGGAAAAAGGAGCTGAATCAGTAACCACTAACTGTTTGCTGGCCTGAGCAAAAGAAGAGGAAATAGTTTGAATTTTTTGATAGAAATACTCTGCTTGAGCATCGCAGCGAGATTGGGCTTCAAGAGGGTCTTGCAGAATAGAGGGAGTACTAATTAGGGATTTTGCTATCTGAAATAGTTCCCTCGAGGAATTGGCGGAGTTAGTAATTTTTTCATCATAGAACAAAGCTTGTACCAGTGTGATCTTAGCTTTATATTTTTTGATGGCCTCTCGATGGCTACTTTTGTCTTCTTCCTTAAGAGTGTATCTCCAGGTTTTTTCAAGTTTCCGGCAGATGCGCTTTAACTCTTTTAACTCTGGGGTAAACCACGGAGATTTTTTGGACTTGATTTTCTCCTTAAGGGTTTTTTGAGGGGCAACTGTATCTAAGGTGGTCTGTAACCAATTGACATTGAGGGTGACGTAGACATACTCTACACTCACTGTCAGTCGAGGGGTAGAAGAGAGTAAGTCCACCCATAGATCTGTGGGTAGCTTCGTCCAGTCCCTACCTCTTAGTGTAGCTCGGGCGGGCGCAGAGCGGAGGCTGGGTATGTGCCAAAGAAGTGGGACCAAGAAGTGGTCGGTCCAAGGGAGAGGAATTGGGTTGCCAGTATTAAGCCTCTGGTCGTTACTTAGAACCGCGTCAAGTAGGTGGCCTTTAATGTGAGTAGGTTCAAAGCCCTTCTGGACAATCTGAAGGGCTGCTAGACCATTCAGAAAGGTGCTAGCTAGGGGGTCCGTGGGGTCGTCTAGGTGAATGTTCATATCGCCCAAGACTGTAAAATGAGGCAGAGAGACAGCTAGGTCGGCGACCATAGAAGGGAGATGATTCAAAAAGTTGCCCATTTGGCCTGGGGGGGCGGTAAATAAGTAGGCCAGAGAAAGTTAGTGTAGGGGATAGGTCAAGTGCGAAGATCATGCTTTCGCAAGAAGGAATTGTCGCAGGACTGGTTCTGCATTGATAGCAGTTTTTGAAAAGTATGCCTAATCCTCTGCCCTCTACCCTGTCAACCCTTTGTAGTCCGTATCCTTTGAGTAATATGGCGGTAATGTCAGGGTTAACTTCGTCTTTTAACCAGGTTTCCGTAAGAAAAATAGCATCAGGGTTACTGTCCTCGAGAAGAATTGCCATTTCTGTCGAATGTTTAGTCAAGGAGCGACAATTTAAAAGGAACAATTTAAAAGGGGTTCCAGTCTCAGGTCGCTCCAGTGTAGGGCATGGTGTGAAATGACAGTGGGAACACTTTGCCCCCGGCTCGTCCGGATACAAAGAGTGGCAGCATAAAGCCTTTTGGTTGGGCATAAGAGATTTTAGTTGATCGGGGGCATACCTTATTTGAGAGGGTAAGTCATCCAAGAGTGGTGCAGGGGTCCTGGCCCCTGGGCGCGGATGGGCGCAGACGGGCTTGCCTTAAGCGCGCCTTCGGCGCGCCCGCCCGCTGCACGGACGGGATGGCCCAATGTATTTAACCATTATCCGGGGGGGGTGGAGGAGGGTGGGAGGGAGAAACAACTCGACCGGCAGCCTTACCCGACCTAAGATGGCGGCCAAGCTGGATCGAGCATACAGTTTCTAGCGCCTAGCAACAGCAGCGCTGTATCAAGGTAGCTCCAGAGCCGCCTCGGAGCGAAGCAATCTCGCGCCGAGGTCAACAAAATATTTAAAACAGTGCTGGCTAAAATATTTACATATGTTAAACGCGTTATTTGTCGATCAATAACAGGTTGTCATTCCATTATAAAGGGACAGCAAAGAACCCCCGGCTTTCCGCCTCAGGGGAGAAGTGAGCAGCAAACATGCGTCCTTACAGGAATGCTTGCAAAAAACAGTTGATGGACAGAATGTAGAACAATGTCATACATTCACCCCAGTACAATGATCTGGGCCTAAATCCATCGTTTTTTTGCACTCCACACCACCCTGGGTTAGACACTGGCTATATGCAAATCAGCTCTGACCCTGTGCCTCATGGGAACAGTCCAGTCCGAACTACCAAGCCATGTCTTTCCCAGACCCAGATCAGTTGACTGGGGGTGAGTGTTTGATTTGTTCAAACGCTCCGTCCATCATCCCCTTTTGTATCGCTTTGTTCGCCCTAAGTGTGGCAGGGTATACTCAGACGTGAGTCCCTTGTTCACTTGGCCACTGGATTCAAGATAGCCTGGCTGATGAGGATTATGAATCCGAAACCGGTCCCAGGATGCTTGTTTCCGGTCCAGGGAAGACATGGCTTGGCAGTTCGGGCTGGACTGTTCCCATAAGGCACAGGGTCAGACTGATTTGCATATAGCCATGTCTGAACTGGGGTGGCTGAGTGAACTAAAGAATGGTGATGGATTAAACCCATATCAGTTGACTGGGGGTGAGTTTGTTCAAACGCTCCGTCCATCATCCCCTTTTGTATCCCTTACAGGAATGCTTAGCACGTCAATGGAATCCATCACAGGGTCGAATACAAGACCTAGTGTTGGTAGACTGCCGCACCCATTGCTCTCTGCAGTGGTGGAACACAACTTAACAAAAGGGCGGCCCTTTCCCAACCCTTTCCCAACCCTTTCCCACAGATTGTGCTAACAGCAAACGCATCGCTTAGAGTGGGTTGCCTACTTACAACATTTAACAGTTTAGGGACAGCAAACCCCAGAATCTCCACATCAACCTTCAAGAGCTTCAAGATGTTCACCTAGGACTGACAGCATTTCTACCTCGCCTTATAGGCAGGGTTGTCCTAGTCCAGACATACAATGATGGCCATCTACAAAAAGGGGGGTTGGCAGAGTACAGGGCACACTTTACAATTATCACACCTCTCAGCATTTGGCAAAACACCACAAAATAAAACTGCTAGCAGAGCCCCTTCCAGGGACAGACCTACTAGTTTCCTGACCTCCTCAGCAGTGTGTGACTAAGTTCATGAGGAGGAACTCCACCGTAAAGTCCTCCTCCCATACTTGACCAGGTGTGGCTTTCCAAAAATAGATCTCTTCGCGACAATGGAGCGAAACTATGCCAAAGCTTCACCTCCAGGTTCCCACACCCGCTATTCAAAGTCAATGCTAATGGTTGAATATTTGCCTGTGCTTATCCACCTCTCCATTTCTGGTTCAAACTCTGGCAGACGTCTCACCCTTATTTTAGTGGCTCCCACATAGTCTTGTCAACCATGGTTCACCACACTAGAACTTTCCGTAATTCCACACAAACTTTGCCTCACCTCAAACCTTACCATTCAGAAACATGTTGGGATCAGAAATCCAAACCCCAAGGAGCTCAACCTATTGATTTGGCTCCTGAGGTCATAGAATTTGGATATCTAAATCTGCCAGCAGATTGCATGACTATTCTTGAAGGAGGCAAGAAAACCTACTAATAGAGCGTTTTATTCAGCTACGTGGAAAAGGTTTGTTATATATTGTAATAACCAAACAACTGACCCATTAGAAGCATCTTCACAACACATCTATTGCATCTACAACGTTCAGGCCTGGCCTACATCTGGTGGCTGTAGCTGCCTATCTTTATTCAAAGTACAAGTAATTAAAGCTTTCATGGAAGGTCTTAACCTCTTCACTGCTAGACCTTCCCCCCCCGCCCCCCCTCCCCTTCTAAGCCTTTTTGGGGGGGGCGGCTATTTGGGATAGTTAGCGCTTAGGCCCCTGGATCTTTTTGCCCACATAAGGTATCCTTGGCAAATTTGCGTCCTTTTTTTCCAACATGAGGATTCTAAAGTTACCCAGCGTTTGTGGATTCCCCTGGAGGGGACCCAAAAATTAGCCAAAATACAGCTACATTTGTTTTTTTAGGGGAAAACTTGCTGCAAATGAGTTTTTTTCCCCCCTGTAAATGGTATCGACAAAGGGTTTGTGGGGCTGAAATCACCATGTTCGAGGCATGTGGGCTGCTAAATTCATATCTTAGCATTAGATCGCCGCCTAGTGTTGGGCTCGGATGATTGCACATTGTTGTCCTGGAAGAGTCTTCGAAGTATCCTGAGATAGGTGGCTCCTCCCCTGGACTACAGTGCGCATGGGCATCGGCTCCATCCCCAGATTGTTTTTTTCCGCCATTGGGTTCGGATGTGGTCTCGACGTCTTACTGTCGGAACCAAGAAAAACTAACTTTTAGCGGCCAAAAGGCCTCGATTTTCTTGCGTCGGTATTGTCTGCGCACGGTCTCGAGTCTTCCGTCTCTTGGAGCCGGAATAAGCGGAGTTTTCTTCGCTCTCGGAACTTTGAGGCCTTCTCATCGCGACACGACTGCAAGCCTTTTCGGACATGTAGCGGGGCCCGTTTAAGTACTGCCCGCTCTGTGGGTCCAAGTACCCACACATCGATCTACACCCCGTGTGTAACAAATGCCTTTCGCCTGACCACGACGACGGCAAGTGCAAGTTGTGTGCACAGTTCCGCTCAAAGAAGACTCTCAAGCTTCGGCGCGCGATGCGCATGGAAGCTAAACAAGCGGCCCCGGATCCGGAGAACATCTTCGGCGACCAAGACGAAGAGGACCAGGGTCATCATCTCCAAATCTCCCCACCCGAGACGGAGGTCGAGGCGGATCCGGGAGACGACGACGGAGTCGCGGGTCAAGGCCTTGAATACGTCGACGAGGTAGGAGACGACGATGAGATTTATGGGGCCGCGGCGGATAGCTCAGGGGACGAGCTCTGCCCCGAAGGTTACGAGGATACCGACCGGGACACGGGATCGCCTGTCGGCCTTACCCAAGACCCGTTGCCGCAAGCCACGGCCCCGCCTTCGGGCCCGGCCACGGACTTACTTGCTGGGCAGACTGTTTCGAAACCGAAACCATCGGGATCGACGACACCTAAAATGGCCGACCCGAAAACGAAACCGAAAGTTAAGGACTAGAGTGTCCCTAAGATGGCTACCGTGCCGGTGATAACGACGGTGCCCGCTACCCCATCGACTCCGTCGACCTCCGGTCCGCAGAAGTCGAAGAAGTCCGTCGATTCCGATGCTGCGAAATCGAAACCGACGCCAGAGGAGGGGTCCTCCAAGAAAGATGGTCGGCACGGGACAGCGGCTACGACGCCGTCAAAACCCGCCAAAGTCGGCTCCAAGGAGGCTACGCAGGCACACGGAAAAAAGTCTGTGCCCCGAACGCAGGAATCGGAGGCGGTAAAGACAGGATCCACGCCCAAAACGCACAAGGCCCACAAGGACGTCGGATCCGAGGGGAAAATCAGACCATCCTCGTCAGCGCCGACACAAACTGTGAGTGTGCCGTCCCCCATAGCCGAATCACTGAAAAGAATCAGGGAGAAGGCCTTTGCCCCGTCGGCTCCGATACCATCAACGCAGCCGCGAAAAGACACTCCAGAGAAGCCGTCTGGGAAACTTCTCTTTATTTTGCCGCCGAAGGAGGCGCCAAAAGCATTTTCAACCAAATCGGCACCGAAACAGGTGTTTTCTTCACCGACTGGCCCACTTCCACGTCAGGTACTCGAATCCGAGGACGATTCGGAGCATTTCATCGACGCTGACACAGGCAAACTGACCCTCTATAAGAGGAAAATAACTTCGGAGCCAGTGGACCCCTATGTCATCCCACTAAAGAAGAAGAGGGTGCCCCTTGACGCCTCAGGCCTCACGGAACCAATCCAGCCTCCTCCGAGACGGAGCCCTACTCCCTCCCCAGAACACTCTGCGGGTGAGGGGTATGATGAGGACGAGCAGTACAATTTCCCAATCAATGAACCTGATGTGCAACCGGATTCATATGATGACACTGGTGACCAGAACACCCAAGGTGCGGGGCAGGACCCGCAGCCTTTTAATGCACGGGCATCCCCGACTGAGGATTCAGCAGGTTTTCATGCACTACTCGAAAGGGCGGCAGCCAATCACGATGTGGACATGCATGCCGACCCTGTTGAGGAAGACTTCCTTTTCGACACTTTTTCAGTCTCTGAAAGGACAGTAAAGACACTGCCTATGCTTAAAGGAGTCCTCAAGCATGCTGGGGACATATTTAAGGAGCCTACGAGAGCGAGAGTGGTCAACCCTCGCATTGAAAAGAAGTACAGACCTGCACCTGCAGACCCCGCATACATTCGGGGACAATTGCCACTGGACTCTCTTGTGGTCGCCAATGCCAGGAAACGTGCCAACTCCCAGACTACGGGTGAAGCTCCTCCCCCGGATAAGGAATCCAAAGTGCTAGAGGCAGGGGGCAAAAGAGTAGCTGCACAGGCATCAAACTTTTGGCGCATCGCCAATACACAGGCGCTCTTGGCGCGTTATGATAGGGCGCACTACGACACCCTAGAACAGATTGTACAACACCTGCCTCCACAGTTCCAAGAGGGCACCAAACTGCTTATTGAGGAAGGAAAGCTAATCTCAAACGCAGCCATCAAGTGTGCACTTGACGCTGCGGACACAGCTGCTAGAGCGATCAACACTAGCGTTATGCTGAGACGACAAGCGTGGCTCCGCATCTCAGGGTTTAAACCGGATATTCAGACAACAATTCTTAATCAGCCAGTCAATCCTGATAGTCTGTTTGGTCCGGATGTTGACACCACCCTAGAGAAAATAAAGAAAGACACAGAAACTGCTAAGTCTATGGGGGCCCTACAGTCACAACAGTTTCGTGGCAGCAATTTTCGTCGCTCAGGTGCACGTGGAGTCACCAGAGGACAAATGGGTCAACAATCCCAGTTCGCAAAAGGTGGGGCACAATCCTCGTTCACTAAACAGAACAAGGGAGGTTACAGGAATAACAGCAACAGAGGTCGCGGCAGAGGAAACAACAGCTCCCGCACCTCTACTCCAAGCAAACAGTGACTCTCTGTCACTGCCCCCCGACCACCTAACACCTGTCGGGGGGAGACTGCAGCAGTTCCTGCCCGTCTGGAGAAACATCACCACAGACAGGTGGGTGCGACAACTAGTCCAGTATGGTTATTGCCTAGAGTTGAAGTCCACTCCACCCAACATCCCGCCAAGGCAACGGCCTATGTCCGCAGAGCACTTGCTCTTATTGCAGCAGGAAGTAGTGGTGATGCTGCAAAAGGGAGCAATCGAGCTCGTGCCGGTGGGGGAGGAAGGCACGGGGGTATATTCCCTGTACTTCCTTATTCCAAAGAAGGACGGATCTCTCAGGCCCATTCTAGATCTACGTCCCCTCAACCTGTACATACTATCAGAACATTTCCACATGCTTACACTGCAACAGATTCTTCCCTTGCTAAACCAGGGAGACTTCTTAGCAACCTTAGATCTCAAGGATGCTTATTTCCACATTCCACTACACCCGTCACACAGGAAATACCTCAGGTTCACTATTCAAGGCAGGCACTACCAGTTCAAAGTCCTACCCTTCGGAGTCACAACAGCCCCGAGGGTGTTCACCAAGTGTCTGGCGACAGTAGCGGCGCACCTCAGGAGGCAGAACATCCATGTCTACCCCTACCTAGACGACTGGCTCGTGCAAGCCAAGTCAGAGCAACAGTGCGCCGCAGACATGTCGACTACAATTCACCTTCTTCACGATCTGGGTTTCTCCCTGAGCTACCCAAAATCGCATCTTCAGCCGGCGCATGTCCGGCAGTTCCTAGGTGCAACCATCAACACCCTGACGGCCATGGCTCAGCCAAACCAAGTCAGGATAGACAGCATGCAGGCTCTGATCCAAAAGTTCAGGCCACAACACTCGCTTCCAGCGAGAGTGTTCATGCAGTTGATAGGCATGATGGCCTCCTGCATCTTCATAGTCCCTCACGCACGGCTACATATGCGCCCGCTCCAGGAGTGCTTAGCGAATCAGTGGACACAGGCTCGTGGGCAATTGACAGACCTAGTGTTGGTTACCAGTCGGGTATACGACTCTCTGCATTGGTGGACTCCACACAACCTTTGCAAGGGCCGACTGTTCCAAGAGCCCGTGCCGCAGATTGTCCTGACAACGGACGCATCTCTCCAGGGATGGGGAGCTCATGTGCTCACTTACACAGTGCAGGGACTATGGACGACGCAGCAACAAAAGATGCACATCAACTATCTGGAACTGATGGCAATCTTCATGGCGCTCAAGTCCTTCATTGTACATCTGTGCAACAAAGTCGTGCTAGTCCGGACGGACAACATGACCGCGATGTACTACATTCAAAAGCAGGGAGGCACCCACTCGCCACAGCTGTCTCATCTGGCTCAGAGCATGTGGAAGTGGGCCATTCAGAGGAACATTTTCCTCATGGCAGAACACCTCCCAGGAAAGGACAATCAGATGGCGGATCTGCTCAGCAGATACAGCCATCAAATGCACGAGTGGGAGATACACCCATCTGTTCTCCACCCGTACTTCCAGCAGTGGGGTCATCCGGAGATAGACCTGTTTGCCACAAAAGAGAACGCAAAATGCCAACTCTTTGCCGCCAGGTTCCCTCACCCACAGTCGCAGGGGAATGCGATATGGATGAACTGGTCAGGCAAATTTGCGTACGCTTTTCCGCCAGCCCCTCTAATACCGCTGGTCGCAAGAAAGCTAAGGCAGCACGAGATGACTCTCATCCTGGTTGCTCCAACGTGGGCGCGCCAGGCTTGGTACACCACGTTCCTCGAACTCTCAGTGGTGCCGCATCAAAGACTGCGCCTCACGCCCAGTCTTTTGACGCAGAACCATGGAGACATTCAGCATCCAGATCCACAACAGCTCAACCTGGCGATCTGGCTCCTGAAGTCCTAGAGTTTGGATACCTTAACCTACCTCCGGAGTGCATGCACATCATCAAGGAGGCGAGGAAACCAACTACTAGAGCATGCTATGCTGCAAAGTGGAAGCGTTTTGTCATTTACTGTACAGCCAATGACATCAACCCGCTAGATGCATCTATCCCCAACATCATCTGCTATCTGTTGCATCTTTACAAGTGCAATCTAGCATACACTTCCATTCGGATACATCTATCCGCCATAGCGGCTTATCTCCAGAACAGGCAGCACCTCTGTCTTCAGGGTGCCTGCCATTAAAGCCTTCCTTGAAGGTCTGAAACGAGTCATTCCCCCAAGAACACCGCCAGCTCCGGTGTGGAACCTCAATGTCGTTCTCACCAGACTGATGGGACCGCCATTTGAGCCACTGCACTCGTGTGAACTCCAGTTCCTTACGTGGAAAGTAGCTTTCCTTGTAGCTATTACGTCTCTGAGGCGTGTCAGTGAGCTGCAGGCGCTCACAATCCAAGAGCCATTCATTCAAATCCATCCAAATAGGGTAGTGCTACGCACTAACCCCAAATTCCTTCCGAAGGTGGTGTCACAGTTTCATCTAAACCAAACTATTGACTTACCAGCATTCTTTCAAAACCCGCAAACGGTGGCGGAAAGAATGCTCCATACCTTAGATGTACGGAGGGCGTTGATGTACTACATGGACAGAACACAACCCTTTAGAAAAACAAAACAACTCTTTGTTGCCTTCGCACCACAACACAAAGGCAACCCGATTTCCAAAGCAGGGATAGCCAGATGGATTGTTAAATGCATCCAGATTTTTTATCAAAAAGCCAAGCGCACTTTAACAATACCCCCCAGAGCGCACTCCACACGCAAACTGGGGGCATCCATGGCTTTCCTAGGGAACATTCCTTTAGAGGATATTTGCAGAGCAGCCACGTGGGTTACACCACACACCTTTACTAAACACTACTGTGTTGATGTGCATTCCAAGCAGCAAGCTGCTGTAGGACAGGCTGTTCTGAAGACACTTTTTCAGGTTTCTGCAGCTGGCACGGGCAACCGCCGCTGATGGAGGGACTGCTATGTATTCTATGCTAAGATATGAATTTAGCAGCCCACATGCCTCGAACTGAATATGCTACTTACCAGTATGCATCTGTTCTTGGCATGTAGGGCTGCTAACATTCATATCGCCCGCCCTCCTCCCCGGTGCCTGTCGCAGCTGCAGATATACTATTGTATTTATTCATTAGCATGGACATCCTTTACACTTTTCACTCCATCTTCTGCCACAATGGCGAAAAACAATCTGGGGATGGAGCCGATGCCCATGCGCACTGTAGTCCAGGGGAGGAGCCACCTATCTCAGGATACTTCGAAGACTCTTCCAGGACAACAATGTGCAATCATCCGAGCCCAACACTAGGCGGCGATCTAATGCTAAGATATGAATGTTAGCAGCCCTACATGCCAAGAACAGATGCATACTGGTAAGTAGCATATTCATTTCCCAGCTTTGAGGGACAAGCTGACCTTTGTCAGAAAACCAATTCTCCAGTATTTGGGGTGTCTTTCATAGATTCACATGCCTGAATAATTCCCCGTCTTCTGAGTGGGAGTCCCACGGTACATAAAACAATAATATGCACATAATAACTATAAAACCTTGGTAATAAACAACCAAGATGTAAAGTAGCCCTAAGCTACAAGAGCAAAAACTTCCACACATGACTATCCTAGTAATTTTGTATAGTCCAAACTGCAGCCAATCAGGTGACCTCACCCACCAGAATGTTCTCCCCAGAGGCTCAGGCTCTCAGATTTTCTACCGCATGTCGTGTGAAGGGAGTCTCCCTGAGCTCTGCTCAGCACTTCACTCTTTTGACTGGTTTTCACCTACCTTTTAGAATGTCATCTTCTAAAAGATCTCTTCAGGCCTTGTGAATCTTGGGGGAAGCTTTTTTCAGAAGATCCTCACAAGAAGTGCATCTACTAGCTGTACCCGGATCATGAGATGAAGGATTATAAGATCTGCAGGATCTTCCATCAGACAGGGAAGTACGCCTTCTGTGGCTGTAGAAGATCAAGGATCAGGACAACCCCTTATCTGAGGTGGGAAGTGTGGCCTCTGGGTCATCTGTATCCTCTAGGAAGATGTCTGAAGATGTAATCTTCTCCTGGGGCTAAGGTGTCGAGAAAAGCTCAACCTACTAAGAGTTCTAGCTTGCCTTCCTCTTCCTCAAAGGCTTCTCCACCTTCAAAATCTAGACCTATCACGCCCCTGAGAGTCTGAAAAGTCTTGAGCATCTAAAAGACTTACTGGAAAAGTTTTACCTCAGAAAATGGCTTTGTCGTCTACATCAATAGCTCCTCTGTCTACTATTATCATAGTTGAAGCTACTTAAACGTTGACAGTCACCTTTTCGTCGCAGAGGCATAAAATGATGTCATCGGCCTCTTATCAGTCGACGCTGGTCTCTGACAGTTTAACCCATCTCGTCGACTAAGGTAATGCCATCTATCGTCGATGCTTCGTCAACGACGAAGGGTAAGATCCCGTCGATGGGTGCATCATCGACGAAGGCTACCCTGTTGACTGATTCCTTGTCGACTAAGACTGACTTCCCGTCGACAACCTCATAGTCTATGAAAGCTACCTTGGTGTCGACTGCCACATCGTCGACTAGGACTACCTAGTCAAAAGCGTCGACTGTCTCGTCTGCTGTCCCTATCCTCACCATCTCCATCGACAGCACCATCGACGGAACATCCGTTGACGCCTCTTCTATCATCTTGCAAGGAATTACAAGTTTGGTCTGCCACAGTCTACGGTCTCCTTTGCCCTGCTGTCTACGACAGCGTCGTTGTTAGAAAGACATGGCTCTTCATTATCAGCTCTCTCCCCGCTGAAGTTACCTGAACAGCTGCTGGACTCTGAAGATGACGAGGAGCAATCAGATGTGGATGACAGGTTCCGCACTGCTAGGAGTCCATCTGAGCTGCTCATTAAATATCAGGAGGAGGAGCACCTACTTCGGTGCCTACAGCACAGATGCCCTTGGCTCTCCAACAACTTACAGTATGTTAGACGACTATCGCCGGTTCCCTCCATCTGAATCGGCTGAGTCTCTTCCTTCGACGCCCATGCCTCAAGTCTCTATCTGCGTTCAGATCCCCAAGGCAACCTTCTCCAGCACCAGTATCCGCAGTACGATCTCCAGGTCCACCTTCTCCGGCACCATCTCACCATTCCCAGGAGGCCAACACCATGGATGAAGACAGGGAGGAAGGAGAACTTGATGACAAATCTGTTCTATCGGAGTGGGATGAACTGTTTCCTTTATGATTTTAAAGATCAGCCGCAAAGGCAAGTAAGAGGCATTCCCATCATAGACTTCATCTGGAAAGAGGAGCTGAAGATCATGTCAACGCCCAATTTTCTCCCTGCAGTCGTTTGGACAAAGTATAAGGCACCACATACCTCGCCTGCATGTCTTCTAGGACAATCGAAGACGGATTCAGTCGTCACCCAAGTGGCTCAGTGACGGGCCATGAACCCCTCCTCACTGGTAACTGCTCCACCAGACAGGGATGGCAGACGTCTGGATTCCATTGGGAAGAAGGTCTCCACTATGGCTGCAACTACGGTTTGTGGCGCAAACTCCCAAGCAATATTAGGGAGATAAGACGGGCAAATGTGGTCAGACATCTCACCATATATTGAAATGCTACCAGAGCCTGAAAGATCTGCGGCAAGGAAGATCTTGCATGAAGCGGAAATGTACTTCTGCGGAAGTGATCGATGCAGCAGTAGATGTGGCATCTACAGGTTTCAGCCAGTTAGTGGGTGCTGCAGTGCTAAGGAGGCAGGGTTGGCTGAAGTCCACATCCTTTCGCCAAGGGTGCAAGCTAAAGTAATCGACATGCCGTATGATGGGAGTTTCTCTTTGGCCAGCATGTCAATGAGGCCCTGCAGGCCATAAAGACACACGGCAAGATCACTGGGTAGCCTTCAGTTCCGTAGGTCGTCCTTTTGTGGTGCCAAAGGACGTGGATCCTTCTCCAATAGAGGGGGCTACAATCAGCAGAGATCATACCAAGCCTCTCAAGGTAACCAGAGATATCAACCATACAGACGTACGGACAGAGGTAACAACTACTCTCAATCAAAAAGGAAGCTCTCTGATCGTGGGCGGGATCCCTCCAAGAAACAATGAAATCCCCTGCAACCATCTCTGCCCGTCCCTCACTCAAAGGTTGGAGGAAAAATATCCCATTTCAACTCTTAACTGGTCCAAAATAACTACAGTCAGGTGGGTCCTAGATATAGTGGCTAGATGCCACACTTTGGAATTTATCAAACCCCCTCCAAATTCTCCTCCCAAGGGCCCACCTCATGCTCATCTCAAGGAACTGTTCTCCCAAAGAAATTTAATGATTTGGAAAGGAGCGATCGAAAAAGTCCCTCAATTGCAAAGAGGAACGGGATTCTACTCCAGATTCTTCCTAATATGCAAAAAGACTGGGGAATGGCGCCCCATCCTCGACCTACGCGCCCTCAACAAATACCTCAAAAAGATGTCCTTCCGGATGTTAATGCTTCAAGAAATCCTCCAGCTTCTGTCGGTAGGGGATCACATGGCCATCCTCTACCTTCAAGATGCTTATTTTCATGTGCCGATCCTCCCCAGGCACAAAGTTCTTACGGTTCAGAGTTGCTGGCAGGGATTTTCAGTTCAGAGTCCTTCCCTTTGGACTACGGTCCGCGCGCCGTGAGTTCACAATGGTGCTAGCTCCGGTGGCCGCACACCTTCGCTTGGAAGGCGTTCAAATCTTCCCTTACTTGGACGACTGCCTTATCAAGGCGAATTCCTTCTCAGAGGCAAACCCGCACGTCCAAAGATGTCTATCGCTGTTCCAGTCTCTCGGTCTTTCCATCAACCTCGACAAATCTCATCTAATTCAGTCACAAAGGAAAAACTTCTTGGGAGCCACACTGGACACCCAACTCACGAAGGCTTTGGTCTCAAGAGGCAACACAAGATCTGCAAATTAGCTTGCCTGTTGCAAGAAAAAGTGCGTTTCAGTTCGACTATTCAAATCTTTTCTGGGGATGATTTAATCCTGCATCCCTTTGATACCCAATTGCCGTCTCAGAATGAGGCCTTTGCAAGAAGAGCTCAACCTCCAATGGTTGCAGGTTTCAGGGTCGTTCAACATCATTCTCATAACTACTCGAATGCAAAAAGCATTGCTTTGGTGGACTCGGATGAAGAACTTGCGAGAAGGATGTACATTCCTATCGGAAGCACCAAATTACGCGTCCCTCGAAGGATGGGAGGCACACCTTCAGGGAATGACAGTGAATGGAATGTGGAATGTACAACAAAGGAAGTGGCACATCAACCTCCTGGAGTTGCAAGCCATTTTCTTGGCTCTGAAGTACTTTTGAACCATCATAATAGGGACGTCAGTGCTGGTTCTTACAGACAACATGACCAGTATGCACTACATAAACCGGGCGGTACAAAGTCTGCACCTCTCTCTCAACCGGCCCAGGAGATCTGGGACTGGGCACTATGCCACAGGATCACTCTCAGCTTTCCATGTTCCAGGGGTTTCCAGTGTCCTAGGGGATTCTCTCAGCAGATCTGCAATGTCCAACCACGAGTGGGAAATGCATCAACCAACATTGAAACGAGTTTTCCGGGAATGGGGGCATCCCGATCGGGACTGGTTTGCGACTAGCCAGAACCGCAAATGCCCATACTTCGCAAGCTGGCTTCCCCACAAGGACTCGTGCGGGAATGCGCTTTCCATGAACTGGTCAGATATATGCCTAATCCTTTCCTCCGATTCCACTGATTCCCAGAATCATCTGCAAGTTGAAGAAACAGCCTGGTCTCATTCTCATTGCCCCCAGATGGCCTCGCCAATACTGGTTCACCGAGCTTCTCCTCCATCCGGAGTGCGATTCCCATTCAGTTTCCACCAATACCCAACCTTCTGTCCATTCAGGAGGGTCAGATCTGTCACCCTGACCCAGCATCCATGAAATTAGCAGCTTGGCTCCTTAACACCTTGAATTTGCACACTTGGGTATCCCTGCGGAGTGTCAAGAAGTTTTAGCCAATGCTCGAGCACCTGCCACGATTAGGACATACAAACTCAAATGGAAAAGGTTTTGCACTTGGTGTCAATCTGTCAATTTACATTCAATTCATGCTAAGCCAGAACAGATTTTACCGTTCTTTTTTCAATTGGCAAAGTCTGGGTTATCTCAATCCACGTTGAAGGTGTTTTGGCAGCTATCCCGATTCAGTCAGGATGGTTCTAACTCTCTACTAGATTTATTCAACAATTCTTTAAGGGGCTGTTTCGAATGTTCCCGATTTCAGCGTCTACCTCCATCATGGCATTTAAATGTGGTGCTCGCACAACTCATGCGACACTCCTTTGAACCTGTTCATAAGGTAGAACTAAAGTTCCTTTCTTGGAAGGTATCTCTACTGTTGGCGCTGACATCAGCAAGGAGGGTCAGCGACATTCAAGCATTCACAATTGTCACCTTTTATTGCTTTTTTATGTACCGTGGGACTCCCACTCCGAAGATTGGGAATGATTCAGGCATGTGAATCTATGAAAGACACCAATACTGGAGAACCACAGATTACAGGTAAGTAACTATTTTTTTTTTTAGTTTTGGCATTTTACTGGGACATAGCCTATTTTTTGTTTTCAACCTTTCAGTTAATGGCAGAATTGAGTCTGAAAACAATGGATCCTGGAAAGCTATACATTTTAGAAAAGACAATTCAGCAAGGGGGTCATTTGTGTAGATCTTACAAGGTTTCTTTATAGAAACTAACAGTTGAATATAGAAAAAATTGTTGAGAACCGCAATTTGTGCCAACGTTTTCACCTGTAACTTCTAATTATTACAGCTGTTTGAAAGCAAAATACCGTTCGAGCTGCTGGACCTTAATGGTTGTGGGGATATATAGGACTTGTAGGTTTACCAAGAACCCAAAGCCATTAACTGAGCAGCATCTTGAAATGTTTTTTTATTATGTACCGGGTAGATGGTAATTTGGGAAAATATATACATGGAAAAATTGGTATGAAAGACACCTATGTATTTCTGAAATTGGAACAAAATATAGTTTAGAAACCGATATTTGCACATTTTTGAAATTGTGAGTACAACTGCTAGCATGAGAATTATAGGACAGTTTTCAAAGTGACTTATTTTTTACACATTGTCTTTCATTTGGAAGGCAGAAATGCATCGATCAATAGGTAATAAAAGTTCATCTACAATTCCATTACCCCAAGTCTCCCGATGTAAAAATGGTACCTCACTTGTGTGGGTAGGCCTAATGCCCGCGACAGGAAACTGCTCAAAACGCAACGTGGATACACTTAATTTTCAGTGAAAAATTACCCTATTTTTGCAAAGTTCCCTAGCAGAAGATTTGAACCCTAGCTCGGCCGGCACCTAGGGAAACCTAGCAAACATACTTTTTGAAAACTAGAAACCCTGGGAAATCCAGGATGGGGTGACTGTCTGGCTCTATCCAGGTTCTGTTACCCAGAATCCCTTGCAAACCTCAATTTGTCCAAAAACACATTTTCCTCATTTCTGTGGTGAAAAGTTCTGGAACCTACATGGATCCACAAAATTCCACCCACCCTCATTCCCAAAGGTCTTCTGAGATAAATGGTACCTCACTTGTGTGGGTGGGTGGGTCAAGTACCTGCGACAGGCAAGGGCCCCAAACCTACTGAGGCGACATCAAAATGACCTGTCACAAAACAACCTGGTTTTGCAAGGGGGTCCCTTGATTTATTGCCCCGGGCTCGGCGACCATCTAGGGAAACATACCAAACCCACACATTTGGATCCGAAGACCCCAAAGTTTATGACTCCGGCACCGAGAAGTTTGGCGCCAAAACAGTCAGGTGTGCCAAACACCGAAAAAGCAGTTTTGGCGCTCAGAACGACAAACCGTATCTGAAACAAAGTGTTGTATATTCATCCACAGGCTGGACATATCACCGCTGAACAAGACTTTAAAAAGAAGGGCCGATACAGAAGATGAATATCTCATTACTTTGAAGAAAATAACTGTTGGAACTAACCCTTCCCCCTCCTAATCTTCCTTTGCCTCTTCATCACCTCCTTCCCCCTCAGTTTCAGCCCAATTTCACTGAACATTCACCACCACATTCACCTGCCAACCAGGATAATGGGGATGACAATAGAGTATGATGATCAGCCACTACAAGACCCATGGGAAGATTACAACACCAATTCACCCACAGGCAATAATCCCGATTTGTACCTTAACAAGCACTCCCAACAGGTAAGTGTAGGCTACGGTGAACTACTGGGTAGAGCCGCCAACTACCATGGGATGCAGCTACATAAAGAATCCTTAGAAGAAGATTGCCTCCTTGAAAACCTCAGTACCAACCAGAAGTCATCACACACTACCCATGCTGAAAGGGATGATCAGGCATGTAGATGACATCTTTAATGACCCAGTCAGAGCTAGTATTCTTACCCATAGAGTAGACCAGTTCAAGGCAACACCATCAGACCCAGTATATTTAAGGGGACACTTACCATTAGACTCCTTGGTTGTGTCCACTGCAAGGGAAAGAGCCAACTCCCACACAGGAGATGCTCCACTCCCGGATAAAGAATCCAAACTTATTGATTAGTCTGGGAAAAGGGTGGCCTCTCAAGCAGCTGACTTCTGGCGTGTCAAACACTTGGCCATTGCTAGCACAAAACAACCATGCGCACTGGGACAAGATTAAGCAATTCATCCAATAATTGCCCCAAGAACACAGATCTGAAGCACAAGACCTGGTGCGTGAAGGACAACTTATTTTTAATGCAATAAGATGTTCTCTGAATGCTGCAGACATTGATGCTAGAGCTATTAACACCAGTGTCCTCTTCAGGAGGCATGCCTGGCTTAGAGTTTAAACCGATGTTCAAACCTCCATATTAAATACGCCATTTGATAAGGGATTTCTATTTGGCCCAGTGGTAGATTCTTCACTAGAGAAAATGGACACTGAAGTGGCCAAATCTACAGGGGGGGCCCTCAGTCAACACAAAGCCATGGCTCCTTTCAGCCCTCTTTTTTTTACCGCAGAGATTCTAAAAATACCTCCACTTATAAGGACAATAACCAACCCTTGCCATCTAGGGGTTACTTCATAGGAGGTTACAGAGGTAACGGCGGCAAAGGTAGGGGTTCATCACACGCACCGCCCCCGCCAATACAAAGCAGTGACTCTTCTTCCCCCCCCCCCCCCCCCCCCCCCCCCCGACCACTTAACACCTATCTGGAAGACTTTCAGATTTCATACCAATCTGGCAGTCAATAACAGACAGTTGGGTACTACAAATTATCCGTTCTGGTTACTGCCTGGAGTTAATCAACACTCCTACAAACATTCCACCAAAGTCGCACAAACTTTCGCCAGATCACTTACAACTCCTCAAACACTAAAAGGGGTTATAGAGCTGTACCACCCCAGCATCGCAGGTCTGGTGTGTACTCCTTTTACTTCCGAATGCCCCAAAAAAATGGTTCTGTCAGACCAATATTAGATCTGAGAACTTAATCTTTACATTGTCAGATCATTTCCACATGGTAACACTTCAAGTACTTCCTCTGCTGCAGAAAGGAGACTTTGTCTAATCTAAATTTAAGATAAGCCAACCCGCTCATCACAAATTCCTTAGGTTTGTGGTAGCGGGTCAACACTTCCAGTTCAAGGTACTACCATGCGGAGTCACCACTGCCCCCAGAGTTTTCAAAGTGTCTGGCCGTAGTGGCTGTTCACCTAGGACAAAGTATCATGTCTTCCCATACTTGGACAACTGGCTCATCAAAGCCAGCACGTACCAGCTATTTCTTCAGCACACTTTCAGAACGATTCAGTTACTACATCAACTAGGTTTCACAATCAATGTGACAAAATCACATCAACCAACCAATACTCCGGACTACCTACGAGCCACTCTAGATACTCCAAGCTCTGGCCTACGCCAGCGCAGCCAGAACGCAACCTGGGATTCATCCTAGACTTCTCTCTCAGGATGACCAAGCAAGTCAACGCAGTCTCGTCCTCGTGTTTCAACACCCTGCGCATGCTCCGAAAGATCTTCCGGTGGATCCCCACTGAAACCAGAGACTGTCACCCAGGCCCTCGTCACCAGCCGACTGCACTATGGAAATGCCCTATACGCAGGAACCACAGCCAAACTTCAGAAACTTCTTCAGCTCATACAGAACGCCTCCGCACGTCTCATCCTCGACATCCCCCGCCACAGCCACATATCCACCCACCTGAGAAACCTGCACTGGCTCCCAGTCAGCAAGAGGAGCACGTTCAGGCTGCTCACCCACGCACACAAAGCGCTCCACAACATGGGCCCCGAATACCTCAACAACCGCATCTCGTTCCACACCCCCACCCGCCAACTCTGCTCCTCCAGCCTCGCCCTGGCCACCGTCCCACGGATTCGCAGAACCACCTCGGGAGGAAGATCGTTCTCCTACCTTGCAGTGAAGACATGGAACTCCCTCCCCGCACACTTACGACTGACCCAGGACCATCTCACCTTCAGGAAACACCTCCAGACCTGGCTATTCGAGCAGTAGCAGATCCCACCCCCTCCCCCTTCTCCTCAGCGCCTTGAGACCCTCACGGGTGAGTAGCGCGCTCTACAAATGTATGTATGGATTGATTGGTTTAGAGTACCAGTGATCAAAGCCTTCATGAAAGGACTAAAGTCATGCCACCTAAACTTCCACCTGCTCCAGTGTGGAATCTTAACATATTCCTCACAAGATTAATGGGCCCACCTTTTGAGCCAATGCACAAATGCGAACACAGTTCCTCTCCTGGAAAGCTGCTTTCCTCATTGCAATCCCTTCATTAAGGAGAGAGTGAATTACAGGCATTAACCATGCAAGAACCATTTTTCCAACTACACAAAGTGGTTCTTCGTACCAATCCTAAATTTTTACCTACGGTAGTATCTGCATTTCACGTAAATCAGTTGGTAGGATTACCCATATTCTTCCCTCAACCTGATTCAGTGGCAGAACAAGATTTACACACTTTAGATGTTAAAAGAGCACTCTTGTACTACATTGAAAGGACAATCTTTTCGTAAAAAAACAAATTAGCTTTGCGCCACCGCACAAGGGCAATCCTATTTCCAAATCTGGTATTGCAAGGTGGATTAAGTGCATTCAAACCTGCTATACAAAAGCAAAGAACCCGAACTGTACCCCCCTAGGGCACATTCCACTTGGAAGCTAGGAGCCACTATAGCTTTTTTGGGAAACATTCCCATAGTTGACATTTGCAAAGCTGCAACATGGGCTACACCACACATTCACTAAACCATATTGTGTAGATGTGTTGGCGAGACAACAAGCCAATGTGGGTCCAGTAGTACATAAGACACTATTTCAGACCACTCCATCAGCTACAGGTTAGCCACCGCTTTGGGAGGATACTGCTATAGTCTATGCACAGCATGTGATCTACAGCTCGCATGCCTCGAACGGAATGTTAGTTACCCATTAAGCACCTGTTCTTGGCATGTAGAGCTGTAGATTCACATGTGCCCACCCACCTCCTCAGATACCGGCATCTGCTGTAGTTGTCTATTTAATTTACATACGCTTGGACATTTATTCTTGACTACTACTCCATTCTCACCCTCTGCGGCAAACAATCTAACAATGGGGTCGATGCCCATGCGCCCTATCACCGAAAGGACTCCCCTACCTCGTGACTGGAAAGACTTCTTCGAAGAAAATTAAAGTGCAAACATCCCGACCTAACACTAGATGGCGGGCTCTGCACAGCATGTGAATCTACAGCTCTACATGCCAAGAACAGATGCTTCTGTAGTAGGGGATCTGTTTATAGTCATAATCATGTGAATAGTCCCGGGGTCCACGCACATGGGCGGGACTAATCGCATGATTTTGACTATCACAGATACCTCTACTACTATCTGGAGTTACAGGTAAGAAACTACTCCTTACTGGGTAAGTAACAGCATCCTTTCTTGGTCATGGGTTTTGTTAAATCTTATTATTTGAGCTGCTGGGCAATCACCAACTTTAAAAATGAATAAAATATAGGCTAAAATCAGTTTCTTGTAGCACACATTGCAATAGATGCCCCTGGCACTGAAAGGAGCTACTTGTGTGTAAAGTTGCCCCTGATCAAAGAGCAGAATGCAATCACTGAAGGGAGGCTGTGGCTGAAGCGGGCTGACCCTTTCCTTTACAGTACCTCTCATTTCCACAGGACTGTTGAAACCAAACCGATGGGTAGCTTAAATGCATGTGCTGGCTTCCTTTTTTTTCTTCAGTAGAGCAAATGCTAGTGAGTAGTTGATTGGTGGTTTTCGTGCTCTGCCTGCTCTCTAGGGTGTTTTAACGCACTAAGAACCTTGTGCTCAAAGCCTGCACTTAAACGTCCTTCTTAATGTAGGTCTATACTGTTCCAGGTGGATACAAATTTGAATGCGTGAATCTAGTTTTTAAAGTATTTACTCCTGTTCTGCACAAAATGAACAAAAACTAAGATTGGGGATTTACATATGGCTTTATGGAACATAAGAATTTCGAAATGTTTCCTAGGTTGAAAAAGGAAGATTCTCTATCTGAACCATGATTTTTATTAAATAGTACTGTTTTTCACAGGCCTGTCACCAGATCTTCAGTCTATGGAACAGATAAGGCGGATTATGCGTCCTACTGATGTTCCAGATCAGGGTCTCCTGTGTGATCTGTTGTGGTCTGATCCTGACAAAGATGTGTTGGGATGGGGAGAGAATGACCGGGGAGTTTCCTTCACTTTTGGAGCTGAAGTTGTTGCAAAATTTCTCCATAAACATGACTTGGATCTTATATGCAGAGCTCACCAGGTAAGTGTAATAATCCTCATCCTAGCTGATTATTTTGGAATAACCATGATTTATATTACCAAATTACAGTTGGATTTCTTCAACACTTCCTTGTTGGTTTCCTTGTTATCACATGGTCTGATGTAAATTCCAGAATGCTTTATCACTTGCTTTAATGTCTCAAAACATTTTACTCTTCAATTGTGGAAACGCGTACAATTATAGAAACTATAAACCTTGCGGCTATTGACACAACAGAAATAAATATGCAGAGAGGCTGCAGTCTGGGAGGGGACCATGAATTAAAGGTGGTTCAGTATCCTAGATTCATTGATATCAAATGTATAAAACACCAGAGAACCTAGCATGAAGGGAAGCTATGATTTTCGTTTAAAGTTTTACTTTACATAGTATGAACTTGACCGAAGGTATCGGAGCGCTTTACATGAGCACCAGTTAGGTTACAGACATTCATTTTTGATAGGCACGGGAAGATATAGTGATTTGCTCACAATCACTGGATGGTGAGCTTCCCTGCCGACTCTTACCTGGTTCACCAGCTTAGTCGCCCGCTCTTGCCATTTGGTCACATCTCCCCAATGTTTTGGAGGAAAAGTTATCCAAATAATTTTGAAAGATTGCTAAATGGAGGTAGCTGGTGTGCTTAAGAAGGGTGTTCTACTGATTTGAAATTAACAGATCTAATTCCTGCTTTCTTTTGAGGATTCAACATGTTTGTTTATTCTAGACTGCCTAGCACGGTAAGACGTGGCTTCATGTAGCTTCAAATGTTGCCAGACTGAATTTGAAAGTCCAACATTAGAACAGCACTACTTGTGCACCAGGTCCCAAAACACTTACACTGTATTTCACATCTATGTATAGATGGTAGTATCTGTAGTTAAGGTTTTCCTATATCATAAACACTGAATTTTCCAATCTGGGGATTCTGAAGCCCTTTTTACATGAGATCTAAAACTTTGCTTTAGAAAATGCACATTTTCTTTAACCATTTTTATTGCATTTACTTAGTAGCTTCATTGATGCAACACATTGACATAGTACATTGACAGTATGAGGACAATGACAATTTTTCTTCTTTGTGCCTACTTACCAAGTTTGTAAATGCCTTGGTTTAAATCATGAGCTTGTATAACCAACTAGAAGTATGTCCTGAACAGAAGTAGCTTTGCATGTTTTACGTAAACACTAGTTATGGTACTTTCCATTCCAAGTCTACAACCATTCCTTTGGGGTTTTCATCGTGGTGTCTGCCATAACATCCAAAGTCATTAGACTATTTCAGTGCATCTTCTGAGCATGGGGTAAAACATCAGCTCGTGAGGAGTCAGGCAAGGAAAATGGAGACAATAGGATGACACAAGCACACTCATTAACAGATTTATGCTGAAGAATAACTGGTCTGGGTCCCCCAGGCACACAAGGAAATGCATTTGTTAAGGTGAGTAAAACATTATTCCACCGGACTTACTATAGGTTTGGAAGTTCGCCAAGAACTTTCCAGCCTGCTACTATGGGGTACCTCCACAGAACTCTTGATGCTTCCTGCCTTATAGCTCCTGCCTCGCTCGGCCCCACTTAAGTGACGCTCTGCACCAATGAGCTTCATTGGGTAATAGCTGAGCTTTCAATTATATGTCGATGAGCCTACATGTGATCAGTAATGCCAAACCAATTAACCTATTTGGTGCCCTAGATGCTTCCAGGTGCTTGAATAGCCCTAGCAAGGTGTCCTCTGGGGACGCCCAGCCAATTCTGTTTGCGCTGCAAAAACCACATCCCACAGTGTCGCAGCAGCTGCAAAGCTCTAAAATGTCCCTTATCTGCCCCCAGTTGCTGCCATCATGGTGCATTTGGAGGGAGATCCAGACATACGATGTGTTGCCAGAGTAAGATAGGCCCTCTGAAAAATATGAGGAATATATTGGACTCCCACTTTTTTTTGGGGCTTTGCCCTCAGCCCCCTCCCAGAATCTGGGAGTCATGCGTGCTCTATGCTAGAGCGCAAACAAACCAGTTGGTGAGCCTGCGCCTTACACCCATTATGTATATTGTTTGTATTAAAGGATGGTAGTCAGTAATAACCCGTGTCTGTAATGTCACACAGATTCTCCATTGCAGCCAACAAATTGCCATAAGCCAACAAATGGCCTGCTGGAAGCCCATACTACTCTTGTAAGATATTATAGGGCAATAGTACTCCATCTCAGAGTATTCCAAGCGCGTTAAAGCCTGGATTCCCAAGTCTCCACTCGCACCTTGCATTTTGGAAAAGCCAATTTGAATTAAAAATGTACAGCCCATTGCTTGCTATATTGACACGTGTTAATTTTCTTTAACTCCTTGAACATGTGTGGAATTCCCCTGCTGTGCGAGCGAATTCCACGAATGTGCGATTCGGACGTCCTATGGCTGACCGCACACCCACTGTGACGTCGGACGGCCAGGGGCCATACCGCATGGAAAGGGTTAAAGCTGTTATGTCAAATTAGTAAATGACAAATTCACCATTTTTTCAAACTAATTTATTGCAGGACAAAGTAGCTGCTTTTTAAGCTAGATTTGTGCTATAGAAATGCCATATACATATCTATATAGACCGTGGAGTAGGAGATGTAGATGGGCACCTAGAGCTGCTAACTTTAAAACTGGGGTGCCAGGTTAAAATCTTGGCCTCTGCTCCACATTTGATTCTGGGCAAATCACTTTAATATCCCCGTGCCGAAACAAAGTGAAAAGTAGTCTGATCCAGTTGTAAAGCTCTCTAATACCCTGGTGCCAGGTTTGTGTTAATATAAAACTTAAACAAAGCTGGAAAACTAGCACTGCTCTTTTAAGGAAGCACATTCTACCAGTATTCGATTAGTGTTTGTTGTAGCACTTTTTTTGTGGCTCCTGGCAACAGGATGTTGAAGCATTTAACTCTGGCTTTTTTGGGAGGTTTTCCTTGCTAAACATTTTTCATTTACTTGATTAAGACTGCATTTTTTTCTGACTTATTTTGTCCAGGATTTTTATGAAGTGTCATTTGTGTGGCAGAAAAGAAAAGGCTGTATTGTTCCACTGAATCCTCCCAGAAGAGTGCACACACTGCAGTAAGATACCAGGGAGGACATAAAGAGCAAAGAATTAAAATAAAACGTAATTCCCTGCAGGAGGGCCAACACGCGTGGAGTGTACTTTAGGAGCGTCTGGAAAAGATTGAACATGGGCTTACTCTACCACTGATCGTTCTTCCTCCTGTAAAGACTCTCAAAGGGTTTGAAATAAATGATCTATATGCGCAAGTCTGAGTGCCTAATCTTTTGAAATCTGTGTTGCGCAGAATAGGCTTAAGCATTCCAGTTAACTGGTGATCAGCTCCTTAATCTTCTCTTTCAGACTGCAACATCAGACCTTAAGCTTCTCCTGTAAAAGGTTCCAGTTTTTACTTCACGTGTTCAGTTTACAACTACAACTCTCCGGGCAATCTCTGCCTGTAACTTAATGTGTTTTTAAAGCATACTCATTCTGAATGGCATCTTTTCTAAAAAGGTCTACATCGGAGGATGAAAGTCTGAGTGGCCCCTGGCATGTGAACCTAAGACATGAGAGCAAACCGATCTTTCAAGTGGAAGCATTAGCTCACTGCCACCACATCTAGCAAAAAAGGTTCATCCCAAGGAGATCGAGGGGAAAGTCCTGTTCCTCAGACTTCATTATTTTTCAAGACTCCTTTCTGAACCCTACAAAAGGGACACCTTGTCCAAGATCACGTTCAAGGTCTTAGTCTGCAATTGCATCACAGATTTGTAGAACTCTGCATACTTTATATCAAACCTTGCATGGAAGATGGTTAAAAACCCATTAACTATGAAAGTTCAGCTCTAAGCTGCTTCCAAAATTAGCATTCCAATACGAACACAACTGGCTTCAACATCTGTCCTTTTTGAGACTTTTACGCCTGCAAGTCTCTGATAAACAATAGGATATTGTCCGCATATAACGATATGGCATTAGTTTCTGCTCCCAATGGTATAACCCATTGAGCTGCTGTATTACGCAAAGCTATTGCTGGTGGCTCTGAGTAGAGAGAATATTAATGGGGAAGAGGACACCCAGGTGTAGTACCCCTCCCGATCAATATGGACGTCAAGAATAAGTTCCCCAAGAAGATCCGCATGGTAGGTATTTGTATAGCAATTTGACTAGGCTAAGAGTGACCCAAACCCATAACGCCATACCACCGCAAACATAGGCTACCATTCCATTATATCGATGGCCTTCTCTAGATCCAGCATCAAGTATCTCGACGCTGGCCAACTCTCTATGCCACGTCTCATCACTCAAAGCCTACAGATATTCAGGAAGGTGTTGCGGGCTGGAACAAATCCATTTCAGTCATGGTGCACCAGATGTTGAGTGATCTGGCCAGCCTACCCACCAGAACTCATGCCAGTATTTTATAATCCCCATTAAGCAATGCCAGAGGGCTATAAGCACCTGTGCATGGGATCTCTGCCCAGCTTCTGGTGGCCTCCGTAGTTGCGGCTGGAAGGGCAGCGCCTTCAAATGCCTCCTCGTATACCCCCAGCAACAGTGGACTTAAAATAGCGTATGTCTTATAAAATTCATGAGGAAATCCATCTGGTCTCGGGACCTTGCCAGATGGTAGCTTTCGCATAGTGCCCTTCACTTCCTCCAGTGTAATAGGTGTATCTAGATCCTTGCGCTGTTCGTGTGAGTGTGGGAAAGGCAAGATCATCCAAAAAGCACTGTCCATGTCTGATTTACTTAGGGTGGAGGTATACAATTGAGTGCAGTGTGGCCAGTTCGCTGTGAATCTCACGCTGCGTGTATTTACGTCGGCCCTTCAGCGAGCCAAGTGCAGTAATGAGGCCTGTGGACAGATCCCTCCTGATCAACCACGCTAGCGGAGCCCCAGACTGATCAGCTTTAGCGCGGGCTGACGCAGAATGCGCAGTATAATTTAAACAGTGCTGAAGTTCCAGTAGCTCTCTGTGCCTGTTACGTGCCTCCATCAGTGCCGCTGAACAAGAGGGAACATCAATTGAGCAAGATCCTAATCCTAGTAAATCTTTTTCCACTGTAAACAACTCGGGTTACACCCTTCTCTTCAAACCACAGCCCAGACCCAGGCATCTCCCACGTATCGTAACTTTCATGGCTGCCCATTCTCTCAAGCTAGATGAAGCCGTCCCGCATTGTTTGTGAAATACTTACTGAGGGCCACTCCTATGGCATTTGGAATATCGAGTTTTCTAGTGTATATGACTGAAGCAACCATGTAGGAACTCCGGGAGATCCATCGTCCCAGCAGTGTAACATAATGTGGGTTCAGGTCGGAATGTGTGGCCCCAGTGATCCGAATCCACAACGTAAGAGTAATGAGGTTGAGCTGAGATTCCTCCAGCCGAAAATGCAGATCATGTGGTCTGGAGTGGAAGTGGTATATCCTTACTGTAGGGTTTTGATGTCTCCAGATATCTACCAAATCCCACCTGCATGCCCAGGTGTTCAGGATTGCAGAGTTGGTTGTGGCAGCTGTATTTCTGAGGGGGCGGGAAGGATCTATCAGCTGTGTTCATGACACTATTCAAGTTCCCTCCAAAGAGCCACTGCAAGTAGCACCATGCAGTTAATAACGGGGAAAGCAAATTAAACTGTTCTTGTTCAATATTAGGGGCATATATATTACCCAACAGAATGATGTCTGTCCAATCTACCCCTCATACACGTATCTGCCGTCTGACATGTACCTCCTCCACATTAAATGGTGTGCCTGGGCAGATCCAAATTAGGGTCCCATGTGCGAATAGTGAGTAGCATATACTTTACCCCTCCATTTCCTCTGCAGCCTGAGTGTTCCGCACCATTTGTCCTCTTGTAAAAGAGCAAATCGTATGTTGTCTTTTAAGATAGCTGTATACCGCATATCTACGAGAAGGTGTACAGAGTCCATCACATGCCAAGTAAGCACTGTATGACCTGTCATGTTATTTTGATATGTAATATTAGTGTGGCCTATTTTATGTCCACAGTTCGATGTGCGATGCAACGGATCACTGCAATCCCTCCCCAAAAACCTCCGTAACTATAGGGGAAGATACAAAACCCCAACAGGGTGAAGGGGGAACTTTAACAGAGCGGCCCCCATGAACAAGGGATGCTGCACAAACCCTGACAGTGTAAAACTATCCGCAAAAACCAACTGATTCCCTATATTAGGGAGAACGTTGGGGTTGTTGAACCATGCAAGGAGAGCCACTTTGATCTCCAATTAACTTATGAATATTTACAAATAAATATGATATATATATATATATATATATATATATATATATATATATATATATATATATATATATATATTCAACTAACATAGTAATTGGTTGTAAAATAACATCTTGGTTGAATGACATTAATTCAACTACAATGCCCATGATGCATTACGTGTCACATGTGTATATAATGCAAAAGTAAAAAGGGACGCACTGTTTGAATAGTTACCGTGATCAAGAACGATACGTTCGAAACGCGTAGGTGATCGCAGCTGTAAAATAAAACGCTGTTGAAAAGATTCCCGAGTGGAGTGCCGTCATTTTCGAATTTGTGTGAATACAGAAACGGGACACTGCCTTGGTCCCGCTGATGGCACCAGCTCCTGAGTGCCCCCCCTGCGACGAGGCAAGTTGCGAGGTTAACCTCGCAACTTGCCTCGTCCACCAAACCAGTCCAGGCAAAAAGCACATCAATGTTTCCACATGACCAATGTCTCACCCGGCGTATTTTACAAACACCAGAAAAACCAGACTGGAAGACTAATTATGTCTCCATCTGCTGGTTCATATTCAATGAATAGCAACTTCTACACCAATCTCTCCCTTGCATACTTTGTTTGACTTCACTTTCCATCATGTCTTGTTTGGAGGAGCTACAACTTAATTTGTCATTATGGAAACTTTGCAACCCAGTGCTTCTTCCCTTCCTGACCAACACTACACGTGACACCATCAGGCTTGACAAGAATGGTAGAAGACAAATGTTTCACCAGCAACCATCAAGATAGATTCCCCAAGAAAATACAGTCAGACAAAAACCCTATATCCTTAACACAAGCATGAGCCTGCCTGTCATGCTGGCTTTAAGAAAGACCTACATCTGCGCCAGAAACTTTGGTTCACCAAGACCATGAAAGTAAAATAATTGTTGCGGTTCGCAAGTTGAGCTTCTGCTGGGGATCTCCTTTTAAAAGACCTAGCGATTTCTGCCTTGCTTGTAAAGTAGGATAATTTCTACCCGAGCAAATCAGCCCTTGCAGAATATTTAGTGAGGGAACGCACTTGGACATTGACCTTTGCCAATACCGTAGACATTGAGTATCAACTTGCCACAGAGCATGATAGGATCCTGGAGTTCTGCGGACCCTTGAAGCTGCAGCCAGTTTATTTAGCCTTACATGGCTGCAGCCTAGAGGACTATATGGTCCTTTGTTTTTCCATTCTCATGGATACTGCAGATTTCTCACATTGGAATGTTCCCTCGGTGCCAGACTGTATTTGGAGATTTGTTTTTTGTAGCGGTACACCCTTGTGGCATAATGTGGCTCCTAACTGCCCCAAAGCAACTGAGTTTAGCACCACGCAAACCCACCGCTATGGGCTGGCATTGGTTCCTTTAATTTTTTCTGCCTTCTGATACAGATCTGCAGCACCTTCAAAAATTATTTTTGACTTCTTCCAAACTCAGTGTGCTAGGGAACGATGTCCATCGACCTACAGGATTCAAGCAGTGCTTTGACTGCAGGAAGCAGCTGTCTGACAGGCCTGCCTGAGGTCTTTGGTACCTGGCCTTAGGACACTAAGTTGTGTGATAAATGTGCAGTCATGAACCCTTGGGTGATTCAAAACTTGGGGGGGGGAATCTGTTTGCCACATGGGTTGTGGCAGCTTTTGTGTATATTTTGCTCCAAGTCACCTGACCTAAAATCCTCAACAGAAGGAACTATTGAAGATGGTTTGATTTATAGTTGCTCAACTCCAAGGCATGTTACCGATATTAAGACGCTACTAGAAGACCATTTGGATGTGCTGTTCATGACGGAAACCTGGCTCAATGACTGCTCCATCCCCGACATCTTAATGGCACTCCCTGCAGGTTTCCAGATGCAGACAAGATAATGTAGGAAATAGGGGGTGGGATTGCTATTATATTAACGGAAGACTTCAGATGCATCACATCCCCTCCCACTTCCGGAGTGTAAAAGTCTTCAATTTGACATTACTCTCTCCTACTTGCACCTTTCCTAGAGCACTTATCTACAGACCACCGGGCAAAGGCATAACATTTGCCAATATGAACATGCGTACTAATAATGCCCCCTGGTTAAAAAAAACACCTAATCTCCATAAGGAAAGAATGTAAAAGTTAAGGAATGAGGAGACGTCACTCAAAATAGAATATAGAACTATCAGGATCTGCTATAGTAAAATGAAGAAAGCACAGGTTAAATTCTGAGGAAAAGATTAAGCGGGCCTTAAATTCCCCTAAGGAATAATTTAAGGTAGTCAAAGTATTGATCACAAAATATCAGGGTAACGCCCTCACACAATCCACCAAAGAAAGATTAAATGAGATAGCGGCTTTAAAAAAATAGTTGAGTATATCTACGATCTGTTTCAGGACCAGTCAAGAGTCAGACCATAGTCAAAAAGAACCTACTAGGGAAAATCCTACACCAGTGTAATCACAGTGCACTCTGCTGAACGAAGATGGCATAAGTAGCCTAATGAGTATAACTAAAGCAGGATCCCCACTAGACCCAGCACCCCAAAATTCTCTCTAAAAGAACAGATGGCGTTCTTTTGGTAACTGAGCTACTTAACTGCACACTGGATTCATCCCCAAAAACTAGAAATGGGCAGTGTTCAGGCCGCTACAGAAAACACCCCATCTATACCTGCAATTGCCTGGCAACTATCGTCCCATATTGTTACTTTTTTGTAGGAAAACTATTAAACATGTAAACAGGGTTTATCCAATTTTTCGGAGGATAATGACCACCTTCATCCCTCACAGATGGGCTTTCTAGCCCAGCACAGTACTGAGGCTGCCTTACTGGCAGTCACTGAGGAGCTTAAAGACCTACTGTTCAAGTGGTTTGGCTGCAATTCTGCTCCTTGGCCCAAGTTCCCCGTTTGAACCTGTAGAGCATGCCATCTTGATAGACAGGCTCAAGTTACGTAGGAATTTAGGACCAAGCCTTGGATTGCATCCTTTCTAAAAGACAGCTATTCCAGGTCATGGAAAACTCCTGTTTTTCTGATAGTCTGCCATCTATATGTGGAGTGCTGCAGGGATCGTCACACTGCCCCACCCTGTTTAATGTCTACATCCGGCAGTTGGCAACACTTGTGCAGAAGCTTGGTATCTGCAGTCTCCTATGCAGGCTATGCATAGCTAGTGGCTTCCTTTGCAAAAGGGCTGAGCACCAGCAATTGGTACCCTGCTGGAAATAGTGGCCAATTGAATGGCTAACTGCTGCTTGAAACTAAACAGAGAAGTCTGAACTGATGATTCTAGGGAATATCATACCCAGACCTGACCAGCTGGCCGAACTTCATGGTCAATCCACTGGACACCAAATCCTCAATTTAATAATCTGGGAATGTGGTTGGACATAGCCCTGACAATGGACCACCAAGCAAAAAAAACTGGCTTGTACATTCTTCGGTTTACTCTGAATAATCAGGAAGATACTTGAACTGATCCCAGAGCTTTTAAGAAAGGGATTCAAGCACTGATAGTTTCCCACTTGGACTATGGTAACACTGTGGGTTCACCAAAATGTTATGATTCCAGGTCGTGCAAAACTCTGCAACCAGGCTTCTCAAAATACCAAATCATGAACAGTAAGGGAGTCTCAAACTGCTCCACTGGCTACTTGTGGATACAAAGATTACATCTTAATCCCTTTGCATTGAACACAAGGCAAAGAACAAAGACTCAGCTAAGCTTTGACATCTGGTCCCTGCAGATGCCGAAGATTGTCCCAAGAACACCTTAGAACATCTAGAATTAAGAGTGGGATGGGGCGAAAGAACACTTTCTCATAGGGTTCCAAAGTTATGTAATGGTTTGCCACTCTGAAATAAGACTATTGGAAGACTAACTCCCCTTTAAGGATAAACTCAAGACCTAGTTATTCCCTCAGTAACCTCTTAGCAGGCATAGTCACCAGTCCAGTACTCTCACCATCGCAGGGAAGCCCTCTGGTAGTCAAGTGCTTCACAAATCCTAAACAAACATTTAGAAATGGATCTGCCGCGTTCTAGTACCTCCCCTCCAGCCATCTAGTAACATCCCTGGACTCTTGGAAATGTAATGACGCAGCCACCAGATTGGGAGGCTTCTAGTATGGCCTTTTTTAATGTAGTTTCTGTGCTTCAGCCTTTGGTCTCCTGGAGAAGCGCAATGCATACTCCCGTCCTAAGGTATGTGTGGGTCATATATTTGACAAAAAATTCAACACCCTCACATTACATGTGAGCATCAACTAAGTCGGCCTTTCCAAAAAATTAGCCATATAAATCACCCTCTGTCCCCATACCCTTCCAGCCCCACATCATGTAATACATAATTGCTACTGCACAAACTTTAACCTCTGACCAGCTCCCCTTTGCCCACCATAGGTAAACAACCCACAACGCAACTAGTGACTTCCCAATCATTGTAACTAACCCAATCTAGCAACTTCAATAAAACGTCAGTGTTTGGACGTTTAACTTGAGCTATTGCTAAGGAGTAAGAGCAGTGAAACTGAAGACGCCTCATCGAGTGTCCTGATCCGAGACATCAAGCTGCAAATTCCTTCTTTGAATCCTCCCTAGTCGTCAGACTGGTTCAGGAGGTTTTTTCAGCAGTACCTCTGAATGTTAGTAGAGGTCATCGAGCTATTCAGTAGCACCCTCCTGCAATACAATGACATCCGTGCTAGCAACGTGGATCGGCACTGCAGTTCCTTTTTCTGTTTTTCTGCATGCTTGACGTTTTGTTCATCAACACAGCGGGTGCCCTATTCAATGTCCTCTGGGTTGAAGCCTTGCAAGTCCTGTGGATGACTAATGTCGGCCACAGACCTTCACTCTGTTTGCTTGTGCTGTATGGGTGAGCACCATAATGGAGTGCAACTTTTTGTCCACGCCGACCAAAGGCGCAAAGAAATTCACATAAAGCTCCTTGCCGCATGGACGTCTATAATATGTCACCCTCTGTCCCTTTTGTGCTCTGCAGATCAACCGCATGTGTGCTTGAATAGCCGGTCCCTCGGGCATCATTCTCCTTTGCCAGCCTATGCATAGACTTTCCTCTGGATATTAGTCGTGACGCTTCCTAGCTTCACCTTACGCTGGTCCCTGCTCGTCTGTTGAAGTCAGGGCATATCTGCCCTGTGAATCCTCATCCATCCTGGGACCAGGGCATCTTTGACCCAGATGAGAGAATATTAGCAATCTCCATTCTATTTTTGGGTAGTCTTCCTCTGCAGCACCCTTAGGCACAACCTCATGCACCTCTGTGGGCCCCATATCCCCACCGGCAGCTGCTCTCTGCTACAGGTCAGCTTCCAGTTTCTGACACCATAGAGACGCTGTTGTGCAGCACGTTGAGTCTCCAACCCTTCGTCTCCTGCTTTTGGTCTGCCAACTCCGATGGCAGCGTCTTGTTCTTTGCTGCCGGCTTCAATGGTAGTGCCATTGATGGTCCTTCTGATGTAGAGGTATCTCTTTCTCTGCATGGCTGGCTTCGGTTAGAATCTCAAGTGGCACCGATGGAGCTGACCGGCTCTCCCTCTTCCTGTTCTCTCAAGTCCTTTCTCTGGTTTATTCTCTTTGGACCATGGTTGTGGAGGTACTACGGAAGGTGTTGGGTCCCCATCCCATTTTGGACTGTTTCACCCATATGCAGTCTAGATGGTTACTTGGTTGACACCAGTGGCTTAGAATCTTGTCCAGCTTTCTCCTGGTATGGCTAGGGAGGAGAGTTCTGCTCTGGACATGCTTGTTCGAGTTTTTGACTGGACTTTCAATTTCCTTATATGGAATTGTCAACAGACCCTTTACTTGGCATGCTACTTCCTGACCAGTCTAATGTATAGCCTGTCCATTATAGTGAAGTTCTTTTTGATATCCTGTTGGGGTCTTCGCCTAAGCCTGAAACGGGGCTCCTGGTGGATCACTCCATTTCTCTCGGGCATTGCCTGGTCCTGGAGGATCTGTCCTGTCTCCTTAAGCAGCAATCTAAACCGAGCTTTGTGATGCAGGCTGCAATAGTCACCCAAAATATTTATTCTCCCCCCCACCCCCCCTTACTCCGGAAAGAGGCTAGTAAACTTGACGTCTGTGGTAGGTTTATCTTCTCTTCCAGGTGTGCTGTGCAATCTCTGAACACTTGTGATCACCCACTTCTACCACGCCTTGTGAAACTCTGTGCCTTTTTCCCCCTCCCTCCCTCCCTTCTGGAGGAAGCCCGGAATGCTATTCCATTGCATCTGAAAGAAACAGGTTAATATTAGATTCCTTACCTTAGAATAGTCCCCAGGCGTCAGTCTGGATCCGGAAACTTTTGCGTAGCAGTACCCCTGCGCGTCGGTAGGCGTCGTCTGCAGGCGTCCCCTGCGGCTCCGCGTCCGTCGTCGGCGTCGTGCGCCGTGATGACGTCGCTGGAGTATATAGACGCCGCCTCCGCGCGCTGACGTCAGTTCTTCTTTTTTCCGCGCCAGTTAGCGCAGATCCGAAGAGCAGTACTCCGGTCTTTTGACCAAGTTTTTGATAATTCCTAATTCTTCTACGGTGCCGGTAGGATGCCCGGTTTCAAGAGTTGCGACGGGTGCGACCGCCTGATGTCGGTCACCGACCACCATCGACTCTGCCTCCGGTGCCTGGGCGCGGACCACGACGTGGAGTCCTGCGTCGACTGCCGGGCCTTGACTATCAAAGCTAGACGGGAGCGGTCCCGCAAGCTGCTCGAGCTCTGAGTGTCGGCCCCGCGTCGAGAGCAGTCCCGGTCCGGTCGGAGGTCGAGGGAGCGGTCGGGGGAGCGATCGCGGAGCCGCCATGAGCGCTCCGGGAGTCGCCGCCATTCCTCCGGTTCGTCAGGTAAGCGTCACAAGAAGTCGGGGCATCGCCATCATACCCCCGACTCCCCCCCGACGCCCGCGTGATGCAGCCGGGGGTTCGGGTGGCCCCGCGTGGGTCGCCGACGCCCCCATACCCGTCCTTCCCTGGGGAAGGTGCGTCGCGCGAGGAGATTGAGGAGTTCCTCATGGCTATGAGGGCGATATCTCCTCCGGCGGGGCCTACGGCGCCTGCGGGCCCGTCAGTCCCGTCTGGGGGCCCGAGCGGTTCGGGTGCTCCTGCCCCGACGCCGCCGGCGGCTCCGGCGCCGCTGGGTCCCTCAGGTTCGTCGCCGGCTGGTCTACCGGCCTCTCCGGCGCCGATTCCATTGGGCCAACCCGTGGTGCCGCCTCCGCGCGACGCCGTGGCTCCGCCGTCTGTTCCGGCCGGCGTCAGGTCCCCGGCGCCACCCCCATTCCCTCTCTGACTCCTGACGCGGAGTCGGACCGGCATCGTCCGACGCAGAGTCCGGCGCCGTTGGGGCCCATTGGCTCCGAGGAGCCAGTCTATATCGTCGACCCAGACTACGGCGATGAGGACGAGTATGGAGAGGGTTGGGAGGGGTCTGAAGACCCTTTATCCCGTGCCTGCCAGTATGACGTGGACTGGGTAGGTGACTTGGGTGATGCCAGTGGTCTGGACGAGTCGCCCAACCCTGGGTTTGTCTCGCCTTCCCCTGTGGCGTCAGAGGCGGGGGCTGCCTATTCGGTGGTCCTGATGAGGGCTGCCAAGGCCTTGCGCCTTGAGCTCCCCGTCGCTAAGGTCAAACCTAACATTCTGACCGAAGTGTTTAAACCGCAGTCATGCCCTCAGGAGCCTCTGCTGCCGTTTAATGAGGCCCTGACGGATGTCCTTTTGGGCACCTGGTCCAGGCCCGCTTCCGGTGCACCGGTTGACCGGAACGTTGCCAGGCGTCACCGTCCGTGCTCGGACGATCCTGCCTTCCTCTCCACCCATCCCTCCCCGGAGAGTCTGGTGATCCAGGCCTCCACTTCAGTCCGCGTTCCCATCGGCCCCGCCCGATCGGGAGTCAAAGCGGTATGACCAATTTGGCAAGAAGGTCTTTTCCTCTTTGAGAGCTGGACTGCGGTCTTGTAATACCGCGTGCCTTTTGGGCCGCTACACCCACTCCCTGTGGGATACGGTCGCGGAGTGTTTGCCGCAATGCCCGCAGGAAGTGCGGGACAAGCTCAACCAGGCTTTGGTTGAAGGCCGGGACGCGGCGAGGTACTCGATCAGGTGTGGTCTTGACACGACCGACTCGCTGGGACGGGCTATGTCCACGACGGTGGCGATTCGTCGCCATGCGTGGCTGAGATCTGCCAACTTCTCGCCGGACGTCCAGAATGCCCTCATGGACATGCCATTTGATGGCAGTCGCCTGTTCGGTGACAAGGCGGACAATGCGCTGGAGCGCTTCAAGGACTCCAGGGTCACGGCCAAGTCCTTGGGTCTTTCGACCCAGCGCCAGCAAACGGGTTCGTTTCGCCCCTTTCGTGGCCAAGGAAGGGGCGGTCCCACACGTGCTGCCAGCCATGCGCCGCAGAACGCTCCCCAGCGCGGTGGCGGCCGTGGATTCCGCCGTGGTGGCGGTAGAGGGCAGCGGCGAGGTCAGTCTACACCTCCCCCCGCTGCAGCCTCCAAATCTTCCTAGTCCGAGCTTTCGGGCTCACGTGACGCCCGTGGGTGGCAGGGTTTGCCATCACCACTCCCGCTGGCGCGCGATTACATCGGACAGGTGGGTGCTGCAGCTCGTCCGAAGGGGCTACTCCCTCCCCTTCGAGTCCACTCCTCCAGCCATGCCACCGCAGAACCACCGTGTGTCGGGGGACCACTTGACACTTCTGCAGGAGGAAGTTACGGCCCTCTTGGCCAAGGGGGCCATCGAGCGCGTTCCTGGGCCAGAAGTAGGGTGTGGTTGCTACTCCCACTACTTTCTGGTGCCCAAGAAGGACAAAGGAGGCCTCCGTCCTATCTTGGACCTAAGGGACGTCAACGGCTTCCTCCGGAAGGAGAAGTTCAAGATGTTGACTTTGGCTCAGGTCTTGGCTGCTCTAGACCAACAAGACTGGATGGTAGCGTTGGACTTGCAGGATGCGTATTTTCACATCCCCGTCCTGCCGGCCCACCGGCGTTACCTGCGGTTCACGGTAGGCCAGGAGCACTTTCAGTTTATCGTGCTCCCATTCGGCCTTACCAGCGCCCCACGGGTGTTCACGAAAGTGATGGCGGTGGTGGCAGCTCATCTGCGCCGGTTAGGGGTTTCAGTCTTCCCCTACCTCGACGACTGGTTGTTGAAGGCGGGCTCGCCCCAAACAGTCGTCCACCACCTTCAGATGACGGCGGACCTCCTGCACGAGCTGGGGTTTTCCATCAATGTGCCGAAATCACACCTGTGTCCCTCTCAAAAGCTCCTTTTCATCGGAGCGGTTCTCGACTCGGCGCAGTTTCGGGTTTATCCTCCGGAACGGCGGGTTCGGGATATTCAGGCTCTGATTCCCATCTTTCAGCTGTTATCCCGGGTTTCGGTCAGGTTGACGCTACGGCTTCTGGGGCTGATGGCCTCCTGCATCCTACTGGTGCATCACGCCAGGTGGCGGATGCGGGCTCTGCAGTGGGACCTGAAGTTTCAGTGGGCCCAGCATCAGGGCAACCTATCCGACCATGTCCTGATCTCGGAGGGCACTGCGAGACAGTTGCAGTGGTGGCTTACGGACCGCGATTGGGTCAGAGGCAGATCCCTCTCCCTTCCCCAACCGGAGCACGTGGTTGTGACGGACGCGTCCCTCCAGGGCTGGGGTGGCCACTTGGGAGAGGCGGAGATCAGAGGCATCTGGTCTCCGGCGGAGTCCCGGCTCCATATCAACCTGTTGGAGCTGCGGGCGATTCGCCTAGCACTGAAGGCATTCCTCCCCTTTGTCAACGGGAGTGTAGTGCAGGTGTTCACGGACAACACCACCGCCATGTGGTACTGCAACAAACAAGGCGGAGTGGGGTCGTGGACCCTTTGCCAGGAGGCTCTGCGCCTCTGGCAATGGCTGGAACGTCAGGGTGTGACTCTGACGGTTCAACACCTGGCAGGTTCTCTGAACGCCAGGGCGGACGAACTCAGCCGTCGGTGCTCGGTGGATCACGAATGGCGTCTGAACTCGGACGTGGCGAACGGCCTCTTTCAGCAATGGGGAGAGCCGTGGTTAGATCTATTCGCCACAGAAGAGAACGCGCAATGTCATCAGTTCTGCGCGTTGGAGTTTCCAAGACGGCACTCGCTCGGCGACGCCTTTCGGCGTGAGTGGAGCTGCGGTCTGTTGTACGCCTTTCCGCCTATACCACTTCTGCCCAGAGTGCTGAAGAAGATCAGGCGCGACCGGGCCCAAGTTATCCTTGTGGCTCCGGACTGGGCTCGAAGATACTGGTATCCCGAGCTACTCAGCATGTCAGTCGGTCCCTCGATCCGCCTGCCCCTTCAGGAGGACCTTCTGTCGCAGCAGCAGGGGACGGTCCTCCACCCGAACCTGTCCAGCCTCCACCTCCATGCGTGGAGATTGAGCGGCGACAGTTGAGGCCATTCGACTTGCCTCCTGAAGTCTGTGATGTGATTCTGGCAGCCAGGCGTCCCTCCACAAAGTCGGTATACACCTGCCGGTGGAACAGATTTGTGGCATGGTGCACAGCAAAGGCTGTGTATCCCCTTTCTGCCCCTCTTTCCGAGGTTCTCCTCTTCCTTCTTTCTCTTGCCCAGCAGGGCTCTGCTCTGGGCACTATCAAGGGCTACCTTTCTGCCCTTTCCGCCTTCTTAAGGCTACCTGATCAGCCATCTTTATTCAAGTCCCCTATTGTACTGAGGTTCTTGAAAGGCATCACGCACATGTACCCACCTGTTCCGTTCATGATGCCTCAGTGGGACTTGAATCTGGTTCTGACATTCTTGATGTGTGCTCCCTTTGAGCCGCTTCATTCCTGTCCTCTCCGTCTTCTCACTTTAAAGACGGCCTTCCTGGTTGCCATCACCTCTGCCAGGAGAGTGAGTGAGCTCCAGGCTCTTTCTGTTAAACCTCCTTTCTTGTCCGTCCATCCTGACAAGGTGGTTCTTAGGACTAGGCCTTCTTTCCTGCCCAAAGTAGTTTCTGCTTTTCACATCGGGCAGTCCATCACCTTACCCTCCTTCTTCCCGCCTCCGCATCCTTCAAAGGATGAAGAGCGGCTCCATCGTCTGGACCCAAAACGTGCGCTTTCATTTTATGTGGATCGCACACGCCAGTTCCGGGTGGATGACCAACTGTTTGTTGGCTACGTGGGTGAGAAGAAGGGAAGGGCGGTACAGAAACGAACCATCTCTCGGTGGGTCGTCCTGTGCATCAAAGCATGCTACTCTTTGGCTCGGAAGGAGCCTCCTGTTGGGCTGAGGGCCCATTCCACTAGGGGCACGGCGGCTACTACTGCCCTGGGCCGGGGAGTCCCTTTGCGGGACATTTGCCAGGCGGCTACGTGGGCCTCGCTGCACACCTTTGCGAGGCACTACTGCCTGGACAGTCAAGTCCGGAGGGATGGCTTCTTTGGCCGTTCGGTCCTCCAGGACTTTCTGGTGTAGGTTTGTATTGGTTTGCAGACCCACCACCGGGGTTGGTATTGCTGGGGTATCTATTCTAAGGTAAGGAATCTAATACTAACCTGTTTCTTTCAGATGAACAAGTTACTTACCTTCGGTAACGATATATCTGTAAGAAACAGTAGTTAGTATTAGATTCCTTACCGCCCCACCCATCCTCCCCGTTCTGCGAACTGATACCTAGGGTTAAGGACATCCCTTTCAGGGCCCTAGTTTCAAATGGCACCAGTGTTAGTTCTCACATGGCTCTGCGTGTTCTGGCGCGGAAAAGCTGTGTGCAAAGAACTGACGTCAGCGCGCGGAGGCGGCGTCTATATACTCCAACGACGTCATCACGGCGCACGACGCAGACGACAGACGCGGAGCCGCAGGGGACGCCTGCAGACGACGCCTACCGACGCGCAGGGGTACTGCTACGCAAAAGTTTCCGGATCCAGACTGACGCCTGGGGACTATTCTAAGGTAAGGAATCTAATACTAACTACTGTTTCTTACAGATATATCGTTACTGAAGGTAAGTAACTTGTTCTTCAAGATAGGTAACAAGCTTTGGTTCAAGATGGGTAACCAGCTGCTAAACTGATCTGCTGTAGTTTAGGATACCACTGCTTCTGTTGGGCATGCTATGGCCTCTTCTGTAGCTCTGCATCTGCATGCATGGTTGCACAGCCTCTGAGAACCTGGAAGTAAGCAAAATACTTTAACATGCCTTTTGATGGTGCCTCAATTTTTGGCATGCATGCTAACTGATTTACACCAGTTCAGAGATGGTCATGGTGTCATTGAGTCTTAACTGTGTTGTACTAGGGTTGTCATGAACAATTTGTTTCCCATTGTTTAGGCTTTTACCAGTCTTCATAGGGCGGAGTACTTCTCCCCCCCCTTCCAGGATGTAGTGTTTCTGTTTGCAGGTGACTGATTTAGTTTCTAGCCATCTGGAACATACATCACTCTGCGCCCTCGTGTGAAGCCAGTGACTACAGCTTTTTTGCCACTTGATTTTTTTTATTTTTTCTCCTCCTAACAAAGTACTGGCGGGTATTTTGTTTGTTGTGCAGATGCACTATAGCCTTGTTCCCCCGCTCTTATTCATGGGGCTTGTACCCCTTATACTCCAAACTCCAGTTTGTCTACAGTATCGGTTAGGCTTATTGACAGTTTCTCAAGTTTTCATGGAGCGTTGGTCAGGTTTCTTACCCATTTCTCATGCTTCCATGAGTTGGACAATGTGTGATTGTCAAAGTCCACTGTTGCTTTTTAGTTACTGCCAGCCCTTTGTTTCACCCAGGCAGTCTTCTTCATGGTGGACTTCCCATATGCTTAGTTTTTTTTTTACCTGTTACCACCTGCTAGCACCCTTCCCCAATCTGTTAGTTCCTGGGTAGTTGCCCTTGTTTTCCTGTAGTGGGCGATGCCTTCTACTTTCTACTTAGGTGCATTGTTTTGTAACTTGTCCCTCTGTCTACACCTTAGTTACTGTCCTAACTTATTTTAAAACATTGGGATGTATTATCTGTTCTTCCATGGTTACCTCTGTTGGAGTGCCCTGCATTCCTCCACTTCCCGTCCTCCCGCTCACTAGTGGACGAAGTGAGTTAATTTTTGAGGAGTGGATATACTTTTGATTTAAGACAATAGATGAAAATGTACACATAGTTAGAATGTACAGATGTTCTCTATGTAAAATTCATACTTAACCAGCCTTTTGATAAAGAATATCTTTTTGGAACAGCTGTTCATACCTTGCTGGAGAAAATGAAGGACACTGAAGTCATAAAATCTATGGGGGGCTTTACAATTACCTACTAATAGGGATTCCTTTCACCTCCTTTTATGGTGGAGTTAAACGGTTCCCACCAAAAATCCCCCCTCTTCCAAGGGTAACAACCAATACCCCTCTTCCAGAGGTTATTTTCGAGGTTATAGAGGAAACAATGAGGGAAGAGGCAGAGGTATCTCCACACGCACTTCCCCTGCCAACAAACCGTGACTTCCTTCCACTACCCCGATCATTCCACTCCTGTCTGGGGACGTCGCTCGCAATTCCTACTTGTCTGGCACTCAATCACCTCAGACAATTGGATTCTACAAATGATCCTGTATGGTTACTGACTGGAGCTTGGCACTTTCCAATGTCACCAGAACATCTCACCCTCTTAAAACAAGGGGTTCTCTCTTGGAAAAACAGGCGATGGAACCAGTCCCATTACATCAAGGGACCAGAGTATACTACCTGTAATTCCCAAAAAGGATGGCTCTCAGACCTATATTAGACCTCTGAATGTAGAGGTTTAGCTGTCTGTCAGACCACTTCCACATGGTCACACTTCAACAGGTGCTCCCACTGCTGCAGCAAGGAGACTTTCTATCCACTCTGAACTTAAAGGATGCCTATTTCCATATCCCCATTCACCTGGCTCACAGAAAATCTCAGGTTCATGGTGGACGGACATTATCAATCCCAAGTTCTCCCGTTCGGTGTAACTACAGCACCCAGAGTCTTCACCAAGTGTGTGGCAGTAGTCTCAGCTCATTTAAGAACACAATACATTCACGTCTTCCCTTACCTAGAACACTGGCTAATAAAAGCCCGATCTCGACACAGCTGTCTACACCATACTCTGAAAACCGTTCAATTACTTCACAACTTTGGGTTCACTGTAAACCTCACCAAGTCTCACCTCCAGCCATCCCACACAAGCGTATCTAGGAGCCACAACAGGTACTTGCAAAGCTCTAGCATACCCCAACCCAGTCAGGATATGCAACATGCAATATCTAATATCACAATTTCAGCCTCAACACTAGTTACCAGCCCGAGTGTTTATGCAATTGATCGGAATGATGGCTTCTTGCATTCTAATTGTTCCTTATGCAAGACTCCAAATGCGTCCGCTACAGGAATGCTTAGCATGTCATTGAAACCCAGCTCGATGTCAGCTGACTGATCTAGTGTTGGTTGGACGGCCACACCCATCGCTCTCTGCATTGGTGGAACATACAAAACCTTTCCAAGGGGCAGCCATTCGTCGACCCAATTCCACAGATGGTGCTAACAGCAGACTCATCGCTCACTGGTTGGGGAGCTAATCTTCAAAAACATACCATTCAGGTCATGTGGACTGCACAACAAAAACTCCACAAACCATCTAGAACTACTAGCATTTTTTTTCAAGCATTGAAAGCCTTTCAACTGCATCTAGTAGGCAAAGCTGTCTTAGTTCGTACAGACATGTCAGCAATGTACTACATACAAAAACAGATGGGGGGAGGGGGGGTACTCTTTACAGCTTTCACAACTAGCTCAAAGCATCTGGAGATGGGCCATCCCTCAAATATATCTCCTTGCAGAACATCTCCCAGGAGTAAACAACCAGATTGCAGATCTGCTCAGTCAGCGTCATCAGATCCACGAATGGGAACTAAATCATCCAGTCCTCCTCCAATTCTTCCAAATGTGGGCTACCCAGAAATAGATCAGTTTGCCACACGCCTCAACGCAAAATGCCCAAGCTTCGGGTCCAGATATCCACACCCATTGCCAAAAGGCAATGCGCTATGGAAGAATTTGTCAGGAAGATTTGCTTACGCTTTTCCACCTCTTCTACTAATTCCGTTAGTGGTTCGGAAACTCAAACCGCATTCCCGGACACTGATCTTAGTCGCTCCCACATGTGCCCGACAAGCCTGGCTCACAACCATGTTGGAACTATCAGTTCCTCACCAAAAACTACACCTTCCCCCCCCCCCAGGTTTCTCACTCCGAACCATGGAGCGATAAGACATCCAGATCCCAGTCATCTCAACCTTGCGATCTGGCACATGAAATCGTCGTTTGGCTATCTTAATCTTCTGCCAGACTGTATGAATGTCATCAAAGAGGCTGGTCGCCCTACCACAAGAGCATGCTATGCAGCAAAGTGGAAGCGGTTTGTAGTTTACTGTAACCATCAGATCAATCCACTAGATGCTTCAATACAAAACATTTATGTTACACCTACAGCGTTCTAATTAGCATGTACATATATACGCTTACATCTTGCTGCAATAGCTGCATACCTGCAAAACAGACAGCCCTTGTCTGTTTAGAGTGCCCAACATTAAAGCTTTTATGGAAGCACTTAAAATCATTCCTCCTAGACTTCCACCTTCTCCTGTGTGGAACCTCAACTTGGTTCTTACAAGACTCATGGGTCACACCCTTTGAGCCATTGCACAAATATGAACTACAATTTCTCACCTGGAAGCTAGCCTTCCTTATTGCCATTACATCTAAGAAGAGTGGTTGAGCTTCAGGCACTAACTATACAAGAACCATTTTTCAAATACACCAAAACAAATTGGTTCTTAGGACTAATCCCACATTTTTCCCAAAGTAGTCTGCATTTCACATCAACCAGTGAGTTGCCTGTATTCTTCCCTTAACCAGATTCAGTGGCAGAGCGTGCTCATAACACCGATGTTAAGAGCATTACTATACTACATAGAAAGGACAAAACCCTTTAGAAAAACCAAACACATTTTTGTTGCTTTTGCACCACCACATAAAGGCAATCCCCATATCAAAAGCGATTATTGCACAGTGGATAGTTAAGTGTATTCAAATATGCTACATTAAAGCGAAGTGCACATTAACAATTCTCCGTAGAGCGCACTCTACATGCAAACTAGGGGCTTCTATGGCATTCTTAGGAAATATATCCCTAGATGACATCTGCAGGGCTGCAACATGATCTACACCACACACATTCACAGAACACTATTGTGTAGATGTTAGCAAGACAGCAAGCTAGTGTTGGCCAGGCAGTTTTACAAACACCATTTAAAACTCCTGCAAGCATATGATCTACAGCTCGTATGCCTCGAACGGAAAAAGCGAATTAACCAGTATGGATATGTTCTTGGCATATAGAACTGTAGAATCTATGCGCCACCTGCCTCCCCGGGTACCTTTGCCTGTTACAGTACCATCTTAGATACATTATACATGGGCATCTTTTTACTACTCTTTAACTCCATCACCCTTAACGCCAAAACAATATAAGCTCACCGAAAGGAGGAGTCACCTACCTCATGACTAGGGGTGGGTGGAATTTGCGAAATTTACTTTCGCAAACTATCGCGAAATTTGCCTAAAATCTCCACGAGCATGCAAAACTTTCGTCAAGATGCGGAGATTGCTTTTCCTGCTTGTTCGCAATGTTTTTGCATGCTCGCGGGGAAATGTACCTCTAACTTGCCCATGCGGTCGCTAATGGGCGAAGCCATCTTGCTCGCGATGCCTATTTCCTCTTCTGGGTCGAATGGTGTGTTCGCAATCTCAAACTAGTGCAGGATAGCGCGTCCGGTTACCAACAATCCATCTCGTGGCGAACGGATAGGAGAACTTGTCGGCGAATGCAGGGACCCGGTAAGTCGCTACCGCGCGCGCAAGAACTCATTTTTAAAGCGCAAACAAGAAAAAACTTCAGTTTCGTGGCAGATTGCGAAAGTTTTGACATTTTTGTGCTCTCCATGGAATGCGAAAATGTCAAAATATCGCACATTCCACGAGCGTTTCAAATTTACCGCCCAGTCCTACTCGTGACTGGTCTTCAAAGAAAAACAAAGTGCAAACATCCAGACCCAACACTAGATGGCGATCTATTCTAGAACATATGATTCTACAGCTCTGTATGCCAAGAGCAGATGCATACTAGGTAAGTAGCATTTTCCTTAGTTTTCATTTAAGGTTTCTGTATTTTATATACAATTAGCTGAAAGTAAAAAACAAAACCCTTGAATATGCTTTTCAGTCATGTTTTTGACACTGCCACCACTTGGCTAAAAGGAACAAAATATTCTGTAGTTGTCTTGTTTTCCCACGTTCAGTTACCAGCTTGTAAAATACTGAAACTTTAAACGAAAAATAAACGCAAGTTCACCTAATCTGATGGAAATGCGTTATTTTAAATTATGAGGGCCCCATGGTTTTTTTACCAATTCAACTGCATTTAAATGAAGAAACCCTGGAAATGTTTCAAGTTGCGCTTCTGGGAAATCTTCATGTTTGAGGCATATGAGCTGCAGATCGTACACTTTGCATTAGATCGCCACCTGGTGTTGGGCTCGGATGATTGCAGGTGGTGTCTTCTTGGATGAAGTCTTTGTGGTCACGAGATAGGTGACTCCTCCCTTGGACAATACTGCGCATGGGCATCGGCTCCATCGTTGGATTGTTTTTTTCCGCCACTGGGTTCGGATGTAAGTTTCTCCGCTCCGGCTAGAAAAACACTTTTCAGCAACTTCGAAGCACAAAAACTTTCTAAAGTATTTTTGTCATTGAGTACAATAACTTTCGACGTCATCTGCTCCATTCCGGTCATCGACGCAGGCTGTTGGTCCTATCGACGCCGTGCGGCCTACAGCTCATGGACAGAAAGATGCCCGAAATGTCGAACAAAGTTCCCACATAGCGACCACCATGAGGTTTGCAACCTCTGTCTATCACCATCACCGGAACATGAAGAGTCGACCTTCACAGCTTGTGCCTCATTGCGATAGAAGAAAACTATCCGGGATCGGAGGGCCAGTCGACACGAAATTAGATCTGCCCCAGAACTGGAAGATATCTTCGACTAAGTTCCACTAGTCCCCAAAGAAGATTCGCCTGATCTCCAGATCGTATCAGAGGCAGATGACTCCATTCCATCGGGTCAGCGCGTGAGTACTACTGCCCCTGCACCACATACACTGCCCAAACCGAAGGCAAAGGTCAGCACTCCGCCCAAAGGGCCCAGTCGAGACCGAATACCTGCTTCAAAAGCCCCGCCTTCTAGCCCGGCTCCGAAGAAACTAACTAAGCCTTCCGGTGCTTCGACACCGAGCAAGCCGCATGTGCCAATTCCACCTATTCCTTCGGCACCAAAACCCAAAGACCCTTCGACACCGAAGTCTAAAGACGTACCAGCACCGAAATATAAAACTGCACCAGTGCTGAAACCGAAAGAAGTCCCGGCTCCGAAGCCGTCCACTTCTAAACTTAAAGATGTGAAGCCAGCATCCGACGCCTCGAAGCCGACGAAACCAGCTTCTGCACCAAAAACACCCTCTTCAGTGCCAAACCCACGAGGCCTGATTCCGAGGCTCATAAACCCTCGACCATGCCTACCAAGCCGAAAACACCTTCGGCACCGACAACTTTGCCACATGACGTTTTACCACCTCCCAAGGCTAAAGATACAAGGCAACCTCCACCGGAGCCGAAAAAATCGACGCCTAAGAAGGTTGTAGATGAGGAACAACTTTTTACACCAGATCCTCGACAAAAGATCTACATAAACCTACATAAATCTACTTTAAAAAAAAAAACAAAGACAGGTCATGTAGGTGCTTTACCTCCTAAAGAGACCAGCAGATACTCCATCCACACCTGTAGTACCTGCCAAGAAAAAGGACTGCTACGTCTCCTATGCACCCTCCCTCTCCTATACCTCCTTCCTCTCCTGTTCTTCCTCACATTTCACCTCAAGTCTCTCCTGTACATTCTCCAGTATCATCACATTCACCTCAGCATACTGATGATGAATACGATATAGGTGGAGGGGAGGATATAGGAGAACCAGATTCATACCCTTTATGAGGGTATATGGGATTTTTCTAACCCCAAAAATGTACCATGGGATTTTACAAACCCACAATGTGCCCGACATTCCTGATCCACAGTCCTACCCAACCAAACCTTCTCCTCCAGAAGATATTGGTTTTAGTCGTCTCTTAAACAGAGCTGCAGTTTACCATGGAGTGCCGATGCATTCTGATGACATTGAAGATTTTCTCCTAGATGCATTTGAAAATTCACAAAGATCTGCTCAAATTCTGCCTATGATTAAGGGGGTCATTAAGCATGCTCCAGAAATCTTTAAAGATCCTGTACGCACTAGAATAGTAAATCCCAGAATTGAGAAGAAATATAGGCCTGCACCCACAGATCCAGTCTACATTAAAGGACACCTATCACTAGATTCGTTAGTTGTGTTTAATGCTAGGAAAAGGGCAAACTCTCAAACTTCTGGTGAAGCGCCCCCACCTGACAAGGAATCCAAAGTTATTGATGCGTCAGGTAAAAAAATAGCTGCACAAGCTACAAATATTTGGCGTATAGCAAATACACAAGCCCTCCTCTCTCGTTACGACAGGGCTCATTATGATCAATTAGAGAAACTACTTGAGCACCTGCCAGACCAGTATAAAGATCAGGCAACAGACCTTATACAGGAAGGCAAACTAATCTCCAATGCCTCTATAAAATGTGCACTGGATGTCGCAGACACAGCATCTAGAGCTGTAAATACCAGTGTCGTACTCAGGAGACATGCGTGGTTACGCATTTCAGGGTTCAAACAAGAAGTGCAAACCACTATTTTGAACCAACCATTTAATCAGAACCAATTATTTGGCCCAGAAGTAGACACTACACTTGAAAAGATGAAAAAAGACACGGACACTGCCAAGTCTATGGGGGCTTTACAGTCCACACAAGCTAGAGTTTCCTTTCGTCGGTCCTTCTATAGAGGAGGCTCCAAGCAAACTGGAGCAGATACTACCACATCTTTCAAGTCACACACACAAACATCCTCTAACGAGGGATATTTTAGAGGATACAGAGGCAACCATACCAAAGGAAGAGGACGCGATAACGGCAACCGATCCTCTTCCGCAACAAAACAGTGACTTCCCTCTGCTCCCCCAACCGCATTCGACTCCTGTAGGGGGCAGATTAACGCAGTTCCTGCCTGTCTGGCACTCCATTACAACAGACAAGTGGGTAAGACAGATTATCCAACATTGCTACTGCCTAGAACTTACAGTAACCCCTCCACACATACCTCCCAGGCAGCGTCCAATGTCCACAGACCATCTGACTCTGCTTCAACAGGAAGTTCTATCACTTCTACAAAAAGATGTTATTCAACTAGTTCCTTTAGAAGAACAGGGAACAGGGGTTTATTTGCTGTAATTTCTAATTCCCAAGAAGGACGGGACACAGACCAATTCTCGACCTCAGGCCCCTCAACCAGTACATTCAGTCAGATCATTTTCATATGATCACTCTGCAACAAGTGCTCCCACTACTGCAGCAAGGTGATTTCCTTTCAACATTAGACCTAAAGGACGCCTACTTTCACATTCCTATACATCCTGCCCACAGGAAGTATCTTATTGTTTGTAATACAAGGACAGCACTATCAGTTCAAAGTCCTTCCCTTTGGTGTCACAACAGCACCTCGGGTGTATACAAAGTGCTTAGCAGTAGTAGCAGCACATCTCAGAAGACAGCAGATCCATGTCTTCCCTTATTTGGACGATTGGCTCATAAAAGCCAAATCATTCAACCAATGTGTCCAACACACACATCGGACAATTCAAACATTGCACAACTTGGGGTTCAGAATAAACTTCACCAAGTCGCACCAGCAACCTTCGCATGTACTTCAGTATCTAGGAGCTACAATAGACACTTCAACAGCCCTAGCGTATCCCAGTCCAGCCAGGATACAAAGCATTCAAGCCTTAGTTTCCACTTTTCACCAACAACATTCTCTCCAAGCCAGAGTGTTCATGAGACTAATGGGCATGATGGCATCTTGCATCTTCATAGTACCACACGCAAGATTGCAAATGCGACCATTACAGGAATGCCTAGCACAACAATGGAACCAGGCTCAAGGTCCACTAACAGACCTGGTTTTGGTGGACAGCCGCACACATCGCTCTCTGCAGTGGTGGAATGCCAAAAACTTAACAAAGGGCGGCCGTTCCTCGAGCCTGTTCACAAGTAGTGCTCCCTACAGACGCAGCCCTCACAGGATGGTGAGCCCATCTATCATACGACTCGGGGTCAATGGAACAACGAACAAAAACTTCCATATCAACCATCTAGAGCTGCTAGCAATATTCTTAGCACTCAAGTCGTTCCAACTTCAACTACGGAACAAAGCTGTCTTAATCCGGACGGACAATGACAGCCATGTACTATATACAAAAACGGGGGGACACACTCTCTGCAACTGTCCCAGCTCGCACAGAACATTTGGATATGGGCCATTCCTCAAAACATACATCTGCTAGCAGAACACCTTCCAGGAGTTCACAATCAGATAGCAGATCTGTTAAGTCTGCAGTCACAACAGATTCACGAATGGGAACTACATCCACAAGTTCTTCAGCCATTCTTCCAAATGTGGGGGCATCCACACATAGATCTGTTTGCCACCCACGACAATGCAAAATGCCCAACCTTCGCCGCCAGATTCCACACCCACTGTCTGAAGGCAATGCGATATGGATGAATTGGTCTGGCAGATTTACATACGCTTTTCCGCCTCTCCCACTCATTCCACTAATAGTGC